>NC_138905.1:8253014-9723491 GCF_965231255.1 Vanellus vanellus
GATATGACTCATGCTTGGTGGTCCATCTATAAGCCACAGATCTAGAGGGAACTCTGGCAACCATGGATGCAAAATCACAGTATTAAGCTTCCACTGCTTGTCTTTCCTAGCTTATCACAGCTATCCTTCACCAAAACCTATCTTCCGTTTAACATTTCTGTCTCATTCATATGTCAACCTCTTCTCAAGCATTGGACCATGACTCACTCACCACTTGCTTACACTGCTCTATTCATTGTCCCTCTTCTTCTACCAACCCACCTTAAACGCTTTATTTTTCTTCATTCAGTTACAAAGCCCTGTGGTTCTTATGCCTTTATCTGCCAACATGACTGAGAAAAAGGATGCTGGAAACAGACTGTGCTTTCATATCCATGACTGAAACCTGCCTTACCCAGTGCCAGAAAAGGACTTCCACTACTCCATCCTTTGGAGCCAGTCAGTCCTTCCACTTGTTAAGAGACAGCTTCTCCAAATCAATATCACCCACGTGTTTATTCAAAATCAATAGTGTTTATTACAGCTTCAGCAATTGTGTCTCACTATCGCTGTCACCTAGTTAGCTCACAACTTTCCCGGCAGACTCCCAGCTTACTGTGAAGTGTTGGAGTTGTAACATTGAGAAAAAGAGATCATAAAGTCAGACAGAAATGTAGACCTGCTGACAGGGGATGTCACATAAGACAAGTCGCCAAGAATTCCCTCGTCTGCGTCTCATTCCCTCCTCGCAGACACGTATGACCAGACGAGAGACAGTCATGATCTTTGAAATCTCTGTGTTACTCAGTTTCTGCTTTCCCTCCTGAAAACCAGAAGTGATAACTTACACCTGGTTTGGGGGCCATGGCAAGGATCAGCCAGCGCTCAGGAAAACGCACCATCTAAACAGTGCATAATATTTGTATACCTTGATGATGCCCTGGCTGGAGCAGATGGCAAGCTCCCATTGACTTTAACGAGGCCATAAAAAGCCCGTTGTGTGCGTGCAATATGTAACAGCTCCTCTTGCAGCCCACACGCCACGAGTGCCGCTTTCCCTTTTGCTGTCTCCATGGACTGAGCGAGCCTCCACCAGACCCCCTGCGGAAGCCCAGCCTCCCCCGTATAAAGCTGGAGAAGAGTGGAGGCCAAATTCACAGCAATTCTGTGCTGGCACCTCTGCCACCCCCCCTGCTCCTAGCCAACCCCAGAAAGGACAAGCACGTGAGTGTCACAACTTACAGGTGACACAAACATTCAGGAGAACTGAATCCAGAGCCAACCATGGGGGGCTACAGGGGCACTGAATTATATGGCATTAAAACGGCAGAAGAAATTCAGTGTCAATTAGCGCAGGAAGAGTCATGGGGAAAAAATAAACCTATCTATGCATACACAATGATGTTTTTCATGTGCTGATATCAGTCATAAAAGAGATGCTGGAGACACTGTGGATAGTTTTCTGAAAACATCGGCTCGAACTGAGTGGTGATGAGAGAGGCAAAGTGAACGTTAGGAAATCTAAGGTTGAAAATAAAATGCAGACTTCATTATACCACTGCAGAAATCTCTGTGCACCCATATTTTGAAGATCCTGTGTTGTTCTGATGACTTCATCTTGAAAAAGTAGAGAAGAGAGAGAGAGACGAGAGGCAGAGATGATCAAAGGTGCAGAAGGGTTTTCGCAAAACCGAGGAAACTGAACAGAGAACTTTTGGGCTTGGAAAAGTGATAAAGAGGAGCTGTGAAATCACAAATAGTGCAGCAAAGAGGAATAGAAAAATAGTACTGGTTTGTTTCTCATAATATAGGAAATATTAGGCATGCAGCGATATCATCAAACATTAGTTTAAAATGAACCTGAGAGCACTTTTCATACAGTACGTCATTAAACTGAAATCTGTTGCCAAAAGACACTGTGGAAGCCAAGGTGTAAGTGATCAAAAGGAAATAGACAAAGGAAATAGGTAATTTTAGAGCGGTCAAGTCCTTTCGTGGCTGTTAAACACAAGGTTCTGGCTGCAACTTTTTGCTTAGGAAGAAAATTTATTCATCGCTGGGAAACATCGTGATGCACATCCTTATTCCCCTCTGTAAGCACCCGTCAGTGGACATCGTACGCTGGGCTTTTTGGCTGTTTGCCC
Organism: Vanellus vanellus; assembly: GCF_965231255.1. NCBI lineage: Eukaryota > Metazoa > Chordata > Aves > Charadriiformes > Charadriidae > Vanellus > Vanellus vanellus. Next base: position 8,255,138 of record NC_138905.1, read on the forward strand.
CACGGCTGTGGGGTGCCTCATGCCCCTGCACACGTTACAGACCCTGTCCTGTGGAGGCAGCACAGCTGCAAAGCACAGCTCTGTGACGGCAAAATAAAGCCCGGCAGGAAAAGACGGCCCTTGTGTCACCAACAGAGCTGCAGTTCCCCTGTGTCAGCTGAGGACTTGGCTCATGGGTGGGCCATGACATAAGCGTTTTATGAGGAAGTTTCCAGTGAAGACCCCTGCCCCTTGTGTCTGCAAAAAGCGGGAATAAATACATATATTCGTAACCTTTCAGACTCTGATCCTCATTTTTCCATTGATTACCTTAAAAAACAGGGGCTATTTATACCCATTACGGTCTATAACTGTCAACCTTGTGACAAATCACGCACCCAGTGCCTTGTCAATGATGCGGAAAATAGTGGCCATATAAACAGATCAAATGAAGTGGAAGTTTGACGGTACAATGGTGTCAGACCGTAGCCTTCGATCTTTAAAGGCCAGAGGTCAAATCTGCCCACACCGAGGAGTAAAAACCACTTGGGGAGTTCACCCTGGTACGCAGGGAGCTATGAACCAGCACCCCTTCTTGGGAGGCAGAGCTTGGGCTGCATGCGAAGTTTCGCACTGGGATTGGAGGAGCTCTAGGTAGAGAAGAGTAACTCCAGTGGTGTTACCAAACTACCTGATCGGGAAGAAGGTAAGAAATTAAGAAATTTGAATATCTGGGAGAAGTTCTATAGGACTAATAAGAGGCCTGTAGGGAAAAGGTGCTCCTGTGTGTGGTGTGTTTCAGTCGGGGGACAGTGGGGAGCAGCACCCAGAACTGCAACCAGGAGAGCCTCTTTTGCTGTTGGTTTTGTGACAGTTTGGTTTTATGCAGTTACTGTGGTGCACTGGACAATGAGCGCTCTCAGGCTAAGTCACTTCACGACTACTTCAGTGTGTTTTTCTATATAATGAAATACCCTTCATTACTGGGGGAGAAATAGGTTATTTTCAGACTAACAAAAGAACTGGCTTTTCTGTCCCACCCAGGGGACCATCCCTTTTATTTATTTTTATTGACCCACTCTGCTTTTCCCATTTGATAAACAATTTGACAATTGCCACTAACAGCACCTTTAACAGTTTCTCCTGGCTGCTTTCAATGCATGAAAGTTAAATACTAAGACAAGAAATACATTAAAAACCATTGCAATTTTAAACCTTGGTAGGATTTTTTTTTCTTTTTTTTTTTTTTCTGCAAACCTAACAGCCCACAACTATAACATTTTCACTTACATTACCTCTTGCATTTGATAAAAATGTATTTACTTGGATGTTGCGGAGCGTTTGCTGCATAGAGAGGTGAGAAGGCAGGACAGGCAACACAGCCCTCTTCCACCCCTGCTGTTGCTTGCTTGCACGGCAGCGCTGCCATTGCTGTCCTGGACAACACTGGGCATTGATTGTGTTCTGCACGGGATGAAGCATCAGGCGTGCAAAGGGCCTCCGTGTTCCTCAATTTTAACCCCCTCGAGGGAGCTCAGAAAAATCTCCACTCTGCCAGAGCGGCCAAAGAAAAAGAAATGTCATTTTTTGGCTTCCAGCCTCCGAGGGGGTAAAGCACTTGTCCTTCTGCTTGACAGCAGCCCACCTGTTCTGCTACGCGCAGTGAATAATCAGCGCCACGCAACGCGCACTCACTCTGCGGGGTTAATTCTCGTGCCGGCACGTGCGCGTAGACTCAGCAGTCGGGTACGGCTGCCGCCTCACCTGGGTTGTCATCACTGCTTGTCAGGTAGGAAGTTCACGGCCTCTCATGACGGCCCAGGGGCTCCCACCGAACTGTTTTTTTCAGTGATGGTGAAGCTGATCTACAGCACCAGCACAGAGCGGCGTTAAGCCATCTGGCTCTACAGATGCAGTGGGGCAGAACGAAGCCCCTCAGGGCACCGAGGGACCTCGCAGTTTATCTGTGGGAGGGACTCGCCTTTCTCACGGGACCCTGACTGACCTCCCAGACACTCATGTCTACGACCCACCATCGCCAGGGGTGGGAAAAGCTGCTCCCCTACCTCTGCCCCCATGCAGAGCAGGACACAGCAATGTCACAAATCATGGCACTTGGTAGAAACTCTGATACAGCAGGGCAAAGGGGCAGGTCCCCAAACTTCCTCTTCCCTTTACTCCATCCAAAAAAAAAAGGGACAGTCATCATTTAGCTCTGAAAAAAGCCCTAATATACTCTGGAAGGACTTCAGACGTTCAAGACAGCTTTCCCAAGTCCAGCCTGAAGGTGTGAGTTAAGGTTTAGTCTGAGTAAAAATAGTCATTATGGGAAGGATTTCTCTCATCTGAACTCACACATGTCAAAATCAGAGGGTTAATTTTAAGTTAGTCACCCCACACTATGCTTCTTCTTAGCCACAGGTGTCCAGAGGCCACTCATCTGATCTTAGATGCCAATTTTAGGATGAGGTGAACCACCTGTTGGAGGCACCTACTATTTCTCATCGACTAGAGACAGTAGTGTGAACAGCCCAAAATTAGATATCTAATTTTGTAGATGTCATAAATTAGGTCAGAAAAATCACCTCCTGCCCTTATGGGCAGGGCTGAACTGCTTGGGCCAACGCTCAAGGGACATGAGCACAAGCGAAGTGGGTGGTGGCAACAGGCGGCCGGATGAAGAGAAGGACAAGAGCGTCCTGTGCCCTGAAAGAGATGAAGGGGAGCCAAATCTGAACGACCTCTGGTGACAGATCCAGACTATATAATCAAATATATTATAGAATCATAGAATGGTTTAGGTTGGAAAGGACCTTGAAGATCATCGAGTTCCAACCTCCTGCCATGGGCAGGGACACCTCCCACTAGACCAGGTTGCCCAAGGCCATGTCCAGCCTATTATATATGATATATAATCAAATGGGGTGCACTAGTTTGGAGATCTATCCAATGAATGCAATCTCAAAATGACAGAGCACTGAGAGTGGATAACGAAGCAGAAGAGAAGCCACAAGGGCTAATGTAAGTGCAGGGTCATGATCTTTTATTTCTTTTCACCTGTTCTTACTGGCTTTGCACTTGTGTGGTCTACCTTGGGTTTTGTGGATAAATGTTTTTGTCTATTTGCGGCTTAACAAACACTGCATTAAAGACATTTTAGGGAAAACGGGTAAACATGAAGGATTTCCTTGCATTGGGGGAGCATAATGATATTCTGGGTCTGGATTAAGGCACGGCCAGCCTTCTCTTTAGTATATTGGGGTTCATATATAAAATAAATATATACATTTTAACCTCATAGTCGGCACCTTGGTGACTAGCAAAGGCAGGTGTATGAAGAGTAGTGTCTTCCAGCGAGCACTATCAGCTCTCCGGGATGTGGGAAAAGAGCAGGAAGCCAGCCTTAAAATCCACTGACTCAAAAGGGCTCGGCCACAGCCGCGGAGCGAGCGGCTGTCTCATGAGCCAAAGCAAACTGGGGCTCACGGGACTGCGTTCATCTACTCTTTCCCAATCAATTGCTTCAGGGAGATTATCGCAAACGTGATGGATCGGATCACTTAATCCAGTTAGACGGCAGCTCAAGTGGATGGGTAAATAAGGGGAGCCGGGAGTCTGATGGCCTCTGCTGACCCAGAGCAGCAGCCGGTCAAGGTGGCAGCTTTCAATGCAGGTCTTGACCTGTTTCTTGGGATTGACGTTGCTAACAAACTACATGCAAGTGACAGAAGAGATGTGTAATTTCTGGTGAAGCATTTGCCATCAAAAGGCTGGAGGATGGAAAAGGCAGTGGTGGCTATTTCTTCCTTACCTTGTGCACCTTTAGGAACAAGTAAAATGTTTCTCATTCACAAAACCAACAAAGAGAAAGAAAGATGAGGCTTGACAACCCATTTAGCTACTCCTGTGCAAGGCGGAGGACAGTGCTTTGAATACAGGGCAAATTGATACATAAGGGTGGAAATGGTAATTGCACCACTGGATTTTGGAGGGTAACGCGGCACAGCTGAGCTACATTTAATGAGGGTGCTCTGACACCACTAGATCTGCACAGCAGCCATTCCCTTGTGAGCGAAATGCAGTCGTTCCTGCCTTGTGTTATTTGGTATTAATCAGCACAGTGCCTTAATTAAAATTTAACACCTGAATTAGAAAGATTTTGATCATTAATGACTGTATGCAATGCTGCACTCAGCATGAACCATCAGATAAGCATTTTCATTTCGTATATGCAAATCCTGCAGCTGGAAAAGGCAGCATTTGGGTTGGTTTTTTTTTGTTTTATTTTTTTTTAAATTGAAATAATTCCACTCCTTACCCTTGGTAACACAAACAAAACGTGTGCTATATTGTGTCCCCCTTTCTAAGAAAAAAAAAAAAAAAAGATGCTTACATGAGCATGAGTGTGTTAATATAATAAATGCGATTCATTATGGTCTGATCAATGATTAGATGTGACGTTCAACTCTGCCCTCTTACAAAGTTTTATTAGATGGGAGAATTAGTGCCTGGGATGGCAAACAGGGGAGGGTTGAGATCTAGAGCCCTGTATCTTTATACTGAGTAAGCGAACATCAAAGGACTTCTCAAGCAGGCTGTGGGTGAGGATTTTGTTTTGGGAGGGTGAGAACAAATCTTCCTTCAAAAGCCAAAAAATGCGGAGAAAGAATATGCATTTCGCTGACACCAAGCGTTTTACTGCCGCAGTTCAGAAAATACAACCGGAGCCAAAAAAAAGAAGAAATAGCAGAAATGAGCAGCAGAAGTCCATTCTCATTGAATAATCATGACATACACGGGCATGTAAACATACAAATACACATTCAAATAAATTTAGCTTACAGATGTTTTCAAAACTTTTAAAATAAATAACAGGTTTTTATAGTCTGGCAAAGCCCAGTATTTTGAGATAATTAAGCCTGATAGCTTTCAGAGCAGGCTGTTAATAGGCTTTCGTTGTTTATCAGGGGTCATTTAACATTCGCAGTATACAAAACATTCCCCCAGATCATCAAGCCCCTTTCCATGAACAAGCCTGCTTAAATAGATGACGTGATGGGTCTGCGCTGGACCTCTCCATGGCTCACAATGAATGCTATCAACTGATATACGCAGCAGCTCCCACCCTCACCATGGGCACAGCACCTCGATACAGGTGCCTCGAGCTCCTTACCCTTAAAGCTGCCCACGTGGGGATTTTTCATCTCTGAGGTCTTCAAAACTTGCTCAAGGACCTTGTCCCACCTCCTTATAGTAGGGAACATGACTGCGGTGTCCTTGGGTAATATGGGCAAAAAAAATCAGAGTCACTTCCAATGGCATGAAACAAAACCTGGGATCTTCTGATGGACCCCGCGCTGTAAAGTTTGCCTCCAAGTCAGCCCTAAGGAGCAATGCCACCCATTCAGGCGCTGAAGGAGGAGCCAGCAACACATTGGTCCCCGCTGAACACATTTAAGGTCCATGGAACTCAGAGGCCATCCTCAGAAGATTTGCAAGAGCAAAATGTTGACTACTGGTGGAGTGGAAGCTGCTCTGAACATGAGGGGTTGCCAAACGCCCTGGTCTTCAGGGTGGTGAGGGGCAGAGCTGTGCTTGGACCCAGAGGGATGACATGCTGAGGGGGACCTGCAGTTTGTGCATTCTCAAGAGCCATCATTCCCAAAAGCAGCCAGCCTGGAGGAAATAGGAAGCAGCTGTTTTGTGCAATTGTTTCTTCACAATGTATGTATTGTAGGGGAGGGTGTGAAGGTATGTGTTTCCATGAAGAACCTCTCTTGTGAACGGGAAATCAGCAGTAATTAAATAATTCCAGAATGTTTCTTGGGGGTGGGGGGGGGTGGGGGGGGAATCCAAATCATACAATGACAGAAATACGAGCACAACAATTTGATTCCTCTCCCACAGCCACAGTTTTTCTCTAATGATCCGGCGATGCTGGTTGCAAAGTCATGTATAAAACTCAGTTGGTTTTGTCTGAAAATCACACAAAATTCTGGCTGTTTTCTAAAATCAACTCATCTTAAGTACCTTAATTTACCAGCTCTGCTCTGCTGTATAGTTTGATTGCATTTGTCAAGTGGAGAGCGAAAGTGTCAGAGGAACACAAGAAAAAACCACAGATAATGCTTGACTCTAAGGGAGGGCGATAGCGAGTAGGAGATACAGAAGAATGAGACTAAAGTAAAATCATTTCCTACTATTTGAGAACTGCCATCTTCCATCAGTGTACTGCAAATCTTACAGCATGTCTTTTTTTATTTTTTCTGAAATCCCCAGAGAATACAAGGCTCACTTTTATAGACATAAATGTCTCGTTGTTGCAGGGGAAGACAATGAAAATAACTGCATGAATTCAAAGCCCAAACAAATAGAAGGCAGCAAACAAACAGACCTAACCCTCTCCAAACTTATTGCCTACCCGCTATCGTCCTCCCTCAGGATTTATACGTGGAGTTTGACAGCTTGACATATGTGATAGCAAAATTAAAATGGTAGTTTGGAACTCTGTGGAAAGATGAGATTTATGGCAAATTAAACTTTTTGAGCATTTTTGCATATACATTTAAGAAAGTTTGAGAATGTTTATTTAGTCTGATTAAAATGCCAAAGTCTGAAAGCCAAACCAACTGATGAAAGATATTCAGCTTTAAAGTATGCAAGCCCCAAACCAAGGAAACATAATCATGTTTTATTTAAAAACACACACATACACACTCTCTGATGAATAATATAAGCTGAGTGAAAATCACTTACTGTCGCTACAACAAAGACTGAACTCATGGACTTGGTGACGCAGTTGCCGATCCCTCATTCTCATAGAAGACCATCTGCTCTTGCATCTCAGCTCGGATGCTTGCAGACATGTTTTTAGAATTTTTTAACATGTACATCTCCTGGTACTTCCCTTACAACACCACTCGGAAACCCACAGTCCCCGAATGGCTGTATTTCTCTGTCTTTAAGGACAGGTAGCAATTAAAGTGTCATTAAGCTTCAGAGTTAAAATCCCCTCGAGTTAAAGGGGTCAGACTGCCTCTTCCATGATACTGCTTCTCTCTAGATGCAGGAACACGCAAGATCAAATCTCACCCAGAAGGTTTTCTTCATAAGGAGACAGACATGACATCTTTTATAGAAAGATAATTCTGAGAGGACTGATGAGGTCACTAAAGAAATACTGACACAGTGCATTAGCAAAGGCCAGCTTGATCCGACCTCTGCCTGTACCACTGAATATTGTGGGATTGCTTTTAATATTGACTGTTCTTCAGGGAGCAGGGGGTCACGAGCTACATTTTTCATACGGTATGTGAGTGGTTTGCGGATGACTGATGCCTGCTGATCTTTGGGGCTGCCTGGATCACTTGTAGTGAGAGGCACCGCGTGTGACTAAAAATAACTCTTGGCTAACTCAGGATTGCTATGGGGCAAAAGGTTATTAAACCCGACTGAGTTTGTACTGAGATGGTCTAGAGGCGTTCACATGTTCTGTTAAGTCAAGTGATGATGGTGGGTAGGGCCCAACAATGGCAGGGGCATCTTAAAATTGCTCAAATTACATCTCTGAGAGTGCATCTACCTTCAAATTAGCAAAGCATCCATGCAACAATCGGTCTTCTCCTTTTCTTCTGAAAATCACTGAAAAACTCTGACCTGGAAAATCACTGCTAAACTCTGAATGTCCATTTCATATGACTATTATCTTTTCCCAGTGCTGCATCTTGCAAATCCTATGTCTTTAACAATCTTTAATGTCCACAGCTTTAAGACCCATACTCCTAGGAAACACTGACAAAAGTCCATTCGTGTTTACAGTACGATCAGTGGAAGCAACCTATTTGCAAACTAGATTACAACAAACCTATTTCCTCCAGTCAGTGAATATGACTCAGGAAAGCAAAAAGGCTAAGAAATCTCTCAAAATCATGCCTCTCAAAGGACTACAGTGGCTACTAAAAATTGTATGGTGGTGCTAAGACCAATATCAACATCTGGAGTGGATGTAGAAAGGATGCTCCTCCATGCCCAGGTCAGTTGAAGTTTCACAGCAGCCCGAAGGTGTTGCCAACAAGCCAAGTCATCCTGGGTGACCCTGGTCTTTACCCGTCCAGGTGAACTTTATCCTGTTTAATGCCCCGTGGCTGACTACATGGCCAACGCCACAGCCAGAACAGAGGATGGAGCTCATGGCCAATTAGGACAACTGACCAAGGTGGTTTCTTCTACCTTTGGGTTGACCTTTTCTAGCCCATTCTAGGCTGTTCCTAAACACCTGAGTAACGTCATTCTCAGTGAGGTTTGCTGGGCAATCCCTGCTGATTAGTGACACCTTGTTCTAGCAACTCTAAGCTGTGAAGCCATCAACCACCCAACTTGTGACAGATCCTGAGGAGGAAACAGCAGCCTCTCTAACCAGCCTGAGGACCAGCAACACAGGTTTTGCCAGATGAAAGAAGCACAACCCTTGCAGCTCTGCCACATAGCTCAAGCATGGAACCAGCCCTCTCTGTCCAGACCAAGCACTGCACCTTGCCAACAAGGAGTGTGTGTAAAGTCATGTTTTATTTTACATGAAGAATGCCCTTTTGGAGTGAATATTCTGGTTGTCTCTGCTTACTGCGGTGTGGTTCACCTCACAGAGTGCTCTTGGAGCAGATAAGCTGGATTCCTTCCAGGTGAACCTCAACTGAAAGATGCTGCAGAAGCATTGCAGGAACACACCTAATGTGCTCCAAACTTTGATGGACCAGATGGTTGAACATGGCTAGAGCTACTCTGGAGTAAATGCCTTGCAATGACTCTACTTCATTGGAGGTGTCCTCAGCACCAACTGTTTCACTTTATAGACCTGCTGCTGTTGGGTCACTCTACTTACTAAGGAAATACGACCAAAGTTTTCAAACACTGTGACTCTACCATAAAATTCTTTATTGGTATGATAGGGTGCCACTATGAAATGGTCTGATGAAAAGACAATTTTCCCCTTGTACAGAGAAAAGGATCCCAGCTTTTCCCAGTCAAAACACAGACACATTAATATAAGACAACATATCCGTACTAGCTCATCCGAAGTGGCACATGAGAGATGCTCATGAGCTTAGCATGGCAAGGACCCCTGATTCATGTGCTGGCAAGGGTTGAGCCATTCGCTACTACATCTTCTCTGCTCTATTTTTACCCCATTTATCACAGAAGTGGAACACAATTGCTCCTTTTTTTTTTTTTTTTTTCTTTATACAACATTTGAAGTTCTCAAGGACTTTCCAAAGGTTTCAGAGGTCACATTAGACAATCAGGTCTGGATGTCAACAGATTGAAGTGCTCTTGACTGATGAACACGATAGAAAATGCAGTAAGTGAAGAACTAGGGGAAGGATGGGCTGGTGAGCGAGGACTTGGGCTAAAAAATGTGATAGCTGGAAGTTCATTACTGAGCTGAGAGCCCTCCTATCCCCAACACAGCTATGATAGCTCCATACAGTCCGTTATGGAACAGAGTAGCACAAACAGACCATGGACTGTATACAGCATATATCGGGCATTTTCTTTGGTGAAATGTGTAACAGGATGGAGTTGCCTCTATTTTCAACACATCATCTGGGGACTTAAGCTTTGTGCCTCGTCTTTGTTTAAAACCTGACCTCTGGGAGACATGGGATTAAAGTTCCCAACCTTTGCTCTTGAGCCTTCAAATGTGAATTTCCAAAAAGCGGATGAAAAAGATAAAATAAAAAACCACAAACACAACAAAACACAACATTTTCGCGAATATAATTTTTAAGCCAATGCCATTAGGGAAGGAAAATGACTCATGATTTTAAGTGTATAGATCCATTATAGAATTTAAATCAATCCTTTCTCATATAATAGTTCATCTGTCTGAGAGTGGAAGTACAGTTAATGTACACGCAACTTTAGCCTCTGTATGACATTTAGTAGAAGCACGACTTGAATGAAATCGAGACCTGCAGAAAAATAAGAAAGGGGAAGTTCAGCAGGAAAAATTCAATTTCACTCTGTCCGCGGTTCAGATCTGACCCGAGGTGTCAAACAGACTGCGTAACAAAACCCACAGCAATTCACCAGACCCTCTATAGCCAGAAGGGCCCCACGGTGGAGAGAGATTGAAAAATTAATTCCAACCACCTCTAAGAAAGAGGCAAATGTCACCGAGTTAGGAATAACAGAGAAAGGGTCATTGCTGGGGTCTCGCTGTACACAGTCTAACCAGTGCACATTAGGAGGAGATTCACAGATGGAGATGCATCAAAACCTTTCTTCTTCTCTGAGCAAAAATATATTTTACAAACAAATACACAGCTCCTTGCATATACTGTCTAATTTAGATCCCGCCTGTTTTCTCATCACAAATCCCTGCTTCCTTGTGGCTTTTAATGATGTCTTATGTAAACTGCTTGGCCGCCCTCTCCCAGGTTGAGCGGCTGCAGCAGGTTGGTTGACTCCTTGCGCCCAAGAATTGGGAAAGAGAAGTGATTCCATGGGGAGAGCATGACCCACGTGGGATTTCAGAGCAGAGGCTTCGAGCAGCACATCATTGGCATCCTCAGCCCAGCATCTGCACATCTGCATCTCCAGGAGCGTTGTATCCATGTCCAAAGCAGAGCCCCAGCCGGGGACCCCAAAGAGCAAACCACTCCCAGGAAAATCAAACATTAAACGCAGGGGAAAGAGGCTGAGACAGCTCCACCACCAGCCCACCACAGGCACCCGATTGCAGCAGCCTGTATCTCCCTCTGGAGACGTCCAAAGGCACCTACCTCTCTCTGCCGACCGTGCAGGGATTGCCAGCCCTCCCTCCCAGGACTGGGTTGCTACGCATTTAAATTATAGATACAAATTGGGAGCTTAAATTAGGCAGGCTCAATCCCACACCTGGTACTTATATATTATGAAACAGCCTTTCATTATATGATCACATATTTTCTTTTTTTTTTTTTCCCCCTGGAGGGCTGTTGCTTCATTTAGGACGCAGGAGGATGAATCGTGGCTGAGTAACTTAGGAGGGTGATGCCCGTAGACTTGCTGAGTCTGGGAAGTGTGTAAAGAGCATGGCAGAGAGGTAGAGGAAGAAATGCACGCAGAAGTCACTATTTCAGTATAAGCATGGATTTTAACTTCACTAAAAATGAAGCAAAATTTCCAAGCAAAAAGATGAGTTCACAATGGAAAAGAAACTGTTCATCTGAAATGGCTATTTCATTTACATCTGCTTCCCCCCTTCTTCCCCCTTTCTCACCCTTCCCCCCGCCCAAACGTGGAAATCAGTAACATATTCCTTTTCTACAAAAGACTCCATTCAAGCTAACCACCGTTTTCGTGGCCATGACACACCTTCTCACTGCTGTTAAGTGTTCCTGATTAGGTCTTGTTGAGCACCCTGGGGGAGACCTGGGCTCTGCCCCTTCCTCTGCCACTGGCTTCCCGCATGGCACCGGGCACCTCCCTTAATCTGCAGCTCCCACGCAGCCTGTGCTTTCCTCTTTCTCCAGGCTGAAATCAAGAAGAAATCCTGGAATTTGATCTGTCATAATATTGAGTACTGAAGTCCATCTTAGTAGTGCTTCAAGTATGTATTGTGGTGTATAGCACTTTGAAAAATCAAGTTCTAGGTGTTTCCAATAATGTAGCTAAATTAAGTGGACATTTTTGACCTTAAACTCTCTTGTACTGCAGCTCCTCATCTGTAAAATGGTGGTTATAACATCTTCCCTTCTCAAAGAGGTGTTTATAAAACTGACATTTGTGAAGGTCTCTGATAATATATAGTAGGGAGTACATTAAAAGCGCCCATGAGGCAATTTATAATTCTGCCTTCAAAGCAGCATTTCAATAGTACTCAGTAATAGCATGTGACACTTTATACATGGCTTTTTTGGTTGCAATTCATACTTGATTTTTCAGTGTCAGTCAAACAACAAAGTATAAAAGTTTTTTTAAGTGACGATTTTCTGTATTCAAATGAACCAAACTAGCAAGGAAATTACATGATCCTAATTACGCTTTGTGCATATAAATCAGCTGTGAAATAATTTGAAACTCTTGTGTGTTTGGGATCTTTATCAATGAGGCAGAATAATTATCAACAAACCTCCATTAAGACTCACTTTAAAAAGAACTTGTTATTAAATATGAACACAATCCTGCACTTCAAAGTCAAAATGACTCCCCAGCGGACTGGGCAGATATCAAGGCTTGTACGCATCAATGTGCATATCTCAAAAAAAATTAAATTATAATTATTTTGTGTTTAAAATAGGAATTCCGCCCTTTACCTTTTATCAGGGCAAGAGATTGCTGTGACCTAGAAACGAAGTTAAGCTTGGTCAAACGCAATGCGGCAGTCAAATAGCCAGTCTAAATGTAATGTCAATAAGCATAAAACAAGCATTGATACAATTCTCAATAATGCAGATTCTCAATAAGCATGGAATATTTTATCTTCCCAAGTAGCAAACTGTGTATAGATCAAGCGATAAAAGACATCAATTTCTCTCTTCGATCTGGTCCAGTGAACACCGATAATAGATCTTGCAAGACAGGCTGAAAAAAGTCTATTACTGAACATCAGCAATGAAATGTTAAATTAAAAGTTCCCATAAACAGATTCAGAAGATGAATAACGACCTCTTGTACAGCTCTGTTCAACAGAGAACCTCATCACACTTTTCAAAGAAAGTAAATAACCGTCTCCCGATTTTACGCTTGATGAAACAAGTGCTTGGGGGCAAAGCCACCTGTCCCAGCTTGGTCAGAGCCCTCCCTCGCTGCCGTACGACCCCGTTCGCATGTGCTGGCCATGACCCACCTTCTGGGGTGACCCACACTGCTCCCCACATTTACCCTCTGCGCTACAAGTGCCCATGAGCACTGGGAGGCACTGCAAGAGCTGCTGCCACAGACTATCGACGGACCGTCTGAGTGTCCCACCCGAGTCCCCCAGGCAGGCTGTCCCCACGCCTGTGCTGCCCACGCTCGCAGACGCAGCAGCAAGGCCAGGGACTGTGGATGACTTTGCAAACCGGGGCGTTGTTGCCCAGGGAAGGCAACGCTGCAGGTTGCAGGACGCACATCACTTCTGCAGGAACAGTAAAGGGAGGACCTGCGTGTCCTCCTGGCTCAGAGAGGCAGGCAGCCCTCTGGGAAAGTGTGTGCCCAGCTCCCTCCACGGGCTCTTCCTCTGGATGGTGGAAAGCATCCTCCCTTCGCACCCTCCACTGTCCAAAAGCAGAGGCTGTGCAGGTGAGGGACATGGGGGTTCATTGGCAGACATATGCACGCAGACCCCTACGACTTCCCTGGGATAACAAGTGAAGTTGTAGGGCGGTAACATTTGCTACTGTGAGGTTTTAGGACTTATCACTTGGTGAGGAAGAGGCAGACCCCTTTCAGGATGGAGCCCAAATTTAAAGGAAGCAGAGAAAGGTGACTTGGAAAAAAGTTTAACCCTTCCACTGGACTTATTCCCCAAATCAGTGTCATCTTTCTCCTTGTTGGAGCAGCTTCATCCCTCCTGATCAGCCAGGGAGGTACTGGCCATGTCTCAGCGCAGGAAGGCTTGGGGTGAATTTGGCACACTTTCCAAGCGTGCCAGACACGTAGGAATCAGCACTGCACAGCATACCGGTGGGCTCCCCGGCAAACCGAAGTAAACGTATTATCTTACTACGCCCTTCCCTGTGCCTCAGCCATCTGCTCTCACTTGCTAAGGTGAGTTTGAGCTAAGCCCCCTTTTAGCAGAGGACAGGTCTGCTCCAGCTCCCAAATGGGGAGAGTGTCCCCAAACACAGCTTAGGGTGTTTGCAGAGGCCGAGCAGCACGGGCGGCTGCAAGCAGAGTTTCTCACCACCAGAACCGGCTGGATGTTAGAAGGAAGGTTATGGCACCCCATCTCTTTTTCTGTGAGATTATTGCTTAGCCCTGACAATAAAAACACAGTGGAGTTGTTCTTACACAAAACATCGCTCTCCTGCTTTCTACAGAAACGAACATGAACAACTATTGTAAAGGTGGGAAAATGGAAGCAGTTATACATGGGTATTTAAACTGGAAGAGGGCAGGTTCAGATTGAACATTAGGAAGAAGTTTTTCACTTTGAGGGTGGTGAGGCACTGGAACACGTTGCCCAGAGAGGTTGTTGAGGCCCCATCCCTGGAGGTGTTCAAGGCCAGGCTGGACATGGCCTTGGGCAACCTGGTCTGGTGGGAGGTGCCCCTGCCTATGGCAGGGGGGTTGGAACTCGATGATCTTCAAGGTCCTTTCCAACCTAAACCATTCTATGATCCTATGATTCTATGATTTGAAATCAAACACAGGTGCATGTTAACATTTTCTTCTAGACAAACTCTACCTTGTATTCCCCACCCATCCCTTTGTGTTCATTTGGAGGGATGGGAGAAGGACAGGATACATCGTCAAGCTAAAGCCACCAGGGCCAGGATGTGATCTCTCTACTGCAACAGCTACAGCCTCTTTATTCAAGCAGTATTTTGTGTACATCAGAGGAGTCCAGGCTGATCCCATTCTCTTTAGGTCTCACTATCGTCCACCAGCGTGGGGAGAAACTTGCTGTGTAGACATGCTCCACAGCCTCGCACAGCACTGACAGCTCTGCCACCACCTGTAACCCCACTCCCACGGCACATGGCAGCTCCTCAGCGAACTCAACAGACCAAAGAGACTCAGAGTTACCCTAAACCAGCCCCCTGCCCCAGGCACCCTCGCCCGGCACAAGGATGACGGGTGTCCCGAGGACATGGATACTGGCTCAGTCTCTCCTGGCTGCACTGACATGCACTGACCCGGCACAGGGCTTCTTTCAAAGCTGAGCCCAAATATGATGGTGAAACCCCTGCACAGTTAAGCTTTGAAGACTTGGAGGCATCTTAACACTCCTATTGCAAAGGTCTCACTGCTTTGGCAGTCGCAGCACTTACATTTTAAGCACTTAATTTCATTACCGAACCTAGCCCAAGGGTCTTCTCTTCTGTGTTCGCTGCCTTGCAAGAATTGATCTGAGATCTAGCTTCCTATCTTCGAGTAAATGTAATTGAGATTTGAAACAACCGGGTTTAGCCTATTTAGAAGCATTAATGTTCCGTGAGGATGGAAGTTCCATTACTTTAACATTGCACCGCTGAAATTCCCTTGTAGCTGTTTATTGACCTATAAAGATGTGACATAAATGCATCCTTGACGTGAAGAAAGTGGTGAGGCAGGTATGACATTTCTCCCCGAGGCAGCTACTGCAGCTTCAATTATCTTATCTGCAGGAAAAGTGGCTACAGAAACCTAATCACTGCTTAATTTACTTATAGCCAGCCAAAACCAGACCACTCAGCAACTGTACTTGGCACTCTGTCCCTGAACGCTCCCCACCGAGGGCTGGAAGTGATTATCAGGTGTGCTAAAAACTAAGAAGGGAATAATTGGGTTGCACGGTCATTTCTGACAAGTTGGCATAATTTTCTAACTAAGAAACTCTGCTACAAAACAGAACGTTTGTGGGAAAAAAAAAAACCAACACCTCACTGCCACCAAAAAACCCACTGTCCCTAAAAGGTCAATAATGTTTCTTTTGGTCCTGAATTAACCTGCAAATTAATATACCGTACGAGCCCTGACATGAATGCAGAGATTATATTGATTAACCAAATTGGAAAGGGTAATAGGAAGAGGGGAATTAACATTCAGTCAGTAGTTAAAGCGAAGAGCTGTAGGAGAAAGTAGAGACATAGAGACACACTCCCCCCCCCCCTTACATATCCCTTTTCTAATTACATTTAGCTAATCCGTTCAATTAACATTGATGAATTTTATGATGAAAAGCATAATGAATCCATTAAACACAAAACAAGTATTGGCATAAACCCTTTTCACCCCAGGAAGTGAATTATATCAGAAGAGCTACAGTAATTTACTAATAAAGTGATCTAATGATGAAAAGAAGCCATTCATTTTGTGGCCAGTTAAGATTCAGGCTGGTGGAGGCTGGATCCTCCAGATCAGATGGTGATGCTGAGGGACTCGCTCCTCTCCCGAGCTCCAGCAATTGGCAGCAGAATTGGGCCAAGACCATACGTCACTCGCTGCTACCTAATAATAATGTTACACCGACACCGTATTTTTCATCCCCCCGCTCCTGCTAGACTCTTCTATAAAAAGCCAATTTGTTAAGCAGTTAGTCACCGCTTTATAATTCATAGACTCTCCTGAAAGTTTTAATGAGAAACCACGAAAGCAGTAAGAGGGAAGTACGGGCTGAGATGACTATTTATAAGCCAGCAAATACCCTGCTATAACAGCCTCCTCTCGCGACGTTTGCGTTACATTTCTATCATGTGCACGCTAAATTTGTATGTCATGCATTCCCTTAACAAGACTATTCATACAACTATGATAAATAGGGCCATAATCTGCAGTGATTTCAATCCTTCTGTATGCCAGCAGAAGTCTCTTAGCAACGGTTGTTAGGGGCAACACCAGCATCCAGCATCTTTCGTCGAATTCAGTGGCAACCGAGCTTCCACCGGCTTACGATGGAGGCTCCAGCTATACCTCAGAGAAAACGGAGCCTCCCTTCCCCCTTCCACAAATCCACGCTACCGAGACAGACTCACTGCACAGCGTGAGAGGCTCAGCAATTATTAGAAATTATCAATTTAGCACGATGCAAGCGGCCATTCTGGATGTGACGTGTATCCCGTCTCCTGCCGCACTAGAGGGCTATTAGCTTGTTTTGCAAGATCACAACAGCCTTGTCCTCTCCCCAGCCTGCTTAAAATTCACATCATTGTCTTTAAACCGGGCTAGGGAACCTCTGTAATGTGCTACAAAGAAATCCCTTTACTAGTCCCCTGTTGGGACATGTCACCGACGCACTTCCAGAGCCGTGGTGCAATGGGTATGCCTGTAAAGTACAGCCATGATCTTAATGCTCCTTTAATTTTTTATTCCGACTGTAGCCTAACAGCATCTCCTAATTGCTCAGCGTCCCCCGCAAGAGGAATTGTTACAGCTCATCTGTTTTTACAGAATGCCATTTTTTTTTTCTGTGGGAACAGAGTCGGTACTCCTGAAACAGGACTCTCCAGATCATGCCACAATACTGACAGGTCTTCTGGATTAAAGGAGAAAAAAAACTAATCTGGTAAAACCCCACCAAAAAAAAAGTGATGGGCGTCCTATGCCAATCAAACCAAAGTGTGTATTGAGCAATTCCAGCTTTAATGATGACATCTGTGACATGGGCTGAAGGAGGGTATTGGGCTGCCTCTTCCCTGGGGAGTACATGAATATTTCATCTCAAATCAATTACTGAGTTGCTATTCCCACTGCTGTCCTTAAGGCTGTCAGCCAACTCCCTCCAAAACCCCTGTTCTGAGGCAGTTGACATCTCAGCCTTTACAAATAACCCCAAAACCACATACACAAAAACCCCTCTGGTCTGAGATTTGGCATCAAAAGGGCTTACCCTGAAATCCCATCACCTTGTTTTGATGAATGGCAAACTTTTCTTCTTTAAAAAAAATCCCTGAAATTTTCACATACCTTTTTCCTCATTTGCATTTAAATTACTTCATTAGGTGGCATGCCATTTTCCTTGTGTTGTATTTGTCTTCTAGGAACAATTTCTTCACTCTCTCTTTTAAACTTGCAAATTTTACAAATTTAACCCAAGCCCCACGTTGGAACAATATTTAGATTCAAACCAAAAAGAGGAACATGTGTCAAAGTTGTGGGTGACACTCTCTTCATTGTAAGCAGTTGCACAGCTGTCAGATCAGTACGGGAGATGAAATATTATTTGCCATAATACTTTGGCATCACTGGTTGATTTATGGATCTTATGTCAAACCTAGATTTGAATTTCCTTGTTTATCCTATAGTTGAATCATGATTGTCTTGTTGCTCCCTCCCACGAGAGCTCATCAGATATTTCAAGTTTATATTTTCTGGACAAAGAGGTATTCTGCTCTACTGGGAATTAGCATCAGTTCCTCAATCTCAGTTGATTAAATATCCTTCTGTATCTCCCAGCTTGCAGTCCTGATCAGACCTTCAGGATACTGCAATGAGCCTAAAATCCCTTCTTCACAGCTTTCAGAGACTTTTAGGTGAGGAATTTTCTTAACTCATTTTAGAGCTCTGTAATACAGATGTTATAACCTACCGCGGAGCCAACTGCTTGACCCGTTCTCCAAGTCGATGGAAGGAATGAGACCCAACAACTCATCCTTGGCATGAGTTGGATATAAAGGGAGATGATGGAGCCTTTTTGACATTCAGGTGTCAACATTTAGACAAAAGTCTCCACCTTTACCGCTGAGGGGAAAAGCAGGACTACAAAGCAGAAGATAAAAATTTAAATCTCAGCAATATTGTGACCTTATACAAGCAATTTGGGGTTAGCCACAGCCCTTCCCATTTGTATAATGGGAAAGTCCCTCTTTTGTCCCAGTGTTTGTCTTGCCTTTAAGAATCCCAGCTGTTCTGGAAGGGGACCATGCCTTGGGTGTCTCTGTGTAGCCCCCAGCTCTGTACAGACTTTCCCTGGAAAGGATTTCCGCACGCTGCTCTGAGAGACCCCAGGGCAGAGCTCATCCCCTCGCAGTAACATAGGCCCCTGTGCAAAGGAGGCTGAGGAATTATCCAAGAAAAACCAGCATCTTGCTTCAGCAGGATACTAAAAAACATTGAAGTGTGGAGATGATGACAACAGCAGTAGCAACGTATTAAACAGTTTTCCCCTGACCATCATGAACAACTGAAGGGAGCAGGGAAAGGCATCGTCTTCGCTTCTGAGACACCAGAGTTGCCTGGTTGCTTTTAGGGTGCGTACAAATTTGTTCAGCCTTAATTACAAAGCAATTCAAGTCCCGGGGAAGGAACGGAATGTAAAGAAGGGGAAAAAAAAAAAAAAAAAAAGATCAAGAAGGGAGAGAGGAGGGAAAAAAGAAAAATAAGAAGGTGGCAGGAAGAAAGACTGTAGGTCATGAAAAGATATCTCTTATCAAGACAATGACACGATGAAAGCCAGATATAATAATGGCAAAGGAGCCCAGGGCTGAAAGTGTCATTTAACCAAGTTTGCAAAGAGATGCCCGGTCTCAGCTGGATGAGGCTACTTCACCCAGTGTACCAGTTGCAGAACCTTGTCGCTAGATGCCAACAGGATCCTCAGTGTTTTTTTTTGTTTCTTTATTTGTTTTTTAATTACCTTGGCAAATTTCACACACCTACAGATTGAATTAGAGTTTAAGGATGTTTTTTCTGAAGTTTCTAGATATGACTAAGTTTGAGAAGATGATAATTAATACAGTACACCTTAGATTTACTAGTACTCTCAGTGTTAACTGGTGCCACCTTTTTGGTGTCTTTAATGTGGAAGTTCTTTCTATAAGGCCACGTGTACTTCCAGATGTATTTGACTCCTTGCATTTGACACAATAAAGCAGCCTTCAGGAAAATGCTAGCTGTAGGTTTGCATTAGCTGTAGAAGAGATACAATTTCTTTTGTGACTGGAACTAATGCAATCTGCAAGAAAATCAATGCAGGTTCACAGGGAAATAACCAGACAGTCCTGCGAGCGCACTGCAGTCTAACAGAGACATGCTCTGCTAACACTGAAAAATGCTCAGTAGCCACGCTTTTGATCTTGCTTCCTTCAGATTACAGCCAAGCCTTCCAGACTATCAGGAGTGCATCACACAGCTTCCAAACATATCCATCTTGCACTCATTTTTCCTGTCTGTTCTGGTGTTGCATTATGAAGACTGATCTGATTATTCAGTGCTGGATCCAGAAGTGAGTATTCTCCACGTTCACTTGGATTATCAATGTGGAAAACATACTGGAAGGACTAAAGACTAATTATTTTAAGCTTTTTTTTTTTTTTTTCCTCTTACAAAGGTACTGGCTCTAATTATTCCACACCTCTGTTCAAAGACCCATTAAGCATCTCTTCCTATCTGCAAATCAGAACTTCTTTCAAGCATGGTATTTATGTGTGAGTCCTAAAACTTCTTTTTAAGCAACCCAAATGCAATATTGGGTTGGAGGTTTTTTTTTAGTTTAAAAAGTCTCTAAAGCAATCACCCTTTATGATGCTAAATCTGTGTGGAAGGAGGAAAAAGTAATTCGTCCTAAATCTTCAAGGTAATGCTGGAAGAAATGCACGTCCCAGAAAAGGGTAAAAAGAATGTGAAAGCAAATGGTGTAATTCATGCAGAGCTAAACATACTGCTGGAAAGATGAAAAAAAGGTGCAATGCACAGAGAGGAAGTTTGACTGTATTCAGGAAAAGAGCATAGCTGACACAAGTGGATTCTCTTCACATATGGGGCCACACGATTGTTGGTGTGAAAAGCCCAGAAGTAGAAAATACATCATTGCTCTTTCAAAACACTTATATTTGTGCTAAACTGTAAAACACAACATGTAATAGTCTGCAGCTGTATTCGGCGAATGAAGAAGCAACAGCAAACATTGAGTATAAATGGATACCTGCAGGTCAGGAATAATTTTTGCCTTGGACCACCATGGAGATACACATTATTAAGGGTGTGTGCCCTTCCTGAGCTGGAAAACCCTTTCCAGCTTGCCAATGATTTTCTCAGGTTTAATAATTCAGGTTGAAATTTCTGTTCTGGATGATTATTCCCTCCTCCCCCTAAATTAAAGCAAAAGCTAGAGTTGTTTATGAGAGTAAGATGGGCTGGCAGTGAGGGGAGTGTAGTGCAGGCGTTTTTAAATATTCCCAGTAATCTGCAAAATTGTATAAAGCCGAGGCCATGCAGCAACCACTTGAAAGTTGTTAAGCATGGTCTGTGCACTGTAATCACACTGGAGAGTTTTGCATTTCCATGGAAATCTGCCCACTCAGTTAAACTGAAAATCTTTGCAAAAAAAAAATAGAGTTTGCATTTCCTTGGTAAAGACAAGGTATGATTATCCAATTCTTTGGCCCCAAATAGCATGTTTGAACTTGTAATATCGCTTAAAGTTCACCAGACTGCATACATAGTGTCTCCGTTGAGCAAGAGACGATGTTTCCACCTGCTTGGAGAGGTTCCTTTTGTAGTGATTGCTCTCATGTGCTCCTAGTTACTGATTTAATGATAGCAAGGGCAAAAAATGGAGAAGGAAATAAAGTCTAGAGGGAGAGGGCAGCCTGGAGGTGGTGGTAAGAGGACATGCATGGGGACTGGGAAAGAGCAGGAAGAGCTGGGGTTAGCTGAGGATATGGGGAAAGCCTGGAGCCACCAAGGAAAAGGTATGGGGAATAGAGATGTGTCAAGCTGGAAAAAGAATATCAAAAAAGGACTCAAACAAGAGAAGAAACCTGAGGTCTGACAAGACAATCGTTGAGGGAGAGTTAGGGGGAATGGGGAATCAGTGGGGCATGGCTGAATGTCAGGGAGGGAGAGACAGGTGGAGGAGTGGGAGCAGGAGCTGTGGTGGATTGACCCTGGCTGGACACCAGGTGCCCACCACCTCAGCTCAGCTGGACAAGGGGAGAGGAAATAAAACCAAAGGCTTGTGGGTTCAGATAAGGACAGGGAGAAGTCACTCAGCAACTACTGTCACATGCAAACCAGACTCGACTTGGGGAAATTAGTTTAATTAATTACCAGTCAAATCAGAGTAAGGGAATGAGAAATAAAACCACATCTTAAAAACACCTTCCCCCCACTCCTCCCTTCTTCTCAGGCTCAACTCTGCTCCCGATTTCTCTACCTCCTCCCCCAGTGGCACAGGGGGACAGGGAAGGCGGGTTGTTGTCAGTTCACCATGTGTTGTCTCTGCTGCTCCTTCCCCCTCAGGGGGAGGACTCCTCACACTCTTCCCCTGCTCCAGCATGGGGAGACAGTCCTCTGAACTTCTCCAATATGAGTCCTTCCCACGGGCTGCAGTTCTTCACGAACTGCTCCAGTGTGAGTCCCTTCCATGGGGTGCAGTCCTTCAGGAACAGACTGTTCCAGCATGGGTCCCCCACGGGGTCACAAGTCCTGCCAGCAAACCTGCTCCAGCATGGGCTCCTCTCTCCATGGGGCCACGGGTCCTGCCAGGAGTCTGCTCCAGCGTGGGTTTTCCATGGGGTCACAGTCTCCATTGGGCATCCACCTGCTCCAGTGTGGAGTGCACCACGGGCTGCAGGTGGATATCTGCTCCATCATCGACCTCCATGGGCTGCAGGGGACGGCCTGCCTCACCGTGGTCTTCACCAGGGACTGCAGGTGAATCTCTTCTCTGGCACATGGAGCACCTTCTCCCCCTCCTTCTTCACTCACCTTGGTGTCTGCAGAATTGTGGCCTCTCACATATTCTCACTCCTCTTTCTGGCTGTAATTGTTGCAGTTGCACAGTTTTTCCTCTCCTTCCTAAATATGTTTATCCCAGAGATGCTACCACCATCACTGATGGGCTCAGCCTTGGCCAGTGGTGGATCCATGTTGGAGCCAACTGGCATTGGCTCTGTTGGACATGGGGACAGTTTCCAGCAGCTTCTCACAGAAGCCACCCCTGTAGCCCTCCCGCTACCAAAACCTTGCCACGCAAACCCGCTAGAGTGAACACTGGCAGGGCAGGGTGACAGCAGAACACAACTTCACAGGTTAGTTGCCCGAGGAAGCTCGAATCATTTCCTAACTTTCAAGTGCGTGACTGAGCTGCTTAATATTACTCATTCCATTTTTGTCTAATTACTGTATTAAAAGCCAAAGAACAAGAGAGTTTCTTGAGGCAACAGCAAAGTCTCTTGCAGAAATCTCCCAGGATTTGTTGCAGGAAGCTCTATTTAGTACTGTGATTACTGATGTGCGATGATGGGTCAACAGCAGGGCAAGAATCAACGCACACGGGGTACGGCATGGAGGGCTTGCTACCATATGTCAGTGTGGCGCGTTTGGTATCTAGGACAGCTAATAGCTGCAGACTCAGCAGCAGGCTTTTGGAGATGGGGATATATCACAGTATCCACTGAGCCCAAAGCTCCCCGGCTTGGTGAGACAAAGCTACAGTAACACTGGCTGTTCAAAACGCATCCTACATTAGGTCCTCAGTCGAGTCCCTATAGCGCAGACGGAGGGGTCTGGTTGGATTTCTTGGAAACACAAAGCGTAGTAAGTCTCTTCAACAGTGCAAGTGGAGAAGTACTTGCTAAGATTTGTAGAAAACACAAGAGGAGGCTTAACCAGAAACCCAACTCCCCTTATCCCCTGTGGTGCTCACTACCAAGCTGCTGAGCAGAGGAGCCCTTATCCCGTAACAGCAGAATGTGACAGGCTGATCGATTCCTCGCAGCAGTTACAAGAACTACAGTGAAGATGAAGCTGACATTGAACACTGTAATAACACATTATAAAAAAAAAAAAAACCAATGGTAATTTTTTTCTTGAGTTGGAACAGCAGTTGAATAAGCAGTTCGTAAGGTAAGATAAGACATGAACTGAGGTCCACCAGACCTCACCAGGGCAGCCTGCTTCAGGGCATATGATTTATAGCCACCGTATAGCAGGTTCGCTATCAGCTCAGCACCCTCTCAGGCTTGACATAGGTACGGGCAAGTGGTCTGCGTGCAGACACTTTCTGGTGTCTTTCTGGTTTTGGGCACCAAGAATGATCAATAGTGAATGTGTGCTAGCACCCCAAAAAGGATTTGAAAACCAGGCAAAGATTATTAATTGCTGGATATGGATTTCAATACTTAGAGCATCCACTAAGCAGTATAGGTTTTCCAAGGAGTGCAGAAGCGCCAGACTCTGATTTGAATCCCAAACAGGATAAATTTACTCTCACAGAATTACCCAAGAAAACTTAAAACTATGTAGGGATGGAAGATGATATCAGCAAGGCCAGTTGCATAAATATCTACCAGGTCTCTACTGGGGGGGATTCACAGCTCCCATGAGATCCCAGAATTTCATTAATATGAGTACAAAACAGGTTAGCATCAAGCCAGTCAAGCTTTGAACTTGCTCTTACACCTTTTACAGCAGAGTGGCCGTAACCTCCAACCAGCAACACCTGGTTTTATACAAAATGAAAAAAAAAAGAACTGATTTTAGTTCTTACCCAAAGGGAAGACAAGCAGGTGCACTAAAGCAGATCAAATACTCAAGCTCTATAGGCAAACAGATAAGGGCGCAAATAGATATGGGCGCAAGCAGATATAGATGTCCTTTAGTGGCCACAGCCACAGCAACAATATTTTAAGTAAATCCATTTGCAAAGCTGAAACTGCAGACTGAAGACGGTGGCAGCTTCTCATTTGGGTTCCAGTCACTAAACTGGAAGTCTTCATACCCAAGGAAAGAAACAAAAACTTTCCTCTGTCCCATAGAGCCGCGGCCTCCATGCCAACATCGCGGAGCGGGCACTGGGGTTGCGGTAGAGCGTCTCATGCTGTTGGTGTCTGCAGCTGGTTGCATTATGGCTCAGTGAGAGCCTGGATGGGGATGCAGGCAGCTTCTGCTCTCAGAGGACCCCCCGCCTCACAGCCACGTCTGGCTCCTTGGCTTAGATTGTAAATTCTGTCATGAAATACAGATGACCTTTAACGAACATGTCTTCTCCATATACATAGCATCAGTCACAGCAAAACCCTGTTGCGTTGTGGGGTCATGTTGGTCTCCAGCTATTACAGTAATAAATGTGATTAACTGCAGCTATAAAAAGCAATTTCATTCTGACTGTTAACCTCACAAAAGAAAAAAAAATTAAATAAACCAAAGAATGGGCTGCAATATGACATTTTTACATCCACATTGGTTTGTCTTCTACCTTTGGACTGTGAATCTGATGGCTCCTGATGGGAATAATGGTTGTTTTCGTACGGTCAGCGTTTGCTATCACTGCTCTGTGGGACAGAGGTGCCGCAGGTAATTTCCATTACAAGGAGGAGGGAACTGCAGCATCTCTCCAAGGCTGTTGTAACCATTGGTAAACATCGGTGACTTAATATTTTTGTTATGTAGCAAAGCAGCTGGGGTCCTTTGCCAAAACAACTAAAAGCCAATCTTGCAACCTCAGGTGACAAGTAACCTCTGCTGAATGAACAGAGTTGCAAAGGGCAGGGCTGAAATTAATCCCATATTTATTTAATCTAAAATACAGGCTCTTTAGAGGACTCCGTTGCTGAGGCTCAAAGTATATAATTTCATGAACATACATCCAATAGGAAGTGCATGGAGAATACAGCCCTGTGTAAAGTAGTCCAGTTTTCAGAAAACTTTGGCCAAAATGAACTTCAAATGTGTTTTTTTGTATTTTGTTTTCTTTGTAGACTTTTAATCGTCAACAGAACAAGATTTATCTCTATGATCATCTTGAAGAATTCATTTAACATAAATCATTTTATTCAAGAGCTTTTTTTGCTTTAGCAGAAAATGGTGTAACAATATCCAGAAGCTGAAAGCTGAGGCTTGCAATATAAATTGAGACATGTTTTTATCAAGAGTAATTAATTATTGGAACAATTTACCCAAGGATGCAGTGGCTTCTTCATCAACTATGGCCTTTAAATAATATTAGATTTTTCTGAAGGATTGGACCCTTCAACGTCAAATGTTGAGAGGGAAGAGAGGAACTAAGAGCTAACGTGTATGGGTTATGCTGGAGTAATTTCTTATGACCTAGGAGTCTTTTCACTGGAGACTGGATTTTCCCCGTGCTTTTTGTAGTTTCTACAGCCCCGTTTACGAAACTCTGTATGCCATTCTCTTCTTTGCAAACGAAACTGCATTAATCACGTCTTAAATTAAAGGGAAACTTGAATAGACACTTCATACAAAATATTCACAGCTGCGTAAATCAACTCAAAGAAAAGATTAGGTGTTTATTAGCAGGAAAACATAAGCCATAGCAGCATGTTTTGTACCTTCATTTCTTTGTGCTTCCCTTGTAAATCATTAAGGGTGTCCTAGGATATGAGGTAATTAGGCAAACAGTGTATTACAGGCAAATAAATGCCGCACGGTCCCTTCTCTCTGGACAGCTTGTAACTCTCTGTTTATTTCCTCGGTATGCTATAGGTTTTTCTGCAAAGGCTGCAGTGTCCTGATATGGAAGTTGTAAAAATATTTAAACATCAGAGTTTATTCTGTGAAGACCCTTGAAATGCAAGTGAAGGGATGCGACCAGGGTTTAAGGTGCACGGGAAACAGGCAAAATCTGAAACGGGAGCCAGATGAATGTGGCTGTAGTTAGCGTGCCTTTGTAGTGCCAGGTTAAAAGCAGTGGAAAATATCCACTCGTGGCAGCATGAGGTTCACCATCTGCACCACGTTGACAGCGGGGGAACATGACGTTGCACCCTTGGTTTTTTTGAGTCAGGGGGGTTGAAACCAGCATTGTGCTTCCCCAGCCTGGAGCTGCGGTCTCTACCCCGTCCTGCCATTAGTACCCATCTCCTGTCAGAGGGATCCCACTGTCTTATTCC
Organism: Vanellus vanellus; assembly: GCF_965231255.1. NCBI lineage: Eukaryota > Metazoa > Chordata > Aves > Charadriiformes > Charadriidae > Vanellus > Vanellus vanellus. Next base: position 8,281,579 of record NC_138905.1, read on the forward strand.
CTTCCACTCTCATCCCTTTTCTCTTTCATCCTTCTCTTGGCAGTTCTGAAGGGTTTTACAGGGGCATGTGCTGCAGCTGATGTCGTGGTCAAACATTTCAGTCAGGTACTTCCAGATCAGCCTCCATTAAAAGACAGCAGAGCCCTGCCAAGTGGATTACGTTGTCAAGGCAACATTTTCCCTGAAAAACTGGAAAAGAAAAATCTTATCATATAGGGAGATTATGTTTCCTTAAGTGATCCTCTGTCATCACTTCTGCGCTTGAGAAACTGAGTGCTGAACATCTGCAGATGGACTTCAGTTGCTCATCAGGGCTCTTTCCCATGGTTTCCACTCATTTAGCCAGGACAACTTCCCACAATAGGCATTTGCTTTTCGGCAGCGGTTTCAGCTTTGCTTGCTTCTCCCATCCAACCAAACCGGCTACAGAGGCCACAGCTGTTTCGAGAGGAGCAGGGAGGGCAACTGGGTCAGTGACCCCTTTGGACATCCCAGCAAAACCCCTTTCAGACAGATTACAGGGCTGTTGGACCAACCTGGAGGAAAAAAGACCTCAGAGAGGGTCAACAGCTACATAGCTAAACTAGAACTGGCAGCTTTGTAGAAAAACTTACAGATAGACCTGACTTCATGGGTAAACCTGAGTTTCTCTGTTTATGCGCTCAGATATTTACGACAATTCCAACTAATCAACATATCAGCGTGGGTTCATTGGTTAAAAGGGAGTCATATTTAAAAACCTTCCCTTTTATTTTCCTCAGGTTACATCAGGACCATCTGGATTCCAAGTCTGGCTATGGCAGAGAATTTCAATGAACACTTTTAAATTAATTGCATGCTAGTCTCACGGGCAATGGCTTAGCAATGCAAACGAGAGGCTGCACCCAGAGCCTCCTCACATCTGTGGAAGAATGGAGAAATGTCTGTCCCGTTGTGGGTCTGTTTACAGTCGAGGATTTTAAGGCCAGAAAGGAACAAGCTTGATCATCCAGACAGATCTCATGACAGAAAGGAAAGAAGGCACCTTCCCTTCTCAATCAATAACTTCTCAGGAACAATGACCAAACCTTTCTTCCAAGTGCTGAAAGCACGTGTGTATCTCAGCCATATTTCCAGACAAGCTGCTCTGGTTTTAGCCCATGGCACCTATCACCCCACTGCTATGTCCTGTGTGATTGGAGCAATCTCCGCAGTCCAGCAGTGGCTGCTGGAAAACCAGAAACAACATCATGTTTGTAAGACCGCTGTGTCTCCTTCTTGGGTATATCTTGGGCCGACCTTGGGGCCCTTCTTTCAACTGACAGAATGAATAATTTGCATTATTAGACTCTACAGTGTCCTCCTGATGTCATGGGGCTCCAAGGATCTCACCCCAAACCCTTCAAGACTGTCACCTCTCTTCACCCAAAGAGCTCTAGGTCTCTCAGAACAAGACATTGTCCATATGAAAAACTTTCAGAGCAATGATTTGTCCCCACAGAAAAGGCCTTTTAAAAAAAAAAAGGGGGGGGGGGGGCAGAAAACAAAGGTACTATTTCAAGGGATCTTTCAAAGTATTGCAGCCCAAGATGTCTTTTATGTGTATACTTTCCAATTTGTACTCCCTAGTACTTAGAAATTCATAACCAATGTGCTAAGTTTTTTTCGATGCTTTCTGACATCCCCCAAAAGGAGTCTCTTTCCAGGCTGTGCTGCCATGTGACTTCCTTCAGCATTTACCTATGCTTGTCAGCTTGTGAGCATTAAATATTCAACTCTAAACACAGAATGACCCCTTCTTCCCAGTCTATGACAACTAATGCATTATGTCCTTACAGTAAAACAGCTTTATTATAACAGATGTATTGTGGTTTTGTTTTTTTTTCTCTCTCTCAGTCTCCTCAGGGTAATTGAGAAGTGAAGCCAGTTAAGACACAGGGTTAAGATAGATGCTGATTTTGGCCCCCATTTATTTCAGAGCGACCCCACGCTTCAATTATTTCTCTGCATTATCGCAGTATTTAGGAGCAGCTGGCATGGAGCAGCTGCCATGCTGCTACGACACTAGAAAGATTATTTGTTTTTTAAGTGTTTCCTCACTTAAAGGATTTACAGCCTGAGACACTACGAGGGCAGACAGACAGACAGAATGGAGGAACTGAGAGACAAACAGATAAGCCATTTTCCAGCAGTCAGCTCCCAAAATTGCCAGCTGTCCCATGTCAGCCCACAGCACAAGTCCCACTTCACCCAGTGCTGCCTGGTCAGACCCAAAGGTACGCCGAGTCCCTGCATCACATCTCTGTCGGGCGCCGCCACTTCTTCCAAACAAGTTTGATGAACTGCTATGATTTTTGCCAGTGAAACCACAGCTTTGGCAATGTCAGCCCTGGAGGGTGTTGTTTCTTATTAGGAAAAGCAGAGACACCTCTTCCTGAGGGCTGTGCCTCCAATGTAGCTGTGGGCCTGAGGAGGTCCTCCTGCAGCCAGGCCATGCGAGGGCTGCTCTTCACCTGCCATGAACTGCGCCAGTGCCACCTCCTCCCTGCTGTCAGGAGAAAGGGCTATGGAGAAGCCACCTCAGCACCAGAGAGCCCCAGTGGTGCTGGAAAGGACATGGGACAGAGCTGTGACTCCCGTGATCCCCCTTGCTCTTCAAGCATCGGGGAGGATGAGGTCAGGCTCATCCTTAACCTCAACCACCCAGGTTGAGCTGGAAGGGACAGCCAAGATGTGGTCCTTCCAAACCCTTCTTTCAGGCATCAACACGTCTCCAGAAGGAAGGGCATGTGGTCATGCTCTTGTTTGGTGTGTGATAGTGAGCCTGAAGCAAGCATGAACAGTAGCGTATCTATGAATATTTCTCCTCTGCTCTCCAGGCAGCTGAAGTGAAACGCATGAAGAATCGCTGTGCTAAAGTCTCAGTCAGCCATCGCTTGCGAAAGACCACCATAACTGAAGCAGTTGGTTGGACCCCCTCTGCGGTTGTGTTGTCTGTTCTGCACAGAGAGAAGGAATTTCGCTTTCCAAGGCCTTGCTGACGCGGAATTGCTCGTCGTTGTCCTCATCGATACCTGCCTTTGCAATTTACTCCACACAGGATCACCATCAGCCTCATTTTCTTTGCTTTTGCATCCATGCAACTGGGAAAACAACTTCAGTACAAAAGGTAACTGTGTAAAGACAGACCAGAAAGGCCACTAAGGGCAAGAGCAGCCTTTGAATAGGCTCCACCTTGGAAACCTTTTCAGCTGTATCGCAGGCTGACCCGGCATCTATTTTTTCAAAGATTTCTTTTTCTGTCCAGTCAATTTATTCTGAACAGGTTGTGCTTGCCCTTATGCAAACTAATAAGGAAGATTTCATTCTCTGTAGCAGAACAATTTTGGCAGCAGGGGACAGGCCAGGTTTCTCTGACAGATGCAAATATTTACACCAGATAGCAAACATGTCAGAGGGTCGAGCAACAGAGCAGCTTCAATACCAGCATAAAGCCACATAATGTTCTCTTTGGCTCCAGGTTCACATAATTGATTGAATCAGCAGATAATCAGTTACACTAAACAGCCACTAAATCTTCTCTTTGTCAGCAAAGATGCAGCTGCTTATAGAGAGAGACATTTAAAGGATGAGATAAAGCTATTTGCCAGAGTCATGTGTAAATACAAACGTCATCATTTAAAGTAGTCATTGCGCACACTTAAACTAGACATCGTGGCCTATGGCACAAGCCAGGATACTCATAACCTGATTTCCTCCTCTAATGTCATTGAATAAAGAAAAGAAAATTTTGTACCACGAGTCTGGAAAGGGATGTTCCCAGCTGAGACACCTGATCGCAGCCGGCTGCCCGGGCTCCCTGTTCTCTTAATGGAAACAGGCGTGTTTAGGTCATGAACCGTCTCATCCTAAATTGGAGTGAGATGAGTCAGGTCCTCGAAACATCTGTTTCTCTCCTCTGATAATACAAGGTGTTGAGACAAATAGTACACATGTAAGCATATATATATATAGTAGAGCCTACATTGGGTCAGATGATTTCCCTGCTCAGCATCCAAATGAGCCTCGCTAAGCAGTGGTAATCAAAGCCTAACACGCAAGTGAACAAGTTTCCAGCTTTGATCAAAATACTGAACTTCTATACAAATCTGTCTTCCTACTTGACTTATTTCCCAAGTCGCGTTCCGCCTGGTTGTCTCAGTTCTTGGTCTTGTCTATACCACCTTTCTGCTAAAAAGCATCACATTTGTGCTAACCCCCTGAGTGTATTTGGTAAGTCTTCATCCTGACTTATACATCTTGAGAACTCATTCCTGCCATGCCGTCCATAGCAACACTTGTTGATTTGTTCAGAAAAAAAAAACCTTTTTCATTGTTGTTGCAAGCAGCAGACGACTTGTGGTCCTATGGTATGACATTCCTAGGGCACACACCACCATTTAAGAGACTCCTGGAAGACTTTCAACGTCCCTACAACACACAGGTAACATATGTTAACAACCAGACCAAGGCTTACTGTAACACCCATGAATCTGGGCCAGTTTATAGAAGGTAGTACAGACACCAAGCTTGAGCAGTTTTTGCTCTTCTGAGAGATACCTCTTCAGAAGAAGTCTTTGAGTCGAATGGTACCTTTGGGGCACTCCCAGACAAAGACAAACACCACATTTCTTACGGCTATTGAGCATAGTTAAATGCTGGGATTTCTTTTCACCACCTGAAATAGCTCTGCCCAAATTGTAAAAATGGAGCACAAAACCACTCCTCCAAAATGAGCTGACTCCTGAGAGGGGAGGACTGGCGGGAGGAATTATGGGACTCTGCTTGGCTGGGGAAGTGTGCTGAAATCGAACTTTGCATGCAGATCAAGGAGTTGACATCCATGCGAAGCCATGCACTCGTACCCAGGAGCCTTTCTTTATATTCATACATATTCCCCAACCTTCACTCCTCTTCGATATTTATTCGGCTCCTTCTGTTGAAGAGAAATACTCCTCTGTAAGCCAATATCTGTATAAGCTCGGCTGGAAGGAAAAGAGGATGAAAGACTCCCACTTTGCAAGTTCATAGATAACAGGAGGCCTAAAGGATGCTTTTGAACCTGTATCTGTGTCCCCGCAACCATTTGCCTTACCTGCAAAATCTGCTATAGTGAGAAAAATACACTCTGAGATCGGCTGAGGGCATTTCAGGGACGCTGGGATGAATCTGTGGTTAGAGTTTTGAGGACGGCTTTGCAGGATGCTCTTCCCCTTTAACGCACAACAGCCTCCCCATTAATGATGAAATTTCCTCCTTGGAAAGCTAAGGAATAAAAAGAAGTTCAACCCGTGCAGTCCTTTTGTTGTGCTTCAGTGGGAGAAAGGAGAGTGTCAGCTGATGCTGTCCCACAACATTTTCCTTTTGCTGGCTAATCATTTGAGCGCTTCCAGTAGGAACAATAGCGTAAACGGACATCATGTTTAAAAAAGGAAACCCCGGAGTTTAAATGAATGGTTCAACATAAATAAGTCATAAGCAGAGGAGCTCATTTCAAATTCACAGACAGCTAAATGAAAGGAAGGTGGAAAAAATCTGCCTTTATGCAATAAGCGTCACATCTCTCTCAGGTGTAAAACCTTGGTGACTTCAATGGAATTGCACCAGGGATGGATTTGGTCCCATATATTTGCCTTAAAGTGTTTATCTGCCCCAAAGCAATAGGCTGTCCCTGAGGAAGCACTAACAGCTCTGATGTGCATAATGGGGGAGGGTTGGGACCTCGCTGTCTGAATTAACCAAGTAACACGATGCATTAGCGTTGCAGGAGAGGACTCTGGAGGAGGCAGGTTTGCAGAGGGATGGTCTGTTATATAGGAGCAATTTGCACTCAACAGCAGCCATGAGCTACGCATGTTGCCTGTCTCACTATTCCCCCCGCACCTGGAGACGAAACGAGGACAACTGAAATTGAGCACTCTGCAAAATTGAGTTTGGGGCTCAGATGATTCCTGTTTCTGCCCCGGGACTGCTCCTGATGGGAGGGTAAGACCTCACTGGGACCACAGAGCTGGCAAGGCCACCCAGTAAGGCCAGACTTCCAGTGTTTTTCCAGAGCAATTTGATCAATCTCTCCCATTTTTCCTCTGTTGTGTCCCACCTCTAACATGCTCAGCTTTTTCTGCTGTTATTTCAGTTTATCAAAGCTCCCCTTATTTGTGGGCTTTTTTCCTTCTTGGGGTGTCCAAAGACACAGAAGTTCAGGCCATCTTGGCCTTCAGTTTCAGTGCTTCTAGTTTAATGATTTGCTGGGAGCTTTAGTTATAAGTGATCAGGCATTTTAGAGGAAATAGTAAAGGCAAATCTGAATCTATCAGGTGTATTTTGTAGCATGCAGAAGCCCCAGCTGAGCTTTCCATGTACAAAGTACTCACAGAGGAGCAAGCAACTTTTTCTCCAATAGTCTTACAACATAAGCAGAAAAAGGTAAATTAATACTAACAAATGCTGAGAAAAAGGCAATAGTCAATGTAAATTCAACAAAGACCACGCACGCATCCAGTGGCAGAAAGAATTCCTGCAAACCCCATCCCAGTATCCTCAGCACAAGATCATCCCTTTGCCAGCAGGATCCTCAGATAACACATCACCGATTTTGTAGCACTGTCCAAAACTGTGAGTCCAGCAACAAAACACAAAAATGCAAACAACTGTACAACTGAAGGTAACCTGGTGAGTCTAGGTCTCAAGTTCATCAGATGGTATCAGACAACAGAAGGAAAAAGCTATTTCTTGCTGGAAGAAAAATGTATTTTAGACTGAGTTCTTTGGACATACAAACCTACTGTATAACAGAAGGAGGATTTTGGTACTGAACTTAGTCTCTGAATGAGTAAAACTGCCTTCCAGGAGAATCAAAGCTGGGGTGGTTTTTTCCCCTTCACCTTCTAAGACTCCTCAGACTCTATTACACTGCTTGGAAAGAGGGTAACTTATTACTTATCTCATATATAAAACCATGGATGAGAGAGGGAAAAAAATAATAAATCTACTGTTATTTCACTAATTTATTAAGGAGACAAAGCATTCTTTAGAGTGGTGCATCTTGAACAGCCCGAAAAGAGGAATCAACAACAAAATGAGAGGTGAGAGGAGAGATGCAACCCAGGCAAGACAGAAAATGATTCATACAGGGATTACCTGGTGAAAACACAGCAAGTTTAATGAAAACTCTTGCTGCCCCTCTAAAGAACACCTTTGTCTCCATAAAAGCCTTGAACTCCTTTAATGGTATTGATTTAGGTCAAAGTGTACAAGCCCCTCAATGTGGAGACACTTATGTTGCTCTAAAGAGGCTTTATTTCAAATGCCGGAATCTGGAAAAGAGAGTAAGTGACTTTCCTGTATAGCTGTATTCAGTCTGGAGATTTCTTGGTATCAAGATTTAGGCTACACTTTTCTTACCTAAAAAAAAGAGAGAGACAAAAAACAAATACCAAAAAAAAAGCGCCTGAACTAAAGTAATTAAAGCCCTACCCCAAAAAGTTAAACTAGGACTAAATGCATACTTTTTTCTGTTTCTTGAATTGTCACTTCTACTAGAGTTAACAGAAAAGTTTTTAAACTATGGTGGTTCAAGAGTGAATATATCCTCTGTTTAGATCTCCCAATGGGAGGCTCACATCTCCTGACAAAAGGCTCTGCCGATGTAGCAGCCACACCAACCATCCAAGTTGCATCCACTTACACGTGAGAATGGGACCCTTCAGTTTCGTATAATAAATTAGAAGAGACTTTAAAGATTGATTTCAAGAGGGAGGGTATACCTTGCCTTGCAGATGAGCAGATTAAGCATCCCCCATTGTAACTCAGTCTTTTCCTCTGGCTTTGTCTTATAAGTCTCACTCGCACAAGGAGGTTGTCCCATCAGCTGATGGAGACTATTTGCAGAAGTGAGAGCTATCCATAAGAGAACAGCAGCTGGGTCAGGCCCCAGCACATTTACAGAAGGAGATTAGTGCTTAATGGGTAGGAGTATATTTCTGAGACTTGTGAAGAATAGAATAACCTATCCCTGAACCAAAATCTCATTTTCAGCCCAAGTACCACTAAACTCTTTCATAAGACTCTCTAGGATTATAACAAGTATGATTCAGAATACGTCCCAGGGACTCTTCCTTGCAAATAAATAAGCCAGACAAACATGCTATGCCACACTCCAATTCATAAAGAGAACCAGAGGGCAGACTGTAAACAGAAGGAAATTGCAAGAAGGCCAATAAAATGCAATTCTGATCTCATACCATCAGCCGGACTAGGCAACAGGGATAAATAAAGTCACAGACTTCTCCTATATTTATGATTCCTTATTGTTGAGGAGCCCTCTTCAGAACAAAAATCAGTCTGGAAGGGAGGCGGTCGTGCTCCTTTCGAATGGCAATGTTTAAGAAAGGAGAACCATATGGTTTTGAGTTGGCTCAATTGTGGCAGCCAGGAAACTAATCCACAGATTTATTAGAGCTGGCATACGTAACAGAGTGGCAATGCTCCTTTCATTCGCTGCCAAGTAACCCTCCGTGGTGCAGAGCTTTACCTTGAGCAGCAATTGCTTACTGGGCATATGGGCCTTATTTCTGCAAATGGGAGTGGAAGAGAGTCAATTTGCAAATCAAATTGGAATTCTCTTCCTCCTGCCGCTCCAATTTACTTAGCAGACTTTACGCATAGTCGAAGGAGCCTGGATTTCTGCCTCGTTTTTCTCTAATGAACTTGTTCTCTTGATTTAGGGCATCCAAAAGGGAGGAATATGATGAGGAGAGAAGAAACCATTTAAATCATTGTCACTGACCAGATAAAAGTTATTGCAAGAAGTACTTTACCTAATAGCTTATTACGTTGTGCCCACTTGCTGGAAGACCCCTAGCTATTATCATTAGAGTCCTGACATCCCGATTTTTCTTGAAAAGGTCATATGAAAATGGAGAATGGCAGATCAGAGTCGGTAATCTGTCTAAGGTATATATATGATCATTTGTTAGCGCAATAAAAAAAATCTCAAGTATCCTTTGGGCATACTCAAAGAAGGGTTTTCAGAGTTCCCATGAGATTACTTGGAAAGAGGTATCAAAGGTTTGACTTCTGAAGAGAGACAAGGTGGCGGGGGGGTGATTGATAGATGAACTGCCACCCCTTACAAGTGCAAATGGAAACATGATCAGGGTTTGGAATCAGCCCCGTTCACCCGGGGAACACGGAACGCTGCATCTGAGGTCTGCAGCACAGCATGGAGAGTTTCGGGGGGAGACAGATGCTACAGTGATGCCAAATCTATTTCAAAGATTTCTTATAAGCAACAGCTAAAGACACCAAGAAATGTATATAATTTCTCTGGGAAGCTGTACCTGAAAACCATGTTGATCTATTTTACAGTAGATACAGCACTATTTTCTTTTCTTTGGCAAAATAAGAGAATAACAAAGGAAACTGGAACCATTTTGCTTGTTAAGATCAATCATCGATCATACCGCGAACCTACTGTGTCTAGTGCGCTTGGTACCAGACACATCAGCGAAAGATGGGAATGACCAAGGGTGGGGAGTTCTATAGTATACCTCTGCCAAACTTATCTTTGTGCCCAATTCCCAAGGGTATGTGTCTAGAAACACGCGTGTAACCAGTAACAGCAATAACCTATGAATATAACAGCTCCATCAGTCCCTGATGCTAATCAGTAGATTAGCAATGGATTCGGGGAATAAATCATTATGCTTTTAAAGGTTAACATGTGCCATCTCACCCTGCAAAGTTCCTCTATGGAACTAAGCATTGCTCTCAACACAAAAACATTATTGAAGTTAAATTGTCTGCTGAAGACTGTTTTAAAACTGAAGATGCCATTCAAATCAATAAAGTATGAGTTCAAAGCAGTCAGCAAAGACAGTCCGATCTACAGGGACTCCCATAGGTCACTCAAGCCTGCTGTGACCTTATTTCGATACATCTCTTATAAAACGGATCAGAACAACACTTCCCTTCAGTAAGTAACTCAGATATTCACAGTTCCCTCCTTTTATTACTTGCTACAGGTAAAAAAACAGAAATATACCACCCAGTGTGAACTCAAAGGAATAAAAAATATATTGTATTTATATATCATCGTATTTATATAGCATATATACCAACAAATATGAAGACATGCTTGAGTCTAGAGGAATCCAATGTTCAAACAGGTGTAAACGGGTGCTTTGATTTTTGTCCGTCAAAGCTACCTCATTCAACACACGTAACAACACAGAACTAATTGCAGACAAAGACCCTGGTTTTCATTCTCCCCTCGTGAAGAACCAGCCCTGGGCCGACACCTCAGCAGGAGTCAGTTCCCATTTGTGTGACAGGGAGTGAGAAAGAAGAGAGATGTATTTTCATACCTGAAATTCTCATTACTGTGTTGAGTTGCCCATAGGTAAAACTATGTATGTTTTAACTTCTACCTACTGAAGAGATAATAAAGCACATATATGCACATACAGACAATGAAAAATTAATTACATGGGAATAATTCCCTATTTTACAGCCTTAACTTACTGCTTTGTTACAGTTGGCAGTAAAAATTCTTCATTTTGAAATAAGCATCTACACATACTCAAATATATTAGTCTATATATTTACGCCATTGAACTAAAGTGCCATAAAGGAAGATTTCCATCATCCACTTCATGAAATTAATGTTTCTTCGACCATATAAATGATTTTATTTCAAGAGGTGGTTTTTGAAAACAAGTATCTATAACAGTCATAAGCCATGTATGTCTGAATTTGTCTGCAATTTCTACTACGAACATTATGAACAGAGTGATAAAAAAAAATCAGATAGCTGTCAAAATAACCGCTCACTGTGCAGAAAAAAGGAAGCAGAAAATAGTCAGTTATATCTGTACCACATCGCTGAAAAGCAGCATATAAGCTAATGTTGGCCCACAGTAGCCCTAATACCGTGTCCTCATCTGAAAGATGGAGAACAAAAACCGTCTGATAAATTCACAAGAAAGGGACATCTATTCACCAGTGAGAGAAGATACAGGTACTGCTGTGTGTCCTTTGAAATTGTCTATAGGATGATGTTAAAAGACAAGAAACCTTCACGTTGCCAGGCATCTCTTGACATGCCTTGCCTCTCTGAACTAATGAATTAAATCATTCGGAATTCAGAATGTGATTCTACCCCAAATCAGATCACCATCTAATGAAAGGAACAAATTGCCTTGTACATGTGCATGGGGTGGGGAGTGGGGGGTCTCATTCCTTCTGCTATGGAGTAGTCTTTAAAGAAGAGACTGCACTACCCCTTCCTAGCCTACACCTGGGGTGAAGAAACAGTTCCCTTCATTTACATGGTGCAGCCTTTTACTGCCCATGCCTGGCCGTTGACTCTGACGGGACTTCTTGCTGTCCACACCACACCACTGTGTGACTCCATTGTGTCTAGTGAGGAGTTCATCAGGCATGGAGAGCATTGAGCTAGTGGGAGCACCCTGCCCTGGTACCCAAGGGAGCTGACCTGGGGTTTGTATATGGACAGTGTCACCGGGGGCCTCCATCAGGGCTGGAAGCTAGCGAGATGAAGGGGAGCGTGAAGGCCCGTTTGCCCAGCTCCACCACTGCCTCTTGCACTGGTAACCACTGATCCGCAAAACCCCATGGACTTCACATTTAAGCAGGCACGGCATTATTCCAGCGTATATAGCTGTAACTTAGTTCTGTTAAGTTTTAAGCACAGATCTTGCAAGAACTATTTAATGTCAGAGACACTAAATGCATTATTTTAATTGCAACCTTTTGAGCTCTCAAAAAATGTCAGGTATTAGTCTTGCAAATGGTATAGCGAAGCAGTTTGGTTTGCAGCATGAACAAATATTTACATTTTTTTTAAAAGGGCTTGTTTCACACAGTTTCAATCTTTTCAAATTAAAGATGCTTGCAAAAAAAAAAAATTATAAAAAAACAACCTTGAAGCTTCCAAAAGATTTATCTCCTCTACTAACTCCATGTTTAAAATGAAACAGCTTATTTCAGTCCACAGAGTCTGCATTTCACTCTCTCAGTAAAAGAAAACAGTTCCTCTCAGTACCCCCCAAAGATGTCTTCCACCGCCGGTTGTAATCCATAATCAAAATGAATGACAGATCACAGAGCAGGATTTTTGTTTGCAGATCTGTGAAATCAGTGAGCGTATCTGAACACCTCTCATCTGTATCACTTTGTCCCCGGACCTATTTGCTTGTTACAAACCGGCCCGAACACCCTGATTTAACAGATTGCTGAGCACTCCTGTTCACTTCTCTGTTCATTAATCTTCATAAAATAATATGGCAATGAGAATTGCTGGAGCTCTCCCTGTACTACCTGCTGCACTCTGGGCTCTAGTGGATAAATGGAGAGTATCTAATATGTGGAGATAGAGGTTTAAGTCTGTATTATTTTATGCATTGGAATGTCTACAGCCTCTGTCCCTATGGAAATGTAAAGCTTTGTATAGACTGATTTGCTATGCGGCGCACATTCAGCAGGGCCGTCTGAAGGCGTGTTGCAGAGGAGTTAAAACAATGAAGTGAGTTACAGGTAGCACAGCGCTTTGTGGAAGGTATAAATCAGCCTATGCCACACGGTGAAATTCTGTTTTTTCTAGGCAATAGTTGCATTAAACATATTTCCAAAGGAATTCTCAAAAACTATTATTTTTAGGCCAATGAAAAAGGTATTCCATTCAGGCTTTTGCTGCAGCAAAGGCACTTGCAGCCTGCAAAACTTGATCCTGAACACAGATGTGTCACATTTGACATACATTGAGAGTTTTGCCCGCAGCTGGAAGCCCAGAAGGAATCAAATCACCTGACTTCTTGTCTTCCATATAAGAGTCGGAGAACTGCCACTGCAAGCCCCAGAAGGATGTTCTCAAAAGGTGACCGCAGTATCATCATATGGTCTCAGCAGGCTGCCAGAGGCAGGAGACACACTCTGCGTCTGAAGCACAGGCTTGGTTGGCCTCAGCATGTCACCTTGAGCTTTGCTCATCACATTACAGGGTGCTTGAGATGGGAAGGCACCTCTGAAGATGATCTTGTCCAACCTGTGGCTCAAAGCAGGGTCACCTGCAGCAGGTTGTTCAGGGCCATGTCCTGTTGGGTTTTGAATATCTCCGAGAACGGAGACTCCACAACCTCTCTGAGTAACCTGTGCCAGTGCTCAGTCACCTCCACAGCAAAAAAGTTTTCTTTTATATCTAAACAGAATTTTCTGTGTTTCGGTTTGTGCCCATTGCCTTGTCCTGTCAATGGGAACCACGGAGAAGAGCCTGGGTCCCTCTTCTATAGTCCCTCAGGTGCTTACACGTACTGATAGGAACCCCCTGAGCCTTCTCTTTTCAAGGCTGAATAGTCCCATCTCTCTCAGCCTCTCCTTGTATGACAGGTGCTCCAGTCCCTTCATCATCTTCATGGTCCTTTGCTGGACCCTCTCCAGTATGTCCATTTCTCTGTTGTAGTGGGGAGCCCAGAACTGGGCACAGCACCCCCAATGCATCTCCCCAGTGCTGAGCAGAGGGGAAGGATCACCTCCCTTGACCTGCTGGCAACTCTGCCTAATGCAGCCCAGGAGGCTGCTGGCCTGCTTTATTGCAAGAGCATACTGCTGGCGCATGGTCATCTTGGTGTCCACCAGGACACCTTTTCTGCACAGCTGTTCCCCAGCTGGTGAGCCATAACTTTACTAGCACATGGGGTTATTCTTCCCCACGTGCAGAACTTCTTTGCATTTCATTTGGCTGAGCATCATGATGTTCCCATCAGCCCATCTCTCCAAGCTGTTGAGCTCCCTCTAAAGGCAACACAACCCATCTGGGGTATCGACCACTCCTCCCAGTTTTCTGTTGTCTCGTTCTGAACACCACTTTGAAACCTCAGTAGCTCCAAATTAGGAAGCACAGTTGTCTGTCAAGAAAAATACTTCTCACTGTTGGTATTAACTGATGGGGTTTTGCATCTTTAGAATGGGCAAAGGCCATTTTATACAGGGTGTGGCAGCAATTTCGTGAACCTGAAGTACTCAGATAAGGCCAGTAAATTGTGGTAACACTAGAGATGTAGGGAATGTTCCAACAATATGTTGGTGTTAAAACTGATGTGTCTTTTGTCCTACTTTAGAGAGAGCAGTCTTCATAGACTAAGATACAGATTTTTTTGCACAGGAAATATTGCTCTGGGACATAAATAATATTGACTCTCCATATTGACAGGAGGTAACAAGAGACTTGAAAAAGCACTGAACGGCAGTGCCTACATCAAGAGAAATTACATATTGAACTATATTGGACATGTTCTAGATGGTAGGGAGATAAAGAGAACTTGCATGATATCCATCAGACCACTCACACACTCCCACCTGTAAATGGCTGTTATTTAGCTTCCCTTTTAGTTAGAAATATGACTTCAAATTCATTTCCTCCTAAAAATGCACATAAATGTCTGACCCATGCTCCAAAGCTACCTATTTCTCTGTGCTGTCTGTAAAGGGAGGCCAAAGCAGCTAGTTCGGGTGGAGACAACTAAGACTGGACAGAAAAGAAAGGCTGAGACTTCTCCAAGAACTGCCAAACACACAACGGCTCTGGTGCAGCATGAGTGACACCTCGTTAAGACAGCCGTATAGATAAGGGCGTTATCATTTGAAAATACACTTTCTATGAAATTTCTTTGTTAATGAGTGGCACTTTGCTTTGTGAGGGCTGACAGCCTGCCCGCTGCCCCTCAAAAGACGGAGGTGAAGGTATTGAGCTGAACCCAGACGTGCTGAGGTGATGCCACAGGACTACAACCTACAGTCCCTCAATGTGGGGGGAAAGGAACGTGTGCTTCCAGCTGAGCCTGATGGTGACGCGGAGGCTCATATCTAAGTGAGAAGAGCAAAAGGAGAGAAGAGGAAGAAAAGATGCAACACCTGAAAGTGAGATGAAGAAGGATTGTGCATCTGCAAGTGCATATCCCCCAGCTGAGTGTCCTACCTGACAAAGAATTTTTCATCTCTTATGGAAACACTGAAAAGGCATATTTCACTGCTCCCAAAAATTTTTAAAAGATATATTTAAAGGCAACGAATGCAATCAAAACTGCCTCTTTCTTGAACAAGGAAGAAAACCAAGTTTTGACTTTTACAGCTTTACTGTAAACTGCTTTGATATGAAATCCCTGATCAATAATAACATCACAGGAAACAGGATCTTTCCTACTGGTGCTCATTGTGAAAGGTGATATAAACTGATTCAGCGTGCTTTTGTCAATATATATCTTACATTTTCACCCAGGCTGAAATTCAGACATCCTGTGGTTTTAACCTTTCAGGACACACAAAGCTGGGATTCTCCTCCTTGTTTAGGGCAGATCTTAGGCCATTGATACAGGAACATTTTGCATTTCAAAGCCTTCTGCAAATTTTTGTTGTTGTTGTTGCCTTTTAAATAGATCACAAGAAACAAATTATTATCACATTTCTGACTATTATTCCCTCCCAACACTTCCTCCCTCTCAAGTCCACATGTACTCTGCACCTTCTTCAGGGTATGCCTCGTTTGTTTGAACAAATTTAATTAGCAAATGCCAATAAGTGTACATGTGCTCACTGTAACAATGTGTCACACTGTAACAATCATTGTGATTTCCTTAGAGCATTAGTGTGCTTAGTATGAGAAGAACAAAAAGTTTTATGCTCTTAAATGTGAAGATTTGGGAAACAGATCCATTAGAAATGGATAAATTCCAAGATACATGAAGATTTTCTTTCTACGAAAAATGTAGTTTTATGAAACGTGACTACATCAGCCTTTACTTTGATTGTCAAGATCCTGTGTAAATCTAAACTGCAATTAGTAGAACACTAAATTTCCATGGCTGTGCTGAAACCAGACCAACAAGGATGTGGGAGAAGCAGTTATTATGTTTTCTCCCCCCACCCCATGAAGCAGCAGAAATGCATCATGCAGAGCAAAAGAACAGCGATGACAGAAGATTTAGAAAGGACTTACAAAAGAAGAGAGCAAAAGCAGAGACACACAAAGCTTTGAGCAGAAGAGGGAAGAAACCTTATGTTTTTGTAGCTGAATGGTAGATTGGAGAGGACTGTGCCTGGGGCTTCAAACTAAGAGGTGCACACACACAAAAAAAATCTGGCCCCAGGAAGGAAGAAGGGGAAGTCAGTGAAACATGGGGAAGGCTTCTTTCTCTAGATCCAAACTCTCCTGTGCCTCTCTCTGTTGAGTAGAAAAAAGAGGTGGCTGCAGAGTCCTGTGGAAGCAATAGCAAGTATGTTGAGTCGATATTTGCGTGAACGCTTGTAGCATGCTCAGGAGGAATTAATTTGCAACCCAGATTAGCACAGAGAGCAACACAACTAGATCTTCGTGCCGCCATTCATGAACAGATGCTGATAGAGGGTTTCTGGCCCCCCAAAATAAGGTTCCAGCCTGCCAAACAAGGGAAAGAGTTGAGGCACTATGTTGGGGTACTTAAAGCACTTTCTTTTCACACACACAGCATCCCTCGGAGCCTTGCAGTGGGTGTAGAGGGTTAATGGGCTGCCAGACAGCTCAGCCTCTGCAGATGGACCAAAACAAGCAGAGCCCTGGACGGGCAAATCATGCATTTCACAGAATCACAGAATCACAGAATGGTCAGGGTTGGAAAGGACCTCTGGAGATCATCTAGTCCAACCCCCCCTGCCCGAGCAGGTTCATCTACAGCAGGCTGCCCAGGACGGTGTCCAGGTGGGTTTGGAACGTCTCCAGAATCAGATTTTGGGATGCTTTAGTAACAAAACCCCAGCAAGTGCCGTGTCCCCAGAGCGCAGCTTGGGCATTCAGTGTCCTGAGTTTGGGGAGGAAAAAAGCAAACGCTGAAGGTGTGAATGAAAGCTTTATTTCAACCAAAGCTCTTTGATATCAAATATCACAGACCAGGGAAAAAATAAAAAAAAAAAAAAAAGAGAGAGAGAGAGAGAGAAAAAAGAAAATGGGAGGGAGGGCAGAAGAAACCAGGGGAAGAGGTGAAGTCTTGATGGGAATTTTACAGCTGAAAAGCATCTTTAAAGCACTTCTCTGATCTGCCGTTTATTAGGTAGCGCATGGCAGGACAATAGAGTCTGCTCCTGCTGTTTTAACCTACACCCACTGCCCGGGGAATGTACCTCATGTCAAAGGTTACCTGTAAATGCCAATTTCCCCTTTGAGAGAGGCCAGAGGATTGCAGGAGAATATCAGCAGCACAGAGCCAGTCCAGACCCTCTCAGAAGGGCCCTGATCCTCCTCCCACAGGATCTGACGCACGGTCGCTTGGACCATGGCCTGCGTATTTCATCCTTGCTGCTTTACAAGAAGGTACTGCAGCGGCAGCACGGCCCTTCGTTGAGCTGATGAATCTTAGAGACATTTTGTCCATCGCACAGATCAAAAAGTATTTTCTGCAGTGAAAATAGCTTGTTTTGGCACTAAAACTGCAGCACACTGCCCTTCAGACAACAGCTTGAAACTGCATCCCATTTACCCCTTTATCCCTGTCTTGGTTTTATTGCAGTCAAGATGGTGAAAAATTCCTGTGTGTTGTCCTGTCATTTGCAGGGTTTTTCATCTGAAAAACATGAAAAAACACCAAATTTCTGATCTTTACTGAAGGGTAGGGACATGAGCAAAAATCTGGTCTTTTTATGTACGGAAAGAGATAAAAACAAAACCAGGACTCTCCCAAGGTATGCTACAACTAATCCTCTTAATCTTTCCCGTAGGTCACAGTCAAACCTGGGCTGTGGTTTCATTTAATTTTCATATTTACTACTAGTATCCCAGGCAAGCTTGTAGACTCTCAGTATGAAAAAAAGAGTTAAGTAGAGAAGAAAAACTTATAAAATGTTTCAAAACCACAATATTTGAGAGGCTGGCAGAAAACTTTGCTGTTTTCCAGAAGGAAAGTTTTGTTTTCATATACTTTCTGGATAAAAATTACTCATTTGTCTGTTTGAATATGGATAACTTTGGTATTTCCTGCAATCCCAGTTCCTGATAAACAAAACTGTTTTTTTTTCTCCTCTAATGAAAACCAAGATTTTTTGCTGTAGTTGGCAGAGAACTCCTTCAGGTGTGAAGGTCTCGGTGAGAAATCGGCTCTAAATTTTATAACTAAGAAGGTCAGAAAGCCTAGTCAGGTGTATATCAAGAGAGTTTCATAAGATTCAAACTAGTTATGCTGCTGTAAGGTAGCTGACGACGTGAATTAAATTCTTGAAGGGGAAAAAATTACACTTTGAAATTACAGCAAGATGTACTCGAGCTGTCTATAAATTAAGACACCTTCTCACAACTCACAAATAGAACAAATCTTTTAACAAGTGTTAAAAATTAATAGGGAGAGGAGAGAAGGAGATCAAAGCTAAGGTAGATGCTTCAGAATACTGTCAAAGCATCGACAGAAGAAATCTTTCAGCTTTAGTTCATAAGAAGAGACCAGAAAAGCATTTCCCCTTTGGTGGAATGAAAAGGGTTTAAATCGAATAGAAGAGAATTTGAAATGAAATGTCTATAAGGAAAGAAGTCTCTTAATTCTCCTCCTACTGGGGGAAACTTGCTTGATCTGAAATCTGAAATCAAAAGTCGTGATCTTTCTCACCCAAAATGTATCCAATTGCCTTCACCACTGAAGAAAGAGGATACATGAAATCCTTTAGACGAAGATGCACGCATTTACATGCACAACATGCACTTACAGCTACAGATTTATTCCACCAGGATCAAATGATTTTGGAAAGAAGTTATTCCAGCTGCAGGTCCCACATTCCAGGCTCCCCAAGGCAGATTTTCACTGTGTTTATTCCAGAATAAAGTTTCTGCCACAGACTGGCCATGTGCTCACTGTTAGTCATCTTGATTTATTCGTCTCCTAACTCTGCTGGGCGATGGGTGCCATGAGCCATCCACTAACACACCATCACTGCTGATGGATAAAGTTCTCTTCTCTCCACCTTCAAAGAAAAGGATCCTCAGAGAGTAGGTCAGGTTAGCAATTCTTGGAGATAAGGACCAATCATGACTGTGAAGTACTTTGGACAGCATAACTCAGGCTTCAGAAATATAGTGAGGAAGAGGACAGAATTCTTCAGCCCTTCAAAGCTGACCTCCAACAACCCTCAGAAATCTAAGGATGTGCAAAAAGAAAAATCTTGCTGATGCTGCAGCTACATCAAACACAGAGGGAAACCTTTGTGACAACGGTGGAGACCTCAGAAATTATATCTGTGTCAGACAGGGGTTAACACAAAGTTCAAACACTTTCGCAGTCCTATGGAAGTCCAGATGTTAGGTGTTGGTCTAAGGTTGCCATCTGAGCTCACACTGTATTTGGAGAGAAGCAGATGTCCCCAGTGGGAGGTTTCTCCCATTTTCAGGCAAACATCTAAAACAGGGGACTAGTCTCCTTCTCTTGCTCTCCCATCCATAGGCGGAGTCCTCCATCACGCTGAAGGCGGGAGTCTTAACTACTGAGAGCCTGACATGGGAAGAGAGGAATCTCACCCCACACAAATTGCTTGCCCAAAGTCACCTAAGCAGCTCCTTGCAAAGACGGTTCCTAAATTTGCGTTTAGCTCAGGGACTTCTTCATCACTGTTCCCTGGCGACAAGATAGGACACAGCTTCAGAGCTTGCATTTAGCCTTGCAGCCTTTGCAGGCATGGC
The DNA here is from genome assembly GCF_965231255.1 of Vanellus vanellus. Classification (NCBI taxonomy): domain Eukaryota; kingdom Metazoa; phylum Chordata; class Aves; order Charadriiformes; family Charadriidae; genus Vanellus; species Vanellus vanellus. The sequence goes on from NC_138905.1 coordinate 8,301,302, forward strand.
TAGCAGAGGGACTCACGCAGCCTGGGACGAGCCTTGCAGTATGCAGACAAGCCAGAGAAAGATAAGGGCAGGCCACAGAACATATCTGTAATTGCTTTAACGAGGGGAAAACAAAACAAAACAAAACAAAACAGAAAAAGGAAGAAAAAGTTGGTTCATCTAAATCTTTCACAGCTCTCAGTACAGAAAATAGATGTTATTTTAGGTCCATCCTGCCAACAAGTATCATTTTGATTTGTATGAGCAGAATGATGACAATTAAGCTTCAAAAAACCCAGCAACTGGTAAAAATAGCCACAGCCTTATTTAGCAGTGCGCAGGATTTTTAAAGAAATGTTTTAGCTTCCATCTTCCAGTCAAAGGTCACTTTTTTTTTTTTTTTATGCCAGAGTTATTGACTTTTCTCTATTTTGAGACCACTAGAGAAAAGAAAATGACAGGGAGCTAAGAGTTGTCCAACACCTTTCAAGATGTGCTGAAAAGGTAAGAGTTACTGCCTTTCCCCAAGCAAGTACCAGTAATATACTGTATAGCCCACATCTCTTGGACAGTTTGACACAGTCTAGCTCCACTGAACCACTTCTGATTTACACCAGCACTAAAAAGGGGAGGGGGAGAAAGAAGTCAGACATCGTAAATCTTTTCACTGAGTGACATTTTGAAGGGCTCGTACATCACTTTGAAACTAAGGTCTAGACTCACAATATAGATGACCTAAAGAACGGCTTATACGCCCCCAAACCTCTTCTCTTTTCCTCAGATATCATTTGCTTTAGTAGAAGATATTAACTCTTCCTACAAAGCCTGTCTCAACGGACTCACAAAGGCATTTAGAAGCCAAAGTCCTGTTGACTGTAAGGCTAACACCTCCAGGATATTTACTTAATACAACCCACTAATATTAAAGGGACAACATTTTCCTGAGCTTACAGCAATTTAACAGCCTAATTTTCTTTGAGTGTCCAGGGAATAAGGTTTCTAAATCATTTGTGAAAGCAACAGCCTTTATAGTTCATTATTTATAGTGCAGAAAAGAAGCAAGCATTGGAAGTCCACGATCTGGCCATGCAAAGGCACAGCTGTGAGCATTAGAAGAGACATTCATCGGCACGCACTCAGTGGCTCTGCCAGGGTCTCTGAACAAGGGACAAGATGAAGCTGTTTTATGCAATGCAGCATATCCCCATCTCCCATGGTGTTGGAGGCAGAGTAATAAAACAGAGGTAATTCCAGCCTGCCTTAGCGCATTCATTTTTCGTATGACGATATCAGATTCTTTGCCCATTTGCCATACACACCTTCCCCGCAGCTTAGCAGTTCATACAGATCAGAAAATTAAGGCAACACGTCAACAAAGCGGCTTGTCCAGATCTCTGTTTCCCATCTCTGATTCGACATCCTTGAGGCACTTGGTTCAGTCTCACTGAGCTGCAGTAAGGATGCTGAGCATCATCCCATTCAGCAGCACTGTGCAAGACCTCCATTTTGAATATGCTTTTGGGCAGAATTCAGTCTGCTTTAGGTTGAGGCTTTGGCATCTAGGCAGGTCATATGGATACTATTATGGAAAGACAGAAAGGTGTGGGACCTCTTTCAACAGAACATGAGGACTACTCTATTGAGCAGTGCCTTCATAATGTGCAGTTTTAATGAGTTAAGAGAAAGAGCTTCCAGTCTGGTAATCTTATCAATGGTAGGATCTATGTCACCTAAGATTACACATCCACAGCATAGGTTTGAACATCTGAGCAAATTGCCTGAGACTCCCATCATAGCATTTGAAGCCTAATCCATGGAGTTTAGGGTACAACTCATGCAGCCAAACATAGGCTGTACTGACAAAAGCCTGTATTTGAATAGTTCTATTTCTATTATAAAGGGATCCTAGGCTCACTTAGATTTATATCCTATAAGCACTGCAATTCCTCAGGTGAATCCCAACCAAGTGTTCCAAACAGCTAAAGTCTGATTTACTGAGTATGGAAAAGGATTAAACTGATCCAGCTTGAATGACCCAGTATAAGATCAAGGTGTGGAAAGTGTTAAGTCCTCAATCACAATAGAACTCAACTACACAAGCGCATATGGCTTTAAACACAGAAAAATCCACCAGCTCACAAGCAACAGCGTGACCAGCAGACAACATGCCAACATATCCCTGCACAAGCACTTGTGAGGTTAGAATGAGTGGAAGCATCCATTACCCCTAACTCAGACACGATGCTGACACACTATACTTGACCAGATGTCATATTCAAGCTCGGAAGCCTTATCTAGCAGTGACGATAAAATCACTGATCTGCTGGTGACAACTTTACAGGTTCTTAAAACTGCATTAGCAATTGGCCTAATGAAATATTAAAGTGAATAGTTACAGCTCCAACACAACACACCATTATATGGTGATTCGGAGACTTGAAAGCATAACTGATTATAGACTGAATTTTGCAGCAAATACATTGGTATGGCTTGAGACAATATTTAAAGGCATGTGTGGGCAGTTACAAAATACTTCCAAAAACCTGAACAAAGACTTTTGCAGAGGATTATAAAACTAAGTCTTTGAAGAGCAGAAGTAGCATGTTAGCCATGTCCTTTCCTCAAACCATATTACTACACTGTCACTTACTTAGCGATGGATTAAAGTGCTTTGTACTGAAATCCTATTAGTGACTAACACCGACGCAATACAAAATCTGTGTCTTGGAGGTGCAATGTTGCGGCTATGTCCTACTTGTAGCACTGGCGTAGGCAGATGATAGGAAAAGTGATTTTAAAAGTACGATGAAGTTAGAACTTCTCAGCACAATTTTTAAAGCATGTGTCTTGTTACCATTTTCCTGCCACATATTTTCTTGTTACTAATAGCCTCTGTTTTTCAAAGCTAATAAACACACATGTATAAAAGTGTTAGTAATGCCAGCAAAGAGGGCAGTGAGGGTCACTTGTACTTGTTCACAAATGCTGGGCTGTGTCGTTGGATACAATCTCCTTCCATCCTTCCCAGGGAAGGGTTAGCGTTCAGCTGCCCTGCTCCAGTGGGGGACTGAGCCTTAGAAACATCACTTTATCCACTGCTTTTCCCCTTCAGTGTAAACTGTGTCTTTTGTCCCCACAGTCCATAATTTGCCCATCCCACTCACTCTCATATATATAGTAGAATGAGAAGATACCAGCAAAAGCAGTCTTTATTCCCTAAGTCTAACCTGTGGCAGACCTGCGCTATGTGGTTGCACAGAACCAGGATGCAATCTTGCCCTGAATTACTACAGGGATTCAGAGATGCCCGTCAATATTGATCTGACAAAATGGTTCTAGCGCCTTGCCCCTGTTCCCAGGATGCAGACTTGAACCTCAGCCCAGAATGCAAGGCAAGGCTGACACAGAAAGGTACCTGCAGACCCATCAGTGTCTGGGCAAATGCAAATTAGAGCCAGCAAACACACACCTCAGAAGATGTCCTCAAAGCCTGTGGTTTTATGGTCAAGAACAAGTCTTTGGAGCCTGAGGTTTCTCAATGCCCTTTTTACCACTTGATGTCCAGGCTCCCACACAGTCCAGGTGCCCACACACAGGTATGTAGGTCCATTGGAGCTGCCCTGTGGGATTTTTTTTTTTCCTCTGCTATTCCAGAGGTCTGGAGGTGTCCTTCTGGTCCTGGATCACATCCACCAGATACAAGTGGATGGATACCTTGGATATCTTAAGGCATCTCAAGTGGAGCTGGACACCTATGACTAGGTCACCGAATCTCACCCACTGCACATTCCTCAACACCCTTAGTGGGAACTCATTTCTACCTAAAGCAGAAGCCTCCTGTTTGGACCATCTCTCAGCTCCACTGTGTAGATGTCCACTAATGGTAATAACATAAACCTGTACTGCACATACAGGTATCCTAATGGAGCGCCTGAATCTATGAGCTGCGTCTTATGGATCCCAGCTTCAGAGACTTAAAATGATCTCCGACAACTGATTTTTCAATTTTCTATAGATTTTATTCTTTTTCAGATGCAAATTTTTTTGAGGTTGGCCTAACAAGCAGTCATTTATTTTTTCCCAGTTTTTTACACTCTCTTTAAACAACATTAAATCTAACTCAACATTAAATCTTAAACAACGTTAAATCTAAATCAAACCAGAGGAGTGTCCAGGAAGCCCAAGAAGTTTTTGCGTACAGAACCAAAGTGTTCAAATCAATCCACTCATCATAGTTGCTGCTCCTCAAGTGCATCCTTAGCAGGCTGACAGCTAACCTCACCGTGCACACCGAGGGCCACAGGCACGTCGACTTACAAATCTGGACAGGGTGCTTCTGCCAAGAAAATATCATTGGAGGGGAGCAGATCTCGGGAGGAACGGAAGGGTGAAGTCCTCAATATCTCATCATGTCAAGCCAATTGCTCCAAAATGAGGTAAACTCCTTTACTGCAGAAAAACTGCAATTTGCCACAACAGCAGCAACTTTCCTATGACACAATGGAGCATCTTGCTGACTATCACTAGTACACGTATCTTACTGAGGGTGCCAGTGAATCTTGCCTCCTTTGGGAGTTTATATATGAAAATTCACCTTAAAACCACTGAAAAAATGCTGTTCTACATTCCTTGTTTACATTTCCAGTATTATTTCTCTGTTTCATACTTGTCAAGGTATCTTTTTTATAAAAAAAAAAAAAAACAAAACACCCCAAGAATCAAGTTAATCCTGACAGTATTTTCTATCAGGACCCACTCAGATTACTGTTTAATTCTAGCCAGAAAACAGTTTATACAGTACATTTCTCGGTAGCATTGTCTAAGAGTCAAAGCAGACAATCTTTCATAACTTGGCTGTCTGCCACGACAACTTTCCTGGTCCAGTTTCCATTTATTAATATTTATTTTCGCAGTTTTTTAGCCTCTTCACAGCATAATATAGTGTTACAAAGAGATTGAAAGTGTCATGAGAGACAAAGGGAACATTATGAAGACAAAAATGGCCCTAAATTTCCAAGCAAAATTCTATACTGTACGTAGCAAAAAATTGATGCAGTTGCATTTCTCAAGTAATACCATCAGTACTTACAGTCCCAAGTGTCATCATTTTATTTCAGCTGTAGAATATTGTTTGTAGAGACTCTAAAGAAGATTCTCTGGGGATTCTTTCCTCTGTTTATCTGATAATGTAAACTTCAAATAGGTTGGCAAACAGAACGAAGCTGAATCATCAAGATCTGCTGATCAGACTTCTTATTGGGCTTCAAGATCAGATATTTCTTCTCTACTTTTTCAAGTTCACACATTTTATCTGAATGAAGTTTATTCTCTTCTTAATTATTCATTGGGCCATCGCTTTTGTATGCATGTCCCAGTACACCAGACTAGCTAGGTTCCTTGTAAACCAGAGATCAGCTGAAGCCTGAGGACATATTTTGGACAGATAACGTTTTTATGAACAGGAAATACTGGAATTACTGGTTAAAAACTCTATTGCCTAAATTATTTGTAAGGCCAGACTGCGTTGCCATACTAATGTTGAGCCTTGTACTCCAGGAATAAATGTTAGAACTCAGATAGTGCTGCAAGTGATGCAGTTTGTTGCTTCTACAGGATCATACCCCTAAAAAAGTATGCCTGGAAGAGGCCAGGGACTGCACCCAGAAATCACCAAGGATGGATTCTTCTCCTTCAGCTTTCAGCCTGTACCTTGCATTCGCTTTATGGTAAACAGATGGAAAATGCATACTTCAAAGTCACAGTCTGTCCAGTTTCAGAATTCTACTTTCTCCAAACAGGCTGGTGCCCTGGCAATATCCATTTGCATTCTTTGGCCCTCATGGGAAAACAGATGACGAGACCACACGAACACAACCCTGTGTACCATTTCCCTATGCAGTGTCACGAGATGTTCATAGCCCAAACCCCGAACCAGCCAGGCAATTCCGTTCCCAGTTGTAGACCTGCTGGGGCACTGAAGATCAGATTTTCACCAAGGAATTAGAGTCCTATTTAAGCAAATGACAAAAAAAAAGAATTCTTATTTACGTCTTTATTTTAAACAGTACTCAGCAACTTCACACTCAGCAGAAAAACAAACAGAAAACATCTGCTGGAAGACTTGATGAAAGCCTGTATGAAAATGCAATTCAACAGAAAGAATTTACCTTTGGTTTTGCTTGTAACAGGTTATGAGGGTTCTTTTCTATGATGTTAGAGGCCTGATGTCTTGTCTTTCCCCCTCTAAAAATCTCTGGTTGCAAGGACAGGTAACAAAGGTAGTTCATACCATAAGTTTATAGGTGGACAGCTTGCTCTGGGTATGAGCATTTTAGGAGGTGCACAATGATTGTGCTGATCTTGTAATGTGAATAAATAATAAGGATCTGTGACAACTGCATAGTAAAATTCAGGACAGAAGTTCACAGCTAAATGTGCATGTTTATTATTTACTCTAAATTATAATTCTGTTTAAAAATGAAAGACTAGCTCATTTGCTGGTAAATTGCATTTTATTTCCACCAAATTTATGAGTCCTGAGCTGTTTGGATGGGGCTTAACATGACCCCAAAAAATCCTATATGCAACCTCCTTTCATTTGCTTTTGGTGTGGTACATAAAGTAGTCTCTTAATTTTAGAGAGCTTTTTCTTTGCGAATCAACATCATTAGCAATCAAAGAAACAGCTATGAGCATTGAGTGCAAATGTTTGAACTTCTATAATTTGCATGCCATTAATAAGCCGGCTGGCAGAGTTTGGTCATAAAGTTTTCTTTGAAAGTTGCTATCGCTGTTACAGCTTGAGCCATGGTAGCAACGGTGAGATGTCCGTTTCCAGCTAACGATGGATTTGGGGAGCTAGGAGTTGCACCTAGCATGGCGAATGGCAGCCTGGGGCTTGCCCGCTGCAGCGTGAACCTCTGCTCACACAAGTCTCCCTCGGTGAGGAGCCAGAGTCCAAATCCACTCCAGCAAGATCTCCCTTTTTCACTGTACGTTCAACTTTGTGCATAGGTCAGCTCCCCATTTTACTTCTCCTCTCTCTCATTATTGGATTAGTGGACTGCCAAAATACGTAGCACGCTGGAGACGTGCAAAGTGGTCCTGCAAAAAGGACATTGATGCTGTTTACAAAACCAGAAGATACTGAGAGGTGATGGCAACTGCCCAAGGGCATACAGAAAACGTACGGCAGTGCTTGAAACCAGGTCCTCAAAATTCAAGTATAGTATCCAGAGGTTTAGAAACCAAGGAGTAAGAACAAGCAGCTGTCATTGAATTATTGGTAGATTGCCTTGGGGAAGCAAAAGTAAAACACCTCGTACAGTACAGAGAGAGCCAGAGAGGAAAAAAAAATCAAACATCAAGTCAAACAAAACTAGTTGCCTTGGCTAGTCAGGTTTTCCCTATTTTCTACCTCTAAACGTCATAATCTGGATGGTTATCTTCACCATCTCAGTGAGTCGCAACAATCAGCAGCGTGACACCAACCAAACCGACAACTGGGGAAAACAACCCTGATCCCTTTGATTAAAAATAATCAATAATGCAGCGTGAAAGGCTTCAGCAGGTAGGAAGGGCTGATGGCTCTGGGGGCGCAATGGAAAAGGCCAAGTGAGCGAAACGCGGAGCTGCCTTCCCCTCCTCTCCCGCGGCTGCCGGTGGGTAGAGCGGGGACACGGCTGCGGCTCGCAGGCAAGCGCAATAACTCTGCCGAATATTGCAATCTATAGTTCACTGACCCCAAATGATTACTACACTCCTCTCATGCGTTCAGTAATTTTCTGTCCCGATTCAGCGGGATTCAAGAGGGTAACCCAAAGGAAACGGAACTCTTCATCCCTGCTTAGAAAAATGAATAAAAAGGTGTAATCACAGCCCCCTGCTTCCCCTCATAATTTTTTAATATGTCGTGTCGGAGAATTGGTTTTAAAACGTCTTTTAGGTCTAGCCACAAGAGGAGACACCTCTTTGATTCACTGTGAAATAGCCTTACCGTTAGAGAGGCAGTTAGAGGCAACATCTAAAAAGATCTGCCCGTGGACAACTTCAGCGCACACTTGTGCCCCAGCTCAGAAAGGTGCCATGGGACCGGATGAGCTTCTGACATCACTCTGGTGCTCCCGCACTTTGCAGAACCCCTAAAATCCCTGCCTTGGTCAAGCAACTAGCATGACATTAAGACAAAGACATTTCTACAAAAAGAATAAACCCACAGAAGAATGGAGAGCTCCAGAAATTTGCACAGGCTGAATTTTACTGGTGAAGGAAAATTCTATCCCCAAGATACCCCAAAACCTGTTTTTTTTTGTGAGGTTGTGGTGTTTTTTTTCTGTTTAAAATTGCCCATGTTGCTTTAAAACAAAACAATGTGATCAAATATGTGTTCTGAAGATGTGCCTGCCCCTGGCCACAGGCGTATCATGTTGCCTGTGCAAGAGGGACTTGGGAAGCAGTGACAACCCATCCTCACGCATGAGGCTCTGGATATATTTGCTGTGATATTTGGACCCCAGCCCACGTTTGAGCTCTGCTGTTCAGATCACTTCAGGCACACACAGTCACCTTTCTTGGCCGCCGCTCAGGCATTGGTGGCTCTTTGGTCCCCATGACCATCCCTTTCCATCGTGGAGTAGGACAGCAGAGGCTTTCTGGTGGAGCTCAGACCTGTGCACTCCAGTGTGTAAGCTACACCGAAATGCTAGGAACTCCTCGGTCTCTGGATGCAGAGGACTTCTCAGCTGCTGCTTTGTCCTCTAGGCTTGCTGGTCTCCCCACCTGTTCCAGTATGATCCCATAGGTACCAGTCAGCTGGCAGGCTACAAACACCACCACCCGCAAGCCAGCCCCCTAGCTTAGCCCAAGGCCAGAAAGCGACAGTGAATAGACTTTTAATTGTTCAAATATTCACTGCATGAAGCAAATTTTTATATGAATATTTCATACAGGCAATTTTTAGGTAAATTGCTACTCTCCACTGAATCTGCTCTATGCAGAAGGTGCCTCCTGTGCCGGTCACTAGAAATTATGCAAATAATACTGGTCTTCCCAACACAAGGTGGATAATTTATTTGCAGTTTAATATTATCTCCTGGTTTTGCTGCAGACAGAAGCATTCATGTTGTTGACACTGCAATCAAACGTATGCACGTGTTCCTCCAGCAGTCAGTAACAAAAGCGAAAAGGACTCAACATTTATAAGCATCAAAGACTGCCTACATACTTGAGACACATAAAAACGTTTGGCACAGTGCAAAATTTATAGCAAACCTTTTAGTGCAAGATGCATCACAGCAAAATCTTGATTTGACTAAGTGTTTGATATTCTCATGCAGCCATTACTGCTAACAGGAGGATTCATAAGTCACATTCCTTTAGTGTATGTAACTTTAAAGGGGACCATTCAGTTTGTATTTAAATCTTACTATAAATTTCCCTGGAGGAAAACCTGCAAAGGATGCAGTCATCCTTACCAGCCAAAGGAGACAAATGTCCAATTTACAATGTTCTAAAAGATTTGGACTCAAGGATGAGAAGGAAATATTACATTTTTTTCACTGTGTTTGCAAAGTTTCTGTTACAATAAAGCCCCTGCCTCCAACGAGAATCTAGGTGCCACACTAATGCAAACACAGTAGCAGGGCGGTAGCATATAGAGGTATGACTGGGAGTAAAGGAATAAGTTTTAGGTGATCCTGCTGATTAGCTGCATGTGGGGAGAGAGATAAGAGCAGTGAATTCCCAGCAGGAGGCTGACTTGTCTTTATAAGGGGGAAATAAAGTAAATCCGTCTAAAACTTCCACAGATGCCCCATTCTGTGCTAAAGATTTCGGCTTGCCTTCAAAACATGACAGTTCTATTTTCTTAGACGCTGGTATGAATAGTGCAGTAGGGAACGATAAGACCACCTTAACGGTTAGGGTTGAAGCAGCTGAGGTTACTGTTCCTCAGCTGACACCTAGGAGTTAAATTTTATCTGCTGCAAAGCGAAGGAAAATCAATCCGCCCAGACTGTCAAGGAAGAGTACAAAGAGCAGAAGGGGAGCATCCGCACGGCCGGCTACTGCATCTCAGCTGGGATGCAGGTGCCCCCTGCACTGGCCTGATCCCTTGGATGGCATAGGTCGCCCCACAGGCTGCCAGCCTGCCTTCCCTGTGAGCTTGATTTTCAGCTATAGTTATCTTGACTTCTGTCCTGTGGAGATGCCTTTCCCCACAGTTAGAAGAGGTTATTTTTAAGAATGACAGAGACCTCCTGGGACAAAAGAGAGATCAATTTCTGCTTCCCAGCAAAGCCCTTCATACTCCTAAGGGAAACTTCTGATGGGAAACATTCCCCAAAACCGGGGAACTTAATATTAATGTGTAGGAGCAAAAATAAAATTTGTTTCAGCAGTGGCCTGTATCTTGAGACGCTTTGCATTAGGTTTTAGAAGAGAATATTGACAAAACCCAACTTAACACAAAGAGGGATTTAAAGATCTAATACTACCTCCCTTGTACTCACCAATTTAGGACTCAGTACAGCTCGGACTCGCTGCTTACCAGCAGGACACCTTCAGATAATTTGATTCTGGCAATAACATAACACTTTTTCTAATCACGTCAGGCTTCCCCACCAGATGTTGTGCTCTGGAAGCCCTCGCTGTGGTTTCTCACACTGTGGTGCCTTTGTAAATGCTGCAGCTCATAGCTGCCACGTACAGCACTACATGATAAAAATTAAGACACTTTATGTGAAGCTTTGAACGCTTCTCCAAGGGGAAGCTGCCTTCTTATTTAGACTGGCAGAACCAGAAATGAATCTAATAAAGCTGTAGTGGAAGAGACGTGGAGGAGAGAAAACTTGTTTCCACCCACGAGGAGGTCCTCCCAGCCCACTGTCTGGAGAAACGAGGGACTAGTCCCTTAGGACTGCTCAGACGTTTTTGGAGATCCAATGGGAATCCCAAGCTGCAGTTTGTTGACACAGAAAATAAACTGAGCAGTGCTGCAGAGGGCCAGAACAATTTTAAAAGCTTCTGACAAATGTATATTGTCGACTGCAGGTGATGTTTTCAAAGGAATGAGGTGTCGTCACAGTTGATACCAGGCAGCTGCCATCTGAACAGCTAGTGGGTGCCAAGCAGCCAAGCACCAGCCAAGCACCCTCACACACATTGTTTTGTTTTCCATGGTGAGATTTTTGCCCCTGAAATAGTACATCTCCATGACTCATTCCACTAAGCCTGTGGAGACATGAGCTCTCAGGGGAGGTCCATATCTAAGTGCCCCAGAGCCCATTCCCCTCCTCCTGCCAGGACCACAAGGAAAGGAAGCAACCAGAAGGCAAATCTATCCACTGAACTGGTCTCCTGGTTCGGGACGCTGGGTGTCAGGAGTCCTGTGGTCCACATCCCTGCTCCCTTGATGGGTTATCCACTTTTCCCAGCACCTTTTTGATATGAACTCAAATGCACGGCAGGAGCTGTGCGCGGAGTCCCCCTGCATTCCCACGCCCAAACGGGTACTGCAGCCTCTCACCTCCGCGGCTATGGTGGCTTAGTCCTCTGTGCTACCGGAAGGAAAGCAGTTCCACATACTCGAGTCATTTTGGGAATTGAAAAGCTGATAAGTATCCGATAAAGATTAATTTTTATTTGAGTAAAGTTTAAATTTGTCATTGGAATTTAATTTTTAAGCATGTGAGTTAAACAGTGATAGAAAACTAATCTTTTTGACACTTTGCGTTAACAGGAACTGAACACTTAGGCCCGTCAGTGACCAATATACAAACCCATTTTCTCTATGGCTCATTTGTTTATCTGTAGTATAGTACAATTAAGAGACCAAGCCACGTGTCAGCCAACGGAGTAGCAGTGAGACGACGATGGTACTGAGTTAGCAGATGTACGTCACAGAGAGATGCTCAACCAGCTCCTCCCAAGATCTGGGATCTCAGCTTTCTGCTGCCTCAATATCTGTGCAAGTTTCCAGCTCCCTTTAGTCATAGTTCATTCCCCTATGCATATCCTTCTCTATCAGGCTGTCTTCTAATTTCTTGTGTGCTTCCCAACGTGATCCAGGCTCAGCCCGAGCACTGCATTACATGTGCTGAGAGACTGCAACGTTCCCCTCTGCAGGTCACCTTCTCAGTAAGTATAAACTAAACCTGAAGATGAACCTTTATGCAACAAGCATATCCAAAAGCTTGTTACACCAATCAGAGAAGGATACTGGAAATAAGAAAATAAAATAAACAAAATAAAATAAATAAAATAAAATAAAATAAAATAAAATAAAATAAAATAAAATAAAATAAAATAAAATCCACAAGAACACACAAGCAACAGTGTGAAGTTTCTCTCCTTCAGATGTTGTCATCTCTCCACTTTAAAGAGTGCAACTAGACCTCAACAAGAAGTTACATGGGTAAAATGAACCACACATTGTGCTGTAGTTGGATTTCGGTTGGCAATTATCGCAGAGCACCCACCATGGCTGTGACTAAACATCTGATGGAGAAAAGTAGTTTCTTTCCTACTTCAGATGTTTAACAGCATTAACATAGTCAGATTTACAGTCTCTCCTGGGTTGTCTGTTTTTCTTTAACTTGGTGGGTTTCTTCAAACAGCAATAAAGAGCTGAAAGAAAACCTGAACAGAACCAGCCTGATCTGTGGTGCAATGCACCCCGTTTCCTTAGATCTGACTCCATCTTCCCTCCCCAAATCATCCTCTGTGCTTTCCTGCTCCAGCATCCTTAGCCCCTGGCTTGGTCCTTTGCTTATGCTGCCACCTGAGATAGGTGCCATAACCATCAGCCATAATGTCCTTTAAGTAAGATTAGACCCTGAAATAGATACCCTGAAATACAAGAGCAAGTGTTCAGCCTTGGGAAGACACAGGGGATCGTTTTGGATTAAGCTGGTGCCACATAAAGGTAATGGCTTGCGAAAGGGGAACATGTTGCAATAAAATGGACCGTGGTTTCTCTGAGCACCCGGAGAGCTGACTTTTCCTGCGAGCCAGGCACTGGCTTAAGAAATGATTGCTCAAAACGTTACTTGCACTGAAGCCAGATTCAGGTTCTCTATGACCAATTTTTCTTTCCTTTGAAGCCAAACGCAAAGCCCTGGACAATCATTGCCACTTCATAGTGAGTTTAACTAATATGCTAAAAAGCTGCTTGTGTCAAAAAGAAGGGCAGCAATATAAAATAAAGCCACTAACCTCCTGCCATTGAAATTACTCATCACATTTGCTTTTGTTTCAGCATGAGCAGATTCAGGTCTAGAGTATTCTCAGAAGGAGAATCTTAGAAGACAGTCACGGGGTAAAATTAACACCTGTTGATTGATCAAGATTTTGGTAAAGTAGTGACAATACAAAAAAAAAAAAAAAAAGCACATCTCTCTTTTTCCATCTGTTCAGAATTAACCGCTGTGGTTTCTATCTCTGTTTTTTAAGTAGTCTTTTCCCTAGAGAAGATAGTTCCTTTGATGTTACAGTTGATCTTTTGGGTTTACTCTACATAAATATTTTGCCCTGAAGAAGGTTCCCATCTCTGCCAAAAAAAAGGAGGGAAAAACAAATCCAACACTTTTGCTTTAATCCTAGCTACACCTTAGATTTAAATCAGTGCACAAAGGTAACCAGATTTGGGATCAGCATTTTAAGTTTTCCTAACAAGCTTTCCTATATTAAGCCATGATTCTACAGGAATAAGCCACTCCTTTTGAAAACTTGTTTCTTACTCACTGGATTCCTGTAAAATTTTGGCTTAGCTAATTGTAAATTATCTTTTAATGAATTCACCTTCTGAGTATTAGGGAAGGTAGTGATACTTCTGGTAGGGAACACGTGAGGAGGAAAATTCTCACATGGGTATTTAGCATCATACTGTATAAACAATTACAGCATTCAATGTCTGCAGAAAATCAAGTGGCAAATCAGCAGTGAATATCAATTATACATCTGCTGCACCGCAGAGGCAGATGGCACTTTAATAGTACATCCGAAATATTATGGACAGTTTTCCCCATCCCAGCTTCATTGAAATAGTGGCTTTAGCACCTAAAAATATCATGGCAGGGTACTTATGCAATGACTCACTTAAGAATTCTTTTCGGTTTGAAAATAAATATTCCACCACTAAACCAATAACAGGCTCCAAGATTCATAGCTCATATGCAGCAACTGTGTGATCTTGATCTAGGTAAAAACTTTTATCGATGAAAAGCAATAAGGTGACCGTACGGGTCACACCACTCAGCTCAGAGTGTGAAATTGTCAAAGAGATTCAAGATCAATGAGCCAAATTGTTTTGATTGCATCTGTAGAAATTGGAAATGTCATGGAGATAAGTAGAGTAATATGGATTTACACTCTCCTCCCAGCTTGATCCTAAGAGAAGAAGATCAAATCTTTCTCTCTTGGACAGGAATGATTTTCTGCAGTGGGGGAATTTTTATGGAACTTAAACAGACTCAACTATGGCTACTGACCATGGACAAATCAATTGACACCAGCCTACAAATGAAAGAATGACTATGGCTACCCAGAAACAGTTGTGTTAATGCACAAATACCAGAAGCGTTGTGAATGCTTAATTAAAGATTATTAAAAATTAAAACTGTCTCCTCTCTTATTCAGAGATGACTATATTATTCTGTTTGCATAGGCTTAGGCAATTAAGCCACCCCTGCTTTATTATACATGGACAATAATGCAGATTTCGAATAGGATTTGTTCCTTACTCCTATTATGTACAAAACTGATGGGCTTTTCATTTCTTTGCATGGTCTTACAGTCTTAAAATGTCCAGTAACTCTCTGACATCAGTTTACATTTCATCATGCAAACGGGTGGCACTCATTTCCTCCTATCCTCCCCAAATATATTTGGGGCTAGCCACAACAGACACTTTTTTTTGCAATGTGAGCACAGATGCATTTTCTTGGGAGAAATGTAGGAAGTTGATGGCTGAAACCTGCATTTGGAAGTGGTATCTCAGGTAAATCTCCAAACAGAGACAAACCAAACAGGAACATTCAAAACAGGATCCATGTCCAAGACACCGGGCACCTCTGGACTTTGCAGCTAAGGTTTAATTCCTACTGGTGAATCAAAGCTCTCAGGGAAATTTCACATGGATGATTCTTTATTTAGCTCTTCAAATATGAATGGTGCATCCAAAAATGAGATACTCCCTACAACAGCCTAAGCGCTACCTGACCAAAGAAGTCTAGCAGTAAAACTTTGATGAAAGAATGGGTCAAAATATTCCCGCAATACAAAACCATTTGTGTTGGAACCAGTGTAGGCAGCACATTTAATTTTCTTTTTTCTTGCAAGGCAGTGGAGAGCAGAGGCTGCAGCTGATATTAGATACAGAGGAGGAAGAGACTTCAAGAGGAGCAATCCATCAGTAGAGGACTCTGAACAAATAAGCCTTTGCTTATATACTGCAGGAAGGATGGTGACAAAATGAGTTTCTATATCGATCAAGAGGGCAATACAGGTCTCTTCATACGGAATTATTTAACTCCTGACTCCAAAACAAAATTTCAAAGTGGGGAAAAAAAACCCCACTGTTAGGAACTTCAGCAAGTTACAAAACTTCCCTATCATTTTTCTTGTGCCATCACTGTATCTTTTGCTGCCTGTAATTTTGTCTATTTAGAGCTGAAGTGCTTCCTCTCAATCTCATTAAAGCCAGAAGTCTCAGAATACTGATTCAAGGACATTTGTCCATGTGAAATACTCACCCTATTTTAAACACATCATTAGAGAAAACAACATTCAACATAAAGCTGTATTTAATATAGTAAATAAGCACTATTGTTATTAATATCTTGTTACAGGAAGGTACTAAAAAAAAGTGCTTTCATTCTTTTGTTTTCATTAGCGCTTTCTTTGTCTTTAACTAAAAAATATGGAATTCTCAACCACACCAGTCTGCCAGGGGAGGAAATGCTATCAATCCTTCTTAGAACTGCCATTTTTTTAATTTTAGTTTTCAGTAGAAATATCACCCTGCTGCTCTGGGGACTCTGACCTACAGAGCAGTTTGAGGGACAGCACAAAAGCGAATCTGCCTATAGCTCCTGCTTGAGCTGGAAGTTACAATCCCCTCTAGAGGCTGTAGGATAACTAAAACTAAGGTTGTTTTTCATGAGAGGGTTGATTTTGGTCCATCACCAAAATCTTGGAAACTCAATCCAGGCCTGAGATATCAGGACACAAACACCACTGGCCCAACACGTAGCAACAACGGCCCCATTTGCCCCCCAGCCATGTGCCTAGTGGCCATGCCTTGCTGCTAAAGAAGTCAACACCAGGGATCGGTTGGGTTTCTACTCACTCGTCGTCCAGCCTCCTGGGACTGCCAGTAAGAACACAACCTGTGCCAATCCTTTGGGAAGGCGAACATTTTTGTCCATGTAAAGCCAGATGATCATCCTCACAAACACTTCAATTAACTGGTCGCTGTTTTAAAGAAAGTGGGCAAACTCTAATCCCCTGAAAATCAATGTACATGCAGAATAACTGAGAAGAGTCTTGGCTCCCAGATCTCTGAAATGAGACCAGAAGAGTGAAAATGGGGTTTTGAAAAGCTCATGCCAACTTTTTTCTATTACAATAGCTTATATAACTGCAGTAATAATGACCTTCACTAGACATTTCCTTGAGTACTAATGACCTGGGGTTAATGGCCCAAGGCATAGTTTTATGCAGTCAACTATCGCAGCCAGCAATTAATTACCAGGAAATACAATGTGCTTTGACCACTACGGCTCAATTAGCCTCATATTATTCAAAAATGAAAAACATTTCAATCTTATTTACTGTGAAGCTGTCGTGGATTTTACTTTTATATATTAGATTAAGAAAAGCTTAAACCTATATTAAGCCAAACATGTGTTATACAACACTCCTCCATTAACTTCACACAAATTATGGGGAGCCAAAGCTGAGTGTCTTGCAATATGAGGATCATCACAGCCTGCCCACAGATAGAAAAATATTGTGGAGCAAGGCTCTGTGTGAATTCTGCTTCTGCACTAACAAAACCACTGTAAAAATAATTTTCAGCTCTCTGGTGACCGTAAATGGATTGAGAGAAGGGAGGAGAGTGACGGACGCACTGCAGAGAGCAACACTTCATTGACAAGATGTGGGCAGCGTCTGTTGGGGTAAGGGCAGGAAGGGGAAGGTATATTCTGTTATTCCAAATTGCGTGGTGCCCCAATATCTCTGTAACTCTACAAAGAACATCAGGGTAGATTGTTCTTGCACCCAGCTTTATGGTCTCCCGGTTTTCTTCCATTCCTTACGTTTTATTATTTCAGCAAGGCTTTTGCAACATGCCCTGAAAGCAAAGCACTGTGGGCTCAAGTCTCATCGTTCCTGGTCAGTTGTTGGAATTTCAGCACCATCACTAGCTTTTTGGAGACCTGAAAAGGTAAAGCCAGGCACTAGAACTAGCACAAGGAAGTGCTGGCTTTAATTTGGGGATTACCAGCGCTAATCCCACGAAGGATGTGAAAAACTGATAAGATTTTATGTGCAGATCCATTCCTCTAAATAGGTTTCTGGCATTCACTATGGCTTTTGTTTCCATTAAATAGACAGACAATTCTCTGGGTCTTTTCATGTCTGGGATGCTTCTCGAGAGAGATCTGGTACTGGACTGCCTTCCATCAGGGCTTTGGAAATGCCACTTGGTCTCAGGCATTGCTGCTGGGCAAGCACGTGCTAACAGGGCTCTCAGTAGGACCACCTAATACAATATGAGACTTCAAAAAGGCACGCAGGACCCTCACCTCATGTGCTTTGAGAGTTTCAGCTTCAGGCCAATCCAAGAATTCATTTAAGCAAGAAAATTCATATGATAGAGTCATATAGGTTGGAAAGGACCTTTAAGATCACCGAATCCAACCATCATCATCATTTGAAGGTGGTGATGCGTTCAGGTTAGTATGATGCTCAGTGCCATTAAAACCTGTTTGTGAAATGACTGATTTCAACTTGCTCCTGAAAGTTTCTGTGCTTGTTGACATTTAAAAGCAGAGAAAATTAAGACGTGGGGGCAAAATGGATCCATCTGCCTGGAGGGGCACAGGGGAGATGTTCACCCAAGGTTTGTCAGTGGTGTTTGGGGCAGAAACGCCCATTCCCCAGCAGCATTTACAGTGGCTGTGGAGAGCCGGGGACAGCATGCCGGCTGGGGAGACCCCAAAACTAAGTCCATTCCCTCTGACTGGCCCTACATCCAGCTGGTGGCTTCTGTTTTCAGTGACACACATGAAATGAAGTGGCTATCACTGGTGCTGACTCTGCAGACTCTGTGGGCACCTGCAGAACCTACCACCTGAGCACAACAGCTATAGGTGCCAAATTACAAAAATCTTCATGGGATGTACCAAGGAAGGATCCACACGGGACGTTTGTACGTCTCTGAGCCCTGAAGTGCTAACCACATTGGCCTGCCAGGGGGCTGGATAGTTACCATGCTGAGAAGTTACAAGTACAGTAATTATGGAAGCATGACATTCATAACCAGAAGGCAAAGAACTGAAAAATTGCAATCACGCAATGTTACAAGTCCTTCCTATGTATTAGTAGGTATTCATAACCTTGCATTTTAATTGTGGCAATTACAGCATTTTTAACTTTTTGTTTTGGTTTAGGGATATCAGTCAAGTTTTCCAATGCATTTTATTTTAAAAAGTCAGAATGACGTTATTCTTTTATATATTGTCAAAAGGAGTTGTCAAATTTAGTGATCTTTTCAATCTGTTAATATGTTACTTTCCTCCTAATTGTAGAAAGGCTCCAATTAATCATAATGATCATTTACTCAAGTCCCCACTAATTCTCTTCTACAAATAGCAACGGTCTACAGCATCATAAAAACCAAAAAATCAATGGCCACATCTCTGATGAGATAATTTTATCAGTCATTCAGAATGCGCAGCTGGAATAAAAGGCACAAGCCATATTCATAATAATAATAAAAAAAAAGATAATAAACCAGTAATCTCTCTTACTCCTGTTTTAGAGCGTAGTAATAAATGGGAGGATTCAGATGTGCAAACATTATGGTCTGCTTCTTCTACAGCACGTTCATGCAGTGGGACGAGGAACAGAAAATTGATGGCATGCACCGGAGCAGAATTGAAGGGATAACGATTTTGTAGTCCTGCAGCTCAGATAGGTAAAAGGTGACATCCACCACAGGGAAGCCAAGAGCAATCCCAGGGAGTGTTTAATCTCGTTCAGCTGAATTAAATCACCGTGTTTGAAGTCTTACTGCATGTTTACGGAGGCATAGAGTAAAGTTCAGATACAATTCAGTGCTACAGGGAAACTTATCAACCAGAAATAGCTAAGCTCTGGGTCCACGGTAGCAAGCAGCCACGAAGCACCGAGCAGGAATTTGCTACTCTCATCCCATCCTCCAAAAGAGTGACCAGCACAGCTCAGCTATTTGCTGCTTGTGAAGCCCATTAGCAAATTACTGCCTGGCTGGAGCAAGGAAGGAGCCGGGGAGGAAGGGAGATTCCTGCCGACACGGCTCCTCCTGGTAAACTTCGGGTGCCACGGCGCATCCTTGTCTCCCACCCAGACCTTCTGGGAAGGCTGTGGGTGAAGCCCACACACCTGCACGGTGGAAATATCTGCAAAAGGAGCACAGAGAGAGCTGCATAATCACCTCCCCTCACTGTTCAAGTATCCCCACAGACCTCATTTTGGGCACGAAGCTGAAGAGGGCCAGATGTCAGCAGAGCAGCCGATTCCCGGGGGAAGGCGTTACTCATTCCCAAGCACTGCTGCTTACGCCCAGACCCGTGCATGGGTCACGCACTGCTGACACGTCTCACCGCTTCAGCATCAGATGAGAGCTGCGTTAAACCCTACCCCGTGCAATGGCAAGAAACGGGTGGGTTTTGTTTTTGTGGAAGGAGCGTGCCAAGCGTAGCTTGCCTTCCAGGTCAACGTGGTCTGTAGACAAGGTCGCAGCAAGGAGGTTTGAATGTCAACGGCTTCTGCATACTGTCAACATAGGGATAATTTAAGCCTGAGATGAGAGAGGCAGAAAATTACCTCATCCTTTCACTGTAACCTTGCTGCTCCCAAAGGCTTTAATACGATCCTCCAAGCCGAGCTGTGCTGCTGCAATCTGTCCAGAGGTTTGAGTGGGACAGAACACAGCTTTATGGTGTGTGGGGGGGTCAGTCCTAGGTTGAAATGGGGCTTAGAAGCTCTCTATCTTTTAAGTTAGTTACCAAATTTGCCTTCAAGTGGTCAGGCTTCAGCCATAAAAACTTAGCAGTCAAACCTGTGAAACAGTTTATGAAATATCCAGAACATTGTCAAGTCCAACACCTCAGGAGCCAACCAAGCAGGGCATGGCCCTCATAGCATTTAGTAAGGATACAGTTAAATCTCTGAGCGTGTTTTAAGGGCGATCCTACAGAGTCCGGTGCTACATTTCAGAAGAATTATCAGATCGAGGAGTTTCACATTGTTTTGAGGACTCCAGTGTAGCTTTGCTTCAGGGATGGAAGGATGATTCAGGAGAACCCTCTTTAAAAGGAGGACTGGAAGCACAGCAGCAAACTGGAATTTTCAGTGGACAGTGACACTCAGATGCCAATTATTTATGTTAAGGTTTAGAAATGGAGCGGTTTTCACAAGTCCTCCTGTTGCAGGTGTCTGCCTTGGACATCCATTGCAATGCCTTCAACCCAGTAGAACAAGGAAACAGTAAGGCCGACAGCCCCGATGGTGGGCTGGGTGGCCAATTTCTCACTCTTCAGTCTGGGCATTGTGAAGACCATGGTCTGAGTTAATGCTCCAAATCCCCTGTTGGCAGCCTTTTCCCCCTTGAACTATAGAGGTAACTGAGTCCTATGTAGTGAGGGTCACCTAGGATATCTCACATCCACGTCTATTCCAACCTCAGCTTTGAATGCAACTCAGACACAAAATAATGAATTTTAGAGTGTGAAAACATCACACAGTCCCCTAAAATGAAAGATGCTCCTCCGAACACAAGCAGTTACCATTAATTTGCAAGTGTACTTGTTTTCTAAATGGTACATTGTTTTTTCTTCAAGAAAATAATTTATATATACAGCCGAGAGAGCAAAGCTGGATGATAAAACAGTAAATCTTCAATTTGACGGAGGGGTGAGACGAGCTAGCTTTTCTGGAAACAGAAAACCATGCTCCTCTTCCCTACCATTTTAAGATCAGTTTGGATTAATTGGTATACACTGAGCTGTATACCTTGCTCAACTGAACCTCCATTGCCATTTAACACAGATTAATTAGTGCTAATGTTATGACCTATGGTAGTTTGAAGGTCAAGTCCCTAAGATCTATTTTCATGAGACGCAGTAATGCTGTCTCAAGAGACACCAGGTATCATAACTTATTGTGCTGTTAAAATCTGTACAATCAATACATCTGCAGCTTTAAAATTTTACAATATATTAATAAGATAGACATAAAATCCTACCGGTATTGCACTTACTCCCATCAACATTAATGATCTTCAAACAGCAGGTGTTATCATTCCTAACAAGACATCGTATTTGCTATTTCATGCTTAGATACTCCCTCCCCTTGGTCCATAGAAGCTGAGGAAGCTCTGTTTTAATGATTTGATAATGCTACAGGCAGAGCCACTTTGGGCACAGTTCAAGCCCAATTTCCTCCATGCTGAACCAGGCAACATCCCTCATCCGCTGTCATCTCTGGAGCAAGGTAAAGGCAGGAATCCTACAGACCAGGCACAATCCAGAGCCATTTGTAATACAAGTCATTTACCAGGATGGACAAGTTGCAGTTATATTTGCAGATTGCAGTCTGTGTATGAAAACAGTATCTTTATGTTAAGAAAATATGTGTTTAAGACTGAAATTTTCCTTCATTGAACCTTTTCCCTGGCCTGGGAGAAAAAAGAGAAAACAAAAAAAAATCACTAAAACCGGGGGAAAATAAACCCCACCTGAATATTAAACTGTCTAGAAAACAAGACCAAAATAAAACCAGATACAATCTAGATCAATTCATTGGATATGGTCAATATTTTTTCACTAAACTGAAGTAGGTCCTGTCCACCTAAGGCTGCAGGTTTGATGAGACCCTCCGGTGTGCTAATGGTTTCACGGGCAATGTGCAACTCCCCGCTGACCTGCCGTCTGGAAGCTGCTTCAGACCATGTCAACTCCATGTCCTGGGTAGCATTTACCAGGCCCAGGTAAATCATTGTGAGCTGGCATCACAGCTGGCCCCCAGAAATGCCACACAGTCCCACGTGCAGCTTTCTCTGCTGGGTCATACTGATGCTAGATACCCACGTCCTACAGATTGTCCTTCTATAGGAAGGAAACCCCATGCCCTGGAGATGCCCATCTTTCTTAATTGACCAGAAAGGAGTTTGGGATGAGCAAACTCCTAATTTGGGTTACTCAATTCAGTGCATCAAACCCCAGGGAAGTCAATTAATGTCTCTGTACCTTGGTTTCTTTACCTGCAACACAAAGTGCTTTGAGGTACCCCACTGAGAAGGAGATATTTTCAGACCGAGTATGATGCAGCACTGCCAAATGCTGATAATGATCAGGTCTTATAAAACGTGGATGGTTGGATGCACAGTGTGCATCCTATTGCAGGGGAAATGCAGTACTGAAATACTCCTCATTGCTAAAAGAAAACTCCTTCAATGGAGAAAGCCAATCAAAGTATTAAAAGCTACTTCTGTGGTCTTCCCGAAGAAATCTAATCCTGTAATCTCTGGAGGGCGGCAGTTTAAGAAGAGAAGCCATTATAGCTGCTCATTGCGGGATGAATTATGCAAGAATTTATTATTGATTCAAGGGCAGCCTGCTCAAGCATGCAATCAAAGCCACGGCAGAGCGGAGGGGAAAGGATGAGGTTTCTATAGTTAACTAAACTGATTCACGACCCAAGAAAAAGCTAAGGAAAAAGAAGCAGTTGGCAAAAAGTGGAGCTTTTCACATATCAAATCACTTTTGCCACACCCATAACCAGATTCCAGTACCAGACCATCCCAGAGCAGAGTCTGAAGAGTTACACGAGTCCTCTCACAACCCAGAAACACATGCCCACTACCAGCCCCACACATCCATGGGGTCAAAGGTAGGGAGCCCTTTGGCTGTGGACCCCAAACCCAGTCCATCCCATCCACACAGGGCTGGGAGACCACAACAATCCTGCCCTGGGCTATGCCCGAAGTGAGGAGGCCAAAGGGGTCCAGGCTATGGACCAAAGCTGTTAGAAACACTTGACCAACCTCAAAACGACAAGTGGGGCAAGGCCGTGTAGCTGCAGAAAGCCGTGTTTTAAGAGAGAAAAATTGTGGGCTGCTTGGCACTGTACCAGAGTTTGACAAGGTCTGTTCAAGGAGTACAGAGGTGGGGGAAGGAGAGGTTTAACTTTAGAATTAAGAGGGTGGTGAAACCAAAAGCATGTACAGCCCAAGCAATGACACAGGGGTGACAGGCCCCCATCAATTTACCTTTGGAAGAGAAATAGAAAGAGGCCATTTAAAAAGCCAAGAAGGCTGGAGGTAAGCAAGAGGAAATAAAATGAGCTTACACAGCAAGTCAGTCACTGGCAAACGTAAAACAAACCATGCGGAGGCTTAATAGCATGTTTAACGTTTTGAGTAATGGACATAAAATTTGCTTTTCTCAACTTGACCTTTGTTAACAACCTTAGGCACTACGGGGCTATCACCCTGCAGTGTTCCCTTTACTAAACTCATCACATCTCTGAGCGGTAGGGACCACTTCCTAATACAATCAGAAGAGAGATCAGCAATAATAATTATATAAATATATATATAACGCATATACATTTATGCATTCACACACACACACGTACACACACACATGCTCTTTGCTTATAACAAATCTCCAGTGGAAACATTAACATGACATTTAGGCAGAAAAACATCCAGCAGAGATCTTAGACTATAACCATCCTTGATGCTGCTGCATAGAAAATGGCAAAAAGAGTAGGAGAGAGGAAAAAAAAATCAGTAAAGCTAAAAAACCTCTCTAATACCCCACCAAAAGGGTTTATTTTAATTGCAGCAGGACAGTGGCATGTTTCTGGACTCAGCCACGTGTTTTGCTGAATAATCTTCTTTAAAATATTATAAATATGCAGAACTTTGAGAAGTAGGTCAGTGGCTCAACACGTTGTAGCAAATAGCTCAGATAAATACGAGTCATTAGCCCGTGGTCTGCAGTCAGTAGCAGGTCTGACACACTCTGCAGCCAGGCGAATGGCGATTCACTGCATTGGAGGACCATTCCCCAAATGACACAGCATCGGAGTACCTGGTCACAGCTAACAACATGCCCCTCAGCCAACAGAGAAATCAAGCTCTCCCTCTCATCATTTAAGTTGTCTCGCAGTCAGCGAGGGCAAAAGCAGGAGAAAGCAGAAGGACGTGAGAATTCGAGACACCGACGTAATGAACAAAATGAAAAACTACAGCTCAGGATAAACCCCGAACGCAAGTGTCAGCTCTGTCGGAAAGGTGACTTCAAAATCCTGCCGTGGCTGCCGAGCTTTGAACCTTGGTCCAGATGCATTAAAACCCATCACGGGAGGAAAGTCTCCATGCAAGCACCACATGAGCCCTTTGCAAAGTTCCCCGGGACCCGTACAAGCCAAGCGGCGACTCATGCAAAATCCTCCCGTGGATTTGGTGCCCTGAATCCCTGTGGTGCAGCTCCCCTCGTTCCCCCACACCCCCTCCTTCCCGAACGGATTTCAGCAAGCACTTACCATCAGCAAGCTCAGAGCAGATTCGGGAGCACGCTGCACAGCCATCTCCTCTCTTCCTACATACAAATCCTCCCCACGACTCGGTCAGCCCTCGGCCCTCCGTCACGGCAAAGCATCCACAGAGCCCACAGCTAACTGCAGGGAGAGAAACCCCAAATCAGGGTCGGAGAGCATTTGCAAGAGGAGGAGAGGATGGATGAGGGGGTGGGGAGGAGAGGAGGGAAGGAAATAACCTTCTCAGCCAGGGAAAGAAGCTTAAGCTAGGCCAAATTTTACACTAGAGAGAGGAGGGAAATGAAATGGAGAGCCTGCTGGAGAAACAAGATATCGGGAACTGCAGGATATTTAAAGCTCAGGCGCACGCCGCCACAGTGAGTAGCAGCAACAGAGGACGTGTATCAAGCACCTACGTGACAGGTTAGGTCCAAGCCATCCTCCCCCTGCCCCAGCATGCGGACTATAATTAATTGCTTTTAATTGCCACTCTCCTTCCTCCGCCTAAATAAATGCCGAGGTTGCGTAAAACTGCCATGCCCCTGACTCTGCGTCTTCCTCCCTGCCCTGGCGATGCTAGCGCAGAAACAACGTCAAATATCGCAACGTACCGCTTCCAACAGGGTCAAACCTCTTCTCTGTTCCCGCAAAGCCCTGCTTCGCCTGCTTTTGAAAGCAGACGCCTGCATAATACAGACATGAGCAACGCGTGAGAGGAGCCAGAAGCGGGAAGCACCCGGCGTTCACTTGAGAGCAACAATTACCTTTATCATATTCGAGCGAGAGCTGGGTTACACACTGACCCTTTTCACCTTACCCCCCCCCACCACCCCAAAGAAAGTCTCTTCCTCCTCCTCCTCCTCCTTCTCCTCCTCCTCCTCCTCCTCCTCTCCAAATGGACTCAGCTCCCCGTGGAGCTAACACACTTCCCAGAAACATGTAATTACACAGGCTGTTGTGTTAGCGCTCTGATCACGCTGCCTGTACCGCATGGAAACGGCAGCCAGGCAGCCCCCCCCCTTCCCTCCCTTCGCCAGGCGACATGCTGCAATCCCCCGCCGAGCTCCCGCGGCTCGGGGGGGACGGGGACGGCTAATTGTGAAAATGTGGCCGGTTAAGACACAAAGACAAATTAGCCTTGAAAATAAGCCCCTTGTTTAAACGTTAGCTGTAAACGGAAGATGGTTTTCTGAAAGCCTCTAAAAATAAACAGAGCATCCCGGTAGGAAGGCCAGTACTCTCATGTAGATGTGCACTGCCAGACCTGTAGGACCCTATTTTGCAGGGCTCAAATGCCTCCTGGACTTCGGTGTATCAAGTCTTGCCTGTCCCCTCTGAACAAGCAGAATTTTGGCTACATTTCCTAAAATGTTAGGCTTCATGTACTGGCAACGTCTGTTCATCTTCCAGCTCCCACCTGCACACCCCCCACCCCCATGATTTTGGAACCCAATTAAAAGTTTCAGACAAATTCAACCAGAGTTGAATTCCCTGACACATGTCATTCCTGCAACTTTTATAGAAATTGGCACCAAGGCAGAAAAGAGAATCAAATTAGTGTCTCCATGAAGGCGGGCAGCAGTAATCCAGCCCTTGTGCTCTGCAGGCTACATCTGGCAGGTCAGCTGTGGCGGGTGCCACACTGCCGTACTTATTTGCCCAACCTCTCCTTGCTCAACTGTCAGCATGTTTTAGTAAAGGGGGCACAGTGACATGGGAAATTGCAGACATTGCCCTAGGAAGGTCGTTCAGGACATCAATGGTAGACTCATACCTCCCCACGTGCTACTCTTGGGCCAGGGGACTGCTCTTCTTGTAAGGCATGTATAGGATGTGCCCTATAGCAGAATCACGGAGTTTCAGAGTTGGAAGAGACCTCTAGAGATCATCTAGTCCAACTCCCCTGCCAAAGCAGGATTGCCCAGAGCACATTACTCAGGACTGCATCCAGGCGGGTCTTGAAAATCTCCAGAGAAGGGGACTCCACCACCTCCCTGGGCAGCCTGTGCCACTGCTCTGTCACCCTCACTGTAAAGAAGTCTTTCCGTGTATTTGAACAGACATTGCCCCTCGTCCTGTCACTGGGAACCATTGAGAAGAGCCTGGCTCCATCCTCCTTCAACCCACCCTTTAGATACTTGTAAGCATTAATAAGGTCTCCCCTCAGCCTTCTAGAGAAGCATAGATTTTTTCATGTAAATACAGAGATCAGTGAAATCCCTCCCCACCTCAAGCTGCAGCACCGAGCTGGGGTGTCACATGGTGATGGCAGGGGCTTCCTTATCCCAGCAAGTTCTCCACCAAGAGGTGTGGGAGGGGTAAGCTACTTGCACACAGAGGGGACACCTCTCAAGAGAAAGTGCAGACTCACTCATGGGCACACAGGGAGGCATTTTCTGGGTTCACCCTCCTCAGTTTTGTGTTACAGACAACAGTGCTCCAGGAGAGTCACTTATGTCACACCTGAGGTGGCATTTACTGCACTTTTTCTGAGCCCTGACCTCCTTCACTGCAAGGAACTTCGCTCCTGTGAAAGCACGCTTGTGCCAGCAGCCGCAGTTATCTCCACCTTTGGATGCAAGTCATCTCACTGGAGAACAGGGGCCCAGTTTCTCAAACACATTAACGTACCCGAGCACCAAAGAGCTCCGGGTTCCAGCGATTTCCTTCAATCAGAACAGGGAGCTAAGGCAGAGTTTCACGGTGCTTTCTAACCATAAGGCCCATCTTGGCTGTCAGTAGTGGGTTATTCTTCACCTCACAGTCATCCGAAGTTATGAGCTATCACACAATGTGATCTGCTGCCTTCCCTCCAAAGAGATTTGCCTTCATCTCTGAAGATGAACAGGTTGCCGACTGTTATAAGGAGTGGAGAAGCAGGCTACTTAAATGTCTCTTGAAAGGGGAAAACATGCAGAATAAAAGATGAAGGCGAGTTCTAAAAAACATCTCAAGGCATCAAATTATAAAATATGTAACTAAGTATTTTTCAACAGTACCATGACAAATATCCCAAGGCTATTACATTTTTCCCTACACTAACCCAATCTGAAGCACTGTAAGGAGGTGGCTGCAGAAACAATGCCTTCAGTAACTCTAGAGTCTGACAAGCAAATTTTCTCCTTTGCCAAGTGATTTTACGGCACCAGCCTATGCCTGCATATTTGGAGTCAGCTAAAATGAAGAATCTGGAAGTGTGGATTTCTCTTTCACCTCTAGCTCCTGAATTCACTCTACAGTTGAGCAGGGTAAAATCCCTACTTATGATTTCTGGTGTCCTTGAAAAAATTCTAGGTTTTTCCTGAGCTCTGCAAGTCTCAGGGTAATGATCATATGTAGGGAACCATCTGTGCAGAAGTATATGATCTACGGCTTCGAGGTACATTGGCAAACTTACCTACAGGTTTGCCACTTTGTACTATTTAGGTGAATACATTTTGTAGCGCAAGAGGAAAAAAAAACACATTATTCAATGCAAGTTCCCAAGAGATAAACCCCAACAATTTTAAAAAGGAACTTACTGGATAGATGGTTAAAACTACAGACTTGTGGGGTTTTTTCAAGGTCTAATGTTATGATGTTAGAAAAACAAGAGAATTTTAACTGTCTCCCTGTGTCCCCATAATTTAAGAGAAATAGATGCTACAATTGGTTAATGAAGTAACTCCTTAAAATTGCCCGGAGAAAATCTATTACAGCAAACTCCGGATTAATAGAAGAATTGATAACAGTAAGAAGACATAAAGCACTTGCAGACTGGTATATAGAGAGGGTCCTCTAATGCCAGTGTTATCACTGGCATTCCTTTCACAGGAAATACATGAGCATAGAGGAGAGGCTGAAAGAGTTGGGGCTGTTCAGCCTGGAGAAGAGAAGGCTCCGGGGAGATCTTATTGCGGCCTTCCAGTACCTAAAGGGGGCTACAGGAGAGCTGGGGAAGGACTTTTTACTTGGGCATGTAGTGATAGGACGAGGGGGAATGGCTTTAAACTGGAAGAGGGCAGGTTCAGATTGAACATTAGGAAGAAGTTTTTCACTGTGAGGGTGGTAAGGCACTGGAACCAGTTGCCCAGAGAGGTTTTTGAGGCCCCATCCCTGGAGGCGTTCAAGGCCAGGCTGGACGTGGCCTTGGGCAACCTGGTCTAGTGGGAGGTGTCCCTGCCTATGGCAGAGGGTTGGAACTCGATGATCTTCAAAGTCCTTTCCAACCTAAACCATTCTATGATTCTATGATTCCATGGTGGGTCACCATCGTTAGAGCTGGTGGTGGCTGGGGCTGTGATTTGAGGGTCTGGTTATGCAATGTGGTAGCAAAACCCTCTGCTAAAAGCATACTATGTTGACTGTTCATAGACATACAGAACCTGACACTTATTGTCCTCAACAGGAGACGTGGCTTTGGAGGTCAAGAAGAAGGTGTTATTAACTGTATGAACAAAGGCAATGCAGAACTCAGGGTTAATTGCAAGACTTGATTTCAGCTGGTACAAGGTTTATATTTCTTATTAAATTTATTTCCTGTTTTTTTTTCTTCAGTGAGCAAGTAGGGGCTCTAGTTTTCAGTGAAGTGAAAGTATTTTTCCCATGTATTGTTACCATATATATTTTAACCACTAAAAAAACAAATGCCTTCCTTCAGTCACCTGCAACATTTGTGAGAGATCAAAATCCTGATATGAATTTTAATTTGCCTTTTTGCATCACAGATGTGTGTTTGAGTGAAATGTTGTCCGGTGACATGACAACTGCCAGGCGGTCACATATTTAAGCAAAGGTGTGTGCAAAAAAGCAAAAATTGAGCAAGAGGAGTTAAAGTTTTTACCACAGTTTACGAGGACTTAATGACGCGAAAACAGTCAATTAAAGTAGATGGTACTACCATAAGCCATGAGGTGACCAGAATCACACCCATTTACAAGACCCTCACCCATCCAAGAAACCAATGGAGAACCTAACAAGCACCTCTGAAACTTGAGATATATCAAAGTTTATGCCATGCTTATAAACTTTTAACCTTAAAGGACAATGAGCTTTCAGTGGTGCGAAAAGAACAGATGATGTGAGGGTACGAAAAGCTGTCTGAGTTTATTGAATTTCCTTCAGCCATTCATGTGTTCCTCATGCATCTCAATGGTTTGCTGGAACTTGGGTGATTAGTTTCAAGTACGTGTCAGTCACAGAAATCAAATTTGCATTATGAATAGCCATGGCAGAAGTGTTTCTGCTTTAATCCACAAAGGAGGAACTACTTCATACAACAAACTGCAACAAAGCAACACAGCTGGGATGTCTAAGATGCCTAACTGAGCTACAGAGAGTTACACAGAAGGAAATATTCACATAATTCAAGCAGACAAATTTGAGGACCTACATTTTGCTTGTAGCATATCCCCAAAGAAGATAAAAGCCTGATGCCAACAAGTAAATTATTCATTCTGAATTATTCACTCAGCTTTAAAAAAGATCTGGAAGGAACTTATTGCATTAGCTCTTCTCCTTACCTTCCTATACTCTCTTCTGTCAACCCAATTGCTCTAAAAATCATTTGTCATGCCCCACAAACAGATCCCAGCAGGGCCGGGACTGTCTCCTTTGAAAACTCTCTTAGAAGCTTTTGATAATTATAATTGCAGTGGTAAGGATGATTCTCCAAGCTGCCAAAGAAATACTACATAGAAAGAGAAACTTCATTCCTGGAGGCAGAAGACTGTCAAATGAAGCCACTGGGTGTGGATATATGAAGGGAAGGGTCTCTGGTCAGCCTCTTCCTCCACCAGCACTCTCTCTGGAGGGGGGAGTTAGTGATGGGTTCCTTACCAAGTATTTGGGAAAATATTTCCTTGCCTTCCTCAATGAGGAGGTATTACAGAAAATATTGCTGGAAATCTATCCAGGTTAGGTGGGCACCTCGAGTACAACACGGGCTAAGAGAAGGATTAACCTCAAACTCATCTCTAATTTCCAGTTTAGCTGTTGATTCATGCATTTCCCTTGCCTTGCTTTTTTTTGGCAACTGTTCACTAAGAAAATAGTGCTGTTCATGAGTGGTATAAACCATAAACCAGAGGCTCTGCCTCCATCCAAGTGCTGAGTGCTTCCCTGAGCGAACCTCTCTGGATCATTTGTCTTTAGAGCTGTGCAAGCAACCCACAGGCTGCTCATTGCTAAGCAGTCCCATTCCCAAGATGACTTATGTCTTAACACTAACTAGCTTTGATAGGCACTGCTTTGGAATAATAAGAGTCCTAGAAATATCTTCTTCTTGTAAGGACAAGGGTGAGATAGCACAGAACTGTCCTGATATACCATCACAGCTAGAGGCAGAGATATTTCTTGAACTCTCTGAAGACACTTCTTCATGATGGTGGCTGTTACTGGAGAACAAAGATCCTTGCAAGAAAAGGTCATTGCACACCTTTTCCACAAGTGGGAGGGTGATACCTGGCAAAGCAAGAAGACTACTCCAGAGTCCCCTAGCAGACAGCTGCCTGGGCCAGGAAGAGAACTGAGGCTTCTTGTGGCCTCAGTGCCAACCACAAGGCAATGCCCAGCATTAGACCACTTTCAAGAGACCTAAGCAGGCCAGAGAAAGCCCTTGTATGTACGCATGAGAACTGGAGTGTCCAGAGAGAGTTAGACCAGCGGTAAGACCTCAAAGTAACAGGCTTACAGAAGTATACCATAGTCACATACAAGAAACACTTGTTGGAAGTGGGATGGTTTCCCATTAGACGTGGTGAATGGACTCTGACGTTAGAGCAGACCTACTGCTCTTGGACAAGGCCAACTGCCTCAGGTGCTACTGCCTCTCTCAATTTCGAGATGTAGATTTAAAGAAAAACCTAAGGTAAAAGTATTCCAAAAGCTGACCTCCAATGTTCTTCCAGCTTATATTCTACTTAATTTAGCATACGAGAACTTAACACTAATGGTGCACTGAGACAGACCTAATTTAAAAAAATCTGAAGGTTAATAACTAGAAAATAAACATGTCATAACTCAAAGTACGACTTAATATTGGCATAGTAATTAACATTCAATAACCATCTTTCTCAGTTTGAAAACCATGGGGTTCATGTTATGATTGTTTAATATTAATTTGACATTTCTAAGATGATGGCCTCAGCAGACTCACATATCATGAGTCCAGCTGAACTTAGAGCCCCAATACAGGGTGTGGAGTCCACAAGTGTGCATCACTGCTGTAGTCATATTTGTTTTCTGAAAACACATTCCCCAGTGTTGTTGCATGATCTATCAGGCTATACTTGTGCTACTTGACCTAATTTACACATGTGCAAGTGCCATCTTAGTGAAATAAAGCAGCACTTTTCAACCCATTCCATTTGCAATTTTTCAATTTTTTTTTTTCTTCTAGTATTCATTTAAAAGAGCTGGGGGTGAGGGAGTGAGGGATTTCCCCTTCTGCAGCCAACCTCTGCATGGTTGTGCTGAAAAACTTATCAGGGTTTGGTTTACTGCACGTTTTTAACTTCCAATCTACATTTATTCATAACCAGCTCTTAATCTTTGTGCTGACACTATATTTCAGCTGAAGTAGCTCTAGCTCCTAAGGATTTATCTCTCGATGTTTTTGAGATAACCAAATTTCTTCATAGCTTTTCTTTTGCCCTCTAAGGGTTTTCTAGCAGTCTGCCAAGGCAAAGACTGTCTCTTTCCATTAGAAACCCTTTGCTGCCCGCACCAACTGGGATTTATCTTCCCTGGACAGCACTGACCAACACCATCTACATTATTTCAGTTGAGACCTGACACCTTCACTATACTATGCCACATATTTGTGCAGATCATGCAATTGCCTTTTCCTCTGGGCAAGATTTGAATGTTTGAATCCCTTTCATCTCAGTGCATCTCATTATGCACTCATTCACCTCTTAAGGACGTTCAGGGTAACGCATTGCCCCCATCTTTAGGCCCACCCAAGTCCCATAAAAAATTCACAACACAAACAGGGATGAGTACATGTGTAGAAGACTACATTCACGTGGCTAGGGGGTATGGAGGGGCTGGAACTTCCAGTCTTTGCCCCATGCCCTGTCCTTGGGTCCGAAAGGCGTACTTGATCTTTCAAAACTCCTCTAACAAAAACAGCACATGAAGTAGACCAATTTTCAGTGCCTGGAAAGCGAAGGTTTGAAGGCTCTCCACTGTGAACTCAAGCCCCATGGGCCTTTTTAGGGCAGCACTATAAAATTTGCCTATATTCTCAAAGAGAGGCTGTGATGCAACCAGGGACTGGATGTCTGTTTCTTCAGTCCCACCTATGGCCGCCCTGTGAAACCTCTTTCTTCTCCTCACAGAGCTTCTGCCTTTCAACCTCTGCACAGTGTGGACTTCATACAGGTTTTGTTTGGCTGGGTATTAACTAAAGTGACGTCTGCTACATAATGCCTTAGGGCAGAAAGTCAGACAAGTTAAAGCAAACAATATCTACCTGAACGCAAGTGTTACTGACAGCAGTCTGTTCTCAGCTTCTGTCCTTAGAGCAGGAGTCACCTCACCTAGTAAAAACAATTTATGAGTAAGATGTCTAGCTAGAAATAGCCAATAAAGTCTCCTTCATCAGTCAGTGGACCAACACATGGAACTCCAGAGGGTAGGTTACACATCCCATTAATCTTCAAATGGGATGAGTGCTCTCTGGAGAGCCTGAACTCTCTCCATTGGCTACTACAGAAATCCTAACATTGTCAGCAAGTCTCAGCTTGAGCATCAGCCTTGGGAGCTATCCGCAATTACCTGTGTTGATGGTTGTGTGCGCTGCAAGCATCTCAGCTGAGTCCCTCCATCCTGAGCCAGGACACACCACTCCAGTGCCAGGTGTGCGTTTGAGGATGCATGCAAACCCCGGTCTCAGAGCGGGTCCCAGGTCCTGGAGGCTGCTGACCACTCAGGATGCTCCCAGCATCAGTCTCATCTTCCAGAAGTCTCCTGCCTGCCTTTCGGCTTACCCTTTCCTTCTGCCACAACTTGAGGTAAGCCCAGAAAGAAACAAAAGTGATTCTTAGGATGGTTCCCTTAGACAAACAAGAAAACCATATCAAGAGCTGTGGCACGGATGGGGTGCCCAAAGACGTCATCTGCCCTGGGCTGAGGAATAAAAATAGCACAGGCTCACATGTGAAAGTCGGCAGGAACATCCACTCTCAATCTTTTGGTCAAAATTATTTGTTTGTTCTACAGTTGCATTTTGGATATCCATCAGAGATTTAGATGACCCAGGGGTGTTATTGTCATCTATTTGTTATCAACTATTTGTTACCATTCCCACGTCAGATCAAGTCATGAGTGCCCATCTGCTTCAGAGCAAAATCTGGGCTTAAAGAAGGGGGAAGTGACGAATACTTTCACAACCTATTCACCCAGTGTCCAGCACAGCACCGTAACCTCTCAAACTATCACGGCTATTTCAGCAGCCTTCACTGTGCCATGGCCTAAGTGAGATGCGTTGCTCACCCCGAAGAGTTAACAATCCACAGTCAGATGGAGGGACTAACAGTGGTTTAAGAAGGGGAAAAAATATGCACTCATAACAGTAAGATGCAAAGGCTTCCTGCATTTAGAATATTTACAGCAATCCCTGTATTGATGCTTGCCAGAGCAAGTTATCAAAGCGTTAAGAGTTTATTATTCAGTTGCTATTTCATAACTTAGTCAGAGTAACAGTGTCACGTTTAACAGAAGTCAATTTTAAAATAAAAAGGAAAATTAGTTTTATTCACTTATGAATTACTGTTACAAGTAACTAATTTATAGGAAGAGTAATAAAAGCAGAACTGTGTTCACTAGGTAACATCTACAGCTCTGGAAGAGTACAGCCATTAATAAACAGAAGTGAGTGCAGAATTTTAAGTACCCTTCCTTAGTCCAGAAATATGTTCTGTGAAAACCTCACATAAGGGAGTGAGCAATTCAGCTCAGTCCATTAATTGCCCTAAATATCATGGTTGGTAATCTGCAAATTAGATTATAAAACCTCATTTCATATAAACAAATGCTAAGATAGATTGCCTCTGCCTCGGCAATTAGTTTGCAAAACAGTTACTGTATTTTATGCTTAACTGTATTAAAGAGACAACAGTGATTTCACAGTAAAGCAGCTTCATAATGAATATTGTTTTTATGAATCCTAAGTCCAGTCGTAACATTTTTATGGTTGCCCGTGTAACTTAGTTTTGAAAGATACTCCTGGTCTCCTCTTTATCTAATCAGGTCCTCCCTGCACCACCTCGGGGCACCCAGGAGCTGGTGTCTCTGACGAGTTAGGTAGACAGATAATAGTTCTGGCTGGGATGATGTACACCTAGAAATTGGGGGTGACCATCACGCACATTACTGGTGGTAACTTTCACATTCTGGGAAAAGGAAGAGTTAAAAGTATTTAAATGCCTTTCTAGAGCACAGCAATTAACCACTAGGTTCACGGAGTGACCCCCCCTTCAGATCTGCTGTGCGTAAGGCTGTGTACAGAGCTGTTCCTCTCCACTTCTCATTTGTTGGTCATGAGCGTGGTACCTGACACACACATATGAACAAATTAATATCCATTTTAGGATCAAATAGATCAAGTTTAAACCATTACTGGTGTCAGTCTGCAACTGGGAAGGCCACTTCCCAGCCCTCCTGCAGCTGTAACACAATGCAAGAGAAGTATTGACTTTTCCCTGTCCCCATGTTGGGCTTGGCCATTAAAGCAGCTCATCAAGGGTTCGACATCTCACATATGAACACAAGGGACGTCAGGATGTGTTTAAGCTCCCTCCCAAGAGCTTGGGACTGCCAAATGGAAGGCTAGTACGCTCTGCAGTGCTGAGCAGTGAGGAGATGGAAAACTCTTCCGTCTCCTTGACCCCGGACATTTTGGCATCCAATCAAGCTGATGTGGTATCAGAGGAGTCTGCAACCCAAAAGCCCCTGCTGGGCTCAGGCATCCCAGCTGCTTTCATAAACCCAAAAAGTGCAGGGAGGTACAGATGAGAGCTACTCAAAGGGCAATTGTCTCAGTCAAGCACCAAGAGGCTGGGACATCCCCAAACAGTGCAGGACACCATGGCCTGGTGCCCACAATGGACCAAGGGAGTTCAGTCTCCTGTGACTCTGTGGTCACCCAGCTGAGTGGTTTGCAGGACTTGCACTTCTTGGCAGCACTTAGACACCCACAGCTACCTGGAGATCTTGTGTCACGCTGCCTTGTGGAGCATGGGCACATCATCTTGCAGACGGAATTCCAAGGGACCCTTCGAGATTTCAACAGCTGAAGAGCAACAAGGAGTTAATCTCCAGTCTTTATCACTCCAGAAAAGTACCTCAAACCAAACATCTTGTCTCTGAGGTACTACAGAGGCACCACACCTCCTTTAGGAGACATTTTGAACATTATTAAAGTTCAGGGTGGTGTCTCCCACTGAGTTTCTAGCAAACATGAAACAGCAGCAACAGGGTGGAGACAGGAGAGCTGCACTTCACCCTCCTAAAGCAAGTACGGCAAAACACACTTCAAGGGATGCTGATGGCACATCACTTGGCTCCACACTCACACATCTAACCTTGATGCTTCGTAGTGACATTCTGTTGCATTTTTGTTTCCTTAATTTTCCAGATTCAAACACGGTATCAATACAACAAGTTCCCCCCCCCCCCCCCCCGCCTCATACACAGCCATTTGATTTGCAAACTATTGTAAACTTTTCACCAGCAGTTTAAGCATGCCACTTTGCTTACACAGACAGCTAAAAAAAGCATGCTTCATTCCTACCAAAGCAAATAAATGTAAAATAATATTTTATTCTGCATTTTCAGCTATGCTCTGTGTCTAAATTAGAGTCTGCTGAGCTCAATAGATTTTCCTACTGAAATTAAGGAAGATTTAGATCAACTTCTCACTGAGAAAATATATTTCAGCTCTTCTACACGCACACAAACAGCTGGTAACTGAGAGACGCGCATTTTACTTGGAGTGCCTTCCCTTGGATAAGCAAATGCCTGTTAATTTCTGCAAGATGTTGCCACTCGGGGAAGTACATGCTTGAGCTGAGGGCAGTGTTATCTCCGTGACATTGCACGGTCCCAGTGCTACAACGCCTAAGTGCTCAGATATGCCAAGGCCACACTGAGATGCAATATTCAGACCGTGAATTTTGCGCCATTATCACAACTTGACAGCCCTCATTTCCCCAGCGTCCTCAGCAGAATGTGAAGCACAGGTAGGAGTGCAGAAATGCAGTGTCTTTTGAGTGGCCATTAAGAAAATACATCATCAAAGCTTAAAAAAAAAATGCTGTTAGCTTGGGTCTGTGTCACCAGGGAATGACACTCCATTTGCATGACTTATACATGGGATTTGTAGAAGAGAACGGGAATACTTGTCATTGCGTTTCCTGGAGATCCCAAGAAGTAGTGCTTCGACGCAGCCTCTACAAGGACCTCAGTACATAGCTCAGGAGATCGTAGCTGGAGTCTGTGCTCAGAGGTGGGAGTGCTTTCCCTTCTTGGCGGATGTCTGCAACCTCTGTTCTCAAGCTCAACTTGGCTCTGAGGGTCCCACTGCCCTCTTGGTGCACATAATGAGAGACCGCCAGTGCAAATCCAGGGTCATGGGCAACAGCCCAATCCACCCAACACTCTCTTGAGCAGAGCATGTCTCCAACCCCTCAAGGCAGATGCACCTAGATTACCCTACTTGGATTTAGCAAGACCTTTCACTTCTTGGCCAGTATTGTTTATTGATCTGAGCAGACAGTGCACAGGTTGTGTACGGCTACATTTGTCCTTCCCCTATTTGAACTCCTTATGACTCCATGCAGGAGCCACCACAGAGACAAGACATCACGGGAGAACCATTTAGGTATAACAGACAGCTTTTCATAACCTCTTAAAAAACCCAAGCAAATAAACAACCAAAACCCCACACACCAAGTTCAGTTGGCTCAACTACACTTTCCTGTCGAGTGAGTTTTAGCTGCCTGTGACAAACTGGGTGTCCTTGGGAAAGAAGAGCCAAGCCCAGCATCTGGGAATTGGGAATCAAGCAGCTGATGGTGAGCCCTGAAACCTACATCTCCTCTCTCCTGGCCAGGGAAAGGCAAATATTCTGCCAGCCATTCAAGTTCTTGCTTCATGGCTTTAGATTTTCTACTCAAACATAAAATTAAAACGTTATAGTAAAAAAAAAAAAAAAAAAAAAAAAAGCTATTTCCAGGGCCAAAGAGGTGAGAGAAACCTTAATGTTATCTAATAATGAATGTGTTTAGTCACTGGACATTTTTTTTGAGGCAAGAAATTTCCCATAGCCCTGCTCTGCAGCTTAAAACAAGGGAGAATTTTGAAAGTATTTAGATGGGTTCCAATGAAAGTATTGAGGAATACAGCCACATCAACAAAAGACACCAAAAAAACCCCACAGAACCAGATCGACTGAAATTATTCCCAAACTGTAGCCATGTTTGGCACCCAGTGTCCAGGGGAAAATTAATGGGAAGAAAATAAAATTGAAACAAAACGTTTTATTTCAGTAATTCCCATACTTTATAATGAGTTATATTTAGAGATGTAGCTAATATTATACCCCCATAATAAAGACATGTGTTTTGTTTGAGAAAAAATAAATGTTTAATTTGATTTAAAAAAAAAATAATGAAAATGAAAAAGATTACTTCTGGTTTGGGGTGACCTGAAATGTTCCTTCTACTTCTGAATTCAATCAAACAAACACAAAATCAAAAAAGTCAATTGTATGCTAAGCCTCGTGAGTGACATACACGTAGAAACAGGTAATTGAACTTCAGCCTCTCGGATTTATCTTTGCATCCTCCCTTTCTTCAGAGACAAAGACCACTGACTGTTTTCATTAAAACACAGTTAAATACTCTAATTCTACTAATGCAAATATTTCCAAGTATATTTTGTAATTTGCAGAGGTCTGCTTAGAAGCATGTGACCTTTTGTAGTGATGGATCTAAGCAAAATGAAAACAGTTTTCTTTACAGTCGTTCGGAATAGCTCCTTGTGAATTAGATAATGACAATTTCCTTTAAAATGTCAGATTAACTTAAAATCAATTTAGTGCTCCCAGCTTGCATTATGACTCAAGCGTTCTCAGGCAAATTCTTCTCCAGAAGCATATTTAATGCTATGTTTACCGCAAATGGCATAAATAGACGTCTGTATAGCTCATATTAGGTAGTGATGTTTGTTAAACAAAAATGTGATGTATTTGTTTTACGTTCTGGGAATATATCTAGAAAGCAATTTGTAGCCTGGATATTACCAATGGCTGAGTGATTGCTGCACAAGTGTAAGTGCCGTGTGTCTTTTAAGAAATAATGAACCAGAATGTCTTTATTGCTTTGCTAATTAATACAAAGTTTAGTTCAGGGCTCTAACTTAGCATGAGATGTCATGTAATTTCCTTAGCACGAGAATGCCCGAGTTTCCCTTATTGAGTTGTAAAGAGAGGAATATAATTTCTACAGCATTTCTAGGACACTCTGTGGAAATCAATAGCTCGGCTAAAATTTTCTGCTCTGTTTTATCAGAGACTGTGAAATGTTAACAGTGAAACGGGGAGTCATGTCATTGCTATTGCTACTAGAACCATTTAATAAGGCCAACAAAAAAACTCACAAGAACAAAAGAAGACCAAAAAAGCAGAAGGGAAAAGACAAAGAAAAATAAGATAAAACACAGATAAAGGAAAAGTTTGACAACACATTTTCAAAAGGGTGAAAAAACGTGATGAAAGAACAAAGGATGAAAAAAACATTTTAGCAAAAAAAAATATAGATTTTGGCTGTTGTTTCATCCACAAGCTTCCTTTTAAATCAGCAGCACCAGTAAGTCACTCTGGACTCAGCTGACACTAGTCAGCGTGTTTTGAAGGAATTATAACAACTTATGTGTTTGTGTGTGCCAGAGAAGTAATGAGGGACATGAAGAAAAATAAAATGAACACTAGGAGATCAATAAAACATAACCCTTTGACCTTGTTGACAATCCCTATCCATTTTTCAGAGTTAGGTGATAAAATCAGTATAGTATAAGGCTTTAATCTGGCCATTACTGCTACCTTGCATCTGTGAACTTGTGCGTTCATTGCATTTAAATGTAGATATAGTGCCGTTGGAGAAGAAACCAAATTCCCAACTGGTATTAAAACTGGCTTAGATAAAATTAACATTTGTACTCAAACTGTTACAGTTCTCAAAGCTTATCTCAGGAAAAGAGAGGGCTCCATCTTCTCTGCTAGGGGAAAAAAAAAAAGGCAAGATAACAAGAAACAGAGCAGATGGAGTGAATTTTCAAAGCTGTGTGTGGGAGTTGAGTATTCGGATCCCATTAACCAATATCGGAGTCGGTGGATCAGACTCCTACTCACCAGGCTTCAGAAACAACAGGTTCACATTTCTCCAGCTTCACTTGCTTCTTACATGTCCCCGACGCCGTCCTGGCTCCTCTCGAACAGGCTGACATTTACGCAGCAGCACAGGGCCAAATGTGTCTTTACATTTGGGGCAGGGCTTCTCACCCAGCAAACAGAAATGGAAACGCATGAAGTACAGATCTGAGCTTACGTATATACCACGTGTGCTTACGGATGTGGTACGGAGAAGGACCAAAAACATGCAGTGGCTGTACCCCATGGCTGCATCCCACAACCAGAAACAAGCCACGCATCATCAGTAGTTTGATACAGATACTCCTAATAGTCATACTTCTTTAGGACAAACAAAGCATGAAAAGCAGATAGATAGGGCCAGTATGGGTGTCCAGTGACGCTCCAGAGTCTTTTAACTCATGTGTGTCTGTATTCATCAACCTTGCAACCCTGTAATCATGGGAAATGCACTGTTCAGGCCGACGCGACGGCCTCTGTGAGTAAATACGCCTAATGCCAACCTCCTGCAGAGGAGGAGCTAACGAGCACAGCATTTACCATTCACATCCACCTCCCACATGCTGTATGAAGAGTGTGATGGCCCCACAAGTTCAGCTGGGATGGGCACACGTCGTCCAGGACTCATCTTCTCCCCTGGACCATCTCCGCAGTTTTCTATTACGTGACTAAACATCCTCTTCTGCAAAATCAGGTTCTCTGTGCTTGATAGTTAATGAGAAGCAACCGTCTTCAGCTCCACTGTATTTTATCATGGTAGCTTTATTTTTAACTGACATTAATCACCCAATTATTAAGAGTGACACAGCACTTACACCCTATCGTTGCAATCTAATTAACTTCCAATCCTATAAATCAGTCTTGTACATCAAATATGTAGTATCTACGGGCTGAATCTCTTATTTGCTCCACGGGGACACTCAGCAGCATTGGCTATGAGCAAAATGCAGTACAAAAGGAGAACAAAGCTGTTTTTGAAGAGGAGAGACGCACTCTCCTCCCTCCCCCCGCTGAGCTTGAAACACCCTTCTCCTGCAGATGGGCAGTGAAGGCACAATCCCCTGGTCACTGCTTGGGCCACCCCGAAACATTACGCCTGCCACAGAGGTCTGCGGGGAAAGCAGGAACATCCCCGGGATTGCCATTCGTTTCCACCATTTCTCTGCGTGTAGAGGATTCATCAAAGGTAACACAAACTCAGATTGTGGTGACTTGCAGCACAGGGCGGGGGGCTGTGACATGTGGCCTCTTGACATGTGTGTGACAGAGGCAGATGCCTGGTCTTGGTCGGAACTAAGAAGTGACGTGGGGTCACACCTTCAGCTAGATGCACGCTCAACAGCATCCTCAGAAGTAATGTCTTTGAGCGACAGAATCCCACAAGCCCTGCTGAGCTTCTGCCAGCAGGATTAGCTGCTAATTTGGTTTGTAAAAATACAGGCCAGCACACTATTCTGGAAATTCTGTTATAGGAGACACCCTTGGGACACTCTGGGTGCAGGGTCCTTCCCCACCCCAAAGGCTCTTCTGGACAGCCCCGGTTATCAGAGGACACTTCTTCCTCTTCCTGACCCTGGTGAGGTCGTGTATGAGGGATGTCTTGTCACTTCCCACGCAACCAGAAATCTTTACCTTACACTGAGGTAGAGTGAAAAGAAGTATCTTTATTTACACACGTGAAAAAAAAACATTGTAGTTACCAATGTTCCTAAAAGACATCACTTGAAGAAATGAAAGAACACTCTTGAACAATCTGGTCATAGGGAGGTTAATTCTGCCTGGTCTCCCTGTCTGTCTCTCTCACAGCGTTCCGACGACTTGCTGCACACACCATCCTGACGCATCCTTTGTCAGGGGTCCAGTCTGGGCCGCATCCTTCAGAGAACCTCTTCATGGTAGATGGCAATAGATTTTATAGATAATTTCCTTTTTGGAGCCCTCAGGAGTGTCTGGCTAGATTTAATCTTTCCTGTTGAAAGACATTTCTTTCTAACATCTTCAGAAAAAAAAAGCCAGAACTGATGTGGCTTTAATAACAACAAGCGCTGTTCCACTCCCGTGGAGATGCATGCACAGCCTTGCTAGTGCAGATGTCACATCCTCAACAGTCCTTGATTCACTGAGGGGGAAAATTTCCCCTCCCTCCTCTCAGTATGAAGTGTATCCACTGTCTGAACCTTATTTTTTATATTCATCTTCACAATAGTATCAACAATTAAATGCGGTGACAAAAGTGACTGACTACAAACATCTTTCTGGGACTGTGGGAGAGGTCAACAATCCCTGCATTAAAACATGGAAAGTGGAAATTAAGAGTGGGACTTGACTCAGTCTGGCAAGGCAAGTAAATGTCATGGGGCTCAACAGACGCCGTGTTTGCAACATGAGACGCTTACTCCAGAAGGACCCGGGCTCTGAGCTCGTCCCTAGAGGAAGGTGATCGCCTAACATCGCAAGCAGAGCATAAACAGCAGGCAAGAAAGCCACCTGAGGAGCAAAGCTGAAATATTGCTCCATGCAACTGCATCTCCATGCGCTTACCCTGAAATCACACCGATGTGGGTGTAAGAACGTTCATCTGTCGCTGCACCACACTGTAACGCAACGCCGGGCCTCCTCTGCCAGCCCATGGTGGCTGCGTTGCCGCAAGCTTGCTCGTTCCAGTCGCGTCCAATGAAACATGATGGTCTCAGTGAAATTTATTTTGCTTCCCTTGACTAGATGATCAGCGCTCCTAGTGCTCCTAGTTTCAACCATCATCAGTTACTGCTTTCACTATGCAGTGACTCTTTCTGTGTCACACTTTCTATTACAGAGACCTTTGAAATCTGCGTTATTTAAAAAGGGTAGAACTAAACCAGGAAAGCTCAAAGTAATTCCTCTTTTCAAACCAGTCTCCTACTAAAAATATTGCACTTTAACAATAAGAACCCAACAAGAGTCTCGCCTGATGTGGGAATTCTTCCTCATAAGGTTGGCAGGCTGCCTGTTGGAAAGCTGTTCTCAGGAATGGAAGGCTATTACCCATATCGCTTTGTTCTTTGTAGCTACGGGTTCGCTGCCGAGCAGAGTGAAGCCACTGAAGCAAAGTCCTTGCCTCCACAAATACCCGAGTCTGGTAGTGTTCATGGAGAATCATTGTTCCCCTGCTCTCTGGGTCCCTCCACGGCAGGTCCTGATGCTGTTTATCACACAGGCAGAGGTTTTTTGAGATGACTGAATACGAACTGACTGTCAGGCACGATGTCGATGAGCACACAGTGCTGCATCCCCATCCTGCATGGCTAGAGGGAAGGGCTCACAGGGTCCCATCTCCCCGGCATGCAGAGACACCCACTACGTAGAAGCCCTCTGCTCAAGGCCGCTTTCCCAGGAGGGAGAATGAGGCCTTTGCCATGAGCATTGCATTGAGGTGAAAGAGGGCTGAAGGGCTGGTTTCTCCCAGGACGTGCCGGAAGGACTTGGCCATTTCCCACTTCTCCACATCTCCATTCCAGGAACAACCTGGAATGGTTAACATGCAGTTAACCATGACGGCAAAGCCAGCAAATGCGCCAAGGATGAGGCAAACCAGAAGACTGGAAAATCACCCCGAGAGGATGCTGTGCTCTCAGGCAGCAGCATAGTAAGAATATCTGCCATCACGATTGCTATGTGGGAAGAAAAAGAGCTTCACTCTTGGGAAATAAACATTTGCTCACTTCAAACAAACAAACAAAAAAAATCAATGAAAGTACTAAGTTGGAGTATATACAGAGATCAGAAGTCTCAGCTGTTGGGCTGAGATGAATTAGGCGTCAGAAGACCTGGACTTGATTTCTGGAAGAGGGACTGGCCTCTGAGTGACCTGGAACAGGTAGTTTTCTTGCTCTATGCCTCGATTTCTCCTCCTGTGAAATGGGACCAGTGGTAGTGATTTGATGTAAGATCTACTGCTGAAAAATCTTATACAACATTTTTATTATTTTATTTTATTATTATTATTATTATTATTTTTTGCCACCCAAATAGAA
Organism: Vanellus vanellus; assembly: GCF_965231255.1. Lineage (NCBI taxonomy): Eukaryota > Metazoa > Chordata > Aves > Charadriiformes > Charadriidae > Vanellus > Vanellus vanellus. Next base: position 8,345,519 of record NC_138905.1, read on the forward strand.
GCTGGGATACTTTTTTCAAATATCCTTAGCAATAAAGAAAACACGATCTTGTTTACTGAGTGTAGATCTGTGTGAAAGCAGCTCATGACAGCTTTTCTTCAGTGTGATCCAAATCACTGGCGTCTTTTTGGGGAATGTGGTTTTCCTTCTCATTAATTTCCTGCTTAAGGACTCTTCACGGCAGCAGTGTTATGTTTTCCCATATACAATAATACTTCAGCCAGAGTGACCTCTCATTTCCTAAAAGGAAGAACAAAAGAAAAGCCAGCGAGGGGTCTCTGCCAGGCAGGACAGCGTGTGTCACTGCTCTCAGCAGCTGAGCAAAACTGGCAGCTGCCTCCAACTCACCAGCTGCCTCCCAGGAAAAGATGCTGCACACAACACCCATCGTGCAAGACTAGCAAAGGGGCGAGAGGTCCCCAAAATATTGTTTCACAGTGTCTTACTCAGGTCATGAAAGATGCAAACAAGAAACCTCTTGAGGTTGTCACAGCCTCAATGGAAGAGTCTTTCCACAGCGTCATCCTCACCTAGATCCATACCTGCCATCTTCAGGGATGCCTAAATGTTGTGGTTAATGTCGGTGTTAAGTTTTGCACATGGGAACATCTTCCAAACATTGCAAAACTCAAACAGCCTCAAACTTCGGGATGCTCAGGGGCCCAAACCTGTCAAAGTCCAAGTTATCTCTCTGCCATCAGAGGTTGCAATGAAAACACCCAGATGCCTATTTCATCTGATGCATGCAGAGCAGAAATCACTGCATGACTCCCAGCGCTTCAACTAGTCCACAAGTCTTCATATAAGCTAATCACACTGCAATATTATCCCACTTGTCAACAGTTCAGGAGGAACTGACATATCCAAGTTTAACTATTTAACTCTGCCAGGGGTAATAAGTTCTCTCATGCATTAAATGAAAAATGACACTTGAAAATAAGTACATTATGGACCAAATACAGCACACAAATGGGGGGCAAAGATTTAAACTGCTGCCTGGTGGAGAATTGCCAATGAAGCAATACGCATCTCATTATCCGGACTTACACTGAACACATCCACCACGAAAGCCCTTTGCATATAGATGCATTTGCTGTGGGCAAATGTCTGCTATCAGTATGGACAACCACAACTCTTTATTTTCCATCGTAACAATGTTTGAGTTAAAAAACATGCTGAGGGCTCCTTATGATGGGCAAACTCTGGACGAGGCAGTCCCTGCTCACCCTCAGCCACATCATCACTTTTGCCCTGTGGCCCATGGTCTGTTTGCAAAATTCTCCTTCCCTTCTGCTACTATCTGACAACCAAGGAAAAACCCTGGGTGGCTGAGATGATGACACACTTACTTAAGCTGATAGGAGAAGCAGTGACATTGATAAAGACAGGTTTTGCTTTTAAGTGGACTGTATTCCTTTCAGAGGGAAAGAAATTTCTTTAAAAGCTTTGGGTTCGACAGTCTTGAGTTACGTCACCTTGTTCCACTGTCACTGTGGTTTCTCTGAAAGGACTCCGTCTGCTGTGGGGTCATGGCAGCCCGTGTATTTTCCCCCTTTCTGCATTTTCTTTTGCACCACTTTTTGTCCCAGAGATGTTCATTTTGCAGCAGTGTCCCCCATGCAGCTACAATTTCATACAGAGATATGTAGCTCTATTCACTTCTAGTGCTGGAGCATGTTTCCAGTCCATTGATAGTCATTTAGGGTGGGGTTTGTGCCTCTTAATCCAAAAATGTAGTCATCTGTCTGTGAGTTGGTCTCCTTTATAGTCAATGGAGAGTTACAGGAATTTGAAAGGAACAATTCATCCACTCTTTCTGAACAAAATGAATTACTCAGCCAATAAGTAGGTCTTATGAGCTGAATCACTCCACGTTTTTCCAGGTCACCAAACAGCAGTAGGAAGGGAAGACTGCGACAGAAAAGCCTACTGACAGCCTAGCCAGCTGGCTCAGGTTTAGTCATCTATTCTGCAGACATCTGAAGTCAGGCAACAGGAATCCCCCCACGTAAGTTATACTTTTAAGTGAGAAGACACCTCAACAAGGAAATGTTGGGTGAAGAACATGTGAAATCCTCAGTGCCATTAGTAGGAGCTGAAAAGCAGGAGATAAAAGGTGTGATGAAGGCTGAAGTTTGCCAAAGAGAGCCATGGGCTGGAGTTGGGAGCATGCAAGGAGCAGCTTTCATAGTCATGTTGGCAGCTGTGACAACTGGCACAGGTACTTATATACCTTCTATGGCAGTATATAGATGTACTGAATTGCTTAGGAACTGCGAGCCCAAAGCAAACCCGTGCAGGCAGGGACGTGAGAGTGTGTCCGAACAGAACAAGTTAAATGTTGGATCTGTGCTGTGGCCATCTGTTCCAAGAGAAGGAGAAAATAAACACCAACGAGTTATTCTTACAACTGCTGCTAGCTTCAAATCTTGCATGTCCTCCCATAATAGCTTCATATCTTGCATGTCCTTTGAGAAATAGTCACAATTACTAAAAGGTTGCAAATTGATTAAAAAAATTCTATTGAAAATCTATCCTCTGGTAGAGGATATTGAATTTTTTTTACTGAAAATGTGTTCTCTAGTAAGTGGTGGAGATTTGTAGAATAAAATTCTTATTGATCAGACACCCTTTCAATTGTATGGGGAATGTAAAAGGAAGTGTCTTAATGAAAGCAATCCTAATCAAAGCACCCATTACACTAGGGTTACAAGGGGTCATTAGGACATTTCCTTTGACCAAATGCCCACAGAAAGTAAAGGAGGGGCATATATGAGTATTTCTGGGGTCAGACCCTGCACGTTATACCAGGTGTGTGAAGATATCCATCTATGGAAGAAATAAAGACATTTATTCCCACAGCTGCTGAAGGATGAAATTCAAAACATTTGGAGGTTTAGCAGGGTCCACAGTCTGGGTTTGGAAGTTTCCCTCCTGAGAATACAAAATGAAAATGTTATAGAACATGGGAAAGAGGAAACTCAACAGAAGTGCAGTGCCCATCCATACCCAAGTGTCAAACAATGCAAGCCCCACTTGAAAATTGTTTTCATCCTCTCATTCCCCAAGTCCTAGTACCAGGGGAGTGGATGTTCAAGCGGTGAGTGGTCCCACTCGCTTTGCCAAAGCACACTCTAAAATGGGCTCCTCTCCCTCTAGAAACTGAAGGGGGACACCCAACCACCCCACTCCCAGCTGTTTCATTCCTTTCCATTTGCTAAGCTGGTTCACGCTCCTTCTGGCAGAGCATCCCTGGTGACTGGTTCCTCTGGGCTGTCACAGCTTCAGCCCATGGGATGAGCTGTGACATGACCCAGAGGGACCCGTTGGCAGCATTGAGGGTCTGGTGGGACGTGGCTGTGCAAGAGCTCCTGCGAGGGACCCTCGCCTTACATGGCCAAAGGGGTGAAAACAAAATCAGTCTCTTCTCGGCAGTCCTGTGTGTCATATCTCAGCTCACCGCTACCGTGCCGGGCTCCCTTGAACAATGCCTTAGGTGCAAACAAAATTCTCAGAAATCCTTTCCTGGATTACTCAGAGTCATTCATATTCATTAGCGGTTATCAGCATGCAAGCAAGGCCCACATTAATTAAATATCTTTGGCATTTGGGAATTGAGGAGTTTGGTCTTGTTTTGTTTAAGTGTGCTTATTTATTAGGAGTATTAACTTATTCTGACCTAACTTTCTCTGACATCTTTCCCTGCTACAGGAACACAGGCTTATAAGCAAGGTATTTGAAAATGCACCCACAAAGACGCAGAGAGCACAGCAGAAACACTGGAAATGAAAACTCCAACCTCCCTTTTTTAAAGCTCATTTTAAGGCATCGAATGAGAAAAACACAGGGGAAGTTCTTCCCTCCTTGACTCTTTCTCAAGAAGTCTTTGTACCAAGAATGCTAATTACTTTTGAACCTGAGCCTAAAGGAATTTCTTCCATTACCAAAATAATTTATACAAATATAACGATTTCCATTTCTTCAGGAATCTATGGACAACGTTAACACACACAGCAGTTAACAGCATTGTGGTCAGGGATGTGAATCTGCTTACAGACCTGTTGTAAAAGGTGAATTCCTTGTTCAAAGCCATCATTTTCACAAAGTTCATTGCCTGCTTTTATTTTTCTTAACAGCATCGCTCTTCTTTGTTGCATAACACAATACCATTACCTGGATGGCCCGCAGGGTCCCATTTCAGCAATAATCCTGCAGTGACTGCGTCTTGGCATTGATTTATGCTTGCATTTTTATAAGACAGAAAACCTTCCTGTTGTAACAGTTTCCTTGTTTACTGAAGGGCAGAAAAACCAGCTAAATTATTTCAAAAGCATGAAGTAATTTGTAACAGGTGCTATTTTACTGATATGAAACAACCGTTCTAATGGGGAATAAACTGCAAATATATTAACCGTTACACAACTTTGCATCACAAAGAAACCACTGCAGAAATCCTTCCTGCAGAAAGAAGCTCCAGCCTTCCTCATCCACGAAGTCACACCTCTGTCATTAGAATCCCACGCCTCGTGCAGCCTTAGCTCCTGGAAGGGCTGAGGATTTGAGACAAGGGTTGAGACTTGCAATTAAAGGTGACAAAATGATACAGAAAAAGCCTCCTAATGCCGCTGGACCAGACTTCCGCAGCAGATGAAGGGAGATGCTCAGGAAAGAAGAAAAAATGTCTCTCTCTCAAAAGGAAGAGAGGAAGATTTGGCCTATGGAAAAATCACTGCTTTTTCCTTGCCCTTTATTCACTCGTACCTATCTCTTCTGCTCCTATACTAATAGCAAATGACACTTTCCTCTAAGGCACAAGAGTTACAGATGTTTTATACATATATTCATAACGAGGTGGAATTTTTATTAAACTTGTCTGTGGAAGCTATTGTGGAGCCTGAATTTTATTTACTACAATATAATAAATTTTCAACGCAGTGGTGACACCATGGTAACAATATTGCTAATGTAATTATTCCTGCCTCTAAAATAGAGTCGGGTCTTTGTAACATGTAGCAATGCTATACAATAACTGAATACGATTAGGTTTCCTTTCTTCTAAGCAGGAGGTGAGGAACTGAAAATACACTTCTCCATGGTAATTTGAATCAGTAATTATTTGCAGAGATCAATGGGAGGAAATACCCATTCACAACCCATATGCCTTCTGTTTCGTTGTTTTTCCTAAATCAACTAAAATTGAACACAGAGATGTTGAACTGAGCATCCTGGCAATTCAGGAGTGAGGTGGCTTACTCAAGGTGTATGCACACACATGGGCAATCAATCATAGCTTCTGCGAATACAAATTCTTGCAAATAAAAAAACCAAACAAATCAATTTTTGGAAATCAAACAAAACCTTTTTCATGGTTTACTTTTTAACATTGTGTTGCAAATTTCTAGAATAAAATGAGGCAGAAGGACAGTCTTATTCAGACAAATCACACATACTCTGATGAAGTGTAATTACTTAGCTGCACTGCCAAATTTAACCTTCACGTGGAAATACCTAAAAGAATTTTATAAGGTTTCTTATCAGGACTAAGAAAAATGTCTGAACCAGGAGAATCTATAAAATAGCACACAAAAAAATGTTCATTTGTAAAATGACCAATGTCAATAAAACATTTAGAAGTCAGTGTTAATTTTTCACTATTCTCATTATATCTGTATAGCTGTGACAACACATATCTGCTCCTGTGATATAAAAAAGGGCACAAATGGGCACATAAGCCCCTCAAGAAACATTAGCGCTATAAGCGTGCACTGAGGGATATGGCTACCAAATGAAGGCTGGGGCTACTGTGCTGGGATATACATTGAATATTAAACCAATTAAACTCCACTAGAATCTGCACCAGAAGATGCATCTCTCTCCTGTGTTTTGCTAATGAGAAGAGAGAAGTCTGTCTAAAATTATCCTTGTTAAAATTAAGTTTCCTCATTTCGTTTCTTCTATACAAAGAGAAAGCATTTGATGGAGAGGAATGGAAAATCTCATGGAAAAGGGGACAGTTTGTGGATTTCAAACTGTTTTACGCACATTCACTGAACTTAGACCTTGGCTTTAGAAAGAGTAGGAAAACAAGAACATTACAAAGGCTGCGAGTAGAGGAAAGAGCTGTACCTCATGTGGAAGCATCTTAGTCCCTTGAGCGTGGCAAAGGCGTTGGTTGCATTTTAGAAGGTGTATTCAGCAGTCACCTTTGTCCGTGCCCTTTGCAAAGACTGCTGAGCATTTGTCACGCTGCTGGAAATACGGTCAGGAAACACCTGAAGGGAGGCTGTAAAGGGACCTCTGTCAAAGGAAGCTAGTTTTGCCAAACGCCCATTGCAGTCAAGAGCATTACTTGCCTTAATGTTAAACATGCGCTAAAGTGCTTTGCTGGACAGAGGCCAGATGGCTCAACGTTTTGCAAAACCAAACTCTAAATGAAGCTTCTCTGGGGTCTGGCCGCCCTTCAGCATGGTCCTCCTTGGCCTTGACACACCATGGCTCTCAAGAGACTGAATACAGACCCGTTTCTCTTTTATGTCAGTTCAGAAATGACCCAGCCTCTTCACTGTTGTGATCTCTGATTCTTTAGAAATTCCTGAAATAAACAGGTGCACGTAATGTATTTGTGAAGAGAATATTAAATTTGGGTTATTTTGGCTTCCGAGCCCAGAGTTAGACACTGTAGAGGCTGCACTGCAAATACAGTTGTTGGGCACTGCAATTCCCTCTGCAGTGCGTTGGGTTGGGCTTCTCAGAAGATGCATTTCAAAAGGAGATGGTATTCGGAGCAGAAAGCTCCCTATATGTAGACAAAGCAAAAGGGGGTGCTTCCAGGCCTGCACACAGAAATCTTCATCTTTGGACCCAGATTAGCATCATTTCTTGAGGTGAGGAGGTCTCTATTTCTTGCAAGAACTGAGCACATCCCAATTTTCTCTTTTTAAAACAAGTCTTGCGACGTGGTCCATCCTCCTGTCCTTCACTCCCCAGCCAGTCTGGGCTGTAGGAGACTTCCAGTCAATGTACATGCCAAGGCAAACCCACGTCTTCCATGAAATGTCCCTAAAGACAGGGCCAGAGCAATGTGTGCTCCATCCTCCCGCAGAGTCAGTGCAAGCAAAGGATGCTGGTCTCAGGGGCAAAGAGAAACACTCAAGGCCAAGAAGGAGCAAGCAAGACCCAGCAGCAGGGCAGTGGTCTGGGACTGACAAGTCAGGGGTACTCCTGGGTTTTGTTTCATGTAAAATATACAAAAGGTGCTGAGCACTGACATCCCAGAAGTTTCCTTTTGCGGCCAGATATGCTAACTGCCAAGCTCAATTTTTATCAACACACTTTGACACATTACTTCTTCAAAGCCCAAGCAAATAGAGTTGCTGAATTACTTTCGTTCATATCACAGCTGATGAACTTCAGCAATGCTGTGGTCGAGGTGACGCTGAATATGAAACCCTGTACCCAGCCCAAAGATAAAATTTCAGGAGTTCAAGTGCAGGCAAAAGGAAATGAGTCCCCTGTGCAACACTTTCTACTGAGAGAAAAGAAGGGTTAAACAAAAGCTTGCTTGCAACTGAAATAAATAAATAATAAAAAAGAATGTTATTTTTTCTTACCTTAAAACCCTGCCCTTTAATTTCTAACCCTATTGCTAGGGTGATTCAGATAGGGGCTGTCTGACTACAGAGATAAGGAGAGATGAGATGACTGGTCTGTACACAGTGGTATACACTTTATTGTCAAGCTGGGTGCTGTGCGAAGTCAATAAACCTCGTGGCTATTGATCATGCTGAAAAAGGAAATTAATGCAGACGTGGCTTGTTTTTGCAATATGATAGGTATGTCTGCACATCATCACCTGACAGCCTCGAGCTGTTTGTGCTTGTTTCGGTTGGATGGGATGCAGCTATCCAAAACCTGGACGAATACCAAAAATCTGTGATGACCTTTGAGAAACTTCAGAGTCATAATCAAAATGTTGAGATAGGTATCTGGGAAGTGACCCACAGGATCTTTTTTGATCAACACGGCATATTAAACGGAGTTAGAATCAGCACAGTGAGAAGCACTCCACAACTTATCCTATCTGTCCGTATAAGCTCTGCTTCAAAATATCTACAAAGAGACCCAGGTCCACATGATCTGCAGGTCTCATCCCCTTCTTTTCAAGTCTTTACCCTTTCTTTGGCAGCCAGTAGGAGGAAACTGCTCCCTGTTATGGTCCTCTCTGTGGCACTCTTAAACAACCCCCCCTGGACTGTCACCCTGGAGGGCACCAGCCTCGCGCCCGACTCTGCCAAGGAGCAATGTATGGAAAAGCAGGTGGAGTAGCACCAGCTCGCTCGCCAAGGGCTTTTCGTTCCCAAACCCCAGCCCGACTCCTCTGACCTGCTCGTGAATCAGCAGGTCCTCCCCTGCAGTCAAGACATTTAGATGGATGGAAGGAAACTCTCCCTCAATTACCATTTATATCAATCACACTGTAAGAGACGTATGGTTTTCATGAGTTTGAAAGATCATCCCGTGTGTTTCCGTTTCTGCAGGCTTAATATCTGAGGCTTCGTAGTGCGGTTCTCGGGTGCTCTTTGGAAGAAAGTGCTGTTGCAACTGGGCTGTTTCCAGCACACGAACTAGACGTCTCAATGTAGTTTAAGGCTATCTGAAACTATGGGGGCCTAAGCAGATGCAGAATGCCCTAAGTTCATTAAGTCATGTTTGCACTGCTCACAGCTGTAAGTCATGGCAGTATTCCACTCCTACCAAGTCTCATATAGATGAGTATTTTTACTCATAAGCAGATGTATAGATACCAGAGTCAGCTGGGGCATGAGGTTTACAAGGCACTTCCCATACTTTGCTCAGTATACTTTTATTAAAATTGTTACAGATATTATAATAAAGTTCCTTGCTGGTTTTACACTTTGGTACATTCCTCCAGTAATCCATCACTAGCTATGTCAGGGAAAAACCCACAGAACTTAATCAGGTGGAAGTGGTTTGTTTTTCAAAGGAAGAAATTTCCCCTGAACCGCAGTGCATTATGAATTTTCCAGCCCTAGCAGATCGACAGAATGATATTTGAGTCACAGTGAGAAATGGAGTTGCATGGTTGGATGAAAGCAGTAAAAGCAATCAAGTGCCTTGCTGAGCATGTGGTGTTGCTACTCTGCTTTGCTCCATGTCTCCAGGAATTACTGTCAGTTTTGCTGCATCAAATGAAGGAAGACACTTTGGAAAACCACTGAGCAGAAAAGTCCTAGCTCTGCATAGATTTCTGGGCTTCTTTGGTAGGTAATTTAGATGCACAAACTTCTTCTTCCAATCTTTCAGTCTACTAGCTTAAAATTTCTGGCTGGTATCACACAATCTGTAGAGAATCAGCATATACACACCCAAACCAAACCCACAAAACAAGTGGTTGTACCGGTGCTGGCATTTTGCTTGCTGATGCAAGTGGAGATGGTGTCAGCAAAGCTAGCAGTAATAAAGCTAGCAGTAATAAAGGACACGGTTACTGCTCCTCGCAGTCTCCCCGCTGTCACAAGGCAGGAGCCGTGATCCCTTTTATCTGCTTTGTCTCAGGCCTGCAGTGGTTCTCTGCAGACATACACTTGTCCCATAGCCTCTCCTGCCCTTGCATGATCACACACTTGTCAGAGATAGCAAATGTGAGCCATCAGGATTTGGTTTTTTCGGAGCAGGCAGCCTGCTCCACAGTGCAGCCCATGGCTTCATGAAGTGCTGCAGACAGGGGAGTCGGGCTGGAGTCATCATGTGCAGATAATTCTTGGTTAACAGCCTTTGTAGCAAGCTTTAGTCTTTTCTAAACAGCTCTCTATGGCTCCAAAGGGACACATCTGAATGGCCCTAATAGGTTGTCATCATTTCATTAATGGGGGTTTATCGCCTGACTTATGGACAGAGACCTAATTCCTCTTCTCATTGCTGCCCTGCAGAAAGAGTGGTCCTGCTTCACCTTTCCCCCTTCCTGTGTCACTCTGCCAATAGGTATGATTATCCTGACATTAGAAAGGACTTCAGATGAAGAACCCAATTCACTTCCACAATTTAACTAAGCAGAGGGCTTTGACCATCAAAGCTTTTAGTAGAGATGGATGGGAGGATAATTAAAATCTTTCCATGAGCAGATCCATGCAGTATTTCTGTTATTTGCTTCGGTACTACTCCAGATGCCTATGAAAGCCATAAACAATGTGATGTCCAGCATCTCATTAGGAGCAGATGTGGAATGCCAGGAAGAAGACGGGAGGAAAAAGTTTCATTTTTAAAGCACACTGAGTGGCCGCTATACACAGAGGCATGAGAGAGAGAGAGAGCGGACCGGGCTCTTGAGTAGGTCTCCCTTGAAAATTTACTCCCTATTCCCTGCAGGTCACAAATAGCTGGAAATCTTTCACCGACATCATATCTAGCCACTGTTCTGCCTGTGGCTATTTTCTGTATTCTTTAAGAGCCTTCAATTGGAAGAGACACCAACATTTTCTGGAATTAGGAAACAGAAATATTTTCAGGCTCCAGCTGCCAAAACCTGCACCATGGCTCCAGGAGAGCACATCTGCTGCAGGATCCCTAATCATAGAATCATAGAATCATAGAATCAGTGAGGTTGGAAGGGACCTTTAAGATCATCAAGTCCAACCATTAACCTACCCTGATAAAAACACCACCACTCCTAAACCATGTCCCTAAGCACCTCATCTACCCTTTTCTTAAACACCTCCATGGATGGTGAATCCACCACCTCTCTGGGCAGCCTATTCCAATGTTTAATAACCCTTTCAGTGAAAAAATGCTTCCTAATATCCAATCTAAACCTGCCCTGACATAACTTGAACCCGTTTCCTCTTGTCCTATCACTTGTCACCAGGGAGAAGAGGTCAGCTCCCATCTCTCTAAAACCTCCTTTCAGGTAGTTGTAGAGGGTGATAAGGTCTCCCCTCAGCCTCCTCTTCTCCAGGCTAAACAACCCCAGATCCCTCAGTCGTTCCTCATAAGGTTTGTCCTCCAGACCCTTCACCAGCTTTGTAGCCCTTCTCTGGACACGCTCCAACACCTCAATGTCCTTCTTGTAGTGAGGGGCCCAAAACTGAACACAGTACTCGAGGTGGGGCCTCACCAGTGCCGAGTACAGAGGGATGATTACTTCCCTAGTCCGGCTCACCACACTATTCCTGATGCAGGCCAGGGTGGTGTTGGCCTTCTTGGCTGCCTGGGCACACTGCTGGCTCATGCTCAGCCGGCTGTCCACCAACACCCCCAGGTCCTTTTCTGCCAGGCAGCTTTCGAGCCACTCCGCCCCCAGTCTGTAGCGCTGCATGGGGTTGTTGTGACCCAAGTGCAGGACCCGACACTTGGCCTTGTTGAACCTCATACCATTGGCCTCAGCCCATCTGTCCAGCCTGTCCAGATCCCTCTGCAGAGCCAATCTACCCTCAAGCAGATCAACACGCCCCCCCAGTTTAGTGTTGTCTGCGAACACTAACAGTGCCCCCCTAGTTTAGTGTCGTCTGCGAACCCTAACACTGGGCCAGTGAAGACACTCCTTTGTATCAGACCTCTTTGTTACTAGCTCTCAAACTACCTGCATAAGGGGTTGTATCCCATTCCTCCACAGATGCTTTGAGGAACCCATTGGGAGGTTGGGGCTTAGCGTTCTTCTTTCTAATGGTGAGGATATAGATGAGACAGAGACAGTCTGTTCTCAGGGTTGCACAGTGAAAGGTGGACAAAAGTTACAGAACAAAAGCCGGAACAAAGAAAGGTCCAACTGATCACAAGAAAAAAATTCTTCACTGCAAGAGTGGTTAAGCACTGGAGGAGGGTGCCCAAAGAGGCTCCATAAACTCCATCCCTAGAGATTTTTCAGTATTCAGTTGAACAAAAAGCCCCAAGCAACATGACCTAATTCAGAAACTAGACCTGCTTTGTGCAAGAGACTGAACTGTGGACTTCCTGAGGTCACTTCAACCTATATTATTCAATAAGCCTGTGAGTCCATGGGTAGTTCAGAATCTAGGCTACCAGTATTAACACATTCAGAATTATGGAACATCTTGATGTTAGCCTAGTCTGTTAAAATCACCCTAAACTTCAGATGGATGAAGGTTAATCATAAATCTAAAACTCCAAATAAACAAATAAACCAAACTATCAACTCATTCAAAGATTACATTAATTCATTCCTTCTCCATGTCCATCTGGGAAGATGAAGATCTAACTCAGGTAGAGTATGCTACCCTGGCCTCCATGCATATAATATATCAGGGCACAACTACAGGTGAGGAATTTTTTGTTGGCAGTAGATCTTTACATTCAGTCGTTTTCCTGGAGTCTCCTAGGGTTTCAGCTCAGACTTCTTCTTCTTGGCCCTTAACCTCCTCAACAGGCAGGTCCAGCACTCCCCACTCCAAGCTTGTGGTTGTCCTCACTTAGGAAATGCCTGTGCTCCTTTGGGCAGAAGAAACCCTACAGACTTCACAAAATCCCGGTGAGGACTCACCCCCATTCTCTTAGGAGTGATGTAAATATCTCAGCACAAACCTTTTCTGTGCATGATAGTTCATACCAAGATGTGAATACACACCAGCACTCAATGCAGACATAAAAAAGGAATTACACTGTGCTGCTCATTGCTGACACTCATTTAAAGCAAGTCATAGTGAGAAGAAAATAACTGGAGGTCATACTGGGTTAGGCACACCTACACCCAATTTAGTCCCCAAACCTATCTTTTGATTATGCCTTAATTTAGAAGACCTGACTTATCCCTCAAGCAAAAGCTGGAACTATATTGCATTTCTGCTCAATAAAAGAAAGAAAAGGTGGGGATACTACAAAAATTAATAAATGAAAAGATTGAGGGTGTTAGTCACTGTTTAAATGGCAGCACACTGCTCCGCATGGACTAATTGACATAGTTTTTCAGCATCACGTGACAGACTAAATTACCCCAGAAAGTGTGCCCTGACCTCACGCCTTCTGCTGGAAGAGAAGTCCTACGTCAAACCCACATCCTGCCCTGAATTCACCAGGGGCTCTTACGAGAGCGCAAAACATATTAACGTTAAACAATGCTAATGCGCATATGTTAACCCAACAGTGGGGATCAGCTGTTGAAATGCGAGTCCAGAACACCAGGCATAATTGCCGAGTCCTGCCTATGCCTCTGATTATCCCAGGCCAAATCATTCCCAAGGCTTCCACCTGCGATTTTGTCTCAGGTTTCCCAGCTACGTCTTTTGCAACAAAAAAAATGTGAGAGGTTTCTACCCTGTGGAACAGGCAGGGGAACCGGCTCGGGGAAGCCGTAGTTGATCAGCAGCCGCCATATGAGCTGAAATTGTTCTTTCTCCCAGTTCCACAACCCTCTAGTTTTAGTTCACTGACGTCATGTTTTTCAACTCTACGTGCCGTGGAGTGTTGTGTTCGATTGCTGGGAAAGCACATCCATTTTCTTTAATACCCCATACACATAACACGTGTATCAGTAAAGAATGCAATTTCACTGTAAAATCTATGTGTTTCATTATGTGTTCCATATAATCTATATATTCTATCACGAAATGTTGCCCTCTGTTTGGTACTTTATGTTACATTTCTCATGAGGTTACCTTGACTTTCATGTGGCTTCTATAGTAGATATTTTTTATGTCCACATAACCTTTTAAGATATACATGGTTTTTGTTACAGGTACAAAAAGAGTTAGGTTCATGCATTGCAGCTTTTATTAGAGCTCACAGAGAAGTCTCATTATCCTGAAAGAAACAATAATACCTGCTTTAAGGCAAGACTTTATCTTTTCAATGGCCATATATGTTTCTATTGTCTGCAGAGTGATTTTTTTTTTTTTCTTTTGGTACTAAACCGGGAAATGTGCAGGGAAAAAATGGTCTGTTCTTTATTGACTTCACACAGCCTTTTTCAAATCATTTCAAGGGATGTAAACCATTGCAAAGGCAGACTTCACGTCGACAGTGGGAGCAACACTTCAGTCAGACAGCAGTCCTGAGGCTTTGCTGCTGAAAAATCAATTCTGGTCCATTGGAGTCAATGGTATAAATGACAGAAGCAACTGACCTATTTTCTTAGCACAACTTTTCTAAGAAGACTAATTAATTGGCTCATGGACATCCTTTGAAATTGCAGCCCTGTGTTTTCCATCACCTTGTCCCAATTTCAGACTGTTACACCACCACCAAAGTCACACCAGTTAAAACAGGAGCAATGAAGTGCCGAACTGCTGCCACCAAGTCCATAGCACAGGCTGGGATGTGATGGCCAAGAAGAGGCACAATTTCCTTGGCATTGCGTGAAGGTGTGACCAAACTCAATTTCTGCAGCAGGCTGCTCTGTGCATCGAGTAACATCTTGCACGGGGTAACAAAAGGCGGCTCACACACAAAATGCGTACGATAGTGGACGGCCCCTTATTACAAGGAGCTCATAAGTGATCTTCCTGTCTGGCATGTGATTTTGCAGAGCAAACCCACTCTGGCCAGAGTGGATTGCTGTGCAGGAAGACAGCAAGGTGTTTGAACCCATGTTGAGTAGAAATTGTGTATGTTATATCTATCCTGGCAGTTTTTAGAACAACACTTCTTAGCTGAGATGAGAGCCCCACCACGATCCTCAACCAGCCACTTTGCTCACTTTGTAGCCACTGGACAGAGAGAGACGACCAGAGGGTAATTCAGATCTAAGGCAAGATTAATTTCCTCCTGGAACTGTCTCAAGAGGCAGCAGACTTCAACGGCATTAAGTAAATATCATTAATCAAGCGGGATGATTCTGAGCCACTTTCCTCGAAGTCAAACGTGGAGCATGGGGTAGAAATAATGACCCAAACCAGGAGTTTTAAATCTATGTCTTGACAACAAAGGGTGGAATCCATGTTATCTAATACAGGTATCTACATTGCATCTGGATTTTAGGTGCCAGTGAAGCTGTTCTTCTAAATTACATATATAGTGGGTGAAGGGCAACCAAGACCTCTAGAGGCATGTAATAGAAAATCTGGTTTGGCTCTTAGATCTGCATCTCCCTTCTTCTTTAGGATCCCTCGCCCCTGCAGGCTCTTTCTCAGGCCGACAGGATCGAGCTGTGCTCCGGGGAGTGCTCTGAGCTCGGTTGCACAGTGCCTACGGCTGGAATCACAGAATCATAGGGTTGGAAGGGACCTCTGGAGATCACCTAGTCCAACCCCCCTGCCAGAGCAGGGACACCTTAGAGCAGGTTGCATAGGAACTTGTCCAGGCGGGTTTTGAATGTCTCCAGAGATGGGAGACTCCACCACCCCCCTGAGCAGCCTGTGCCAGTGCTCTGCCGCCTTCAAGGTAAAGAAGTTCCTCCTCATGTTTAGGTGGAACTTCCTATACTCAAGTTTGTGCCCGTTTGGAGCCAGACTCATGAGCAAGGCAAAGCCTGTTTAATTCTTATCTGTCCAACACATTTATTGTATAACTTCCAGACATCTTTCTTTTGTTCTTTCTGTGCCTCGATTCCCTGCCAGCATAGTAGGAATTATATTTCTCAAACTCAGAGGATTGTTTTAGGATAGAAGATGTAGTATTTGTGAGATGTTCAAGTATCATACTGAGAAGCTGCACAAAGGTTATATGGAAAGATCCCTATTTTCAGTGCAGAGGAATTGCTGATTTTATTTTAAGTTGAGGCATAAATACACTGAATTTCATACATTGAATGAAAAAGATGTGAAGAAATGCAAAACCGCTACACTGCACACTGAGAGCACATGTTTTAAAAGATAGTGAGAGTGCATATGTGAAAAGGGGCAGAATTAGGATTAACCAAGTTATCCTCATTTTGTCATTTATTAACTCCTGAGCTGAGTGTTAAGCTTGTCTGCCCTGGTAAGGGGAAGAGTTTCGCCAGGAATATTAATAAGAAACACAGTTTATTTTCTCTTTATTTCTGTGCAACTCTTACCAATATTAATGGGACTCAGTTAAACAAGTAAAGGAAGGAAATGAGGAAGGGGAAGGGGAAGGAGCAAGGACAAGAGAAAAGGAAAGAGAAGGGGAAGGAATTTTGATACTCAGATACCAAGTTTCAGTCACGGAATTTAAGTACACTCCCTGCACGACCATGGAAAAATTGCTGTTCTCGTAAGATCTTTTATGCTCATTCCATAGGAGTCATCTAGTGAAGATCGAGAAACAGAAGCAAAGCTCTGAGGATTAAGAACACAATTCACATCTCCAGGATGATGCTTCCCCCTCAAGAAGAGTTCAGCCCCGAAAAACATTCATAAACAAAACACTGCAAGCAGTTTAAAGTTCATATTGCTGAAAATACCTTTTGCATTAAATGCTACCATGTATTTACAAAACCTCTGCCCCTACTAGATAATAACAGATTACAAATTACAAATGAATGCAGCTGTATTTCATTATTAATTGTAACATGTTCCCAAGCTGTGAAGTCTCATGGTCTGCTGATCATGCCTGACCCACAAATGGAAGTATGCAGGGCAATAAAATTTCACACACTCTCAGTGTCCTTTCTAATTAGCGGATGAGTCATGCCCTATATCTGCAGAGCGGAACTGCACTTCCTTTTTCTAAGAGCATCTATAGATCGGCGCGCAGATGTCAATTCAGACTCTGTTGCACAACCACCATTTTGGAAGGATCAGCAGGTTGGGAGCTAGGTTTCACGCCAAAGCTGCAGGCACCTCCAGGAGTCTGCTTTTGGAGCTGGCTCCTTCAAAATCCGTTTGGGGATTCGATTTTATTTTTTTCTATTAGATACATTTGTGAAGTTTGGGTGAGCCTGAGCATAGACTAACTCCGGGCTTGTCCTTTTGCTTGTGTGTGTGCCAGTAAAGTGTCCTTCAGCTGGGAGCGGATGCAGGGAGGCTGTTTCTGAGGCTATTGTCAGAACATCACCACATGGTGTACACAATTAGTTGTGATGTACAAATCGCTACTCCAGCGAAAGGGCTCTCTGCTGACAGCCAGGCTTGCTCTGCGACTGAAAAGACTCATTGCCAAAGAGCTCCTCTCTTCAGGAAAAAGAATAGGCTAGTTTAAATGAGGTCATTAAGTCACTTGGCCAAATTCCTACCCCAGGCATTTATCCTATATGTCTCTTCCAATTCTGTGGCACAACTGTTAATTGAAAGCTGGATTTTGCCTGAGAGTAATGCAAATGTCACCCCTCCAAGCTCTCTGAACAACCAGGGAACTTGTAAGCCTCAAACACTGGTGGAGGCCAAAGTGACCCTTTTCCCATACCCTGAGGCATTGCCTAAATGCCCATGGCATAGACTTATCTCCCTAGACAACACAATGCACAGGCAGTTAGGAATCTCCCATTAAATTACTCCAGCAAAAGCCAAACTGCCTTCTCTAGCAAAGCCTTCCAGATGGGTTTCACCTGATACCTGAACAGAAGGGCTGATGTATTTCTGACCAGCTGGCTGTCCTTCTCCTTCCTTCTTCTACGGCTGGCTGAATTGCCCTCTCAGCCCACCACGTGGATTAGAGGAGAGCAGCAAGGGCACAGCAGAAAGTGAAAACAGCCCTAGGGGATGGATTTACTCCAACCTCATCTGATTTTCTGGACAATGGAAGCTAAATTTTCCCAGTTTGCACAAGAAACAGATAATTCTTCGGAGTAACATCAGCTGGATGCAAATACCACTGGTCCACTGGGCAACCAGATTTTGCTGTTGGCCATTCCCCTGGCACCCCAGCTCTGTGAGAGCACATGAACTACCCTTCTCTGAGCAGCTGTGTAGGATTACACAGCACCTTCATATTTTGGCCAAATGAGTGGCTTGTCCATCCTGAAACCTTCAAGCAAGTTCAAAGAGCTCAGCTGTTTTGCTCGGAAGGTACTCAAGTCTGTCATCCCCATGTCAGCCCACAGACGTAATTACCTCAGAAATACACATATTGGCTCACTGGAGGAATGCAAAGGGAAATGGAAATTAAGCTGTCTAGGATTTTAATGGCACTAGCATAGATTAAAATGTTATTTTTCCATCAGTCCTCTTATTCCTGCATTATTTTGTTCTACCAGATCTCATAAAATTCCATCTTAATCTAGTTGTGTTTCTATCAGTAAATTTCCCCGGTGGAATTATTATGCTCATTATTATCAGCAAGTGCAGGCTGAAAGAATGAGAATGAAAGACAGACACACACAATGCATGTATGAAGCTGAAGTGAGCTCTCACATGAGGTTACCGAGCACTGCCCTCACAGTGATGGGCCATAAATAGAGCACAAACCACAGAGCATCGTGTGGCCTGTGCAATTTCTATGGTAGTTGGCTGGGCAGATGGGACAGTAAGGTATGGGGGTCTTTGCTGGGGAAGGAGGAAATCTGGGGTCTCCACTTACCAGAGTCACTGTCTGTTGTTGCTCTTTTCTTTTCATCTTAGGATTTCCTGAGAATGGTCTGATTCATATAAATATATATAAAATGAATATATATAAAATGTCTTTGAATGTCACCTCTACATTACTTGCTTAGAGCCATATACAAGTGCCTTCCCTACGTTGTCCACATATTGTGAGAGCTTCCCAAGGCATTTTCCCCATGTCGTTGGGGAAAAAAAAAAAAGGAAAATCCACAAATGTTTTCATAGTTTCACATGACACAGGCTAAAATGCTTTACCAAAACACACAAGTGGGACTGCTAACCATTTTCTCATTCTCACACAATTACAATTTCCCTGACAGTAGCACAGCACAGCCGGTTCCCAGAATGAGGAAGGATAGACACAGCAAAGTTAGAGTTAATGACACTATGGTAGAGCTAGGGCTGCAGCAATTCAGGTCTGCCAACTTTAAAAAGCCAGTTCTCAGAAGATGCATCTGGAAGTAATCATTCTTCTGCCAGGTAGAACAAAAAAAAAACCAAAACCCCTTCCACTAACATCCCACTCATTAACTGGGGACACCAGGTTCAGCATATAGGAGCTCTAGAGAATGGATAATTCCCCACGAACAAGTACCAATATTCTTGTTCTAATCCCACAGGAATTTTACGGAATGGTAAAATGTGCAAAATTTGGTATAAACTTGGATGATCCTTTCATAAGTGCATCAATAATGTAAGGAGGAATTCACTCCCCAAGGGCACAGGACAGAAGCAATAGCCCCAGACATCTTCTGGTAATTGGTAGTGGTTAATGAGACAAGTCTGTTAATAAGTCCATTATTCCCCACTCAGAATTTTTTTCCAACATCAAAGGGATGCAAAGATAACTCAGGTACCTCTTTCAGTCCTAAAGGATCTTCCACTCTCAGTTGTAGTTGAAGGTGTGATTTTGTGTAGGGAAGGCTTGCATGGAGTCGCTACCGAAGCTGCAATACAATCAGGCTCCTAACTAAAGGCTAAAGGTGGTTGAAATTAATTCCCCTTTCGAAAAGAGGTTGACATGAGTTCCTCATTTTTCTAATGAAATAATAACACTGCCACATCCCATCAGGAGCTGTGAGGCATACTAAGCATTTTAAGGTACTTAGGTATTCTGGCAGCCAGAACAATCTGTGTGCAAGAAATCACATCAGATGTACCCCTTCAGAAATAGAAAGAGGAGCTTCATATTACAAAAGCAGAAGCCTACAGGACAATTCAGGTTGAAGATACCTTGTGAGGTCTCTAGGTCTCCTGTATAAAGGTGGGATAACTTCCTAATTAGATCACATTTCTCAGGGCTGTGGCCAGTTGAGTTTTGAGTCTCTGACAACTTTCTTCCATCAAGCGTTTGACCATTGCATCTCCAAGAAGAGTATGGCTTCATCTTCCATATAAGCCCCTCCAAGTACCAGAAAGCTGTTGTCACACCCTTGCTTAGCTCTTCCAAGTTAACCAAGCCCAGTTCCCTTTGCCTCTCTATAGCATGTTCTCCATCCCCCTAACCATCTTAGTGGTCCTCTGTTTGGCTCTCTCCAGTTTACACCATGCTTACCTTGGTGTAGATACACAAAGTTTCTAAACCCATCCAAGACATCACATTTCAGAATTGCCATACAATTGTGTGCTTGAGAGGTAGTTTAAGTGAGTTCATCAGCTTCCAAATGTATTAACTATATATGTCTCTTTTTTAATCTTCTTGAGTCATGTAATATGGACACATGGATTTACAGATGGTCAGACAGCAAAAGCATAAAAATATTCCTGGTATGTCTGTTTGAGCATTTGCAAAATAGTGTCTCCTTTAAATTTATAACATATGAAGCCTATTGCTAATATTCATAATTTATAATAGTTCTCAAAGGCACCACACAGTCAAGGGGTAATGCTTTCTGGGTGCTGCACTTCCCTACAGGAGGAAACCAAGTTCTCTCAAAGAGCTCAGCCCATGGAGTTTGCAACCTAGGCTGCACAAACCGCAGGAGGGGAAGCAGAGACACAGAAGCGGGAAAAGGAATATCGTGTTTGCAGAAATTGTCAACTGAAGAGCCAGAAATAAGACTCAAGTCCTCAGATTCACAGATCACTCTTCTATATGCCTCTTTTCCTTTTCCTCACCTTCTAGGTTTTATTGGGACATCTGTTGCGTGACACTTACAGAAGTCCTCTGAAGTCTTCAGCTTTTGCAAGAATTATGTAACATGAAGTGGCCATTTCTGGCTTAAACCATTACAACTCTTATTTTGCATCTCTCCATCATGTATGTTTGTGCTGTGGATTCCTTCCTAGTACTGTGCTTGTGCAAGGGCTGATGCTGAGCACCATAATGCTACCCGAAATTCATGTATTTGGAAGTGGATAGGGAAAGCACATTCTCGGATTAATTTTATACACATAGATAAAGGTAATATCGCTGACCTTCAAAATGAAACTTTCCTCTCGGCAAAGCAGACTGTGGGGCTGAAAGGGATTTGAGAATTCAGCAGGAAAGTATTAGCACCAAAAGCCATCAAATGAGAGTTTGGCACTACTTGTAGGAACAAAGAACCACAGGGACCCCTTAACTCATCAGCTGAAGACAGACATTGTTCTCATGGGCAATGGTGTCATAGAATCTCATTCAAAAGTTTGAAATTTTTCTCCCTCGTCCTTTCTCAGCTGTATATTTGGCAACAAACTTAGGTGGAGGAAAGAAGACTGCCTAAGCCAGAGCCTCGTGCAGAATCGCCGGTATGAACAATGGGACTCTGTGCAGCTTTCTCCTGCGCCTGTCTACATGACACATGTAGATATGTCAGTTATCCCTTGACATATTCAAGGAATCTGCTATTTATAGCACAGCAGTCCCCCTCATCTCATCTTCACATAACCTCTTCATGCTCTGAGAAACTCTGACATATTTAATCTCAAGACATGCTTTTCCATACAGAGGAGGGCTTCAAATGCAGGTGGCTGCTCGGATGTGTATCGTCTGTAGGTGTTTCAGGTACCCGAGTCAATGATTTTCCTACATCTCCTGACGTTCATTGTCCTCACACAGGTTCCACCCGTTGCAATCGCTGGACATCTCTGAGCGCCTCGGTGGTTAACTGTCCTGTCCCCTCGTATGAGGAGCCCAGCAGTAATTAGGAAAGCAGTTTTAAACACTGGCAGCTTGTACAATCAAGTGGCAGGCGGGGAGAGATCTGCTCTATATCTGGTGTATTTTAATAACTCTCTCTCCTACCCATGGTGCCTGCAATTGAAGCACAACTAGCTTATGGGAAGGCAAACCACAGGCAGACTGAGCAGGGACCAAAGACACAAATCTATTTAATATATAAAACAAAGCTTGTGATATCGTGATGCCAAATGGAGTATCCAGGAGAATGTGCTGAAAGGAAACAAGCATGTCCCCATTCACTATTTATATATCCCGAGATAGCAGCCTTCATTGAGATGGATTTGTCAGAGTTACAGTGCTGAGCATCCTTTTATGGTTAGTTTCTCAGTTTTATGCCTAACAATAAATGGCAGCGATGCTTTCTATTAGAAATGAACAACAGCTGGATTTGGCACGAAGTTCAAAATCTGATTCCAAAAATGGCAGCAATTTATGAAGCCTTGACAAAAATACATAAACGCAATAAGAAAATATTGATTCTTCTGACTTCCGCTTCGCAGATTTGACACATGCACTTATGGCCCAATATAAATGAATAATAACAACAGTAATAATGATTAATTTCCTCCTCAGCTTTCAGACTTCACCTTTGAAACTCTGCACAGCTTTTTCTTACCTCCACTGACGTTCAAATTCCCTCACGTTAATCTTTCCTTTAATATTATTGGTTATATTGCAACATCTCCAGAGGTTGCAGCAGTTTAAGGCTTTGTTGTAAAAAAATGGGACCTATTTGTTCTCTTGCCAACATACACAGTCTCCATACCGAAGAGTTTATGACCTAATTACAGGTAAGACAGAAGCAGTCAAACATATACAACAGGAGAACATTTCTTATGTAATCTGCCTTAGTCCCTTGTTTCTCTCTTTCTATCTTGTCGTACCTCGTACGGGTGGGATGTCTTCCCATTGCTGGAGTGTCGGCTGAATTCAGACCTCAACTTAAAGCATGGTTCTTTGTGAAGCTCCTCATCGCCAACTCACCAAAGGAAGCTTTGATGCTGACAGAAGCATCACAGCTACGATCTTAAATTTGGGTGGACACTGAGCATCAGCCCAGGAACAGTCCATGATAGCTGGTATCGGTCTTGGCATCACAACTTTACCTGGACAGGAATTGGCTTGCTCCACAAATAAGATGTGAGATAATATTGACCAGAAGTGTTGATAAAAACCATTGCTTCTTGTTCCAACAGTTTGTTTTGAATGAATAAGTTGGAGTCCTGGGAATGTGCGTTATTTTTTCAGTGAGGTTTAAGACAGTTTGCCCTGAGTGAGAGCTTCCGCTGACTTAAAGAAAGAAGAGTTTCCGTAGTTCTCCAGATCAAAGAGGAAAGCTCAAAGTAAGTTAATGCACAGAAGTAAAATCCAGGAGACATAGTAACAACACCTCGCCTTCTTATTTATGAACTATTTTTAAAAATCCTCTTAATTCTTGGGCCTCTGATGTTTTGGTAAGGGCACAGATCTGAGAGCATGGAGGTTAAGTTTCTTGATCTGGGAATCAAAAAGGACTTTAAAAAAACTGGGATTTGTAATAACTTGTGTTGAATTGGACACTGCACAGAAACAATGGCGCATTGGATGTCCTTGATCAGTGCCGAAACCAGGGAAGCCCACAGACATTCCCAGGAGAATTAATTAAAAAGAGGCCAAGGAGCCCTTTTCCAACCACAATTGAAGAGTTTAGAACAAAGTCTTGTCTTTTTAGCTAGAAATTATAGACTTGCGTTTTATTAAAAAGTCTTTAAAAGACTGGAAAATTGACATCAAAGAACAAGCAAATGAAATGCCCAAGAGGAGACATGATTTTTAGCTTTTAAAAACACTACTGAAATCCAATATACTGAACACAAATATTGCCACCAGGCTCAGGATTTCTGCCTCATTTTTCCGTGTGATTCCATTATTTGTCTTTCATACACCTGGGGGAAAAACTGCTCAAAAGAAAAAGCTTTTGATAGAATGTCATTCTGTCCCTACCTTTTAAATACAGGTTTATAATCTGCATCAGAGATTGCTGAGTCACTCTCCAAATTCAAAGAACAGAAGTACTTTCTTAATGCATTAAGATGCCCCCCCCCCCCCCCCCCCCCCAAAGGGCATCTTTTTGAGGACAAGCAAGACAAAAGAACTTCCAAATTTCTTTTTATGCCTGGAGAGAAGCAAACCACGTGGAAAAACACCGATTACATTCTTCCTTTGTGAATTACCTTTAACTGCTACGGAATGTCACCACTGAACCGTAGGTGACAACTGCATCACGTCCTGTCTGCTTTGCTGATGTTAATGTTTTCTTACCGCTCCCCTGTTAACAGGGAGGGAAGGAGACGACAAGAGCCCAGCAGTCAACAGCTTTGCCGTGAAATTGCTGGGTGTCTTTGGACTTCATTCCTAAGTCATTCTCATCCGCTTCAGAGTAGGTCTATTGATTTCATCCAATGCCTGGGGATTATTTGTAAGGTGCTTTGAGCTCCTCTGTCTGAAACTACTTCTGGAGTGCATAATATTATTGGATTGCCTTTTGGGGGCAGATGACTGCCAAAATCTATGTTTTAAACTATGGTTTTAGAAAAGGAGAAAGATAAAGACAAGAATCTGACAGCTATGTTAATCACACAACTTGCAGCAAGAGGGTTTATTTAATAAATCAGGTCTTTCTGGATATTTCTGATGGATCAGTCTACTCATTGGTATTCTGGAGGGGCTCTGCACGAGTTCAACTCATATTTCTTCCATCAACACATTTTTCAGCAACTTCTTAGCATGTCTGACATATTATGAATACACGGTTGTGGAATCAAAAATATATTAGGACTGAGACACACACTTCTGACATTTGCTATATAGACTGAAGGTATTTTACTCTCATAGGAATCCCCGCATGCTTTTAAGAAATGTCAGTCATAAGAAAAGAGAACCCTATACCTTTCCTAGCAAGTCTTTTAAATATTAAAAATAATGCTTAAACATATATTTAACTTCCTCCCAATTCCAGTAGCTCACATAATGCTCCTTTTGATTAGAAAAATGTATTATTTTACTATAATAATGAGGTTTGCAGTGCTGCAAATACGAAAACAATAAAATCTTCTGTTTCCATTCAGTTCCATTTCCATACCACCGCTTTCTACAGAGCTGACCTCCAGGCAGGCCATGGACTTTCCCCCTATCCATTTTTCCCAGGGAAATAAAGGTTTTAAAGCAAATTTGCGACCTCATTTTTATGGAAATAAAACGACTTTGTCTTACAAGTCAGTGGATCGAGGATTTCCTACTGAAAAACCTATGCCCCCTCACAGATCGGGGAAACTGGCAATGCACGGATGGAAGCTGGAGTTAAAGGTGATTGCCTGGGGAAAAATGTCTTTAGAGAAACGCTGAATATTCTGGCTTTATAATGCAGTAGTATCTTCATAATGCCGAGGCATTTTTAAAATAGGCTTCCTTTGCAATGAGATCTGGTTTTGATCTTGCTGTCTAGCGATTACAGATTTCTCTGCAGCTTGCAGAAATGCCTATGGTTTGCTAAGGGAAAAATTGTTCTCAGTGTTTGAGCCTCAGTTTGAGCAAAATTTCCTTTGTGATGTGGTCCTTCCTTCCTAGAGAGGGCTGTGCGCTGAGGGAGTGCTTTGGAGGAGAGCTGGCTGGAGGAGCTGGCTCTGTATCAGCTGGAGAGATGGTGGTTTAGTAGTTCAGCTTAAACCGAAGGCTCAGGCTTCTGCTTTCATCGGGCTTACCATGTTCAGGGAGTCAGTAATCACTGGCATAGCTGTACCTATGTCAACACATCATTCCCCCGCCTGCATATTTGGGCTGGAGCCATTCCCCTGCGTGATAAAAGCTTGGAGTTGACAAAAGTAGTGTTTCACAGGATGGCCATCACAGCAATGTTCTTCACAGGCTCGTGCAGCAATGAGGGTTAAGATAATGTTCCCTGATGTGGTCTGCTGAAATGGACATGAGACTTTTGAATAGTGCTAACAGTTTGGACCAAAGTTGAGCTGATGTAGTTTTTGACAACAGCTAATACTGGATATTGAGAGAGGAGATATTGGTGGTGAACCTTACCCTTGGCACCTCCACAGAGGTTCCTTAACCACCAGCAGTGCAGGCACTTCCAAGTCACGTCCTGCTTCTGGGCCATCATGTTTAATAGTCCAGGATGGATGTATTTGCCATGCATTTGTACAACCTTTCCTCAAACCCATTTTAACTTTGCATTCCCTGATAAATTGTTACAATGACTGCCGCAGTTTCACTGGTGGTTTGAGAATACATATTTCCATTGCTTATTTAAAACATACAGCTCAGTCATTTTGAAGATGCCCCCTGAGCACTGTGTAATAAAAGCATAAGGATGAAAACATAGGTGAAGACCAAAGGAGATCCCAGCCCAGTGTTGTCTCTGACAGTGACCAAGAGCTTGGAAGAGGACAAGGGAAGGACACTGAGAGAGTTGTGAGCCATCCCTTAATACTTTCCCCAGACCAGAAACCTGCGGCTTAAGGGTTTCCTGACTCAGACGCAGTTTATTTGCGTTTAACAGCCTTCAACAGATTTCCTTCCATCAACTTGTCTAATTTCTCTTTGAACTCTTGTAAATTTTCCAGATCACCGTGTGGCAAGGAGTCCCATAATTTAAGTCTATGTTGTGTGAAAAAACAGCTTAGTCCCTACAGTACACCCCTGCTGCTGTGCACTCTTGCTGTACGGCTGTTTGTATGTCCTTTAACTTGTTTTCAAAAGCCTGGCACCTGCAGGTCTGGTTTTGTGCAATTCTTGATAGTGAATCGTAGACAGTAAATTATCCATGGCCCAGCAATGTGCCCTTGTCGCCAAAAAGGCCAATGGAATCCTGGGCTGCATAGGGAAGAGTGTGGCCAGTAGGTCGAGGGAGGTCATTCTCCCCCTCTACTCTGCACTGGTGAGGCCACAACTGGAATACTGTGTCCAGGTTTGGGCTCCCCAGTTCAAGAGGGACAGGGAACTGCTGGAGCGAGTCCAGCGAAGGGCAACTAAGATGATTAAGGGCTTGGAGCATCTCCCTTATGAGGAAAGGCTGAGAGAGCTGGGACTCTTTAGCCTGGAGAAGAGAAGGCTGAGGGGAGACCTTATTATGGCATACAAGTATCTAAAGGGTGGGTTGAAGGAGGATGGATCCAGACTCTTTTCAGTGGTTCCCAGTGACAGGACGAGGGGCAATGGGCACAAGTTAGAACACAGGAAGTTCCGTTCAAATACACGGAAAAACTTCTTTACGGTGAGGGTGACAGAGCACTGGCACAGGCTGCCCAGGGAGGTGGTGGAGTCCCCTTCTCTGGAGATTTTCAAGACCCGCCTGGATGCAGTCCTGAGTAATGTGCTCTGGGCACTCCTGCTTTAGCAGGGGAGTTGGACTAGGTGATCTCTAGAGGTCCCTTCCAACTCTGATGATTCTGTGATTCTGTGATTCTGTGAATCAGAAAGCAGCCGGACCTCAGGCACCTTCTGCTTTCCACCAAGCTGCTACAGCTTTGCTCAGCCCAATGGACCCCAGATACTTCTTTTCCAGCTAAGACTGCTCAGTTATTCTGTACCCTAAACACATCCCCTCTGAGACCTCCAAAGAGCTCTGGCACATCTGTGATGCATGATTACTCTCTACAAAAGTCACGCCTAGTCCCCTAAATATTTATTCATGTGTCCACTTGTTATTTTATATTAAAGTTTCAGCTGATTTTCCTGGTGCGGAAGTCAAATACACTCATCAGATGCACTAGTAAACAGATATACTTGTACAGGTATAGTAAATAACTGTTTCAGCCCCAGTAATAGTCCCCTGGACTCCCCAGAGTCCTTTTTAATGCAGAACTGATTTTTAACAGAATTTCTCTTCTAGCGCAATTGATTCCGGTGATAGCTTACACACCACTGCAGGTAGTTTAGCAATTTCCTGTCTGAGTTCCTTTAAACTGAAAACCTCCTTTGGCTCACTTCCATCCACATACCCTTCAGAAGGACTGTAAACCAGGAATTTGGGACTCACTGAAGAATATGGGCTCTTTTCCCTCATGCTAAGCACAAGGTCCTCTCTGGTCCTAGGCAGCTGCTGATCAGTGCAGAAGGGTGTAAACAGAAGACACTTATATTGCCTTATCAGAAGCAATTCAGGCATTTAGGCCCTAATTAATATCCTTTTTCACTTAAAGCTTCATCTTCATTGTCAAGTAATTCAGTGTGGTGGGATATCAGGAAATGGAAACTGTGGGTGATGAAACCCCTGCAACTCTACTATGGGCAGGTGTTTTCAGGGTATCTGAAGGTCAATCATGGGTGTCGTTGGACACATATGCCCCCATGAGGAGATGGAGTGCATTAGTGGTGGTAGCAGAGCCTGTGTGTCCTCCAAAAGGAATCCAGTCCGTGCTCATTTGGTGGGCCAATCTGAAAACTAAACCAAATCCTGCATGGGGACTTCTGCTGGAGGGCTCACTTCAAAATCTCACCAAGGTTCTGAAGGAAACAGTTCATGTGGATGCAGCTTTAGACTACGTGGGCTTTGAAGAGTCTGCATTTTACCAAACCAAGACTTTGATCCTTGCTAGGGTCTCTGCACGCTACTTGGGTACACATTACCATCTTGAAAATACCACTCTGTCCTTTGGGAGCAATGTACAGATCTGGTTTTGCTTCTATTTATGTAAACTGAAATTGGTATAGCTCCATTAGTGTGTTTTAGAACACCAGGGCTCAAAAAAGGCTCAGATCCCCTTCTGGCTGGCTGGAAGTTTAGGGGATTTCTAAGCTGCATGTAGAAACGTTCCCAAAACTCCCGCCCTCATTCAACGTGCCATTGCACAACGGCTTCTTTACCTTGCCCAGAGCAGTATGGGTTCCACAGTGTTCCTGTATCTACCCGTGTCCTCCTTGTCTGAAAGCTGGTCCTGGTGTGTGGCCACTCCTTTGTTGCTTGGGAAAGGCGATGGACGCCGCCTTGCTAAATGGCTTTGGAAAAGAAGCTGGAGAGAAAACAGGGCACAGCCCTGCACAGCACAGCCTGGTCAACAGAACCAGGAGGAGTCAAAAACCCCAGCTCCCTTCTCAGCTTTGTTGTTCACCACCGTCTGTGTTTCTGCAGCCAGCTGGAGGCATCTTGGGTGGCCCTGGGCTTCCTGCGCTGTGCAGGGAGAGGTGGGCTCACCCCATGGGGCAGGCTAAGTCCTCCTGGGTGGTAGACGGCAGGAGTTTCCTATTCCTCTCTGTTCACCAGGCAGGAGGCCTGGGGCGACAGCTTACAGACTCTGGAAACCCAAACAGGAACCTGAATGGACATGGGCATTTTTTGGATCTTTTTCATCCCTTCAGACAGGGACGTTTATAGACAGTGCTGAGTCCCCCTTCTTGGTTAGGCTCTCTGGCTCGACCCGAGCAGAGAGGACACGGAGCGATGCAGGGATAAATCCCCCCTGTCACAGGGCAGATCAGCTGGTGACAGAGCTAGCAAGTGATGCTGATTCTCCCACCGCTCCTCCAAACCGGTACAGGCTCAGCGGCTTCCTTTGGGGTGCTCCTTGTCTGCATCAGTGGAAGGACAGTTTGGGAGTACTGACTCTGGCCAAAACTCTGCAGAAGGAGGAGGACAAGGGGTCTCTGCACTGACTTCAATGAGTTCAGGGTCAGGTCTACTGCAACTCTCCCTAAAACACGCTACGCTTCGGTAAAACACATTGGCAGCTTGTTCCTTGTTACTGTATGAGGAGAAACCACTTTTGTTTCACAGCTTAAGGTATTTTTCAGGTAAGACTATGAAGCAGAAATAAGCTTCCTCTTCAAAAAGGAGTAAATGTAAGGATGGGGCTGACGCACAGAGGCGCTTCCCTGACCCTCTCCCAGCCTGCCATGATTCGCATCCCAGGGACTTGCTGAGCCAGGGAGATACCACCGCACAGATACGGTGTGCCAGAACGGCATGGCCAGAAGGGTAGGAGACAGCAGCGCTCAATGCGTTTGGAAAGGAAGCAGGAGAGAAAAACGGGGCAAAGTCCTGCCTCCCTGAGCAGCATCACGGCCTGGTCAACAGCGCTAGGAGCAGTCCAAAGCTTGCAAGAGTGGCACCACCAAAATCTAGAGGTTTGCACAGCACTGACAAGAGGATGTCACAGGGATCATACAGCACCACGGGGGTGTTCAGAAAGCAACAAGACATCACGCGGCCATTCAAACTCAGGCTTGGTTCGGAAGTGCAGACTGTTTGTTGCTATACCGATGGAGAAGACAGCTTTAGACATGTCTTTTGGGAGCAGCTGGCTTTGGCCAAATAAAGGATTGCTCTGTGTGGCACTTATTCCCAGTAATGAAAAGACTGTTTTCCCAAAAACATATTAGCATATAACTAAAAGATGAGCTTATGGCTGTGAGGAAATATTTGGTGACCTTGGTGAATCCTGTCTAGTCCTCCGCTTTCCTCCCAGGGAGGAGAGCCCGTGGTTACACCTCTGGCAGAGGTGGTGTTGTCCAGAGGGATGGTGTTCCCGCATAGGGGTCCCACTACTGCCTCTCCATGTACCTGCCTGGTGCTGATATTTGGGGATGTGCCAAAGCAAAGGACAGCACTGAAAGGCCAGGCTCTAACAAGGTTAACCTTTCTTTCATGTAAGCTCCGGCGGTTGACTAATAAAACACAGATGTATCAAAAAAGACAGACTAAATAGAGCTGCGA
The DNA here is from genome assembly GCF_965231255.1 of Vanellus vanellus. Lineage (NCBI taxonomy): Eukaryota > Metazoa > Chordata > Aves > Charadriiformes > Charadriidae > Vanellus > Vanellus vanellus. The sequence continues at coordinate 8,375,790 of NC_138905.1, forward strand.
GGAGCGGATTCCTAGGAGGGCATCCCGGGAATGAGGGACATGTGTGCCACCATCCATCATGAAACCCTTCATGTGGAGAGATCTCCTAGGGAGACATGAGATACAGCTCTGAAGGGCCATATTTGGCCCCTTAGGGCGTAAGATTAAACCCCATTTGCTGTCCTTGCAATCACCCCCGGCGGCAGCAAGCACGGCAGGGTACCGTGAGCTACCAGCCCAGCCTCGCTCATTGCTCCGCGGGAGAATGACAGTCAGTCACACAAGAGAGCATTATATCAGCGTACACGAGACAGGGATCAGATTGGGTTATAACATCGACCCTGCCCTCTCCTAATTTAAAATTCCCGATTTCTCCCAATTAATGTTTCAAAGCCATATTTTATAGGCTGTTTGCAGCATTTAGGCATTTACATGCCCATCCCTGTGTCTCTCCACCTAAACAAAATTCAGTCTCAAGCGTATCAGACGCTTGGACCACTGTCCGGCATCACAAAGCTGCAGCACACCGAGTCCTCCTCTCCTTTTGGAAAAATCTCCAAATCAAGGGACGAGTCCTGAATAGCACCCGAGGACAAAGCGGCTCTGCTGCCTTCTTCAGACCTGACACCACACCGGCATCCTCTTAAGGGTAAGATGTTTGTAGATGACAAATAGGAGAGGGAAAAAGAGAGTGTAATGGGGGAGGAGGTGTTGGAGAAAAAAAGAAAGCAGCAGTGCTCATTAGAGACACGGGGAAATGATGCCTTTCATACCTGCTTCGCTCCCTTTTGCTCCTTCCATTCTTCAGACAAATGAGATACCCACGGCGCACGCAGCGCGCTGTCGTGCTTCCTCAATTATTAATGGGAGATGCTTTGTTTTATTTAATGCCACGGTTTTGATTAGTTTATTCTCCTGGGACATGCTTCCCCTCCCTCCCTGCCCCCTCCCCCCCCCCCCCCCCCCCCCATCTGCTCATTTCCTCCTCCTTTCTCTGGTCTACCTTTAATCCATTTTGTTTTTCCGCACCTATGCTGCTGCTTCTGCCACCGGGTGCTTTGCTAACACAGGCTCAGGTGAGCACGACATTTCTCCAAAAGGCCATATACCACCAGAGCCCCTTCTTGGGAGAGAGTGAGGCTTGCTAGAAAATAATGAGAACTGGCAGGTCTGATGATCCAAAGCTGAGAAACATATGCCCGGCCTGCCTCTTTCATCTCTGTAATTGGGTTTTTCCACTCCTGTCAATTAGGGCTTTTTTTCTCTTCCTTCTGTCCCAGCGTGTCTCCTTTCGCCGAGCACAGTGTGAGCGTCTGAATGGCTGATCACAAGGGTGGCCCTGGGGTAACCGGCGCTGGGGCGATGTGCACAGGAAGTTTTGTATGGGATCACGGGAGCCCGCTGGAAAATCCTACAGTTGCTTTGACAGGAGAGGGAGGACTATTTCTGCCAGAGAGAGACGACACCTCTGGGCACGTGGATGTGGAGGTCTTGAGAGAGACGACACCTCTGGGCACATGGATGTGGAGGTCTTGTTTTCTCTTCTTGTCTTCAGAACAGCCTGGATGCTATGTGCTGCCATATTTAAAGACAAGGCAAGGTTTTTTCCTACTTTCACTTCTGACCATGAAGTTTATTCCCAGCGGTGCACTTACGAGGGATTACTCTTAGCTACAGCAAAGCCCCCTTCTGCTGCATGGTCAAAGAGGGGCTTAAAATAGGTAGCATCCTTTTTGGGAGAGCAGCGTCTCCACAGGATGACTTCTCGCCTCCCCTAGGTTTGACCTTGCACCTCTTCTCTAGCCCTGTCCCCAGCTCTCGGCACCCAGGGCCACGAGGCTGCAGGCAGTAGGCAAACCCACCTGCCAGAACTGGGGGAAGCCTGCTGTGACACCGCCTGGATGGAGGATCCATCCACCCAGCAGCTCATAAAGACAAGCCAGGTAGAAATCATATTTCTTGCTATTATGCATGTTTCTCAAACCTTTTCAAAAGGCTTCTTTCCATGCACTTGTCTGCTAGTGGGAAAATGTCAAACTCAACAGCTCAAGAGTTGATGAGAAAGGTGAGGGTTACATTTTAAATTCTGCCAAATAATTTGAATAGTTCATCCCATTGCCGAGCAGGACAAAAACCCCATGGCTTTCATCTCCCATGGCAAACAGCAGTTCATTTCAAAGGGGAATTCAGGGCTGGGGACTTCTGCCAGGCTGGAGGTGGTGACTGTTGTTGGCTGCAGCAGTCAGTGCTCCGGTCACCAGCTCAGTCACCAGCCTGCATGAGCTCTTACAACTGGAAAACACTGAGAATTTTTTTCCATGGAGTGGATTTGAAGACATTTTTGTCCCATAAAAGAAAGGGAAGTAAAAGCTATTAACTTTGAAAAGTACTTCAAATTTCACATTGCTTAGCACCATCTTTTTTCCCCTGTTTTTTATAGGAAAGGTAACGTGAAATATTTTTTTTCCTGTTTTTTATTTTTCTTGGCAACCGCCAAACAAGTTTCAAAATGGGCTACTTAAACATCAGTGTGTCCAAAAAACCCAGTTATAAATCTAGCTGCAGCAAGCTGACAAAACTCTGCCTTCCTCTTGCTCTCTGCTAGTGCATTTTGATCTGGTATTCAGAAGTCTGCTGAAAGTATCTGATATTTTGTGACTTAGGACAGATGTGAGTGACCAGAGAGAAACTGCTCAAGGACCTTTCTAGACTGTGCACCTAATACCCGGGGGTCTGCAGTTATGGATCCAGTGGGGTCCAAACCCTCCACAACTGTCCAAATGAAAGGATACTGATTTTGCAAAGAATTGGGCTGTATTACTGATGTTGTAGCTAAAGCTCTCCTCTTTTAACCACATACAGTGGAGTTACAAATTAGACTTAAAAGATTGCTTTGTATGGTACATAAAAAAAAAACCATCTGCATGTTATTTTAAAAAAAAATCTCTATGAATTTTATTGCTGGGTTGTCCCCAGAGTGGGAACATGAGGATGGGTGCCTGTGCACGTCCGTGTGTGCAGGGAAGGAGACCGCACATGTGCCCTTTATACTTCACCAATTTTTCACCTGAAAAAATGCTGAAATGACCAAGTACTATCCTATTTCATATAATACTCATCTTCGCACAACTGAATAGGTTTATCTGCATAGCTGTCAGCGTCAGACATCTGGGGGTAGTTATACATCACCCTGGCTGATAAAAGAAAACTGTGGTCAGATTCAGGGAAGACAAACCATTTCACAAGTCTCCACGCCAATTAAAGGCGTATTTCATTTTCATATAGTATATTGCAGGTATCTGTAAAAAGAGTGAAGGGCATATTGCTGGCTGCCTCCTTGCGTGGTTTCTCCCCGGACCTGCTCCTCACCAGAAGCAGCGAGGGCAAGGCACCAGCGGAACAAGACAGGTCCCTCCCCAGACCTCTGCTCTGAGCGCGCTGGCAGAGCCGTGCTGGTTTTCCAGCCCTCCGTGGGCGGCGTGATGAGGAAGCACGACTTGGAGGACATGCAAAAGGGGCTTCCCAGAATCGAGCGCTGGCGTAATTAACGTTGCTGAAGAATGAACCCCAAGGAGTCTGCGACTGGGAATAGAGACACGCTGACGTGTCTGTTCAATCAGGGCAGAGAACTAAACAGATCCACAGAGTTTGTATCAATCAAATTCCACGGGGATGCTGTGATCGAAATTACTCTGGACTCTGTTGAATCTTGAGTAATTATTCTAATATTTTAAGAAAAAGTGTCCTATCTGCAGGGGACTGACACCTCTCCAAATCTCATGGGAGCAGGTGAAAATGCGAGAAAACTGAATACCACAGCTGAGATCCTCTGCTGATACACGACACTACAGTTAAGATAAAATCTTTGAAGTCACATCAAGGTAAACCAGCTGTTGTTCTTGACACCCACTCCACCCAGTCACCAGGAACCCAAAGAAAGAGCTACAAAGCCAGGTTTTAACCTGAAACTCTATAGCTGTCAGAATACAGTGGCTTGAATAATAAGCTCAGCCTTAAAGCTCAAGCTGGTGTCACGCTGCCAACCCATTCTTCACAAAGTGATGATTCGCATAATTGATTTTTTAAAATTTGGCAATGAAATATACTATATCGGTTGAAAATCTAGCCCTGATATTTTTTTTTTTAAGAATAAACGAGGGCATATTATCAGCTGGAATTTTAAGTATTGGGCCTTTAGATCATTTACACCTTTAAAAATACATATAATAATTTCATAATGCCTTACATTTGCTGCCTGTCCCAAGCTTTATCATTTATTTTCTCTTCTTCCATCATCTCAATTATCATCAAAAGTGGATAAATGCCAGCAAAGACAGACACAGCTTACGACATCTCTCAGTGCCCAAGAGACAGGGATGTCCCTGGGGAGGCAGGAGCCTCGAGTACAATGCAAATTTCAAGCAAAGCAGAGGAGGGACCAGCACCTGGCTCTTTCACACTTGAGGGAATGATCTAATTGCTGGCCATTAGTCCTCTATATGACTTGAAAATCTGGCTGTGCCCGGTGCCTTTTCCTCTTACCAAATCTAAACCCGGGACTGAGTCACCAGAAATGTGAATTAGATGCTTAAATGGTGCTGTAGATCTGTCCATAAGCAATAAGTCAGGGGAGGAAATCTGACCCTGTCCATTAAATCATATATCAGTTGTGTGCCTGAAGCACAACGACTCAGCTTATGTTGGTTTGGGCACAACAGCCTCAGGATTTTGTGTCCCAGTTTTCAGGCACGTGAAATTCTGCTTGGGTAAGTAGATCTGTTATCCAGGAGAGGCACTACTGCTTCTTTGGAGGCTTCAAATATCTGTTTTGGAGTCAGATTCCTGCTTTCCAAGGCCATGGTGCCTTTCTGAGAGGCCTCCCAGATGCACAGGTCACATCCCCTTCATTTCTTGACAGTCTCTGCTTTATCAGCTCAAGGAGTTCCCTCAATCTCACTTGTCCAAGTGCTGACCCTAACCAAATTCTGGCCCCTAGGAGCCAACTTCGGCAAGATGGGGGATATCAAAGACAGAACACGCAGCTTTTGTAGAAACCAAGGGCTCTGCCACCTCCTTCACCCTTTACCAACTCTTCCTGCATAATATTCAATTTGCAATAGACGTAAAAACAGCTTTCTAGCTTGCCTGAAATCCTCTGATCAGCTTCATAACATCTTGACAACTCAAACATCTCAGTGGCAAGAGAAGGGACCCACCGAGAAATGACTGATACCTTCCTCATGCCAAAGCCTGACACTCGACGTGGACCTCCCAAGTCTCCGCTGCCTCCTGCTGAGTCCCGTCCATGGTGGACGGTGAAGATGTGTGCTTGGAAGGGGCAAGCAGGGTGTTTGAGAAAAGCTGGGCATTGCCTGGGACAGGAGAGTGCACCACAAACCCACGGCCAAGCTTTGACTCAGCCTCCTCTCCCACCAGCCATGGTGCCCGTTGCGCTCCCATGAGACACGGTTTCTTCTTTCCATCCAGAATAAACACGGGAAGGTCATGCTGTGCTAGTGGCAGCAAGTTAAATGAAACACCGGCGTTTCGTAACAGAAATGCGTAGACACAGGAGGCAGTGGGGAAGGAAAGGCTTTGAAATTTAGCTAGTCAATGCGTCCCTCTGTTTTTTTTTTTTTCTTACACTCATTTTTCGCTTTTTAAATAAATGTTTTTTAAATGGTTGTGTAAATAAACAGGGACCTGGCAGAGTATTTGCCACAGCATAGAAAGAAAATAAATTTATACGCACCAGACAAAGAAATAAACCCTGAGAGCGCATTGTACAGCCCCCTTTCTTGGTAGCGGTCAACAATACCAAGCTGGAGTGGTGGTGTTTGGATGTTCACACCTTTCTGTGGTGCACTTCGCTGCACCCTGGTGTACTTACCATTTGCAGCTCCTCGTTGAAATTTTTCTTGTACTCAAAAGCCCCAGGGAGGACACGTTAAGAGAGGAAAGCTGTCCTGCTTGCTACCAAGCCGAAGTTCAGGAGGAAGCCACCCAAACCCCTTCCAGTCTTTCCAACAAGCTGGAGGGTGAAACATAAAGTGGTCCTCCAGGATCTGGAGTCCCAGTAGTTAACAGATATTCCGCAATAATTTGGGATAAAATAAAAAGAAGCAGGAAAAAAAGCAGTGGGAGGAAAGAGATTCTTGCTCTATTCCATAAGATTATATTTGTTTCCTAACTGAATTAAAGTTCAAAAATATATCAAATTCAAAAATATATTAAAATAATTCAAAATACATTCTCTTCAAACTAGAACATTTTTTTAAATTGTCTTTCCAGGGTTTTGGGCATTTAAAATAAACAAAACAAGGAAAGAGAAAGTGTTAAATTACTTAAACTGAGCAATGTGTAGCTGAGATTGTTCCGTGCTGCGATAGACACAGTTCTTAGTCTTTTATATCTTTTCCTTTCAGACTGGAAACCAGAGAAGAAAAAAAAGTGCTCATTAGGTGATGAAGAGTAAATCAGAACTGTTCCAGCACCGGAGCTTGATGTGTTCTGTGATTTTAAGGTCATCTTGCTACAGAGAAAAGGAAATGATTACAGGAAATATTACACTTCATGCTTCTGCAGCTGGATTAAGTGTTTTATTACTTACCACTGAGGACACTTCTGTTTGACACAAATATATTTGTTAGAGTATTTTATTAAATTACGGCAAACATCTGAATTCAGAGTGGGGCTATTGAGAAGCTAAATGTAAGAAGAATTGACGTTACAGTGGCTCAGCAGCAGTAAAGCTGTAATCAGTTTTGACAGATCTTACTCATGTGCTTTAGGCTCAATGAGAAGTTGTTCAGATACCACCATGGTGAGGCAGAAAGGAAGGAAGTATCAGGAGCTCCCTGGAAAAGCAGCACTATGGAAAAAGGCTCTCCAGAGAGCCTGTTTTTCACCAACAGCACTACAAAATCGGGTGCTGTAGGTAAATACTTCGGTGTTTAGAAAGATTTGGCATATTTGTTAACGACTTACATGACTTGCATGGACAGCTTATCTATCACTTTAAAACATAAGCTCCTCGCCCCCAAAGCTGTAGACGAACTGTAGGTAGAAAATAAAACGATGCCATTGAGTATTTTTCAAGCTATTTTTTTAAGGCTTGTTTCATGAGTTTTGTAATTCTCCTTTGATTTCTTGAATTTTTGGTACCAATAACTTTAGGTCCTTGATTTTCCTGTTTCTGGCAGGACAATTAAGAGGAGCTGGTTGCTGGCGCCTGTTGCACCCCAAGACAGCCTGCGGCAGCCTGGCAGCACCAAATCCCAGGCACGGGCAGCTGAAGGGCAGTGGCCATTTCTTTCCTTCTCCCTTGCACGTGAGATGCAGGAAAAGAGGTATAAAATATCACTGGCATCTCCCCACGATCGCTGGGGAATCCCCAGTGGGATCTTCTGCTCAGATTTAAGTAATTTTTAATCCCAGGCCAGAAGGAAATTATCTTCAGTAACAATTAGACCAGTCTTCTGTAACAATGCGGGGGTGCAATATGGTCCCATTTATCGTTAGTTCTCACAGGACAACTACCATGCCGGGAATATTTTTCACACCTGAAGCCTGTAGGAAGCATTTTCCAGGGGTTAAAGGCTTCTTGCTCTTCACAGGACAATGAATTTCCCAGAGGAACGTTCTCAGGCTCATCCCTTATTCCTTTCACTCTGCTTTATAGTCCTGGGAGTCATTAGAGCACAGGTACATCTTGAGTCATTTTTGAAATACCATAGGAATTGTGCAGCTGAGATTACTTCCCCCCTCTAGCATGCAAATCATCCCTAAAAGGGTTTTCCTGGAAAACAATTCCTTACATTTTTTCCCAAGGGTATGTGCTCTTTTATTTGGCAGGGATCAAAATGTTTATGTGACAATGCATAAGGAGATATTTAAACCTTATGTACTTTAAGGTGGCAGCAGCTTTTTCTCCTCTTCCCTTCATTTTTTCTCATTCTTTTCACCCATTCATAAGACCTCCACTGAGCCAGAAACTCAGAAAAAAATCTTTACCTGGTTGTTCGATGTCTTAGTGTGCTGAAACAAGCCAGTTTCTCTGCAAAATTCACTTAGGCACCAGCTGATTACCTGTAACTTCTTGTTGAGGACAATTTTTTCCTTTATAGACTCCTTGGACTTTTATTTTCCCTACTCCAAGTTTGCATGTAGTCAGGAGGATCTGTTGCAGTGAGCTCCATCCTACCTCGGTTCAGTGGCGCAGGATTATCCTCGGACATCTGCTACATTTCTTTTGAAGTCACTTGACCATAAACAAGTCCTTTTAGTCTCCATCCAGCAACAAGCAGTAGGTGCCAGATTTATGAAACTAGGTATAAAATATTTGCCGCTAATGAAAATATCCTCTTGAAGTACCCAAACCCCTTGTGTAGTCAATGGGAAGAGAAAGGTGTCTTGGAAAATTCCCAGGGGTCAAACCTAATGAAGGACCCTTACTTGATTGCATCTCCCTGAAGACAGATAGGGGTGGTCTCTCCCAAGGTTAAGTGTCCTTCCAGATAGTGATGTTAGATGTGTGCTCATGTTCCAGTGATTGCGATAGGAATTAAAGGCCCAGACCCAGTTCACTAACAAATTGCAATTTGGCTGTTCACATCAGGACTGAGATTTGCATAACGAAGCAAGAGCTTTGGTGTCCAACATGCAGAGCCTTTCAAATTCTCTAATTGTTTCCAAATCCAGCCAGACTGCCCAGACCTTGGGTTGGGTCTCCTGCCCAGTGCCAAACGCGCAGGCTGTGCTAGCATGGAAGGAGCTGCTCCATTCACCACCTCCACAGGGAGTCCTTCCTCCAGACTTGGTTTTGTTGCTTCAGGAAAATAAAACCGTTACAATTCAGGCAGGACTTCCAGTTTCTGGAAGCCTCCTTCAAAATAAAGCTGACTGATAAAGTTGTGCGTTGTTTTCCTGGTGTTAGCCACCCTGAGCCAAAGCCACTGGAAACGATCGCACCGCGTGTAGATGAGTTCAAGGGTCTAATGCAACAAAGTACCTGTGTGTTCAGCTCTTTTTCTCCCTTACAGGAGCAAAGTCTTATTCTTTTTTAGTTTCCTCTCTGGAGAGAGCTTTATTTAAAATTCTGTTTGTACGTCTTTTTTTTTTTTTTTTTTTTCTTTAGTGCCTTTGGGCTTTGAGAAATCTGGAAGCTCAAGAATTCAAACTTCAAGGAGGTTCTTTAGAAAAACTTCAGTGTGCAACAGCATTTTGTAAACCCCAGATGCAGGCTGGTGCCTTTGATTATTCATACATGCCATTCAGACTCTGCCGCTGTCAAACAGTTTTTATTTCCACACTACTGGGTGAAAAAATTCCCCATCCAGCAGTTGCCTTGTGAAGCAGAAAATGCTAATGTTTGTGTCTGTTGCAATGCACCTCCGCAGGAAAAACAGAGGTTCTGTGCAGGGAAATCTTAGTGTTGTCAACCCCTCCTTTTCAGGTGGAGTACGCACCTATATCACATTTTTATATAATCACTGTAGGTTGGTCTCAGCAGAGAATAAAGAGCTTAAATTTATGGCTTGCCTGACTGCAGTTGTCCCCTGCAGCTCATTTGACTATTCATCATGCTCCACGCCATCAGCCCTCCATACAGTTGAGGATGTCACCTATCAGAGGATAAACCCTTGGTCATGTTATAAATTTAATGTTATACATTAAATATCTGTATTATTATAATACTGACATAAGATATTTTATAAATATTAAATCTCTGGAACTCCGTGCAAAGAGATGTCATGTACTGTTCAGATCGTAGTTCCAGTAATTACACAATATTCCTGTCACAATGGACCAGAGCTTCAACAGGATAAAAAGCCCAAATCAATGTACCACCACTACCGCAGCTCTGCTGATTCACAGCATGATGGACCTGCATCATCTTCCTCCCCTTCCTCCTGTCCCAGCTGCACTGCGAGCTCTTAGCCCAGCTCTGCAGGGACCGAGCCCAAGCTCAGCGTTACCCTCCTGCCTGAGGCAGCGCAGACCATCATCCGGGGGAAGGAGGTTTGATCCTTGCCGGGCATGGAGAGGCCGGGAAGCTGTGAGGCCACGGACACTTTGGCCTGGCTGCAGACACAGAAGATGCCGTATTGCTTTGACTCCCCAGCTGTCCATGCTCTCCTGTCACGTGCCTTAAGCCCCTATGCAATGCGAAGACATCAGCATCCACCACCTGCAGACACTTTGGGGTTGCTTTCTCCTTTGAAGACCATGACACCTCCTGCTTCTGTTGCTCCTCAGGCCATTCCCCCATGGCCATACCTCTGCTGGTGAGCCAGAGGTGCCCTGACACAGCAGCAGTGGTGCAGAAGGATGGCACTACGAGGACAGCAGCAGTCCTGAGCACACTGGTCCTTCCCACAGGTGCAGCCTGTGGAGTTCCACCACGAACATTTTCTTGGCCTGGGCTGCCATACAACCTCCAGTTATCTCCACCCTTAGCCGCCACGCAACCCCACGAGTGGGTATTATGTGAGGTGACGGTACCTCAGCAGGCTCACCCATGTGCCCGAGGTGCCCAGCTGCCACAGCATCCCTGAGAATTCCTCATCCCTTCCCCTACCTCCACTTTCCAAAACCATTCCCAGAACCATTTTTTGAAGCCATGACTGCAGAATGACTTTGCCAAGCTTGGAGTCATCAGGGATGCTCTGTCAGGGTGCAGGCTACTGGGCAGGAGCCAGTGGATGGGGTTCAGATGTCTTCACATTGCTGCCTCGTGGTCTTTCAGTGCTCTCCTGTAAGCCACCAGCCTCTAGCTACCAGTCAAGGGTGCAGTTTTCTACAGGTCCTGTGTCACATCTGCCAGCCCACGTGTTGGCCACTGAAATGGCCTCCTGGAGGCTAGGTGGGATCTCCACTGCCACTTAAAATAGGCCTAAATACCAACATTTAGGCAACTCAAATCCAGCAATGCCCTTATCTAAACAAGCCCAAAGGGAAATACAGAAACGCAAGAGAGGTACCAAACTGAGGGGCAGGGAATGTGACAAGGCACTGGCTGCTCTGAGAGACTGTAAAATCTCCACCCTTGGAGATATTAAAAACTCAGCTGGATGAGGCCATGAGCCACCTCCCCTAAGATGGCCCTGCTATGAGTAGGGGGTGCATCAGAGACACCCCGAGGTCCCCTCCACCCTGAATCACTCTACAGACCTGTGATGAATGGCCAAGCTGACAGCCAGAAAGCCATCCTACCACACAGGAGCTGAGACACAACACCAGGAAGGGCAGAGGAGGGTTGTGCGAGCTGACGGAGAGCCAGGAGCGGGGACCAGCAACAGAAACGCACACCTCGCCCAGTGAGAAGCTGAGCAGACAACAGCAACTGGCTAAGATTGCCTGGTGTACCCACGGGTGGGATGAGTCAAGATGAGGCCTACAGGAAGGAGTGTGGGACTGGTCGGGGTCGTTGACTGTAGGTCTTGTTCTTGCCCCGCCAAAGGATGGGGAGGGAATGATATACATCTCACCTAGTGTCATGCTGTGATTTGATTTTCCAGAGGGAAAGCGCAGCTTAAGAACAAGTGTATTTATTTAATTTTCATTAGCTGGGCACAGAAACAACCCATGTCACTTGAACTCTCCTCTTCCTTTTCAATTTTACGTATTTTTTTTCTCAGAAAGCTTCCGAAATTTAGAAATATTTCCAGGCAACTTTCCAAAACTCAGAAAGTAGAGAATATTGAACATCGTTTTCCTTCCTCTACTCTACCTCATCAATTTTAATCACCAGGGAATATATTTTCAAAGTGGCACTTAGAGGCAGAAAAAGCATGTTAAAAAGTAAGAGGATTTCCATCCCTAAATCACCATGACCAACTTTAAATCATACCTAAGGGCAGCTCATTTTACTATCCAGGCAAAGAGCAAGGCAGAAGGAAAAAGCTGCGGGTGCAGGGACAAGTCTGAAGCTTTCTTCCTTGAGGAACCGCCTTCCTCAGCACAGGTCTAGGAAGGATCCCAGGAGCAGCTGGGACCTGTATCCTGTGGGACATATGTGATAACCTGGGTTTTGCTACCCACTCCCTGAAGAGCCCACTCCACACCACATCAGAGTCTCTTTGGTTTTTTAACACAGGGTGAAAGAACGGCTGCTAACTCTGCAGGTCTGCGCCCATGTAAACAATACACCAGCCCAAATGGCATCTATCTTCTCGTTGCTGCAGACGAGACGTCAGCTTAATTGGTGTTCTGGACTTGCGTTCTCACGCTGCATTTTTGTTTTAATTGCACCTCATTAATTTTTGCCTTCTAAACTATTACAAATGGCAACGAGAAAACCAGATGCAAGTATATTCACCTCCGTTTTTCATGCGCATTCATATTTTTTTCATTCTGCGTATGCGATAGACACAACATACTGACACCAGAACACTTGATACCAGAAGATTAAGACCCAAACACAAAAGCATGTAGTCTGTTGGCTTCCCACTACACTCAGTGGGCTGTTCAGTGTCTCAACAGGGGCAGAGAGCTGCAATGGTTGGCTGAATTGGAGCCTCAAGGACGAGACCAGGACCACACAGTGAGCTAGAAAGAGCACCAAGAGTAAAAGGCAGAAGCTTCTTGGCTCTCTGTCCCACATTCAGGCCACAGGATCAGGCTTCCTTTCTCCAGTGATTTCATGTAAGAGCAATAAGGGACGATACGAGGAGGCTGCATTCATTATTTGGAGATGGACTGTGTGTCTTTGCATCCACAGTGACCGATGCTCCAGGTAACAAACAGAAAAAAAATTGAGGAGAGGCATGTAACCAAATCTGAACACAGTTAGTTGAGAGGAAATAAAACAGAGTTGCATAAAGAACTGGGTTGAATGATAAGATCTGAAAATAATAAAATACGTAGGTCGCAATACTATTTGGTACAGCAATAGGCGATTAAAACAATGAACTTCTGGGAATGTGACATCTTGTAGATCTGCAGGAGTATTAACAACTTCGCATGAGGCTTAACACCGTCTTTCCTCAACCCTCTGTACAAACCAGAAATGTTACAATATGTATAAAGGAACAGTGAATTTTTAATAGAAGAAACTGTTAAAGTGGCCGTTCATGACACAAAGCCACTCATTACAGCATTTTTTTAGCACAAAGGAAAAGAACAAACTACATATATGAGATGATCCAAACAGAGGCATCAACTTTGTTTTCCTTAATGAATTATCTTGAGGCAGCGTTCCCCCGGTGCATGCACAAAACCTCATGCTGCACCAGCCCTGTTTGTACCACCGTGGACAGATTTAAACACAATGGAGAGCGCTGGAGCTACACATGCACTGAGTACCATCTGCAAACATCTTCCACACCGCTCCTAGCAGCTTCTGAAAAACACGGACGTTGGCACTGCCTGTGATGCAAATATTTCTGAACTTCAATATCAGCTGAGATATTTCTGAACTGAATTCATCGCTCTCTCCACGAGCTAACCTCTGCCTCACAAGAGGTGAAGCACAGTAATTGTAGAATCATAGAATGGTTTAAGTTGGAAAGGACCTTGAAGATCATCGAGTTCCAACCCCCCTGCCATAGGCAGGGACATCTCTTCAAGGCCCTTTCCAACCTAAACCATTCTGTGATTCTATGATTCTATGATCATCGAGTTCCAACCCCCCTGCCGTAGACAGGGACACCTCCCACTAGACCAGGTTGCCCAAGGCCATGTCCAGCCTGGCCTTGAACACCTCCAGGGATGGAGCCTCAACAGCCTCTCTGGGCAACCTGTGCCAGTGCCTCACCACCCTCAAAGTGAAAAACTTCTTCCTAATGTTTAATCTGAACCTGCCCTCTTCTACTTTAAAGCCATCCCCCTCGTCTTATTGCTACATGCCCAAGTAAAAAGTCCTTCCCCAGCTCTCCTGTAGGCCCCCTTTAGGGACTGGAAGGCCGCAATCCGTGATTTCTCAAGAGAAAATGTGTGATGCTGGACCACTGGTGTCAAGGTCTGCTGCTGCTGAGATTTCTTCCATTTCACCAGGTAAGTCAACTTGGGTTAAGGGATATGTTCTGTGTAGCTGACCATGTCACTCCTTGGCCAGCTGCTCTTGCGCCTGCCTCTGCGAGGGCAGTATTCCAACACTGGAGAAGACAGATCAGCACAACTGGAGCTGCAGATTTGACTGGGAAGCAGCAGGTTGGATGATCCACCAAAGTAAGGACAAGAACATCTAGGCCAGCTTGCTGCTGTCAGGGTGGCACAGCCTGGACCTGCCGTGGCTTTCAGCTGAGCTTGCCGAGAGGCACAGAGCACACCTCTGAGCCTGCAGAAAAAAAAAGAGCAGCTGAGGGTCTCCACTTAAAGCAGCAAACCTGTGTCTGGCAAGACAACCCATAGCACTTACCAGCTTCATTAAAGATATTTTCACTTCTTCCCTGGAGGACAGAAAACTCAGCACAAAGGGGCACCATCCCCTGCGGTCACAGGAAGAACATATGCTTCCTCCTGATGGAAGAGTGGCAGTAGCATCTCAAATTTGTCTCGAGCCTTTTCCCAATTATCAAACCCAGGCTGTGTGAAAAGCCCATCTGTACACCGAGCCAAAAGCATTTTGCACCTAAAAGATGTTTTAAAAAAGATAAGATCAGCAGCTTTGGAATAAGGGAGTCCTTGAAATCAGCAACCCAAGATGAACCAAAAGAACAGCTCTTTAATGCAAAACTGCATATATAAAGAATTAAATTTATATTGTGGTTGAGGCCACAAAAACACCAAAAATATCAGTAGCTGATATGCAGTTCCAGCTGCGGGAAAGACTGCAAAAACGGTTCATTGCTCCAAGGAGCAGAAACTGCTGTAAAGTGTTCAAGTATTCTCGCTTGCTTTTTAATTTGCTGGTTTTGAAGTGATTTCACTTCAGTTGCTGAGGATGAGATACAAAGGCCAAGGGGCTGGAGAATTTGAAAATGCACACTTTTGGGGAACAAACTCTCAGCAGGTCTCTTTGGCCACATCTAGGCACCTTGCCTGTCACACAAACACAGACAGCGCTGGAGGAGAGCAGCTCCTGAGGCTCACTAGCCCAACAGAGGACAATCCATGATTTAATGGTTGTTTTGTGCAACCCCCAGACCTCCCCTGGCCTGCAGCTCACCATGGAAAACACTACAGGTAAAACAACAACTGGAGAGCTTTGGTATCCTGAGGTGACGAGATGGCAGAGGACATGGTGTGGTTCCTGATGTCCCGCCAGTCTGGCATTAGCCAAGGAAGTTGCCCTAGATCTGCTTCAGCACAGCAATCAGAAGTCCTCGTGATGAGCCCCGGGGGCAGCAGCCTGCCCAAGGACAGGGCAGCAGAGCTGGAGCTCAGCAGGGAAGAGGAGTTTGGTGCCGTGCTTTTCCTGCTGGAGAGGAATTTGCTGTTTCCCATCAGCATCTTCCAGTCTGCTGCTGTCAGCCCCCAGAAAGGCTGGGAGAAAGGACCAGGCTGGATGGGGCTTTGAGCAGCCTGGTCTAGTGGGAGGTGTCCCTGCCTATGGCAGGGGGGTTGGAACGAGATGATCTTTAAGGTCCCCTCCAACCTAAACCATTCTGTGATTCTACGACTTTTACGAGGAGCTCATGATCCAGGGTGGAAAAGCCACCACTAACACCTGCTTGCTGCTGGGTTGAGCAGGGCCCTCAGGAGCTCAGGGCTGGTTTTCACATTCTCTACAGGAACAGCAAGCTCTGCCCGCAGCAACCCACATCCAGCCTGCAGGAACAGAGGCTTTACCCACCACCAGCACATCCTCCACGGGCTGGACTCGAGGCTCGGACCACAGGGCAGGGACACCCAGTGGCTTTGCTTTATGATTGATTTATTTTTTCCCTGCCCTTTTGTGCTAGAAATGCTTTCCAGCTTTCAGACCAGACCAGGATACAGCCCTGGACGCATCTTTTCTTTTTCATGTATTTCAAGAAAACCTCCCATTTTCGTGCATTCATAATTTAATCTGCAGGGGGTTTTATGGGCCAAAACAGTGGTGTTTTGGCTCGGAGGGCGTGTGGGACAGTAAATGTGGTCCCCATCACGTGTGTGGAGCTGTCTGGGGGGGGGGGGGGCTGCAGACTGTGCACAGAGGGGGAAGGAGGCCCGTGGAGGGGTGCAGGGGGCTGGCAGCCCCCCGAACGGCGCAATCTCCCCCTCGTAGGCAGATGGCGAAGACTGGAGGAGGAAGCGAGTGTGTTCGCACATAGGGAGGTGGTTTGGATGCAGGCAGGGAAGCGCGGCAGGGTCTGGCCGATTTGGCCAGGCTGCTGCTCGTTGTTATGGCAACAGGAGGAGTCTGCTGTCAGCTGAGAGGATGGAGCGTGAGGATGGGGAACAGTGGACTTTTTTTTTTAGGCAGCAAAAGGGGGATTTTGAACCGAGGAAGAGAGGGAGAAGTTGAAAGTCTGGAGACCAGGATGGAAACGGCAGAGGGATGAGCAAGATACGTAGGATCCTCCACACTTGCATTCAGATGGTGTCCCATCACACAGGTAAGGGTCTGGCCAAGGTCCCTGTCCTGCCGGGAAGGGCTGCCAGGCCATGAAGGGCACAGCAATGCTCTCCACACCGGCAGCAAGACAAACACCCCTGCTGGTGGGGCACCCAGTGGGAAGGGGGCAGAGGGGAGGCGGCACAGAGATGTTGTGCTCCTCACCGGAAGCGCAGCGGTACGTAAATCCTCTGCAATGGCCCCGGAGCACAACAGAGCTGTTGCCCCATAAGGTAAAGGACCAGCAGCTGGAGAAGGCTGTCCCACCCACAACCCCGGCACATTTGGGCTTATCACACCTCCAAAACATCCTGATAACGCCTTGGATCTCTGCAGTGATCTGCCAGAGCAAAGCAGCCCTGGAGACTCCGCCACGGCCATCACAGACCTCTCCACAGCAAACCACACTGAGGGTTTTAACAGAAACCGAGACACCACAAAACCATTTGTGAAGCCGGCTCCCGAATTACCGAGACCTTGAAACGCACCCAAGGCTTTTTAGCATGATGTCTCAGCACAGCAGAACCCTTAATGACATTTGCATAACAAAAAAAAAAAAAAATCACTAAATAATCTTGCATTTCCCGCAGAAAGCAGCAGCGTACAGCACAGCGAGTCTCAGGAGTGTGAGAAAAAGCCCGCTGTGGTTTCGGAGGAAGGCTTTGGAGGGGGGCGGAGGGAAGGGGCCGTCCCGGCGCGGCTCCGCGGGGCTTTGCCCAGGAGGGGGCAGCAGCGGCGCCGCTCCCCGCGCCCCCCCGCCGCGGCGGCCCCGGGCAGGGCAGGTACGGAACCCGAAACGGACATCATTCAAAGAAGCTTTTTATGGCTTTAAGGGGGACAGTTGGACTTTGCGCAGGGATTGCTTCTGTGCGTTTGAGGCTTCTGGCTAATCGCACAACGTACTTCTTTGCAGACTGGAGGGGTGGGCCTGTGCCAACCTCATGATGTTCAACAAGGCCAAGTGCAAGGTCCTGCACACGGGTCGGGGCAATCCCAAGCACGGATACAGGCTGGGCGGGGAATGGATTGGGAGCAGCCCCGAGGAGAAGGACTTGGGGGTGTTGGTTGAGGAGAAGCTCAACACATGCCGGCAGTGTGTGCGCTCACAGCCCAGAAAGCCAACCGCATCCTGGGCAGCATCCCCAGCAGCGTGGCCAGCAGGGCGAGGGAGGGGATCCTGCCCCTCTGCTCCGCTCTGGTGAGACCCCACCTGGGATACTGCCTCCAGCTCGGGGGCCCTCAGCACAGGAAAGACATGGACTTGTTGGAGTGGGTCCAGAGGAGGGCCACAAAGATGATCCGAGGGCTGGAGCACCTCTCCTATGAGGACAGGCTGAGAGAGTTGGGATTGTTCAGCCTGGAGAAGAGAAAGCTCCAGGAAGACCTTATAGCCCCTTCCAGTACCTAAAGGGGCTACAGGAAAGATGGGGAGGGACTCTTCATCAGGGAGTGTAGCTATAGGACAAAGGGTAATGCTTTTGAACTGAAAGAGGGGAGATTAAGATTAGATATTAGGAAGAAATTCTTTACTCTGAGGGTGGTGAGGCACTGGCCCAGGTTGCCCAGAGAAGCTGTGGCTGCCCCATCCCTGGAGGTGTTCAAGGCCAGGCTGGATGGGGCTTTGATCAACCTGGGCTGGTGGGAGGTGTCCCTGCCCATGGCAGGGGGTGCAACGAGATGATCTTTAAGGTCCCTTCCAACCTAAACCATTCTGTGATTCTATGATTCTTCCATCCTCTTTCTCACCCCCATTGGGCTTTTATCATCATGGCCCTTATTTTTAAGTGGGGCTCTGAGGTAAAACCTTCGATACAACTATAGCAGTTGCTCATTTATGCTCTATCAGACATCCACTCTGAATTTTTATTCCTATCTGCTCTTTCCCCCTGCATACAGAGTCTTCCTCATTTCCACTCCCCACATGCCGAGGGTTGGGGCTGGATTTCCCTTCACTCTGCCCAGCAGTGCGGTAGTCAGCCTCAAACACCCATTTTAGGATCCATCTCAAGGATTCCTCACTAATTAAATGCCTTTCATTACAAACCAGCCCTGGGAAATAATTCAAGGGCACGGAGACCTGAATAGGCAGTAAGCGCTTGGGGTGAAAGGAAACAATAGGAAAGGAAACAAAAGCACAATGAGGCTTGGGGGGGGGGGGGGGGGGGGGGGGGGAGGAGGAAGACATACGGTACATTAGATGCAAACACAGGAACACACCATGCCGTGCATCATCCTCAGACTTGCTGTTTAACCTTGGGTAGGGGGTGGAAATCTTCATCAGTCAGGGACTCACCTTCCCACTGTCTTTTCCTCCTTTTCAGCGGGTCCGTTTTCCTCCCCAGACAGCAATCCCTGCTCTTCAGCATCAGGAGCGAACGGCTCTGCCCGCAGAGGGGCTTTTTAAAGCTGTCGGTAGTCTGCAGGTCACCCCTGGTCTCGTTATCAGCACCATCTCCTAATATGCAGGGAATAGAGTTCTTGGTGCAAAACAGAAGCAATTCCCTTGAAATAAGAAAATGACATAAAATGCATCATTTGTGTTTTGAAGAGAATTTACTCCTTGGTATTTAATGAGTTAATTTGATTTGTGTTAGAAATGAGAGGCAAATTTGCTAACAAACCAGCGGCTGTGGAGTATTGGGACCACTGCGCTTAGCAAATTTCCAAAAGCCACTTTTTACAGAAGCACCTGAGCTCAGCTCGTGAAGGCGGTACCCTGGAATTGTACAGATGATAATTCACCTAAACGATTAGCACAGAAACAAAGCCGGCTGAAGACAAGTGCCAAAATCGTCCATCAGGGAAAATTACCCTTTACGGTCCACGACTGCAGTGATGAAGGGACTTCCAGGTTTGACAGCAGTTAAGTTTAAAGGGTCTCTTTCTTTTCCTGCTGCTACTGATGAAAGCAAATTCAGCTTTTAAACGGAGAAATCTTTCAGGCATCATTTACCAAAGGCGAGTTCAAAGATGGACATAACACCTTTTTCAAGGAGACCATTTCAGACAGGCCGGGCCGCCGGGCCCCGACTCCAGAGTGGGTGGGATTCGGCACCCTTTGCCTTCCTATATTAAGCAACGCGTACTTCCAAAGCACCCTGCGAAGCGCTCAGGCTTGCTGGGTGCTCTTTAATTTTCGAGCACAATGAAGCAGACTTGGCATTTCAATTGCGTTATGAAAGATTTGTTTCCGAACAGCTGAAGAGGGGGAAAGAAGTACATTTCTTCTTCCCACCTCATCAGGCTGAAGTTTCCCAGTGCCAGCCTCAATCTGTGTTAAATTGCTCCTGCCATCCACCGCAGAGATTAGACTTGGGTACATAACAGAAGCTAATTCCGAAAATGATTACTCAGATAATTAAGTACTACAGCTGTAGTGGGTGATTCTGGCTCTTGGAGCCCCCTCTGAGGTGCTTTACATCCTCCTCCTTCCCTCACCACCGCTATGGAGATGCCACCTCCCTTGGCCTGGGGCAGGTCCCTTCTCCCCAGCCCCCTGCAGAGGCCACATGTCCATCCAGTGTTTTGGGGGCTCCGCTGAAGACTCCATGGCACCAAGCGCCAGAGCTGGTGAGCACAGTGGAGAGATGGGCTCTTTATAAGCTTATGAACCACACCGAGATTAAGGGCCAAATTTACTAGAGGTATCTGGGTGCCTCATCTTTCCGGGGGGGACAAACTCCATGAAAAAGAATAGGTGGTGAAACACCATGAAAAAGCGGTGGCATTTGCATTGCCCAGCTTCAGAGTCCCTGCAACACAGGTGACATTTCTTCCAAGTCAGGCATTGCAGGCTCCTTTGCAGTCAAAGAAAGGAAAGGCACTGCGCTCCCCAGGGCTGATTTCTCTGCACTGATGTATCTGAAAAGCAGATGATGACTTCAGATGCACCCACCTGAGGTTCAGCAAAATAGACCAAAGAAGAACAGAAGTAGTCTCCGTCTAAGCTCGGAGAAGCAATGCGGGCAGCGTGGTGGACCCAGTGCAGCCTTTTCCTAGGTCTAAAGCAATGCCAAAAGACAGGCTGTGAAATGGGAATCAGGGTGTTTGTGCAGTATTACCACCACTAAATGCTTCCTTGGGCCGTGGTTTCCACCACCTCCATCGTGGAGCGTCGTCTTTACTGTTGACAAGTGCACCACAAACCTTTACTCTGACAGATGAAAGATTTTGAGTAGAGCACAAACAGTTTAAAGTGGTGGGGTGGGGGGAAAGGCATCTTGTATTTCCACTCCTCCAGATCTCATTAAGCATTTGTGCTCTTTCTATTGCAATGTCTTGAGAACCCAACTTGCCCTCCCACTCTTCACCCTATAGACATCAGTTCTGATCCTATGGAAACTGCACTGCTGAAGCTGTTCTGTCTCCAGCCGTCTCGCTTGGTTGTTTTCTTAAGTGCAACTGGTCACCACAAGTGCCATCAGCCATTTTAGGTTACGAATGCCATCCACAGACCCTGTAACAGCAGCTAAGGGACCTCAAGGTACTTCTTTCCACATAGCTATGGCATGACATAACCCATCTGCATATGGCCACAGAAGCACAAGCACAGCCCCCAGCAGACCAGTGCTTGCAAAGCCACATGACAAAATGTATTAGCTCAATGGAATCCAAAAAAGCATACAAAAGGAAGATCATCTTTTCCGCTGGACATGCTACAAAAGCAGATCACTTGCCCTCCCTGTTTTCTTTCTGGAGGTGGAGTGAAATATCAAAGGATAATTCAAAACACATTTGGATATGCTTGAGGTAGGAGAGCACAGGGCAGTATCTCCGTCAGGCCATAGAAAGCCACCCCTTATTAACTCTCTGTTCTTTGTTACTTCCCCCACATTTGACAGCTCCTGGAGCGGGTCCAGCGTCGTTGCATCAGCAGTACTGCCAGGACTCATTCCACATGCTGAGCAGTTTCTGAAGGAAAAAGCATTTCCTGACATCTGTTCTGAATTCACTGCTCTTCTCCTCCTCCCTCACTTCGCTTCACCCCGTGCTCCCCTCCAGCTCCCCCCTCCATCACCACCTGTCCCCGGCTGACCAGGGCTCAGCCATAAGAGCTGAGGATCTTCGTGGAGAACTGATGACCCACACCTGTTCCAGCCCTGTTCCTCCCCCTGGTAATTTTCTCTGTCTGCTGTTGACACAGGATTTTGCTCCTAGCAATGGCACTGAGCAATCTGACCCTCACCCAGCAAATCATCTGTGCGTGCGCTTTCTTTCACATGTCCAAGTTTTTCCTACTAGAACTACAGGTTTGAGCGTTGGCTAAATTTAAAGGGCCTTTGCAGGACTGAACCCAGGACCAGGCTCATTACTCTTTCCTCACTCCCTTTCAGGATGGAGCTGTTGCATCGCTAACGATTCCAAGGTTGAATTTTGCCTGGTGCACTTTGATTGAGTTAGCAGGATAGGGAATGATTTGCACAATTATTTGATTCCCACCAGAAGTTTTCCCTCGTGCTCTGCCTCACCTTGTGCTGGCTGTACAGCTACACGGTCCTTTGAAAAATTTTCTGCATCAAAACCACTCAAAAGTTAATACAACTGAGGGACACGACAAGCTTTTTCTGCCAACTAATTTGCCAATAATTTTGCACATACAAACATGGATGCAGTTTTAAGGAACTCAAAGTCATCACGATCTTGATACTTCCCCCTGCATTGCAGAATTTTAAATAATGTGGCTATCTCAGTGCAGTCCCCAAGGTTTTGTTTTTGGCAAGACATGACAGACAGCAGTGCATATGCCAAGCATGTAGAAGATTTTATTAAGCATAACTTTGGTTCTAAGTATTCCACCCTCATTCTTGTAATACCTTTAGTTAAAAACAATTATACAAGAGCAAATACAAAAAATATTAAATTATGAAAACAAATCCATTAAGGCTCCCTTTTTATATTTATATATATTTATATATGTACACTCAAACAAGTGCAGATATTAACAGAAGGTTAAAGCCACAAAAATGCTAAAAAATTTACTACTATACTATCAAAAGCAAGAGTTTTAAAAAAGTACAAAGTGGTAAGTGAGCCGTTTTCAAATCACTGAAGTATTTGCTGGATTGCTTCAAAACTCATATAGCTAAAGGGCAGATCAGTAATTGCTTATGCTCACTGGCAAGCAGTTTCTGACTTGAGTAGCCACACAGGACACTTGTGGTGTGACTAGCAGACCACCCATTTAAGGGTTGCCCATTCTAGCCCGATCCTGACTTTAAAGACAAGCTCTTGCCTGTCAAATCGACATGAAGGTGGCTGGGATCCCTAGACTAAAGGGTCAGCAGAATTAAAAGATGTTCTAACACATACGATGATGTTCTGTTCACACAGAGAATTAATTCCAACTGAAAACAAAAAACTACTTCACGCTGTATGTACAAGGGAGTTTTCTGGCCTCCTGTGTTTCAGAAAAACTCTACCCTGAATCGCATGCTAACATGGAGAGAAAACAGAATGCCTTCAGCCTTGAAGGGCCCAATCCAACACACTCACTGAAGCCAAAGAGAGGTCCTCGTCCCCACCGACTCCGGTGCCATTTGGATTACACCAACTTCATTTAACTGTGCATGCATGGTAGGATTGCCATGCTCACCGAGGGGAAACGGCTGAGAAGAAATTGTCTGCTCAAGCCAGAGGAAAGTTTCCTCACCAACTTCTAGACATTTCCATACAGAGCAGAAGGTTGATTGTAGAGTGGAAACCAAGAGGCATGAAGTTTGGTAGGCTGGGAGCAGCTAAGATAAAACATGAGCGTGGTGTGGAAGGTTTGTATATAGTGCTGTCTCAACAACATGAAACAATCAGTGCAAGTGTTTGAATAATGTGCTGCCAGGAAGATCCTCTCCTTCCAGAGGAAGGGAAGGAAAGAGGGAAGAACCTGCAGCACTCAGGGCGTTCCTTTGTTGAGAAAATACATGGGAGAGTCTTACATTTGGCCTTTGTCTTTTGTATGTCCATAATCTGAAGAGTCTGGTAGACCATCTTCACATTTAATCTTCTAGACGCGAGTCACACTGCAAGTCTAAATCAATGGCAATACACTTATCACAATTCAATTTACTCTCAATCTGATTATGTCCTCATAAAAAATGCCTGGATCTTGATAAATTCAAGTCTGTATCTAGGAAACATTTCTAATTGTGAGCATTTTGTCCCAAGTGCTATGCTGAAATTGTATTGAAAAATGTCCAATACTTACAGGAAAGGCAAAAGGAACTAAGAAACAAACCAACAAACCCTCCCCCACCACCTTTACAATACAAACACGCCACTGTTGATATTAATAAAAAGTGTTCTCAAACAGTTATGTCCAATGTAATTACAAAGTAGAAATTATTTTGTTTAGCATCCTAAGGCAAAGACTAGGAGTAGATCCTCAGCTGAGACGGATGAACACAGCTTCAGTGAGAGCTAGGACTGCACCGACCAAGGAAGATGAGGATTTCTCCCCAGATTCTGAAGATAAGATATCTGCACCCATTCACACCAGGTAAGAATCCAATTCTATAATCCTACACGAATAATCTGTTCCCTCCTCCTCATCCCAGACTTTCCTGGATAACTAGTAGTCATAAGTGTGAAGGATCAGATTCTGCCATCCCTGTGCAAGCTGAGCAGTATTTCATTTAATGGCAAGTCACAGGGGCAACTTGTGGAAAGGCAGAAGGTGACAGAATTGGACCTTAAGACTCAGTGGTAACACACTTCCCTCCTCCTTTCTTGAGGCTGAAGGAAGGATGGGATAAAATGAAATTAATTTTATGCCTCACTTTATGGAAAAGGCTTTCATTTCAGTAGACTCCAATGATCAGTTTGGTCTGGCTTAAACATTGCTCTGTTGCAGGAACCGCAACAAGTTCCAGCAAGCAAAGAGCAGGAACTGACGGCAGATCAGATTCCTGATTTCAGTTCCAGCAAATGAGTTTAAACACTACCAAGTAATGTGTTAACACTGTACGCAGATCAGCATGTCCTTGGAGGAGAAAGGCCACAACAGCAAAGTAAGTACAATTTCAAAACACAAGAAGTAGAAGACAGGTCATTTTGCATTGAGAGGTAAATTCACAGGTAGCACTGCACAGGCCTGTACACAACGGTGTAAATTTAGAGATAGAGATAAATCAGCTTCTGGATTCTCTCTGGTGAGAGTATCATCCGATTTCTGCTCTTTCATAGCCCAAATTCTACACACCAAACAGGGAGAAATGGGCTTTAAGGCTGCTTAACTTTTCACTGCTGGTGGATTTTAAGCATTCTCATCTTGCCCACACCTGCCTACCCCCCTGGGGATGGGCAGCAGTGACCAACATACCTCGTATCCTCCCAGATTTGATAAAAATTCCAACTAAACACAAATTATTGTGGAATATACACAGGCTGTAGGTCTAGATGGAGGAAATCTACCTGCACAGCAAAGCTTCATAAGATATCACAGGAGGATTTTTGTTCTTTTTTAAAGCAAAATATAATCTGTGTATCTCCACTAAACTAGGATCACAAGAGATAAAGCAGTGCAACGCTGAAGGAGTTTCTCTAGTATCCCTGGTTAAAATCTCTGAGTAAGCACATCAGACTGGTCCATGACACTGCACTGACAGACTCCTTATCCACTGATCTCAGGACTGCATTTGGCAAGTCGATCTGTTTATGGTACTGTCTTTTTAAACCACACATCCCAGGAATTAAAAATCTCATCTTCAGTAAGTGTCAGCTGGATGCTGTTATGTTCCATCTTGAGGGGCAAATCTGAGACAACTTGCAAAAGCCCCTCTCTGCAGGAGACATGGAAGTCTTAGCAGGCGCTGGCTCTAGGAGTCTGGTGCTTCCGTTGCTTCCTGGACCGTCCTCCTCAAGTTGCCCTTGACTTTGACAAATTCAGGTGCATTTTCCTGCTCTTCCTGTATCTTCTGTTGCTCCAGTTCCAGCTTAAAAGGGAATCACATGTAAAATAAAGCATACAAAGCAGATCATTGAAATACAAGACAAAAAACCAAAGGTTTTGGTAACTGGCCATGCAAAACTCTTTAAACTGCTTGCTTTCTTTATCTCATGGAAAAGATAAAGTTGTGTTTCTTTGGGAGTATCTGTTCTCATAAACGATAAATCTTTCCAAACCCTTGGCTCTAGCTCGTTCCAGATGTCCACCTTTTCCAGATGGACAAAAATTCCACAAGCCCAGTACGAGAACAAGATGAAGAATTTTTGAAGAAATTCTTGGACATCACAATAATTCCCTTCTCTGGCTTTTACAATAAGACAAGGACAAACATGCCTTGTGGGAGAACACATGTGAACAGCTGCTACTGAGCACACTTGCAGAATGTATTTCTGAGTGTCTAGGTATGGAATTCTGTGTCTAACTTGAGCCTCTTTCGGTGCATCTTTTTTGTCTATCACAAAAAGCAATAAAAAAAAAAAAATCCTCCTTGGACCTTAGTTGTTCATTTTGAGGCACTGTCCCTGGATGTATTTAAAAGATGAGTAGATGGGATGCTCAGGGACATGGTTTAGAGGCTTAGTGGTGGACTTGGCAGTGCTAGGTTAAGGGTTGGACTTGATGGTATTAGAAGTCTTTTCGAACCTAAAACTCTATGATTCTATGATTTTTGAGAGCCCACTCACTGACATTTTTAACCCATTTAGAACTTCTGCCTATGCGGACACTCAAAATTACCATGTGAGGCTGAAGCGCTGCTCTATAGGGCAAGGCTATACAGTGCGCATACAGAACACCACTTGTGCATCGTACAGAATAGAGATCGCTCAGCAATCCTCAGTGAAGGCAGATAAGTTGGCAGAAAGGAAGAAACAACCCTTTAGAAAACTAAGGAAAGATCCCGAAAGGAGCTTTTGTTTTTTTAACAGACCAAGGTCTCCCCGATTATTGGGGACCATGTATGGCTCACCTAAATAATCCCTCCTTTGTTTCTGGTTCACTGGCAAGGGACGTGCCTTGCTACAATAAATCACGACAACATTTCTCCATGAGCCATGTTGTCAATTAATGCCATTCCTATGATGTTTACAAAGTCACAACATTGTTTGCAAGGGGCAGGCTCTTCCTCTTTTAACAGAATTTTCTATTCTACGTATGTCCTTGGACAGCTCGGTTTCAAATCAAATCTTCCTACAAGTTGAACCATTTGAAGCCAGGCCCTCAAGAGCAGAAAGGAAAAGGGACAGGATGATACACTTAAAAATACAAAAAATATTTCTAAGCCTAATTAAAAAAAACTATCATAAAACCCCCAAAACCTGAATAATGGTTGGATTACACCTCATTTTCAATAAAGTAATTATTTGTCTTAAGTTATTTCCATTGTGAAAAACAGGAGATATTGTTTTAAAGCATTCTTTTATTTAAAAATAAATGCAATGCTTGATGCACAGTGACTTCTTTGATGAGGTGTTTCACTGCAGAGGTATTTCCTTGCGGGTACTCAAAGTGCCTTAAGAGGCACAGAGACGTTTGGCTGGCTCTGTGCCTAGCAGTAAGCTTCGTCACAGTGAACTCCAACCCCACATCATCTCCATACTCAGGGTCATACTCAGGAGAAAGAATCAATTGATTTTTTTATTCATTAAGCATCTAGTTTTGATGCACTGCAGTCTAACAACCATTCTTAGTGGATCATCTCTTAATAGTTAGACTATAAAAGTTGACTAATTCACCACAGTTTCAACGGTTAAACAAGGTCAGTGCTCCACACACATATTCCTGTTGTCTCATGCAGGATTCATTTGACCAAAGGCAGACAACATACGCAGTTCCTATACAGTAAATAACAACAAATAGGTAATTTAGAGCGTGATTTCACAGAATCATAGAATTGTCTAGGTTGGAAGAGACCCTTGGGATCATCAAGTCCAACTATCTACCCTACTCTACAAAGTTCTCCCCTACACCATATCCCCCCAAACTACATCTAAACGTCTCTTAAACGCATTTGACTCAACCTGAAAAAGATGTATGTGTTTGATCAGAGGAAATGTGCCAAAAATTGGCTGCTGCTTGTCTCCTGTCTACAAAGGGAGCCTTGGGTGAGTAGCTCAGATGTATATGCGTAAAGGTAGTGTTATTCTCCATCTTACCTGCTCCAGTTTCTGCTGCCGTTTCAGTAGCTCTATTTCCAGGTCTGATTTCTTCTTTTGTGCTTCCTCTTCTTTTTGTTGTTTAATAACTTGATCTCGTTTCCTTTTCTCCATCACCTTCTGTAGCTCTGGCTTATTCTGAGGTGCAAGACCCCTTCAAATTAAATGGGAAGGGGCGGGGGGGGGGGGGGAACAGGGAAGAGAGAGATCAGTTTTAATTAGAGGAAATTCACACAGAATTGTAGGCAGGTTTTCTGAAGTCTATTAGTTGCCTATTTAGATACACTGAAATGTAAATAATTAATTAAAAGGCAAAACCAGGCAGATATTTGCCTGGTTTCTAACCAGAACCCTAAACTAGAATTTAAGTCATATTATTACTGAGGATATTTCCCTTTAACAAGCATGCTAGTATTTCTCCTGTATAAAGTCACTATTTTAACTTTCAACTTTAGTCTTCCCACTATTCTCTTAATTCAAGAAGAATGGATTAAAAAACCAATCAGAAATCAAGACTCTAGCACAGCCAGAAACAAATTTTGTACAAAAAGACTTCCCTTACTGGCTGATAACTCAGAGAAATTGTGTTCAGACAGTCCTATGCGGGGTACTATGCCCACAGAAATTTCCGTGGTCGGAACTAAAAAGTGGTCTCCTTCTGGATTTTGTCCCACTCCTCCTGGAAATCCTGGATTCTGTCCTTCCGTGAAAATGTGAGAGCTTTACCCATGCCTGCCTGTGAAGCTATTTCCAGTGAGAGCTCCCAGGCTACACTCAAAACCACAAAGAGGTGAAGACAACAAAAATCCAGAATAAAAAAAAGTTGCAATCACCTTGGAGACCAGACAAAGGCTGGAGGATTCTCCCTCTTGCAATATTTTAGCTACTACATCGACTGAATGTTTCAAGTCTGTTCAGCAGAAATTGCTTTCCAAGCCAGCTACTCTAAAATGAGAAAGCTTACTCTTTCGGCAGATGCATGTCTTTATTTATACAGACACACACACAGATACACAACCACTCCTACTTATTTTTGTGACTTCAGCTATTTCTTTTATCTCTGTTAAGCTATGATGTTTTCAAAATTTGTTATGATAAGATTCAAAGCTCTCCTCACTATTCAGGTACTAGCATCACTTAAGTCAGAGCAGAAAGATCCACAATTTGCCTGCGTTACTGTCTTCCCTGTGAAGACTATTATGTGAAAACATCCAGCATTTTTAACATCAACCATTTTTTATTTCAACTTTAAGAAATTCAATAATTTGAATAAGCTTTCAGAAAGTGTATTTTTACCCTTCCCCACTTGCTATATATCTGTGGTTGCCTAATTCTTCCATAATAGGCATATCTGACAGCACGTCCAATAATACATTAAAATGCCATTTTATGGTGGCATCTATGAATGACTCCATATATTATGGAACACTCTATCCATGTACATACCCTGACAGCAAAATCAAATATTTAGCAACACCAAATGCTGTTCCCAATTTCTCATAACAGATCTCATGGCCCGAAAGCAACAGAAGCTACTAGACTGTGTTAATATTTTATGTTTCATGCTATTTTAATTACATTTTAACACATAAAACTTAAGTCAGGCAGAGAAAAGCCAGAGTGATTTTTTATTACTACTACTACTGGGTCAGCTGAGAGCTGAATCAATTGAAACTTCTGTGTTGGCAATTAGCAATCAAGATACCCACTAATCAGAGGCAAGCTGCTAAGTAACCTTACTTGTTCCTGTTATTTTTAAGTAAGGTTGCCCCGTAACAAAGCAAAGGCACAAGAGTGACCTAGGTGTGCTGTAGCTGTAATACAGGGGACCTGCAGAAAATACAAGTAAATACAATCTCTCAGTCTAATAAAGAGGGGTTGGTAGTCAGATCTGTAACAGAACAACTGTAATGTTAATCCTATTTTCACTCTCCTAAGTAAGAAGGAAAGGCAACAAACAGGCAGCTACTGGATTAACCGAGAGTCTTGTATTGCCTCCTGGTGATTGTCCTGGATAAATAAAAAAATCCTAAAGCTTTTACAGAATCATAGAATCGTCTAGGTTGGAAAGGACCTTTAAGATCATCAAGGCCAACCATCAACATGACACTGCCAAACCCACCACTAAACCATGTCCCTCAGCACCACGTTTACTCATCTTTTAAATACCTCCAAGGATGGCAACTCCACCACTTCCCTGGGCAGCCTGTTCCAATGCTCACAACAACTACGATTTCTGCAAGTAAATAACTACATCAGTTCAAGACCCAGCAGACACTGCTCACAGTAGCCATGGAGAATGATCGGACCAGCACTGGCTAATATTTTCTAACATCCAGAAATGGCTGTTCAGAGCTGACTGGTCAAAAAGTGAAGCTGCTGGCGCCTACACTGAGTTTTCACAGTAAAATATGGTGCACGTTAAGCAGACTTCTATAAGAGCACTAAAGTCCTCCATATACATGGCAATTTGCAGTAACAAAGCAGAACACAAGCTTAATATCTACAATACCGAAAAGCCTCATATCAGAGGTAGTACAGCGGCACGAAGCACAGAAGACTAACCCTCTTTTCAAAAAGGCCAGTTTTTCTGCTGGTGAAAACCCTCAAAGTATTTCATTTCTGCACCAATAAATGAGAATCTAAAATTAACAGCTGCAGCTAATCAAAATCACAGTAAGAGAAGAGTGGATATTGAGGGCTGCACAACTCCTCTGTGTAATAGGATATTCTCCTAGAAGAAAAGAACTCCATACTATTTAAAAGCGCTTTATGCTGTCATAAACTTAAAAGAAAAAAAAAAAATAGCCTTAATTTATTGCAGCCTCCACATCCTTTAGAATAAGATCTTAAGTCGGGAAACTTCCACTATCTTTCTTTCAATGACTATAAACTTCCTGGTGCTAGGAACTAACTTTGATGTTTAATCCCATTAATGAAAAATAGGACAAACACCTATTTAGGCCAGTTTCTTCCAATTCAGCTGGCATTCTGTAAGAAATGCTGTATTGTGTATGCAATTCATTTAGAATTAAGTACCTAAGCCTAGCATTTGTTAGGATTTTGCTATTACACATAGAAAAGACCCCTTCTCCCCTCAAAATACTACCCCACCAGAGTGGCAAAAAAAAAGAGAAGTTTTCATAATGGGACCCCTCCTGCCAAACAGACAAATCCAGTTCTGCTGCAGTAGCCAAAGCAATAGCTTCCTCCTCTCCTTTATCATGGTCCTGGGTCTCAAAAAGCCATAAAGGCTGCTACCAGCAACTTTATTCTCAAATGCGCTCTGAAATACTGTTCTTCCTCTGCTGTTTTGTGGATCCCCATGCCCTTGCCTTTGGAAAGTCCATTTTGGGTGGCTTCAACACACCACATCACTAATATGATATGTAGTTTCTGTTTGTTTAAAGGGAGGAGCCTCAACAGGCTTGGTGGCTTTTCCTCCACCGTGTGGTCTGGTGGCTTTTTTCTTAATACATTTTCTAAATGACTCTTCTGCTGCTGAAGAGATTTAATAACAGAACTTTGTCTATGTCTGGGCCAAGTGCTTGTGTCTCTGAAGGCGGTGAAATCAAGTTCCAGTTATTTACATCTTTAAAAGCAATATATAGAGCAACAGCTGTGCATCCCATCCCATCCCAGAATGAAGGAAGCAGCATTTGCATAACATACAAAGAAACACTTGTGCAGCAGCAAAGCAGGCACCAGACTATCACGCTGCATTGCAAGACAGATCAAGTAAGTAAAGAACAGTTTCATGTGAAATAAAATATATTTCTTTAAAAGTGGCCTTATAAAGTCAGTGCACTGGAAAACCCACAGATTTTACCATCCTGCTGGTAATAGCAAAATTTCGTCAAACACTTGATAAAGTTAAGAGCTCAAGACAAATTACAGTGCCCAGGTAACCGATATGAAAAGTGATAGGGGAGAACAGAACTGCTTCCTCTGGAAACCAACCCTTTGTGAGTATTCACAAAAGCAAAGTGAGAAGACTTTTACAGCAAGCTTTTGCAGAGCAACTGAAACTCAAACAGAAATAAATGCCACGATTAAGAATCAGAGACTTTTCATCTACAAGATCTGAATCAACAAAAAGTGTCTGCTGGCTTTTGGGTAAAACATCATGTTGATGAAATTAAAACTCAAGCTGCGTGTTTGGGGTGGGAGGGTGGCACAAGTGATTTTTAGACTCTTACCTTTTCTGATTCATAAGCAGCTCTCTATGGAGATCTTGATGATTCCGGGATGACTTCACAGGATTAATTAATTTCTGAGGTCTAATTAATTCAGGATTGTCATCATCTATGTAGTCTGGTTCAGCCATAATCTTTCTTGGAATGGGATAAGGATCTTTGGGTTCAGTGTCCTTATTCACAGTATCTGTAAAACAGGGGGAAAACTGCAGTAAATCCACACTGAAGGGCCTTTTAAAGATGTATTAAAACATAAAGGCAGCATATTACATTGGTAACAGTTATGCATTTCCTAGATTAATTTTGTCTCTATTAAGTATGGGCTCTCAGAGCAAACATCAGTAGTATCTTTTTAAACAGGCAGCAATTTTACAACAGTGTCATCTCCAACAGACTCCATCCATTCACCTGGAGGTTCAGATTCCCCCCCCATTTTAAGAAGAACTAGACAAATAATTTAGGTTAAGCACATGAAGAGCCCTATTGATTTTAAAAAGCCTACTAAGACAAAGCATTTTTAGATCAGTAATACTGAGACCCTAAAGACATTTTAAATACTGACTATATTAAATACCACAAATGTGTACCAAAACCATAGAGAGTCTCATTTTCTGTCATCAGTATCATGTCAGCTATGGGGAAAACACCCCCTGTGGACAAGCCCTGAACTGTACTGTACCAAACAAAAGCTTCCATGTGGAAGTTGCCAGATCTGCAGTTGTTGGGATAGGGGACAGATTTTTGAGTGGAAAGGTAGAGGAGAAAAAGTTGGGTGAGGCTGTTTCTTCTTTTTTACCCAGTAAAAATCCACAGAAATCCACGGATCTGAAGGCAATGAATTCTTGATGATTGATATCTGGAAATCCAGCATTTTCTAATCCTGCTATAGAAAACGTATCTATGCACCAAATCACAACACTTTTAATCAACAGCTGACATGTAAACAATAGTTTTCAAATAATGTATACATGGCCATTCATACCCCCTTCCACCAAAAAGCCTTAGTCACAAAAGTCCAAAACAAAGCAATTCTGCCTCCATTTGCTGTCGTGGAAACCTGCATGCAGAATCTGGCATATTGCAATTATCAGTTTGATACACATTGGCCCCTCAAACAGACCCCCAAAAAATAATCTCACAGCATGTGTGTTTACAGAGGTGAATCAAAGGGACATGAAAGAAAAGGTGAAAGACCTCCGTTAGCCTGACTGGCAGAAGAGCTGAATGCCACGCACTATACAGTACGGGGTTATGAGACAAATCAGAGAATCATTGGGATTTGCCATGTATGTTCCAGAAAGAGCTGAATATGTGCTTTAATTTAGATCCCACTGTTACCAGTTCTGCTCTCCCTCTCTCACTCCACGGGCTGTAAAAACTGTTTAAGTTCAGTCTCAGTTTAATCCCTAAACTATTTGTTTCATTACGAATCTCATATTGTTGCTCAGAGGGTCTGATTGAAAATCCACTTGATAACAGTGGAAAGATTTCCACTAATACTTCATTAATCCTGAATACAGTACCACCATCGCTCTGCTTGGGCTGCATGTGCACTTACAGATGAAGCAAAATGACAGGACTAAGTTTTCAGCGGATGCAAGGAAGTCACTCTGGATTTGAATGTTTCCAATGGATCTCGCATAGTCCTTTCAGCTTCTTTGTTTGAATAGATGATGTGAATTGTGTTTTATTTGTGCTACACATCACACACCAAGTTTTTACGGAGCAAATCCAATGAGAAACAGCTTACCAGTTTGAGCTGCTCTCAGGGTGGCCCCTGCATTAGTTTTTCAAGGCAAGTTTATGTGTAGAGTTTTTGAACTCTGTGGGGGTGTTAGTTCTCACAGGGATCTCTGAAATTAATATAAAAATTGCCCACAGTTCACAACTATGTAAGCATATTGCTGCACATGACATAAACCTCTTACTGACATTGATCATGCAATAAAAATACTTCTCCTGTCACCCCTTCAGAGTCCTTCTTGCTTCAATTTAAACAATCAGCTATCACCTCACATGACAAATATACAGAATGATTGGAAAACTGAGGTCAGAAGAAACTTGGAGGATTTCTAATCCAACCTCCTGCTGAGAGCAGGAACAGCTATGAGATCAAACCAAGTTGCTCAGGACTTTACCCAGTAAAGTCCTGAAGTTCTCCAAGGCTGCACAGCCTCTGTGGGCAACCCTGCTTGCCTGTCTTCACGGTGAAGATTTTTCCTTACACCCATATGAACCTCTTGTTGCAACTCATGCCCATTGCCTCTCACCCTCTGACCATGCACCACGGTGAAGAGCCTGGCTCCACCTTCTTGCTAAGTTCCTCCCAGACACAGGGGCTGCTGTTAGGTGCCCCCCAACCCTGCCTCTGCCCCAGGCTGAGCCAGCCCAGGTCCCTCAGCCCCCGCCACAGCACCTGCAGCCTGGTCCCCACCACTCTCGGTGGCCCTTCGCTAAACTCATACCTCAATTCACTTGCTGTTTAATGGCACGCCATACAAAAAAAAAAAAAAAAACAAACCAAAAACAAATCCCCAAACCACAGCATACTTCTCAATGTATACCATGTAGTACCATGCCATTAATAAAAAGTGCGTGGAAGTCTATTCTCTTTACTGTACACACTAAATAAACTAGCTACAGTTTTTTTCTGCCCCTTTTTTTTTTTTTAAATAAGGCCACAATTCATGCTTCCTCAGTGTTCACATCAGGCTTATCACAACTTAAACTACTCAAATGTTACATATCCAGCTTCCACCCAAAATAAACCTGCTCTGTAAATATTTGTTTTTCTGTACTCCTCTATCAGTTCTGTTGCACTGATGGGGCTGTGAATCTTCTAGAGGGCATTTATCATCGACAGTTCTCCATTAAAATAAATGCAAAAATAACCTGCTGCCTCTTCAAGACAAGTCTTCTGTTTGCGAAGATGAAAAACACAGAATTACCCTACAACTGCCTGTCAGAAACAATGTACTATTTTTCTAACATGAGCCCTTGAAAAACAATTTAATCCAGTCATTTCTCAGAAAGTTTGATGTAGTATTTTGCAGCATGCAGATTTGCTTTTGGCAAGCCCTTAAAATGAAGTCTATTTTTTTCTTCTTTCTTCTGTCCCATCTCTATTTTTAAAAACATGTATTCAACTCTGAGGTCAGGAATCGTGGTTTCCTAGTGTAACATGAACTCTACTAGCAGCAAACTTGAATGAATAAAACTCCCTTGGGAACTGAAGATGCTTTCTGTGCGTGATTAAGCTGTAAATTATTTCAGCTAGGATTTCCACACGGAGCCAGCAAAACAGGGCACCCAGTTCCCACTCAGTGGATCCTCTCACACCCTTCACAAACCTCAGCCTGGCTGGAGGTCACCAACCCAGTCCTGCGGATTCACTGTAATATTATACACAAACAATGCAATTAAGTGTGATTTCTACCCACACTCTTTCAAAGCAAACATTTACAAAAGCACAGGCAAGTGTCACGTAAAAAGGAAACTAAGGCACAAAGGATTCACAACGCAACAGCAGAAAGGAACAGAGTTGGCAGTGTAGCCCCAGAGCTTCATTCTGAGATTCAGGCTCACATCAATAAACCAGTCGAGCTCGATGACAGAATCCCTTAGAAGTCCTTAAACAAAGTTTAATCAATGTTCAAGCAATAACAATTAAAAATATATTAATTCCATGAGTCTCTAGTGCTCATCACCACAAAAGTCACAACTCATAAAGCTGTTTTCAGATCATCACTAGGTGCAACAGCGGGACATGAATAATCTGAACATCACAGAATATGCTGCCTTAAGAGCATCCGAGAGGCTCCTTTTAACCATCTCCCGTTACACGATCAACTGAGAATGCACAACCCATTTCTGTGTTTCCCTGTTACCTTGCTCCAAAACAAAGGAAAGAGATTTGGATTCAGGGGATGTTTAGCTGAGCTTGGCTCAAGTTTAGTACACCCGCTAATTTGGCAGGGGCATCCCCAGAGCATTTGCTGAATTAGCTGTTGCTGCACAAGCAGCACAAAAGCATTTATCTACCTTATCTTGTCCCGCCTGAGTTACCCTCACAGACTTTTTCCATGACTTCTTACATACACGTGGATTTTCATCCAGAAAAATAAACTGGGGATCCTGCATAGAAAAGGAATTTTAACTCCTGAAACAGAACTGCAAAGCAATTTTAATATCCCACTAGACAACATTTCTGTATAAAAATAACTCCCAGACAGAAGTTTAATGTTTTCATGTACAAAGATGCTCTTAGTGAAATCAAGAAGTACCATACTGACACCTCAGCCTTGGAAAGCCAAGACCAAGTGGTCACATACTTGCAATTCTCTCATTTCTTTTCCTTGGAGCACAAGTAAATTCAGGGAGAAGAGAAGAGACCCTTCAAGTTGATCATACTGAATAGATACAACTGAACCGGGGTATGCCAGAAGCATACAAGTTACATTTGGAGGAACACGTCCAAAAGACACATTTGCTGCTAATGTTATTTATTTTTTTTATATCTATAGAGGATTTTTTTCAGCAGAAGTCCCTTAATGGTAGTAACCCTGCAAACACGCATGTAAAGAGAGCTACAGACAGCCACTAGTGTTTTTAACAGATTCAAAGCAGATCTTAAAAACACCGGGTTAAGGGTTCAGCAGCTGCCAGAGTTTTTACTACAACACAGGTCCCACGGCTTCCGCAAGAGAGGGAAGTTCATGCCAAAAAACCCCTCGTGTTTATATGGCATTCAGGGAATTGCATTTATTTGCTATCTGGTATTCCTCATACCAGAAATCACCCTCTACATATGGAATCTGAATATAAAAATTCCAGTGAGACACCATATATTTATATTATTATACATATATACGGCATTTTCACCCTTCAAATGATTCCCACAATTAGTTACAGCTGTGAAAGCAGAGGTAGAGTTGAGGCCCTTTAAAAAGCATATAAATAAATGCCTAAAAATACCAATGAACATCAAAATAATAGACTAGTCCAGGGTCCAAAAGTTACATTAATGCTAAATTCACATGATTTCCTTTCTGCCTTAATAAATTCTTGAATTAATATCTTCCACAGAAGCATTAGCTCAAACACTGAATACCTCCCGAAGTAAGATTTTATTCTCGAAAAAGCTTCAACATCTGCTCTGAGCTGTACTGTAAACCATCAAACACTATTTTTTAAGACTTACATTTTTAGCTCTTTAAACTACCGCGTAGACTTGTGGTTTGTTACAAGTAACCCAAAGGCATTCTTTGAGAAGAAATATGGTTTTACTCTCCCCCTTCTGATTCCGAGAGAAATCAGAATAAAAATTCTTAAGCAAGTCTCTGCTCAGACATTACACGACCAGCACCGCTTCGCATTGGCCAGCTCGGCTGGAAAGCAAAAGAGCTACTTAAATGCACTGTTTGCACATGAAAGCTCACCACTGCTATCATTTTTATCTATATGCTCTCGGTGCAGTAAGAGGCACTTGACTAGAGAGATTTACTTGATTAATCCTTCGTTATAGATGTCATTAATAACTTCCCACAGTTCACCCTTTAATTCAGAGTTCCTGAAAACAGAACACAGAATACTTTTCCCACCCAAGATGCTCAAGCCGGCCACTATCCAAGGAGTTTGGCTCTTATTCACACCATCTTTCGCAGCTGAAAGGGATGATGGAGTTTGGATCATGGCAAAACACAGCCAGACTGCCTGCGGAGGGAGGGGGAAGGACCAGAGAGGTCCTGGTGGCTGCAATTCCTCTCAGCCCCTCATGCTTTGTTCAAAAAAGGCTGCCACTTCCTACCTACAAGAGTTTTGCTTCAGAAGAGGAGATTATCTTCACCTGCCTCAAAATCGAAAAAAATTTAGGGCAGCATGTCCCTACTGTCCCATACGGATTGCACATTTAATATCCTCCTGTTACCAGATTATTTACTATATTGCTATTCTTCAAACAAAATGAAAACCATCAAACTTTTTAACCCTTTGGCAGGTACCTGGGTTTTTGTTCTGGCTACAGCCTTACCTTACTGATCTTAGGCAGATTATTTCATCCCTGTGAGCCCCAGCTCGCACGTGTACAGGAGAATAGCCTCTTAGAAACTACCACGAGCTTCTGCAAGGCCAATCTCACTGCTCCTTGTCAGGCACATTAAAATCTTCAGATCCCAGCAGACAAAATGAAGGAGCAAGAGTGAAAAACTTCTGTCCATACTATGCCAGAACAGTTTAAGTCACAGCACCCTCCTTACACCAGTTAATAGCTTCATTAGTTGCACAGCTGCCAAAAGACTGATAGACCACGTAGACTTCTCTCGGGAACAAGGGTGCGCTCACTTGACTAGGGCAGCCCAAAGCAGTCTCAGTGATGTCAAGCACATGGAAAGAGGCAGGGCTTGCTGGCTACTGAAGCTGTTCCTGTTGTCACTTTAGAGGATATTAAAATGAACTAAACCACTCAAAATCTCAAGGAAATCCAGTTAACGCTCATTTTCTTGCCTGAAGCACTGCTGAGAGTGTAAAGTCAACAAAGCACAGCTAAAAGATCCACTAGATGAGAAACCAGAAGAAAGAGGGTCATTTTAAAGATGTTTGCATTGGCACTGACACCTAAAGGGAGACAAGAGCGCAAGATTACGGGTGGTGCTCCACACTGTTACAAGTCTCTCAAATGCACAGAGCTGCTTATGGCTCTCATTCCATTTAAACACCACCAGGCAGCCTCTGTTCCTGTCCTTTGAAGTTCGGGCAAGTCTTGGGTGCTAAGGTGAGAGCCTAGATTCCCCCAGAGGCTGAGGGCTAAAGGGCAATGCTGGTGAAGACAGAATGGCTTGTTCTTCTTGGTCTGGAAAAGAGATGCAGAAAGACACAAACGGCTTTAAGAACAGCCTCACCTTCCACTAAAACCACCAGGCCCAATGAACAGGAATTTGTGTTAATCCAGGAGAATTTTCCCTCAGGTTGCAAGACCTGCAATGAAGCTTTCTGCCACCAGCTTTGAAACTGGCTGAAAGTACCAGCTCTGAATAGTTGCAGTTCTTCTCTTGCTCAGTTAAAATGCTGCAGAGGTATCAATGCAGCTGTGTAATTAGAGGTGGAAGATGAGAGAAAGCAAGTGCCTCTCCCCTCCTGCTGCAACAGGAGGTCTCCACGCAAGGGGGCTGCAAGAGCACTGGGAGAGAAGGAGATGGAGACTTTCTTTCATCACCGCAGGCAGAGACCAGGTCCCCTTTTTGTCAGACGCAGGCAAAACTCAGATATAGGCTTTCCCTGCAACAAACTTCCTAGCATCTAATTTTTAATACAGGCAGAGGAAAAGACAGAAAGACACTGGATGAAGACTAGCACCCTGTGAATAGTACCCATCTTCTCTAAATCCTGACTTATGCTCAACCTACTGTAACACCATGGTTCCAAGCTGACGCTAACGGCAGATGAAGACTATGCATCTTACATCACTTCTCTTCCCCAGAAGTCTTGCACATTTATTAAGGACTTTATATCCTCCATACTCGTTTTGCTCAGGTTCTTGTGAGTTCTGAAGCTCCTAGCCAGGGTTGGGGATGCCATTCTGATGGCAAGGACAAGACCCGCCTCTCATCAAAAAGGCTTTTAGTAACTATATTGCTTTCTTCCTGCAGAACAACAGCATGTCGTGCACACCCCCCCTCCCCTCCATCTCACCTAATGTCATTCATTTGAAAGGAATAAATCATGACTAGCAAAGGCATGCAACTGAATATGTATCTGGCTTTCACCGATACACTACACAGGCAATTATTATACCTCAGTAAACATGACTTTCAGAAGATCATTGAAATTATGCCTCCTAGGAAATGTACTCCACAGCACAGTTTGCAACTAGATTAATCCCAAAAGGTAACTAGCAATTTATTTATACATGGGTCAACAGTGACCCATATGCAATTCTGAAATGACAGAGTTTTAAAAGAGATTTTAAGATGAATAAAGCAAATAAGATTGGTTTATACTCCCTGCAGCTACAGGGCACCATCAGTGCTCTAGACCAGTCAGTTTGGACCACTAAATTAAAAATCCAGGCAGGTTTGGTTGAATCAAATTTAACTACATTAAAATATGGGATTTCATATGAAAACCGAGCCTTGATTCAAAATCAAAAGTCCAAAGAGTCAGAGGACAGTTTCTCCAGGACTTCACTGTTGCAAATGTTAAGAACTATCAAACAGTGTCACCCAGTGGTAAAGGACTTCCTGCAGACAGGAACAGAGTAGGAAAAGTCGGGGGGGGAAGGGGGAAGACTGAGCCAAATCCATGGTTATACACAAAACTGCTAAACTTAAGAGCAAACAGACTAAATCCCACACCATTTTATTAGAAAGTCTTACTTCTAAGTCATTCTATTTCTGAAAACATCAGCAAGAGGACAGTGATTCTTCAAATATAAAAAGGTTTAACTCTAAAGAGGTGTATTTCTGAGGGAGAGGGGGAAATCCAGAGCAGCCAGCAGACTCATTAATTGCAAGAGTGGAAACATTTCAAACATCTGACTTGAGATGCTGAAAAGGAGACTGGTGAATCTTGAGCACTCTTAAAATCTAGTTGACAAGACTTCAGCAAGATTCTTCCAGGGAAGAGAGAAATACATCAATACATGGCTGTTTCTGGGCTTGTTCTGTATTTTCTTCACAAGATCCAGTGAGCAAGATGAGAGTAACGTGTGTCCCAGTGAAGCCAAGCAAGGTCCAGGAACAAAAGAGTGTATGTCATACTCCTGAAACGGAAATCCTCTTTGGATGCTATGATGATGATGACAATGATGATGACAGAGGCTCCTAGTTAGTATTCAACCAGGCAGAAGTCTATGCCAGATATAAGCCAAAAAGGGTTAAATGACCTTTGAAATGTATGACAAAATTTTGGAGCAAGAGAAGAAGCAGGTTACTTAGCACTCATGTAAACATGACTGGCACAGCAAACACAGTTTTATTAAGTATAAAGAAAATAGGATGTTAAAAAGCAAATGGAAAAGGAATATCTATGAACTGGAGAACATACCCTATATTGAGGCAGTTCTAAGAGCTCTGCTCATTTGATTTTTAAAAAGCGAAGATTAAGACCAGTCTGATTATCCTATAAGCAACAAGCCTGACAATGGTTTGAGAAATTTCAATGACTGGAGATTGAGGCTAGAAAACAAATTCCTAAAATAAGGCGCACACTTTTAAAGCAAGGGGAATAAAACGCTTGATTTAGTAAAAGATTTGTGTTCAATTGCATGGAGAGACCAAATTACAGGATCATAATTATCCCTTCTAGTTTTACAGATTTATAAATCTATGAATGCAATTAGTAAGTGTTTGCAAGGGGGTCAGAAGATTAAAATCTCTGCATTAATCAGGTAGTTATGCATTCAGTAGCTACAGCAGCAAAAATGAGACCAAGCGAGTGAAGTATTTCACATGCTGCCTAAGTTACACCAGCGCTGTAAATCCCAGAGTCTTGGCAATCAGAGCACAGCGAGGCTGGTGAACCTCCAGATTTTGCTTCGTGCCACATTCTGTTCCTTAGGGCACACCAGCATCCTGCCTGGAGTTATGGCACAGCACGATCTGCTGAGCTGTCATGCATTCCCTCCTCTCTGGGTGTTTCTGAATGACAACTTAAAAGGAATTCTGTCACCCATAAAAGAAGCCCATTTTCACAAATTTAAAAACACAAACGTAATGAAAAACACACAGTCCACTGCAGCTTTCCAGCTTCCTAAATATATTCATAGGTAGTTATGTAAAACTTAAGTACTTCTTCAGACTGGGCAGATATGTATCAATATTACCTGCGAACTCAACAACTCAAGTTCCCTTCATTTTCTAGAAAAAAAAACCTTTCCTAGGCAGGAAAAATAAAACAAAACAAAACAAAATGATAAAAAAAAATCTACAGTAGTAAAGATTGCTTTTTTCTTCTCTCTTTGGTGGCAAATGGCTCAGAGCAAGCATCCAGCCTCTATTTCGATTTCTTAACACATGGAGTTAAGAAATCTTCTTAGAAACAGAGAAAAGGAAACAAAAAGAAATAATTTTCTTAAACCTATTGCTACTCCAAGCTAACACACTCCCAGCTTACTCACAGGAAAGAAATAAAACCTTCACCTCAAGTAGTTAGTCTTGGCTCAGGCAGCTACATCCACATTCCTGCTTGCACTGTGTCCACAAAGAGACACCCTTCCCTGCCCAGACCTGTTTTATCCACTCTCAGCTGGAAGAGATGTATTTTAGGTATGTGGCTCCTCACTGCAACTCAGTCAAAAAGGTCACCACTACAAAGGCAGAGAAGAAAGACCTGAAGGAAAAGGCAAAAATAAGGAGACCAGTAAAACTGATAACCTGATCTTCCAAAAATGAGGTGGAGCAAGAAATTAAAGAGAAGGCTGTTCCACACCCTACTCATGACCTTAACCAAAAGCGTGATGCCCTAATGGATTTGAAAGGAATAAGTGGGTGCAAGAATATGTGTCAACCAGAACAAGCCTTGTGGAAATGTACGCTACAGGAGGGAAGGCATACATCATATGGGTTTAGGACAGCCAAGCCCGACATACATGAAGCTATTAAACTGCAACAATGATCAACAGGAGCCCTGCAACAAACACTGTGCCACAGCCATTTACACAGAAACACAGAATAGTCAGGGTTGGAAGGGACCTCTGGAGATAATCTAGTCCAACCCCCCTGCCAGAGCACGGTCACCTACAACAGGTTGCACAGGACGGCGTCCAGGCGTGTTCTGAATGTCTCCAGAGTGGGAGACTCCACAACCTCTCTGGGCAGCCTGTGCTAGTGCTCTGCCACCCTCAAAGTGAAGAAGTTCCTCCTCATGTTAAGATGAAACTTCCTATGTTCAAGCTTGTGCCCATTACCCCTCGTCCTATCAATGGGCACCACTGAAAAAAGACTCCTCCCATCCCTCTGGCATCCTCCCTTTAAGTATTTGAAAGCATTAATAAGATCCATAAGTTCCATTTAGTGGAACATCATCTTCTCACTGTTTGATGGAAGAAATAAGAGTTCTGAAAAACAAGAATTTATAGAAAATAAAAATTGAAAAAAAAAATGTTGGTACTGGATCACTTCTGTCAAAGCTGGTGACTGTTTACATGCTCTTTATGCACAGCTACAATCAGCAGCTTCTACTGCAACCTCATAAATCAGGAAGCTCTGACACCAGGGCAGGGCTGAGTACCAGGCAGTACGCTGCAGATGAAAGGATAACACAGCCTGCCTCGCTTCTCAGACGGAAGGGCGTTGTTTTCTAAAGAAACGTGCCTCCGTCTGAACAGTATAGTGATGTGTTGCTCACACAACTGAGTTGCCTTTGGCCTTTTAGCGTCACCAGAATGAAGACCCCAGAATGTCAACACCTAAAACAAAAGCAGTCACACAAGCTTAGCACGGGCACAGGGGAGATTTTAGCTTATACTCTGGCAGAAGAAATTAAGTTGTGTACGTACGGTGACAAGGGATTGCTTCTAGGATGTTTTCTACATCACCTTCTTTTTTTGTTTTTCTTAGAAAGGCTTAAAGAGGTTCAGGAAGGGAGAAACAGACCACCACTCAGTAATCCCTCCAGAAAGGAACTGCTCAACAAATTCCAAGTAGTTAACAAAGAAAAATGAGAAACTAGAAGGATGACCCCAGTTTCTCCACAAAGGGATTGTTTGTTGAGCTTGTGAACTGGTGGCAGGAAAGGAATTTCCTACAATTGTTACCTTTCTGCTTGACAGACCACCTGGAGGAAGGTCTCACACTGTCCTTCCTCAGCAGCACTCATGGAGGGGGCCAGCCGTGCCACTGGAGTTAGTAGGACTGCTCAGCTCTGCTTCCTGCATTCTTCTCCGGGGCTTTTGAGAGGACAGCTCACTGTGCTACAGAAGTGGAGTTGAACT
Source organism: Vanellus vanellus (assembly GCF_965231255.1). Lineage (NCBI taxonomy): Eukaryota > Metazoa > Chordata > Aves > Charadriiformes > Charadriidae > Vanellus > Vanellus vanellus. The sequence continues at coordinate 8,419,462 of NC_138905.1, forward strand.
GGACTTAAAATTGAACTCTTAAGTACCTACGTTAAACAAGTAAAAAAAACCCTCAGTATTCCTAAGAGGCACTACAGGGATCTCCATCAAACTCTTAAAACAACCTACCTGCATCCCCAAAAGTCACATGCTAGTTCACAATAGTCTCATAAATGAAAATAAAATGTGTGTATTCTTGTCTCTTCATGCTCAATAATAAAGAGAACCTTAAAGAAACCAAAACCCAAACGGCTGCAAAGCAAGACTCATGTAGAGCCAAGAAAAGAGCTGAAAGTCTTTGTCGTTAGATGCCTGCAGCTGAGGAACAAAAGCAATGTTAGGTCACAGCTTGGCTCTTGCTAGTCAAGGTTCAAGAAAGCAGCGTACAGAACTTCCAGAGAACAGAGTGCCATTTGTCATTTGCATATAGACAACCAGACAGCCATGTCTCTGAAAAAGGGTGCTGTCAGCCTGAAGAGAAAAGGGGTTGAAAAAAGCCTTCTCACAAGCCTTGGAGCCCTCTTATTAACAGCATTTCACAGGTGACCCAGCTTATTTTACAACAGGCAGGCTGAAGAGCTGTCCCCTAGCTCTGATTTTTAACAACAGAAGCTTAATTAATATGATGAATACCTATTGATACAAAATCGTAAGTGCCATTGCCAGCGGCACCTCTTCACACCTGAAGCCAACCCTGTTCTTTGTTCCTCTGCTGAACAGACATCTCGGGGGACTCTTTGCACCTGCAGGGCCTGACACCAAAGAGAGAAACTTTCAAGCCAACAAACTTTATATGCTGGCAGTAAACTGCATATTAAGAACTCCTTAAAAATGTCACTATACGCTGTCCCCATCAGGATATCATCTTACTGTCCCAGATGTTTGTGGAAGGAAGGAAGAAATGGCAAGGCGTGTTCCTACTGTCCTCTTCCTTCTCTCCTTTAAGAGCTAAATGGGCCATTTAAAAAAAAAAAACCAAACACAAATACAGAAAAAATGTAATTAAAATTCCAACAAGCCTATATGACCCCCATAGTTTTTAAAAAGCATACCTCTGTTTTGCAATCAGAAGACACTCCAACAAACGGTCATGAGTGAATACTCGGCACTCCAGTGAACACATCGCGCTGTGTCACATCCTAGCAAGCACTGCTTTTCATGTTTCCTATCACCAAATTAATTACTAGTTTTCTCCATGACTGCGTAAACTACGACAACGGTATGGATGTATTAGAAGGAAAGGAGCTGTCTTTATGATCAAGGGTGAAAGGGCAATTGGTATTTGTGTAAGCACCTCATGCATTCTTGATTCCTTGGGTTGTGCCTCACTACAAGAAAGGTGGTCTCCAACTGTAAGCACTATTTTTATCCATGAAAGGAGGCAGAAGCCCTTTCCCTTTACAGTAGATTCTTAACCTGTTAACTAGTCCCATAAATCTGAATAAAATAATCCAACCTTCCACAACGCTTTCAAACATTTTAACCCAAGTTGCTCAAGTTTCTACATACATCACAGCTTGTCCATCATCTTGCAACACAATCACTTTCTCAACCTGATTGCTTAACAAGTAGTGGAGAATTGGAGATTGCCAAAGCAGAAAATTAACATCTGCTTCTTTTTTTTAATTAGACAATCATGTTTTGCCGTGTTTCACTGAGGAATTATGTTTTAAAACTGCAAAAATGTTACCGAGGGGAATTCTTCAAAATATAAACTGGGGCCTGTTCATTATAGTGGGCTGGATCACAACAGAGGCTCGTTCATTTAGCAGGAAAGCTGCCCTGTAATTACAGCGACAAACCAAGTCACGACAGAAGAGAGACGCTCTATTCTCAGCTCTACCAAAAACTGTATTTGTGATGCTGAGCAAGTCGCTGAGGCTTAAATTAATCTAGAACAGGCTGTTGTTGTCAGCACAAGGCAACATGTTGGATACCAAATGCTGAGAGCGCAACACAGGCTTTTTTGGATGAGCAAAACAGTAAGAAACATCATAAATTACGACAATGCTATGCTTTGTTCTATTATGGGCAGCGTTTTTGTCAAAAGTTTTGGAGCCATTTCACGTTAAGCAGTCTTTTTTTAGGACTGAACAAATGCTTGTTTTAGAATCAAGAGGCAAAATCCAAATGGGTAATTTGCTGAATGAAGATTAGAAAATGAAATTGATGATGTTTAAATAAGCTAAAAAGTTATGCATTAACAGATACACTGAAGAAAATTTAGAAAATATGATAGAGTTAATAGCACAGAGGCTGTGAACTTCTTGGTGCTGCAAAAGAAACACCAGGTATTTATGAGTCTTATGCCTGAAGGACCAATGCCATTTTTACCCCAAGCCTATTTTATGAATGTCTTCCTTCCCAAGTAACTACCAAAGTCCCCAGTGTTTTCTTTTTTGTTATTTGTGTATGGATTTATCATCTCAACAACAACAAAAAGACACATTAAACACATGCTTTTGTAAGCTGCACTAGTAAATACTTTCTGAGAAATGACTCCAAGACGAAGATCCACATTGAAAAGCTGGAATGAGAGCTGGGAGCCTGAGGGCTTTTCTATCCCACTGTTGAACACAGCACGTTCTTCTCAAGCATGTTAGTAACAAGACAGAGACCCATTTATCAAAATCTGTCCTCTTTAAAACAGCATGTACTCCTCAACAGTCTCAGTGCTCAGCAGGGTGTTAATACTGCATCTTCAGCCACTACATCAATGCGAGTTTACCATATACATTAGCGTTTAAGATTACAGCAAATGTTTGCTACAGTTAAGTCCCGTTTCATCAAGAGAATGTTAATAGTCATCCTTTAATGTGAATGTTAACAAGTCAGCTATAGCTTTTTTCATATCATCAAGATATATGATGTTAATATCATCAAGATATATGATGTTATAAACACAGGATTCCTACCCACTACACTGAACCCAGCAGCCTGCCTGCACAGTGGATGCTGTCCCACCTGCTTTAACACTGATCCCAAAAAAGCCATTAGAAAAGCTGCACAGAAACACAACAAAGGCAGCATTTTTACTGCCAGACAGCAAAAGGATCCATTTCCAGTTTAGAAATGCATTTGGTTAGGAAAGCAAACAGGCAATCAAAAGTAATCCAGGAGCCTTCCCCTCCACAGATTTGTCATTAATACTTCTTGTTCTCCCACCTACACCTTTCCAGCACTGCTGAGAGCAGCAACATCACAGGTACCAGTGGCACCAAACTACAACTGGTAAATGCATGAACACAGTTTGAACATGGTGTTAGCTCAACCAGATATGCGTCTTAAGGATCCTTCCAGCAGACAACAACTTGCTCCAGCCAGTCCCAAATCAGCCATATTTGAGAAATACTATAGCAGTGATCAGCTTGTGCTGCACCTGCATGAGCAAACGGGCCCTGCAAGGAAGCAAAACCCCCAGGTGAGACAGACACAGTCAGCTGGGATCATGTAACTCCTGCCACTGCAACACAGGAGTGAAAATCAGCACACGGGTGTACCTCTATCAGTATCAAGCAAAGTTATTCCAGACTGGGAACAGCTGTGTCACATAAACACAATCAGTGCACAGAATTGTACCACTTCAACTCAACAGACAAAGCAGTACAACTTGTAGGAAAAGGTTAGAATCGCAGTAACATTTAAGATCAGACATAAAGTGCAGGTGAAAAAGTGAAATATCTCTATTAAGGACATTGTCCCAGCTCCTTCACCTTTCATGATATATGCAGGCAATGAGGAAGGAGTTACAAAAGGCTGAAATGACAAGATTTTAATTGTTATTATTTGAGTTTCATTAGAGCTTGTGTTATACGTTTATTTTACAAACAGCAATTAGAACCAAAATTAGAGCAATCTCACTGTCCACGCACTTGAGAGAGTCATCATGCTCCACGAGCTTACAGTCTATGCAGAGGACTGAACCATTATTCCCATTTTATATCCTATATCTTCCTGGAAGCCAGTGGCCTTTGGGGCTTACAAAAGAAAAGAACTTTGGGAAATTTTACCTTTGACTGCCCTCAGTCAGTGTTGCATCCCTCCAGAGAAACATGACCCTCAGCTCGTCTTTCACACAAAGGTAACGTTTTAGATAACTCTTTAGTTTAGATTTTCCACGTAAAAAAGATGTTGGTTTCCACCTTCGTCCCCAAACCCTACCTTGCCAGCACTACTAACTTGTTTGCTGCAAAGTCAGACTGCATGAGATGAAATATTATGTGTCTTTGAGCAGGGTGACAGTCACCTCCACGAGAGTCCACCCAAGATAGCATCATCTTGTACGCAGCTAAAATAACAACTCCACTGTTTTGGGTTAAGCACCCTTTTTCAAGAGCCATTTCCCTCTCACGAACACGCCTAATTAAACATACACCTCAGGACCTGGTGGAACAAACAGTAAGTTTTTGTGGTTGTACAGGGGTGCAGATTTTGATTAAGGAAGTGTATGTCTGCAAATTAATTTTGACCCACATCCTATTGTGCTCAGTGTTTTCCTATGGCTGCTATTCAACATAAACATTTACTACCATTGAAAACCCAGTGCTTCCAGGAAAACGATGTTTAGTTAAATTCACACAGTGATAAAAAATATTACAATAAGACCATTAAAAGTTTGAAATCAATGGATGAACTTTGCAAGTCGGCAGCAGTGGGTTTACTAGAGGACATGACAACAAATGTGCCTGTCCCTCATCAGAAGTACCAGTCTCACCAGTAGGGAGATTAACAAATTTGTTTGTTGTTTCCAGTAGGATCCCAATGGAAAAGTTTGTAGAGGCTGGAGCACACACTCTTATCAGGGAAAAGAGATTTACGCACAATCTCAGAGTTCTATAATCTCCTCCGGGGGGTATCTCCATTGCTAGATGGTGCTGACATCCATTTTAGAGAAAACCTCTGAACGTGTCTTTTAAATGTCCCTTTCCTAAAAACTCCCATGGGACAGCTGCATTACTTCAAAGGGACTTGAGAGGCAGGAGGAGACAGTATGTTAAATGAGTAAGGCAGACACACAGAAGGCCAAAGAAACAAGAATTTCATCCAAATTCTCACATCTCATCTTCGCTTCTTTACACCAGATAAATCAATGTAGTTCATCCATAAACACCTTCTATTAATCTTACCCAAGACCTCAGCTAAAAACTGTAGACATCAACCACTTGTCTCTGTCTCACTTAAGACCTTTTATATATCCCACTCTAACCCTTGTTTATACCATTGTGATTATTATCTAATTATAAACAATGGCTTGATTAAAACATACATATTTATAGAAGCATCCATGTCACCTACCTTTAGGCCTTTAACTGCTGTAGCTAAAATGGGAAAGCAAGCTCCTTACAGCAGTAGCGTGGTTATCCAGAGGGCAAATCAAAGCAGCTATGCTGAGCACTAATGTCAAATATCGCTCTCAAGCAGCTTCCAGAGACATTTGCCTTCCTCCACTGTCGTTACGAGACGTCCAGGGAGCCTAGATGCCCAAACTGCTTTTTAATAGCAATGGGAAAGGTCCCTTCAAAAATCAAAATAGTTAGAAATTCCAGCTCAAATTTCATAAACTACAGTAATACTGAGCAAATCAAACCGGCCACTGCTTTCTACAGTATCTCCAGTGTGCCAGTTACTTCCAGCTTTACATACTGTAAAATGTAAAACCATGTAAAATACTCAGTTTAATAATTTCCTGTATTATTCACTGCATTGTGTGCAATACCTTGTGGATTAATTATCTAGATAACAAAATGACTGCAAGTGCCATTAATGTTGCCCGTCTGACGTAGTCATCTAAAGAATCAGAGCAACGTGCTCCTGCAATCTGCAGCATGAGGGAAGCTGAACTGAAGAACCACCCCTCCTACCTGCTACATATGGGTGAAAAAAACCCTTCCTCCCCATGCAGGAAGGTGACTAAACCATTATGCAACTGTGGAAAGTCCCAATGACTGGGAAAGTTGAAGAGAGGAAAGGGCTTTCATACCTGAAAGCCAAACTGTTCAAAAGAAAGGAGAGAAGAGTCACCAAGTCTAACACATCTGAGTCTTCTTCATCTGAAATCCAATGAGGAGCCAGAACTTCTCATCAGTCACGACATGAACTTACTATGTAGTGAATGCAAAGCAGTGAAAACTATTTGGGATTCCTGTACGTAGAATCCCAAAGGGTAGTGCAACATCATCAATGGCTGAACTCACTGCAGAGCCCAGTGGATCCCCAGTACTGAATGCTCAGAGGATGCACACACACCCCCTTCTCCCCAGGCACCCAAACTTGGCCAGAAATGCTCATCTCCTGGCATGGAAATGGCTTGCTACACACTGGGAGCAGGGCATGGGCAGAACAAAACCAGACTCACTAGGGACGATCCAATTCATCTAACAGTGGCATCTAAAAGGTATGTACCCAGGCTAAGCTGGTCCTTTCAGCTGGCCTAAGCCAATCTAGACTCTTTCTGTAGAGAGAAAAAGAAAAGAGCACCTCTGGGAATTGACTTGTTAGAGCAGGTCCAGAGTAGTACCATGAAAATGGTCAGAGGCTGGAACACCTCTCCTATGAAGGCAGGCTGAGAGAGTTGGGGTTGCTCAGCCTGGAGAAGAGAAGGGTCGAAGGAGACCTTATTGCAGCTTTTCAATATATATAGGGGGCTTATAAGAAAGATGGGGACAGACTTTTTAACAGCATCTGTAGTGACCGAACAAGCGGCAATGGTTTTAAACTGAAAGAGGGTAGGTTTAGATTGGACATAAGGAAGAAATGTTTTACTATGAGGGTGTTGAAACACTGGCACAGGTTGCCCAGAGAAGCTGTGGATGCCCCATCATCAGAAGTGTTCAACGTCAGGTTGGACAGGGTTTTGAGCAACCTGATCCAGTAAAAGATGTCCCTGCCCATGGCAGGGGGGTTGGACTAGATGAACTTTAAAGGTCCCTTCCAACTCAAACCCTTCTGTGATTCTATGACTGATCACATTTATATTAGGATGGGATAAACATGTTTTTGAGGGTGCTGGTACTGATTGACAAAAGCAGTCCAACGTTGAGAGAGATATCGCAGCCAAGGTGACAGAGCCCTCCTGGACCCAGGACACCCCCACAAGTGAAGCAAGCCCTCGAGCAGAATTACTGCTCTCCCTAACCACAGATGTGGCCACATACCACCACCAGGCTCAGCTTGCACAGCTGAAAACATCTCACTTCTGTGCATCCTGGTTAAGCAAGAGGCATGGATTTCTGTTTGAAGGCGATATAAATTGCATCACTGGAAATACCAATGGAAATATTTCTGTTATTTCCAGGCCACCAAACACAAGTAGCACTTACTAGTTTACTACTCAGGTTTCCAATTTGAGAAATGCCCTTAATGGAAGCACTTTCTTGAACACATACCAAATGCCACTGAACATAAATGTGCCTAAACTGCGTCTCCAAGAGAGCTCTGCTTTTAAATTAACTTTAAGCATATTCTAACCTAAAAAGGAAGGAGGGAAGAAAAAAAAAAAAAAGAGGAAGAGAGGAAGGTGGTCTCTGTTGTGGCATTTTTCTTTCTGTGATCACAGGAGGAAATAGGTTTTGGTATAAGCAGAAAGGAAGACAGATTTACATCTCAGTTTCAAAATGAAGTGCTACAAGCAAAATATTAGATTATTGATGCAGAGAGAGAGGAAGTTGCAAAGCTGCTTAACATTTCAAGAAGCTGTGAGGCTTTTCACTCAGTGCTATATAGCTGGGGAAAATAAAAATATTCTTTGCGTAGGATTTAATAACTCAATAACAAAAGTCAAATAGGTTAAACGCTGCATCTGTTGTTATAATTAAATTAACAAAGTACTGATAGAATCATGCATGTTTTCCCCTTGTGTACCATACCCTGGGCAAAGACGTGCTGTAGCTGTACATATTTCCTGTGTTATAAATTAAAACACAAGCCAAATTCACCCTTCCTGCAATGCTATTATAAATCAAGGAAAATTACTCCAGGGATAAATCTGGCCCAGAGATGTTTTTCAACAAAGATGAGTTTCAGAATAAATTCTACCAAAATAGGTCTATCTGGAAATAATTGAAACATTTTCACTGGTGTTCCCAGAGCACCTGTTTAAAAATATATTGGAACAGATAGTTCCCAGTATTAAACAGGTGGAAAATTAGAATACAGTGTTTTGAATACTCTGTTTCCAGGTGATCGACCTGATACTCTTACAGTCTGGATTTGTGGAGGGCCGTTTTTTGTTGTTGCTGTTTCATTTTGTTTGTTTGTTTGTTTGGGGGGGGGGGGGGTTGGAGGCTTTTTTGGAGGTTGGGGAGGGACTGAAGGTTTTTTTTTTGTTTTGTGGGGTTTTTTTTGGTTTTTTTTTTTTTTTTTTTAAGAATACCTAAGTGTCTGCAGTCTTAAATAAAGGCTACTGTATATGCAGCTCATTTGGGTATCAAGAATTGAGAAGCTCAGAAACTACAGGTATACTTGGAGAATCAGACCCATGCATTCAAGAGATTTCAAATTTTTACACTGAGATTACACAATCAGATGAAACACTACTATAAATAGCATCGGGTTAAACTCTCGGCTGGCATGAGCTGGAGCCAGTCTACTAAAATCAATTAATCTTCCTCAGCTTATCTGACTCATTCAGGGAACATACACCATATTAATATTACAGTTCTCCACAGAATCGTGTATGCAGAAGTGCTGGCAAGGGCAATGGCCTCAGTTAACCTTCATATGCAGTAACAGGATGCTGGAGACCTGCTTGAACGCACTCTTAACACTTCTCCCACAAAAGACTGCATCAACTAAAATGATGAAAACAGCCATAAAACACACAAAAGTTGCAGAAAGCAATTTATCTCCAGCAATTTGCATGGCTAACAACCATTGTAATCACATTTTTGCAGAATCATAGAAAATTGGGCTGGAAGGAACTTCAAGAGGCCGTTCATCTCCTCCCTGCCCCAGGGTGAGCTATAGCACACCTACGCACCCCTGACGTCTCCTCCTTCCTCAGAAGTTTCTGAGCCAAAATCTTTCATTCTTCATGTTATTTAAACCCAGTTGTTCATCTTGTTTTAAACTCCAGGTGTTGGCCTTTAATGCTAATAAATATACAGCACATCAAACTGGCTGGCTAGTTCTTATGTGAATACAGAGCTGAGCCTTTGCTAACACGGGGACAGCAGAAGACAAACAGGTAGGATTAATGACTTTTTTTTAGACCAAGAGTCACACATAGCAGAAATAAAAAAAAAAAAAAATCTGTTCAACAGATCTCCATTGCAGGAGATATTTTTAGCACATCTGCAAGAGACCACAGAGGTCATGAGAAAATTTGTAGCACTCTCATAGAGGCCATCCTCTCCATGACAGGCACTGAGAGGCAACGGGTGTACATACCCTCCCGCTGCCATGCAGAAGAGGCCACTCTGTTCCCAGAGAGCGGTATTCTCTCCAGCGTTGCTCTGACCGAGCCTGTTTTCCATCCCCCAGCTTTTACAAGCTTGTGACAAAGTCCCCTTGCAATGGCACAGGAGCACGTACTTCTCCTCCCCTCTGTTTTCCCACCAGACAGTCACAGGCTCAGAAGAGTCCCACGGAGCAGACAGCTCCCTGCTCCCCTGCCTCCCAAACCTCCCAGGCTACGAATGCAGAGATGGAGCCTGTCAGGGGAGAAAAGGGGAGGCTGGCAGGGAAAGCCATTAAATGTGCCATTTTGCAAAAACAGTACTTGGATGGTTCTCACCAGCACAGGATTCAGGACTAACAGTGCTACTGATGATGCTTCTGCGGTAAGGTAAAGGGAGAAAGATCTGGACGTCAGGATCCTAGTCTTAGAAAAGTTTTAAATTATTAAAGCAAGGCATCAATTCTTGTAACAGGGCACTGCAGCTTATTTGAAGAAAATAGCGCACTAATAAGAACGTGTTTTTTCCTTCCACATCTTCCAGGCATGGCATCACTAGGATCTGTTTGGAAATGTTTCCATTGCATCTGCCACAGTCCTGAAAACAATCTTGTGCTTGTAAAGAGATGTAACACAGTCTCCTCATTGAGATTCTAAACCAGAATACTTATTTCTTCTAATTTTTTCCCCATATATTTCTTTGCATGCAATTATTCAGACAAATCATACTCCTCAATCTCCTGGGACTCAGTTTATTCCAGTAATTGAGAGGGCTTTTTTCTTCTCTGATGTTCTGTTTTTCAGGGCAAGGTTATTTTTTTGTGTGTATGATCCTTTTTCAATTATGCACAACCCAAGGCAAAAGTGTAATAAAAAATGCAACAACTCTATTGCTTATTTTTGTGGTCTGACATTTTCATTTCATGTCATAATGAGTCTAATCAATCTATCCTGTATTACACACATATCACATTCCTAACCAGTAGCAATTAGAAATAGATATCCGATTTCTTTCTTCCAGAATTGTAAAAATTAATGTCACTTGTCACAGAAAGAGTTCAGACTACAAAGAAACACGCAAAACACTAAGTATTTTAATTTGACACCATTCTTCATGTAGTTCTCAAATCAAAAGCAACATTGTTAAATTCTATTATTAGTCCTCCTGCTTGGATCATCACTCTGAATAAAGGCATTAATGAGATGGAGATGTGCAAAGCGTTGTCTTAGAAGCCATAAAACACAAAATTAAAACTAAAATTGAACTATTTGGTCCTCAGAATTAAAAATCCTCAGTAAATCACATAATCACCACGAAAAGGCTAAAGTACTGAACAAGGAGCATCTGTAGCAGCTCTGTTCCTTTCTGTACAAGTGACAGGCAGGGCATCTCTCGGGTGACAAAGACCCAAGTCTCCCCGTGATCCATATTAGAGATGTTGTACCCGTCGTGGTCAGAGAGCCGCGCTGGCAGCTTTCCATCCTGGGGGTCGAATTCTCACAGCTGCCCACGCAAAGGACTTTCCTGTTATCCTCCAACACACTCACCCTTATTTTCCCAGAGGCAACAAGCACAGTTGTCCCAGTTAAGCAGGACATGTCTTGCACCAGTTCATGCCCTCTCGAAGACTCAACTGGTCTCACGTTGGCAGCTGCAATAAAAACAACTGCTCCATGTCAGCAAGGAACGGCCAGTTGCTGCAACAGCCAGTTCTGCCCCAACTGATGGAAGTGGGAAATGGTGACGTTTCTTCATATTGGTTACAGAAGTCTTGCCTTTAATTTCACTTGGAAGCTCATCCCTGCCTATCGGGTTTGTTCACTTGGTGCATCAGCCACTTGCTCCTTAAAAAGTTCAAATGGGGAGGAACAAAGGATGTAGAAGCTGGAGTAACGCTGAGCTCTTCTGTAACTATGGCTTCTGTATCTATACCTCTAGAGGTGGCCGTATTACATCCTGAGTATGTTGGCTTACCACCTCAGACGTCAGAGGACCACCCCAGTTTCAATTCCCAGTGCTGACCATCACTCAGTCGCATGCTAACTGTGAAATACAGACTGCCACCACAGCAAAGTTGGACACGGGAGTACCAAAAATTGAGTGATTCAGCCTCAGCTTTCAATCATCTACTCAGATGTCACATCCATTTCATAAAAACATCCGCCTGTTCTGCATCTGTGTTAACGGGAAGAAAAAAAGCCAAGTCGTGCAGATGTGCAAAGCTCAGAAAACAACAAAACAGGTCACTGATCAGATAAACTCTTAGGGAGTATTCACTGTGAATGATGGCATAAATTTCATTTCCTCACAAGATAACAAGACAGATGGACAGTAATGCCTATTGCAAAATTGTCTAAAGAAAATTGAGTGACACGATGAGGGATCCAGGACATTTGTATACAAACCCATTTAAGCTGAACCCCATATAGCATAGACAGGACTGGGGGTGCAAGAATTGCACAACTCTTAGCTTGCATATTACCTGAATCTTGGACAAAATGCCTGTGGCCAGCCGTCCTGGCATTTCCAGGACAGACTTAGGAAAGCCTAACAGCTCACCAGCTGCTACTGAAACCTATGTTCAACAAGAGGCTAAAAAAATACCAGGTGATCTCTTACTAGGTCCCGACTTGCCACTGAACAAGGTAACAAGATAGGCAGGATCCAAGGAGTTTCATTTATTCAAGTGATCGCTTAAGGGACAGCAATTGTAAAGCTTTCAGTAGCGAACCATTAACCTCGCAGTTGCCAAAAACCTAACGTTTCAGTTAGCACATGAAATTTTTTCACACCCTTCTAAATCCTTTATATAATCTGCGTATCAGCAAGTGCAGATTACTGTTTTTATTTTCATACAGCAAAGTATCATAGAATGGTTAGAGTTGGATAAGACCTTAAAGTTCATCTCGTTCCAACCCCCCTGCCATGGGCAGGGACACCTCCCACCAGACCAGGTTGCTCCAAGCCTCATCCAGCCTGGCCTTGAACATCTCCAGGGATGGAGCAGCCACAGCTTCTCTGGGCAACCTGGGCCAGTGCCTCACCACCCTCAGAGTAAAGAATTTCTTCCTAATATCTAATCTAAATATACCCTCTTTCGGTTTAAAACCGTTACCCCTCATCTGTCACTACACTCCCTGATAAAGAGCCCCTCCCCATCTTTCCTGTAGCCCCCTTTAGGTACTGGAAGGGGCTCTAAGGTCTCCCCAGAGCCTTCTCTTCTCCAGGCCAAACAACCCCAACTCTTTTGGCCTGTCCTGACAGCAGAGGTGCTCCAGCCCTCGGATCATCTTTGTGGTCTCCTCTGGACTCACTCCAAAAAGTCCATTTCCTTCTTATGTTGGGGACCCCAGAGCTGGACACAGTACTGCAGGGGGGAGATCTCACCAGAGCAGAGTAGAAGGGGAGAATCAGTAAATATAGTTAAAAAAAAAAAATTAAATATAACCTTGATAGTTAAGAGTGAAATAAAGAAACAATTAAAATGCAGATTTTTAATAGTGATGGCTATCCCCCCCCCCCAATATTTGCATGTATCTTCCAAATGCTGAGTAAATCCAAACCCAGAGAGAAATACACACCATGGGCCACATCTTTCAGCAGGTATAAGTCAGCATAGCCTGAACAGCTCTTCATACATAATTACACTGCCAAATCCTTGATGAAAAGAATCGAGTGGATGTCAGCATGTGCCTCATGTAAAACAGACAAGAGGGCCTTTGTCAGACAAGAATTAAATTAAGACTCACTATAGGAACTGTACCATACAGTTTAAAAGAAAAGGACACTGCAAACACACATGCAGGCCTGAAAACAGGGGTAAAAAGCATGAGAAATGTCAGCTGAGGTCTGCTCCTTACAAGGAAGGAGATTCAACAGCAAGGAATACTATTATCCATTTCATCTAGAGAACTGGTTTTATAGGAACTGGCAGGCTTGCTGCTCCAAAGCAGCTGCTTGAATATTTAGCTTGAAAGGCAGACTATTCCTTGTGTGTGTTTTAGCTGTGCTGCTAAACCACTCTGCTGACACAGCAGTGCCAAATGGCAATGTGTTTCATACAGGCCTGGAGTCCCTTCAGGCTGAATGAGTGCCTGGTAAAAACTGCACATGGTTTACATGGCACACGGAAGCGGAGACCAAAGCACTGTACTGATGCCAGAGGCGCCTGGAAGCTGTCATGTAATTTTTGAGGACACAGCTCAGTACGTTTGCATCAGCAGGGTGGTTGTGTATGAGCCATTTTCAGTGCCGGCTATTTTTCCGTAAAGAGAAACAAAGAAGGAAGCAGTCAGTAAGAGACAGAAACCTGTGTGGTCAGGAGAGCAGCAAATGACTCATACACTGTAGAGATGCACGCAAGACTAGTCCATGCTAGTCAGAGCTGGGTATTATGGATAATAACTCCAACAGTCTGCATTATGTAGATACCAGGTTTCCAGCCTACACATCTGCCGGTTTTCTTGATAGATACTGAAAAAACCCCATACACCTAATCACCCACCAACAGTAATTCCCTTTACTGCTTCAGTCTTCTGTTACACAGTTTCATCTGGTCCAAGAGACTTAAAATATATAAATTAACAATATCAGATTTTTTCCAATATTGTCAATACAGTGGAACAGTGGAACAAAATAACTGATAAATTGAAAATTTAAAAAAACCCAAACACACAAAAAATTGAAGTTCAGCAACTGAAAATAATTTCCAAAGCAATGATTCAGCATCCTGTCTGATTTTCCACACACACAGAAACATGAGTTTTCCACATATTAAACTAATGCTACCCAGAACAAAAGATGTGCTCAGCTTTCCTTTGAAAAGCCCATCATGCAAGTAGGTATCTAATAAATAAAGAGACAACTGTAGTCTGATACAATATGGCAATTTCAATCTAACATAGAATCTTGCTGGCACTGAGGCTGAAGCTGCACATTTTAAAAGCAAGCTACCAGACCTTTCCTGGTGTGAACATTTAACGTTTTGAGAGAAGCGAGAGAATTTTGTGTTTATAAGTTACTCCATCAGAAGCACACGCTGTTCTCTTAAACACTTAGTTTTAAATTAGGGATAACCAACTTCTAAGATTCAATCAGAAAAGCTGTGGATAAACAGGATTACCAGTCTGGCTTCCAAGTGAAAATAGGCTGTTGAAAAAGGCAGAATCACATTTCCGTGTGGAAAATTTTAAAATTATTATTACTAAATATAACATCTCAGATTTTTCCCCTGCTAGTTCATTTGCAATAATACGCATACACTCATCTCTGCTTGTTCCATTAGGTAACAACAGATAGCAGAGCCAAAGTCATGTTCTTGTTCAAAATCACTTGGCACTTGAGCGCTGCCTCCCAGGTTTCCCTGGAGGGGAGCAGCACCACTGAAACCACGGGAAAACAGGCAGGCGTGTGCAGAGCGCAGAGGACTGGGAAGTACTTGCACGTGGCTCTCAGACCCATCTTCTTCACAGGCCTCAAAATATCCATGAAGTCGCCAAAATTCCCATACAAAACCAAACTGGGGAGGGAGGAGGGAAAGACTTCAAGGATGTTCCAAAGGATTATAATTTTCAGCTAGTTACACTGGGGGAAGGAGGGAATAAAAATCAGGCAAAGAGGATCTGTTTGACATGGCATCTAGATGGCAAAAGAGAGAAGCATTTATTTTACCACACTGAAATATTTTATATTCCTAGTTATCAACGCAGTGTTGAATGAAGTGAAGGAAAGTGTTGCTGCTTCTTCCTTGTATCATTCTCTTCTATGGCACCCTCTGCCATCCAAATTCCCACTCCCTCTCACACCTTTACAAAATGTCAGCACAGTGACTTTCTAGGAATTTGGGCCAAGTTCAAGAATCCCCATCTGCTCCCGGTGGAGAGGAATGAGATCAGACTGTAAATGCATGGCGCACTCCTAGCAAGGAGACATGCGGGCACAATTTGGAGACATATGAAAGTCAGTCCTGACTTTCTTCATTCAAATTAAAAACTTTAGACTCACCTCTGTCTCTCTGTAATGAAGCATTCATCTATTCAGTTCATCATCCATTTAGGTTAAGTGCATGTATAGGCAAGCACTCTCAAGACACTTCATTAATCTACATTCATCTTAAAGATGTTTAGAATTGTAGACATGCATGCACAAGATGAGTTTTGCAAGACGTAAAAGCAATTAGGTCTTGGGAAAAGTGGCTTTAGCAACACATGTTCTCACAGTTATTTAAATATATTCAAATCAAATATATGTTTAAATCAGCACAAGACTTCTCATTAGACAGCCATGTTTTTTCCTGTTTTAAGAGCTCTTTTGAATTGCTTTGCACTGTGTACTTAGGAGCATGCACTTATGCAGGGTAGTTGGCTTGCAGGATGGTTCTCTTTGACAGTCTCCCCCCCCCCACACCATGGGTTAAAAAATGGAATTTGTAATACTTTGTCATTATAGTTGGTAGCACTATAGAAATATATATATACAAAAGATGTGCTTCATATCAAAACATCAGTCTTTCAAGTGACTTGCAGCAACAGATGAAATAGAGCCAACAACTGAAGAGCTGAGCCGTACACCCACTCTGATCAAATGCTGGAGCAAACCTGGGTCAGCAACTCCCTTGACTGCTTGGAAAGAAGGACCCAGAATAGACACAGGCCATAACAGTAGAAAAAAGAAAATACACCACAGCTTCTGGGCTGCTCCCAGTCACTTCCTCATTTATGCTCTGAAGTACACACATCTTGAGTGACCTTCTGGAGATGTTTCTCTCCACCTGACTAGTTATCACGGTAGCCCAGTGCTAAAGTTAGGAGCACAGGCCTATGTTCATCCACTGAACACTTCCCAATTTACCTTCATGGCACTCTGTAGAGCTGAGATCAAATTTCCTTATTTCTTAAGATGGGGAACGTTAAAAAAAAATTTTTAAAAACCAAACCAAACATAAATCAAGCTACTTGCCTGAAGCTACACGAGATCTGGAAACTGAAGGTGGATCATGCAAGTCCCAATTGAGCCCTGTAAAATTAATCCTTCTGCATTTGACCATCTATTACACTTTTAGATGTGCAGCAATTTCAAATCCTGCCTACTTAAACTCTAACAGAAGACTCTTGAATTTTCCATCATCGGAAAAAGACAACCCTAACCCTGGCAGAGAATATTAGACTTTCTTATAATCCTAAGTGTCTCTCTTGCTTCCATCTATTTATTTTCCTTTTAAGTCTATTTGTGGACTTAAAAGGAGAATAAATAGTCCATTTCTTGGCCAAGTCCATTTTTTGGCCACAAACGTGGCCAAGAAAAAACAATGTGATTACATTCTGCATGTGGTTAAAGCCTGAAGCTTGAAGTTTTACAACATATACATAAACATACAGATACATATGTACATACATATATATGCACACATACATAGAACCTTTGTTAATAATCTGAACAGATCTTGATGAATCACCTCTATTTGATTTTATTTTTTTTTTTACAGTGATTCTGGTAAAAAGCAATCCCCAAGTATGCAAACTATTAAGAAAATATGTGAAAAAACAAAGTCTGATTGGCAGACTAAAGTTGTAGGCTGAATAAGACATAAGCCTGTTTAGCATTAACGCCAGAAGATCCCCTCTCACTCTAAAAATCGGACACGCCATTTGCTTTATTAGCTCTAAATCAACTATTCGTTTAATTTACATTACAAATAGGAAATTAGAAATTAATACAATTGATTTAGAACTGAAGTCATGTGAAGACAGCACTTCTTTATTTAACAGACTTTCAGTTTGGAAGTGAATATTACCACACACTGCTTGAATTGCTATGACAGTCCACAAGGCCAGCACTAAAAGTCTGTCGATATAACCATTACAATTTCATTTACTAAGAGTTGATTAACTCAAGGCTTCTTTTTTCACTAATTGAATACCACAAAATGCCTCCAACTATTATGAGTTTAGATCTGAATGTTTGAGCAAGGAATGACTATCTTATGCACCATCTAGAATTACAACTTCACAGATCCAGGAAATTAAACTTTTTTAAATTGGGAAAAGAAAAAGAAAGGCAAGATAGTGCTTCACCCTTGCCAAAAGTTACTGCAACTCAGATTAACTTAGAATCAATGAAACATTAGTCAAGAAAGTAAAAATGAAGGTCTGACCCTTAAAAAGTAGGGCGAGATGCTCCATTAATTTCCCCTTACGTTTTTGTGAAGCACGTGGTCCAAGGTCACCAAAAAGTCTATTACAAGTCACAAATATGCCACCAGTAGAGATCCAAGAGTTTCCCTTCCAAGCCAGAGACAATTACCGACAAAACAGAAGATGCCACTCCAGCACCAAGCTGAATAAAGTGAGCCAGAGGTCTTCATCGGCAATCACATTTAATAGAAATGACAATATAGAGAAACAGCTCTGTAGCCAGAGCCCGCGGATGGCATAGCTCCCAGCGCAGTGGGGCAATTAACTCGAGCCGAATGACATTACAGTTGCTTATACCCCCCACTCACTGCAGGAGCCTTGCTAAAATTTGTGTTTACTACCCTAGATCAATGCCAACAACTTCACAGTCATTGCCTACTGAAAAGTGCAACCCCGCTCCACCTTTAACCTTCCCCATGTTCCCACAGTATTAAGGACATCTCCTATTCCAAGCACCTTATACTCCATCTAAACCCATTTTAATCATGCACATGGAGGCTTTCTTCCCTTCCAATATTTTCAGTGAACATAACATTAGAAGAGGCTGTAATTTTTTCCTTTCTTAATCTCAACAAAACCATTTTCCGCTAAGTACTTTGTAAAAGGGCTGCTGCACAGCACCATTACTGGAAACAAGAGTTTTATATTGAAAATGGTGATGTAACCTTAAACACAGCACCAACCTGCATGAAAATCCTGTCATGCTTCTGGACAGAAAATGCATTTAAAGCATAACAGGCTCTGTCATCATCATAAAATGCACGCACTACTGCTGCATGCTCTCAAAAACCTTCATTAAATGGGGCTGGGCACAGTGGCAGTGAACTGCAGTCTCCCCTGACTTTGTACAGTACATGGGCTCATTATTAGCACCAGCTGTGACCACAGCCACACTAACAAGGAAGGGGAAGATAAAATCTGCACTAAATTAGAATCTAGTTTTGTGATCATGAAAAGAAAAAGGGAACAAAATCAGTCTGAATAGAAGTCAGTGCTGGAGGGTTACTCTCCCTACCTGGCCATTATATGCTTCGTTATTCTTTGCCTAGCGTTAACACCTACCCATTTGTCCAAACCAGCCACTTTCGTTATCATCCTTATTCCCTTGTTGTTATCAAGCTAGCCTTCCTCTGGGGAACGTTGATCAGCTGCAATGAACACTGGCCACTGTACCTAGCACAAAATTTGGAAATTTTGAAATTAAGACAGTAAATCAACACTATCCTCTGCGCATAAGAGACAAGTCCAGATGTGACATAGAAATAATGATGCTATTTTATTAAATCAGTAAAAGAACACTGAAGAGAAGCGAACGAGACTTGGCCTTGGTGAACATCTGGAAGTTAATAACCCTAGGTTAATAACCCTGATGAGGAGTGCTGTTACAAGGACAAAGATCTTCAGGAATTTAACACAGAGGAAGTTTTATTATTAAAACTATACTTACACCTAAAGTGCTCTGGATTATTTAAGATTTCTGTGAGAGCCAGGAGACCTCATCTAATCAGGAATATGCTGTAATAGCCTCTCATTCAGAGGCCATCAATTTACTTTGTGTTCACACACTATGTACAACGTACCATAAAATGAAATAATAAAAAGAGGCAAAAGGAAAGAGCTGATATGGCAAAAGACCCTAAAAGTAGCAAGGAAGGAAAGGAGGTGGGGGGGGGGGGGGGGAGGGCTGGGGGAAGAGAGTTTTGAAGACAAACTATCTGCATGTGCAGTTCTGAAATTGTAACTCCCAACTTCCCTATCGCATTACTGCGTGCACTGCAGATGAAACAAAACAACGGAGAGTAACAGGGCCATGTTGCCTCTTTTGAAAGGAAAACTCCACCATCATGGAAAGCTAATAAAGACAATAAAAGCAACAGGCAAGACTAAGAAAGCAGAGAATGAAAAGTAATAGTATTGATTCAAGTAGTTCATTTTTTATTCATGGATATTCTTTCCAGTGGATATGACAGAAGCGTTCTATGCTTAATAGGTGCCATCACTGTGCAAATGTTTTCTAAAATAAAGACTGATTTATTCTTAAGTACAAAAAAAAAAAAAAAACAAAAACCAACCTTTACCACAGCATTAACATTAAATGGCTTCATTCCTCCATCCAAAGCCTGCACAGAAGGGCGTATGTGCGAAACAGCACAAATATGCACAAGTCTTTTACAAAAGTGTCATCACAGGAAACAGCCATATGCAGTATCCAAGAACCAAAATGAAGTGTGGACCACGTAAAACAAAAGAAAACTTATCCTCAGTGAAACCCCTTTGATGTTAAAACAATTTAATAGGAGGTGAGCGCTATAGATGCTGAAGTATTCTGTTGTTTTAAATTACAAAGCAAATTAAAATATGTTTTTACTTGGTAACCATGGTAAATTTGTCTGTCAGTGATCCTTGACTTCTCAGAGGAGAAGGCATGTGTGTCACGAAGCACCTTTCAAAGGGCTTCAAAAGAAAAAAGAAATTAAAAAGGTGCATTCTGTGTCCTCAAAGGGCAATCGAGAGCTTTATCCAAAGCCCTTCTGGAAGCTTCACTGAACAGCAGATGGTATACACCTGAATTCTTCCCACCTGGTCTAGACCAGTCACCCCAGTTCACTGCAGTTGCTGAAGAGATGCCACCTTCTGGAGGTGCAACTGTCTCAGCTTCACTCTAAAAACATCTTTCTCGATGACTACAAAGGAAGATAGAGATGGTTCAGTTGGACAGGCAGTGCTAGACAAGATGAACACAGGTCTGTATAAGCTCCTAAAGAAACCATCAGACGCTTATTGTACTGACACGACACAATACTGAAAATAACACATTAAAACTTTGACAGTTAAAAGATGATGGTTTTTGCATAAATGTGTGATTCTCCCTCCGCTTCACTTGCTCTTTTATCCAGTCACTATGAAGTTTGTACAAGGACCATTCAACAGCAGGAGGGCCAGCTGACCTCCACTGGTAGCCTCATGGCAGCCCTCTGTGTTCTTGAAGTACACAATAAGGCCTCTTCTCCCATGCCTTAAAGTAATATTCTAGTTTTTTAATTATTTTTTTTTCAGTCCAAGTTGTCTAATACAGTTTTCTATTTTGAGTATAGCTCTAATATAGCAAACACAGCTCTGTTGTTTATTTAATCACTTAAAATGCCAGACAAATCACAGGGATTCACTGGGTTTACCATGACACATGCCTCTGAAACACTTTATATTGTTATATTAAATTTTCAGCTTGCCCTGTGATCAACTGTATTAAATATATGTCAGATTTTGATCAGACGTTTCTGCTTTTTAATTCAACTTCTGTTCACATTTACAATGTTACTTTTCCATACATGCAATACAGGAGAAGCAGAATGATAACCTAAACTATGTACATAAATACTATGTTGCTGTTTTCTGTTATTCCCAGAAAAAAAAAAAAACACACATACCTTGCATAGTTTTTTTTTTCTTTCTTAAAAGAAAAAAAAATCCATATTCAATAATCAGTGACTGGAAAAAAAAAACCCAAACCAAACACCTCAGTTGGAGACGCAGGTCCTAGTCTCAGAGACTTATGGAGAGAGAGACCAATTGCTTCCTACTTCCCTCCCTTCCTCTTCCTGCTTCTACTTTAAATATTTGCAATATTTATGTTTTGAATATTCATCCCCAACTCAGTCTATTCCACATATTTTAACTATAAACCCCTAATTCAGCTAAGAGATTAAGTCCCATTGTTTAAACTACAAAATTTAATCCATAACTATTATGAAAACCAAGTCTCTTTTTACTGCTTCTGCATAAATTGCTCATCTTCTTCCCCAGACTCCACGATAGACAATATTGTTTGCCGATATTTTACTTCATAATCTCATTAGCAATCTCTTCTTCCCTCTCCCATCAGTTAAGTTTTGTATTTAGATAGAAATGCCTTCAGATACTGCCTGGCAGCCATTACTGCAACCACATCCAGTTGGAACTAAAAATGCTATCTACTGTGATTTTGCTGATATCAAACAGGCAGATTAATAGTAAAGGGGTGGAGGGGGGGAAATTGTTACATCTTTGGAAGGAGGTAACGTACTTGATACTTATTTCCTTTAGTTATTGAGCAAACATGCAAAGTACGTGTTTTCCTCCAGCGGGCCAAAAAGGCACACGAGAGGGTCATAGTGACTGAAAGAGGAGACTGTGCAGGTCCCTTTCCTCCCCACGCATCTTGTGTGCATCCATGCGTGCGCTGCAGGACACTGCTGGCTGGAGATGACACAGGGAAGCACAGACTCAAGAAAACATCCCTTCCGCTCCCCTTAGAGGTGCCATCCTTTATGCTAACTTTTGCATGGCTGCCCTTGGGCAAATGAATATCAGATGACTAACAGTCTTCTGTGCCGAAGGGAGTCAGGAAACAGACTATTAATGAAGCCTTCCAAATGGCATTCCGCAAGCCCAAAGCGCACTGGAAAGAGGCACTGGAATAGGATCAGCAATATTCTTTCAGAAACCAGAGCCTCACTGGTGCAGCTGACCTACATTCTCCAAGTCAGCGTTGAAGGACTAGTCGATACATGCATAAATAATGGGTCCGTATCAGCTGAATCTACAAGCATCCCGTGTTGGTGGGAACAAGTCATCTCCTCTCATATACTACCCTGACACCAGCCACAGATGCTAAATATGATCCCAGACCACATCTGTTTTAACTTGCATAAGGTCCTTTACAGACCAGACTGTATCTTGCCAGAACCTCATGTTAGATTGTAATTTATTGACTCTGGTGGTAGTGAGAAATCCAAGGTTTTAAATGACCAACACAACTCTCACCTTTGAAATCTAATTCAAATCAGTTTTAAGACTTCCTTTTTATGACTAATTCCCCTTATCCAGGCACCTGTTAGATTTAAGAAAGAAATCATAACAAGCTTCAATTTTTAAACTTGTTTTTAACCGAAGTGATCCTTCCTTTAAAGACCACAAAGGTTCTTCATGATCTGCACATCTACATATCTTCTTGCGCAGCCAGGGGCAACTTTTACATATTCAAAGCTCGCAGTCTGTGGGTTTCAATGTTTTACATCAAGAGCAAAGTACACGCAAGCCCAAAATAAACCCATGCCTCCATTTTTCACTTCAGCTAAAAAGGATTCAACAAGTCATATCAGAGGAGAGAATACTGGTGTTGATTTGTAGTCTAGAAACGAACAGATGCTAAAAGTTAAAATTATTTATGCAGAAATTTTGACTGTTAAATATCTATAGCATTTTCTGTTTCAGTTATCCTCTGCAGACGGGTTTCTATAACGTGAGCCTTTTGTTTGCTGAAGAGACAAATAAATTACATCACTAATTGTTCACATATAACACACGCTTATTCAAATTCTTTATTACACATGGAAAATCACTCAGTTCTAATGTTCTGAGCAAACACATTTTCAGCTGTTATTCCTATCAAGGTTGCATTAAGAGACATAAGTGAACACAGAGTAAGTTCACAAAACCATCAAAGCGAAACTGATTTTATGTACTTAGATAAAATCACCTGAAGCAAACTGGGCACAAAGTGGAACAAGACATTTTGTTTACAAAACAGATTTATAAAATTAATTATTATGTAAAGTTAGCAATTTGATTATTTTTGGTCCTGATTCCAGATTTTAGAACTAGTAGAGTCATCCTTTTCTATCTCAATCATATTCCTAACTCTTCATCGCTTTCTCAGCTTTGGAATAACTACTTATTGAATTGAAATAACTAGTTACAGAATCCATTGAATGAAATTTAAAAAAAAAAAAAAAAAAAAATCTCTGAATTTGGCAGAAAAACTACTGTCAAGCTTTGTTTGTTTCTCAAAAAAACTTGTCCCAACCTCTTCGTCAATAAATTTCAACAGGTCACAAGTGTTCAGGGCAAGGGGGGAAACCTTTCGGTGCTTAGATCAGGGACACAGGGGAGGTTAAGTTAGACTGAATATTTTCTTACAGCTAAACTACATATTTATTTTAAACTTAATTGTAAATAAGATTTTTGCCCCATTACTTTTAAGTATTTCTAATCCAGTTTAAATTAATGTTTCAATCTATACAATCCTAAAACCCCCACCCCCATATATACGTTCAGCAAAATACTCGAAGAAGATCTCAAAGCAGACAAACCAAAATCACGGGGCATTCCATATTGAAACAGGTCTTTACCAGTCTTGAATTTACAGTTAGTGTTTAAGTCGTATATCCCCAATAGAGAATCTAAAGTACACTCCTCTGACCTCATCCCGGACAAGACTCACTCCTGTATAACGACACTGGCAGGATGCTTGTACATTAAGACAAAGGCAGAAACGTAGTAGATGCTTCCATACCTCATTGAGCTGCCAGTTAAATAGCAGAGCAGTGAAGACTGCAGCAGTGCTGCTTCACCACACACCAGGCACCCAGAGCAGGATCAGATTCATGTCAGATTTATGTTCAGCAGAAAGTCTTCAGGCTCTGCTCACCTGCATTATTCTTCCCTGGAGAAGCGGAAAACAATTCAAGAGGCACACTGCCCCAAGAGCTAAAGTTTTCCTTTTCTTCCTGCTAGATCCCAGCTACCTGCATTGGGGCGATGGCTGCTGCAGGTATACGATGGCCCCTCTTTCCTGCCTATCTTCTATCCTCACCTTTACTGGCAACAACAGAAACCACCTGGCTGCTAGATCAGATAGCAGAAGCCAGCCTAATCACCCTGCAGCAGCTGCCACCCACTTTTTCCCCCTCCCCTCTCTTTTCCCACCTCCCTACATCAGCCCTGCTCTGGGGGGCTGACACAGGAGTCAGCAATTGCATAGGGGATGCGAGGGGCACGCAGCTCCAGCTTGGGAGATTTCAGTGCCTACAGCCGTCCCACACAGAAAGGTGGAACCACCTTATAATCTCAGCCTCTGTTGGCTAAAAAATAGAAAGCAAACATGGGATTGTGTGTTTTTGTGTACACATCTGAATAAAAGGAGGCAGAGATGGTCAAAAAGATATGGCTTCATAAGGGACTGTATGAGCTTTCAGCACAAATGCAGAAGTGCTGGGGGACACACCGGAGGCTTGAGAAGCACAGCAGACGGACAGCCAAGACAGGCGTGTTACAATGAGAGTAAGGATAACAGCACTGTAACAGGGAAACCTGAACTGGTTTAATTGGGTCCTTCTCCTTATAAAATAGTTATAAAAAGACATGTGAGATTACAGGACCAGCTGAAACAGCCATGCTAGTAAAGTACAGGAAACCACTGATCTCAGTAAGAGTCATTTACTGAATGCGTACAGAGAACTGAGTCTGTAGGGTTAAAATATCTTACTATTTCTCATTAATTTTTTTTTAAACATGTACAGTTCCTGGTAAAAGTCAAACACAGCAACTGGAGAGAACCCAGACCCAAATCATTCTGCAGTGATTGTGAAATTTTGATGAAATTCTGAAGACAAAAGATACCAAAGCTTTTCCTGCATAAATGCAAGGCTGACCATTTCAAAAAGCTTTTCACAACCTGCCAAAATAACTTAGACAATATCACACCATCTCAAAAAACAGCAGTAACAGAAGGAGTTCAGAGAAAAAACTGAGAAGCATATATAATTTATTTTTTTTCTTCACATGAATGACTGTGCAACTGAGGTCCCTTTTAACTTAAGCATCACCGATAGATTAGCCAGTAGCACAGAAAGCCAAAAAGCAAAACAAGAATACAAAAGGAGAGACAGAATTTACTTACCAAGGTCTACAATAGATCCTGGCACATCTCTGCCTCAAGAAAAAATAAAAAACTGGAAAGACACTTACCACAGAATTTTGTAAATGCCAGTTGATGCTCGCATACCGCTTCGCTTTACACGCGGTTGCAAAAATTCACTCTGTCTCATGAGATCATATGAATACACCCTAAGTTATAAATTTATGCAAGCTTTTGCCAGAACCAGTCAGACGTTTTCCTTTATTTCCACAGCTGCTGAAAAGTATTATCGCATCCATACTCTACCATGTCCAAATTTTCCTGGCTTTTGAAATGATCCACGCTTCCTATTTAAAGCTTGAGCTGGAATGGATGTTTAACTCATTTCACAAAGACTTTGGTTATACATCTCCCTTTATGAAAAATTTAAATCGTTTGGCTAAGAAGCAGTGTCTCTTTACCCTAAGACGCTACTCCAGCAGCAGTTAAGTAAATAATATGAAACAAAAACAGGCAAAGAAACCCAAGTGTTTTGTAATTGACACAGAAGAGGGTTTTGATTTTTTTTCATGAAGTTCAAACAGAAGAAGTTTTATGACTTCAGTAAAATGAGTGCAAAAGAGTTTGGAGAAGGAAGGTTTCTATTAAAGAGATCTGAACTGGTTCAACAGTAACTTGAGCTCCGTATGAGCTCACTTTTTGCCGTGCCACAGTCAGCAGCGAAGCAAAAACTTCACAAAACACAGGAGGGAGCCGATGACAGATGAGAGGGCAAGAGGCAACGCAGGGGCCATCTCTGAAATAATTACTAGCACTACGTTACAGCCTGCCATGAGAGGACCTTTCCTACATTTTCAAAGCTGCAAACATAAACAGCACTTAAAAGGAAATTTAACTTGAGTGGTAAACCAGGAAATGGAAAAAATGGGCTAGAAAAAAATGATGGATTTTCCTGTGCCCTAAGGAGCAGCCCTGGGAAGTCCCAGCTTTCATCAGAGAACATGGTCACCGGGGCTCTCTATCTGTAGCAAGCGGGATTTCAGGATGATGTTTCCTTTCCCCCACCCTTTGCTGGCTGTCATGAGAGGCTGCTATCAGCCATGGCAAATCTGACAGCGTAAGCAATTTATAGGAAATGGCCAACCAAGGAGCAAGCTCAGGTCAGGTTCAACAGTGGGTAATGCTGCCTGGAGTTCATCCCTGGCTGCCAGCACCCACATTGCACAAGGGCATCCCAGCGGTTCCTGCAGCAGGTCACGCGGGTGGACCCTTTGGACAGAGGGTCATTGACCCACAGGAGGATGGCCTGGGTAGAGTCACACTAAACCTGCAGCTGACGGGAGTCCTAGCTCACGCTTAGTGTCACGGCTGCACATGCTGCCCCTGCGCTCTCCCCTCGTGCAGAACAGGATGGCGCCCGGGGACCCCTGCAACTCTGGCTCCAACAGATGGGCTCTGGAAGGACACAGTAAGGTGCAGTCTGCCTGACGAAGATCTAGCAAGACACCATCTCAGACAGCATGGCAAGTCTCCCTTCTGACAGCTTAACGTTTCACCCACAGATCTGCATGTAATCAGCTCAGTGTTAGGATCTGCAGCTAAACCTCATTGGCTGAGCCTGAAGATTAGAGATAAAAAACAAGAGATTTTTTACAAAAAGTAAAGCAAGGCAGTTGGAGTTGTTCTGTCCCTCCTCACTACTCATCACTGTAACTTGCGGGCAGCACTGATACCGGTTCATCCCCTCCTGGAGAGGTGGGCAGGCTGTTACCTGTCTCCAGCAGAAGTTGTTGAGAACTACCAAAAACCTAACACAGGTTTGGAGCAGGGAGGTTCATTCCTCCTGGGGAAGGTGAGATGAGCCACCATCTGTGTTGGCAGCCCAGCTGCCCAATACCCGCTCAGACGGTTTAAATCCTGACTTACTGGGTTGAGCAGCACTCGCAGAAAGACCTGGCATCAACAGGAACCAGGTTAATGGGAGAGACGGAGGCAAGTCATAGGCTTTGTTTAACAGGAGTTGTCCTCTTCAAGGAACTCTGCAGGTGGCATCTCACATATTGCAATAAATCGAGAAAACCCTGCGAAGACCTTACAAGCAAAGTCAACAGGAGCCCTGCTATGGGCTTCATGCTTTGTATATACAAAGGTGATTTTAAATACGGACCCTAAAGGTGACTTTTTAGGACACCAGTGCGAACATGTAAATGCAGAGAACCTGAATAACCAAGATTTCTTTCCATATAGAGACCTGATAGCCAATTTTTCTTTGGTTTCACTGTGGGATACAATTGTAAATGGAAGCGTAAGTATTTTTGATAATAGGTAGTAATTACTTAGGAGAGCTTCCCTGATTTTTAGTTATTATATGGGCAAGATACCAGACAGAGCATTTAGACAATTAAAGTTTTATTGATAGTAGTAAGTGGTACATTTCTGACATCTTTCATTTTTTCCTCCCAGTAGAATCTGGTCCTTAGCTTACCTTTTATGTACTACAACAACAAAAAGAAAAATAAATATGTAACTTCCCACAAGTTCCAAATAAAAAGCTACTGCTAAAATAGATAAATAAAATAAAAACCAAATTCATCATTCCACATAGCAATCCCCATAGAAAGACTAATATGCAGATGAAATAAGGAAAGAACCTTGCCTAGGCTGTACTAAATAGGTAAGTTTGGAATAAAAAGAGCAAAGGCAGGAAGTAGGAAAAAAAAAAAAAAAAAAAAAAAAAAAAAAAAAAAAGAGATCCTTATACTTTGCAAGTTGGCCAAGTGTACCAACCCTTGTTATATTTGTTTGTCATGTGTTACTCGCTAGGCATGTTTGTGCACTGGGAAGAATATCAGATAAAACATGTGGTTATTTGCCTGAAGAGATAATACAGCTAGAACACGAGCTCAGGTCTGCAGCAGCTTTCCTTAATAAGTACTTCCTATTTAAGAAAAGATTGATCCTACATGATGTGACAGGCCACTGATACAAAGAAATTGCTTTACAATATGATCCTTGACTGTAAAAAAAAAAAAAAAAAAAACAAAAAAACCAAACCAAAACAACACAACCAAAAAAACCCCAAACACCACCCAACATATATTCACTGTGGCCTTCCTGAGTTTCATACTACTGTGTCTAAGTTTCCACTTCATGTAAAACCAACTTTTATCTTTCTGTGATACAACCCAGCAGTATGTTCAATTCAATAGTTAGTCTTCCAACTCAAAGGCCTGAAGCCAGTTTGCAACTACATAACAATTTGAAATAACAAGAGTTTCCTACCCATTCTAATTTTCAAGACTTTATGATGCACACGTCATTGAATTACAGGAATAGCTCATTCAGTTACAAAAAGCTTCTAAAAGGAAGTGATAAATGAACATTACGCCTTTATAGTTGTAACCAAATGAAGGGACCGAAATATACAGGTTTTTTTCCCCTGCCTTCAGCTTTACAAAATTTTCATGTGGTTCACTGCTCACAGAGCTAGAAAAAATGAAAGCATATCTACTATTCTCCATCTCAGCTACCCACCAAATGACAGTTAAATAGAGCTAAAGGAAATTGGTGTGGTTTGCTTGCACAACAGGCTTTCTAAAAAGGTAGCAACCATGTTGTAAAGCATTTAGAAACAAAGTAGGCAGAATCTAGGATGCTATTCTGATGCCCACATCTTTGTTAAATAAGCATAGCTCTAGCAAAACCGAACTGCGAGAACTAGGCTACAAGAGCCACCACAGGGAGTTCCCTTGGTGCAAAGCTAAGCTGCAAAAACGTACCCAGAGAAGACTGTTTCATAACCAAGAAGCAAACACAGGACCGGGTCAAGTATTTAAGTTAAATGACCTTCTTAGATTTCTTATGTAATCATTTGTATGCACTCACACCCCTCCTCATAAGTTTTGGCTCATTTCAGCCAAATTTTTAAAAGGTTTGAAGCCTCCAAAATACAAAGCTCCCCTAAACTGGTGGCTGAGTAATGAAAGACCCCAGCCAGGTGTCCAGGCTCTGACAGGGCTCATTCCAGTGCTGCCAGACAACAGTTACAAGTAACAGTCCTTGGAAGCACATTAAAAACAAACAAACAAACAACTCTTAGAATTTGGATCACCAGGAAATGAAGTGTCAGGAAAACAAAACTAAGGTTTAAGGAAGGCAAAACTGGAGAATCCCCACACTGACTAAATGTGAACTGCATGACAACAGAGATTTAGTTAAGCAGCACAGAAGAGTACAAGTTTGTGATGCTAATGTGAAAGATTGACGCAAGCTCATCTCCTGCTAGAAAGTTTACAGCTTCAGTTTGCAACAGAAATACATATGGTACAAACAGATTACTACAATTGTTTTATTATTTTTTTTTTTACTCACATCTCATTTTCTTTCCAGTCTAGTATTACAATTGGATCCATTTTCTTCCCCAATCCAGAGATCAGGTCAAAATTTATCAAACATGATGATAATGAAAAGGTCAACTCTAATGTACCTACCTACCCACCTGCATTCCTTCTTTCCTTCTGAAAGTAGGTGTCTTGTAGGATACCTCTGGCTTCTGTGGCACATTTAAGAAAACTTAAAAAACCAAAAACAAACAGAAAAAGCCCCCAAAGCCCAAACTATTCCAGCTTTCAGTACAAAGACTTAAAGGAAAAAGACTTAAAGTGCAAGGAGCTGCACTGTAAATTCAAGCCTCCCATAAGAGAGACGTAAAAGATATGCATATCAAAAAAACCCAACACAATCCACAGTAGAGACTTAATTATATGAGAGTTGAAAGGAAGACAACAGAAAAATCTAATCATTTAAGCTGACCACCCTACATTTTAATATTATGTCGATACTCCCACTCCAAAGCCAAACCAACCCTGTAAACTTCAAGCCCCAGATTAAATTATAAATCCTAGGCAAGGATAAAGAAAGCCCTTTTAAAAATGCTCTTCTACTCCCCTTCCATTATGGATTTCGAAGAAATAACACTTAAATCTAGTCAAGGCTTTCAATGTCCAAAACTTTAATGATTCAAGCTTTTAAACTTCCATTCATCCGCTATTCATTCAACAATTGGTTTACAGAAAGATATTTGAATTGTTTTAAAGAGCATTACGGCTCACTGTAGGACCTTTTGATTCTCAAGCATACACTATCACTTATTTACTTTAGCTTTTCCATTAGTCGAGTGACGGCTAGTTCATATTCAAATGAATCACGAGCACCAGAGCAAACATGACAGTTAAGGCAAAGGAATTCAATTCAAACAACATCCAGTGCAGAAGACATTTAAAAGTCTTCTAAGAAAAGTTTGCTCTGCTTTTTAACTTAGCATGTTTAGAAACAAAAAAGTTTACTTAAGAAAGCCTGAAATGGCTCAAACACGCAGAAACACTACTAAAAACTCACTGTCTCTTAATTTTCACCAGTGACACAAAGGCATTGACTGAAAACACTAGGTACTTCAATTAATTAAATTCTTTCCAAATGCATGACCAGAAAAGGTCAGCGGGAATCCCAAACCCTGTTACAGGACCACACTATTCTCGCAAAATACTAAAGTGGTGCAGTAACTGTGTGAGTGCTTCCACCCCTACAACGTGCAATTTACAGAAGCAACCAAGCACTGTGCTTTAAGATATATGGTCCTCTACATTGAAAAAATAAAGGTCATGGCCCTTGTGATCCAGAGAACGTACCAAGAGCATAAAAGAAAAGTTAATTCTATGCTCAGCCCAAATTGTAATGAAAGTTAACATTTGACCAGGACAGAGGGAAAACTGCAATTTAATGAAACCGCAGTTAGTGACATCCCATAAAATGATGCCAATCACTTGTCTTTGAGTCAGCTACATTTCCACATTTAGTACAAGTGCTTCGGGTGACTCACACCAATAATCTGGGAGATAAGTAAAGGAAATCTCTAGCATGATTTTGTTGCAGCTTTTCAAGATGAAGTCTCATTTGCCTGGTGCTCCTCATTTGAACATCAATTATTTGAAAATTTAATTTGAATTCCAATTTGTCTTCAGGAATTTTCTCAGAAGCAACAAGCTTAATGGGAGTAATGTAAGACTCAAAACTGGCAAGTAAGGCAATGATGATGGTCTAACCAGATCCTGTTTTCAGTAAGAAGCAGCTTTTTAGGCTGCCTACTTGCCTAAAGGCCTTTATGAGAACATAATTTCTACATTGGGGTAGTGAGTTTATGCCTGAAATATAAAGTTTATATTATCTTTCCATTATGTTTACTTTTGCAATGTTTCATCCTGTTTGTTTTGCATTTGGTTCAAAGTCCCAAATTAAAATTCTATCCTTACACTAATTAGTTATAGCTGTAGGAAAGTCAATTCAGCCTTTGTTTCTCAGTTTGTAAAAAAACAATAATAAATATTTCTCTACTACTATTGGAAGGATTTGTTTATCTTGACAGAGTTTGGTTTTCAAATACACTCTCTAAAATTCTAAACAGAAATTACCTAGTTTAACAACATTAACTGGAAGGATTGTAATTTTTGTAAACGGCTTGTTGAGCTTTCATATCCTTTCCTTCCTGAAGGTTACCATTTCCTACAGTACGTTTCTCAGCCTCCCATTTAGCAAACCATGATACCCTGAGTTCACAGCATCTTAACTACGGCAGTTCAAAAAGGGGAAAAAAAAGAAAAAAAAAAAGGAAACAGGGAAACAGTACGCTCATTACACAAACATTTAATCTTAAGAATCTGAATCGTTGTATTTTAGAGTACAGATATTTTTTTTTTTTTTATTACCCTTCCTGGCAGAAAATACATAGTAGGAATGGGAGCTCCTTATTTCATTGCTTTTACAGTAATGAATTATCTTTGATATTCAATTTGTTGTTAACCAGTTCATGTAATCTGGTGCTTTCTATATCTTTGCCTGACTTCATAGCACTCTAAACATCTGCACTTAGAAAGTAAATTAACTACATCTGTGGCTGTTTTAGCAGCCAATTAATCAGCTTCCTCTTAGAAAGAAAATATACCCTAAACCAAAGTGTGATTCTGGAGATAAAATAAAAATGAATCTCAAGTCTGGTGAAGCATCAAAACTGAACAAGAAATCAATCAGCTGAGCTTTCTTCATCCTTAAAGATAAAAAAAAAAAAAGGAATAAATGAACTCACCACTGGCTCAAACTTTAATACTTAATTCTGCTAATCCTGATGTTACTTGTAATAAAGAGATTAAGATCCAATACTGAAATGGGAGGAAGGAGTCGAAACGATCCCTTAGAGCAGTCATTTAATGAAGCACCATTTTATCAATGCATGCTATGCCCAGTTTGATGGGACTCTTCATTAATTCAATGGTGGAAGGAATAAGCTCTTTAAAAGCGTACACTCTGCCTTAAATTTCATTACTGAACTCTTGCTTTCCAGCGCACAGAACAGGCGTTACAAATGCAGCCCTCCCCATGTACTACCAGATAACGGCAGTCAAAAGAATTAAGCATTAGAACAAATCCATCAGTAGAGAGAAACACAGAAAAGTAAGAGAGGTGACAGCATTATGTTTCAGCAGCTAGACAGTCTCTTTTTCTTGCATAATTCTGAGGAAAAAAAAAAAAAAAAAGGCTCCGAAAAACAGCTTTGCTGAAAGCTGATATGGGGATACTTCAGCAATTAAGAATTTTTACAGCAGACACCAAGACCTTCATTAGTATAGCATTATAAAACCTGGGCATCCTTCTGGGTGCAAAGCTACTTACATCACAGATTGAGTTGATCACAACCTCAGCAC
Organism: Vanellus vanellus; assembly: GCF_965231255.1. Lineage (NCBI taxonomy): Eukaryota > Metazoa > Chordata > Aves > Charadriiformes > Charadriidae > Vanellus > Vanellus vanellus. The sequence goes on from NC_138905.1 coordinate 8,452,460, forward strand.
AACAGAAATGAGAGCCTTTCCCTGGCAGATGCTGTCTGTAGTCATCCCACGCCTGCAACTCCGTGACAGCGTTGAGGAAAGGAAGAAATACTTAGCCATAGGAAATCATGGCAGTGTATTAGGAAGAGACCAAACAGATACCTGAATTACAAATTGAGCTGAAAATTTAGCTACTTCGATACCCATATGTTCCACTGCTACAGCATCCAAGTCCCCTGGGATTTAAATACTTTCCCCTCTTTTGAAGTTCTACACCCAATTTCTTTAAAAAGCTATACCAGCATCACTGACCAGACCAATCCCTGATTCTGCATTTTGAACTGGCCCACATTTTTAGAGTTGTCTACTATAAAATTTCACAGTAAAAGTGAAATAAGTTGCAGAAATTTTGGACGAAAAAGTACTGGTCTAAATTTTTTTAAGTCTGGTTTTCTTTGAAAATGAGATTTACTATATAGACTTGTGCTTCTCCTCCCTGCAATAATTTTTGGCTGAAGCTGGCAAATGGATTACATTTAGCTAAAGCAACATGTTGTCTTGTCAATGTTAATCCTATTAGTTACCTGGAAACAGGTAACAAGGTTGAGGAGATGCCTTTTTAGTGCTTCTACAGAGAAAAAGTAGACCTTAACTAGCTGGAAAGTATATAGATCCCTATAGGGCATCTTACAGTTTTTTAATTTGTTTCTGTAACACAATAAACATGAGTGACAAAGCTCCTTTATATAGATACATAAAGCTACATCTACACTGGAAGTTTCAGTAAAAATCTGGCTCTCCAGCAAAGCAGCGGCATTCAGTGCAAAACTGACCTCTGACACAAGAAAAAAATTTTACTTCAGGTTTGCAAAAACACTGATCTAGTTACCTTTTCGTGTCTCTACTGTCCATTCACTCACTCTCTCTTCCCTATTTAAACTGTAAATTCCTCAGGAATGTCTCTTTAGGACAGCACTAGGAAGGAAGGGCCCACAGGCTACTGGAAAACAAAACAATAGCTGGCACACATTTTCTAACTTGATGTGCTAACTTGTCTTTACATCCTCGAGCAAGGAAATTTATTTTATTCTGCCTACATACTACACTGCAAAAAAAAATCGAAGTCATTACACATTCAGTCAACTCTTGGGTTTACAAAGGAAACTGAAGGCATGGCACTTTTTGCATAATTAGGAAAAGGATGTAGCATATAACACGACCAGTTGATACCTCCATACTCTCCCTATTTTTGCTCAGTTTCATCACTCACAAACTATAGAGAAAGCAATATAGGCCCAAGAACTCAAATTTGAGCTTCCCCAAAAGAGTGAGTGTTTTGGTACAATGACATCTGCAACACATGCTTCAGCCTTTTAAATTAAATCCTCCACCTGAAACTGACTGGCATGGACTTTCAGTCTTTGTAATGAGCTTCAAGGCTGGCTTTTTAGTTGCTGGAACTTCAGAAAAACATTTTTGTAAATCTCTTCAATGGGATATGACTTCACCCCAAGAGATACATGCTTTCTGCTTTTCAGAGACATTAAATTTCTTGAATTTTAACACTAGCTTTTAAGGTATTTTCTGAAAAAGGAAGAATATGTTCTCTTATATTTCATATAAGAAGTTTAAGCCTTGTTCAGCCGTCTTGTACTTGAAAGAAGAATGGGAAAATGAAGAGTAACGGGCACGCTTAGACTGTCTTTTGAGAGCCACCCTGCTCTCCACAGTTGCCATCTGTGATAACAAAGAGCACGCGCAGGACAACCTCATCCACAGGCAGCGCTTCTTTCCAGAATACACAAGACTCCTTGTGCCTGAGCATTTCTGACGAGGTAGCGTGTTCCTGTGCCGCGCCCTATGATGAAGGATGCAGGATGCAGGAGAAAGGTGGGAGAGCGACAAGGCAAGCTGTGCTTACTGCTTGGCCTTACCCTAGCAGTCACCTATGAAAGGTCACCTCTTCACCTTGCAAATCCTACTGTCAGTACAACTGCAAAGTCAGTTCACAACAAACAGCGCGCTGTGGTTTGCTGCCTCAAAGGTACTCCTAAGGCTCGGAAGAAAAAGTTGGCTTACTTTTAGAAATACTGAAAAACATGTTCCATCCAAGGAAAATCCCAAAACTACCACGACTCTTTCCCCATCCTTTCCTCCATTTTCTTAAGACACTCAAACCTGGCTACAAATTTCTGCCAGACTTTTCAGGGGGCAGCAGTGATGTGCCAGGTATTGTGCGAGTTAAACACGGGTACTACAGCTTGCATTATACGACACAGCTCATCTTTAATGACAAGTTACCTGGGAAAGCTCTAGGATTAAAAAAAAAAAAAAAAAACCAAAATACCAAAAAAACATAATATAATGCAAAGACTGTCATAACCAAATCAAACTCCTCCCTGTTCTCTCCAAAAATAAACCCCCCAAATCACAGCCGCTTCAGATGAAAACTGGCTTTCTTCCTCTACCAACAGCCAAACCCCAAACTGCATCTCGGAGTGAGCCCAGGCATCCACTCTTCCTTGAAGGGCACCGAGGAGCTCAGCTACTGCAGCAAGTCTGAAGGACATAACAGCAATGCAGTGGGATACTCAGCAAGTCATCTTTTTGCCCCCCAATGACACTTAAGAGGAAACTGAGGTAGCAGAGACGCAATTCAATTGAAACAGCAGAGCAGTGCGCATATTTGAAGGGCTGCTCAGCAACTCATCCTGCCAGGAAGAAGAAAATTTCCTTTGGCTCAAACTAAATTCCTTGCTCTCCAGAGGTAGTAAACAGTAAAGCTTTTCCTCTATGGTCATATTAACGCGCAAAGTGACTCAAGACCATCCGTAAGTGCTCTGCTCAGCTAGAGGTGCACTTCACCCATCTGACAGCATAAACTCCAGCTCCCCTGAAATCTTTTCAGTTTGTTTAGAAGCATCCAGCACAGGCACTGGCCTAGATTAGGAGCGCAGTTATGCACACACGAATGGTCTTGACCCACTTCTCATCACATCGTCTTGACTACTCAGAGCTGCGAACTCTGTTTTATTATTAGCACCAGAACAAAAGCCTGTGTATATACATGCAGTCTTATGAATGCCTATTCACTATACAAGCAAGGAATGAAAAGAATCGTTCTATTCTTTCCCATCATCATCCTCCTCTCACCAACCCACCGAAAGACCCATCGAATGCCATCACTATAGAAATACCTCTGACTGGCAGTAGTGTTTGGCTCCCATTCAGAGCAGACGCCACCAGACCAGGTGACTTAGCTAGCACCAGTGGGCACAAGCATGATGAACTGAACGTCCATCCAAGACAGACAGGAGAACTCATGATATTCAAGTAAGCAAAAGCAGGTCAATGTGGGTTTCCCTTTACACAATAACAAAGAGTCTCAAGACTCAGTTTCCCCTCCCTAATCAAAGTCAAACATGAAAGCAGTTTCTCCTTCAGAAGCATTTGTGAGTTTTAGCTCTCCAGCTGACAGGCAAGGTGAATAATTCCTGGGTACAAGGTAAAAAACTAAGGCCCATCCCACTACAACAAGCAGCAAGGTTGCTGTCCGGGACATTAAAGTACTCCTTATAGCAAGAGCACGTTTCACACTTCTTCATCGTAAAGATAATTCTCTACAGGACTCTAATGTGGCTCATACAGAGGGGCAGTAAGTGTAAGAGGCTGAGATTTGCTAAAGGACAGAACAGAGGTTTTACAGTTCATCCTGCAGGCACATACACTGCCTGAAATTGCAGTATAAATGTAAAAATAAAGAAATTGATCTTATCTAAAAGAAAGGACTTTGTCCCACTGTTGCTAAAGGACTGCACTATTCCTCTCTTTGAAGGAGAGCGTGTATTTGCATAAAAGGCAATCTTCTAGCTTCACGTTGCCAGAGAAATTTTAAAAATGTAAGCACATCCAGGAGTTTTGCTTTTAGGATAAATAAAGCTAAATAAGGCAAAGGTTATTGCATTTGTGCTCCCTGCTTTCAACATGAAAGCAGGATCTTTGTCCCATCTAAGCAAGCTGATGATCAGCTGAACACTCAATTAACTCCAAGCCAGATTAGATCTATACTAGAAAACAAAATGCACCAAGCCACCGCAAACTCTGCTCTATCATCTAAAGACCCAGGCTTAAAAATTAGAGTAATTACTGATTTCAAATGTTATTTTAAAAATGTGATGCAGACCGGTGGACAGAGCGCTGCACATAAGTGCTCCAAAATCTTTGCAGCTTATTCTTTTATAGACACAACTTGGAAATGCTGCTCTCCCACCTGTGAGTTTCCTACCCTTCACTGCACAAAACTTACAGCGTTGGCCTAAACACAAGAAGTAGGCTGCCAGCTCAAAACATATTTTGAGACTAAAGTTAAAATAAAGACAGAACTTGTAATTATAACAGTTAACCACCAAACAGTGCTGTAAGGAAAAGTGTTACTTCAAACTTCAGTTTTCCCACTGCGATGAAACACAGCGGTAGAAGGTATCTTTTGGTGTTTTCGAGCTATATAGAAAGGGGAAGAAAAGGTTCTGTTTGACCACATCCTTCCTTTTCTTGCACACACCCGTGCTCCCTGCTCATATAATCTCTGTAAGATTTCTGCCACAGGAGAACAGCCACACACAGCTCCCTGCTGTTGTGCAATACACACAGCCCTTCGCACCAACACCTTGAAGCGGAAGAGAGTGTCTGTGCACAGCAGAAGAGCAGCCGCCCCTTTAGAAACCACCTTTAAAAAGAAGCAGGAGCCTGGTGTCTCAGGGTGGGGATCTGCACTCGCATCACCTCACCCAGCTGCTCAGGTCACAGAGAGGCAGTCCTGGTCTTGCCAGGACCACCCCCCCGGCTCCGCAAAGTCTTCTCTTCCCTTCTGCTCACACCTGCTCACATGCAACTGTACAACGGGCCAAATGAGGGACCTCCCCAAAGATCCATCCAGAGACTCATCTGTAAAAACAACACCCGCTATTTAAAGGCAGGTGTAGAAAGGAGAAGAAAAAAAGTTCCTTACTGCTTTTTCTCTCTCCTATGAGAGAGAAATGTCTTTGTTTAAGCACTTATCACTACAAAACCCTGCTGGTTTTCACAGTCTAACAGAGACCAACATGCAAGTTGTTGGTGGAAAAGCAGTCAACCACTAATTGCATCACTGCCAGGTAATCGAACTTATCTTCATGACCTGCTTTTTTGACCGTGCCTCTTCTCTTTGTTCTTCTTTTCTCCTGCTCCTTCATGCAGGGGGAAGTTCTTTCAACACTAGGCAATAGTTAGGGAGACACGAATTCAGGCTCTTGCACCACTGTGCCACTTGCAACACTACACCGCTACACAGTTCCTGTGTGGCTCGTTTACTTTCTTGTGCTTTTATTCCCCATCTGCAAAGGGAAGGTGTCTTCCCCACTGTGGGAAGATGCAGCACCCTTCCACTTCAGCATGGTTTTGAGAGGATTAATATAAATGAAGACAGAGATAAGCCTGACAAGAACATGCAAGATGTAGAAAAAGGAAGTATCACTAAGAAATATAGTTCTAGCCAGATACCTTATCTTTCTCCTAAAAAGTGCTTTTTCTATCAAATTTGTACCTCTGTGTTCCAGTTAGCATGTGACCCTTTCCACAGCTGAATCTGTCCTGAATCCTTCCATTGGCTTATGTTAAAATTAAACATCAAAACCAAAAGTACATAAGAGTTGCAGGCTCTTTGCAACATCTATGTTAAGCTGCAAACTATACTTTCACTGATACTCACAAACGCATCAGGTCTGGCCAAACCAGAATGAACTTTAGTCTAGTCACTGCACTGACGAAACACTAAGCACATTTTTTCACCTCCAAAGTTAGTGCCTGGATCTTGCTCGTTGATGCTTGCTTTTTCCAAGTGTCAGAACAGTATCAGCTGTGAGTGGTGTCTGACATGCTTTTTTTGTGTACTTATGAGATGCAAATAGATCCAAAGTTGTACAGCGCAAATATGTCAGATACAAAAACGGCTCAGCAGAGATTCTGCAAAGCTGAGAATTGAAACTTGCTCTATTTAAAACTACCACAGTGTCAGATCAGCCTTAGAGTTGGCCACCTGTATTTAATACTGTTAACTACATACAAAGATAACACAGTTTTATTCAATAAAATCTTTTTTTTGAAACTTTGATGGAGCCAAGGTTCTGTTAAAGCCACTTACTCGTTAAACAGTTCCACTCTTCTTCCCACAGCTAGAAGCAAAACCTCTTGTTTGCTATCTTTCCCAATTTTTCTTCTGCTCCAATTTTTAGATGATTTTCCTGTCCTTACTGATGTTACGAAGGGGTATAATCAAAACCAGTTCTTTCTCTCAATGTTACAAGTATGGTAGTACGTAAAAACTCTGTGACTCCCCCCAGCCGGGTCTACTCACTCAGTCTCTCTCAAGCCTGGCTGTTTCACTGCGTGACTCTGTCAAACAATCTGCCACTTCAGCAAATGCACTGACCATAGCCACCACACAAATCAGCTTGTAAAGAAGAGGCGTGTGCATGTGCGAGAAAGATCTCCTAACAGCAGCTGCCACACAGCTCCTCACTTACCTAGTCATGCAGGGGTGGTGTAAGGCAGTTGAATACAGTTAGTCTCAAAACCTTTAAATGCTCAAGGGTGAGCTGGAGTTCAGAGAAACTTCTTAATTTTGAATGGAGAAAAAAAAGATGCCAAGACTGAAAAAGAAGAGAATAAATTAAGGGATATAAGATCTGAAGCAGAAAGGAGAAAGAAGCAGCAAAGTATTTAGAGGACCTGATGAGATGACTTTCCCACCTCTACCCCTTACTTTTGGGAAGCATCAGCATACCATTTTAATTAACAATAAAGTGCTGGGGGCAAAATAGCAACATTACTCTTCAGCACTTTGGACTCTGAAAAACACAAGTGACACTTCACCTGCCAAAATCATCCCTGGCAAAACTCCACTGACATCAGTGGAACTATACCAAGCATGAAATCGGCCCACAGTTGCTCTAAGACAATAAAGGCTTTGTTTTAGGAGATATGGGGCATTGATGGCTCTTTTTAATAAAGCCCAGCAAACAATTGTTTATTGTCCCTTAGCAAATAACGCTGACAATAAGCAAGCAGCTATCACATTCACAGTACACACTGTCTGTCCATATATTGCTAGGAAAACAACCATCAATAAAGCAAGAGATTATCAGTGTCCTGTTCACATCATAGGGAGATTAAAAACAGTTTAAATGCCTCTCAAATTGCCTACAAGATCCACAAGCAATTATTCCACTTTCTACAATGTTCTTCCACACTCCTACTTCTCTGCCAAGTCAATGAAAGTTAAATATCCTTGTTGGTGCTACAGGATATAGCACACATATACATACCACAACGCAGTGGCACCACTGCCACAGAGTTATTCAACAATACTCCCACCACAAACTATACACAGTGAGCACATTATGCTCACGCAGAAGCACCTTTTCCTCATTTTGTCGCCTTTTTGTTTGATTCTGCAAATTCTCAACAAAACCCCCAAAGTTCATATGTTGTTGCCTCTCTCTCGAGTTTGCTGCAAGCATTGCCCTGAACTTACGGGACCAGACTCTGCTCCAACGCCAGCCGTACACTGCACTCGCACAGTATTGATACATGCCAGAACTCATTAAGCTATGAAAAAAAAAAAATCCAACAGAAGCATCAAAGTAGCGAAGTTACGCAGAGCTCCTGTGTTGCACCCCTTCCCCTTGCAAACGCCCAAAATACATTTATCCATGCAGTTACCCTGGCCAGCTGCACTGCCTTTCAACCCAACGCGTAGGAAAATCTGGACATTTGGGCTCTCGCGGCCCTGCGGGGAAACTTTGACAGAACCGCGCTGGGAGGGATGGAAGCACAGGGAGACAGCGCAGGTCTTCGGGGCTTGAGGTGCTCCCAGCTTTTACTAATTTTTTAAAGATTTGTAGGGAATCAGCCACCCTCCCTACTTTGCATATCTGAAGTTCAGCTGTTCTGAACTCCCATTTAACAGGGCAGGGAGTAGAGGAAATATAATACACGTTTGGGTTTTTTTAATTCGTTTTCCCTTTTCCACCTCTTCTTCCTATCCAGCACCGCACGGCCCCGGCCCCACCAGCGTGCAACCCCACGGACCCCGAGGTTGCCCCGACTGTGGCAGAAAAACACCCCCCAAAAAAAAAACAACAACAACAACAACAAAAAAAAGTCACCAGAGAATCAAAGTTGCCCCACCGACAACCCGAAACGCCTCACCGGCTCCACAGCCCCGGACGGCCCGGGGAGGGGGGGGACGGGACCCGCGGAGCCGCTACCGGGACCGGCACAAATCCCGCCCCCCCCAATCCCTCCCCGGGGCACCCTTCTACTTCGCCCCCACCCCCATTTTCTTCTTACCAGAGCTCCGATTAACTCCCCGAATTTCCCTTCAGGAATGACGGGGCTGAGAGGAGGGAGCTCAGCACCACGCACGGCCCGGGGGTGCCGCCGCCGCTGCCTCCCGCCCCGCACAGCCCTCCCGCCCCGCGGCACCCCGAACGGCTTGTGGAGGGGGCACCTCCTCCATCCTCACCCCGCGCACCCTCACCGGCAGCCCGCCTTCCCTCAGCCACCTCCGCCCACACCCCCCGAGCTGTCCCGTCCCACCCCGCCGGCGCCGCGCCTTTGTGTGAGGAGACACAAAACCTACCTCCGCCGGGGCGGCTCTCCCCGCCCGGCAGCGCGGGGGGGGGACGAGGGCAAGGGAGACCCCGAGGCGGCCGACGGGAGGAGGGAGAGGGAAAGAGGGAGGCCGGCGGCAGCCGCCCGCTGACTGACTGCCCGACTGACTGACTGCTCGCCCGCCCGCCGGAGCGGCCCGGCCACACGCGCGGAGCCGGTCCGGCCTCGCCTGAGGGGAGCGGCGGGGCGGGGCGGGCCGGGGGCGGGCCCGCCGCTGAGTCACCGCCGAGGCCGACCGGTCGCCTTCTTTGTTGTCAGGCGTGGAAAAATCCGGGGTGGGAGCGGGAGGCTGGGTGAAAATCCCGAGAGAAACGGGGAGGGAGATAATGTTGAGGGGAGGGGGGGTAGCGGGGATGAGCGCTGTGGAGCCCGCGGGGGGGAGATAAGGGGCTGCCGCCGGAGCCGGGCCGCCCTCCTCTCCCCTTCCCGGGATGGACAAACACGCGTGGGGTGCCCACCTGCGGATTTCAAACGCCTGCCGAGGCCCTTGGTCCTCTTGAGCGGCCCCGCTCACCCGCAAGAGCCGCCCCTCTCTTCATGGAAGAAGCATCGCCCACGTCTGCCTTCGCTTGACTTCTCCCCGCATGGTTTCTTCTCCCTGTCCCCTGTGGGTATTTCCACCCGCCGCTCCGTGGGAATTGGGGTCCCCCTCTCTGCGAGCGGACCCATCCAAGTAAGAGGCCAAGAAGTCACAGCTGGCCGGCCAAAATGTGCCTCGGCGTGCCCCAAAATCTGTCTCGTAGCGAGCACTGCAACATGGAGACATGGCAGAGGGCCTGGGGCGCAGCATGGCCTGTACGGTCTTTAGGAACGGACCCAGAAAAAGACAGACCTTTGGGGACAAAAATGTGTATTTATACATTGGTGTACATACTTGGGTCGGATCCGTCTCTTTTCCATATTTACCACTAGGATTATTTTGGGTTTTTTTTCAGAGCAGATGACGAGTTACGGCAAAGTGACAGAAGCAACTTGAGTCACCCCAGGGATGGGAAGCTTCAGGCTGATGTGAGGACTCACTGACTTGAGGAGCTGAACATCCACCATCGCCTGGGCTGCCGAGACAGACCCTTCCCTTCCAAAAAACCCCAAGCCCAAGACGTCCCTGCAGGAAGGGTATTGGGTGCTCAGTAGGTGGTGCTATTTCCACCAGATTTGTCCTAAATAATCCATTGCCCCAACATGATACGGGGAGCGAGTGGGTAGGGAGAAATATGTTTTGTGTGGGGCAAGGCTGAAATCCTGTGTGCTGGTACATACTGACAGACTGCCCAGGTCTTCGTGTGAGGCTGTTCTTTCACTAGGAAAAAAAAAAAAAAAGCAGCCTGGGTGAGACCCAGCAAATGGATGAAATCCAGAGCATGGGTGGCCACTGTCAGCTGTGGTTCAATTTGAGTCTATTGCCGAGCAGCAACGTATGCAATCAGAGCTATGCTGTGAACAAACGCAATATTATAAAATTCTACACGGTCCTCAAAAAGTCACTTGTAGAGTGACAAGTCGGACACCTGTTTGTGTTGTCCATATTCACAGTGTCGGCCCTGGTTATGGGCAGCCTCATTGCTCAGGTGCCCTTTCCTTCACAGCATTGTTGTGAGATGTAGTTGTTCTGTATGTGGAGCCTGTGGACACTGCATGGAAGAAAAAACCTCATAAAAATTATTTTTTTTTTATTAAATGCAGTAAAATGATGTGCCTAGATGAATAAGGGAATAATTCCCTGTTCTCTGAGCATCTCCATCTGAAGCATGGGAGGGGGAAATGGTGTATGACCAGGGAATTGCAAACAGCAAAGAAAATGAACTGCAAGGCCAGCTGGAATGCTGGATTTCCCTATCTTTTGCATTCTTGACCTTACGGACCTCTCCATATCATTTCTGTATGTAAGCATTAACCGTTTGTATTCTAAAGGCACTTTGTAGTCCCGATAAAGTTTTTATCTCTGTTTCCTTAGACCCTGCACAGGCAGTTGTCCCTGCTCTGAAATCTGAGACTTTACATCAGTGTTTCCCAACCCTTTCTCAGCTCAGACAGCTATTTCGCTGCAATATGTACTGTCTCCCCAGCAGATCCTGCACATCCACACCTTTAAATGGAATGTAATGCTTTGCTGAAGCTACCAAAAATTTCTGGGTATCTTGCCACGGCTTGTCAAAGGAGCACAGGCATTTTTTATGGTGATTGCTACTTTGTTCCAGTGTTACATCCAGTCTAAGTGTATGGTTATGTGGTATCCTTGGCCATACCAGGTGCAGATTTAGCAAAGCCCCTCCCCACCCAGACTGCCAGCTTGTGCTCTGTGAAATGACTGTAATGCTGTGTAACCCCTAAGCTACCATGGTTGTAGCTGGACTTGAAAACTGTTGCTGGACGTAAGTGAGAAAGAGGGGGATTTGGGAGAGGCAGAAAGTTGAAGGGACCCACCAAGAACACATCTGAGGGCCAGTGATGGCTGAGATCAACCTGTTACCCTAGAGTCTTATTTCCTTACTCAGTGCCTCATACAATACAGTGGTCAAATGATAGCTCTGAGTCAAACATCTCACAAGTAATTTAAGGGATAGCCTGTGTCATCGGGTTGCCTGTTTTTTGGTGCAAGAGCTGCCAGGTACCCCAAACCCCTGGTTGGGGAGAGCGTGTCAGTCCATCTCGGCTACAGCCCATAAGTGAGCAAGGGGGACACACGAAGAGTCAGCATCGTCTCCCATCTGTGAGCCACTCGGGTTCCTGGTGTTCCCCTTCCTTCTTTAAGGCACATCATTTGTGCCTCATGCCTCTTGACCACATGAAAATTACAGCACGTGGTTCATGCAATACAGAAATTTGGCCACTACTGCATTTTACTCATGACAAGCCTTCTTCCTCCAGCACTGCGGGTACTGACACTCCAAAAAGCACTCGTGAAGGCCTCAGGGATCTTTCTAGATTATATAAAGATATAAATGTAAGACTTTACCATTTTATTTTAAATGAAAAGCAGTGTATTGGGATCCAAACCATGAATAAACTGGCTGCACTTTAGAGCAATTCTCAGACAGAATGATGCACTGGAAATACTTAACAAGATAAATCCCTTTTTTATTAACGTTATAGCCAAAAGTATATAGTCATTCTATTGTATAAGTGTCATGGGACATATGTAGTATGTAGTTTGGCATTTTAGTATCTTATGAATCAAATATTATGTGTTTTAATTGCCTGTTGGTGTCTGTAGTTCTTTGCAGTCAAACTGCAGAATTAAAAGGAAAATCATCCTTTAATTACTTGAGTTGTCGTCTTTGTGGGGTAGGGAATTGCGTTTTACTCTGTGCCTGCACCATACCTGGCCTTTGAGTATTACCATAATATAACTTTAAATAATAATAATAACAACTTTACTGTGGCAGAAGCAAAGTGGAGCACAGTCAGCTGCTGTGGGGTTGCCCTTGCTTAATTTTAGCTGTCTGAAAGCAGACGCCTTGCCTCAGCAGGTCACGTAGGCTGGGGGACAGAGGGAGATTCATGCCTCCTGCCTTAGGTGGCTGTATTAGAATTGGATTAATTGCTTCTGGAAGTGCTACTGCTGGTTATACAAGGCAGTGGTCTAACAAGCTTCAGCTAGATGCCTTCCTCATAAATTCTTTAGCTGAGTATCATTCCTTTACCCAAAGTGGCAAAATGCCTCCCCATTACCTGCTCCCATTTGTAAACAAGAGATGAGCGCTGCCTGTATACTGGTATTTTTATTCCACATAACATGAAGAAGCACTGACTTACATCATAGGAGAATGTGGTTTTCTTTATTCCAATGTATCCATTTTAAATGTTTTTTTTTTCTAGATTTTTAATTTAATTAAAGTAAATCAACTGGAATGCAGGTTGCTATGAAGATTTTTTCATACCATAATTCTGCAGAAACATCAGTTGAGTATCGGAAGAAACATCTGCTATGCACACAGATGTATAAATATATATAGGAGCTGAAAAATATGACTTTGAGTTTGCAGGGGTTTCTTTACACAAAGCCGGGGGCATAAAAGGGATTTCCTCCAAGTTTTCCTGTGTATTAATAATGAAGATCAGGATGCCACCTTTGTTTCCTCCCCTTCTGAGCATACAGTGAAAGGAAATGGTTCTGGATCGAATCACAAAGAGCAGTGGAAAAAAACCAGACTACGCTCCATGCTGGCACTCAGAAGTTTAATTATCCAGCAGGCTGCATCTTTATGGAAGAAGGAGACAGATAAACCCCATATGTTAATAGTTGGCCCCCTGTGGCTGACCTTTGGCTCAAATATTCCATATTGTGATTAATGGTGCACAGTTGGATCCGAAACATACTCATTCCCCAGGCTGCAGAAAAAAAGGGGGTTTAATTTACCTTCCAACAGCAGAATTTCATTTGATCACTCTTTTGGAGTCTGATTTTATCCCTGCCTGTAGGTTGGCCTCTGAGGAGCTGTTCTGCACTTTCTGAACTAGGACTCTTAGGAGCCAACTTCTTGTCCTGTCTCTGCTCCTGGCTCTCTGGACAACCTGAAATAAGTCATTTCGCCTCAGTTTCTGGTCTAGCAGAACAGCAAAATTAACTGTGACTTCCTTGCTGTCACAGTTTGAAATCTGCAGATAGAAGACACTAAATAGGGTCCACCTTCAGACAAAATTAGATATTGACCTCTAGAATCTAAAGGTTTCACAAGATTAGGTCAGAAAATCATAGCTGTGCTTGGATCATGGGTTTCTGGCCACCTTCTCCCCTAATCTTGCAGTTCTTATATGCCATAGATTGTGTTTGCTTTCTTACATCGTTGTAGTCCTCTTACATCATTCTAATACCATAAAGTGTGCCACTGGCCCTGGCGTGGAGAAGCAGGCATCAAGATTTCGGAGCTTTTGTACCAGTTTGATCCTGAAGGACACAGGATCCGTGGACACACGCATCCCTTACATTGAAAACAGACAGTGCACAACACTCCGTGGCACTTTTCTGGGGAAATCAGATCTTCAAACATATGGATACAGGTGGGCTCAGAGGTGTAACGCAGAACAGTTTACAAGACTCAAACAACACATCACCGGCATCTGCTGTAGGGTTAAAGCCTTGAGGTGCTGAGATTACCAGACTTCCTCCCCATTTGACTTCTCTAGATTCGGGTCTGACACAGAAAGCCTCATGCTTAGCTAATTAAAGCCATGGCTAAAATTGCCACAGCCCTCAAGCGAGTTTAGACTAAGCCCTCATTTCTGCCTTCCTCCTACATGAGATGAAGCAGCAAAGCCTGATGAAGGCTTGGAAACTGCTTCTGCTCCCATGGAGATCACAGGGAATTTTGCTTGGACTGGGTCTATAAAGACGTGCCCGGCTGTCTTCTCAAGGATGACAGAGAAAAGTCTATAAAAATACAGCTGTAATAGCTGGAGACACAGAAAAACGTGAGACAAGGGCTCTGAGGAGGTCTGTCCCTACCTCCAGCCAGGACACATCTGGACTGTTGCGCAGGCTGGGCAAATTTTTCCATTTCCAAGCTGGTTTATTTACCAAAGATGACAGGCTTTCAGCAGACGGTACTCGGGGTGGCCTTACGGCAATTGGAGCAGACAATCGCGTATCATTTCCCACTGAAGCAAACAATAAAGTGCTCTTTCCCCGCCATGAAAGGAAAGACAGACAGATATCGTTCATGGTCTGAACCATAAAGTCCATGCAAATGGCAAGTGGCAAGAAGCTTTTTTTCTGTCTTTCACGTAGTAATGATTTCACTACAGGATAGAGGACTTAGGTCTGCAAATTCACTTGGGTCCCTGGGATCGTGGGAATGTGATGAAGCGATGGCAAGAAAAGACAGAGGAAAAGGGTGGAGCTGGAAGCATTTGGTCCACCAGCGCAACGGCTTTCCTAGCAGAGCTGGAGCCTTAGCAAAGGCCTGATGGCTCTGTTTTGCTGTAGGAAATAATCTGCTAACTGGCGAGTTCACAGTGGAAGGAAACAAGGATAAAGACTTTCTGTGGGCCACAAACACACTTGCAGAGGAACATGCATATGGATTGAGACTTTACAGCATCTTCCATCAGAGGATCTCAAAGTGCTGGTTAAACCTAACAACTGTAAGAAATCAATAGCCATGCCATTTCCAGCATGCCTATCACCAGAATAGATAAGCATGTCTAATTTAGAGACGAAAACCTACAGATTTTCATTTTCTGTGAACCGCTAACCCTAGTTGAAGTTAACGGGAGCTTTAGAGACCACCACAACTGAAAATAAAGTGAAAAAAAAGAGAAAAGAAAGCCCACATCATACCAGCTGGCATGTGACATCAAAAAGCAGAAAGTTTAATCTGTAGGTCTTGAGATCCCTACATTTCTACATGGGTTTTCCTATGCAGAAATCCATGAACATAGGTCATGCTGTGCAGAGCAGCGAGTCTTGTGCAAGCTCAAAATCTCAGACCTTCTGTGTAAGCTCTGCCAAATAGGCATATGCACTGCCTGACCAAATAGTTTTGAGTGTGTCCAAGTCCCCTTGCATGGGCAGATTAGCCCTGCTTATAGTACTACAACAGCACCTAGAAATCCTTAATATTAGCCAAACTGCTCTGGTTTTCCATAAATTTGTAGAAAAACATTAAAAAAAACACAGGGTGGCAGATGACATAGAGAAGCGGTAGAGTTGACAGAGAGAGCCAAGGCAACACTTTGGGTTAGTAGCAATTCTGGGAACAGAAGTCAGAGCTCCTGGTTCTCACTATCCCAGTAACAAGTTGGTTGCACACTGGAGTGCGTCTCCACCCCAGAACCGGTTCAGGTGTGTGATCTGTGTGTGACATCTCTGCCTGGCTCAGGCACATCTTCGGCAGTCACACCGTGATATTTTGCCTACATTATCTCTGGCCCTGCATGCTACTAGGACTTCTGGGGTCATTCTTCCTGGGGAAGTTGTGCTAAAGTAAGTTCAGAGTCTCTCTGATTCTTTCTCAGTGAGTCATTCGCCACGGGAGTGCTTGTCTTGGTCTTCTGGGCACATGGGGAAAACTGTGGGAAGAAACTGAAGAGACAAAGTAAATGAGTTAGCATCCCAGGGGAAAGCAGAGCCGTAGCCTGCACTTCCAGCCGTGGCTTCAACGCCGGGTGACAGTGTGCTGTGTTTTACCAAATAAGAAAATATGGGGAACACTGTAGCAGAGCCTTCAACAGTGGGTAGTGAAGGCACAGTGTGAGCACAATAGATCCATTACAGCTTAATCAGCTTATGATCTCAGTTGAGTCTCTAGTCACCAATTCGAATACAAATAATAACAAAGAGTAATGACAGCAACACGAGCCATTAACAGAAATAGGTTTTCAACTTTTTTTCCTGGTTTCCCACTTGAAATAAATCATTATTCTGCCCCTAACTTCATTTTTATTGTCTACCCCCTGCAGTTTAGTAACCAGCTGGCATTCCTTAAAAAGAAATAAGCAGGTTGATTGAGGCTGTGGCTACCCTGAAGTCCTCTGAGGCTTTCTTATTGACTGACCATATCTTAGATAAGGTTGCCGGTAAATTATAGCTCTGCTTAAGAGCATCTGCCTCAGGGCTGCTCTCCCCTCATTATAAAACCTGATCTAATCCTGCATGTCTCTTCAATTATTGGAGAGTGCAATTCAAGAAGTGGCTTCCCTAGTGAACATGAAATGAGATAAACTATTCCTAAGCAGGGTAAACATGAATACTCAAGAATGAAGCTAAGCATTTCCAGGCCAATCTCCTTCTGATTTCCATGTGGTTTCCAGCAGAATAACGTATCACCGCTCCTGCAACGTTGACTGTTATTTAACCACAAAACCGAGTTAAAAAATGGATGTCCATACACCTGGCAGTAGAACTACTTGTAAGTATTTCTGTCTGCAAGAACCACATGTGTGACAGTTCAGGTGACAACCCTAGGAAAGGTACTGGATAAGTTGCTTGCTTTAGAGTCCTCAGCCTGCTACTGAAACCCTTAGGAGATGCTTCACCTCCACGCCAAGATACAGGAAAGACATTTCATTTATGAGATCAATGAATGTCAGAGAGCAAATGGAAAAGGAACAAGCTTATCTTAACATTTTTGTGCGTTAGGCAGATAAATTGTGTCCTGGATTGCAGAATGAGTTCAACACATCAGTGCCGATGGAGATGAGTTAGTCCAGTTTATATCTCTGTGAATGAAAACATCTCATGCTATGGAAGCATCCTACTGTACTGAATAAAGGAGCCTGTTAGTGCTCCTGCTGGGTCAGTACCTGCTGCAAGTTCCAGAAACTGAGACAACGGTGGCCTTCCACACACACCATAACACCAGTGTCCAGCTTTGCAGGTGCTGCCTGAGCTCTGGCCCTTCTTGAACCTCACCTTTTGAATCTCACCTTTCGCTTGAGATAGGGTTAAGTTGCGTATTGTCTTTATAGAAATCTAACAAGTATGTTTCAGCACTAGTAGATAGCTGACTTTTATGTACAGCTTTGTATTTTCACCTGAATAAATACGAAAAAACAGAAGGGTTTATTTCATTTGGGAGCAAATGTGCATCTAGCAACTAAATTAATGGAATCTGTGAACCCAAGCCAAGGTTATATGGCAGTTTGACTGCCCAGATTATGTTTATTCCACAGCATTGCTTTTTGTCTAAGGGAAGTTGATTACTCACCCAGCTCTAAATACAGAGTGAATTTTGCCATCTCTGGTGGGAAATGAACGATCTGTCTCATTTCTGCTATCATCTATGTGTGCTGTTCGTTAGATCAATAATTTGTGCTAAAGAGGGCAAGATAGATTGGGATGTCAGATGATAGAAGGAGGAGCACCCTATCTGAGGACATGGTGGGACTGCACGCAGATCCTCCCTCCTCAGCCTATGTTGCCAGATGAAGGAAGCGCTGTCTGTCCCGTGGACGGGCCTCATAGGATCTTCTTGGAAACCTCTTTTCTTGCACTTCCTTCTGATCAGTCATAGTTTAAAGACATAAAAAGACTGTAAGAGCGGCTGCAGTGTTCAGATAACAAATCTGTCCAGACCCATCTCTGGCAGTGAACAAAAGCAGATGCCCAGGGAATCTTACAAATACTCAAAGGAGGATGGGACCAGTCTTTTTTCAGTGGTGCCCAGTGATGGGACAAGAGGTAACGCACACAAACTTAAACATAGGAAGGTCCATCTAAACATGAGGAGGAACTTCTTTCCTTCGAGGGTGGCAGAGCACTGGCACAGGCTGCCCAGAGAGGTGGTGGAGTCTCTGACTCTGGAGACATTCCAAACCTGCCTGGACACCGTCCTGTGCAACTGCTGTAGGTGACCCCGCTCTGGCAGGGGCGTCGGACTGGATGATCTCCGGAGGTCCCTTCCAACCCTGACCATTCTGTGATTCTGTGAATACTAGAAGAAAAGGCCAAACAGACATGATAGGTCAAACACAGCCTCCAGCCACCTGCACCTTCCTGAGCTGGATGTAGATTTCTACTAATTTCTACAAACAGATGTAGATGTCTATAAATAAACCTTTTTCCCTTGAGCCTGTCCAGCCTCTCCTTACATTCATGTAAGATTTTGGCAATATCTTTTGGCAAGAAAGTGCAAAGCTCAATAGTCTTCTCATGGGAGAGGATACTGTGCTACCACTGGTTAGAAATATGTTTTGTAAATGTAGTCACCGTGATTAACTGTGACTAAGTGACTGTCATTTAGTACAGATTTTCTTATAGAAAATATGATCCTACAATTGATGGAGGCAAACTTCTACAGGGTTGTCTGGTGCTGGATCTCAGCAATGTGGTCTAACCCAAGCCCCCTCAAAATCAGCAAGAGATTCTTAGTTTTACTTAGGTCCACAATTTAGGTAGGTCCTGGCTACCAGAAAAAAATATTCAAAATTACAACTTAGCCAAAGTGAGGTTTAACCTCTCCTAAGTAGCCAGTGTCCTTTCATGCAGTTCTGGCTTTGTAATACTGCTTTGGTTTCTAGCAGGATGCGTCAAAACGTTCATTTCACTTCAAAAAAAGCTACAGAGTGTTTCTTCAGGAAAGATGAAAGGATGAATGCTAATGAATGGTGAATGGGGCTGCCCCACTACAAACAATTGTGGAAACAAATAGGTCCAGTAAAAAGCTCTGTTCTCATTTACATGGCTACAGTGCTCATCTAGCTAAATTGTGGCCCCTTTTATCAAAGGATTTAAATCCAGATGATCGCCTTGTAATTCCCTCAAATTTATACCAGTTGTATTCTGGTTTTGATCAGCTATTTTCTGCTGTGCTATTAACTAAGGTAGAGGCACCCTGTAAATACCCTTCAGTGAATAAGACTCCCTTATTTATGTGTTTATAGATAACTTCAATATTTCCCCAAACTAGACGTGCCACCATGACCCATATAGTCAATATGTGTTGCATTTGCATTCTTTTATAATGCAAGTCAGTTGTAGAGTTGCGTACAAATAGACCTCAGGGGGCCCCGGACTCCCAGCTGTATTAAATAAATCCCCATAAGCACAAAAGAGGAAGAAAAGGAAACAAAAAGCTTCCTGCTAGCTTTTCCTGGAAGCATAGAAGTGAAATAATTCACTTTAGTGTCCTGTGGAAATAAAGAGTAGTTAGAAAACATCAGAAATGAACCTTTACAAAAATACAGCCCTAGAAGTGAAATAGTAAACATCTTGTCTGAAGAGAGGAACGGAGTTTTCCCAGTGCATTTGCTCACCATCACAGCCCTGCAGAAAGCACTTAATCTTTACTCAGACTAAATGTCCTTGTACTGTGGAAATCACAAGGGGAAAGTGCACCATTTGGAGGGACATAGATACAGGGTGGGGTTTTGGCAGTAGTTTATACAAACTCCTCTGCCCTGCTTTACTGACTTACAAATTTATGCCTTTATTGATGCACATACAATACTCAAACTGACTCTGATCTGATAAAAGGAGCTATTTGGACATAATTTCTAGTTTTCTTGCGAAATATTTAAATGGAAACTTAAAAATTATTTTGTTTCAGCTTAAAATCAAATCTTTTTTGAGGGTTTGTTCCTGTATTAACCAAAAAAAACCCTACATGCCCTCCTAAAACTTTTGACAAGTATTTCCATATAGTCTAAAAACCCATTTCTGGGAAAAAAAAAAAGCTTCTTTTGGAGATACCAATTCTTCTAACATCAGCTTTAGATGTTAGACTTCTGGCAATTCTGGGCAGACCGTGTCATGTGTGTCATTCTCGGTTTGTTCTTCCTTGCGGGCAGCGTGCGGGGCCCTCCTGTGCGTTAAGTGGCATATCTGTTGCCTTTAACACCAAATCCTCCCCTGTGTGTATCTCATTGTCTGTATTCCCTGGATTTAATGGTCAATGGAGAGATATTTCATTCATCTCCTATGATGAGTGGTGGTTTTCCATATGTCCCTTCCCAGAAAGAGACAGAATGGAAAATGAAGGGTTTGGGTTTTTGTTTGTGTATGTGTTACAGGATGGATTTTGGAGAGGGAAGCTCAGTAGTGTTAGTCATGGCCCTTTGGTTTTGCCCACTGACTTCATTGTCCTGGTCTCAGCATCCAGAGTCAAGACACACATTTTGTTAATAATTAAGTGAACAGAAAAAGGCTCTGGCGAAAGTTTGGTCCATGGCACACTTCATTTACAGACCTTAAGATCAAGGGATCAGAGAAAGCAAGCTGAAGCCTACCACGTGTCACCAGCTCTCCTAGGACCTGCCATGTCTTGCATACAAACATGATTTTACCATTCCGAGTCCCAAATCTGAAGCCCTGTTTGCATATGACTGTATGCCAGATGACTTTTGCTTTGCAAAATCCAAAGTGGGAATAACTGGGACGTAATCAAAAGTCCCTGACTGGGAAGGGTTAGATAAATGTTTCTGGTTTCAATCCGTCTCCTTTGTTAATCTTATTATTCAATGACTGCTTAGAGCCATCCCATGCTCATTGAAACTAAATACATAACCCAATTAAAACAATCCTGAGCTATTTAGATCTACAGAAGCAGACTAAATTTCAGTGCTTCTGACATTTTAGATTGTTCAGACCTCCAGAGCATGAATATCTATATCGTCACTTTATCTTCTTTCATCTCAACCATCATTAATAAATTGCACGTATGCATTAGGACGTTGTCATATTTCATATGCGATGCAATCATTCCAGCCAATTTCCTTAATAAACCAGCACCTAAAGAAATTACTGGATACTGAAATCCCCCAGTGCGGCTCTGTGTCTGACTACAGGATAGAGGACTTAGGTCTGCAAATCCACTTGGGTCCCTGGGATCGTGGGAATGTGATGAAGCGATGGCAAGAAAGGACAGAGGAAAAGGGTGGAGCTGGAAGCATTTGGTCCACCAGCGCAACGGCTTTCCTAGCAGAGCTGGAGCCTTAGCAAAGGCCTGATGGCTCTGTTTTGCTGTAGGAAATAATCTGCTAACTGGCGAGTTCACAGTGGAAGGAAACAAGGATAAAGGGGTTAGTTAGACTGAAACAATGAAATGCTTTTCTCATCAACTCTACTTAAACCCAGCTGCAAGCTGATCTCTGTGCTAGGAACCAGCAAGCAAGGTCTTTCCAGGGAAATCTCACAAGGTTGCGATTAAAAACAAGGAATGCTGAAGAAATTAAAGTGAGAAGTTAACTAAAACAAGAGCAGGAAACTCATGGAAAACACAGAGCTCAGCAAATAACTCCAAGCATATAATTTCTTCCATGGATTTTGTACCATTTAGGTTCACAAACTGTTCGTGAACAGATTGCAAAATTAAAACAAGCAAACAAATGAGAAAACATTTATTCATTATTGGAATAATTGATACACAATATGTTGCGAGTTAGAGATATTTCTTGGTCTCCAAATTTTATCAGCCAGGATTGTGTGACTGTCATAATTTGCACAGTGTAACTTTGTCACACGAGTCAGATGGCTCTGCAGGACTTAAAACCAGCACAATTCATCTCAGCGGTGAACTGAAAGCTTTGACGTATCAAAGACAGCAGAGGACCTAGCGGAGCTGGAGAGGAGACAGAGAGGCAATGGTAGTCAAGGAGATGGAGCAGCTGCCGTACGAGGAGAGATGGGAAAGCCTGGAACTCTTCAGTTTGGAGAAAAGGAGGCTGAGAAGGGATATGACTGAGGTCTGCCAGCTCACAAAGATGGTGGCTGAAGGACAAAGGACAAAGTTATCCACTCATCTCCCAATACCATAACCAGCACAGCACCCCAAGAGCACCAGCTGCTTCCTGGGGGGATCCACTGAGCTGATGCACTGCTGCCAAGGCTGCTCTGCCCGGGGACACGACAGTGCCAGGAGGGCAAGCAGCCTCCCCGCTAAAACAGCGCTCACAGCCAGAAGGTGGTGGAGAAAGACTTGTAACTGGACCATTGATCTGAGCCTTCAGGCATTTCCTATGTCCTTAATCCATTTGGCATGGGGTGCCTTTCACACAGGATAACTAACCTGTAAACAAAATGAGTCCCAGATGTATAAACTTGCACAGGTGTAAAAGAATGTGTGAATGACACCACCATAGAATTGCCCACCTTGATTTTGGTTTGAACAGTTCAGGTCAGATCCCACATCCCTGCTTATGTGCTTGGACTAGTACATGGATTCCTTGCTAGTCACGCAGGAGCTGGGCTCCCCAACATCAGAAATTATATGAATTGAAAGTGGTAGAATGGGTAGCGTCCTACTACTTTTACTTTTACTAGTAGAAGGAAAGAAACTCAAAAAGACAGCAAATCTGCTTTAATTGCTGTATGCACACAGGCCCGGCTATAGGACATTCCTGTGCCCATCTCTTCGGTCAGTAGCAGACATCAAGGGCGAGGCGTTCATTAATCAGCACGCAGCCCTCCGCACTGGGTTTTATCTTCTCGGTTTGCTTTCCCGTCTTCCTGCTTTCCTGACCCGGCTTTAAATTCCTCACGGTACTGATGAAGCTACTTCTTTTTCCCACCCACGCCTTCGCCTTCCGCTCCCCCGTGTCCTTTCACACTCTGAATATGCAGTTGAACCTGGCAGACAGGGGTCCCTGCTCTGCGACAGCGCCTTGACTTTTTCTCTTCCTTTTTAAATTTTTTTTTTCTTCTTTTGCACCTGCAAATGACTGTGGGTGTGATTTTCTGTCATCGGTTACACAGGAGTATTATTTGTGCCTCACAGAGGGCTTAGCAAAACTGCAGGCACTGCTTCATTTGTGCCCAGTTCTGGAAAACACAATGCACCTGCAATCACGTATCCGTGGGTGCAAATTATAAGGATAATGCTTACACAGGATTGGGAATTTTCCAGTGAGGCAGCTTTTTGCTATGAAACAAAGAAAACACAACTGATGTATCTGAGCTGGGTTTTGATGTCGGAATGAATGTTCACACCAGTTTCAACAACGATGGCATTTCTGGGAAAACCCGTGCAACATGATAATCAGCTTGTCCCACCTCCAAATAGCAAGAACTCAGAGCATGTACTTAATATGAGGGTGCCAACGTCAAATTTTGCTTTGCCTAATTCAGAACAAGTAATTGGTTCTGAGGTCTCACATCTCCAGTGTGTGTCCTGCTTGTGAGGCTCCTGGTGATCCCTTCTCAATGCCTTTGATTGAAGTTGTCTCGTCTAAAATATTGAGTCAACCCTAGGAAGTCTGGCTGACTGCCTCAGCACTCGCAGAGCTTTTTAAGTCCACAAAAGAGTGAGGATCACAGATGGATCTTCATTTAGACAGGGCAAAGCCCCGGATGGTGCACACCCCAACCTTTCTGACAAGCCATAAATGACTGAGTTGAAGTTCCAGGTGATTGCCTCCCTCCAAGCGTTGGCTCAGGGCTTTGGAGGGGTTGACACTGAGCAAAGAAGCTCCCAATAGTCTTCACACATTGTGTAGTTACCTAAAAGCATATTACCTTCAGGCAAAGCCTGGAGACTTCAGAAGAAACCCCTCAGACTGAAAATGGTCTAAAACTTTTCAAACCCTAAACACATTATGCAGCGCCCCATGCATCCCACCTTCTTGAGGAGAAGCAAAAGAAAGCTTTGCTAGTGTTGGTTTCTTAAAAAGCCTGTTAATAACTATAAATAACCTTGAAATTCAGACAGGTTGAGTCCAGATACATTTAGGTACTCCATGGGTATGCTGTGGGCCATATCTGCCTGCTTTTTTCCAGTAGGAGGACACATGCATGCATTTTTCTCCATGTGAGAAAACATTGCACAACTTTTACAGCCCATTTCCCTCTTTCTAGAAGACTGTAATCACCTGAGAAGAAACCAGCTGGTCTAGCATCCAACAAATAGCCCTGGCCAGCTGTAGTTGAAGGAAACCTGGTAATGAAGCCATAAGAAGAGGTGCCCACAGCTGTACGCTGGGCTCCTGCTTCCCTTTCCGTGCTGCAACACAGCTGAGGTGTGGAGATGAGGCCAAGGCAAGGAGTGAGACATGTCTCTCACAAAGTTCTGCTGATGCAGGTCCATCATAGATGTCCTCTCTTAGACTCAAGAGTGCTACTCCGCAGCCAGGAACGGGTACCAGAGCACTTTCCCCTACTGAAGCTGCAGACTAGTCCTGACCTATTTGTAAATATGGTGGTGAAAAGCTTTGGTGAAAAGAACGAGGAGTTTGGAAGGACTTTTGTTGTGGTAAGAGCCTTTTACTTCTGAAGAACTAAGGATGAATCTTAACTCAGCCACTGCTGAGTCCTCTGAGCTTCATTGCTCAGTGACAGATGACATTTCTCCTCCGGCCTTGCCAAAAAAGAACAGCACTAAATTGAAGCTCTGTCTCATGCTGCTTCATTAGAACATAATGAGGCAACATTACAGGGTTTGCTGGCACCACTCAGCAATTCAACACCGCGATCGTCCTCAAAGCCAGCAAAGTAAGAGAGAGACCAGCCCCTCCTGCAGCACGTGGAATTGGCGTGAGGTCAGTGCAGAAGATCCACAAAGGCTTTTCTAAGGGTTCTGCCATCATGATAGCGTCTGGCGTACTAACAAGATCAGAACTATCCGCAAAGGGACCGGGGGCAAACGTAGCAGCTGAAAGACACTGGAGCAGAGCTGCTCCGGCATTGCCATTCCTCAGGGCTGCCAGGGGCGTTAATGGGCCCCATGTGCTGCAGGAATGCAAAGCACTGCGTGGGCCGGGAGATTTATGCTCTTGACATTGGGGGGAACTTCCTGACTAAGAGCTAATTGCTTTGGACTGTGAGCGACTCTGCTCTGAATTACTGTAACTTTATTGAACAGTAAACCTAAGGGAACAGCGATGCCAAAGACGGATGGTCGTCCTGTGTAAGATGCCACTGGTTTAACCTCCTATTTCTGAGGATGTGGAGCATGCAGTATTTTTGTTTAATGAAGTTCATATTTAGTTGTCATTTAAGCATCATAAAAAGATGAGACGGGTCTCATTATGGCTGTTTTCTGCTTTAGGCCTCCAGCAAGGGACAACAGTGAAGGTATGTGGAAGTGTGAGAGCAGAGCAAACTGCAGTGCTCTCCCAGTCCTCAACAAGCTATGGCATGTGCTGAGCCACAGACTGTGGCTTTTTATTTTAGTAATCTTTAGTGATTTCCGTGATGTTTATTAATTTGTCCATTAATGAACTCATGGGCTGCTGGCAGCCCAAACATCCAACAGCTCAACTGAACATTGAGTGAAGAACTGTCTCCTCTCATTTGTTTTGTGCCTGTCATTTGCTAATCACTACATTTCCTGAATGGTTTTTAGGTGACTCTCCTCTTTTTGATGCAGGTTGTAGCATAGTTTAATTGACAGAATGATATACTCGAGACCGAGAGAATGATATACTTGAGACCACACTCAGAGATCCAACTGTTCCATTTTTTGTTCATCTCTGACTGCTGACCATCAAACCTGAAGTTGAGCTCCCCGTGGGGGAAGAATTGATGTGTTTGAAGGATGTGCTTGAGATGAGATCACCTGAAGACACGGATGTTCAGTCATAAGCTCAGTGGTCCAAGAAATTTGCTTTAACCTGTGTAAGTCATTGAGGAACTCAACAAAGGTTTGGATGCTCCAACAGTGAGAGGAAACATGAAAGCAGGTAGAGGGACATGCTGCAGAAGGAGTGGAAAACAGCTCCGCGAGAGGGAAGATGAGTGGCTCTGAAAAGATCTGGAGAAGGCACATGCACAAAGGTGCACTAATAGATGGAGATGCCAATGGGACGGAGGGAGAAAAAAAGAAACATAACATTCAGTGATTTAAGTTGGTCTGCGCCCACTTTCCAAAAGTTGCATGGCTAACAGAACCGTTATTCCCTAGACCCGTATTAATGCAGAACTGTCAGGCTCCACTGTGAACCCTGAATACTTCTAATTCATTCCTGTGGTTCCCTGAATATCCAAACAAGACAGAAATTTAGTCAGTTAACTTATTTAGGAAGGCCTTCTCCTCTTTCCTGTGCTGCTCACATTGCAGTGTATTGCTGGCATCGTTTAAAGTATTACTGGCAAATAATACTGCTTTGTGCATTACAAATAGAAATCATGCAGCAAATGAAATTAAATGTGGACTGAAAGGCACAAATTCCAGAGCAAACAGTCTGTGTGTCTGACAGGAAACAGAAAAACTTTGTTAAGTTTGCCCACGACCAGCCTAATTTGATCTTCGATTTATTTTTTTTTAAATGTGGTATTACATGTCTACAAAATGTAACAGCTTCTTGAAACTGAAAACAAAACCACTAATTTAAAATCTCTCCAGGGCATCCCAAATTATTTAAAACTGAATTAATTTGAATCCTGCTTTTCCAGTGTTACTGTGCAACAGATAACAGTAAACAGCAGGTTAAAAATATACAACATGAGGGTTATATGGGCAAAAAATAACAGCAGCCATCTGTGAAGGACAGGTTAGCAACAAATCCCCGCTTTGGTTATAAATGCCTTTCATCTGTAGGAAAGATTGTGGTGACATCCCAATTCCTTAAACTATGTCAGACATCAACTATGCTGCAGTCCAAGATGCTCTGCAGTGAGCTGGTGGGGAATCGTGCCCATCGTTCAGGATTTTCACTTGCCATCAGGTTCTGTACCACTTGGACATCTTCCACATAAAATATGAAGCAGATGTAAAAGTCCTCACTGAACTTCAGAGAATCTTCAGATTACTTTTGTAGACAATAATTAATTTTATGGATTTTTTTAGTTCTGCTTCCAGTTTTAACTTTCACAAGAACATTGCGGACATTTTTGGTGGCAATTAGAGCGAAGAATGTTGAGTTTCCAACAGTGTCTATAATTTTCTGCTGGGGTAGCAAGGCCTTTTGGAAGATTAAGATTAATCTTCCCTGCTTCCTGGCTCCTAAAGATAGCATCCAGGCTCTCCCTTAACTGCACTGCAAGTTCATTTCACAGCTAAAAGCTCTCCGCTATCAATGATCTGTTCGTACCCCTCCCTCGCTTCTTCCTCAGCTTCCTCTTTGGCGTATCAGAGAAAGATTTAGCCACCCCGACAGTTTCCATATCAATACTCAACAAAAGTTGCAAGAATCCAGTCTGGTAACTGCTGACTGGATGTTTCCTCTACAGGCGTCTCTGGGGCTTTTTGTAAACCCAAAGAATCAAAAAATGCTGGGTTAGAACCAGATCATTTTCACTTTTGTACTGCAAACCTTGAACCATTTTCATTTTTTCAATGAGATTTACATCAGAAGTTTCTTGGAAAACGTATTCCCCCTGAATACACATTTTGGGTTTGGAGAAGCCCGGCGTTTCTCTCCAGTTCTGCTGGAAAAGCAGGAGGAACTGATGTCAGCTTTGCTTTGCTGGAAAAAAAGCTATTGCAAACTCTGCTTAGGGGCTGAAGGGCTGCATGTGTCCCCAAAGCACCAGGAGAGGTATGCAGAGATCTGAGCTCCTCTTTAACTTGGCTGGAAGTGAGCCTGCCCTGATCTGAAAAGCCAA
Organism: Vanellus vanellus; assembly: GCF_965231255.1. NCBI lineage: Eukaryota > Metazoa > Chordata > Aves > Charadriiformes > Charadriidae > Vanellus > Vanellus vanellus. The sequence goes on from NC_138905.1 coordinate 8,480,067, forward strand.
GAGGCTGAGCATTCCCCAAATCCTTGCCTTTGCAAGCCGGGTGCTCCAATTTTCCCACTTTGTGTAGCAAAGGAAGATGCCTCGGGTGCAGACACCCAGCACGGGTACGGCGCTGAGGCACAGACATCACAAAACAAGGACTGGATCATGCTTAGGGCTGCGCTGAAGTCAAAGAGGACCCTGTGCAGACCCAGAGACGTGGAGCTTATTTCATCACCACGACCCGGATCAGCGTACGGGACCCTACACGTACGGCAAAGCTCCCATCGGTCTTTGTTATGTAGGATGAGGACATGAATGAGCTGGGACTGAGGAAACACTTGAAGCACAGGAGAGCTTTATAAGTATTTTAATTACAACCTCTTGCTTTAAAAATGTAACCATGATCTACGGTGGTAATTTATACTGCAAATTAGTAGTACAAGTATTGCACAGTCAGTGCGATATCGCAAATGGGAGTTTAATAATTGCTGATTACTTTAGAAATGTTGTCTTGCAAAAAAGACATAGAAATTAGTGATAATCAAGGGTGAAGGGATTACTGCTGTTGATTTAAAAGCTTGCTGAGGCAGATTCGAAATCCCAAAGCTAGAGCATTTGTTTTAGCACATAAAAATGCAAAGAAGAACAGGCTGGCGGAGTCCTTGTTCAAATAACTGGCAGGCAAGTAGCAATAAATCATGAAAGAAACCTTTCCTAAACTTTCCCTTTTAATAAATTAGGTGGTGTTTGTAAAATAGGTTGGGAGAACACGTTAATACAGAACTGTTAGCTAGATAACGAGCCAAATCCATCTCTGCATTTCGGCCGAGTTGCACCAGGGATGAATTTGGCTCTGTCTCTCCATAAACATGAATCAAGCTGTTTGCATTTTGTCATTACACTATCCCTGACCCAAGAGGACACATTTCCTTGGCAACAATAATTAAGAGCCGGACAAAACCGCTACACATTATCTGCATCATTTTTTTCTTCCTTAACAAAAGTTGTATTTTCCCACCCCTACCCCTCCCTAAGTAAGGAAGATTAAGGGGCCCATCCAGTTTCCTGCGAAATGAAAGATAAAATTTCCACTGGTTTTGATAGCTACGGCAGAGCTTTCTGAATTTTTGTAATTATTTATCGGATGGGTAGGCTGAGCCAGGCAGCAGTCCCGGCTCCGTTGGCTCTGGTGCTTGCATTTTGCCTTATAAAACTTCTCCTGTCCACGGCGCATGCAAAGAGAAGAGGAAGGTGACTGCACCAGTCATGCGCTGGGAGCCTTCTGGTTTTCCAGGTGTTTGGGGGAGATGACAGCAACTAACAGGGATTTCTTTGGGAAATTCACCAAAAGTAAGAGCCACACAGGTATTTTGGGATCATGTGCATATATTTAACCAAGAGACTCTCAATATGCATCAAGGCTTTCCTGCAACCAAATGGCCAAACGGATCCTGGCTATGTAAAAGTGACTCCTCCAGCTGTGCAAAACAGCTGGCCCAGGTTTTGGGTCCTGCTCCCTTAGATATAAGATACTCATGTATCTCATTGGCATTGCATGAAGGAATATCACACTTTGTGCACGTCTCTGTCTGACTGAATTTGCCATCAGGAAAATGGGGTGATTTCTCTTTCTTTTTACTGGAGAGTGGGATCTTGAGGATCACCTCCCAGTCTGTATCTGTACCGCAGGGCTTGGATCCTGGGTGGCCCTTTAGGAGCAGCTGTAATCTTCACCACCATCCTTCTAACGTGACAAACACTGAAAATCAGTATATATTCCCTCATTTGTTTATTCTCTATAAAACGTTTTGATGAATGTAAACCCTCCCCCAAACCCTTATCAGACCTCTTCCTGATCCAATACAAACCAAGACTAAACATAAGTGTATAGATAATAATTGCAGGAATTTCCCTCATGGCTTTTCCCAGCTAGATATTACACATTAGGATGAGCGGAACAGCATGGACATCAGTTATAACACGTAAGAAACTACTTATTCAGCATCAGCAAACCTCTGCCCAGAGCGATGCAGAATGTAGTCCCCGTCTTTAAGGAATTTTGTATGCAAAAAAGCTTAGTCCTGTCAAACTTCATTTTCATAGGAAACCTCAGTGAGTATTTCAGGCTTTACGCGCCCAGGCGTCAGGGGTGTAAGCGGTGCATCTGTAAGCGGTGTATTTCTTCCCTCGCAGTGAGCTGTGCTGTTGACAATGCAAACTGGCGGCAACGAACGCTCACCTCTGTTGGAGATAAAACCTGCTTCTGCTCACTTCAGGTGGCTGCACCTAACTCGTAGCCTTTTAGCTGTCATTGCGAGGAGCCGGGAGGCGAGTAACAGCCGTCACAGCCAGCCGCTGGCAGTCAGCGGTACAAGAGAACAAGAGTATTTCCATCCCAGAAACCCACCCAGGCGCCCTGGGAAGGTTTTACCTGACTGGTGGCAAGCCAGAAAAATAGCAGGAGAACAAAACAAAACCTGTTTTCCTCCTCTCTTGCTTGTTTGTGTGGCAAACAAGCATGATTACCCCACTATCAGGATCAGCAGCCCTTTTCCATTAGCAAAACTAAGCAGTTGTTACCACCACATCGAAAAAGAGCCCAAATCTGCTTTTTTGCTGCTTTTGAGCGACAGGCTGGGCGGGAGGGGGGGAGCGGATTTTCCACATCTGTTTCCTCCATTTGCCTCTCGGTCGCTGCCGCGGGGCAGGAAACGCATTGCTCCGCGCACCAGCTGCTGACCCCTCCGGGAGTCAGCCGGCAAGCAGGGCTGGAAGTCCTTCACACTTCATCTTGTGGAGCTTTGAAAACACGGATTGCTATTAAACCCAGCCCAACTTGCTGCGTCAGGGCGGGAGGCTGATCGGAGAGTGTGTTTACTTTGGGTATAGTAAAGAAAAGAGGAGAAAGGGAAAAAAAAAAAAAGTCAGTGAAGGAAAAAATGCCGAAACCTGTCCTCACCAGGAATATGTCAATAGCTGTGCATGTCAGCGTGAGGAGTCAGCTCTTTGTTGGTGGGTACGCCCTGGCTGTCCTATCACACTGCACTACAGATCAGTGCTACCAACAGCTCCCTTATAGGCAGCATATAGGCAGCATATAGGTCTCCTCACAGAATCACAGAATGGTCAGGGTTTGAAGGGACCTCTGGAGATCATCTAGTCCACCCCCCCACAACCCCCCCGCCAGAGCAGGGTCACCTACAGCAGGTTGCACAGGATGGTGTCCAGGTGGGTTTTGAATGTCTCCAGGATGCCCTCTCTGCAGGGGAGCCATGTTTGAGTCATTCCTGCAACAGATGGGTCCCTAAAGGTCTATCACCTGGGTGGAACGACTCCACCACCTTCCCTGTCGAACCCCAAGGAGCCCAACCCCGAGGCAAGGCCGGCCCCTCTCAGCCTGTGACTCCCATGGTGTTCCCCTTCAACCTTTATGTGCTTTGGGGTGCCACCAGCCAGCGTTATCCCCCAAACACGATCTGCCAAGAAACTTTCCCACTTGTTCCAGTGCTTCCTCGCTGCACATGGCTGTCATATCTTGCAAGTGTGTTTGCCGTAGGAGGGATGTCTCTCTTTTTCTAAGGCTTCAAAGCATAGAAAAACATGTTCTTCCCCACCCATCCCCTCCTGACAAAGGATCCTTATGAGCAACAAAAGATAAACACTTGTCATTCAAGACCTGTTTTCCCAGTAACCTCTAGGCATCTGGCCCCTGTCTCTTACTGCAAAGCCAGATAAGTTCCCTTCCTGATTTCATCCAGCTCGCTTTCACACTTTCCAAAACTTGAAACTAGCAGGCTGCCGAGCCCCTGAGTCTGATTAAAAATAGCCTGTGTTAAGCAAAAACACCGGCCAGGTCTTCACGGTGCAACAGCCTGTCCCAGAATCTCATGCAGCACCTTGTCTGACACTAATTTGGTGGAGGTGTCACTTCAGAGGTCAGCTCTTCAGCTTGGGTCACCCAGCGGGACTTACTGGGGGCCCAACTGAAGGCTCACTCCAGTCATCAGCAAAGAATAGGAGATAAAAGGGGAAAGAGGTGGTAAATTTAGGAGATTTCTAGCTCCTACAGCAGAAAATGGGAAGGCAACATTGAATTGCATCCATGAAGGACCCAATGGCTTCCCCTGCCAGGCAGGCAGAGCGTGCAGAGACATCATTGAGGTCTTTTTGGCAGTGTTGTGCCCTCCTGCAGATGGCAGAGTGTGCACAGATGCCCACTTGAGGGTAGCGGAGGACAGCACGCACGGTAAGCGGGAGAGCAAGAGATGCAAAGAGTCCTAGCGGAGCAAGGACACAACAAGGTGCTCTGAGAAAACATTCGGACTCCCTTCAACATTTGTTGCTTCGTAAGCAAAAAATCAGTTCGAGGCAGTGTTGTTTATCACACACAGCAAAGGATGTGCTTTCATCTTCACTTCACCCTGACCTTTTAATCCCCAACGTTCTCCTTAATGAGATGTGCTCTGAATGCCCAGCAAAGATGAGCGCAAATGAATCCCCGGCGTGCACCGAATTGCAGGGCTTAGTGTGGGGTGTTCACTATAGCTCTAGGATTATATGCAATTAGACCGTCTAGACCACATTCAGAGGGGGTGTGGATGGGGTGAGTATTACCGGCTGGGAAATCAGATATTCAGTGAGAGGGTGGGGAGCTGGGTTGGGGTGGAAGAGGAAGCCAAGTGGAAATGTAAGAAAGCACAGGAAAAACTGCCACTGGGATGGATTTATTGTACACCCCCAGCTTCCTTGCATTAGCTATGACCTTTGTTTCTCCTCCAACATCTGAGCCCTCTGCAGTCTTGCATGTCTTTCTCCTTCCACATCCCTGTTAGCAAGGCAATGGCATTGCCTTCCATTAACACTGGACCAGTGAGACCCACATTAGGTGGTGATGTTCACGTATGCTGAGCTTCACCTCCCATCTGCCTTCTCTATGTGTCCTGGTGCTTCAGAGACACCAAACTTGGATGTCTCTTGGACATAAAAGCACATGGTCCTTTATGTGTGCCCATTTTGTCCTTTTGGTCCGTACCAAGGGTCTGTGGCAGACCAAAATCTGAACCCAGGTCCCCAGGCTGTTCTTCTAATACTTGGACTGTGCTCCTACCCATGGCCTGGGATATCCACCTTATTGCCAGGTGTAGGAGTATTCCTATAGAAATCAGTACAGTGAGTACTTCTCACATTGAAAACAGAAAAATGTCCTATTTTGTTCCTCTCGATGTTCCCAGCAAGCAACTGGGCCCAAATCTACCTCTGCACCAGTGCTGAGTATCAAAGAGACGCACAGGGGAGATGACTTGTCCCTCCTCAGCCTGAGGGTCATGGCATAGAGATTGGTTTCCCTGGGGCAATCACAACGGCACCGACTGTTCTTCTTACTTGTATCCTGAGCTTTAATACCCTAAAGCTACCCTGCATGACATGACCTCTCCTTCTCTTCTGCCTTCCTGTGGTATTCTCCAAGGAAGCAGGTGTAGATGTGCTTTGTGGACACTTTGCATGGGTTCTGCTGGAACATGATGGCCACAGACCACCTTTGGTGGATCGCTCCTGTTCTTGCTCCTTTGCGCTGGACCGTGCTTTGCCTGGCACTGGTGTTTCGGAGCCAGATGGTCCTGCAACTTGTTGCTTCTTGCAGTTGGGCTCTGCCAGCCTGAGCAGACGGATTGGAGGGGCCTCGGTAAGAGCAGGAAATGATTTTTGCTGAAGCGTAGGAGCTATTTTAAACACATCATCAAAGTCTAGCGTGGAGAAGACCCTGCTGCCTCAGAAGCATATTTAGCCAATCTGATACTGAAACCTGACCATATTTTACAGCGCATATTGTTCACCCTGCTCCAGGCAGGGCCTGGGGTCGGGAGGCTTCATGCAGTTCCAGCCATTAGCAAGGAGAGACCTTTCTCCAGCAGGCAGTTGAGGAAAAACACATTTTTCACGACATGAGCTGGAAAACCAAACACCTAAGTTCGCTGCTTCTTTATGTACTGCTCCATCAGTGCTGTTAGATGACCTGCAGATACCTCTTGGCATCACTCTTGTCCTCTCCCACTCTCCTCACTGAAACAGGACAGACAGTTGGGGAAAAAATAAAAGTTTTTTGCAGACCTGTTTAACCTGTCCATGCCAACCCCTGCGAGCAGCAGCCCTTCGTGCAGATGTCCTGCTTGCTCTGACCCCAGAGCACCGGGAACCTTCATCCCTGCCTGGTCCTACGCTCAGGGCATGCCTTGGTGCTGGGGAGTGTGGGTGCTTTTATACTGTTTATACCAGAAGATATAGAACTCATCTCTCTCTGCTCTCCTCAGACCTTATATCACAGATATTACACAGTCTATGGCTCTTTGTAGTTTCCAGCATTGCTCCTGGTCGCTGTGTAACATCTCAGTGGTTTTCCCTGTCTCCTCTTGGCCCTAAGAGGAGATGTGCGGGCACTCTCCGACACCCCGCTTTCTGCAGGGTGAGTGTGGGAAATACTCTACTAATCTTTTTGGCACTAAGGAGGCACTTTCCAGTCCGAACAAACCCAGAGAGACTTTGGGTTTTATTCTCGCTGCATGACAAGCATCCCATAGGTGTGGGGCGTTTGGGATGCATCCCGCCACACCGCAGCTGGCAAAACAAATCTTTCCACAAAGTTTTCACCACCTGTCCAGCTTCCTCCCTGCAGGAAATCCAGCCTCCCCCGCGCCCGGAGACGATAGCCGGAGCTTTGTTAGCAGCTCCCCTTTCACAAATAAAACCAGCGCTGACTAGTCAACACAGTGCCACCAAACGTGCAAAGGCAATACTCAAAGTTTGGAAGGTAACGATGTTCTTTTCTACTCAGTTGGGTAAGAGCATCTGGCAAATCCTTGAACTGTGTGCAAATAGCTCCTTGTGACTGTAATTTGCTTTCCAGCAGCACCCGAAAGCCCCAGCTGGGACTGAAGTTTTGCTGTGGGAGCAAGGGCTTTGCCTTTGAAAGCTGACCAAAGACACGGCAAAGCTACAGAGCCAAGGGATGGTCCCCACTGACCACTGGTAGACCTTGCATCCAGCTCCCTTCTCCCCGTACCAGCGGCTTTACCTAATGCTATGTGGGTCATGCTCCGTACCCCCTCTGCAGAACATAGACATGCTCTGCTGCTTAGGCACTGGGTTTGGGGGCTGGTATGGTAGGACGGGGGAAGCAGGGCCAGATCCAACATCGGTACAAACCTGACTCATTGGGAAGAGTGTAGCTGCAGAGAGTGCGGTATGCAGCTGGATAAAAGGAACATGAGAATCACTGCACTTGATCTGAAGTCCAGTTAGCTCCGTATCTACTCTCCCAGTAAGGCTGAAACCAGTGGCTTCAAGAGCAGATAAGCATATCCCTTCAGCCATGGGGGTTATCTTTCTCATCCAGAAGTGCTGATAACTTAAACATCCTTAAATTTGGTCTTTTTATAGCTCTCCTGCCCTAACTGGCCCTGTACAAGCCCTGTATCTCCGAATTAAAAAATAGAGACTCAAGATTGAAGAATTTGAGACATTTCAACATTATATGAACCTCAGTTTACCTCCTGAATTTATAGTACTTATCATCTTGGGTTGAAAGAAAGGAGACTAAGAGGAAGAAATAAAAGACTGATATCGGGTATTGGTAGGGCTGTAAGGGAACAAGTAAAGAGCATTTGCTGGGAAGGGGCCATCACAGGGTGCAGCCTCTTGCAGACAGACACAAGAAATATGCCAAAAGTCCCATTCTCCAGGAGGACAGGAGAGGCAACATCCCTCCTTACGCAAGCAGACTCAGAGATTTACGAGAAGTACGAGATTTTTGTGCACAGACTTTTCTGAAATATGTCATGGCATGCAGTATTTTTAATACAAAATTTCCATTTTTTATATTCTTTTTGAAGTCTTTTTCTAAGAACTCCATTAGCTTGGAGCTGCTGGAGAATCCAAAGGGAGAGATAGGTACCTGGACCAAGTCCATAGTGGCAAAGCGGCTGATCTCCCCACTGAGCACAGGGGAAGACCTAGTTCTGGAGAAGAAAATTCTGTTGGGTACAAAAGGCTGGAGGAAAACTCCTTGGAGGAGTTCTTTCTAATAGGTCTGCCAAAAGTTCAATGCTACCTAAAGGCCATGCCGACAACAGATGGCTCCCCTGGAATTTGCCTTGGGAAATGACTTTTATGATTAAAACCAAAAGCTTTAAATGGTCAGAAGTTTTGCTGACTCTGTTTCATGGATACTGGTATTTTAACTGAGAGCATTAGATTCTCCAGTAAGACGTTTTTGATGGCTGGAGATCTGTGGTGGTCCAAAAGGAATTTAAACTGAAATGATTTACATCTTCTATAAAAAAAAGCAGGAGGTGAGGAAAGCTTCACTGAGCACAATGAAAGAGCTCTGGATTTATATGGAATAAAATAATAACCAGGGTGAACTGCCAAACCCCTTAATGACCACGTTCCCTTTCCAGAGACGGAAAAAAGAAGGACCAGCACCTTTTTTTTTTTAACCTCACATTTCCAGGAATCTCTTTGCTTTGTTTTTCACATCAGGATTAGAAGAGGTAGGGTTAAGATATCAAGATAAAGGTCATCCTCAAGTGTATTTACCCTGACTGGAAGTAGGAAATACCAGAAATCCCTCCAGATTCCCAGCTCCATTTGTCCATTTCAAGAAACGCAGAGAAATCCCCCAACATCTGCGTGCTTATCAGCCACACTGAAGGAGAACTGCAAACCATCTGCTTTATGAAAAGCGATACCCAATGCAGTTTGCTACGGCGTTGACCGGTGCTTCATGCCCTGCACCTTCTCCATGCCAGCCACCGAGGGCAAGGGAAGGGACCCGGTAAAGGGCTACCAAGATGATTAGGGAGTTGGAACATCTCTCTTATAAGGAAAGGCTGAGGGACTTGGGTCTTTTCAGTCTAGAGAAAAGAAGACTGAGGGGGGATCTTATCAATACTTATAAATACTAAAAGGGAGGGTGCCAGGGGGATGGGAACAGTCTTTTTTCAGTGGTGCCCAGTGATGGGACAAGAGGTAACGCACACAAACTTGAACATAGGAAGTTCCATCTAAACATGAGGAGGAACTTCTTTCCTTTGAGGGTGGCAGAGCACTCGCACAGGCTGCCCAGAGAGGTGGTGGAGTCTCCCACTCTGGAGACATTCAAAACACGCCTGGACGCCGTCCTGTGCAACTGCTGTAGGTGACCGTGCTTGGGCAGGGGGGTTGGATTAGACGATCTCCAGAGGTCCCTTCCAACCCCAACCATTCTGTGATTCTATGACATCCCTGGCCCCTCAGCCGCACTTGCAGCTGGTGGAGCTGCCAAGGAAACCACCGCCTCTGCCTGTTCACCTTCAGATGAGCTATGGTAAAGGCTCCTGCTCGCAGGATGGCCAGGTCAGGGGCCACCTCGCCTGCAAATAACATGAAGGGATCTGCTTTCTGAGCCCTGATGTGCTACGTGGCATCTGTATTTTGGATCAAGTCACATGTGCCATGTCATTTTAAGTCACATTCAAGGTGTGTGATGTATATTTGCATCCTCTGCTGCAGGACGGGATTTTTTTTTAAAGTTCTTATTTTTATCTCAATGTAAACAAATGGGCTGTAATTTGGAAGGGTAGCTGTGATGCTGCTGATGCTTTGAGCAAAAAAAATGCTCAATTTTTCTTCGTGGAGGGTAAGCCACGTTGAGGGAGTTCCTTGTAACAAAACACCCACACACCCTGCACCCTTTCTCCTCCTTTGTTTCCAGCACTCCCCGTGATTTCCAGCTTTCCATTCGTACATGGCATTGCAGAGAGAAGCACACACAGACCCTAATAAGTGAGTGCTGTGTAAAAGGGATGGAAACAGAATCTACATCGTCCTGCCCACAGCCTCATGCTTTTGTTTCAAGGTCACGACTGGCTCTACCATCGGTCACACCATCCCTTTGCACACACACAAAGAAAACTGCACACGCGTTTAGCGGAAGTGGAAGGGAGGTAAATCTGAAACGTGGGGTGTTTTCTGGTCTGCAAGACCCACATCCATCTCTGGTTGAACACTGCTTGGCACCGGTGGGTTACTTCAGCAAAATGCTTTTTCGACCCTGCCCCATTTGTCATTTTTTAACCTGCTGCTCCACTTCTGCTCAAGTGGCTTTTTTGCAAAGGATGTAAACATCTTGGCCAGTTTAGGCTTTTCTCGCGTAAGCTGCTATCTTAGAAAAGTTGCAGATGACAAATTATTTCATCCTCCGGTAGCTGAGGAGGGAAGTTGTGGCTGAATGGAGAAGTCCCACCAGCAGCTGAGAGCCCTGAGCGGAGGACAGACCTGTTGAACCAGGAAAACTGCGTCCGTTTTGCAGCTGAGCAACACTGCAGTTGCTTCAGCGCTGGTTAAAAATACCTGTGGCCTGATCCTGCCGCAATCCAAGGAAGTCTGGCCTGGGTTAAGGAAGGCATTTTAAAAAAAAAAAAAATTTTGCAATGTTGCAAATGTTTGCTTTAGTGCCACTGGCAGCACATGGTGGCCTGAAAGGCAACAGAAATGAACACCCTCCCATGACTTACTGGGCAGCTCACCATCCAGCCTTGGCATTTCCAGCTTATTTATTGCTATAAGATGATTTAAGCATCTTCGTTCTCCAACCCTAGCACAGAAGAAATAACCTCTGGTAAATGAGCGGCACGTTCAGTTGGAGTTCTTATTATCTTAAACTACTGCAGCTACATCCACTCGCCGGTTACCTGCGAACTCTCTGATTTCTGCTCAGAAAATGTGCTTTCTGCTTTGCTTGGGCCGTGGCCAGTTCGCTTGTGGTGCAGCGTGTGACCACACCATGGCAGCAAGAAGAGAGGAGCCACCCTGTGGATTCTTTTCAGCAAGAAGCCAGAACGTTGTTTTTGCTTCGTTTCCCTTGGTTTCCTACTTCGGCTTTGCTTTCAAGGTTTGTGGAGGAGGGACGGGTGGTTTTTGGCTGGCCCGTGGGGTTTACCTTTCCCTGGACGCTGCATCCCTGTGGTATTGACAGCCGGTGCCGGCCTCGCTCCTGGCATCTGTGCCACCGATGAGGCTTGTGAGGATGCAGTTGCAAAGGGGTGGTGAGAAGCTGCCAAAACTTGCTCTTTGAATAGCACGGGGCTTACACCAAAGCCATTAGCAGAGATGCCTGCACCACAAAAGTTTAAGCCATGGCCCAGAGCAAAGGAGGGACCTGTCACCGGAGGGCAAAGGGAGACATAGTGTGACAGCCTGCTCTAGCCCAGCAGGTGAAGATGGAGCAGGCCTCCTGCAGCAAGGGTAGAGGACACTGAGATGAGGAATCTGTGGCAGAGCTTCCCCTCCCCTTTCGCTCCCCAGGCAGCAGAACGCCCTCTCCTCTTCCTCCTGGACTGCCTGGGGGTGCAGTGGACCCCAGCTGCTGCTTCCTCCACTCCTCCCTCCCTTCTTCACAACTTTCCGGGACCTGCATTTGCACCAGGAGGGTCCCCAGCAATACATGGAGGCAGAGTTAACCCCTTTTTGCCAGTAACAGGTCATGATCAATCACAGCAGCGGAATAAATTAATCTAATCCTTACCTAGAGATAAGTCTAAGGAAGTGCCAAGGGGAAAATTCCCTCTGCCTCGGCATGGAGAGCCCAGAAGGCAGCTTCACAGCCACCCAGCACATCTCCTACTGGCTTCACACCAGCATCATGTCCCACCTCACAGGGGTCTGGGTGGGGAAAGGCTGTTCTGTGCTGCAGTCATCTGCAGACAGATGCTGATGGCAGCTGGACATCACAGTGGTTCCCAGAGCTTCAGTCTCTCCTCCCAGTTCCTCTTGGCATCCTGCTGATCCTGAACTGGGTTTTGTTCAGATATTTATGAAAAACAACTCATTTGTTGTTTCTTTTTAAAGAGTATTTTCTTCACAAACTTGCATTTCTTTTGGCGCCATCCTGTTTTTAAGCCAGGAAAATATGTGGTTTTTCATTTTTAAAAATGATACATTCCTGTAAGTGATGCTAAAAAACAATAACAAAATGATGTCTGAACTGTTCAGACTTTACATGGAAAATATTTGCTATTCTTCTGCTCAGAAAATTAAATAAGTCTCACTCAGGTTCTTTCTTTAGCAGAATTTAGATAAATCACAATCCAGAGTGCAACTCTTCAGCTCAGTATTGATCTCCAGTTGACTCTTCATACACCAGTCCCAGAGCTATGCACTCCTCACAGCATCTCTGCTCGCTAATTTGTCTGTTGGATCACAAACGCAAGAGCCGGCAGGTTCACTTTCATTTCTCTGCCACAAAAAATAAAAGCAACCTCGCGACTGATTCTAACTGACAAAGGGTAAGCTACATCAGTAAGAACGTTTCATTTCATGGCTGCTTCCTTACAACGCTGCCCGTGGGACATGGCACAGACGTTGCACAGGGGTCGAGGCCGGGCAGATTCATCGCTGACGTGAGTGGGGATGAAGGGAGAGATTTTTTCTTATGCTTTTTTTTTTTCTCCTCTAGACTTTTTCCATGGCTACATCAGTACAAATGCCATCCCTCAGCAGCTTAGTCCTGCTGCACGGCCCCACTGGAGGAGCTGGGATGTCTCTGCCCAGTGGGGACCTTGCCCCAGCTCAGTCAGTGCTGCGGCGTGTTCCCCTCTCCAGTCCCAGCATCCCAAATCTCAGCATCTGCGGCTGGTAGCAACCGTTTACACAAGGGCTTGTATTATCATAAATAAACTGGGGGTTCAGGTCAGAGCTCACATATGTGCCAGCACTAGATATTACCGTGCAATTAATTCACTTGCCCCCAAAATGTTAAACACTTTAAATAGATGCACAGGCAGCTTTTTCCAGGGTCCTTTCCCAGTTCTGATCTCTCGGTTGCCGTCTGGGTGGGCCCATGGTAAATGCTGACCCCACTTCAATCTGTAACTGCAGATTTGCTGAGAACGTTCTGTTTTGTTGCTGTACTCGTAGCAAACCAGGCAGGGAGGGAAAAGAGGAGGAGACCCTACACAGCTGAAACCTGTGCTGGCCTCTTGTTTGCTTCACCTTATCAAGAAAGCCACAAGGGTAGGATTTAATATACCTCTGGGTCCAACCTGACACGCAGAGCTCCCGTGGCATCGACATGTGCTCAGCACTTGTAAAGATCATGGGAATCTGTGATCTAAGCATCTGTGCAAGAAATATGGATGTTCAGAGCTGTACCCATCTGGGATCACACTTATCTAGGACCTCATCCCTCTCGCTGCTGGCAGGTGGAGTCCATGTCTCAGAGGATGAGGGCATTTCACTGAGACTTCCTTCCATTCAGCCGGCTGCTACATCAAGTGTGACTGACAGAGTTCATACAGCTTTACCAAATCACCCCAAATTTAAATGCAGTCTGGCCCATATTGTTCACAGGACCAGATTAACCACCCCTCTGAGTTTTCAGTCTACAAAGCAGATGCAGCAGCTAGACCTGACAAGTGATGGCAGTATTGATGATGGATGCTCTCTTAGCAGGCCTAAAATCTTCTTTCTTTAGGGAATACCTGTTGTCTACTCCCCCCAATACACATCTGGAAGAAGGAGGTGCACTCCCAGAAACAAGTCTGGGCAGACAAGGGTAGGAGAAGGAGGAGCTTCCCACCAAAACAGGCTCAGAGTGGGAGGGAAAAGACACTGCTAGATACCTTTTTAACAGATGTTTTGGGAACTGCCAATGATTTTAACAGCCAGCTCTACCAAATTGGAGTGAACAACCTTCAGCCTGGCTGTGATTCATATCCAAAACTTTATAGAGAGATTTCATGGTCCATCGTTTCTTGTTAGCAAAAAGAGAATGAAGTTCTTTAAAGGGGGAGATTGACAAATTCATGAACTCACGTGTCGTGGTTTAAGCCCAGCTGTCAGCTAGGACCACGCAGCTGCTCACTCATTGCCCCCAGTTGCGATGGGGGAGAGAATCAGAAGATTAAAAGTGAGAGAAAACTTGTGGGTTGAGATAAAGACAGTTTAACAGGTAGCCACACACACAAGCAAAGCAAAACAAGGGATTCCTTCACTGATTCCCATGGGCAGGCAGGTGTTCAGCCACCTCCGGGAAAGCAGGGCTCCATCACACGTAACGGTTACTTGGGAAGACAAATGCCATCACTCTGAATTTCCGCCCCTTCCTTCTTCTCCCCAGGCTTTATATACTGACCGTGACGTCACATGGTATGGAATATCCCTTTGGTCAGTTGGGGTCAGCTGTCCCAGCTGTGTCCCCTCCCAACTTCTTGTGCACCCCCAGCCTGCTTGCTGGTGGGGCAGTGTGAGGACCGGAAAAGGCCTTGAGCGCCTCACAACAACCAAAACCACCACTGTACTGTCAACACCATTTCTCATCCCAAATCCAAAACACAGCACTGCACCAGCTGCTAGTAAGAAATTCAACTCAATCCCAGCTGAAGCCATGACATTGTGAAGGTCAACAAGGTCAAGTGCAAGGTCCTGCACCTGGGTCTGGGCAATCCCAAGCACAAATACAGGCTGGACAATGAGCAGCCCTGAGGAGAAGGACTTGGGGGTATCGGTGGATGACAAACTGAATATGACCTAGCAATGTGCGCTCGCAGCCCAGAAAGCCAACTGTATCCCAAGCTGCATCACAAGAAGTGTGGCCAGCAGGTAGAGGGAGATGATTCTGCCCCTCTGCTACGCTCTGGTGAGACCCCACCTGGAGTATTGTGTCCAGCTCTTGAGCCCTCAACACAGAAGGACATGGACTTGTTGGAGCAAGTCCAGAGGAGGCCACGAAAATGATCCAAGGCTGGAGCACCTCTCCTGTCAGGACAGGCTGAGAGAGTTGGGATTGTTCAGCCTGGAGAAGACAAGGCTCAGGGGTGACTTTATTGCGGCCTTTCAGTACTTGAAGGGGTCCTGCAGGAAAGATGGGGAGGGACTCTTCATCAGGGAGTGTAGCGAAAGGACGAGGGATAATGGTTTTAGACTGAAAGAGGGTATATTTAGATTAGATATTAGGAAGAAATTCTTTACTGTGAGTGTGGTGAAACAGCGGCACAGGTTGCCCAGAGAAGCTGTGGCTGCCCCATCCCTGGAGGTGTTCAAGGTCAGGCTGGATGGGGCTTTGAGCCACCTGGTCTGGTGGGAGGTGTCCCTGCCCATGGCAGGAGGGGTGCAACTAGATGGTTTTTAAGGTCCCATCCAACTCTAACCATTCTATAATTCTAAATTCCTCTTCGTTCCCACTGCAAAAACATGCCTCTGCAGTATCTGGATTGCAGGAGAGAACAAATAGTGCACATACCCTTAGTCACTGTCTTTTGCAAGGGATCAGGTCAAAGACTTTTAATTGCATTAGCTGGAAGTGCCTGTCCTTTTACACAAGCACAGAACCACTGTGTTAACTGAAATAAAATCCCAAGACAATAGACAGGCTATAATAGACATGCATCAAGTCCCAGGTCTGTTATCACAGATATCTCTCTTTTACATTTGCCATGATCTGACTGTCATCGCATTATCATTCTGTCTCAGGCCAATTTAGAAAAGACAGGATTTAATTTGCACCACAGAGTAGAAGCAAGCTCCACATGTCACTTATACCTGGTAAGGGCTCATTCTCCAATACTGGCAAATTCAGCTCCTTCGGTGACTCCTCTCCTTCTTCGTCTTCTCCCTTTTATATTGTATTTCCCAAGACAAAACAGAAAAAAAAGAAAGAAAATGTGAATCAGTAAACCATTTGTCAAAACAAGACAGAAAATTTTGAATGGTACTAAAAACAATTAGAAACATGAATTACATCAAAAACATCTTTCATCAAACAGCCTTGTAATTCATGCCTCTCATGAAAGCAAGCCTCCTAACAGCCCTGTGTCAGACATCACTTCCCCATGATGCCGCTGAGACAGATGGAGGATGTGAAGCTCAGAAACCGTGTGAAACCTCACAAAACCCACCCAGCATTTGAATGGTAGAGCTGTCCGGAGATGAAAATCCAAGATTTAATCTTGACACTAAAACCCAGTGTTGCCGGTCTCATGCTCCAGCTGAAGATATTAAGAGCCTCTGTCTATTTCAGAAGAGAAATAAAATTTTGCTAGAATTATTCAACTTTTCCTTATTAAAATGCTAACTCCATTCATTTGAAAATCCCATTGATGCCAAATACAGAACAAAGCAAAAGGCACAATTGTTTTTTCTTCTCAGACTTTGCCCCTTGGGAAGTGAATGTCTTCAGCATTCAGAGGAAAAATCTGGTCACAGCTAGACTTCTGATTCACCATCTCCCAAGGTTTAGTTAAGAGAAGCCACCCAGTATTTTCCGTAAATGGATTTCTATTAGTGATGGTGGGACCTGATGGCCTCTGATGCTGTCTGAGCAGTACACGTATGGCTGAATTCAATAGGGTGGAAATAGCTTTGTTATCATGTTTTGCAGAAAAAGGGGAAGGTGGGACTGGTAATGGTGGATCACCATAGGACTGTGGAGGTGGCAATGCAAGTCCCTGGCTCCACAGCAGGCTTCTTCCCTGTTTTGGGTAAGTTGGCCCAAGAGGGATCCTTCTCTCCTCAGTTTTATCTGCCTCAAGTCTACTCTAGGTTTGCCCTGGAGGCTCTAGAGACAGGCAGCTCCAGCTGGTGACCTGTCCCATCCAAGAGAGTCACCTAAGGTAGGTGAGGTGAATCTGGAGACAGTTTAGGATGAACACCAGATGGGCCAAACACACAGCTGTCAGATGAATGAGATCAGACGGGTCTTGCCATCTATCATGAGATAAATCAGTGCTGGGCACTGAACAGCTGGAGCTGTGCAACTCTTCAAGACTGCGGCCAGATACAGTGAAAATTAGTCTGCAATTGCCATAGTGAGGTGTAATTGAAGATGAGCAGAAATCAAGCTTTTTCTCTCAGCACTTTCAAGTAATGCCCTGTCAGAAGTGTCCATGTGATTTAAAAGTAGAAAAGGAAGGACACATTGGAGAGATCTGGATGGAGGTTTGAGTGCCTGATGGGCGCATGTTTCATGGTGCAGGAAGATCAATGTTGTTCTGGGGAATTCAGAGCAGCTTTGGCAACACAGACCATAACGCTTCTTTGGTGTAAATAGTTTTCTTTATATTTAAAATACCAAGGGGCTTTTTTGCTTTATTTTGCTTCATTACAGCCAACGGCACAGACAGCTTGACCTCGTGCAGCAAATACAGCCAAGCAGATATTTATCAAGAAACCTGAAAAGGTGTGATTTCATCAAACCTATCGAGATGGAAAAAAACACCATCAGCAGAGCTTTCTCAGTGGTAATTGCAAAAGGACACATTGTGGATCACGCATCACATCAACATGTTTTGCTCACTGTGGCACAGCCCAGCAGTCCTCCTGCGGACCGGGTTTCACCCCCTGCTGCTCACACACTTCCATTTCTCCATGCCTCAGTTTTCCACCCACAAGCAGAAAACCAACAGCCCTCCTGCAGGATCTACGCTGTGCCTATTCGGGATATTCGGCTGTGAAGTGGCCATGAACACGAGTATGAGCGATGCAACCTGGAGGACTTGGCACTGGGAATGACAAGGTGCCACCCAGCTGCTGGCAAGTGAGAGAGGAGCTGCTGGTGCATAAAGCAGGCAGGAGATCATATTCGTCTTTCAGAGTAGTATTTCCAGATTAAATATAAGAGGGAAGCTCAGAGAGGTCAGAGGCTGAGATTGACTTTCAGAACCATGCCTTTGACATCCAAAGAGGGAGGACAGGCTCATTAAAAATGCAGTGTGGATTGCAAATCTGTCACACACCCAAGCCACCACGTGGAGCGGGAGGATGGATGAGGCGGTCATGGAGAAGCTGCTGACAACAACAGCCTCTCGAGTGACGGGTCGGTGAATAGTTTGCTGCTATTCTATTTGGCATTGGTTTGACAGAAACTACACAAAGCAACTGCATAGGGGGCGAGGACCAAACATTCATGTCCACTTGGAGGTTTGTTTATGATCTTCCGGTGGGGAAATATGACAATGAATGAGAATTAAGCCCTGCATTTGCTTAGGAAAACCAGTTTAGTGATGCAGAATAGGGAGGGGAGAGAAGCAGAGTGGGAATCATGGGGGTGGAGGGGAGGAGATGGCAACAGCAATGATGGGGAGGAAGAGCAGGCAGTGCTGCTGGGACACGCTGGGTGAAAGCTCCACCAGCTTCCACAGTCTCCTGGCTTTCCACTGCTGCGTCTGCTCTGGAGCACACTGGGTTTCCACTGCTGTACCATTTCTTGGACACAGTGACTTTATTAGGTGAAAGCTGACGGTGTCCAGCACAAGGGTAAATGGCAGGCAGGGAGCCACATTACCTGCAGGAGAAGGTCTTGCGTGCCCCCCGCCATTTCACTCACCCTCGTCATTCGCCCCCCAGCCTGATAGCTGCCTTCTCGGTTGTTGACAACAGCATTAACTTGCTGCAAATTGAGAGTTCCCCATAGAAAGATGCTTAATGGAAAATTCTTCACGTTTGGTGAAAATAAAAAAAAAAAAACCAACAGTATTCATCAGACATTGAAGGCAGCAACTCTGGAAATATTGCCAAGGTGCCTCATGGGCATTTAGTTTGGGTCTGAGCGTATGGATGAGTGGGTTATGCTACAAGTGCTCTGCTCTCCAAACCCACCTCCCTTTAGCAGGAAGTGGAAATTTCAGGCAGTGAAGCACCTGGGAAGACAGAGGCCAGATGTCCTGGAAGATACTGATCAGGATGCAGTGGGTGCCCGAGTAAGGGAATGATATTCCAGCAGTCTTTACTGCAGCATACCAAAATTTTTGGTAAGGGAAGCATTTATTGTAGTTGCAAGATGTAACATCGAAGTTGCAAGTAGCTGTAACATCAGGGCATCCAAACAAATGTGGCCACCACCTTCTCCTGGCAAAGTTTAATCAGACTTGAGTATCTCAGGCTGATGGAGTGTTTCCATTTTATGAGGGAACTGAAGAACATTTCCAATTCATATGCTTATAACAGGATTGGAAAAGGTTCAGGGAAGGGCAATAGGATGGATACAAAGGATGCATGGCTCCACACGGGGCAGCTGCACAACTACGTGGGAGAGAAGCTGGTCAGGAGTTCCTGAGTACGCAGAAACTGCCTCCAGCTTGGACCATCCCTGAGCAGAGTGCAGCATGTGGGGATGCTTAACCTGCACCTGCCTGTTCTCACTGTGAGTAAGTAAAAATTTCAACTTATACAGCACCAAAGAAACAATATCTGCTTAGAGCCAGATGCAGCGTCCAGCCACAAAGTTTTTAAAACAGAGCAGTAACTGGGGGAGTCAGTATTATTTACCGTCTCTGTTATTTATCCATTAAAATTAGCACTTTGTACCTACCGTGCAGTTGCACCGGACACCAGCCTCTGCAAATACCCCAGCTGGATGCATCAGCCCGTCCCAGGGAAAGAAGAGCCTCTCCCTAGGTTGTGTCTGCGATCATTAAGAGCATGCCATCTTGGTGGCTCGCAGCAAAAAATTAATTGCAAGAAATGCCTTTGTGCTTCCCACTCCTGCTGAGATCTATCTATCTATCTATATAAAGGTAGTTGGAGGTGCAGCTTTAACAACATCTAAAAGAATGACTCATTCCTGGTGAAGCTGTTCACGTGAGAGCATGCATCTAGAAACCTGAAACAAAAAAAGCTATTGTGAAACCTTTTCAGGACTCAGCAGCCCGGTCTTGCGTGACTTTTTCCACGCACTTCCTGGGACCATGGGGCAGAGTGACCCAGCCCCAGTGTTGCTGTGCTGCTCAGCCAGGAAGACCTTTTTTCCCCTCCTTATTTTCTATGGTTGCTTCACGTGTCGCTTGTCTTCCACCGTCGGTGGGATCACGGTGCTGGTGGGAGTTAAGAGCAATGCAGGACTTATTAGTCAGGAGCTTCTGGGCAGATCTGAGGGGAGGCTGTCACTTTTCTGATTTTTGCAGAATAAATGCATTTTTATATCTCTCGGAAAAGCAGCTGCCTCAGGCAGCAAAGGGGAGCTAGGGCAGAAGCTACATGGAGTTAACATACTCCCTGTCCAGTAAGTGCAGTGAATGTCTTCTCAATGTCAGCTACGGGTCGGGTCCAAGGCCCTTTCGGAAAGAGAGGAGGATGCTCATGACCCTAGTGCTCTTGCCGAGTAAAGGTTTAGCCTGGCTTGGGTCCCAGATAAGCTTCTCCAGCAGAACAGAGGCTTTGGAGGCTGCAAGCACTCAGCCCTGTGTCTCACCTCACGGAGGGTCACGCGTCCAACCCAAAACCGGGGCCATGTGCCCAACCCGAATGGACTGGAAAACGAAGGGGGACAAGCAGTACATGAGCGCTCCTCCCTGTCAGGAGTGGGCTGATAAGGAAGGGATGGCGTGGTTAACGACATGCCAAGGGGATGAAATAATGTCTTGAATGAAAGCACGGTGATAGGCAAGAGCCATATTTATGGGTGTACAGGGCAAGTAACATTTCATACATATTTCAGCACTTCCAAGATAAAAAGAAAAGGTTTTCTTACGGGCCTTCTGGGATAGATAAGAGGATTTATAATAGCTACATTTCTGGTCCATAATCCTTAGAAATGCGTGTATTTGCTTCTCATGCCAACTATGACATAGAGACGAACTACGTGATCAGCTTATTCCATTGTGTAATTTGGGCTGTAATAATTACAGCTGATCTTTCTGTGTTTCTCCTCGGCCCTGCAGAGCACGCAGCTGTACCACCCTGCAGAGAAGTCATCATGCGGCTCAGAGCGGACCGTGGTTCTAGCAGCGGGGTACACATCTCTCACGTCAAGACTTGGCCGTTTAGCTCTCCCCTCTCCTCTCCTGACCCACCTCCTCTAATAAGTCACCTCTGGTTTCCCACCACTACGACTGGTTTAAAATCAGTGGCACCCTTCTCATATGAGAGTTATTTGGGAATCTGTCCAACAGGCACTCATCATCTCCATCCCTCTCCTGCAGCACAGCTGCAACTCATTGAAAATTTGGGCAGAGGTTTGACGCAAGGGGAGAGCATTCTGCTCCCCACAAGTTGACCCCACAGAGAGACAGAGGCTGGAAGTGCTCTGCTTTGGGCAGAAGCATCCTCAGCTGCCTCTTATAACTGTGGGTTAAATCCAAACCTGCATCTGAGGTGGATTTTCTAGTGAGAGACCCAGGATCACGCCCGGACAGAGGACTTCCTTCACTTTGACTATTGACAGTTTATTTCAGCCTGAGATGTGAACTACGTGATCCCTTCCCTGTGCGTTACCGTGAGTGTATTGTATTGGCATGCAGCACAGAGCTATAAAAGGCTATGGGGTAAATAATCCTTCCCTCAACTTTCCTGCTCCAGACCTGCTGGAGTCCATGCGATGGTACCTGTGCACACAGCAGGACAGCTGCAAGGTTGCGCACTGAAATGTGTAGATGAGCGTGCTCTGGTTTTTCAGAAGCAAAAGAAAATCTTGGTTTGGCTCCTCTGGGAAAAGCAGCCTGGCAAAAAAAAAAAAAAAAAAAAAAAAAGTCTTGCCTGGCAAGACTGGATCCTCTGAAACAGCAGCTGGGAGTCAGCTCAGCAGCATTGGAAAAACCCACCTTGAAGTCTTCAGCCAGGCAGTGCTGAGAACATCTTGGTCTGAGCTGCACACACCTTACAGGGGCTGATGGGGTCTGTAGATTTACAGAACTGGGCAATAGAGAAAGGAGAGTGATGCTGCCCTTGTGCACTGTATTTCTAAGATGACCCCTAGGGTCATCCTGTCTTAGGTCTTTCTGTGCCTACCTGTCAAGAAAGATGTGAAAAAGAGGGTTAAAAACGTGTTCTGGAAACAAGACTTGGGGTATAAAACTTACACTGTACAGTTCAGCCCTATTAAAGGATGGAGAGGAGACTGGTCAGAGAGACAAATGATTGGGAAAAATATGGGCTGCATGGGGTTAGTGGGAGGGGAGATTTAGAGAGAGAGATTTAGATAGATTTATTTCTCTTCCCAGAGCCATTGTCTTGCTCCATTGGGGTTGCTCCTTGGCCCCCCGGGGTGTGGTAGCAGCATCCACTTTTCCCTCCATGGGATGAGGGCTGTGCCCCTCTCCCCAGATCAGATTTGGGGGTGTTTCAGGTTCGTGGATAAAGACCTGATAAGATTCAGAGGCTGGAAGCTGGGCCTGGATAAATTCAGTCTTGAAGTCACACCTCAAGCCCTGGCAGTGCTCACTGCAGAGGTGCCAGACTCACCCGTCCCTGTCAGCTCCAATAAGAAGTGTTTTTTTAAAAGCCCTAGGCCTATCCTGTAGGTCAAAGTAGATGATCTCAACCTGGTGGCCCCTGAACATCTCCCTGCGATGGAGACAGGACTACATTTTGTATGCCGGGATGTGCATGTCCAGTGGGTTCCTGAGATGTGGTCCAACTCTGGAAGGGACACCTCACCTAGGTCACACATACTGAAAAGGGAGCCCAAGGATGTGGTAAGTGGTAGATGAGTCACCATGCCTTAAGCTTGAAAAGGGATTGCTAAACTTTCCTAATTCACCTCTCCAAGCTCAGGTCAAGGGGAAGCAGACATGATATGAGGACTATGGCTCTGGCTACACTTCCAGCTTGGATCACCACCTCTCTCTGAGGTGCTACTGCTGCGCAGAGAGGCCACAGCAGTTTCCCCTCAGCAGAATATCTGCCTTAGTGTCTCTCCAACTCATATTGTGTCTCTTTGGTCCCTGACACAGAGCAAAATCCATCTAGTCTCCGGGGACAAAAGTAAAGCTTGAAGAAGTCTGTGGGATCCTGAAAAAGCTGTTGATAATGGGATGCACAGGGGGACTGGAGGATGGGTGTTCACATACGTGCTGTCTGCTATATCTTTTAGCTGCCCACCAGGCCAGAAGTGAGCACTTGATCTGACAGATGGTTTTCTTCAGCCCAGACAAGCCACGGGGGACATCACACCCACCCGCACTTCCCAACTTCCGCTCCCAGGCTCTCCTAAATCCCATCAAGGAACCCCACTGCCCTTTCACACAAATGCCTGGAGATCAGCAGCTGTCCTCAGAATGTCCACATCCTCCACTGAGAACTGCCAGAATTATTCCTCCTGAGGAGAAAGGACTTTCTGACTCATCCTGACCAAACCCCTGAAGCCCCACACAGACACAAGCTCCAGGTGTCCCTTTCAAGGACGCTGTCCTTGGAGTGGTAGGAAGGTGCCACTGTGAAGGTGACTTTGGATCCCACGTTTACAGCATGGACCATCACCACACTGAGCTCCAAATAATTTAGAATAGTCTGTGAACTGCTCATGCAAACTTGAATTTGCCCACAAGGACCGCACAACTGGTGACAAAAACCAAACAGTCTCCCTAATGCAGGACTCAGTAGGTGAGGCACAGCACCAGTTCCCCACCATCCGAATAGTTCTCCACAAAGAAAGGGAGGAAGGACGAAGACATGGGTAAGAAACCTACCTAACCATATCTGGCTGTTTTCTGAATTTTCTGCATCACTCAGATACAGTCTGGACATCTATAGTGAAGTAGTTTTTAATCCATTTTATCCATTTTAATCTGTTCATAGTAGCTGAGGACTAGGCTGAAGACTAATCAAAAATGATGGTCTTCACAGTGCAGATGCAGGCTCCTAAATGAACCCAGGTTTTGGAGTGCTGAGCCATTGACATTGTCTTCCAGCCACGTCAGCTGGCTCCTTGCCTTCTTTAGCTAAGTCCTTAAGGACTTGTCATGATGCCTACCAGAGACCACCAATACCACCAGCTGTCTCGAAGAAGAATGAGCACTGATCTACCTGGTCACCCACCTCCTCCTCTTGTAGGCCTCCGGTCCATTTTGGAGTAGTAGAAATCCTACGGCATTGCTCGACCTTGCCTCTTCTGCAGAAGCAGTTGGTGCCAGCAGCGACACCTCCTTACACCTCTATTTTTAAGGGACACTGTCCCATCATCTGGGACCCATGTGACCCTCTTGATCCTTACTTTCAGCCTTTGTACACTGCTGACCATGCAGTCTCATGGTTGGACAAATTGCGCTGAAGGCACTACGTATCCAGTCTGCCACCAACGCTGACTCCCATGTGTTGTCCTCTCCAAGGGCTCCAGCCTCACCTGAAGGTCAGAAAGCTACTGGACCACATAGTCATCCAGCCCTCCTCCCCCAGGTCAGAGGGCCTTGAGAAGCAGAGCCCCCTCATCTTTAATTTAGGGTGCTGGTTTAAAGCAGGCACATTTTTCTTTAAACAATGCAAGACACAGAGCCCAAAAGCATGTGGGAGCCAGAGGTTGTTCTTGGCTCAGGGTTTTCAGCTCCAGAAGAAGCTTCCAGATTTGTTACGGGCTGTATGTATGTTGTCCACTGCTGTGGGATCTGAGCTCTTTCTGCATAAAATCAATAGCAAGTCTCTGGGACTCTTGTTTTATTCTCTCTCCTTTTTTTAATATAAAAATATGTGTATAGAAATAAATAGTGTTTCTTGAAATTGTATTTGGAGAAGGTTTTTGCTTTTGAGAGGATTTACTCCTCCTCTCATTCATTTTTTGGCTGGTAGAGTTACGAGGTTAGCAGCAATGCCAGCATTGCAAAGTGTCATCTTTATGGCAGAAAGGCTTTTTACAAAGACGGGAGGCATTTTATGGGGGTTTAAAGCTGGTCAAACTGGTCTCGCCTGATCCCTTCCTGCAGTTCGCTCCCTCTCGCTGGTTTTCCTCAAGCAAGAATGCTTTGTCACCAGCTCTCTCCAGCCTTGCCCTGGGCTTTGTGATCAAATGCTGAAGCCCATATAAACAGCTTTTGTACGTTCTGCCTGGAAAACCTCTTTGTCTCCTTACAGAAACATTTTCTCACAATTTCTTCGGGCAGAAACCACTTTCCAGTTGAAATAAAAGCCTCACTTTGGCTGTCTCTAAGCCTCTTGATTGTATTAAAATGCACTGGATGCATCAACAAATTTTAATTCCACCTCAAGATAAAAAAGGCTTCTCAAACACTTAACTCTAATATCTCAGCTTGGGATCATATTCCAGTCTCCATCCTTTTTGTCAAAAATAGAAAGTCATTCCTAGCCTTCCACCCTCTAGGTCTCAAAGGTTGCCCTGAGAATAGGCTGGGTCTGCAATTTTTGTGCATTTCTAAACCGAGAAAGAGTTTGCAGATACAAACTCAATGAAGGGAAGGAGGGAAGATGTCTGGTCTTACAATAAATACAGGAGAAAAAAAAAAAAAAGGCAAAACCTTGCTGGGGACCTGGCATTTTATAGGTTTCTTGCAGGATGCAGGACGTTTTTGGAAGAAATTTGAAAGCTTTTACTTTTGGACCGGTTTGGGGCAAAATCAAATTTGGCTTCTTTTTATTTCCCAGGAAAAAATCCCCACGAGGAAGACTGTGATCTTCAGACAGCTCATCTACAACCAACTCACTGCTGCAACGCAGTGCATCCCTGGCTCAATTTGTTGACTTTTGTGTTTTGTTTCTGTGTTTTTTCTGCCTTTCCTGCAATATTTGCTTCTGCGTTTACAAAAAGACACAGAAACTCCTGGCTACGGGCTGATCCCGCTCCTCAAAGACACAATTTACTGACAATCGGCTGGAATAGCCACATCTTTAATAACGGTACAGTGGCCAAAGCCGTGGCGAGAGTAGAAGGAGCTGGAGAGATTAAAGCTATGTGTTATTAATTTGGGAAGTTAGGGAGACAGGAGGCTACAATGGAAAGTATTGCTTAATATTTGCGCAAAAGGGAAATCCCTTTTATATCCCTTTTCTAAGACATTTACAGCAGCGTGATGAATTTTCCCCAAATCAGAAAGGAAGGATAAAGCTCACAAAAATCAATAGCGAGTCAGTCCGGTGCCAAAGAGGAGATGGCAATCCCCTGTTACAGGTGGCAAACAGCTCAAGCAAAATAAGGCCGTGAGATCCGGCCAAATATTTGTCACTGAGAAGCCTGGTAGAAGCTTTCTGTGCATGAAGGACTGAGACAGAGGCAGAGCAGAGGAGATCCATCAAAAAACTGGCAGCAAAATGTCAGTGCAGCAGTTACGCTGGAGTTTCTGGGCAGTGGGAAGAGGAAATTTAAGATGGGAGCTGGACACAGGCAGAAGGACGAGCTTAGGTCTCCCTACCTGCACTTCGCAGACACACATATACTTTTCTATACAGAGGACACAAAAATAGATCGTGTTTATCACAATAACAGTATTTGCACAAATTTTTCACAAAGAAGAAGTCATGCAGGCTTCCTTCCACATCCCCAAGCACTTATTCCCACTTCACATTAAATAAGCCTAGCAATAGCCTTGCTAAGTTGTTTTATCTCCTTCCTCCTTCCAAGCAGAGTAGTGTAGCCATTTGGGGTTAGGAACATACAGAAAATAAATTCATGTTTTAAAGTACCTCACTGGGGGTTATTGGGAAGCATTTCAACATAAATTGCCAATTAAAACATGTTATCTTTTCCCATTCACAGAATGATAGCCTCATAGAATGGTTAGAGTTGGAAGGAACCTTAAAGATCATCTCGTTGCACCCCCCCTGCCATAGGCAGGGACACCTCCCACCAGACCAGGTTGCTCAAAGCCCCATCCAGCCTGGCCTTGAACACCTCCAGGGATGGGGCAGCCACAGCTTCTCTGGGCAACCTGTGCCAGTGCCTCACCACCCTCAGAGTAAAGAATTTCTTCCTAATATCTAATATAAATCTCCCCTCTTTCAGTTTAAGACCGTTACCCTTTGTTCTGTCATTACACTCCCTGATGAAGAGTCCCTCCCCATCTTTCCTGTAGCCCCTTTAGGTACTGGAAGGGGCTATAAGGTCTTCCTGGAGCTTTCTCTTCTCCTGAACAACCCCAACTCTCTCAGCCTGTCCTCACAGGAGAGGTGCTCCAGCCCTCTGATCATCTTTGTGGCCCTCCTCTGGACTCACCCCAACAGGTCCATGTCCTTTTTATGCTGAAGGCCCCCGAGCTGGAGGCAGTATTCCAGGTGGGGTCTCACCAGAGCAGAGCAGAGGGGCAGAATCCCCTCCCTCACCCTGCTGGCCACGCTGCTGGGGATGCTGCCCAGGATGTGGTTGGCCTTCTGGGCTGCGATCACACATTGCCAGCTAATGTCGACCTTCTCATCAACCAGCACTCCCAAGTCCTTCTCCTCAGGACTGCTCTCAATCCACTCATTGTCCAGCCTGTATCTTTGCTCAGGATTGCCCCAGCCCACATGCAGGACCTTGCACTTGGCCTTGTTGAACTTCATGAGGTTTGCACAGGCCCACCTCTCCACCCTGTCCAGGTCCCTCTGGATGGCATCCCTTCCCTCTAGCGTGTCGACCGCACCACACAGCTTGGTGTTGTCAGCAAACTTGCAGAGGGTGCACGCGATCCCACTGTCCATTTCGCCGATACTCATGCTAAAGGAGCACCCCGATGTTGATTGACTCTTGTCCTTCTGCTGAATAGACCTTTATTGGGCTTGGTGAGGCTCCACAGCCTGCATCAGCCACTAGCCCAAATTAGGGGAGAAAAGGTGTCACCTACCAA
Organism: Vanellus vanellus; assembly: GCF_965231255.1. Classification (NCBI taxonomy): domain Eukaryota; kingdom Metazoa; phylum Chordata; class Aves; order Charadriiformes; family Charadriidae; genus Vanellus; species Vanellus vanellus. The sequence continues at coordinate 8,507,558 of NC_138905.1, forward strand.
GGGAAGGGATCCTCATCAAGACATTTTAGAAGCAATAAACTTTTCAGCGATAACAGCCTGATCTGGCTTAACCATGGCTTGACCGTGAGGCAGCAAAGCTGGCCCAACTGCTTGCCATGTGTGTATTCATGGAGATCTGCCCCAGGAAGGAGACCACTAGAGAAGGTTGTGCTCTCTCTTTCTCTAAGGCTAAACTACTGCACAAGCTGAGCTTCCCACCAACAGCTTGTCATCGTACCTGCTGAAGGACACCACTGTGTCCCATAGCAAGCAAAGCCAGGCAAGAGAGTTTACCTAGAGCAAGCAACGGAGTTGAAAGCAAAGGGGGAAGAGGAAGAGGGAAAGAAAGGAAACCCTCATCAAATCCCCTTTTATATCTTGCACTCCGTGCAGTAATACTGCCGGATGACTGAGACGTGAGGCCGAGTTGTGCAATCCTGCAAAGGGCTTTGCAATAAAAATTGAGAAAGCAGAAGCTGCTGGTTTCTGTGGTTAAAGCCAGCTGCCAAACACCCAGGACTGGAAGAGGTTCCACATCAGGGCCGTACCCGCCTAATCTCAGGCCTCTGACATCCCAGCACAGACTGCAGGTGATTCTCCAAACTCTCAGGAGAGACCTACAGTGAGGAGCCTTTGGGGAGCCTCCCTCTTCCCTGGGAGTGGGTTGGGTCCTTGGGACACCCCGTGCCCCCGTGGATACCCCCAGACCCTCTCATGCCTCCGGTTCCTCTCCCTTCTTTAAGAGCCCTCTTTGCCCACAGTGCTGCCCCTGGGCTTTTGCAGGGCTCAGAGTCCCTGTGTCAGCTGCAAACCAGAGGTCCCACCATGTTAACCGCACTGGAGAAGTGGAGGAACATGAAAGATGGGGGAACAGAAGGATACAAGCGCTGTGTCAACACCATGATGTTCCTGTGCTTGATGTGGGAAGCACCAGGGATGTGCAGCACAGGGATGACACCACGAAACACTACCACACCACCAATGGGCAGCAAACTGCCTTCACCCCGGCTGCGCAAATGGATTTACTGGATTAGCAGAGCTTGGGTATTTGGGTAAGAGGGGTCCCTTTGAGCAGAGCTGGTAGGGAGAGGGGAATGGTGGGTGGCAAAGCTGCACTTCTCTCTCTTGTTTCTTAATTGCAGTTTATTTTAAAAGCAAGCAAATGTTTGCTCATACATTTTCCCTTCTCCTTCTGGCCCTTCATGTGGCTATTAAAAGGGAGAAAATGGGAAGGGGGAGCAATGTTTCACTTCTCATTTTGACGGAGAACTCAGAGGGTTCAGAGAATTACAGGTGAGTGTGGGGGAAACAGTTTCAAAAAATGTGGGGGTTTTGTTAGAAAAGCCAAACCGGTTGTTTTCCCATTGCCAGGAATTAAGATCTTAGAGGACCTCCTGACCTGCAGGTCACCCACAGGCAAGTGTCCATCCCAAGGCCACGTGTGTGGGGGTGGCTCACGCAGCACAGGTACTGTGCTGGTGTGGCCTTTGCTAGAGGAATCCCGCAGGTAATCAGATTATAAAAGCACAGCTTGAAGTCTGCAGCACTGTCCTTCCCCCTAGCTGCCTCCTGATGGCTTTTAAAGCACTGGGGAATGTTTATCATTTCCCAGTAAGTCCTTTTCCAGAAGGTAAGAGCTAAACCCTCTCGCAGCTGTTCCCGTGCTCCTGCACAGCAGGGAAACAGCCGAGATTTTTTTTTTTTTTTCTTCTCATTTTTCCCTTTGTAACACTCAGCTGATCTCCCTTGGGCTATGGCAGCAGAAGGAAATAACACCGTTTCGGAATGGCAGAGGATGCTCCGTGCATGTGTCCTGTGAGCAGAGCCATGAACGGGCAGGGAGGTTCGGTGCCTTTGGGTCCTCACACGCCGACATCCAGCCTCGCGTGCCCCCTTTGCCTGGGAAGCTTCCACGCCAGGATGGGCCAGCCAGGATGCGGGATCAGTATCCCGCTGAGTGTCCCCTCATACCCTGTCACCCTCTGTCCCCTTGGGTGGGAAGGGTGCTGGCAGCATCACCTGGGAGTCACGAGGGATCACTGCAGCGCGCAAGGGAAATCAGAGCAGCCCAAAGGCTTGTCCAAATCAACCTTAACCCCATGTGAGTGGCCTGGCAGGCTGTGAAGAGAGGGAGAAGCCTGTCTTGTGTATATATGAGCACTACAGGGCAACGTAAGGGCAAAAGTAGAGGCCAGAGCCAACTGCATTTTATTGGAAAATGCTTCCAGCCTCAATCTTCATTATTTTCTGGACTTTTCACCAAGACACCTGGCACATTAGAGGCCTCCACTGACACAGCAATCCAGATGTCACTTGAGTCAAAAGGCACTGCAGCAATATCAGCAGAATGGCCAACATGGACAGTAGTACATCACAGAGCATGAACTTCTTGAGGTTCCTTGCTTTGCAGTGCAGACTGTGTGTAGACACCACTAGTGCACCACCAAGCAGATATTCCTGTTAGAAATGGGTTCTCCAGCACCCTCGGTGATTTCTGGGCTTTCCCAAGTAAGCTCAGATGGAGCAGAAGGTGGGGAGTGGACATCCCTGCCCAGCCCTGCCATGCGGGTAACACCTCCTGGTCCTACTTCACCTTTCCCCGGTGATATTCAAATGTACCACGTACAGGTGAATGTACACATGCCTCCTGCATGGCCGTTGACTCCATTCCCTTTCTCCAGGTTTCCCAACAGCTTCACTCACACAGTCACACAACACCCTTCCTGCATTAGCATCAAGGGTCTTGGCTGTAAAACTCAAAGCAAAAACATCTTTGCCTCCTGCTCCTCACACCTTTACATCACCCCATCTCCCTCCTCTCCGACACAAGCCTCCCCCACTGGGGTCCCCTAGCAGACACCTTCTCCTTGGCCTTGGGGACACGCTGGGTCTCTTTTACATGTTCCTCAGTGGGTTTCTCTACCCCCACACCCTAGCGTCAAGTGTACTGCTTCACCACTGCAGACCCCCGGAGAGCATCTGCCATCCATCTGTCCCAGCTCTATGCATTCAGTGATGTACTGTTCTTAGAATAATTAAAAAAAAAAAAAAAAAACAAAACCAAAACCAAACCCAAAAACACAACAACAGAGCAAGAGACATAGCTACCAGAATCAGCCTTAAAAAGTCTCTGGTTACTTTTGTCTCAAAGTCCAGTGATTCTGATTCTTCTGCATCTCACAAAACTATCTGTGAGCTAAAAATATGTGACCTCTACAAGGGGAAATACATAAATCTGTCTGGCCTCCACAAGTCACCAAACTTTCAGGGTAAAGAGCATTCTGCAGTCCCTGGTTTATTTTTCAACGTCACTTCTGCAATTATAAATGTCTAATAGGGCTGAAAAACTGGAATTGAACTGCGCTTTGGAAAAAGTGCAGAGTGCCATAAACTAAACTTGGATTAATGTACTCATGTCGACTCAAAAGTGCAAACTATTCATACAACATTAAAAGGTTCAGATAAATGTCTCAGAAAGGCAAGTATCTTTCTTTCACGACTGGCACTTGGCTATTAATAAATTATTCAGTGTAATAACTCTGGTTCTTGTCTGAGATAGGGGTCACTCTACTCTTGTCCCAAAAGCTACTTGCTTTAAATCTGTTATAAACTTATGCATAAAGACTTCTCCAATCTGCTCTGTAAAAGTTTGTTGTAAAAGTTTGTCTGCTTCCAAATCAAAACCACTTTAGTAAGTGTCCCTGTTTCCCTACAGAAAGCACTCTCCACCACGAGCTCTGGCTGCTGACCAAGCGCAGAAGATACACTGAGGTCCACAGGTACCCAAGCCTGCAGACCCTGACAAAGCCCGGCTCAGCCTTGGTCGTGGGAAGTGCAGTGAGAAGTCAACCCTGCAGAAAACCCAATTACTTCCCACAAGTTGGAAGGAACAGGCTGGCGATCTTGTGTAGTCAGAGGTGGGCTGGAGCAAGACCAAGTCCCTGCACATGGCCGTAGCACGTGGGTATGTCAGTCTGGAAAGACCATCCTGAGTCATGAAGCAATCACCCCAACCCCCCCTGCAACCCTACATGGAGGGATGGGACAGCTGGCAGTGAAACAACAGCAGTCTCTATGCTTTCATTTCTGCTGGAGCTTGGTAGAGCTTTTGGGGGAAGGAGGGATGGGATCTTTATCAGCAAAGTAGCTTTAACAATTCTAACAAGAAATGTGTTGCCTAGCAGGAAAGTCCTATGGGAAGCGTGCAGTAGAGCCTTTTGAACAGGACAGGGGAAAACTGACGGGGAGTCTGATCTGAATGAGTTTTGGGTTGGATTCAGAAAAATAATAAAAAGTGCATGGAAGGAGCCTGAACCTGCTCGCTAGGAACTTGGACTGCTGTAATTTTACTGCAAAAAAAGTGGGGTCTTCTGAGCAGTGTTCAACATAAAAGCATTGAAATCGGCTGCCGTGGTGTGTCTTACTGTTTAGACTATTGCTCATCCTCTCCCTGCGAGCGACCAGAGCTGCGTAGTAAATGTGGTCAGACCACTCAGCAGGAGAGCTGCGGACAGCCAAGAGCAACGCCAGTGCCTGCGATGCAGCACAGCGCAAGGACAACATCTGGGTCCTGCCTGGTCTCGTGATCCACAAAACAGTGATCCTCACAATCCAAGGGAAGAGGGAGAGCTCCAGAGAAGAGCAGCGTCAGTGCAGGATGGATGGTCTCTTTCCCCCTGGATCAGCACCAGCACTGAAAGCCACGAGGTGAGCTTCAGAGGAGGAAACTGGTTTGGGGTGAAGCTCTTCTCTGCTGCAGTCAGAGCACCGGCATTGCAACACTAACAGTTCCCCATCCCCAGTAAATGCATCAGTCTTCATGCCGGCACAAGGACGACAATGTGGGGAAGGAAGGGGGAGAGGATGGACTGCCCTTTTTGGTGTCATGCTGGTCTGTAACAATAAATTTGATCTTGAATTTATACCGTGGGAGCCTTGAAGGATGGTGTCTCAGCCTCAGCCACTCTGCCTGTTCCCTTGCCTTGTTGTAGCCTGGTTCCTACAGCTCTGGTCGGCCCAGGGTTAGGGCTCCCATATTTCCAGCTGGGATTTGCCAAAGCGGAAAACTCATTATGGTTTGGGAATAACCTGATGCACATGTGCAGTGCGAGGAGGATGGGCAGCTGCAGCAGTGGTGGCTTGGACTCCCTGGACACCCAGCACCCAGGTCAGGGAGGCTGCACTTCTCTGCTGGCATTAGACAGGAAAATGAGGCAGAGAGCCTTAAAAAAGTCTTTCATCTTTAACCATCAGCGGTGTTGGTAGAAAGATGATCTAAAAATGTTCTGCTTTCACAAGTTGCAAACAACATGCAGAGCCCTGCGATGTCTTCATGCAGTGTGTTTGTCACGTCCCCCCTTAACGAGCACGTTCCTTCTCAGTGATTTATCCCCAACTTCACTCCAACCCCCTTCTGTGCAGGTGGCACGGGGGGGGGCTGAGCTGTACGTCAGGCGCAGAGCTGGAGGCCGAGTACAGCATGCATCACAGCACGAAGCATGCAAAAATGCAGACCACAGAAACGATAGCTGGGGAAAGACATCCCCACGCTGAGGTTACACTGAAGCCTGTGAGCCAGGAACAGCCCATACAGTGTGCACGTTGGGGGGAGGACACAGCTGCAGTGGGAACAGAATTGGTAACATTGCGTGACTCATTAAACGCATGTTACACTGGGTACACGGGGCAGTAGTAATGGGGAGAGGGTTACCCCTTCCTTCATTGCCCCAGGAAACCCACCTTGGCTACCCATGTGCAGGTATACAGGGAATTCATGAGAGGAACAGGTTTGGATACTGTCTCTGTCCCTTCCTACAAACACATCATTGCCTGTCCATGGGAGAGAGACACCACCACCACCTATCGCATGGGTTATCATGTGCATTTACAACTTTCCGGCAGTATGAGTGCAAAGGGTTAGGATTTTATAAACCAGCTCCTGGACATGACAAGCCTTGGCAGTGCAGAGCTGGTGACGTGCTCCCGCACTTGGGTGCTGGCCAGGCTGCTGGGTTTGGGTCCCATCACCCTCAGCCCACATTCTCCATGCTCTGGTTGCAGTCAACACCAGCCTTTCTCTTGACCTTGGTCAAGAGATTTTTCTCGTCTCTGCTCATAAAACCCAATGAGGGAAGCGGGACCTCACTGTCCTGGACCAGGACCAGCACTGGTATGTCCCTTCAGCTACACCCATGGTTCACTATCAATTTAAGCCAACCTATGACCGTGTTGTCACCCAAAGGTGTGGTCCTACCTACTCCCTTCCCTGGCCACATGTTCCTGCTTGCTCCTTTGTGTCAGCACAACTCGCTGCGCAGCTACCAGCAAGCTGGATCAGTTTGGTGGGTCACTTTTCAGCCGGATTGACAGGTTGACCTGCCTTACCATGTGTTTTCACAACTGCTAGCCTGGCACAGTGGCAGCGGCAGGAATGCACGGCCGGGGATGGGGTGGGGTGGGACAGGACAGAGAGGCAGGACTGTCTCTTTTGGCAACCAGGCAGAGCTGCATTGGCTTGAACTTCTTGTGAAAACCTGCTTTTAATTTTCCCTTTGGTAAATAGGAATAATTCTCTTTTAATGGGGAAGTTGTGAGGCTCCGTTGTGTTTTGGAGGCACTCTACCCACAGTATCATTCTGCAGATCATAACCGAGTTAAGTGTGTTGAGCAAATAATATTTCAGCTGCTAACAGTTGAGTCAACAGCAGGGTGATCACAATTTAATCTTCTATTTCGCAGGAGGAGACCACACTTCTATTTTACAAAGCCTTTTTCATCACAATAGGATTCCCTGAATCAAAGGCTCACAGGTGTGATTTTTGGCTGGGAACAAACAGTTGCATTCCTATCAAACGCATTCTGCTTTCCAAGCACAAATAACCTTCAACTCCTCGCAGTTGAAGAGAATTGCTTTCCAGAAAAGGAAGGTGTTGCCTTCCCTCGAGTTCAAAGGCCCATCAGGAATGTGGTGGTTAGGAGGCTGCTAACAAAGCATCCTTCATTACCAAGGAACAATTGTTAGTAGTTAACCAAGCAAAAATGCCTACAGGAGGCTGAAACCTGCAGAATTCGGAGAAGGAAGAAAAGTAAATTCAGCCATCAGCAGTGAGAGGAAGGCTGCCTCTCCTTTTCTTTTTTTTTGCAGTAGCTGAATCAGAAAAAAATGCTTCTTAGCTCTAAGCAATGCCCCTTTCAGAACTGATGGAGTAAAACGGACATCTCTTTCAAAGACAAGCTGAAATGCTGCTGAATTTTCTTGTTGATCTTTGTAGGGATATTACTATATAATAGTCAGTGGCTATGCTCTTTGGGGGGTTAGATTAGATGCGTATAAAGATTCCTTCTGCCCTTTCAGGCTATTTGTTTTTTCATATGGATTTCTTTCAGAGTGCCTTCTTTTTATTACATCAAAATTCTGAAGAGAGGCAGTGATTTCTAATTCTCTAGAGGACTTTACATGTCCATATCAGCAGAAATGAGCAATTTTACCCCTCAGGGCTGCAGGGGTGTCATAAATGAGAGGTCCCCAACATGCAAGATGTAAAGGAAGGCAGTTCTTTTCCCAGGAATGTGAAGTGGACAAACCTTTAACAGTCAACTACGGTATGATTTCAAGTATCTCACGAAAGATCAAAGGCATTTGCTGCAAATTCATTTCTTGGGTGTTTTAGTATTGACAGGCTTCCTTTCAGAATTTATGCAAGCAGTGGATTGAGGCCAACGGGATCATCTGAGCCTGCAGACTGCCTGCTGGGGCATATCCTGGATTAAGGCAGGAAAGAGGAAATAAAAGGATGGAGCGGTCCTCCCGCGGTCCTCCTGTATCTCACCACCGATGCAGTGTCGCTCTGTAGGAAAGTCATTCACCCCAACTCTTGTGGGACAGCTTCTTATCCTTAGGATATGATGGGGATACCCTTAGGAGACACAAGGTGAGAGAGCCAGGGAGCGAGCGGGGCACAGAGCCTGTGTCTCGTCAGCTCCTGCTGACCACGATGAACCTCAGTGTTTGCACAGGATGGAGCAAACCCCTGTTGCAACGCCAGCGCTTGCCCAAACTTGCTCCAAACCTGCTTCCTTGGTCCAACATTGTGCCAGGAAATCTGGGATACGGGGAGCAGAGTGGGCGAATGGAGAGGGCAGAAGTCAGATAGGAGCAAGGTTGAGCCATGTGTCAGGCCAAAGCTAGGAGGAGAAACCAGTCCTGACCCTCAGCAGAGGTCTCTGGAGGGGAGGAATGCTCTGGGAGAAGGGGAGTTGAGGAGCCCCTACCCAAAGCTGAAGCATGTGCTGTTTCCATATGCTTTTCTGCAAAATCTGGGTTAAAAAAGGAGCCTGTCCAGAACTGGAAGAAAGTATCTCCTTGTGATAAACGCGCCATCCAGAGCTAATATCCCAGAAGGAACGGTCACCCTCATCGTAGGCAGTACCTGGCAAGCGTGGGGTACTGAAGTCGCAGAGTCTTCTATGTGGAAACTTTTTTGCAAATACAAGTCGGGAGATTTTGTTCATAAGAATCTTCCTATAGTAAGAAGGAGAGTCCGCTTAGGAGGTGCTCAGTAAGTTGAAAACATACTGCAGTGCTCTGTACTACGCATTTTTTGCTTAGAGAGCAGAAGAAACCGAAGAGATACCACTAGCAGAGCTGTAGCAATTTGGGGTGCAGCTAGCAGAGCAGCTATGTAAAGTGCCTTGATATAGTGGGAAGGGGGACAAAAGAGGGGAGGGGGAAAGGGAAATGAGCTGCCGGGAGGGGAAAGCCGCCACAATTTGCTTCTCTCAGCAAGGCAGGGCTTAATGCTTTCTGCAGGCGAGGGAACAGCCTTCCACCGCTGCCCCTTCCCAGCCTGTGCTCGCGGCAGATCACAGGGTAATAAATCTGTCGGTCCCTCAGCGGAGAGACGCCTCCCCTCCACATTCCTGTGCAAACCTGCAAAGGATTATTAGCTAAATATCTCCCTTTGAAATCAAAGCTAAACTTCCAGAGCTCCTAATCCGACCCTGGCAGTGTATCAAGTCGTAGAGCTGCAAAAGTCTCCTGATAATAATAGATATGATATGATAAATTATGATATGATATGATATGATATGATATGATATGATATGATGACAGTAAAGAAATGTCTGCATCAGATCCCTGCATCCCAGCTACCTGGGAGATTCCTCCCAAACTTCCCCACCCTTGTTTTCAAGACAGCCAAAGGACAAGGATAAAAAAGAGGTTAAAAACTAAAGCGGAGTAGCTCACCTTTAATTTATTCCTGAAAAAAAGAGTTTACTTTGCCATATTAGATTACCTGTGTCCCCTGAAAGACCCAGAACATTAATCGCACATGTTCACCACACTCCTGTGAGGTAAGAAGAAAGCCGATGCGATGCCAAATTCCTGTATCAGTTCAGTAACTCTGCTAAGCCGCTCCTTATTATTCCACTTACAGACCCGATGTGCAATGTAACCGTTTTGGGTTCTTGCCCTCCAGCTCCACCTGCACAGAGCAGCTTGGCAGGATGAGTGAAGCACAGGGTTGGAAAATATATACCCATTATCTTATTACCCTTTGCCATTGCCAGAAATCCGTAATGACTGAGGTCCAAAATACATTAAAAGCCTTTGAACCGATCATTTACAGAAAATCATCGGCATCATTGTAGTCAGGTTTTTCTAGAGGTTAGCAGGTGTCATGCTGCTATGATGCATTTTATGATAGAACCAGGAAAGACAGAAGTGCAGAGCCAAAATATCCACACTGGTATCAAACATCAATACTTTCAGAAGCCGTATCACGAAACTAGAGTTTCCTGATGTACAGCCGTAGTGCATATTAATAAACTTATTAGAGCTGCTCTGAGTTTTCCATCTTGGCTTTTTGCTTTTTTTTGCTTGCCAAACAACATCAACAACAACAAAAATTTCTTTAGCAGAAACTGAAATAATTTCAGGCATGACGCATGCTTGTGCGTTGAGAGAATGAATAAAAAAATGAAATTACAAAATACATATTCAGGTCTCCCTGCTGCTCTTGTTCAGATCACACTGATTTTGGGAGGAACAGGAGAGGAAGCAGGATCAGGATGGGTTTTCAGTCACCTCCCAAATCTTGCCTCGCTTCCAGTTTTTCAGCGTTAAGGGAGTTTCGCTTTCCCTCCCACCTCTGCCTTCCCGCTGGCTGTGCTCTCCGGCTGCGATTTCCCGGGTTGGGTTCGGGAATCGCATCCCTCTGCATTTACCTCTCAGCCCTTCCCTTCCTACCTGAGTCCACCACCCCCATGGTTGAGCTTGAGCCAACCGCACTGGGTCTAACGCCGTCAGCAAAACCAGCTCATGGAGCTCACCAGCCCAAAACCCCACATTTTTTGGTTTGTTTTGGAGGGAGCAGGAAGGAAGGGTGGGAACAGCACCCTCCAGATCCCACACCTATCATTTCTTCTTATATATTACACAGGTTTGCTAAGGCACTTTGAAGGCCACGTTAGGGTTTACAACTATTGTGAAGCAAATGCTCCTTAGGGGAAAACATTAAGAAATAAAAGATGAAAAGCGGGCTCAGAGGAGAGGAAGGCAAGGTGTGTGGGAAAGGACCGAGGGGCCAGACCCACATACTGCGACAGCTATCAGAGCAGAGGTTAAAATCACAGTGACGTTACGTTTTAGAAAAGAAACCCATCATGAGAAACCCATCAGATTAGATGATATAAACTTCTTTCCTCTAACGCCTTGGTGCATCCCGGAGAGCAGCATGGTTTCTTTAAATACCCGACATGCTTTAGGTACAACCGGTGGTCGCTCTTGCTGCGCCCACCTCCAGGACAGGGAGATGATGGGGGAGCCCCCCATGAGCCTCCCCAAAATTTCCCCCTGTAAAGCAGAGGAGTAGCAGCAGATCTTCTCTGGTTACATGCCCATATGGGCTCAGCGAGACACCACCTCGTCGTGTTTATGTAAACTACCAAAACGATCGTAGCTTTGTCTAGCACCCAAAGCAAGTCTCCTAGGAACAGCGTTAAAGCAAGCTGGGCTCCAGATGCTTCTTTATATCTGAATATATGCATTCCTCCCTCTTCGGGTTTAAGACCCAACTAAGCTTTGCAATCGGCTTCACAAGAGCGACCCCTTCTCGCTCCTCTTGCAACCAATGACTCTCTGAAATGAAATCGCGCAACATTTGCACGTTGGAGGGCACTATAAGAACCAACACGCTCAATCCCCAATTTCCTATTTATCTGCCTCTTCTCCAGAGCCGAGCAAAACGGGAGCTCATACCCTGCCAGGCCTGAGCAGCTAATCCTAGGATATTCCACTCGCGGTGGTGTTTATTTTATTGCCTCAGAGGGCGAACAGAGCTGCCAATAAACCGGCAAGTGGGTGGGAAGAGAGGGAGAGCTGCTGAGTGGGGGGCAGAGGTGGGGTCCCCCACCTCCCCACACCCCGGCTCTCCTTTCCTCCTGACCTGTGCCACCACCGTGATGCCACGGATTTCCAAGTCTCACACTTCAGTCCCCTTCAGACAGTACCTGTTTTGGGTTTCTTTTTGTCATTTTACAGACAAATAATGCCTCTAATTAGGCAGATCCTAGTGAAATATTATGCCTGTACTCTGCATGTGCAATTTTGCTGATTTTGTTGGAAAATCAAGCTCCTTCCTGTTGCTGGTAACATTTGTTTTTAGGCTGAGAAATGATGGCTGAAGGGAAGTGAAACAATAGGATTCAATGAGCATTTGCATCCAGGGGGGTTTCTCTCCAATGCAATTCCGCAAGCGAAACTAATAATGATGAAAAATTACGTAAGTGTTAATATTATCTCTGAGAAAAAGTTAAATTACACTAGCCCAGGGAGCTAAAAGAATGGTTTAATTAAAATCTGCTTGTGTCAGCGTTCTTCCCTACACGTACAAGCAAAGGCCACCAGGAAAATCCTCCCACAGAAAAGGCAAATCCCTCCAAAAACTGGAGAATCCCCCAAAAATTAAAGCCAGAAAAATAAAAGCAAGCAGTTGCTGAAGGCCACCGGCTTCAGCCAGAGCCCCGATAACTGCTGTCGCCAGAGCCGTGTGGGGGCAGGGGTGGTAGGTGCCTTCGCAGCCCTCTTTGGGAGGTCCCCTCTCCCCTTCTTGGAGGGTGTCAGGATGGCAAAATACAACCTTCTTCCTGGGAAGCCTTTAAACACCTCCCTGTGTGTGTGCGTGTGTGCGCCTGACTCCAGGGATGCTCAACTCAAAAGCCAGCCATGCTCTGAATAACGATATTTGCTTTGATACTAAAGCGCTGTTAATTTTATTTGCTTTTGGCACCTCTGGGGTGTTTTTGCTTTTCTCAGCACCCAGGAGGATTTGGAACATGGTCTGGTTTTTAAAAGACGGCAGGGACTATCATCTAACACTGGGCGAACGTCAGGCATGACCACCAACCACAGACCACCTCATCCTCGGATAAGGTGAGGAGGGAAGAGGCATGGCACGTGCCCGGAAAAAACCCTGCTGAGATAGGGGTGAAGGAGGGCAGAGCAGGCCTGCCATGTCCTGCAACGAGAGGTAACAGCTTTTATGGAACGAGCTGTGGTCTCCGGTGGAAGAGCAGACAAGCTCTGTGGTGCACAAGCCTTCTCCTGTGCCTACCCATCGTGGTTGCAGCTCTGATTTCAGCCCGCTGAGGACAGGCTGGAGAAAAGCACCAGCAAGTCATGGCCAGGAACCAGAGAGGGACTCCTGAAACGTGGTAATTTTCATCTATGACTATTCCCTGTGGGCCAAGGAATGCTAAAATCATATAAGGAAAAAAACAATCCTGAGGTAAAAGAAGAAGTTACGGGAGCAATTAGTTGCTCTCAGTTGGTCTCCAAAAAGCCACCAGCATGAGGGACCCAGCCCACCTCAGCCTCTGCCCAGGGCTGGGAGGAGCACAGACCCAAAGGATATGAAAGCCTCAAGCAGCAAAGATGAACCTGACAGGCTGTGGCATCCACAAGGTGATTACCTGAACCTCTGTAGGCTTCTGAGCAGAACAGTTTCATTTAACCGGGCAGACTAGAAAGGACACAGTTGTATGTGAAAAGAATCTGAGAAATGTGTCAACATGTCATGACAGTGGGTGACTTCAGCTGTTGAGTTTGGGCCTGCTAAACCTTGGCAAGGTGACAACCAAGAGAAGGAGATGACTTCCAAGGTGACACCGCTTTGTTTTGTAGCCCTTTGCTAAGCTAGAGCAAGATGCATGGAAATGCTCATCTCCAGCAAACAGGAGTCATGTCAAGAGGCCTATTGGCACTTACTGTGACATTCAGAGAGGATTTTGTAGACACAGAAGTTCTCCTCTTCTCCTGCTCTCCTACCTCACCTATAAATCTACCTTTATCTCATGGCCATTTTTGGACCTTGATTACTTCTCTTTTTCACTATTCTGAGTTACACGCAAAAAGACCCCATCCTACTAGTGAGATTCTTCTGCAAATGGGTGATGACTCAGTGTAAATAATTTTCTTTACTGCTTCAGTTTATTGTTTGAACTTCCTGAGACATGGGACCACCACTCTTTCCTTTCAGAAGCTGTGTGCGATTTCAGAGCAGAGGATCTCAAGATCTGGGACTTGATTTCACACACTTTTCTGTTAAACAAAGTTGTAATACCAGATGATATACTGCTGAATTCTTGTGCAATGAAAACAAATTTGTCTTGAAATTATGAGATTGCAACATTTGAAATGATTTACATTATTATATTTGGCTGAAACAAGAAGAATCTGTTCTGGTGGGGTTTTTTAATTATTCATTTGCAAATGTCACAATTAAGAAAAGTTGCAAAGGGTGGAGGTTGTGTATAATGGGAATTGTACAGTAACAGCATAATGAATATTAGATGCTTCTGTCAAAGGATCATATCTGATTGAATAATAGCAGAGAAATTGGAAGAAAAATTCTTATGTATGTCCTCCAGACAGTGGAGAAAAATGCAACATGAAGGACTGAAGTTCACTCAGGTTTTGAAGCTGAGTAGAGCAGAGGGAAGCAGAAAGGAAACTGGTTTTTGCAGTATAAGATTCATGTTTGCTTTTAACCTTGAGAAGGCCACAGCAGGGAGACGGTTACTACCAAGAAGTTTTGGCATATAAAAGGAGGGCTCTTTTTAGGTCTGGCAGGTCTGCAGAGGAAGCTGGCAGCAGACAGAGGAGATTTTAGACAGGTTTGTGGAAGCAGAGGAAGAGTTGGGCTTAATATTAAAAAAGAACCTGCCCACTCAGACATATAGAAAAGCTGAACACGTGTAACTGTGGTCCTCATGGGGAAGAGGCAAAATTTTCGTACACACAAGTAAATTTAAGCCTGAGAAATCATAGAATGGTTTAGGTTGGAAAGGACCTTGAAGATCATCTAGTTCCAACCCCTCTACAATGGGCAGGGACACCTCCCACCAGACCAGGTTTCTCAAAGCCCCATCCAGCCTGGCCTTGAGCACCTCCAGGGTTGGGGCAGCCACAGCTTCTCTGGGCAACCTGGGCCAGTGCTTCACCACCCTCACAGTGAAAAAATTCTTCCTAATATCTAATCTAAACCTACCTTCTTCCAGTTTGAAGCTATTACCCCTTGTCCTATCACTACATGCCTTTGTAAGAAAATAAAACCTAAAATCTGATTTTTTATTAGGTAGTTCAGGAACAAGATTTAGGTCTACAGTTGAAACAAGGTCCTCCACTGTTACTTTTTTATGCCCAGTTTTGTTACCTGGGGTTGGTTCCTACAGATGCTGATTCAAGGGCTCGGGTTCCTCAGCATCAACAAATACCTGTCCAAATTTCACTTTAGGGACCTAAAAATGAATTTAGTCTTTTGGCACTCAGCTACAGTTTTCCATAATAAATCAAAGGACAGATGCAAAATCTCTTACCAAACAGATCAGTTAGATCTTTTTACCCATCCCCACCATTACAAGCTGAAATTACAGAGCAAGGAACACATGTTTTATGACATGTGGGCTTAAATATTATTCAACAACTTTTATCCACTGAATTATTTGTTGGCTCAGTTATACATCTTTGCTTAGCTTCTCTTGTCGGAGCCAGGACAACAGCAGGACGAGAGGCCATGGGTGTGTATAGGTGAAAAGACTATCCTGTCCCCAGAGGAGGCATCGCCTTGTTAGCCACGGCATATGGCTGCTTTGTGTCAGGGCAGGAAAGCTAAGGGTCCCTTCTGCCATTGCTGTGGCATTCTCCTGCTTAATTAAAGAGTTACAAAAAAGCATTCATTTAAACAGAGCAGCTGGAGAGCCGTGACCGCTGGTGTATGGAAAAGAGGGTGACAGAATAGGGCTACATTCAAAAGGTATAGCTGGTCCCAAATTACAGGAACCTGCCATTATTCTTGGAGGGGTCTTAGTCTCCATGTAGAGTCCTTACCCAAAATAAAGCTCCATGTGCATGTTCTGAAGCCTGTAAAGCTCAAACAACAGCATTTTGCATCTGATGCTCAGGCGCTGGAATCAATGACAATCTCTCTTGGGATGGACCTGCCGCAGCAAACGCTTAGGTCTGGCTGTGCCCAGTTGTTTCATTAGGGGAACTAATAGCCCATATGATTTGGTTGGCACACTTATTTGTGATCTAAACTCTTCCTTTAAAAACAATCAAGAAATAAGACCTTTCTCCTTATGGCTTAGATAGGACTTTTCTAAAGGTCAGTGTTTAGGCATGTTGGTGGGGAAGAGGCTGAATGCTCATATCACTGTATAGTTGGACTACTGCCAAGCCATTGTCTTTCAGATACATATTTTGTGTTACCACCTAGCCCCAGAGTATTAGGTATTATAATATCTCTAGGCACAATAGTCCTCAACCTGTGGCTATGGGACAAATGAGAAAAGCAGAAGATAAACACTGTCATGCCAGAAGCACGTGATGCCACAGGGAATGGACTCTGAAGGTCCCAAAATAGCTATACTACAATCTATTATATATGAATATTATGATATATCTATATTGAGATATATAATATGTATATATATATATATTTATACATATATAAAAATAAGATCTTAAAAGTTTTGGATTTCTTGAGCTTTATGTCTCTGAGCCAATATACAGGTATGTTTGTGTAAGACTTGGTCTTGATTCACAGGCAGAGTCTCCAAGGTCCTACAGGCTGGAAAGTGACTTCCCGGAGGGCTGATAAGCAGTTTGGTGCTGATCAGGCTCCTTAGGTACAGCACTCTGGCTACTAAAACTAAGTCATTCTTCACAGGGCTGCTCTTAATCCATTCCTCTCCCAGTCTCCATTGATATTGGGGATTGATCCAATCCAGGTGCAGGACCTTGCACTTGGCCTTGTTGAGCTCCATAAGGTTCACATAGGCCCACTCCTCAAGCCTGTCCAGGTCCCTCTGGGTGGCATCCCTTCCCTCTAGCGAATCAACTGCAACACTCAGCTTGGTGTCATCCGCAAACTGAAAGTGCGCTCAATCCCACTGTGTCATTAACCTGAAAGGAGGTTGTAGAGAGGTGGGGGCTGACCTCTTCTCCCTGGTGACAAGTGATAGGACAAGAGGAAATGGGTTTAAGTTATGTCAGGGGAGGTTTAGATTGAATATTAGGAAACACTTTTTCACTGAAAGGGTTATTAAACATTGGAACAGGCTGCCCAGGGAGGTGGTGGATTCACCAGCCCTGGAGGTGTTTAAAAAAAGGGTAGATGTGATACTTAGGGACATGGTTTAGAAGTGGTTTTGTCAGGGTAGGTTAATGGTTGGACTTGATGATCTTAAAGGTCCCTTCCAACCTCAGCAATTCTATGATTCTATGATTCTATGATTAATGAAGATATTAAACAGTATTGGTCCCACTACGGGCCCGTGAGGGACACCACTCATTGCTATTTTCCACTTGGACTTTGAGATGTTGACTGTAGCTTTTTGGATGTGGCCATGCAGCCAGTTACTTTTAGATCTAATAGTCCATCCATCAAATCTGTATCTCTCCAATTTAGAGGAAAAAATGTTGTGGGGGACCATATTAAAGGTGTTCCAGAAGTCCAGGTAGATGACATCAGTAGCTCTTGTCCACTGATGCCATCACTCCATCATAGAAGGCCATTTCTATGGCTAGGCACGATTTGCCCTTGGTGAAGCCATACCAGCCTTTCTTTTCTGCTTTTGCTGCCGGAAAAGGGGTGGCTATGGTTGTACCAGATGAGAAGACTGCTCAGCAGCCAGGCCTGGATCAGTAAGAATGTGCAATATTGACAGAGTTTGCTTTATCAACGACATGAACGTTGCTGAGCCACAAAACAGCAGAGCTGCGATGTGTCAAGTCATAAATAACTCATCATGAAGAAAGTGTACACTGTCTGGGCATGGTGCCATAGCATTCATCCTTAGATACGCATTCAAATCAGCTCCATTAGTATCATATTCTTCTGTAATTACTCCATTGATTCAAACTGCATCTTATCTCCCCCCGAGAGCTACGAACACCCTTTAATTTACTGAAAGGCAGGAGGAAGGAGAATGCTAACATAACATCCACACTGCGTTCAGAGCAAGGCTGTGGAGAACATGCAAATGGGGCATCAAAGCTGACAAAGGCTGAACAGTACCAGTTCTGCAGGTGCTCAAGTCAGCAAAAGCAAAAAACTGAATGCTAATGGGATGCCAGCGTTTGCTCATGTAGCAGCATCCCAGGACCCTCGTGCTCACCCTAAGGGTAGAAGGGGTATGAACTCTTCAGTGACCCTCAGCTGTTCTGTGTTGGTGATGAAACCCAAAACCTGTGAAGTTTCACGTGGTCTCCAATTTCCTAGCGGAGGTTTCAAACTGCTCTTGTTACAATATCTTGTTTTCAGAAGTACCTTTCATGAGACTTTACAAATTCTCCTCCTTAATCCCCTTTAAATGAGGGTCTCGTGACTTCCAAGAACTCCCTGAAAGCTTTACTATTTCTATTATTGTTGTTGGCTCACAGGAGGCTCGTTACAACCAAGAGCTGTTGGAATAGGTTTCAGGGTGAGGGAGGGCATGAAGGAAGCTCGTAGGCTGTCCCTCATCACTCTGCTGTGCAGGAGCTGTTGCAGAATGGCAGCTGAAAGCTGCATGACCCTCTCTGCATAAACTAACCCGGCTGATGCAAGCCGAGAAATGAAAGGGTAGGAGCTAGATTTGGAAAGAGAAAAAAGAAAAGCTTCTCATCAAATAGAGGAAACTGCACCATTTTGGTCGGGGTCACATCTGGAGTAGTTACATATCAACTAAAGCGATGCCAGGTGAAAGATGAAAGGGGCGGTTGCTGGATGGGGAATCCTGCAGGCAGGAGAGGGTGGTGGTGCTCATCCGTCTGTCCAGAGACGTACCAGCCGAACACTGGCAATGCTGCTGGGACAGGACATGGGGTCTCTGATCAGAGCTTGCTACTTCTACTATGAGGATGGATTTTATTTTGCATACGTGTGGGCCACGGAAGTAGATGAGTTGTGCGTTGGCCAGGATGAAAGGCTCTGCGCCGCACAGTGCCATTACCTCTGTGTTTATGTGGGAGTGGAAAGCAAAGAAAAAATGTAATGAGAAAGTCTGGTTTCACTTAGGTGCTGTTTATATTGAGAGTCAAGAACTCCCAGCCCACACGCATTCTCCCCAGACAGCTGCCAGCTAGAGAGTCGAGATTAAGAGGAAGCGATGAAGGGAAAACATTACAGTAGTGTACACTACTAAGAGAGGGTTTGGTGGTAAAGCCCAAGGCAGCAGAGTCCAAAAAAATTGAATCCTGTCCAAGGACTCGCTCAAGCTTCTTGGAGGGCTCTGGCCAAGTCACCAAGGCCATAATCTCCCAGCTGAATTTGCCAAAGTGTTAAAATGTAAATGTAATTTAAATAAATGACAACATTTTATTTGAGGTGCTAAGCTCCTGCAAATGCTGGAGGAGCCAAGGGTGTTAATGTTTCTCTGGCAACCGCAGCACATAGCTGAGTGCCCAGCTTGAGCACTTCGAAGGGATGGGGTTTACCCTCTGGATTTAATTTGCTGAAATTAAAGCAAATTTGCACCAGAGTATATTTGGAGAAAATAAAGGTAGCTTTTGCTTGTTGTGCTGAAGAAAAGACTGTCTCCGTCCGATTTCCACAGTCACACTGATAAAATGACTGCAATCCTCTTCTGCTGAGGGGTAGAGTGAAACTTTCGCAAAGGTAAGCAAAGGAAAGAGTTTAGTATCAACCTACTGCCGTTCACCAAGTAACGCTGCTCATTCCCTGCTAATTTGTAGCTGCTAACTAGTCATCAAAATACTTAACAACTCCCAAAGCATATTTGAAATGCTTCCTTCAGCAGCCAGACATTTAGGCCTGCGGGGTCATCCAGCACCAGGGGAGAGCTGAACATGACCACTCTTGGCCGTTTTCCCAGGAGAGCACAAGCAGTGCCAGGAATACTCCTGAGGATGGCGTCCCTGGGAGCTGGTGCTACAAAACCACAAATACACATGAGCTTGACTGTGAGAAGTCCCGATATTTTCAATGCACTGTTCATATTTTCCATGTATTTATGGAGTTTATCTATGGGGTATAATTTCAGTGTAGGGCTTCCTCCATCTCAGCTGTCCTCATCTCTTGCAGTCCTGTATCCCCATTCAATGAGCGCTATCCCCTCCTGTAAATGTGTGGCAAGTCATGATCAGACTCTGTTTTACAGTTGATCTACACGGGTATGAACAATTGGGCAAAGCGTAAAGCAGGGAGGAATCAAGCTCTCAAGTCCTTGATGCAATGCATTACTTGAATCCCTTAGATACAAACCATGTCTACAAACTGTCCAAAGACCCAAAGAACAAAACGAAGATGATAATAGAAATGTATCTTCCGTGCAAGGAGGGGTATTCATGAGGTTTCTTTTCAATTTCCCAGACAGCTGCAATTACACTTTTCAATTTCGGAGTCTGTCATCATTATCTTGCTACTCAGATCAGTTCTGGTCCAAAGCCCAGTAAAGTCGTTGCGAGACAATATGGTACCAACAGCCTGTCTGCTGGTGTCCAGAGACTCAGAAATGAGCTTCACTGGCTCAAATCCACTCTCTAGCTTCTCTAGCCAAACAACTAACCTAGGTATCAAAAAGGTGCAGGTGAAAAAGAGACAGTTATGCATTCAAGGTCTCAAAGTAGCTCTAAGGCTCCCTGAAGAGGTCTACATACCCTACAGGTATGACTGACACTTTATATAGGAAATCACAGGTGAGGCTCCCCAGGTGCAGTGGGAAGCACAGCTTACTTCATCAGACATATCATTCCCAGGATCTCTCATTTAAGGTCTAAGCATCTGATTTTCTGGTGTCTCAAACAGCTTGAAAGAGAAGAAATGATTCCGTGATGCACTGGATGATGTTTGGGTTTCTTTTGATTCAGAAAAAAAAAAAAACAAGCTGAACTCTGATGGTCAACAGAGTTCAAGAAAGGGTCACTAATATGCTGTTGTCGACATGAAACATTTATTGGAGTCATAGCACAGTTGTTCATTCAGAACAATAAGGCTCTCTCTTAAGTTTCCGCCCCAGAGTTTATCAGTGGCTAAAACTGGGCTTGGAAATAAAAGACAAGAAAATTTTTGATGTTGTAGCTGAGGTTGACAGACGAAGTTTCCATGTGTAGTTCCGGCAGCTTTGATTTATGGCCTTGTAAAGTCTGATAAAGACCCTCCAGGCAGCATACAAAACACAAAAGAATTAATTCTTTACATGTCAGAATCAGGACAAGGATGCTAGGCGTGGAGAACTTCATTGACATTTAATCGTGCTTTATTACTGAGGCAATCACTAAATATTAAAATGATGGTCAGTTGTTTACAAGCACATTGCTGCCACAGTAATTTGTGACGAAACAAGTCTAACTCAATCTCTTTGGTAATTATATTCAAATCTAATTTTTGTTGGGATCATGTTTATATCGGATTTAAGGTTGGCTCCATCTGGAGCAGATGCAGTCTTCTCATAAAAGGAATAACTGATCAAATTCTGGATTTGGTTACATGCATGCAACTCCATTGTAATCCAAAATATGTGACTACATGTCCCAGTGGGGAGGGTCAGCTGGAAGATCTCGTTAATTAGTATATTATGTGCTCAAATTAGAATTTTATGCTGCTATTAGTGAAAAATGGACTGATCCTCTGCTTGAAAAGGATTATGCTGACAGGTAGACAGCAGGTCTCTTGGTGCTGGAAGTTCTCAGCATATTTGTCATTAGCCCCTTGCCGATGTCATTTTGAAAATGAAAGAGACAAAAGAGTATGAGCATTTTTCCTGACAATACTTCAGCTTTTGTTGAAGAATTTGATGCAAGAACATGAATTAAAAGTCTCCTGAATAGGACTGTGAGATTCCTGTGTTGACATAAGCATGTTTGCCTTTTGCCACTTAGCAGGTATATGTTATTTTAATTTATAGAATTCAGCGTGATTGAATAGGAGAGAGGACAAATTTTGTCTGTTTTATAGCTGGAGAAACTGAGATACAAAGGGAAGTTCAGGTATGACAAATAGGATGGAAATGTGTGCCTTCTCCATTGGGCCTCGCTGGCTCCTTTAGCGATGTCTGGATATTATTATTTTAGGACAGGCATGAACTCTGCTTCAGGTCTGAAATGCCTCCAGCCCCTGTTCTCAGGCAGCCCTGTCCCTTCTCCTCTCCCTTCCTCCCTGCCCTCCCACCAAGGCCACCCACGCCCTGCGCACGGAGGCCCTGTGCTCCTCTTTCTCTCCTTGTGGCCCATATTTTCCCTCGGCCCTGCGTTCCAGTCCCTTTCCATAGATGTATACCAGATGTCCTGTGTGCCTCCCACCACCTTTTCTCTCTATCTTCCTCCCTCTCACACCAGCAGCTGTGTGTGTGGTCCCCAGCCCGTCACATGCCATGACCATAACCTCCCTCTATCTTCATTACAGGGCTCTTCACAACTCTCTGCTGCGGTCCCATTGCTAGGACCCTCTTCTTCCTCTCCATATTTATCATGTTTCTTCCCCTACTGTGGCAGAATCCAAATCCCCCAGTATCTCCACGTGCCACACTTTCATTCTTGTCCCACCAGAGTCAGCAGGCCTTCTGCGTGCCTTCTTCCACCCACTGCACTTCTACTTCCAACCAGCGCACCACAGAGCCTCTGTGGATAGCCCCATCTTCTTATTTTGCTTCAAGTACTTATTTTCTTTTTGCCTGAGAAGACAACCATTGAAGGTACTGACATTTTAAAACCGGTTGTGCTGATGGGCAGAGCTGAGGAGGAGGACACTGTTATGCAGTAAGGCACCAAGAGCTGCCGCTAAGCAAGTCTCTGATGCACAGACACTCATAGAAAAGCTGGATGTGGATGCTCAGACACCAAGACCTCTGTGGGTCTCCTGTTTCTCTCTGATACGCCACCAAAATCTGCTCAGCTCAGCCCATTGGTAGCAGAGTGCCCTGACAGCCTGGGACTGATCAGATGCAACATCTGGGCTGTGTGTGTCATGGAGAGAGAAGTGCTTCACGTGTGTGGGACTTCACGAGTGTCACCAACAAGACCCCACAGACCTAGGCAGGAAGGTCTCAATGTTGAGGGGCAGCAGAAAGCCCAATTCCTAGCTGTGATGAGGAGTTTCCTCATAGGTCTCCCCAGTGACAGGAAAACATCAAGGCGCTTAAAAGATGATGTTCAGCACGAACTTCAAGGCAGGACCACACATCATCCTGATGGATGTTTTTGTAGCTTGTTCTTAAAAAAAAAAAACAAAACAAAACAGTGAGGGACAATTTGATGTGGTGACTTGCATAGCTGAATAATGTGAATCACCTAGATTGTCCAGAGTGGAGGGGACCCATTCCTGACTACTCCTCTGATTGGAGATTTGCTATAAATTTGTGCTTCTAAATCTGACCATGTGTACTCCTAGAGAAACCCCTGGCGCAGGTCAGTCAGCAGAATCCCTGCACCAACACTGCAAAGGCATGGAAGCATCTGTGGATCAGTACAGTGTCAGCCCTTCAGCGTTGCCTGCTCTAGCACCACTGACCTGTGGAGGTTAGAAATGTCTGTGCCCAACATGGGGAATCTCTTCTGCTATAGTGGACACTCACAACATGAGATAGGTGTTGGCAGTGGCTTTGATAGCACAGAGAAGAGCCGCAGATGAGCAAAGGCAGGGTGAAGTAGTTGGAAGGGAGCAGGTAGGAGCAGAAGGAGGGGAGAAATTGTCACAAAAGTGTTGTAAAGCCAAGAGCACCACCGGCTGCGTTGCTGTCTCAGTGACAGCAAAGGGATGGTTCAGTCTGATACTGTTTCCTCATGCTTATAAGCAGTATACATGCATTAAAATCCAAACGTCACACAACTACAGAAACATTGACTAGAAGGAGCCTCTTGAGGTCTCTTGTCCAACCTTCTGCTCAAAGCAGGACTGCTGCCAACACTATGTCAGGTCAGCCATGGCTTTCTCCAGCCAAGTCTTGAAATTCTCCAAGCACAGCACCCCCATCACTTCTGGATGACCTCTTCCCGTGTTGCACTACCCTCCAGGTGAGAAAGCCTTTCCTGACATCCAACCTGAATCTCCCAAGTAAAGAAAAAAAAAAAAAAAAAAAAAAAGGCAAGAGAAACCACAGGAATGTGTTGGTGAGGGAGACCTTGATAGTATCTGTTTTGGCTCCTTGAATGACAGCCGGACTAAATATACTTACTCCATCCCCAGATAAGGTTCAGCTAGCTCTTCTTCAAAATCACCCATGAAAGAGAGATCCCAGCACCTCCATAGCCAGCCCTCCCTTTTGCACTGAAGCAAATTATTGCTCTCAGGCAGTTCCAGTGGTTTCTCATACTCTACATAGGGACTGTGGTTGATGGCAACAAGATGGAAATGGGGCTCTACAGAGCCCCCAGGTCTGGTTATAGCAGCATAACCCACCTGGAAACTCTGATTCTGATAGTTTTCTTAATTCCAGCAGTTATATCTCATATTAAACCTTTTTCTAGCATGTCTTCTACAAGAAGAACAGATATCTTTGCCAAACACAATATTACCTGACTGTGAAGGGAAAGCGAGGAGAGGCAGTCTGAATATATGTCATTTGGCAAGGAAATCGGTAGATAAATGGACTATTAAAATAAAAGCTGTGGTATAAAAAAGTTGAGTCACACATGTGGCTTCTATTCCTCAGTGTTTATCAGAGGAAAAAAAAAAAAAGCATGTGGTCTCCAGTTACCTAACCAAGAGAAAATGAGAACACCGCTATTTGCCCATTGCTATTCATTATTTTAGCAGTATCAAACGGCAAAATACACAACTTTGTGATCTTCTTATTCAGGCAAGAACAAATCGAATTCACCAAAACTGTACTCAAAACCTTATTGTTGCCTCCAAGCACATACAAGCTAAAAATAAGTCAGAAAAGGGATTGTGCAGTCACTGGTGCCGCAGCCTCGAGGCACCTGGCTGAGGCGGCAAAAATGCAGCATTCACTCAAGTCAGTGGAAAAAAAATAAATGCCTGTTCATTTGAAGGGATTTTGGATTGGGTCCAAAACAAGTGAGGATCACCAAAAGATAGGAAGACGACTGAACGAAACACACTGTAAAAGTGCCCAGTATTATCACAAACATCCCCTAAGGTTTCTGATAATAGTGCAGGAAAGCTATAGCTGTCATATTGTATTATCCTAGTAAGAACAGCCATTAGTCCCTTCTTGACTGCATGCCAATCGATACAAGATAAATGCTCTATGGATTCCCTCCCCCTCCCCCTTTTTATACTTTGTTAAAGTGAGCCAATTTTCTTACCTTGTTGCATAGTGACTTCTAGAGCACTCACCTTTGGCACGTGGATGATGGATGGTCTGGGGATGTGAGTACAGAGTGCAATAACATCATGGCTTAGCTCGTTAGCAGCAAACACTGATGGTGCTGTGGTAGCAGACACCGACTGAGCAGCAACGTGATTGCTAGAATTGCTGCTTGCGCGGCTCTGTTTTTCAGAGCATCTGCTGGCTTTGAACATCTCTTCACTGTCCTTCTCTCCTCCGTGCTTGATGCTGCTGGCTGCTATTGCAGATGGCTGCAGGCACACCGCTGAGGTCCCCTCGGTCTTCTCCTCCTCCATGGCTAGAGGACTCGCGTTGGGCTGGTCGAACGGAGTGTTTTCGTGTGCGTTTCCAAAGCAGGAGAGCAGGGCTGAGCAAGGGAAAGGATGCATCTTGGATGACAGGTTATCGGATCCCCTTAGCCTGCTTTCCACATCTGCATAATCAACAGGCTGCATTCACATCTAGAAGAGCACCCAAAATGAAAGCCCGGGCATAATGTCATTCCAACCTTCCCGAGAGACAGCACCCCCTTTTCTGCTGTCAGGAGCATTCAGAAGTGGGGTACCACATCTCCCGCTCTGTCCTCTGCCAGAGTCAGCCCGTTGCCTCCTCGCGGCCGCCCACTCCTATTGTCCACAAGCCAAAGAAGCGGAGACACAATAAAAACGTTTGCAACCCTTGCATGCTCTTCCTCGGCGCTGTCAGCAGCTAAACAAAGCCCTCACAATAGCCCCATAACCCCGGCGGGCTACGGTTACAGGAGCGGACGCTACAGCATCAGGCGGTCCTCAATCAATAGTGCCACGGCCTCAAGTTACCTGGCGAAAGAGGCAAAAAGATAATGTAGCTCGAGCTCTCCAGCCATAACAGCATCAACACGTGTATCAGTGTCATCATAACAATAGCATAACGGGCTCCGATTACACCGCTCAGACATTTATTAGCAGTAAAACCCCAAATTGTTCGTCTGTCACTGACTCAAATCAAAAACGTGCTTTCAGGCTCTGGCTGGGCTGTTCAGAAGGGAAAATGAGTGGCTGCTTTGGTCAGGGAGGAGAAGGTGGGGTGCAGTGTGGGCACCCCACGTCCTGTCCATCACACGCTCCCACGGCAGAGGCAGGACCCGTCCCCGCAGCTCCTCCTGCGGCCGCGCAGCTCGTCCCCACCATGCAGCATTGCCTCTCCCACCGCCTCTCAAAGGCACCCGCTGCTCCTCCTGGCCCAATCCGCTCCCCGGGGAAAACCGGGGAAGCATCCTACTAAAACTCATCTGCCATCGGGTGGGCGTAAGGGGAGACATTTCCTTTTTGAGCGTGCAGCGGCTCAACGCTGGCTGTTAAGACAAAAATATGTGGGAAGTGAGGGAAGGAGGAAGAGCCTGTGGTTAGAGCATCTGCCTCCAGAAGATCCCAGTTCCTTCTTTTTCGTGCTGCTACAGGCTTCCTGTGCGACAGCGGAGATGTTATTTGATCTCTATCTCCATCTGTAAAAAGGAGGGGAGGAATCACTTCTTTTTTTCCACCCACTATACATATCCTGTCTCTTTATAAAAGGTTATAAACTCTTGAGGGCAGCGGCTTGTCTTATTTGCTTTTAAGCTGCTGGTACAAAAGATCTCCAAATACAAATGTGGCATCTACCTGCTAATAGCATCTGAAGAGAAATTCGGGGGCTGAGTCTTTCCCAACAAATCCATACTCTTCCATTTACTTTTCTAGCTTGGTTTGTTGTTAGACGCTTGTCATACCCTCCCTGTAACTGTGCCTTTCATCTTACTGTAAGGTTTGGCATTGAGCAAAAATGTGATTTATGAAGAGAAACTCGTTTCCAGTAGCTCATCAGGAACCAAAGTGCAGAAGGTTGGGGGTTACATTCCCATTGTGTCAACTGTCAGTGCCCAAAGCCAAACAATCTCAGGTCCCTCATCCCCCATTAACCTCGAAGTTCTCGTTGTACCCCTTTCTAACCAACGTGTCTTATTACATCAGCTTGTCTCAGTGGCTGGTGTTGGGTTTTACAAAACTCCAAAGTGGCCTCCAGCTTGAGTAGCAATGCATTTTGAGCTGCAAGGGCTCTTGCCATCTTGTATCACTCCCTGGTTCATAAATGGGGTGAAGACCATACAGCTCCTGGAGTGAGAAAGATGTACCTGGTTACCAAAAAAAGCCTGAAATTGTTAGGAGAGGATCTGATAGTGGGGAAAGCAAACTCATAGGGCAAAAATGTACTGAAAAACTGGAAATTCTTGAAGTGAAGTGTATTATCTGTATTATAGACATGGAAGAAGGTGATTTTCATTTGGGGTCCATCTTGCTTCACTTGTGAGGTGAAAGCAGCAGCACTGATCTCAGCATTCCGCTTCAGCAAGTGCCAGGGGACGGAAGACCGGCTGTGCTGATACGCAGCAACTTCCTCTTGCTTTGCATCCATTGGGGTGGGCATGGACCCCTCTGGAGGTGGACCACTGCAGATAGATCTGTTTTGCACTCACCTGGATGCCCTGCTCTTCTGTGGGTTCCTGTCTGAAAGTTTGGGGTTCTGCTTTGGGCAGCAGGTAGATAAAAGTTCAGGTGGTTTTCTTCCTCTTAACTTCTAAGTCACTTTAGTTCTTTACTGGATCTGACCTCGGATGCTTCTGTCCTTCAGTTTCTAATTTATCAAAGGTAGATAATAGTACTCTGTCTCATGGATGTTAAACATCATGAGTTGTTCCAGTATCACAGCACTGGAAGCCTGTGGGATAGGACTGATAGGATCAGTCTCTCAGATCAGGGAACTTCAGAAGCAGAGGAAGTACCCACAAGCCTGGGTATCTGTTTGAGTTTTACACACCCATTGAGGATGTGAGGGTGGCCCTGTGTCACAGAACAATGGGATTTCTGGTGCCTCCATTCGGTCCCGGGCCCTGGCAGGACAACAGGCACAGGCAAAATGTTTTCAAGAAACTACTGAAATATTCAGATCCTCGGAAGAAGATCAGTTTGAGTCTAGACATAAACAAAAGTTATTATTTCTTGTAGAACAAGGCCCCTAAGTACAGTTTCCTTTATTAATACTTAGGCTTCATAAAAAATGCCTGAGATAAACTAGTAAAATCCTCTAGGAGGTTTTTCTATGTTACCTCTAAACCTAGCTCTACATTTTTGAGTGTTTATGTTTTATCCCATGATTAGGCTAGATACGGTACCGCTTGGGTACTTGATGTCTTAGCACATGACAATACTGATAAAGTCATTTCAGCATGACTGTATTAAACAAGGGAGCTCCCGTGCTCTCAGCATGTCCAGGAAAAATCCTGGATATTGGTTGCAAAAAGACTTTGTAGCCCACCACGGCTGAGACTTTGGGTGTGGATAGACACCAGAGAGGTTTCATGGCCGCGAGCGGTCAGACCAAGAGGCAGGACTGGCTGACCGAAGGAATAACTGCTTTTATGTAGCAACGGCATTTGGTGTTTAGATGTGAAGAGTAATTTCAAAGTGATGCACAACTAAGACTTCAGGCAATCTGACGCATCTTTAATTACATGGTAAGGTGTCCCTGGAATTAAAACAATTATTGCAGCAAGTCAGTCAGCCAACAACCTACATTCAACTATTTCCAGACACACAGTTGGCCATGCCAGCCTTTCTTCAGCTCTTTCGGAGATCCTTGTGAGTTCATAGGGACACTAGTCTTCGAGAAGACTAGCTGCACGAGCGAGTCACAATCACCTAAAGTCACCGTGCAGCACAGAGGCATGCCTGTGTGAAGAGGGGTTGTTCTAATAATCTTGTATTACCTCTGAGGAGGGAGGATGTTCAGCGCCTGCTTGCTGTGAGAGCCACGGAGATGCTTTTTCAGTCATCAAAAAGGGCTAAATGGGCCACTGTAACTGTAAGAGAAGTGATCAGGACCAGTGTAATTAATTAACCTGTGAGTCTTGTCCTGAGTTTAAAGACAACATGAGAAAACTCCACAAGCTGAGAACGTCCAAAATGAACTGGTGGTGACTTCTAAGAGGTGACAGCCATGAGCCCCAGAAGTCAGACCTGGGCCCAATCTCCTCACAGCTTGGGGCTATTTGGTTTTAGCTTAAGCCCATCGAGCTAGTTAATGCTAAAGACGTGATTCAGGGTTTATTTCATTTGAGCAGATCTCCTTGCACCAATCAACCAAGCGTGCTAACCACATTTTTATGTGCAGTGAGGTATTATTAGGACAAGTGACAAGACTCGCTTTATTCCCCCTGAATTTGCTCATAAATTAATGATGAGCTGAAATGTACTGGCTTAACGCCTCAGCAAGCTGGACATGTCGAGTAAATGGAGAAGGTGAATTTCAGCCAACTCTTGACCTGTCTTCAGTATTATTCCTTCAAGAGAAATTTTTCCTTCACGTGGTTGATATTATACTCTCTTCTCAGCAGGAGACACGGGATCAGATTTAGCTCAGGCACCCCATGCTTACAGCAAGGACTAAGCCTAGCTGGTCGTCTTACTTTGCAGGAGCCAGTTTTACAGCATGCCATCCTGCTTTCATGCTTATATGTTGTCCTTCCTTTCCTCATCATGTGCTGATTCTCTACACATGCCAAACCCATCATCTGTCTGGTGGGGGTTGTCCATAGCTCGGTGGTCCCCAGCATCTCCTGCTCTTCCTCACGCTGCCATAAGCCCCAGCCTGCATCTGCTGCCTCAGTGCTACCTGCAGAAGGAATATGTTCATTGCGTCAAAGTAAGTTTTAGGTTAAATCTGAGCTGGTGATGATCAGTACAGCTCCACTGCCTTCAAATTATGGGGGTCTGAAAGAGTGATCAGAGGAATTAAATCCAGTCTCCTGCTATTTCCTCTACCTCTTTTCAGACTGCCCAAGCTTCAGCTGAAAACCAGATGAGCTTCTGGCTTCTCCTATTTAATATATCGCAGAATCACAGAA
This sequence comes from Vanellus vanellus, assembly GCF_965231255.1. Taxonomy (NCBI): domain Eukaryota; kingdom Metazoa; phylum Chordata; class Aves; order Charadriiformes; family Charadriidae; genus Vanellus; species Vanellus vanellus. The sequence continues at coordinate 8,537,268 of NC_138905.1, forward strand.
TGGTCAGGGTTGGAAGGGACCTCTGGAGATCATCTAGTCCAACCCCCCTGCCAGAGCAGGGTCACCCACAGCAGGTTGCACAGGACGGTGTCCAGGTGGGTTTGGAATGTCTCCAGAGTGGGAGACTCCACCACCTCTCTGGGCAGCCTGTGCCAGTGCTCTGCCACCCTCAAACGAAAGAAGTTCCTCCTCATGTTTAGATGGAACTTCCTATGTTCAAGTTTGTTTTTTTCAAGTATATGCTTTCTGTATGTACATAATATATACATTCTATAAAAAACAGATGAGTAGGATGTGAAGAGAGTGTACCCAAACCATGAAATACAGCTAGAAGCAACTTGGCACTACTTAGATGGAACTTAATGGAAGAAAGTTCAGACAAGAGTAATGTGGATGGCAGAGGGACCAGATCACGAGGGAAGGTTCAAAGAGCTGAGCTGGACAGGCACTAAGAAAGCAGTACGATAAGCAATAAGGTAAGATGCTCTGTGTTTATCTGAGAAGCATAGGGATTGAGGTTAAAAAAGAAGCTGATTATGGTACTCAAAACACTCCTTACTAACTTCAGAGTTTCTTTCATCTTCTGTTGTACCTGCTATGAGCCATCACTGAGGGTAGGTGACTGGGTTAGAGGAAACATTAGTCTCACCAAATTATAGCACAGCCTGTGTTTCTAGACAGGAAAAATTTAGGCTGATTAGCAAAAGAAATTACTTACGAGTAAAACAGTTTTTAAAAACTTTTTGAATTTTTTATTATTCATTTCTGAAATTTCTAAATGTTCTGACACTTTTAAAACTTAATCGTAATGTATGATGCTTGAAGAACTCCAGTGAACTCTACAGCTCAAGCATTCAACAAAAAATGCCCCTTTTTGTCCAAAAAATACCATTCCATTGGAAACCTAAAATCTGAAGGTCTTGAGCGGGCCTGTACAGTGAGCTCCAAAATATTGCTCCTGGGAGGCTGCGAAAACCTCCTGCCTCGGAACACCTAAAACCCAACAGGTAGACACTGAGTATGTCCCTCTCTGTCTTCCCAGGAAGGGTTAGCACTTTGAGGGGCTCTGAAAATGCTTATCCCCTTAAGGGATTCATGCTGGCCACTGAATAGCTGGGAAAAATGTGGAGAAAAAGTAAACCCAGCTGGAGAGATTACAGAAGGCTGGAAATCAAGGGCTAAACTTAAGTCCTTTCCAACAAATTGCGCCATCCTACTGCAGCATTTCAGAATAAAGAGGAGGTTGATTCCAAAATTTGGACGGATGCATGTGCGCACTCCTAATAACAAAGAAGAGTAGTTGTTCAGGTTTTCTATTTTCCGTCATGCAAATAATATTCATATCAAACCAAACCAAAGCCCTGGACCCAGGAGCCAGAAGCTCTTGTAACCCAAGTCTTGATTGTGCTGCTGAAATGGGTACAACGGAGATGATGCTGTTTAGTTAGCTGTCTTCCAGCTAGGCAGGTTGCTTCCATCAGTGAAAGCTGGGAAAATCTGAAGGCTGCTTAATAAATTAGTTCTCTTATAAAAAGTATTATTAGTTTCTGAGGTGGATTTAGAGCTGCCTTCTTATAGTTATGCATATAAAACCAGCTGGCATAACAGCAATTGAAATAAAACTTCTGTCTGAGCGCAAGTTGACCTTGAGATAGGAGTGGAATCTCTTCTGTCTGTACTTTAAAGGATTCAAGATTAAAAGCCATATTGTTTCAAAATGTCCTTTCATGCACTACTGACACTTGAAGCTTCTGAGCCAGAAGAACATTTTAATGTAATTGACAATTTGTAATTGATCAGGTTCATTTACTTTCTGCTCTTTTTGCAGTAACACAACCAGCCGTCACAACTTTATACATTTAGAGCAATTTTCCATTTTTTACTGTCATCCGCTGATATTAACATGGCATGACTGCGAGCATGATGTAAAACAAAAGAGCAATGACAAAATATTCCTCAGCTTCAATGATTTTGCTTCATAGAAAGATTTTTTTTATGAATTTACAAATAAGCACTCTAGCCTCCATGCAGCCCTTTTAAAAGAACATAGAACTGCCCCAAAAGGCAGGACACTTTCAAGGAGTAAAAGAAAGGGGATTATCTTGTTTGTAACTTAGAATCATACAATGGTTTGGGTTGGAAGGGACCTTTAAAGGTCATCCCCCTGCAATAAGCAGGGACATCTTGCACTAGATCAGGTTGCTCAAAGCCCTGTTCAACCTGACCTTGAATGTTTCCAGGGATGGGGCATCTCTGAGCAACCTGGGCCAGTGTTTCACCACCCTCATGGTAAAAAATGTCTTCCTTATATCTAGTATAAATCTTTCCTCTTTAGTTTAAAACCCTTACCCCTTGTCCTATCGCAACAGGTCCTGCTAAAAAGTTTGTCCCTATCTTTTCTGTATGTCCCCTTTAGGTACTGGAAGGGGCTATAAGGTCTCCCTGGAGCCTTCTCTTCTCCAGGCCAAACAACCCCAACTCTCTCAGCCTATCCTCACAGCAGAGGTGTTCCAGCCCTCTGATTGTCTTTGTGGCCTCCTCTGGAACCACTCCAACAGGTTCATGTCCTTCTTATGTTGGGGGCCCCAGAGCTGGATGCAGTACTCCAGGTGGGGTCTCACCAGGGCAGAGTAGAGGGGCCAAATCACCTCCCTTGACCTGCTGGCCATGGAGCTTCTTCAGACTGGAAACATATCTCAGATGCATCAGGTGCATCTCTAGACCCTCACGGCCTGATCCAGTGCCCCGGAGCCATCCTCCTGGCCAGCTGCGAGGCAACTGCTTGCACAGGTTGGCACACGGATGCAGCACGTTGCCAGACGCCCTTTTTGAAATGCGTGAGACAAAGGCCACTTTTCCAGAGGGGATTTTCTCAAACAGTTCTGATTTTTCCAGCTCCTGCATAACTGGTGTGGGAAAGGGGAGGGTGTCAGCCTTCCCTTCTCTGGGCTGCGGCTGTGTTACTGCTCCCTGCAGCAACGGGCAGGCTCTGCTCCGGCGTAAGCAGAAGTGCCGACCAAGCCTAGATTGGGGGAATCGTTCACTGGCTGCCCCTTTCCTGCTCCGTTGGCTGAGCCAAGTCCCCTTCCAGTTGCACACCACAGATGGCTAATTAGGATCATGGAGAGCGGAAACCTGCTCTGTGGCCTTCTGTGCAGGGAAGGGGCTCTTCGTTATGCAGATGAGCTCCATCGCTGCGTAACTCATTTTGCCTTTCCAGCATGCAGACATGGGCACACGGAGGGAGCCTGCGTGTTGCAGCTGGAGGATGGCACAGCACCAGCGGCTGCGGCACCATCCTGCCCGCGGGCACCGGGAATCTGATTAGGGAAGCAGAGAAATGGGGCACGCCAAGCAAGGGAGCAATGTCTGGGAGCAGGAAAGGCAGGCTTCCAGCATCTTTTCATCCCCACTAACGTCTTCTTTGAACCCTCTCCATATCCACCTAAAAAGTATCATTAGTGCTATTTAACTTCAAGGCACCATCATTACCTCTCACCCTTAAAATTGCCTTTTGCCGCTTGACCAGGCTAATTACAACGTGACAATTACCTCTCATTATAAATTCACCCAATTCCTTTGACTCTGTGGGTCCTTAACCGACCAAGTCTCTGTGGCTAACAGAAGGTTCCACAGATCTGAGAGCCACAAGGAACTCTGCCAGGTACCCTGTGTCGCATACGGGCCACGAAATCTCACTCTGAAATTTCTGATGCAGGGAGAAGTACTTGTATTTCCTTCTTCCCTCGCAGAGGCTTGAAAATACACCATCATACAGAATTTCAGGCATATATATTGGTCTTTGCGTTCTGTATGCCTGCTGAACAAAACCCAGTCTTCATCTCAGCGTAGCGGTGATTTGTAAGTAATAAAACCAGAATCAATTTAAAAGGGCAACATAGTGAGAGATTTTTAAAATGTATAATTGCATTTTGGTTTGTATTTCCCTGTAAACCTTTGAGTGCTTTACAGAAACACTTCAACAATGTTAACATTTCATTTACATGAAGAAAACCTCCTTTTTTTTCTCTGTATAAAGAAGTCTTCTTTCTTGCTAAGAACATTTTTTATGGAAAAAAAAGAACCTACCAAAGCAATTATCATCTCACAAAATGATTACTTTTGTAAATTATCTTTCTTTTTGGGGAGCCTATTTTTAAAAACTCTAAATAAAACCTGCACTTGCAATGCCCTTGACCAGAGCTAGGTGATTAATCCAAACAGGGTCCTCAATCATTTTGCTACTTTCAATTTAATTTTGGCTATGTCTGCACACCACTTGGCTTTGTTTACTTTGCAACATTCTTGCTCGATGCTTGGGAAAATGGATAGTTGTGACTGTGATCCTGTATTTAATCAAGAAACAACATCACAGAATCGCAGAAAGGTTGAGGTTGGAAGGGACCTCTGGAGGTCATCTGGTCCAAGCCCCCTGCTCAAGCAGGGCCACCAAGACACAGTTGTCCAGGACCGTGTCCAGACAAGTTTTAAATATCTCCAAGCATAGAGACTCCACAACCTCCTTGGGTAACCTGTGCCAGTGCTCGGTCACCCTCACAGTGACAAAGTTCCCTGATGTTCAGACAGAGCCTCCCATGTTTCAGTTTGGGCCCATTGCCTCTAGTCCTTCTACTGGGCACCACTGAAAAGAGCCTGACTCCGTCCGCTTTGTATCCTCCCTGTAGGTATTTATATACACTGATGAGATCCCTCTGAACCTTCATTTCTCCAGGCTGAACAGCCCCAGCTCTCTCAGCCTTTCCTCATACATGAGGTGCTCCAGTCCCTTAATCATCTTCATGGTCTTACACTGAACTCTCTCCAGTAGGTCTGTGTCTCTCTTGTGCTGGAGAGCCCAGAACTGGACAAAGTACTCCAGGTGGGGTATTATGAGAGCAGAGTAGAGGGGAAGGATCACTTCCCTCAACATACTGGTAATACTTTGTCTAAGGCAGCCCAGGATACCATTTGCCTTGTTTGCTGCAATGGCACTGTGCAGGCTCATGTTCAACTTGGTGTCCACCAAGGTCCTTTTCTGACAAGCTGCTTTCCAGCTGGGTGGCCCCCAGCACACAATGGGGCCTGGGGTTGTTCCTTCCCACGTGCAGGACTTTGCACTTCTCCTTGTTGCACTTCATGGGGTTCCTGTTGGCCCATTTCTCCAGCCTGTCAAGGTCTGGATGGCAGCATGACGGCCTCAAGTTATTCCAGGGGAGGTCTAGATTGGATATTAGGAAAAATTTCTTCACCAAAAGGGTTGTCAAGCATTGGAACGGGCTGCCCAGGGAAGTGGTTGAATCACCATCCCTGGAGGTATTTAAAAGAAGGGTAGACATGGTGCTGAGGGACATGGTTTAGTGGTGGTTTGGCAGTGTTAGGTTGATGGTTGGACTCGATGATCTTAAAGGTCACTTCCAGCCTAGATGATTGTATGATTCTTTGATTCTTCAACATATCTGTCACTTCTCCCAGTGTGGTACCATCCAGCTTATGACAGCATAAAATCCATCTCAAGTCGAAGTAGGTGACTTAACAAACTTCATTCATCAAGTCCAGGAACCATAGCAATGAACTGTCAGATGGACAGGCTCAGATCCAACAGCAAAAGTTGGGTATCAACTGCCTGACTCGAATCAGCGTGGGCAGCTGGTGGATGGGGCTGCCCTTCAACGTCCTGCTGCCTGCCTGCACGTGCAATACAGGCAGTTTCCGACCAACAGGCTGAAATACGTGTGTGTGTGTTGATGCAACGCGCTTGTTTAATGTTTGCTTACAGTGCCTGAGCCAAACACAGATGGACGGGTTCGCTCCTGCCTCTGCACCGGGGCTCTGCAGGCATTTCATTGCCTCAGCTCCTCAGTGAACCCTCCCAGGCGACGATCCAAAGGCATCACTGTAATATCCTTAAAGCTAATTATCCAGAACTTCAGGCAGTGGGAATGGTAACCCAGCTACAGAAGTTTTAGCGGAGGGTTGTCGTTTTTACAGACATTCGGAAATTTGCGTAAGCACAGATGGTTCCTCACCACCACACGCTGAGTCCTCTCAGCTGAGCCTGCAAGATGGGCCATGACAGAATTGTCTAGATGGAAGGGACCTTTAAGATGATTGAGTCCAACCATCAAGCTGATCTGCCAAAAAACACCACTAAACCATGTCCCTCAGCACCATGTCTACCCAGGGGATGGCGATTCCACCACTTCCCTGGGCAGCCTGTTCCAATGTTTGATAACCCTTTTGGTGAAGAAATTTTTCCTAATATTCAGTCTAAACCTCCCCCGTCACAACTTGAGGCCATTTCCTCTTGTCCTGTTGCTTGTTCCTTGGGAGAAGAGACCGACCCCCACCTCGCTTCAACCTTCTTTCAGGGAGTTGTAGAGAGATAAGGTCTCCCCTCAACCTCCTTTTCTCCAGGCTAAACACAACCCCAGTTGCCTCAGCTGCTCCTCAGAAGACTTGTGCTCCAGACCCCTCACCAGCTTTGTTGCTCTTCTCTGGACACACTCCAGCACCTCAATGTCTTTCTTGTAGTGAGGGGCCCAAAACTGAACACAGTACTCGAGGTGGGGCCTCACCAGTGCTGAGTGGAGAGGTACAATCCCTCCCCTAGTCCTGCTCACCACACTATTCCTGATACAGGCCAGGATGCCGTTAGCCTTCTTGGCCACCTGGGCACACTGCCGGCTCACGTTCAGCCGACTGTCCCCCAACACCCCCAGGTCCTTTTCTGCCGGGCAGCTTTCCAGCCACTCCGCCCCAGGCCTGCAGTGCTGAGGGAGCTATTGCCATCTAACCTCCATACAGCTTCCACCCTTCAGGTTTCACTTGTTTGATCAAGTCTTTAAACTTTTTTTTAGTTCCCAACCCCACAGCAGGCGCATACACAGCTCGCAGGTGCAGCTTTCCACCACTTGACTTGCGGGGGTCGGTTTTGCCGGCTGCAGCTGGCTGCCGGGTTGAACGGGAAGGAATTCCCATCTCAGGGTCCGCAATGCATCTAACAGCTGTCCTGCTCTCGCAGACCACTCTGATTTCGATGGAAATGGTTTTACATAGCTGCTTTGCCCTCACACCCACCCTTCGACTTCACGGCGATACAATCAGGTCAGGATAAACCACAGCACAGGTGTGTTTCACTCTGCCTTCGAGAACAAATATTTGCCAAGAACAGAAGTCACGGGCGCATTCAAGGTGGTTCAGGCTTGGAAAGTCCGGCTGTTTTAATTCACATGCCTCCAATGTGAAACTAACAGCCAAATTTAAGCAGCAACTTTGAAAATCTTATCGCAGCAGAATGTCTTCTGAAGGTGGGAAGGAACGGCAATCCAGAGCGTCATTGAGGTGCGAAAGAGCCGAGTGTCAGAGTTGTGGGGTTGTTTAAGGCTGGACGAAGGAGTCGGTGCTGCTGTGGGTAGAACTCCCGGTTCCCAGAGGCATGGGAAAATGCCAGAATTGCAGGTTCCGCTTTAAAAACTTCTCTCAGCCCTCAGGCTTGTAAAAGAGAGCCTGAAGACTTACCCTGGGAGTAATCTGTAACACACTGACCTGTGCCTGTGACCCTGCGCGGCTTCCAGCAGGGAGGAGGCAGCGAGTGCCCTTTAGCAGGGAGGGAATGGATCCTCCATCACCATACAGCACCGTGCCATCAGGCCCGTGTCCCACGCTGCACCCCCCATAGCAGACGCAGAGGATCACCCCATGGGTGTCCCACCAGCTCTAGCTGCATCGAGCATGGGCGCCTGTGGGGGAGAGGAGCAGCAGAGGGTGCCGGGCTCCGGAGGGGACCAGTACATCACACCTCCTTCGCCCAAAGGCACCTCATCCTGCTGCTCTGACACTCCGGAGCTGAGGATGCACAAAGAGAGCGGGAAGGCACAGGCAGGAGTGTTAAGAAAGTAGATTTTAGCAAATAAAAAAAGATGCCAAATTTGGCCAGCCTGAAAGCTGCTCGGTGCCACCCTCCTGCTCTTGCCCCCCTCCTCCAGGATAGTATTTAATTTGGCATGGCCACCCATTTCATAGCTGCATTTTGAGATGCGTGGCAATTGCCCAAGTGGCAGAAATCCCTCGGGGGAACCGAGGGGAGGCATTGTCCGTGTTTCCGACGGGGACCCGGATCTCTGCCCCGTCACTAACAACGCTGTTAACTTCCAAGGAGTTTTTGGCTCGGCTCAGCGCACAGCCCGCCTCCAATGCTCCCGACAAGTGACGGCTTCACCTATACGCAGCAGCCATGAGGACAGAAAGGGGAGGTCAGATCCCAGCCTGTGTCCTTTTGGCAGAACCTTCCTTTATGGCTCACTAGCCAGCAACAGTAACTAGTGTTTCACAACTTCCTTCCCTGCCACCAGCTCTATTGTAGGCGGACAAAAGGCTTTCTCTTGGCATGGGATGCTGGGAGACAGAAGGCACCTCTTTTGCCAGAGTCTATGAAATGGTGGTCTCAGCAGTAGGGAAAAAATAGCTTTTGGGGCTGCTGAGTCTGCTGGCATCAGCAAACGTCAGCTTACAGAACAAGACAGCTCCAGAACGCTGCGGGCTGATGGCAGCTATTTCTGCATCGGTTAATCAGGTGCGGGAGTCCCACCTGGTACACAAAACATTTCCACTCCCATGTTTTGCCCAGAGTGAATATTTTCCTTCCTAATTTTAAAGCTGCTACCGAAACATATGTGTGTGTGTCTTGCCTTTCCCTCTAAATAATTTTGCTTAGGAACCCCCACCAAACCATGGGATGATGGAAATTGTTTGGGCTCTGCTGAGCTCATTTGACTCACAGCAACTGCGAGTCTATCCTTACAGGCACACCTGGCTCCATGGTCACTCCACAGGCAAATAAGTCACAGATGAGCAGACAAGAGGCCTTGAACCAGGATTGAAATATCTGTATATATTTTATATATATTAAAAATATGTATTAAAAATATATACTCTCGGCCACAAGGAAAACTCTGGTACTTTGCAAACTTTAGGCAACACAATCTAATCCATTTATTGAAATGCCTTGGCAATGAAATACAAATTTGTGTATTTCATACATAGTTTTATACCTCACTTCAAAATGATATGGTAGTTTTGGATAGGAAACACAGAATATCTCATCCAGAAATGCCTGGGAGGAAAATGGAGGTAGACACAAAAGTTTCAGGTGAGGTGTATTCATCCACATCCCCAAAGTTAATACTCTGCTCTTTTATGAAGTGCTAGAAAATCTTAACAAGCTGGAAAAGGGGAAGAGGGACTTAACTTCTGCAACAGAGCACATCCAAAAGATAAGTAACATTAACACTAAAGCAGGTCCTTGGTTCATTACTCATGCAAAAGGAACAACTCCTCTCCCAAGTTATCTTTACCAACATGAGGACTAACTTACATAGTTTGGCAGATAATGAATTTCTACACACCCCCCCTCCAAAACGTGGCTATTAGAAGTATCATCACGGGGTTGTGCTGCCATTGTCATGGAGGAGGTGAGCAGCAGAGCGCTCATGTAGTAGCTGGTTGAGCACCATCTCAGGGCCTTCTTTGGCACAACACCTCCAGAGCTGGCCTGGCCACCAGCACGTGGCCTCCTGTGAAATGGAGATCTCAGCTCGGAGATCCAGACACCTCATCTGAAGGTGGAAGAAGATCTCATCAGGAAGACAGCTGAATTAATAACTGATAATTAGTGAATAATGAGAAGGCACCTGCTGCCTCTCGGTGGTTCTAGCTCTCACTTTGCTTTTCTTGAGACCACCTAGAAGTGAAAGGTTTGTGTTACATGAAAGATTGCTTCCATTCTTTCTCAGAGAGGAGAAAACTGCATTTTTAACTTCCTTTCAGTTCAATACAGTTTTTCTAGCCCCAGGTCAGGTTGGGAGATATGAAAAGACTAGAAGACAGCAGAAGACCCCTGAGTGGGAGAAAAATCTTAAAGAGACTTCAATTTCTGGGCTACAAGTGAATTCAATGAAATCAACAGACAATTGAGTTGCTGCTGAAGTAAACAGAATTATGTCAACAGAGACTATAGTTTTCAAGGGTCTGGATTTTCTGATGGCCTATGATAATGTAACTCCTGAGATACGTGAATGCCCTCTCCCATCTGCAAGACCAGAGTGTCTTCTTCCTCGTACAAAAGCTGCACCGGTGGGCAGAAGGATTCAGGCCTCCTATTAGCTAAGGATAAGCCAAACGGTTTGTAATAAAAACATAGTTTGTCAGTGTAAAATCTATCGAAAGTCTTTACCTGCTCATCAGAGCATTTCAACCACATTTGACAGATTAATTTTCATGTAGTTCTCCACTTCCTTTTTTAAAGCAGATGTACCCAAATAACTTACAAATATATACATAGTTATCCATCCATCTATCGACCTATGTTTGTAAAAGGAAATACTGAAAATTCACTGCAAAACCAAACAAGACAGACTTGATTCAGTGACCTCAACACATGTATCCAGAGCCATTTCAAACTCTCTGGGCTGAGACACCCATCCAGTGTGGGCAGATGTGACACAGGACCCCCAGGAGATGCACATCCTTCCAGCCCAGCTGGAGGTCACACAGGGTACCTTAGGGCACCCCAAACAGCACTAGAGATATATGCTCAGTCAAGGGATTCAAGTCCAGGTTTTCCAGACAAGGCAAGACTGCCAAGGTTCAGATGTGAACTTTTAGGCATCTATTAATTTGGAACATATTTGAAGTTTTCTTTTTACCATTTTCACCATTGCATTTAACCAACTGCGATCTGAGTTCTTTTTCTGCTGGTGTTTGATGTGGCACTGAGCTACAGAAATAACAGCGTATTTCAAGGGCTTACAGTGCACGAACGAGCTTCTTTCCCAAGTACTGCATCTTGTTTTATTTTGCTCCTCCAGCTAGTAGAAAGTAGGTCTCACTTTTTCCAAGACAGGTCAAGTTACCAGAGGGAGGTTCCTTCCTGCCATTAAGGTATCTGCTGCCAGTCTCAGGCTTTGGGACCAGCTCAGATCCTGCCTGCCAAGGCTGACGCTGTTCACTCAGTACGTCATGACCTGTTCTGCTGACACCCACACCTTTCACGGTGTAAGGGTGCCTGGGCAATGCAGCCCAGGATGGGAGATAGCACGTTCCTTTCTGGTGGGGCTGGAAGGGATTCTGCTGAGTCCCACAGGGAGACAGGGGCTTTTTGAGGTAGAAAAAAAAAAAAAAAAACAACCAAGCAGTCTGCTCTCCTTTTATGAGTTGTACCATGGCATTCCACTGATCTTTCTGCACCTTCGTTTTCTGTACCTAAAATGAAGCTCTACAGGCTCTACCTGTGTATGTGTCAAATAATTCCTTTAAATGAGCAGAACATCCTGGAGTAGTGGGATTTGCTGGTTGTGTTGCCATCCATTGTACAAATCCCTGATTGCAAGGGATTCGAAGGATGCCAAAACAAGAATAAGAGAGTTAAGAACTCGATTTCTGTTGAAATCCTCTGAAAACTTCAGTTTAGCAGAGTAAAACAAGATGGCAAAGTCCCTGGATATCTATAGATTTTGGTGAAGTATAATATACCAAGGTACTAAGAGGTGTGTTTAGAACAGGTCTAAAAAGCTTAAGTTTTTATGTATGATAGCTACAAGTGCAATAGACTGTGTATTTGTGGCAAACTGCTACAAAGACAACAAGAAAAGGAAAACGCAGGTTCATGCAAGAATTATTCCCAAACAGCAAAGATCTATGGATTATGGAAGAAACTCCACAAGGGACCATGTACATCTATTTACGCCATACTGACCCTTCTATCCATTACAAAATTGCAGGTGCAAGGTGCAACACTTTAATTCTGTCCTTTGTGCTCTACATTCAGATTTTAAAAAACACTCTTCTGGGCTGTTTTTTTCCAGGGTTCTGCCTTACACAGGGTTATCTGCAGGGACCCTGCCTCCTTCCTTCACTGCTAAGATGTAAGGCAAGAGCCTTCCAGGAAAACCAAGATGGGTTTGTGGCCAAGGAGCTGCCTGTGGAAGTTGCAGCTGGTGCCAAACACCTCCGTGAGAGATGATAAGGTGATGTGATTTCTGGCTGCAGCTGATGAGGGTTAGCAGCTACTGCTTGGACCGCGACTTCTGCTGGTCAGTGCTCTCCCTGCCTTGCCGGGACCGAGATTATGGCACTTCCATACTGCATGCGGAGCCCTTTCCTAGCCCTGACAGGGTAATGACATGCTTTAAACTCACCTGAAAACACACAAAAAAAGGGAAAAAAAAAAAAAAGATTTTTGCTAAATTTCAGTTTAGAAGAACTGCATGTGGAAGCAGTCGCGCATCGTGTTTTGCCAGTGGTCCTCATGTATCGGCAACCACCAGCAGACTGGGAATGCATCACTGGAAAACCCCCTCCAGCTCCCGGCCTAAATCTTAGCACAGCTCAGATGCAGCTCATGCAACGTGGCCAGAGAGATTTAAAGCTGCCTCCCATCAATATATCTTGTGCTTGTAAATTACAAACTCTACCGGTGTCAGGCACACTTAAAATCAATGGAGAACCTAATCTCCACTCCGGTTGGGTATTGATTTAACTACATTGACTTAAATTCAAATATAGTAAATCAATAGAGCTCCCTGGCACTGACACAAAAATGTGGGTTAAAGGTACTTCTATCAGTGTAGCATGTCCTAAGAAAAATAATTTTAGTAGGATTTTTTTTTTTCTCCAGGTTTCCCTCTGGATATGGTTGGACAGTCACAAGCAGGCAGGTTAGTTCCTTAAGATGTATAAGAGGCAACAGCATCGCTGAAAGGAAGAAACCTCCAGGAGAGGCTGGAAAATCAGAAGGTATTACACACCGCTACGTCCTGCAAAGCTCAGCTGTCCCGGCTTGTATATGTCCATGTGCATAACTGGGCACGTGAATTATGCCAGTTTTCTGCCAGACTAAATGAAGTAACTGAAGCCACTTGCACCAGCAGTCTGAGGCTAAATTAAACCAGTGTGGGACCCGGAGAGGACTGGATTCTGTGCCAGCTTGTAGTGGAAATTTCTTACTGGGTCTGAGGCAAAGAAAATCGGAAGAGTGGAGGCATACAAATGGTAGCAATGCAAAGTAAGAGGCAGATTGTTTCCTAGCAACACAGGCATTAGGCTGGTTAGTTTTGGTTAGCATTTTCTGACTAATAGCTGCAATTTTTATCTGCACTGCTGCTCACTTGCCTACCTGCGCTGAAAGATAGAGAAAAAGCAATAGAGAATATAGGATGGGATCCATCTGTGCTACACTACAAGTCTGAAAGTGAGATCTCTGCGTGTGAGGGACTTGCCAGTGCCTCGAAAATGATGGGCTGAAAGGACCTCTAGGGATGTGTGAATTAGCTCAGACCTGGACCTTGTGGCGCAGGTAGCTAAGCCAGGGCACACGAGTTTCACCTCCACTGTGTTCTGGCACTTCCCACCTTCCCTATCTCCATCCCACAGCACTCTGTGCTCCAGGAATACCCCATGGCTAACTCTGCTCTCAGTATCGTCAGTGAGAGACCCTTGACTTTGCTGGTAAGGGGGCAGAGCCCTTATCTTTTATTCATTTATGGATTTTGTCTGCAGCTTTATTTACACCGTGTCCTCAGAGAATAATGTGGGAAAACAGCTTCTGTGTGTGTGAGTGTGTCCATGCGTGTGTAGGTACAGGTCTTGGCATATTGGGACCTCTGCTCACCTATTGCAGGGTAAATAATTAATGATTGTGTGTTTGCTAGAATCCTTTTCTCATGGTGTTTGAAAAATGCCTTGCACTGCTAAGGTGCTACAAAAGCAATTCCTAATAAATGTCCCAACCAGACAGCATCTCTGACCAATATGGTATTGACACAGGTGTCAACTAAAGGTGTCTGATCTGGGGTTTCTGCAAGTACACTTCAGGACCAGCTCCTTAATCAGGCTCACAAACTCTGCTTTCTCCAGGCAGACCCTGCTCACTTCTCCCCAGCCTGTCAGTACTTCCAGAGCTCAGCCTCCCTCATCCTCCTGGAGAGCTCCACCGATTTTAAGTCCAGTTTCCTTTCTGCAAGAGGAAAGAATGTGAGAGATGCTTTAGAGAGCACGTAAGTTTTCACGTTGTCCTTAACTCCTCTGTGCTGCCGGAGAGGAACAAAAACCACACAGTTCACGCAAAGCTGCAGAGCAATCGCTGTAACTCAGGGGGTGGCGGAGTCGGGGAGAGCAGCAGCTGCACCCCAAATGACATGGACTTGCAGTCTCGTGCCCTCCAGGGATCCGTCTGCAGCTCCAAGTATTTAAAGCCAAGGACCAGGTGGCTGGTCTGTGCTTGTCCTTGCCAGTCCATGACACCTCTAGAGGTGGTGGCACCAGCTCCTCTGTCTCGCTTCCTTCCCCATAGTTTGGGATCTCTACAGCCTTGCCCTCCCCAAGACAAAGGCTGTAAAATAAATTTTACTGGACACCACAGAAATTGCACAGGAGAATGAATCACAACAAGTGCCCAGTCAGGAGAACAGCTTATGCCAAACCTTGCGCTTTACTAGGACAAAAGCAGCAAAAAGGACACAAGACACGAAGCCACTGGAAATTGAAGCTTCATTCAGTCCATGGGACTGGCTATTTATGTCCTACATTCAGGTTTTATCTGCCATGAAAAACTGTCTGGGTAAGAGGAGAGCAAGCAGGTTTTTGACATACAAAGAAAGCAAGGCCTGATTAACTGAAGAGGGAGAAGAGATTTCATTTATTCGGGTTATTTAAAACTCTGCAGTCTTTGTTAACAGCTGCTGAACTCGAACAGGCAACCTCTCTCTGAAGGAGTCGGCATTGCTCCTCCTCCACTGCAGAGCTGGGAAAGTGCCCATCCGCACGCGTGAGTCACCCTGACGGGCCTCCAACAAAGGCTGCTCTGGCGAGGATGAAAGCATAAGCCCCAAACTCTTTACTTTTCCTGGCCTAATCTGTCAGTAGATGAGAAGAGGGAGGGAGAGAGCGCAGAACTATTTATGCCCCTTTTCTGCTTAGGTTTAGAAAGGCTAAAGAACAGACAGAGTCTGCGGGCAGAGATGCAGAGGGATAAATGAATGAGACTAGACAACAAGACTCCGAAGACCAGCAATTTGCTTTAAAAGCTCAACCTACCTAATACCCCAAAGCCCAGCAATTTCCTTTAAAACCTCAAGGAGGCTCAGGGGAGACCTTATCTCTCTACAACTCCCTGAAAGGAGGTTGAAGTGAGGTGGGGGTTGGTCTCTTCTCCCAAGTAGCAGGAGATAGGACAAGAGGGAGCGGCCTCACGTTGCGCCAGGGGAGGTTTAGATTGCGTATTAGGAAAAACTTCTTCACCAAAAGGGTTATCAAACATTGGAACAGGCTGCCCAGGGAGGTGGTGGAGTTGCCATCCCTGGAGGTATTTAAAAGATAGGTAGATGTGGTGCTGAGGGACATGGTTTAGTGGTGGTTTGGCAGTGTTAGGTTGATGGTTGGACTTGATGATCTTAAAGGTCCCTTCCAACCTAGATGATTCTCTGATTCTAACCTTATCTGAGCCCCCCAAGATGAATATCTGCCATCTTAAACTTTTCACAGATGTTTGGCAGGGGCACATGGGCATCCACCGTGTGACTGACTTCAGCAACGATTTTTGTGGGTGCATTCCTGGTTACAGCACTGAAAAGCACAGGATGGGGAGTTAATGCCAAGACAAAAGAAAGGGGATGCTGCAGAGTGGGGAATGCTTTCACACTCATAGAAGCCCGTGGGAGTAGAAGGTACCCAAAAGTCAGGAGTGTTGACTGCTACAAGCCGCTTACTAAGATCATGGGACTCCCTCTTCCATGGGGTAAAACACATGGCAAAGCCTCCACTGGCATAGCAGTGCCAGACCTGCTCATAAAGGATATTGATAACGTGCAAATAATGGATTTTCAAGGTGATATTGAATGATGATATTACTATTTGGCAACATTTTGTTTAATTTTGTACCTATAATAAATCCTGAAGGTAAGCCTTTGATTGTGTCAGTCTGTCACATGAGTAAACATAATGAATGTACAATTAAATGAATTAATGAGTAAGATGATACACCAATGAAGCACTCCTCTCTCGTGGTAGAATGAATCTCGTTGAAAGCAGTGGGGTTTTCCTACTAGCTTTTACAGCACAGAGCAGCATCGACCACTTGTGATTTTAAATGAAGGATGAGAGTCTTCCACTTCTACACATCTAATCTCTCCCACCAGGACTCATGGTAAATAAGCTCTCTTCAGCACAGGGGGAGAAGGCTGATCCACGGAAACCTCTGCATATCTTCTGGCCAGGCTGATTCACTGTTTCTCTGCACCCCATGGAATTCCTGTTGGTTTGGCTCATTTCTTCACTTTTCACTTTTATTATGACTGTAAGTTCTCGGAGCAAATCTTGTCCTTTTGCTCTGTGGTTGAACACCACTCAGAAAAATAACCTCTGGGCATGAGAACAGGCCAGGAAAATCCCCAAATGATAACCTGGGAAAGCCCAGAGCTGAAAACACAGCATATGCTTCTTCAAAGGGCAGGTCCATGGAAGAGTGGGTGCTGCAGATGTGTCTGCTGAAGTTGGCCTAAAACTTCTTGGTGGAGTGGGACTTGTCCGTTTTGAGCTACCAGAAAGCAATGCGTCCTCTACAGCAGCTCTTCTGCAAAGACCTCAGGGATTCCCCTCCCACTTCCAAAGAAGTGTGGAGTCCCTGCAGCACAAGCGATTAACATCAGAGCGTGGAGAGATTTTACAACACAAACCACCCGATGGCACAAAGCTCCTGCGGTAGGATCAGCTGATATAATGTGTCCCAACTGCCCGGACCCCATGCCTGCCCTGAACAAGAGGTCTTTCAGTCTCCATAAACACACGTAGCTTTCCACAGAAGGGACAGCTATTCTTTTAGAGGCAGCTATCTGGACCCAGGTCATTATAACCAGAACATCACACAGTAAAAAAAAAAATGGGCGCCTGAAATACCTCTGAAGCCCTGAAGTTGTCACTAAGGGAGAACAGCGCAGCTGTCTGTTCATCGGCAGTACAGCCTCCCTCCTCTGCACCCCTGGCCTTTCCCAGTGCCGGTCTGGAAAGGTGGATGGGGATTTCAGTGTATCTGTTCAGTCATCAGCTGATGAGCTGCCAACAACTACGTTAATTTTCCCCTGTTGTAACAGGCCATTTAGGGCCCCAGCCAATGACCAGGGAGGCTGCTGGAAAGAGTCCCACTGATTTCAATGGCCGTTCAACAGCATGCAGCCGTATATGAAGAAAATGCAACACACATCCTCCAAAGCCGCTTCACGCAGCCCACGGGATTGTCCTCTGTTTCTTGTAATTATCATTATTATTGTCATTACTGGATTTGAATTAATGCCCGTCAGTGCAGATGGACAGAAATTTTTATCGATCAGAAATTCTGTCATTTAACTGGGACTCTCTCAGAACTTAAAACAAAGGAGAATGGTTCCAGATGCTGCTCTTTTCCTTTTGCATCCCCACAGCTGCTGACCAGCTATGGTGTCCACAACAAAATCTGAATTTCTTTTAAGTGAATTGTAAAATCTGTCCAAAAATTCTCTATGTACAGCAACAAGAAAATAAAAACCTTAAGCTGAACAGCAGAAACTGGTAAAGCTGCCAAAGGAATGTTAACAAGTGAGCTAAAGACAGGGATCATTAACACTTAAAAAAAAAAAAAAGACTGCTCTGTAGCTTAAAAAAAAAAGTACTCTAATTTCATCTTTTAGCTTTATAGATAACAGTGGGTTTGTGGGAAAGGAAATCATTCTGTCAGCTCTGCATGGATCCCATTAACACTTTTTTAATAAAAGGAGTTCAGAATCTATCACCACTTTGATCTCAGTTCAATCAAGCTAATCTTAGCGTTGGTTTTAACATGGACATTTAATTGTGTTTAATCACCTTCTGCAAAAATCAATTCAGTTGACATGATACTGACCAGGACTGGTCAGCAGAGATAAGGAAGAGTTATGTTCTAGCTACTCCATCCTATTACACTCACCTCTAAGCAGGCAACTAATTAATGTGGTTATCCTCACAACACCCTTGGGAGGAAGGGAAAATGCTACTCTTGGTTGGTTTTTTTTTTTTTTCAGATGAAGAACTCAAGACACAGTAAAATTAAATTACTTCCTCAAGGTCACATAGTAAATCTCTGACAGTGCACAGAATGAACTTCTTGTTTCAAGCTGGCACCCTCACCCCTAAATCAGTTCTTTGCCTAAAATTAAGACATCTGTCACTAACTGACCTGATGCTGATCACCACCTATTTTGGTAGTTGTCTCTTCTTAAACTGCTAGTTTAAACACCACTCAGTTTTGTATTGAACTTGCCCTACGCAGTATAAACTTCATGCCGGTGCTCAAAGAACACAAGATTTTTCTACCCAGAGCACAGGAATATTCTACCACGGAGCTTGCTTAGAAAGCTCTGGGTTTGCCTCATGGCAACCTTTGTAATTCATGTCATAACTTAGGTCTGCATTATTACTCATAACATTTTATATTTACAGAGCATCATCCAGCCAAGGATCTCAGGAAACATCCTGTCTAATATTAAAACTCTTCAACATTCTTGCAATGTGAATTTGACATATTTTAGGACATGGAAAAACTAGGACATGGAGAGGAAAAGGGCCAAAATTTTAAAAGGAATTTATTTGAAGATTTTTTTTATTATTTTCCTTAGGGAAAAAAAAAAATCATTTGTATGTATGTTTAAAAGTTCTCAGACTTGACAGGAGTAATAAAGTTATTCAGCCAACCATGACCATCATAGATGTGCCTAGAGATGATAGTGCCTGATACAGTCTACAGCAATTCTCAAAACAGCAATGAGAACATTACGCATTTCTCTTTTTATTAACACAGACTATACGTGCAATTATCTGTGGCACATGCTTACTCTTACTCTAAAGAAAATCATACATATTTGATTTTCATAATGGCCAACAAAGTCTTGTCAAAGGTGACTTCTGCTCGTTCTCAGTTCTAGCTATGAAGTAGGTTTGCTGTGTTTAATATGCCTTTAGTGCCTCCTTACTCCTGTCAAGAATAATCCACAACTGGCTGAATGGCAGCAGAGAAGAACCGTACCCGAGTAGCTTCAAAGAGGTTTGTACCTTTAGGACAATGCTGCTTCCAGACAAACTGCATCAGCTGGAGTATCCCTCGGGATACCTCAGTGTGGATCAGCAGCTCATCCAGTGAATGCCGATCAATGTCCCAGGTACAGGTTGGGGTTTGGTTGTTTCGGGTTATAAAAAAAAACAGATTTTTCCTACTTTGTGACTCGAGATTGTGATGTGGAGCACAATAAAGGATGGTTTATTTTGCAGGTGCTCAAAGCTTTTTCAAAAAGAGAAAGAAAACTAACATTCTTGACTTAAAAGCAAAACCAAATAGACATTTCATATGCTTTATGTCATCTAAAATACAAAAAAAAACCACCCTTGGGATATTCTCTAATAAGCACTCTGGTGTAAGTAGAAAAAAAAAAAAAAACAAACTGGCTTCAAGTTTACTGCAAACCTACTGAGCTGCCAAACAGACTAAACGGTGCAGATGAGTTGTAGCATTGCAATTACACGCTGCATTTATGCCACCTACAGGCATTAACGCCAGCCTTTCAACGGGATTGCCTGCCAAGCTCTCTTTGTACTTCTTTTTTAGGCTGCTGTGGGAAGACTCCATAGCAGTCAGCCCTGACCTTTTACCCATAAAAACATTCTGTTCAGCTTATTAAAAACTAACAAAAGTATTTAATTAATCTGATCCACTAACTGAACTTGCCTCTTCCCTATCACTTGGGTACTGTGACTATGAAGCAGTGAGGATACAGAAATTAACTTTATCAAGTGCCTTTTGTAATGAGTGGCAAGTGCTACAGCAAACCCAGAAATAGCCTACAGCCTCCACCAAAAACCAGCAACGTTGGGGGTATTCCTGTGCCCAAAAGAAGCAATGCAATTATTTGGGGGGATTTAGGTAGAGTTTGATCACCCTCTTTTTATGCGAAAAAAAAATAATCTCACAGATGCTTTTAAGAAGGTAAGCGATGGGGATGGAAGTTTTTCATCAGTAGGATGTCAGCATCTCCAGTAGGACTGTACAGTCTCATGCTGTCTTGGGGAAGAGGCTGGTTTTTGAAGCCAGGAGAGAAGTGCCACCTGGAGGACCACAGTCCAGGTGTGTGTCCCCCAGCCAGGCTGTCCCACAGCTCTTCTGAGAATCGACTCCGCTGGCCCTGTTCACATCCTGCAGCCGGAAATATCACAGGCCACGGTCTTACAGCTGCCATCTCTAGCCCCCTTGGAGCTTCGTTTCCTGAGAATTAAGTCAGAACACGCACAAGATAATTAAAAGAAGTTCTCTCATCCTTCTTTCCTCACCCCAAGGGACATTTTAGAGTATATATTATTTACCAGCCACAAAATGGTCTGTCACTCAATAGAGACACTTGCTTCCACTTTAAGTAACTCAGCAGATGTTACTGCCTTTTTGCCATAATCTGTGATTTTCCTGCATTCAGCCTGCCACGGACAGTGCCAGGAGGATCCCTTTTTGCATTCAAGCCTTTCAGGCTGCCTGCAAGCACTCGGTACAGAAAGAAGTTGGGCAAGCTCATGTGGCACCATGCTAACAGCTGGTCTAATGGTGGCAGATCTTTTTTTTTTTTCAGTGGTCGAGAGATGTGCCACAGACTGGGACAGAAGAGGCAGCTCAGATCCTGTGGAAGTTTGGGCCACTGTTTTGTCAGCTTGGAGATAATATTAAGAGGTTTCAGCAGAGTACGTGGCTAAATCAGAGGTGAGTTTGTTGCAGGGGGAGCATTGTGGGTTTGTTTGGTGTAGGTACCTGAAGATGTGCAGGACCTTTCTTCTCATTCATTCCCCCATTTAAAGAGAAGTCAGAAAGGAGCAACAATTTGGACATACTTCAAAGGTATTGTTCTCAGTTGTGCAAATTTTGCCTTTATCAACACTGCGATTGTCTCCCAAGCATGCACTGCCAGCAATCTGAACTCCAGCCTTTGGTCAGACTTCAGCAAGCTCGGTTCCTGAAAGGAAGACTGTCCTGTGACTTAAGAAGCCCAGGATCAGTTTGGGGACACAAAATCCATTTCCGACGCCGGATAGCTCCTGTAAACTCTATGTGATCTCCATTCGTTCCTTTAACCCTCCCACATATCATAGATAACACAAGGATAAGGACAATCTTTACCTCGGAATGATGCAGTGAGACGGTATGGCACAGCATTTAGACTCCTTATGGAGTTGAGAGGCAAATGAGGACCCAAACTTGCAGAACCACTGTCACCTTTGCAGTGAGAGGACCCAAAGCTGCACATGAGGTGACCTGCTCCCTGTTAAGGCACAGAGAGAACTTTGCTGTGCCCATTACAGGGCCACCTGAAATCAAAGGAGCCTTCAACATGGCTTTTTTCTCCTGGAGAAAAGTAGGCTGAGGGGAGACCTTATCGCTCTCTACAGCTATGTGAAAGGAGGTTGCAGAAAGGTCGGGGCTGACCTGTTCTGTCAAGTAACAAGTGATAGAACAAGAGGAAATGGCTTCTAGTTGCACCAAGGGAAGTTTAGATTAGATATGAGGAAGAATTTCTTTACTGAGAGGGTCATCAGGCATTGGAATGCATTACCCAGGGCAGCGGTGGAGTCCCCATCCCTGGAGGTATTTAAGGGTCGTGTAGATATAGCGCTCGGGGACATGGCTTAGTGGTGGGCTTGTGAGTGTTAGGATGATGATTGGACTAGATGATCTTGCAGGTCTTTTCCATTCTAGGAGATTCTGTGATTCTGTAACATAACGATGGTGGCTCTCCTCAGGATGAAGTGAATTCTGTGTGAATGATGTTAAATTTCCCCAGGATTGACTAGAAATAATCTCCTCTCCATTCGTGGTAATGCCAAGATGGATTTCTCCAACAGAAGTCCAACATAACACGACGCTGAGCTTTGCTTTCAGACGTTGGTTAGATTCTGCAAAATCGGCGCTTCAGCTCGGCTGCTTCGCTAACTACAGCACCTGGATAAAAAAATATTTACACTGTCTCCGCGTGCTTCATTGCCTGCAATTAACCCCTGAGAGACGCCACCGACATGAACCACACGCACCCCAGTACAAGCGTGAAATAGCCCCATCCTCCTGTCTCCATTTTAACCTCCCTTTCCGCAGCGGTTGGCCCCTCCGCCGCTACCCCGACCCGCCGGCCGCGGGCCCAGCGCTCCCCTACACCACCTCCCCTCAGCGACCGCCCCCCGCCGACTCTGCGCCGTTGCTACGCGCGATGATGCCCCACTCTCGATTTTTCTCATTGGCTGGTCTGCACTCCCAACCTTACATTGGTGTGCGGGCGAGGGCGGTGCGGGCTTTGATTGGTGAACGGGGAGAAGCGGCGAGCGGGATTGGTTAGGGGGTGCGCGGTGCATGGTGGGGCGGTGGGCGCGCGTGGAGCGGGAGGGGCTGATGGCGGCCATCGGCGTTCACCTGGGCGCTACCTGTGCCTGCGCCGCCGTCTATAAGGTGAGGGGTTGAGGTCTGGGGCGGGTTGGGCGTGTCGTGGCCGCTCGGGGGTGTTCTTGCCGCGGGGAGGTGGTGGGCCGCAGCCATTTCTGCTCCCTCACGGGTCACGCAGTGAGTGAAGCCCTGAGGAGGGGCCCTGAGGGGTGGCTGATGGGCGGTGCCTCTCTCCTCAGGATGGTCGCGCCGACGTGGTCGCCAACGACGCCGGGGACAGGGTCACTCCTGCGGTCGTCGCTTTCTCGGAAAGCGAGGAGGTGAGGCCGCCCGCCGGCGGTGGGGGCTTGGGTGGGAGAGGGAGATCTGCCTGTTGCTCACGTTTTTTGTGGTTTTTGTTTTGTTTTGTTATTTTTCTTTATTTTTCATTCAGGTCGTTGGCTTAGCTGCAAAGCAAAGTAGAATAAGAAATATTTCAAACACTGTAGTGAAAGTAAAGCAGATCCTTGGGAGAAGGTAAGAGAACAGGTGTGAAAGGGAAGGTGAGAAGCTCAGTTTTCCCCATTAAAGCTGGTCAGGAAAGCGTAGGCTCAGCACTGATATTGGAGGCGCTTCAGTGTGACAGTAGTTCGGTTAACCTCACATTGACAGGAAGGTATGTCAGATATTAAAAATTCATATTGTGAACTTCTTAATCTATGTTTCATTCCAGTATGAAGAGTAAAGAGTTGCGTAGTATTTTATGCCTGAATTTGTCTGCAAAAATCAAATTGTGAAATTTAGTAACAAGTTGCTGTCCTGGTTTGAGGTAAAACAGAACCAATTGTCTGTTCAGTAATTCTACTTTTGCGTATATGCTTTTGATATATACTTAAGTTTCTTAACTAAAACATCTTGTTACCTGGATGTTTTCTTGTGACTAAAATCCACGATGGTTTTATTTGCATGAAACTTTATATTGCTTTTGTTACAGTCACGAAACGCACTGATGTGATGCCCGTTGTGATTCTTCAGTTAGTGGAGCTGTGACGATTTTTGCTGGCAGTTACAGTGATACTAGAACTAAACTTGTTGGTTTCAGTGTACCATTAGAGATGTGACAAAACTTTTCAGTGATAACCTAGCTGTGTGTTACAGCTGTTGTTGAAAGGAGCTGATAAGATTATGTCTGTTCTGATGTATTTCTCAGCACTTTTCAGATGCATAGCTTCATGTAGTTAGTAGAAGATTAAGGATAGTCAGCTTATTGCTGTCACATTATTTCAGTTAATGCAACAAAAATGCCCCTAAAATCTTTTATAATGATTATTGAGGATAGCAGGTTAAAACAACACATTGGGTTTTGTTTTCCTTTTTCACTAACTTCTAGGGTTTTTTCCTACCATTGGTTTGGGGAAAGGGGATTGAAAGATACCAGCAGTCAGAACTGTTGGGTTTTTTTCTGTGTAAATGTATCTGTAGAATGGAAACAGGAATTTTGGTTGAAGCATAGTTTCATATGCTGTAGATGTTATAAGGAATATCGGCAATATGAATTTGTGCGATTACCCTTGAGCATATGATTTATTTTGTTATTTTGAATTTGTCTGGACAGCTCTGGTGACCCACAGGCAGAGAAATATATTGCAGAAAGCAAATGTTCAGTGAGTATCATCTAGGTTTATTTGTTGTTCTCAAAATAACTTGTATCACTTTGTACTGTTCTTGGCATTGTTTGTGCCACACCATGTTTGTGTTCTGTAGTGGTCAGCTCTCATTGTATGAGATCCATTTGCTGCTGTATAGAATGTTTCTCTTTTTATAAAGTAGAAAACTTCACCATGTTCTGAGATCTGCTGTCATAATGTAGTCCAACGGAAAAAATGTATAGGTATAAAATTTTTGGTCATTCTCAAAAGGGATGATTCTTAATATATTTGGGTAATAAATAGCATTGTGGTGTTTCTTAGCACTGGTAGAAAATGCTCAGGTTACAGTATCTTGTGATAAAAATAATTAACCACTTGATTTAATCTCAGTATTTAATTTGGATAATACTCTGCTTGTTACTAGAATCCATTTTGCAAAATAAGAAAAATTATCCCAGAAAATACAGTCCTAAAGAAGGAACAAGTTTTTTCCTTTTTTTGACTCTTTGTATTGACATGCTTATATTAGTTGTTATTTTTTCTTACAGAATATAAACTGGTAGAACTCTTGTTCTAAGCATTCTTTTTGTATTAAGAAATTTTCCTTAGTACAAAAGCAAAATCTGGAGTTGTTAAGTCCATATGAATGTCACGGTTGTGTCTGTTGGATAATACAAGGGTGTTTTTGTGATCTTTGATAAGTATCTTGGAAGCATTTATTCTCTTATAGTAGAGTACTAACGCAGAAAATATTTACACAGTCCATTGCTTTTTACTTTGGACAGAAACTAAATTAAACATTACCCTTTGTTAATAACCAAATGATGTATCTAACAAAGGTATGTTGATTTGCTTACAGATAATTGAGAAGAATGGAAAACTTCAATATGAAATAGATAATAAACTTATTAACCCAGAAGATGTGGCAAAACTAATTTTCACTAAAATGAAAGGTATATAATAAGTAAAATCATAACTTATTGTGTGTTTTTTTTTTTTTTAAGCTGTCCTTGTATATATATATATTATGTCCTTGTATATAATATATTGGTATTTTGCTTTTAATCAACATGTTCTGCCTATGTTTATAAACAGAAACTGCTCAGTCTGCATTGGGTTCAGATGTAAATGACGTTGTTATCACTGTACCATTTGATTTTGGAGAGAATCAGAAAAATGCCCTTGGGTAAGAGGATTAAGATTTTTCTGTTATTTAATGTGCCTAAAGCAGACGGGCTGGCAGATCAGTGATGGGAATTCTCCTGAAGGATTTGAGCTTGCAACTCTCAGTCAAGACATAGGGAAACTATCTGAATTGGGAAGATATGAAAGCAGGAGATTAAATTCTGACTTTAGAAACTTTTGATGGAAATCACTGTTGTAACCAAAATTAAATTCTGAATCAATTGAAGCAAGAGGGAGTTTTGGTATCATCAAGGGTAGAATGTCATTTCAGATGTGGATCTTCAGCGTCCCCTTTGAAATGCAAATAGTTCCTCAGCTCTCCTCCATAATTTCCCATCCCTTCATACAATGATACTCACCAAACCAAGCAGTGTTAGTGTTACATGACTTTATTGAGGACTGTTTTGTCAGAGAGCAGATACAGAATACACACCAGTATTCTAATTGGAAGTTCTGTTTGGAAAAAGTTCTGCTATAAAAGTTACTCCATGTGAAAGCATAACTAGACTTAAAGCTGTACATAATTGGCAGCATCTGTTTCTACTTTCTGGTATGTAGAAGCCCTTATGTTTAACTGTCATGAAGTACTTAAAGGACACTTAAAGTTGGTCATAAAGCATTAGTGAGCTGGGTAATTGCAGTATGTATAACAAAATGTTCTATTGCTTTGGCATACAAGTTTCAGAATAACTTCAAAGAAATTACTTATAGGGCACTCCCAGAGTTACTGAAGTTTCAAGAAAACGTGTGAAGAAAACGTTAGAAGTAAAGTGCGGTAACTTTATTTGGAAGTAAAAGCAATTTTCCTAGCATGATATCTGGTGAAATAGTGTACCAAGAACTTTTAATGCCACACTTGAAGATAAGTTACCAAGTTTGATTGAGGGTGGGGGTTTTAGTCATGTAGTTGAGGGAGGTTTTGCTGTTTTTATGGGGTATGTAGGCTGATACGTCAGTGTTTTCTTTGACAATGAGCATGCAGCAGATCCGACTACCTGAAGAATGCAGTAGTAACTGAACTTCTGGATACCAACCTTTTCCAGTCACTTTGCTTTGTTAATACCATGCTGTAACCAAGTTTTGAGTTGGTGGCATATGTAGTTCAGATGAAATCTCAATAGTGTGTGTGACTATAGTGAAATCATTAAAGTAAAATGAAATGCTGTTATGCCTTATCGCAGGGAAGCAGCTGCAGCTGCTGGGTTTAATGTTATGAGATTAATTCATGAACCGTCTGCCGCTCTCCTGGCTTATGGAATTGGCCAAGATTCACCCACTGGGAAAAGGTAAAATCCCAATATTTTATTTCTTAAATTTAAGCTGCTGTATTTAAATGCTGAGAAATCTTAAATGAGGGAATTCTGAGCAGTCAATAGTAAATTAACAATTTGAGGCTTGTTTATCTTTTTTCTCTCAATAAAGCCAACAACAATTTAGAAGTTGTAAATCCATACTGTTTTGAATCCCTTTGTTCTGCTTTTTATTTTTTTAGTATTGTCTTTACAGATTCGTCCCCAGATTCTGTCTTGCTCTTTAATGAGCTGATTGGCTTGAACAAAAATGCATCCCTTCTTAAACAGATTTTGGCATAGCTGTTTTTTAATTGAGAGCTGGGGTCAGTTTACATATGCTGGAAGAACTAAAGCTGAGTTCCTGGGTTCAGTAGGTGCATTGGGTTTCCCTCATGAATATTCAGATAATTCTCAAGAATATCAAAATAGCAAAGGCTGCTGTCAGTGCAAACGTACGTCTTGTCTTTTTTCTTCTTGGTTGGGATTTTTTACCCTTCTGATATTCAAAATTATGGGCAAGAATTATGTAATGTTCAATTCTCAGTTGCATTGTAGGAAGAATGTTGGTGACTCTCACAGTATGAAATAGACTACCTGACAATGTTCCCTAAAGAACAGAATTAGTCAATGGTACTAAGAAACATTAAATACAAACACCTCAAATCAAATTCTCTTGACAAAACTGATTAAAACCTTCAATACGTGATATGGTGGTCATCTTTCTAAAAAGTGTGTCAAAGTAAATGTAATTTTAGATGGCTTACTAATGATGCTGCTTTTTCTTTTTACTATGGCAGCAATGTGTTGGTTTATAAACTTGGTGGAACATCGCTTTCTATCACAGTCATAGAAGTAAACAGTGGAATATATCGTGTGCTTGCTACAAACACAGATGATAGCATTGGTGGAGTTTGCTTCACAGAAGCTCTAGCACAACACTTAGCTTCTGAATTTCAGAGGTAGGTGTTGAATTCCAAGCATGTTGCCATTAGGAGAGGAACTTCATTATCTGATGTTTGCTTTAAAAAAAAAAAAAAAATCATGTTAGGTTGTCAAATCTAGCAGACTGTCTGCAAGTGAAATGGTTCAAATAAAGGTATTAAGGAAACAGTCAGTTCTTGAGGGCCAAGGAGGAAGACTGGGAAATATGTGGTTTATGGTGGATATTGCCTGAAGTTGGTGTTGAGCTATAAGGGCTTGGCTATGAACTGTTCTGTATTTTGAGTGACGTATGTGACTACAGGCTGCTTACATCCTCTCATTCACAAGCTTTTGGAGTTGCAAGGAATTCATCTGTGTGGGTTTTGTTTGTTTTTCTTGTTGGCATGAAGGGCTGTGGTGGGGCTTGGGTCATCAGACTGCAGTCAGTATGGCATGTCATCCTCTGAACGAAAATGGACAAATGTGGTACTATTAGCTTTAGTGATCTTGAGGTGGTCAGTTGTGTACTATCAGAAAGAGACTTTTTAGATGAAACATACTATTTTGTTGACGTGTCTAATGTTCAGTGTTCTATTTCTTCTTAATCAGTGATTAAAATCTGTTAACTTGCAGGCCTTTTTTTGCTGTTCCTTGCAGTCACTTGTGGGATTTGTTCAGCTGAGAAGCTGTTCAGAAAGATTTAAATCTATAACTACTAACGTCTGAGTTCAGGGTGGCTCTACACAGTGTTCTTTAGTTGAAATTGAAATAGACACTTTTATTCTTTGTGAGCTTTCAATAGTGGCATTGTAGATAATACTAAAATGTCTACAGAAAATAAAGTTTAATAGCTTTAATCTGTTTTTCCTTTCAGAAAGTTAGCATTATCACTCATGCCTGCCTTTCTTAACTGTTCTTTTTTTTTTTTTTTTTAATGTAGGTCTTGTAAACATGATATTAGAGGAAATCCAAGAGCCATGATGAAGTTAATGAACAGCGCTGATATTGCAAAGCATTCTTTATCCACCTTGGGAAGTGCAAACTGTTTTGTAGATTCATTGTATGATGGATTGGATTTTGATTGTAATGTGTCCAGGTAAAGCAAATCCTGAAGCTACTGCTTTTACATAAAACTATGCTTGAAATTTTTCTAGGCAGTATTTAGGATGATCAATAAGCTTTGATTTTTATTTCTTTTTTATGGCATTAATTTTAGAAACAGAAGTAAGATAGAAGACCAACTTACTTGCTTTCAGCTGTGTTTCATATTGATGATTCTGTTACCATATGATCTGTAGTACTTGAGGTAGTAACACTAACAATGTTGCCTAATGGTTAGAAAATGAAGTGCAAAAGGGCACAAGGAGACCCCATCTTTGGAGTCTGGTGGTTGATGAAAGGGGAATAGATACTGTAATTGCTCAAGGTGGTTCCCCCCTTTCCCCCCCATTATTTGTTTTGTTGTTGGATTTTCCTTAAAGAAAATAAGACTTTTGGACTATTCCATGTAAATGAGCTCCAGAATGACAGGAGACATGAAAGTCTTGATGTTGCCTCTTCTTGACAGCTGGAGTAGAAAGATGTTTTCTGTCTTTTTGTTCATGCTGCTGTGTCCTACTCTAAGTCTTTTCTCTCTTGAGGTGATCTCTTATTGAGATATTGAGCTGATTTTGATTGCTTTTCTGCGACGAGCGAGGGAAGTCAAGCAGTCAAACTCAATATGAGTGATAAAGCAAGCTTTAACTTTATTGTAACACGCTTACATTTTTATACTGTTTTAGATAATTATGCCTACTAGTCATTCTTTGATTGGCTAAGGTCTAAAAGTTACATTTTCATAGTCCCCCCTACTTGCGGTTAGCTAGCTATGCGAGTTCCTCATTCTTTATGCTGCTTCTTCCTCAAAGTTGTTTATTTCTTTGCTGCAAGGTCAGCATGTTCTTGTAAAGTTCCTTATCAGCATAATTCAGCACAGCTTGCAAGGCCTACTTCGGCTAACTTATGTCAACTGAGCCTCGCACAGATTTTCAAGCGAGCTGTGGCCAAGATCATGCAGCCATTCTCCAACACTTTTCCAGTCAGCTCAGTTTTGGATAGGGATGCTCATCCTGTGAACTAATGTTGCAGAACTTGACTTGCTGTATTTGTACAGAGTAAAACTTCTTCTTCAGGCTTGAAGGAGCCCAAAGCAAGGACCAGTTTGTTTTTCAGTTTGGTTAAGTACCTACTCCCTGTGTGCAAATCGTGACACTGTGATTTGCCGCTGAAGATTCAAGAGGCACATTTGAGTCTTTGTGTCTCCATTTTAAAGATGATGAAGCAGTTCCAGGATTTTTGCTTCTTTTTCTACATATGAGTCAAGACAACAGTACTGTTTTTTCTTTAGAGTACACTGAAGAATGGATGTGCGTTCTATGTAGTTATTAACGGTGGAATCAGTAGCACAGATATCTTCAAAACAATGACAAAGAAATCACTTCTTTGAGGTGAATAATTAGGAAATGTGGTTTTTTTGTTTGTTTGTTTAAAAAAATCAGTTAGTAGCAGGTGTATAGCTAGAGGAACAAAGTATATTCTAAAAATTATTGTTATTCCATTTCAAATATTTGTCTCTAATGGATGAAATGACACTTAAATTTTTTTTTTTCTTTTAGGGCCAGGTTTGAACTTATCTGTTCTTCACTTTTTAGTAAATGTGTAGAAGCAATTAAAAAGCTCTTGCAGCAAGTTGGATTTGCAGCAGATGATATTAATAAGGTAATAATAGAAATCATTTGTCTGTAGTATGCTTTATAACTCCACAAAAAGAATATTTATAGGCCCTGTTTTCTTTGCAGACTGAGATTATTTCATGATGTGTGTGTTGGGTCTGAGCCGAAAGTGCTTAAAGTATGAAGACCCAAAGATCTTTAGAACCATGATCTTTGCTTTCATTTTGGTTATTTGAAGTTCAGTATAAGGTAGTTTCAGAGTCAACAATGTTTTTACTGCCACATATTGAGTAAATAGTACAGGATTTGTTTCTATTTGGTGTGTTTGTGTAACTCTTGTTGGAGCAGAGGAATATTTAAGTTTAATTTATAGACTTTCTTCTACCTTCACTGAACTTCGGATGGGGTTTGCTGACACTTCTGGAGAAAGCCTGGGTTTTCACTTTTTTTGTCTTGGGAGTTGAACAAATCGCTTAGTGTCTACTTAGTGCTCATGTTCCTCCTTGTCAGCTTAAAGAACTTAGGAACATGTTAGATGCTAAACCATAGAATGCTTTAATACCACAGATGGTGAGTAAAGTAACAAACATTACTGCTTTCATTCAAATGTCTTTTTTGCTTTGGTATGAGAGAGTAACTTCATCTCAACCCCTGTGCACCTGTGGGTGGCAAGTAGTGCTGCAGTTATTGCTAGAGGAATTGGCACATAAAGCCTGCAGCAAAAGCTAGCTGCTGCTCTTAATGCTACTTGATGCTGTTTCAGACCCTTAATTAGTGTTTGCTGTGTCACACCTGAGTTTCACTGGTAGGATAATGAAGTAGCCCAGGCCATTGTTCAGAGAAAATCTTTTGTTTTCTGGTGGCAGTATTTTTTAGGCTCAGGGTAGCGGTGCCTGTGGTTACCTAATGGGAAGGCGTACATGGGACAAAACCTGATGTACTCCTAAGAGCAAGCAGCGCAAGTTACAACATGGGGAAATTCTAGAAACCAAGAAAAGAATTTGTAGCGTGAGGGTAATCAAACACTGAAAGAAGGGCCCACAGAGTCTGGAATCTATATCCATGGAGATAAGGTCCTAAGCAGCCTGTTGTAACTGGACCTGTTCTGGGCAGGAGATTGGACTAGATAACCTCTGGAGCTCCCTTCCCTTTATGATGAACTCCTCAATTTTTAAATGTTACTTCATGTAGCTGATGCTTATTTTAAGACATACTCTTTCAAGGTGCCATTTCACACTTGCAAGCTTTTTCCTTTAATATCAAATACAAAAGTAACAGAAGTCAAGCAAAGATGGCACCAGTTTTTCTTTTAACAACTGTAGATAATAAAATATCCCAGAGCAGTTTGCATTTCTGTATTGCAGGTTGTGACCTGTCTGATATCAGTCAGAAGAAAGATTTGAAATCATTAAGGCATGTTTTCCAGGTAGTTCTGTGTGGTGGGTCTGCTCGAATCCCGAAGCTACAGCAGCTGATCAAAGACATTTTCCCAACTGTGGAATTACTGAATTCAATTCCTCCAGATGAAGTTATTCCCATTGGTGCAGCCATGGAGGCAGGAATTCTGTTAGGGAAAGAGAATCCCTTGTTAGAAGAAGAAGCACTCTTTATTGAGTGTTCTGCCAAAGATATTCTTCTTAAGGTAAGGCTAAAATGATTTAAGTTAAAAGATTTTACTGCTGCAATGAGTAGACAGCACTACTTATGCACAATTGATGTTAGAGAAGCAGTAATGTTTTATTAGTAGTAGTTCTACAGATTAGCTATAGATCAGCAGTAATTGGTAACTTAGGTTTATTGACAAAAAAATTGACAGGAAAAACGGCTTGATTTTGAGGGGAGATAGATTGCGTCTTTCCTTTACTGTAATAGCTGGACTTTCTCACTTATTTATAGGAATGTCTCTTTATTTTTCTTTTTTACTTAATTTGATCATAAATGTGGCAGAGAGAATGGATCTTGGATTTCTTTTCTCATGGAGTGCTGCTGTAACACTTCCAGCTCACAGAAGTACTTAGAGAAAGGCATGAACTTTTTTTTTTTCTTTTTCAAGGGAGTAGACGAGTCAGGGGCTGACAAATTCACGGTGCTATTTCCATCAGGGACACCGTTACCAGCTCGAAGGCAGCACACCCTGCATGCTCCTGGAAACACTTCTTCTGTATGCCTTGAACTATATGAGTCACTGGGGGAAAGTCCCATGAACGAAGAAGGGAAATTTGCCCAGGTGAGTGTATATACACATTCATATGCACTTTTAATATTAACCACCAGGAAATCAAGTGGATCTGGGGGGGGGGGGGGGGGGAATACTAAAACGGAAACGAATCCCACCCTTACCAAAACTTTTTGTTACAAAATTAGAATTATGTACATCTATATGGGAAACAGTCTTTAAGTGTTCTTCTGTCAATGTGTTATGAAGTATTGAAGCACTTTTTCAAGAAATTGAAGTTTCTCTTTTGAATTTCTAAAGGGGGGGGGAGACATTTGGCACTCCTGTAGTAAGCTCACCTGGGATGAGGGATCATAACTGGTCGTTCCAGTAGTGCACATCTCCGACATCTTAGAAATAAAACCGCTGGAGGTAATGATGTAGCTAGTGTATGTACTGTTGATTACTTTTTGAACTTCCTAGAAGGGACAGGATCTTTTGATTTTTCACAGTGGTAAGATGATATGATTAAATCCTCACCTGACATAAAGATGATATTACTTGGGAGTCAACCTATTGAGAGAACACAGCTTGTTTGAAACGGTGATGATGTGCTTCCCTTGGCTTCAGGGCACTTAAAGCATCAGGAAGGGGGGCAGATGTGGCTGAAATGGATGGAATACTTGAGAAAATTGGTATTCCACCTTAGTCCTGCCTGAAGATCTTTAAGGCGATAAAGAAAGGGTGTAACCTAATAATTACAGAACTGATCCTAAGTAAAGGAACATGCTCAGCTCTTAATGTAGTCTATGGGAGTTGTAGGTCCTCCAGCTGAAACAAAACCACTGAAACAGCAGTACAAATAGCTAAAAATGCATAGATTTGCCCTATGGATGGGTGAAGTCCACTAGGGTGTGCTTTGATTTTGAATTATTAATATGAGATGCTAAACAGAATGAATTGCACACCTTGCCTATTGTGTCACTTCCAATAAAACACTGTGCAGGGGTTTAGAGAACTTGATTATAATTTAACACTTTTTTTTTTTTAATAAATAGATTGTACTCCAGGATTTAGATAAAAAGGAGGATGGCCTACATGATATACTAACTGTTCTCACTATGAAAAGGTACCCAAAATGTTTATTGTTCTGCTGTTTAACTTGCTCTGTCACACTTCTGACAAGCAGTCTTTTCTCTTGTTACAGAATGTTTAATTTTGTGTTGAGAAATTTCAGCATTTCATTGCTTACAGGGCTGTGTCCTAGCAGGGGTAAATTCTGTAGGAATGTGGGTTTTATGTAGTACCTTTTTTGCTTTCATTGTTTGATTCCTAAAGAAATAAAACTTAACATAGTTGTATAGGTGATTTTTAGCAACTTCTGAACTGTTGTTTAGTTTAACCGTGCTTGAGAGCAGCCAGGATCTCAAATTTCCTGTAGAAGGGGTCAGGTAGTTCTGCTGAATGCCCACACTCTTAGGAAAAACTGAAGTAGAATCCGTCTTTATTAGTTGATAAGGAATTCATAAAGGACTTCTCATATTTAGCATTTGTGAGGAAAACCTGTGGCTCTAGCCTTTCAGGGGCAGGGTGGTTCAGCATGAGAAACAATGCCACAGAAAGTCAGGCTTCATAAATCTACTTTTTACTTTGTATTTTCCCGTAATAAACGGGTAATTCTGTATCTTATGGCGGGTCGGGAAGAGGGATCGTGTGATACTGAAGAAACTTCTCCAGCTTTCTTAGGTCTTCCTAGCAGTGTTTGGGCTTGTTTGAGATAGTCAAAATAGTTTATAAAGATATCAGAATGTGGAATTCTAAGTAAGGAAAGCATGTTTGTCTTCTGAGGACTGTCCTGAATTTCATATTGCTTTTCTAAATAATATGAGAGTTGTCTAGATGTTGCTGTAAAACCAAATCCCTACTTGCTATTTGAGTGCAAAATACTTGATATGTTAATCATCGGGTGTATTAATGCTCTATTAACAGACTTCACCTAAAATACGTTGTTAGTCATGCAGAGATTTGCACTTAGCACTGATAAACGAAACATCTTAGGGATTATATGTGCAAGTGTACAGTGCAGAAAACCTGTGTTATTTTAAAAAGGGTTTTAATATTTAGATGAAAAAGACTAGGGAAACTATAACGCATCTATTTGTGTCTAAATACTACATCTAGATTACTGTTGTATGTCTAGATGAAGTAGGATTCAATATTATCTCTAATTCTTGGATTTTGAAAATTACAGTTTTCCTCCTTGAAAGAGATCCTGGGTATTTAAAGACTACTATTTTTAAAAAGTCAAATTCTCATGCTTTGAGATGTGCTCGTCTGTTGGTTGCTTTTACTCAGAGTTATTCAGAATACTCATCTTGAGAATACTACTGCAGATTCTATTTACAAACCTGTACTAAATAAACTTAGCTGTAATGTTTAAACCATGTCCCTGAATCAGTTCCACCATATGTAGAGAGAGAAGATGCATGCTTTGATAGAGGGCAAAAAGTACATATCTAAAGACCCAATAAATGAAAATTAATTTGGTAAAACAATTTCATCTATGTTGAAGCATGTTCTTCCCTGGATATTCTGATGTTCATCTTTCTTCCTTTCCGCTGCATAAAGACTGTCGTTTGTCCTCTCTGGAACATGCAGTAACATACAAAGTGTTGTGTTGAGATAGTCCTAAACATACCTTTCTCTTTTATTTAGGGATGGGTCTTTGCATGTTACTTGCACAGATCAAGATACCGGAAAGTGTGAAATCATCACTGTGGAAGTGGCGTCATAGTCCCTTTTGAAAGGCAATGCTTTTTTCTAAGTTGATTTTTGTCTGTTGTTGGCTTTTCTGCCAAAGTGGTGACTCTCTCTGCGATGTCTTTAATGTTTCTTAGAGGACTGTAATAAACTGAAGTAAAACATTAATTTGCCACCAAGTCTGTTTGGATTGGAAATCGTGGTGCAAAACGTTAATCAAGACACGCAGACAGCACAGCATTGAATTATCACCACCTGTTTTAAAAAATGCAAAGGGCAAATCCTCCTGCCTGTGGGTCAGCAACAAGCATATTACATAGTCTATAAAGATTTTTTCCTTGCACTAATCATGTCCTATACCCATTCCACCACTGTATCTGTGCCTTCAGCAGCATAGCATTGAACGAGCGAGAGCCAGACTGGTGAAAATCCACTCTGATAACTGTACCAAATTGTACTGAAATCCTGTGTGGTCCTGATGTTGTCTGAAACCGGGGAGTTGATGCCCGTTTGCGCTGACGTCTTGAGCAGGATTTTTTTTTTTTTCCCCCCCTGAAGTTACTGCAAGATGGTTTTGTGGTATTACCTGAAAAATGTGTGTACGGGTTACATGTGCTTATTTATGTGTTACTAATAAAATACATTATTTTTTTTATGCAGAGCCTGGCATCTTCCATTCCATGTGGAACTGTTCTAATCTATGTCATTGTGTATTTGATTAGATATAAACTGGCAGCTTTTTTTCATTTCAGTAAGGGAGTAATAAGAAGGAGACAGAGCAGGCAAGTGTAGTAAGAGGATTTGAGGGTCTCAACCTAATGTGCAGTTAAAGGGCAACAGTTCAGCCCTGAGGGCCAGATTTTATCATATAAAAAATTCAAAATGACACAGTAGAGCCTCAAAATTAGAGACAGAAACTAGAGCAAGGGATGCCTGTCCGGATGTGAAGAGACCTATGTTCAGTTACCTGCTTTTCTACAAGCTTCCCAAATTGTCTTATGTTAACGGAATGTGTATTTCAGTATTTTTCCTACCTCACAAAAGCAGTAGGTACTGCATAATATAGATATAAATCTTACTGCATTCCAATCAAATGTCTGCATTGTTCTGTTGGGGCAGTGGAGCCTCACAGACCTTATAAATATGAGTAAAGAAATGTTTAAACACTAACAAGTAGCCAAACACCTCTAAGGGATGTTTTGTGTAATAGAATCGTAGAATGGTTTAGGTTGGAAGGGACCTTGAAGATCATCTAGTTCCAACCCCCTGCCATGGGCAGGGACACCTCCCACCAGACCAGGTTGCTCCAAGCCCCATCCAGCCTGGCCTTGAACACCTCCAGGGATGGGGCAGCCAAAGCTTCTCTGGGCAACCTGTGCCAGTGCCTCACCACCCTCAGAGTAAAGAATTTCTTCCTAATATCTAATCTAAATCTCCCCTCTTTCCGTTTAAAACCATTATCCCTCATCTTATCACTACACTCCCTGATAAAGAGTCCCTCCCTGTCTTTCCTGTAGCCCCTTAGGTACTGGAAGGGGCTCTAAGGTCTCCCCGGAGCCCCATCTTTCTCAGCCTGTCCTCATAGCAGAGGTGCTGCAGACCCCACCTGCAGTACTGGGCAGGATCCCCTCCCTCGCCCTGCTGGCCACGCTGCTGGGGACGCAGCCCAGGATGCGGTTGGCTTTCTGGGCTGTGAGCGCACATCGCCGGTTCCCGATGAGATTCTCCTCAACCACCACCCCCAGGTCCCTCTCAGGGCTGCTCTCAGTCCACCTCGGGGGGGTTTTATGGGGCGTGGGGATAACTTGATAGCTATATTCATAGGAAACACCTCTTCTGAGAAGCGTGCTGTGATGAGAGTATAACATTTTTTTTTTTTTTTAAAAAAAAAAAAGCCCTTTCATTGTAATTGTTCCTTTCAGCAGCGTGCACTGAAGGGCCGGGGTGGACGTCTGACGGGTGCCTTGCGCCTCCCCCGCCCCCGGCACTGCCACCTTCCCGGCAACAGAACAAGGAGAAACGCCTGTCAGCTCTCCCTCCCTCACGGCCCCGCTCCCCTCACCGACCCTCCGCCCGCCAAAACTCGCCGCCGGCGCGCGCACGCCGCCGCCGCTCGCCCCGCCTCTCCGCTCCCCGCCCCCTTCCGGAGGGGGGCGGAGCCACGCGCGGGCCTCGACCCGACACCGGCGCCTCCGGCCCCGCGAGCGGCCGCCCCCACCCTCCTCCCGCCTACCCCCCCCCCCCTCTTCAAGATGGAGGGCTGGCGAGGAGGTGAGGGAGCGGCGGTGACCGGGGACGGGGCGGCCGGAGGG
This sequence comes from Vanellus vanellus, assembly GCF_965231255.1. NCBI lineage: Eukaryota > Metazoa > Chordata > Aves > Charadriiformes > Charadriidae > Vanellus > Vanellus vanellus. Next base: position 8,574,694 of record NC_138905.1, read on the forward strand.
ACCTCGCTCGGGCTTTCTCTCCCTTCTCTCTTGCGCTGGGTGGGCCGAAAAGGAAGGGAGGGGGGGCGGGAGGGCGCGGGGGCACGGGGAGGCCTCCCCTCCGCTCCCGGGGCTGCGGGAGCCGCTGCCGCTCGCTCAACTCCGCTCGGACCGGTCATCACCCCCCCCCGCCTTGTCTCTCAGCCGCCCGGCGGCAGGCGCGGAGGGCTGGGGACCCTGCCCGCTTCCTTGGGGGTGCTCCGCCGGCGGCCCGGGGGGAGGGTGGGCGCCTGAGGTAAATATGGAGGTGGGGGGTCGGTAGAGGCGCCGGGGGGGGGGGGAGCGGGTAAGGCGTCCGCCGCCCCCTCCCCGAACTTCCTGGAGGAGGTGGACTCCTCCGGGGGCGGCCCTTTCCCGCCGGGGCCCGGGAACCGGAGGGTACGCGCGGTGGGTGCTGAGGCGGGAGAGCCTAAGGGGTCCCCCGGACGGGCGGAGGGGAGGGGGACGCGGCCCTCGGCGCATCCCGACGGGCGGCTCCTCCTCCAAACTTCACCCCCCGACACACGCACTCACACACCCCCGTACCCCCCCGGCGGTGCGTCCCGGGCTCGCGGGGAGCCGGGGCTCCTGCCATGCCGCTCTGCGTCCCTTTAAACCCGCCTGGCTGACGAGGCACCCGCGATCCTTCTGGAAGAGCGCAGTGGAGCTTCCCTTTCCCCGTCCAGTCACCATGGTTGCATTGCAAGTGCTTGATTCCACTTGACTAACTGCAGATATTTGGCGGTCTTCTTAAAGAAGGGAGGTTTTCTCGTTGCCAGAGTTTGGTCATGGGATGCTGTAATCACAGGGAAGCCATTCAGTTCTTAGCGCAGCTTTCACCCGTGGAAGTTTCTGCCCTGCAAAATGTTTGTTGTTCTCTGTAAACGTACGTACTGTACAGAACAGAGGTGCAGGAAGGGGTCGTTGATGTGTTTTGCTTTACCTGTTAGAGAAGGGTTAAGTTTGACTTTGTGAGCTGTACAAGAGATTCGTGGACCGCTATCACCAATGTTAATGTGGGGACTCTGGGATAAGGCGTAATGTTTTCATTAGCTGAGACATTAAATAGGATTCTTTACCAATTTTCTTATTGTAGCTTGGTATGTGCCATGTCTAGCTTCACTTGAGACCCTCCAAGAATTATGTAGGAAGGAAAATCTCAGATGTAAATCCATTGGAATCACCAACAGGAATCTAAAGAGTTATGAGGTGGAGTATTTGTGTGACTACAAGGTAGAAGAGGTAAGAGAAACACAGACCAATTTGATCGCTCTTTCAGCTGAAATTTGGAAGCGAGCCAAAGGTAGTTTTGCTTATAATATAAAGTAGCAGGCTGGGAGGACGAAGCTCTTGCTGACGTAGAATGAAATATCTTTTAAACTTTGAACAGTAAACAGAAAGCGGTATAACTACTGCTTTCGGTATGTTGAAGGAAGGTCTTTTTCTGAAATTATGGAGATGCTAGAATATGAAATGTTCTCACCTGTGTGTATCTAGAAGCAAAGCAAAATGCTGATGCTTTTAGGTTGTAGCTTGGTATGCATTATGATGCTTCTCCTTTATTTGCAGGTAACAGTCTATATTTCTCTCGACTGTTGCAGTCCCTTTGATGAAGAGTTAGGGCCATGTACTGCAACTGGATTCCTACGGCTTAATCGGGCCAGTGAAATTCAGTCTCAGGATTTGGCCTTGTTACAGTTATTTGACCTTTTTAAAATTAAGTAAAAAATGTATGCTTCTTGATTATAAATAAAATTTTATGTGTTTTGAATGGATTACTCTTTTATGAGGGTGGTTGATATGACAAATAGTGGGTTTTGGAGATTTTTTTTGGTAAGTTTAGAATTATTTATTTGTTCTGTATGTGATACAACTAGTTAGTATAACTTACTTTAACAGCCTTAACAAACTAGCCTCATCCAGGTATAACGTTAGTGATCAGAGTTCATCCCAGCTATTTATTTCTTTGCCCCTAGAGATGATATGTAAAGTATATGAAGTTGTGCTATACGTTAATTTGCAAGCAGAAAACTAATTTTTCTCTTTCTCCCCAATTCTAATTGTTGTGGGGACATCAAGACCTTCTGCTCTATATGCCGTTGCTTAACTCCAGAGCTCTTTTATGTTTGTCTGTGTACTCTGCAATGCTGGATTTCTGCAAAATGAAATGTGGCTAAATCTGTATCTGTTTCTGTATTTCAAGGGCACAGAATACTATCTGGTGAAATGGAAAGGATGGCCAGAATCTTCAAATACCTGGGAACCTCAGAAAAATCTGAATTGCCCATTGATTCTTCAAAACTTTATTACTGACAAGAATGAGTACTTGTCTCGGGTGAGAGAAGGCAAAGCACTGAAAGTGAGAAACCATGTTAAAGCTTTGCAACCTGCAGTTGCAGATTACATTGTGAAGAAAGCTAAGCAAAGAATAGCTCTACAGAGATGGAAAGAAGAACTCAACAGGAAAAAGAATCATAAAGCAATGATTCTGGTAGAAAACACTGTGGATCTGGAAGGCCCTCCTTTAGACTTCTACTACATTAATGAGTATAAACCTGCTCCGGGAATAAATGTAATAAATGGAATAACGACAGGCTGTGAATGCGCTGACTGCCCTGCTGAGAAGTGCTGTCCAAAGGAGGCTGGATTTATTTTGGCTTACAATAAACGAAAGAAGTTGAAAATCCAGCCCGGCTTGCCCATCTATGAATGCAATTCGTTTTGTAGGTGTGGGCCTGACTGCCTTAACAGGATAGTGCAGAAAGGGACACCATATACTCTTTGCATCTTCCGAACTAACAACGGCCGTGGTTGGGGAGTAAAAACCCTCCAGAAAATTAAAACCAACAGTTTCGTGATGGAGTACGTTGGAGAGGTATGTATTTATCTCATCTATATGAATTCTTTACAAAAAAGGAAATGTTGGAGATAAATCTTGATGAGCTTTCTCTTAGTTTTAACACTTCTTGACTTTTACTATATAATAGATAAATCTACTTTTGAGTGGAAAAGTATGCTAAATAGACATTCAATATGACAGCAAATTTATATTGTCTAGAATGTTCCTCCATTCCAATGCAGTTGTAAAAGGTTGAATGTATAGAGAAAATTTATCCCATATGTTGCATCAAATTATTTTAGATATGTGCCCTAGTAGTATTTCTAAAGGCAAGTCTTTCTTTTCTTTCATGGCAGTCCTATTCTTCACTCTTCCCTGATCATCTTTATTACTTGTTATTACTGTAGTTTTTGCTGTTCCCCAAGCACAGTTGTTACCAAACTCCCTACCCAGTCTGTCAGTCTCTCTTCTGTTTTATCTGAACTTCTAAGGTAGGATTTCTAAATGTATTGATTATTTTTGATTAACGTCAAGAATAAGACTTGGAGTATGGATGTTATCTGTTTACTCAATCTCATACTATTTCAGACAGAACTTTCATGTTACAAAATAGAGAACTTTAGTTACTCTTGAGATTTTGTCCTGCCTTGTGTTTATGTGGTTCAGCCTCTGCTCTGCTTCAGGGCCCGTTACATCAGTAGCTCCTGGCAGCCTCTCTGATCAAGTATTTCTGCCACAAATCTGCCTTGCTATGAAGTTGACTCAAAAGAATTCCTTCTGTCCTTTCATACAGATATTTATGTTTTGTTGTGTTCCCTCCATCCTTCTTTCCCCAAATCTTCTAACTTCTCAGGTTCATACCTTTTTTGTCGGTCATTCAGAATCCCTCTATTGAGCGGTTAATGCGGAGCGATGATGATGCAATTTTGTTGCTTGAAGGAAAGAGTGTGTATTTACCCTTTCACCTGAATCTACTTATTCCCTATTGCTGAATAAGTTCTCAATCTGATGTGTCAGAAAAAATTTAGAGGTTTTCTTTTTGTCCAATTCCACCACATTTCATCTCCTTCTTGCTGCCGAATTGTGATTTCTTTGCTGAGTCTGCACAGCAGAATACACTTAACGTAACAGGCTGCAGATGAAGTTAAGCTGTTGCTTCTGTTAAAAGTGACTAGTTATTCTACCTTGGGCTAACCTAATTGCATAGATTCACCTTTGTGAAGTGATGTGTCTAAGTTGTCATGAATAGGATCTTTCATTGCAGTCAAAAATAGCAGGAAGAGATGCTTCTAGGGAGGGAGGAGATGAATACTGGACTGTAAATACGACTGGGTTGTAAAGATTGGTACCTGTTGATCTTCATCTGTGCAAAGGGAAAAAGTTGAAACTTTATGTGAAATAAACAAAGCTTTCCTGGTCTAATGAAAAAATTGTGTGTATAGAAACTTCAACCAGAAGCAGTTGATTGTATCTGTCATTATCAAAACTCTTAATAGAAGGTGCTGATTTTTTTTATTTTTTTTTTTTTTTTTACCTGAGATAAGGTAGGGCTATGCATCAGCTATAGAAAAATTATATCCAGAGAAGCCTCAGTCACTAACAAATTAGTTTAGCTGTATGTATGTATTCTTTATTTGCTTTGCTAGATGGAATGCTATTTCAACATCAAAAAGTGAATGTGGTATTTTTTACTAAGTAAAGTTTTTTCTCTAAATGGATTGTGATTTTTGTTTTAATTTAGTAATAGTGAATAACATGATGCAGGTTGCTTTTTTTTTTTTTTTTTCTCTTTTTTTTAGGTGATTACAAGTGAGGAAGCAGAGAGACGAGGCCAGCTCTATGACAACCAGGGAAATACATACTTGTTTGATTTGGACTATGACTCAGATGAATTTACAGTAGATGCAGCTCGATATGGAAATGTGTCCCACTTTGTGAATCACAGTGTAAGACCTTGTTTTGTATACTAAGAATTTGGACAATTATCTTAATTGTGACAGAAGCATCTTCTCCTGCTGTAAATATTTTACCATATTTACATTTTTTTTTTGGAGTATGTTTCATGTCAGCACAGTCCAGTCAGTTAGATGACATAATACATAGAACAGAATACTTAGCCTTACTCGGAGCAGGACTTATTACAAAAATCTGGGAATGAGGTGCTGCCTGAAGTGGGCATCTGGTAGGACTGGGGTTGTCGCTGAATCTGCTGGTTCTAGACAACCAAAATAGGGTTGGTTTGGGTGTGTTTTTTTCCAAGTAACTAAAAGACCTAACACGTGAGAAGTACTTAATATAATTAGTGAAGAGTCAAAGATTATAGGAATTGATGCATTATTTTGTAGCAGGGCAGGATGGGGGGTTATGCCAAATTTCATTCTTCAAACATTGGTAGAGGAAAAAATGAAAATTCCTATGCTTTCTTTTGGTATTTCCCCCTGCAGATACCTTTTCATACCAAATCTCAACTTGCCAGACAACTCAAAAGTAAATTCTAAACAAGAAATTTTTGTAGTGTTTTCTTTCCTGTTTGACTGAAGTACCTAAAGCGAGAAGGCTGAACTGCATCTGTAAAGAAATTGTGTATCGTTCCTGAACTAAAAATGATTATTTCTTACTGATGTAGTGTTTGTGAGATATGCAGTCAGTGTTCTACAAATATAGTAAATTCATGTCTTTGGATTTGTGAGCTGATGAGTTTTCTATTTTGTGCAGGCTTGCTAGGGAGAAGGGTGAAGCAGAGTTTTAGATACAACCAATTGCTCTTCACTTTCAGAAACGGGGGTGAAGTATTCTCACTCTTCAGCGTAGAGTTAAATGTCTGACTTAACTTCTCATTCTTTAACGTGGGATATATGTTACTGTTAAAGAGCAAAAAAGCATGCAGAGTTTAACAGACTGCCTCAGTGACAGCTGATTTCTGACAATCCAGAAAAAACAAAGTGATTTCTAGTTCCTACTTAGTGTCCTTGACCCTCCCCCTGCCACCCAGCCCATAGCAGATAATTCAGAAGCCAAGCAGGTTAGCAACTGAAAATAGAAATTTATTCATAAAACAAAAACACTGTTTCTGGCCTGGAAGCAACGCTTAAACCTAATTACAGAATAGTGAGTGTGTGTGGCTTGAAATGCCAGGTTGTTTTTTCTTTTCTTTCAACTTCAATTCTTATTGTGGGTTTTGTAGGTAAATAACTAACCTTAAAATGTAACTTTAATTGCTTTGTTTGCCATCTTTTTTGTTGTCATCTTTTGAAGGTACCATTATTTTTTTTTAATAAGCTGCTGCATAGACGTGTAGTCTACGTACTTTGTAAAGGTTGCCTTCTTGAAAGGACTCTAAGCTATGAGGGTTCTCCTTTAACACTATTTCAAGAACGTAATTTGTTGATTTCAGAAGATAACTTGATTTCAGACTTCTGTCACTGAGAGAAGAACCAGTTCTTTTCCTGTGACCTTGCTTTACTTAAACACTTCAGTGAAACTTACTGTGTGTTTTTCTTAACAGAAACTACATTAATTTTTGCCTTACAGTGTGATCCAAATCTTCAAGTCTTCAATGTGTTTATTGATAACCTCGACTTGCGTCTTCCTCGAATAGCGCTGTTTTCTACACGAACCATCAAGGCTGGAGAAGAGCTGACCTTTGACTATCAGATGAAAGGTCTGCAGATTTTAACGCTGTTCTTGCAGGAGGCTTGGGGCACTGGCAGGTTTTGTTGCAACTTGACTGATAATAGCATTTCAGGTCAGGCACTGCATCCCCCTAGCACAGCTCTCGAACACCCCCTAGTTCTAGAACAGACATAACTTTTTGACGTGTAGTGCAAATAGAGTGCACCCAGAAGCTTTTGTGTGCACCTCTGGTTCATTACCTCCTTCAGCGCTCCTAATTTGCAGCAAGGGCTTGTAGTTGGAATGTCTGACAAAGCAAATTATTCTGAATATTTGTTACAAGAATTCTCAAAGGAATGGTCAGGCTACCATTAAAAAAAAGCTTTCCTGTATTCAAATTTGTATTTCAGGTAAACTACCTTCTAAGTAATCTACCAGTGATAAAGACAGCTGTAACAGCTGAGTGGTCTAAGGCAGCATAGGTTTGTCTTTGGATTCCGCTGTCTGTAGGTTTCAGTTGTGGATGTGGGTCCTATGGTACAGGTGTTTAGGATGGAAGGACAGTCTGAAGTTTTTTACTTGGAGAACCATCACTCACTGTAACAACCTCTCCAGGAACATGGTGGAGTCCCCACCACTGGAGATTTTCGAGATGCGATTGGACAAGGTGCTAGATAATCTCATCTAAACTCCCTTTCTCACGAAACATTTTACCAGATGATCCTTTGATAATTTATCTTCCATTGAGTGTTCAAGTTCAGGTTGGACAGGACTTTGAGCAACCTAATCTAGTGCGAAATATCCCTGCTCACTGAAGGGGGTTGGATGAGAAGGTCTTTAAATGTCCCTTCCAACCTGAACCATGACTTAATTTTTTTTCCAATACAACAAAAAATTATTGAGGCTTGCTGGCAGGGCTGTTGTGTTTGTCAGACTTTGCGTGCAAACTGTTTATGCACAACAGCAAGGTATTGTTGGCCCTGCTATTTAATTTTCAAAGAAGTGTCTTTATACTCCAGCTGCTCTCTCAGCTGACCAGTATGGATACAGATCTGAGGATACAAGGCTCGAGATTGTTGAGCTTTGGATTCTGATACATATGCTAGGTGTTGTGTAAGTAGCTGTAATGCATGTCAGTAGACTTTGATTGTAGCTTCACACACAATTCTCCTAAGAAGTGGGGTGGTAGAAGGCTTTTGAAGCCATTTAAATACCTACCACAGTTTCAGTCTGTCTCTTAAAACTTCCGTATTTGTGTTTGTCTGTGTCACAGGTTCAATAGATCTGACTTCAGACTCTGCTGATGGTCTTAGCCCATCCAGAAAGAGGATCAGAACTGTCTGTAAATGTGGAGCTGTGTGTTGCAGAGGTTATCTCAACTGAGTTTGGGTATCCAAAGTCATATACTTTGTTCTCTTTTAAATGTGTTTTAAGAAGACTCTTTTTTCACACGTACATTCAAGTATGCGTCTAACGTAAATAAGTACAAGGAAAACAAGGCATTACATTTGTAATTGAAATGGCATTGGCCAAAGAAAGAGATGTAGTGTTTCAGGCAAATAACAGGGATTAAAAATTGATTTTTCTAGAACTGTTATTTAGGAAGCAGTAAAATGTATGATAAGAGAAATCCTTAAAATGTACGTTGATTTGAACATTTGATTGTGACCTTACACCGTAGGCCTCATAGGAGCTGATGTCAGTGGGATGAAGTGATGTTACATATTTTCTATACCATGAAAAGTGAAGGCATTTCATTTGAATCCTGAATCATAGCTGACAGTTCTTTTGCCTTTTCTGTTGTATAAGTAAAAGCTTCAAGAGATTAGCAATAACGTTTATGGCACAAGGGTGAAGTGTTAAGGCCAGCCATCAGACTGTCTAAATAAAGGTTCACAGGAACACAAGTTGTTACATGTGCATTGAAGCCCATGCAAGTAAAGCAATTGGCTTTAGCAGATTCTAGGTGTAAGATCAAGGTCTTTAACGTTTTTAGCTGATGTTATTTAGAAGTTTTACAAACTTTTTTTTTTTTTTTTCAGTTGTTACATTCTGCTTTTAGTTAGGATCCTGTAGGCGGTCTGCAGTTCTACAGAGAATTTGTAAATATCAGATTATCTGTAGTAAGGTACGCTGTTTGTTTTCATTGCAGAAATTTGGCAGTCATTGCTGAAACAAATGACTGTCTGCGGTTTGGAAATAGATAACAAACAGAGTCTAACAGAGCTGATGCATTACGGAGATACACTCAGTTATCTGTTAGGTGCAAAGATACCCCGGGAATTGATTTGTAGTCACAACTGGTTTTGATTTAATTTTTTACATACTGTGACTTCTTTTATCTAGTGACAGACTTGTAAGATACTAGGGCCGTTTTTTCTTGTTGCGAAAATGTTTTTAGAGAAGTTAGATTAGGGGGGAGAATTTACCCATTTGCTGTAAACATTTGTAAGATGTTCTTGAATGTAAAGGCTGAGAAATGTACTGTTCTTCAGCTGCTTGAGTTGTTTTTTTTTTTCCTGATCATCTTAAAGTTGTCTTGATCTATTCGTAATCTATGCTAAGTTTTGCTTGGCTTCAAAAACACTGAAGAGCAGTTAAGGTAGGTTATGAGTGGAGTGCTCCAGGGATTATTCAAGTGCTTTATTCTCATGGATTAAAAGCCTGTAAAACTTGCATATTGCTTACAAATCATGTAAATGTTGATAGGGTCAGGCAGAATAATGTTGCTCCATAAATGGATGCCAGCTATGTATCATAGGTCAGCTAGTTACCTTTATAAGGTGCACCGCTCTTGGCTCAGGTGAATGAAGTTGCATACCCAGCATATAACCGTTTACTTAATTTGTTAGAAAATGCCTTAAATTTCATGTTAATTACAGGCACTCCAAGAAGAGTGCTTCAAAGGATGATACAGGTTGGTTGTTCATTAAGAAGCACAGTTGTGTTTGCACTGAAGATCCAGTTCTTTGGCAGAAAGTGAAATTTTATACGCTACTAGCCAAAATCAGTTTCACGGTTGGGGTGATGAGTGTGGGCCACTGAAACTGCTGTGTAAGTTTTGTAATCTACAATACAGAGAGATACACATTGAAATAGATATTTTATATTGTTTAATGAATAGGAGAAAGTTTGCTTGGATTTAAAAGTATTTGACATTACCAGGCTCACCTGTATCCACACACTTGGATAAATGCTGAATCTAGTTCATTTTTATCCTGCCATCTCTCTGATGATTTTATTTTTTTTATATAAAGTTGAAGTGAAATGGGGAGCTTTAATGTTATCAAACTCTGGGTGATCTTGCATCATTTGGAGTCATTAGTACTTTCTCTTGCATGTAGCCCGATTCGGCGATGCATTCCACGTGGATGGAATCTGCAATCTCCAGCTCCTTAATCCGCTGCAGCCACAGCCTTCCCTGTGGGTACAGGATGGCAAGAATGGCTGCCGCAAGAAGTGGATTCCTTACCAAATAAGTTTTTCTGGCCTCTCCTGTTCAAGATGACACAGGGCTGGTTTTACATGCTTTTTGTCTATGTCCATGCCCAGTTTGGTTTAAAAATTGCAAGTAAATGCATTTTAAAACATAAAAGTCTTTGAAGTTTTACTTGAGTTCAGTGTCTGCCTTTTTCCCAAGGCAGTATATGTTACCACCAGCATTGGAATAACACTGCTGTTCTTTAAGGATATGTGTGTTACCTCTTGTGCGATAAATAAAGGGCCGTTAATTTATGTTCTGGGAGGTAACAGTATTTTGTATTTATTGGAAGTAAACCCATGTATCTAGTTTCCAATTTAGAGCCTTGAACAGTATTTTATATTTACATATTCACAGTCCATTTGGATTGCAGTCAGTGAATTAATTTAATGGGACACTGTGTCACTTTTAAAACTACTTTTGCTGTTTTTATGACTTTGGGGGGAAAACTGCCTAATTGGAAAAGGAGAAAAAGCTATTTTCACTTTCTTAAGGACCCTAAACCAGCCTAGCTTCTGCCTTTGTTTTGCTTTGTGGTCTGTTACCACCATTGTGGCCACCAGGTCAGTTGTGTGTATGCACTTCTTAGAGACTGGTAACCTGTGATCTGTCCTCTAGCTGTTCTTTTCCGTGGGGGTTAATTTTTTTTTTTTTTTGGTAGCAAAACTAAAGCTGCAAGATCACCTGTAAGAAAAGCTATTGTCTATTTACTTATCTCAAAGTTAAGTCAACCTTTTGGTTATTTCTACTGCATGTTTTAGGACTGTGTACATTAAGATATGCATTTTGTAAGCTCAGGAACACTTTCTTTTCATAATGTGTGATCTCTAGTATTGCTACCTTCCTATAGTTTTTGATAAAATAAATTAAATTTAGTTTTTTTCTTCTTGTTGTCATTCTTAACAAAAAAAAAATCTTAGCCTGTCAAAATTAATTGTAGCAGTAGAATTTGCTTTAAGACTGCAACCTCTGAATTCCTGTTCCCAAATTTTCCCTGTTCTGTACCCAAACTTTCAAGCACTATATGGACTGTAGCAGCATGATCGTGAGGAAGTCATGTGTTTCCTATTCAGTTTATGGCTGGTAAGAAATGGTATAAATTTACACTGTTGACTTGTCTGAAGTAGACTGGGTTCCTGTATATTTAAGCACACTGTAAACTCAGCCCTGAATTTAAATGTATTTTACAGTTAAGGAAATAAGCCAACAGAAGAAATTTTGCTCTGTATGACTTTATTCACAGAGGTAGTTACAGTGGGAGTTGCATTCACTGAAGATTGTTTAAAGATGTCGATAGACCACGTTTGGAAAGTATGTTAACAAATCCCAGGAAAGAAGTGGGCAAGGTAACAATGGAGAAATAAATGGACTTGAATATCCCTAAAACCATATACAGATTACAGCAATTTTATTTTTTTTCTTCCCTTCCTGCCCCTGTTCCCAATAGCAGAACGCTGGCTGGTTTGTCACTCACACAGTGCTAAAGGTAGCAGGAAAACTGAAGAGGTACATGGAGGGGAGAGCTGTCATACTAAAAGTCTAGGACTAAAAGTTTAGGACTTAAGACCACATGGATTTTTAGATGACTTCTGCTGTTTAGGCATTTTGTAGGGACTGCAATTTAACAAAAACCTGAATCACATTTCCATTTTAGAAGCTAAGAATTTTGGCAACACTGACGTGAAAACTGAGGATTAAAGTCAAAGTGAAACTATTGTGTTGTCAGTGCATCATTTCAATGCCTTTTATTGCATTGAAGAGATGTGTTCCTCTCCACAGTTAAAAATGTGGTAATTTTATTAAAACCTGAGATCACATACATATTGAAGGCAAACTCTTAGAGCTCATAATAAAGAGAATCACTAAATTTAATTTAGTGTTCTACCCTTAGTTTTGTCTGGTCCATTTTTTTTGTCTACTTAAAGACAACTGAACCTGGGGAGGCAGAAGGCTTTTAGAGACCCTCCTAGGAATACTTCCTTTTGGTATCTCATGGAAGGAACAATAAAGTTACACAGGCTGCAAACGTCTGTTTATGACAGATACTTCTGAAAACGTGTGTCGACTAGCATAGGTGCAGCTAGTAATCAGCACTAAAGAGAAAAGTCATTTGGGGTTTGATAAAAAAAATCTTGGTATTTATTATGAGGTATTCAGTTACACCTATCTTCAGGAGACTTTTTTCTCATTGAGTATGTTTTCACCTGCTGCTAGCTTCTTATATAAATAGTGCAGTTTATCTGGCTGAGGCACTTCAGCATCAGGAGTCAAGGGAATTTCAAAGTCAGAGGAGCTCTGGGAGTCCCTCCTCAGGTCTAGATCAGGAGTCCTGGAGTCGTCACTGGTTTCCACCAGCACATCTTGAACATGAGCAGCGCCAGCTTCTTCAGCTTTCTCAGTGTCTCTGCTTTCCAAGTCACAGGCAACATCATAGGCACAAGAACTATTTTGACCCAGCAGCTTCCACCTACTGCTGTCAGGTTGACTGTCTTTGGCAGTCTCCTGCGATGCAGAAACAACTGCTCTGCTCCCACCTCTGCCGAAGCAGCTGAAGTCCAACGCATTTCTCTCCTGGGAGGTAATGAGTACTGTGTCTGTTTGGCTATCCCAGCCCTGGCTCCCCTGCTCTGATATGTGTGTCGACTGAGAAGAATTTTGGGAGGAGATGTGTGTTGAGTCACTTACTCCATCTGAATCACTGAAGAGTGACTGGGACCCCCCAGCATCTGCTGAAGATGGGAAGTTGTCCTCATTTTCAGAGCTTTCTTCTAGTTTGTGGCACTTAAAAAATGCATCCCAGTGAGGGACATCAGCATTAGACTCCTGTTGGTCACAAGTTACTCGATTGAAATTTGATGTGGAAGTGCCATCTGGCTCACGGGAAAGAACTTGAACTATATTTTTTTCAGATTCTTCTTCTTCATCATCTTCATCATCATCATTTGATTCCTCACAGTCCATGAAGTCTACCCTGAGGGAGGTGTAAGTTGTGGTCGCTTTGTAACTTTCTGTGCCCTCATTAATGTTCCCTTCACCATTTTCAGATTGTCCTGTGCTGGAGGGCCTGCTCTCTTCTCTCTGATGTTTTGGAATCTTAGGCCTTGCAGGAGTTAATTCTTTATCAAAGAGATCATCTTCATCTGTCAAGAAAAGAACAGGAAAAAAAAAAATGAGAAGAGTTCAGTTCTCTGATAAAATTCTGTTGAGAACACGGTTTTAATAAAAATTCCTTTAGTATGAAGAGAGGAAAAAGTTCTTTAACCGAGATGGAGACATAGCAGGACTTTAGTGACAGAGTTTGCCTTGTCTAGCACAGTGAAAGGAACAAGGATGCTGGTTGCCATCCTCCGTATAAGCTACAGCAGATCAGATGTAGCCCTGGCAGACAAGTTTATTCAGACCTCTGACATGTTTTGCCAGGACTACATCACCCTCATGTGCTTGGCACTTCAGAAACAGCCAAAGAGAATGCAGCAGGCCCAAAGCTGTCTTCTAGTTCCCAAGTGGCTTTCCAGAGGCTATGTACAGAGAAAATGAAGAGGCAATTCCACTGATACAGTGCTCTGTCCCCCACAACACAAGAGGTGATACAAGCAAAGTTCCATTAGAAACAGCTTTAGGTGGGATAGTCTAGCACCGTAGAATGGATTTTTTCCAGAAACTTAAAGGGCTTTTAAGCAATAAGTGCGATTTTACACAGTTAGTGTGCTCTTGCCCTCCTAAAACATGTTGATTTTATTTATATTTCTTCTTTCTAATGCTGCTTTGAACACAGACAGACGGTGGTGAACACCATGGCTTTGGTACCTCTGCTTAGTACCAGACCTTCATTAAGGCACAGTAGCACCAGCACAACCTTTACCTGTATCAGATAAGTCTCTCTTGTGGACTCTCTTCAGTGTTCCTAAGGGCTTGTACCTGGGTTCCATGTTTCTCCTGTATGACCTGCATAATGGCTTTAATCTGAGGTGAATGAGGAAAGCGATTAATATTTACAACTCAGCAGATGATACTTACAGGAGCAAAAGCCAATCTTTTAACTTGATCTAAGTATACTGCTTCATGCCTTTCAGAGGCACTGCAGCAAAAGTGTTAAAGCAAAGGACAGCAAAAGCTACGGAAAAGTTCTTAATTCACTGGTGATCTTAGGCAGCTTAAAGGTAGAAATCTGTAATTTCTTTTTATTTACCTTAAAACATGTACACCATTTGGAAACTTTTAGAGAGGATGAGATGACAGGTTCAAAATCTGACTGCAGTTGTATTCAATAATTGTAAAGTATCTCCTTTCTTACTAAGGAGGAAAAGAAAAAGGAACAAAGAAACAAGTGCTCATCTTGTTCAGACTGTGTGACACCACGACCCTCCTGGTCCGTAAGAGCGCTTTCTAAGCTGCCAGCATCTGAGCAGTGCAGGAGCACAGGCCTCTGCGATGCTCCACACAGGTTAGGAGTCCAAGTCCCCAGAGAAACCCTCTTTAAAAGGTACTTCCAAGAAGTAGCAATGACAAATAGAAATGGGTCACAGAATAAAGTGAGATGAATATGTATTCAAATTCCACCCAGACAGAGTTTAACAGTAGAAAAGCCTCTATAGATGTAAGTAGTCTGTATAATATAAACTCTCAGGGTTAGCACAACATAAAAGTGTTCTTCAGAAAGCTCAAGTTTGCAGGACTGAATATAGAAAAAGAAAGTATCTGAATTATCAGACAAGTAAAGCAAAAGGCAGTGGCCTGCTCGAGAGGCTGGGATTCAGGAGAGGACTTGTCTTTACAAGAACAGAGATAAGATCACCTCCACTTGGCAGCCACTTGACACTTACATTTCCATAACTTTGTCTTCTGTCCCACCCACTGGCAGTACATTGGGATACACATTCACAGGACTGATATAGCTCAGGAAATCCTTAATCTGAATTGAAGAAAAGAAGAAGCAGTTTAACAAGTTACATCAACAGTCAATAATTTCACTTAATGGCAGCACACCCACAACAAATACTTCCAGTTGTCTCATGTAAAGACCAATATGACCCATGAGCCAAGACTATCAAAGCGGATAGCTCCCCAACAAGAAACAGGTCTGAAAGGATGCTGAGAACGGAGCCTCACGTAACCACCTCACAGCAATCATCAACTACTGTGCAGGCCATCAGTGTCTCTGAAGGAAAAGGCTACACAGATCTGTTCCTGTCCTTGCTGCTTTTCAGACCTGCATTTTTCTTACTGGAGTTCAAGTCCCTAGTTGTGCAGATCGGGTATTCCCTTCCTCAAAGACTTCTCCTAAAGTCTCCCTTTAGTCCGCTACAAAAACCCATTATGACAACACGCATCACTTTTTCCAAGCATTACTCTGTTGTCTTCCAGACAGTAAATTTCTTGAAGAACTGTGTTCAGTTTGGGGCACTCCATTCCAGCTGAGGCTTTGTCAGTGCCGAGCACTGAAAACGCTTGCAAGTTTGCAGATCACACTTGTATCTATACAAACCAGTAGGGCGCATCTATTTCTGCATGTGGAGGTATGAGTCTGTTACAACACGCTACACCCCATATTCTGCCAGCAAAGCTGCCATGCTGTATGTGCTACGCCAGTACCGCCATTTAAAATTCTGCATGGCAGAGCAGGATCTTAAAACCCGGACTGTCTTCCTAGGGCTCTGAATAATCTCCATTTTGTATGCGCAAGGCTTTGTGACAGGTTAATTGTTAGCACCGATCCAGTTTCAGTTCAGTTTCTTAGTGAAGTATTTTAAGAACTGGATTGAGTCACATTAAGTGACAGTCTGTGATTCCAGAGAGGACAGTGCCATAACCAATTTCCTTTTAGTCTTTAACACTGAAAGAGGAGTAACAGTGGCAGCTACAATGTGAGAAAATTCTATTTAAATGTGTGGGCAGGGAAAAGGAGGCAAACCCACCCAAAACAGTCACAGCTGATAAACAACATATTGAAAACAAAAATTCCAAGCTTAAAGCATTGCATAGTTACACAATAATCTAAAATAGAAAGGCCGTAAAAACAATTGTAGCAGTGACCTATACTTCGATGAGAATAAAAAAGCAGGCTTGTAATCCTGCCCTACCTTAACATGCTCTTCTGCAGCTACACTAAATGAAACTCGTCTTCAGCATCCAGAATTTCCCACCCCCTTATGTCTTATTACTGACAAGACTTATTTTATTGAGACAAGTCATGTCATCCTCTCCAGGATAATCAAAAATTCCTTTAGTTAATTTTTTAATCAATGTGTACTCAGTACTACAAGTATACAAACCTCACTGTATGAAGAGTGGAAAGAGAAACAAGCTCTGTATGTACTCTCCCCAGTCCTAAAAAAAAAAGACGAGGCACAAAAATTAGGTAACTGCTCTTCATCCTCAGTCAACAGGCACACATAACCTACTCTTAAAAAGTCCCTTTTGAGATTCAGTTATATCAGTGTCAGGCAAGATACGCACCTGAAACAACAGGTTTCTGTATGGCCCAAATGCTCACCTCACTATTACATTGGTTTTCTTGATCCTTTCTCCAAACCACATAGTGGAGGGCTTGATGCTGATTATACGCAAGGGAATTCCATTTTGGCAAGTCATCCCACAGGGCAGTCTGTTCCCTCGAAAGCAGTCATCATCCTGTCAAATGCAATATAAAATTAAGTGTAATCCTGACCTTTTCCCCCCAGAAATTGAGCAACATCGTATCTAGCCAGACCAAGTTTTCCTCTCCCTTCCAACTTCTTTGAAACACTCTTTGCTGTCGCATCGTACTTCCACAGTGCAGCTGACAAAGTATATCTATCACAGAGACCAATGCCCCAATGTGCGATCTCCAGTTCTACCTGTGCCGCCTCCAAGTTGGAGCCTTCAGCATGATAGACATCCTGGAAAGGGAAGGCCATACACTGCACATACACAGCGCATGGCTGCAGGAGACACCAGACAAACTGCTTTTGATATATTTAAATGGATAATACTTGACTGATCTAATCCACAGTTTGTCTTACTTCATTTAACAACACAATTTTCAAGTTTCAAATACAATTAAACTATTTCCAGGATCAGCTATTACTTTTTTTTTTCAGTTTTAAAAAACAAACGTGAATCCACTAACCGAAGTTCTCGCTCTCCTTTGCATTAAGCCACCATTTGGCCCCAGTCTTCATTAGCACAACAGGACCAAAAAAACATCAACAGCTATAACCAGCCTTTCACAGTGAACTTAGCAGAAGCTTTTCAAAATGCTACGCACCCGAGGATGTCGACAGGCATGAATCTGAGTGTGCCGATCTGTAGTAACATGGTAGAGGATTTCTGGCATGTTTCTGAACATATCAAGTTTGTTCACGTGCACCTAGAGAAAGGCAGAGTTTACTCTTCATTAGCTCAAGGTGTTTGCAGCTGAAGCAACTATACAGATGTGGTTCTGCTCACAATAAATGCTGTAGGCATTTAAACAATTACTACCCACTAATAATGGCCAAGCAGAGAAGTGTTAGCCAAAAGTAACTTGGACATCTAGAACAAGCAGAACATACCTCCTGTGCTGAAGAGGGATGAATATTCACTAAAGAAAGTCAGAATATATCCGCTAACTATTAATGTCATAAATGAGAAGGCTTTTATCATTCACGAGATAAAAGGGAGAAAGGCAAACACAACTTGAAAACTGGGGATTAACTTCTCCCTGGAGAGCCCAGATTTTCCAGACTGAAATCAACTAGTTAACTCATTTTGAGCACAACTGTAGCTTTTTACTTGAGGCT
The DNA here is from genome assembly GCF_965231255.1 of Vanellus vanellus. NCBI lineage: Eukaryota > Metazoa > Chordata > Aves > Charadriiformes > Charadriidae > Vanellus > Vanellus vanellus. Next base: position 8,592,404 of record NC_138905.1, read on the forward strand.
AATGCACATCATTCACACACAGCAGTCCTCTGAACAACCATTTCCAGCTCGTTGACTGCCCACAGTGATTCCCGAAGACCTATTCTAAAGCGACAATTACAGAAACATTACCTTGATTCCAAGTTCCTCACTGAGGTTTATGAATAAATATTCATATCCGTAAGCAGCTTTGCAATTCAGCCACACAACATGATAGCGAGTCAGTGAGGTCCAGCTTCGCACTAACTCTAAGATCCCATTTAAACATTCCTCCTGAAAAGTTTAGAAAATGTTGTGAATCATCTTTGAAGATACTTCCAAAGTGCTGTAATTTGGTAATGCAAACTGGCATTGCCTTGCAAGAGTTACCTAGCAAAGGGGTGGTTAATTAATTAATGGCTTTAGGACTTTTCCTCTCATGGCTTATTTAGACTTACCCGGCTTGGTATATGATAAAATTTGGGATCACAAAAAGTAGTGTCCAAATACACACTCTGGATGTCTTTTACTCTGAAAGAGAAATGTGATACCAGAGTGAGCAGTGCGTCACAGTACTGAGACACACCACTTCCTCTCTCTCCAAAAGAAAGTAATTCTTCCTCTTTATTACAAAAAGCAAGTCAAAAGGGGCTTGTAATTGCAGCATTGGCTTACTGCAAATATATTTAATCCACAATAAAAAAAGAAGAAGAAAAGCTTACATTATTCCTGAATTGTCCATGCCTACATGATCTTTTATCCCTTCTAAATCCCATGAATAGCTGAAGCCTTACCTGGTCCCTGAATGCAAAAGCTCCATTCTGGCTGCTTCTCCTTTTGCAAGCCTGAAATCCCCTGTGTACAGCACAGTGCCATTTGCACCTTCAAACAAAAACCTACAAACGGAAACACTTCGGTCAAACTCAACAACACAAAGCATTAGATACCAGGGGTCAATTTGTTACCTTGATTAGAGCAGTTTACATGACTAATGTATGATTTAATAAAAATACTGGGCTCCATTTGGTCCTAGAATAATTTCAGATAAACCAAATAATTCAGACTCAGTATGTCTGGAAAATAACCTGTGCCCGGGCTGGTCAGAGTTGAAGACAGAAATCTTGACAGATTCTGTGAGGGTAGCCCAGCTGTCTGTTGCAGCCAAAGGAATCTATTAGGCATCTGTACCAGGAAGCTGGGCACCCTCTTTTTAATGTCATATTTAAGAAACGGAGGATTTCTTTTTAATCATAGCTTTCTATGTCATTTTTAGGTACAGTTGAAATCAAGAAAGTTGTTATTCAATATTCATATTAAAGGCTGAAAGAGCTGGGACTCTTTAGCCTGGAGAAGAGAAGGCTGAGGGGAGACCTTATTAATACTTACAAGTACCTAAAGGGTGGGTTGAAGGAGGATGGAGCCAGGCTCTTTTCAATGGTTCCCAGTGACAGGATGAGGGGCAATGGGCACAAGTTGGAACATAGGAAGTTCCATTCAAATACATGGAAAAACTTCTTTACAGTGAGGGTGACAGAGCACTGGCACAGGCTGCCCAGGGAGGTGGTGGAGTCCCCTTCTCTGGAGATTTTCAAGACCCGCCTGGATGCAGTCCTGAGTAATGTGCTCTGGGCAATCCTGCTTTGGCAGGGGAGTTGGACTAGATGATCTCTAGAGGTCCCTTCCAACTCTGAAACTCCGTGATTCCGTGATAGGCATGAGGAAAAGTAATCTGCCCCACCAATGTAACAACTTCTGTCTGGACAGATCCCAGATAGCACAGTGGTTTTCCAACCTTCACCAAAGCTCATGGGCCTCAACAGTGTTATCTCTAAGTAAGAATTTTAATTTTACTAGCTATTTCTAGTTAAAAAAAAGCCCAGTACTTAGTGAGAACTCTATAGGATAAATTTCTCAGCAGAGACATTTGGAGTATTGAAAGGACGTACATGACTGATCCTGGACAGTGACCAGCTGGTAGAAGTGTCACCTCTATATCTTCTTTCTGGAAGAGAAAATTAGCATTATTTTCACACCGTAGTAAGTACTACCAGTACTTTCACCGACACAGTGAAAGCAATACATTACTCCCCACAGCCTCTTGCAGCATTTAGTATTTCTTTTGAATGAAGAGAGAGTCTCTTCACATTCCAAAAAGCCCAGAAGAGCAACAAACACCCTGTCGCACCAGAAGAGAGGACTGAATATTGTGTGGTGCTCATGAAAGCCACTCAGCCACAAGACAGTCCTACATGGAGATGCTCTACCAGACCTTTAAGTCCTGCACTTAAAGCTTGTTAAAATAAGCCAGGCAGGAGATCACCAATATTGTGGAAGACATTACCAAAGAAATGCTATGATAATAACAACAAAGCAGGGACGAGGAAATCATGTGGCTGCATATCTTGGAGACAAAGGAATATACATTTTAAAAATAGCTTGTCCACTTGGAATGTTACAGGTAAGAAAGAGTATTACTGCCCGTTACAATCATATGATTTTTTTTTTTGGTGACTTACCTCACCAGATGTTTCATCTACTAAAGAAATCTGAGTTGGAGTTTCAACTTCCAATGCAACCTGCAACAAAATTAATAAATGCGTTACAGGATTTACTGAACATTTTGTAAATACTTATTTATAAGTAAATACTTAGCTTACACCTAAGCATTCTTTGTAGACATCTTTAGCACCTACTGCAGCTAATGCCAAGCCTGTAAAATTAAGCTCATTTTTTGTCTGAAAATGAAATGGAGATACCTCAATCAAGGTGTGCATGTCTAAAAAAGTTAGGACTTCGAACAGCAACAGCTCTGGTGTCTCTGGCTGGAATTATATGCCTTATTTCTGGATGAGTGCAAAGCTCAAGACATCCCAGTCCCAGAACACGTGAGTGGATCTTGCTAGGACAGATCTCTGTGCTGCAGCACTTCTTCTCGCTGTTCCCTATTACCAGAAGCAGAGCCCACAAATCACATGCAACATGTATTTCTGTTTGTGTAGAGGCAATTAATCTATAGACTGCAATTAGTCACCTGTTTTGCCATATCTACTAAAAGAGTCCTGCAACATGGTCCTGTGGCCACCTGCAAGGTTAGCACTGCTATGCAGGCTCCTCTCCCTCCCATCCTCCTGGGCTTTTTCCTTTGTTTTAGACAATATTTGTTTATAATTCTCCTGCCTAAAAAAGCAAAAGTAAAAGGAAAGTCTCCTGTCATTACCCTCCTCAGGTATAACCACCAGCTTCTCAGCTGAGAGGTCTCCTCAGCGCCTTGGGTTTCACTGCACCAGATGGATTCAAGAAACACCGCATCACAAATATCTGGGCAGCTCCACAAGATCCACTCCGCTGGTACTCACACAAAGGTGGTAACATCTGGCTTCTCTGCCAGAAATCAGAACACCAATCAAACTCAGAGCTTGCTCCAAAACACAGATACGTGTGTCAAAAAGTATTTTATACTAAGAATTCAAGCCACTAGCAAGAGCTGATTTTCTAAACATCAATACTAATTTTATCATCTACAATTTCCGAAGCTGAATAAACTCAAGAGTCTGAGCTAAATTCTGCATGCTCAATATTTCTCAGTAATTCTCAAATTTCCTACTGCAGTGAAACAATTGTCAAGTTTTAGATATAAACTGCCTGAAGAATTCTGCACTGACAGCCACAGTTTAGCTTCATAACCATAAATGATATCTCCAGCAGAGTTCTCCCCTCTTTGATAGTTTACATGTTAAAGCCAACAGCAGATTCAGAGTCTCTCCTGCCGTACATACAAATAAAGGTCAGACTGGAAATCATAAAAACATTTGTCTGGAAGCTGACATCACAATTGCTTCTTACAGTCTGGTGAACATCAAATCAGCTGTTAATTCATTTCCCAGTCACACTACAAGTAGAAAGCTTATTTATTGTAAGACAAAGCTTTTGAGTGTCCAACAGCTACTGTCTGATTTAGGGCCTGTGCAGTTCACACCGCTACCAGCGGTCACTCCTGGGAGCAGCAGCTATGTACTTTTTTTAATTCTGTTGATTTGTGTTAATTGTGCTTCATCTTAGACTGTACCATGGGTATCTCTGGCATCTCTTCCCAGACTAAGGTTTTCTCAAACAGGGATGTCGAGACCAGCACTGCCTACTTTCCTTTTACTGCTCATACAAACTCCTAATAGCTTACAGGTATCTCTCCTCAAGGGACCTTTTCTTATAGGTTAAACTCAAGGGATACTAGAAGCAAACAGACACAACCTTAAAAATAAAAATAAAAAAACCCGAACCAACACCAATAAAAAACCCACCACAAACCCACTCCATTTTATTTTCACTAGTCCAAGAAGATTATAGGCTTAAAAAAATTGTCACCTATGCACACTGTGCTCCTTCACACATCAAACAGGCCTAAGGGATGTTCAGAGTCCTTTCCACAGAGCCCTGAATCATATTCACACTCCAAATCATTAAATCTTTCTGTTTCTCGTGGCTTCATATAAAGCTAGTTAACTTCTCCCTTAGCTTCACAATTAAACTAGGACCTTGACCAGAAAAGTCCCACTCTTCTCTTTTTCCTCTTACCCAGAATTACCTCCTAGGTGCCACTCATGGGTTTCTCTGAATATGGAGCTGAAGACTCACACTTACAACCTATTTAAGGAAACTCTGAGCCGTAACTCCCCCAAGGAAAGAAATTTCAGCTTGCCTGAAGTCCTTCTTGACCTTTCACTTGACTAGAAAGCTCTCCTGTCCTTTCTTGGAGGATACAGCAAAATCCTTACACTATGTGATGACGTATGTACATACAATAAGATGTGAAAAGAAACATGTTCAATTTCAAAGCCCGCATCTGCAAAGGGAAGGAAATAAGTAACAAGAAGTCATACCCATACATGACCACTGATCACTTGAGTTTTGGCTCAAAATAGTGGAAATCAAGTGAACTAATTAAGTTATTTGGTGATTTTACATCACTAAAACATATTCTTGTTAAAGATAGTCCATTTGCCAAAAAGCAAAAGGGAAATAACATAACTACATTATACATACTCCAAGCAGTACAAGACTTTATTGAAAGCAAAAGGGAAATGAAATAAGGACAGGAGCAAAGAGACATGAGTAAGGTAAGGAAATGAAGAAGGGATACAAATGATCAATGTACAGATGGAGGACATTTAAAGCTGAAGTTGAGAGAGAAGGATAAATTTTGCGGAGGGAAAAATAAGATTAAACAGTAAACAACAATAAACCAATCCCCCACAGCAAGCAGTGAGGACAGGCATACTGATGTAGGCACTTGAGCCCCGAAACACTGTATCAACACCAACATTTAGACATTTCTGAGGAGACAAAGCTGCTTCTTCCCTGGAATCACTGTTTGGAAAGTGATAATTTAAAAATAAGCAAAAACTTACAATGTGATTCTCCCAAAACTTGTATTTCCAGCTAGTCAGCAGCAGTTCCTTAGTTACCGGTGAGCAGTACAATTTAACTTTCAAACTGTGAGGAGACAAAAACACAGATGAGTGTTTTTTTAAAGTAGAGGCAGGGAACAATCTAACAACGCATCAGCACCTGGCACATAGTACATCAAAATGTGTGCTCAAACCTCTCTCATCTGAGGAGACCTGCAGAGCAGTAAGCCTGCAGGAGCAGTTTTGCCCCAACGAGAAGTGAGATCAAGGTGAGTTACTCCACCTTGTCGAGTAAGATTTTGTTCAACACAGCAAACCCAAAGACTTACCTATGTGCGCCCGTGCATGCGTATTTTTGTGCAGAAATAAATAGTGTGGCACACGGTCACATGTACACATATCCACAGACGTACACATACCCAAGAAGGTCTGTTTCAGACATGCATGCTTTCCTTGGAACAGGCATTTGGGACAGTTAGGATTCAGCAGAACACAGAATACTTCCTATCAAGCTCTAGCATGTGCACAGAAAGCTGACAGGCAAAGAGAGACTCTCTGCTCACATCTGAGAAGATGCCACATCGACTCCAATAAATTGAACAGTGCCGAGGAACTGCCCCACAACCCCTCTGGGCCCATTTCCATGTTTGACCATCCTCCTGGTGAAAAAGAAAAGGTGTCCCTTGCCCTTTTGTTATGCACCTCTGAGAAGAGTGTGGTTTCATCTTCTCTACCCCTACCTGCAAACAGCAATACACAGTTGTCGCCTACTCTTAAGACTGAAGACACCCAGTTCACAGCCTCTCCTCACGCATCACATGCTCCAGCCCCAGACCAGTTTGGTGGTCCTGCTCCAAAACACTGATGTTTTTTGTCCTGGGGAGCCCAGAACTGAACTCAGTACTCCAGACAAAATCTCACAAGTGCTGAACAGAGGTGAATAACTGTCTCCCTCAACCTGCTGGCTACTTGCTTGCTCATACACCTCTGAGCACAGCAGGCCTTCTTCACACCACAGGCACAGCGCTGCCTTCACACACCAACAAACTTCCAGGGAGTAACAGCAGCAAAAATCCTCATGAAGTTCATAAACCTCATGAAGGTCAACAAGGCCAAGCGCACCTCAGCTGGGGCAAGCCCCAGTATCAATACAGGCTGGGAGATGAAGGGACTGAGAGCAGCCCTGAGGAAGAGGACTTGGAGTGTTGGTTGATGAGAAGCTCAACACAAGTCAGCAACGTGCGATCGCAGCCCAGAAAGCCAACCATATCCTGGGCTGCATCAGAAGCAGCGTGGCCAGCAGAGCGAAGGAGGGGATTCTGCTCCTCTACTCTGCTCTGGTGAGACCTCACCTGGATTACACATCCAGCTCTGGGGTCCCCAACATAAGAAGGACATGGACCTGTTGGAGCGGGTTCAGAGGAGAGCCAAGAAGATGATCAGAGGGCTGGAACACCTCTCCTATGAAGGCAGGCTGAGAGAGTTGGGGTTGTCCAGCCTGGAGAAGAGAAGGCTCTGGGTAGACCTTATTGTGCCTTTCTGTACTCAAAGGGGGCTTAAAGAAAGATGGAGAGAAACTTTTTACCAGGGCCTGGAGTGACAGGACAAAAGGCAATGGTTTTAAACTGAAAGAGGGTAGGTTCATATAGGACATAAGGAAGAAATTATTTCCTGTGAGGGTGGTGAGGCACTGGCCCAGGTTGCCCAGAGAAGCTGTGGCTGCCCCATCCCTGGAGGTGTTCAAGACCAGGTTGGACAGGGCTTTGAGCAACCTGGTCTGGTGGGAGGTGTCCCTGCCCATGGCAGGGGGACTGGAATTAGATGATCTTTAAGGTCCTTTCCAACCCAAACTACTCTGATTCTGCGACTCCGTGGCCCACTGCAGTTTCTTCACGCTTTGCCCTGAACCAGCCGCCGCCTCCCCAGGGCTTCCGGGCCGGCAGCCGCTGAGGCCGGGCCGCCGTAGGGCGGTGCAGCCCCTTCCGCCCCCTCAGGCAGCCCCGCCGCCAGCCCCTACCTGCCCTCCAGCCTCCGCTTCAGGGCGGGCGCCCGCAGCCCCTTCATGTGATCTGTGGAGAGAGGCACGGCCGTCATGGGGGGGGAGGTACGCACGGGGACACTGGAGGGGTCGGACGGACGGACGGACGGACGGGAGGGGGGTGGCGGTTGCCATGGGTGGACGGGCGGGGCTCACCCTTGTGGCAGTGCGAGAGGAAGTAGGCGCGCGCGCGCAGATTGTCGTGGTCGAAGCGGTCGATGGACACGGCAGGGTACTCGCGCACGCGACCCCCGAACCGGCTCATGGCGGCGAACGCCGCGCCGCTTCCGCCGCGCTCGCCCCACCCCCCTGAGGCCCCGCCTCGCCAGTCCATCAGCCAATCGTAAGGCGCCCCCGCCTCCTGCCGGCCTATCAGACGCTCGGCGGGAGAGGCGAGAACGGCTGCTTAAAGGGGCAGTGGGAGGGGCGGTTGCTTAGCAACGGTGGTCGGCGGCGACCGTTAGTGCTGCGAGGAGCGCTAAGAGGAGCGTCGCTATCGCGTTTCGGCGGCTGCTCCCCGCCTTGGAAGAGACCCTGTTTTTTGGCCCTCGCACCGAGGTGGGTCATCTGAGGGCTGAGCAACTCTTTTGTGGCTATGGCAGTGGGAGCAGGGTGGGTGTATAGTCACAGTAGTGACTTTGGGCCGGCGCCTAGACCTCTGCCTGAACACCTTGGCAAATATGAGAAGCTCTTACGTAAAATCTGTGGAAGTTATTGGAAGTCTCTTACTGCCTCTTCCAGGCTCCCAAATAGGTCTTGTGAATGCTGACTTGTGTTAAGTGATCTAAGAAGCGCACCCATCTCTTCCAGTTGCTCTGGCCCAGGACCTCTCCTGCTTGGCCACTGGAGCCCAGCCTGGGGGTCTCTGCCTGGGCTGAGGGACGCAGCTGCTGCTTTCCCGTTTGTAGGCTCAATGAGTAACAAAGGTGAGCATGTGTCACAGACATGCCTGGTCGCACAGACTGCCACAGATGAGGCGTTGCCTTCAACAGCACCTACATGCAGGACTTGAGTAAAACAAACACAGACAAGTCCCTTTCCTCCTTTTCATCTGGTAGCAATAAAAGTTCACTAGTGCAGGCACGTACATACCACTCTCCAGGCTCACAAGCACATGAACATTTGTGGCTCTCTTGAGCACCAGCACAACTCCTCTGTCTGCCCAGCACACCTGCACAGATCCCAGCCCCCCTTACCTGCTTAATGGATCCCCTATTTGCCCACCAGTCCAGCTTCATGCTTGCTATCAAATATGTATTCACACACTCATCTCTTGATGCACTTCATGTTCACAAGTCCCCTTGGGACTCGTACAGCCAAGCACCCCTATCTGCTTGATACCCTGGCCTGGACCCAAATTCCCCTCCTTGCTCACCAGCTAGTCCACATTAAAGTTTGCTAATGAATATGGATATGCACTGCATGTATACCTGGATTGGGGAAGATACACTCACCCCTCCTCCCCAGCAGCTGGCACCAGGTAAGCAGACTGTGACCCACAATCCTGTTCCAACTGCTGGCATGGAGCCCCTCACACCAGCCCTTCCCCAGTAGCTGATTTTTCAGGACACACCCCATTCCTGCTCCAGTAGCTGGAAGTCAAAGACCCCACTCGCTTCAGTAGCTGACCCCATGGGCCAGGGGCATTCATACCCCCTGTCTGACTCCAGAAGCTGGCACCAGTTTTCACTCACACACACACACAGATCTCACCAGCAGCTGGCACTTAGTCCTTGCAGCACACACATGCATGGGATAGAGAGTGAGATTACGCAGATAGTTAAGAAAAGATTTAATAAGATATAAGAAGGTAGGACAGACTGTGATGATCACGCACAGAGCTCAGCCAGGCAAGCGTACCAACTGGCACTGTTTTACACACGACCAGCCTCTTCTATATTCCTTTCTGTCTATTCCCACCTTTGTTTCTGCCTGCTCCCCCTGCTCTGCACATCCCTCGCGGGTTTGTACAGCTCTAACAATTCCTGTACCTCGCTGGGATCTCCCTGGTTTACAGTCTTATCAGTTGCAAAGTCATGGTTGATCTTCCTGGAAGTGGTGCCTGTAGTTTCTTGATAGCCCATCAATTAGTGTGAGTGGTGAGGTTTGTTTCTTGTCATGGCCTCTATGTTTGTTTTGTCAGGTATGTGTCTGTATATTTTGTTTCTGGTTTCCGCTTTTTCCCTTAGTTTCCCAACTGACAAGGTCCTGGATCAGATAACCTTGCTGGAATAAACATTTTCAAATTCCCACATGCCCCCATCAATTAGTGTGACTGAACAGGCTTGGTTCTCATTGCTGCCTCTCTCATAATTCACTGGTCAGGTTTGTGTGCCCATATGTTCTTGTTTTATGGCTTCCTCCCTTTCTCATTACCCCTTGTTGCATTGAAGAAGGTCCTTGACCAGATGCTCTTAAAGGAGCAGACACTCTCCTCCCACATACCCTTACAACTTGTATAAGCATTAAGGAAACTACCATATGCAAACCCAGGCTAGTTAGGATTCCACAGAAATTGTGCTATGTTTGACATTAAAAAAATGTTTTCCCAAAGCCAAAACAGAGGTATATGAAATCTCACTATTTGCCCTAAATTAAGAGTAGCTAAACATTGTCATCTTAGCAAAATCCACTTCACTGCTCAAAAATTCCCTTTAAATAAAAAATGTTAATATTATGCTGGATATTTTATTACCATTCTTTTGCATTCTCTCATTTGCCTATATCCATCTGCTGTCTTTTGTCTGTTCCCTGAATTGCAGGCTGTCTGGAGTACAGCTCGTCTCCTGTTCTTATGCAGTGAAACCAGCTCTAAGCCTGGAACTCGGAGGCACTACAATAGACAAAGAGTACAATTTTTAAAGGGCTTAAATATAGCAGCCTAAAAATATTAGGATGGGGCTTTTGTTATTTGAAGTCATCAAGTTGGCACTTCAAATGTGTGACCTTTATGCATATTTTTTTTCGCAGGAACACCTGTGGACAGGCCATCTAAATTAATGGTGCCTCAGGAACTGTCAGGCATATCTAGATGTCTTGAAGAAGCACATTCATTAGATGAATTCAATACATCCTGTAAAGAAGTACTTAACACTAGTAACATGTAAATTATCATAAGACACTTAAATTCATTATAGTTTAGCAATTGTTAAGATCTAACGTTATTGCTAATAATATTGACTGCCTGAAGTTCCAGGTTGACAGCAGTTCTCATCAAACATCAGTGAGCTTTTACAGGGCATGAAAAATTCCATAATTGCTAGAAAAGAGCCCTTTGCAGCATGGGAGAAAAAAAAAAAAAAGTTGTTGAGATAAATATCTCAAAGACTACACTAAAGATTTAGAATTAGGATATATGCTTATCATGTTAATTTGTATGTGACACCTCATAACTGGGTGGGAAAATTACTTTTTTTTCTTCTTTTTTTTAGTAAATGTTTGCCTTCAATTAGAAAATGCTGTGGAGCCTGGTAAAAGAATGTTTGGAGGGCTGACCTGCAAGAAATAGTTTAGCGTTGCCAGAAAAGAGCCCTTGTGCATATTTTTATTGATCTTTAATAACGTGTGTGCAGTAAGAGGTGAGAGGCCCCTCCTTTGTGTGCTAATGGCTCTCATACAGTCAGACAACAGAGATGCAGATTTTGCTGTTTCTGCGTTATGATAGCAATAACTCTTGATATCATTTTCCCAAAGATTTGTATACTGTGGTGCGATATTTTTTTCCTCCTTCTCTGCCTTTCTAACAGACTAAGGGCATTTGTGCATTTGACAAGACATCAGCATTCAGCTTTTCAACTCTCAGTTGATACAGGAACTTGCTCAGTAAGGAAATTTTACTTTGTGCACAGGATTTGGAGACAGCATACTACCCACAGGGGGTGAGACTGTTCATGCTCTCGCTACAAAATCCAGAAACTTTTACTCCTTCCTTGAAGATACCTCCCTAATTATGAACCTGAAGCTTGGTGACATTACAAAACTAGGAAAGGACTCATTTCTGATCATATCTGCTAGGCACGATAGTTCTGCGTGTTTTGCTTGCAGAGGCAACATAAAGTTCTATTTTAGTAGCAGAATAAGATACACTCAAGAAAGTAAATGCAATGAAATTAAGATAAAAGGTAGAAGTCAAATGATTCTTTTTTTTTTTAAATATAGTTTGAATGCATTACTAGTGAGTTTCTACTGACTCAGCATTTTTTATTGCTTATTTTATTCTTTTTTTTTTTTTTTTTTTTACAGTTTGAGTTTCATCTTTTCCCAGTTCTGCTCTGTTTAGGTTTAGCAGTTAATTAACCTGTTTACTATTTCTCATCAGATTGAACAAATGGGTTTTGTGTGAGCTGGAATTTGGTGGCCGTCAGTGCAGATTTCGATTGGGCAAGGGTAGAATAGGATGAATTTTGGTAGGTTCTGTGCCTTTCCTCCTTATCCCATCCAATTTATTTCTTAAGACCTCTTCTTCGTCATCTCCACTGTGACCATGTGACTGGCAGTGCATTTCTCCTTTCTCTTCCTCTCCCATCCTGAGGCTTTGCTGTTCTTCAGTAACAGCCCAGTTCTTCATTTTGTCGTTCCCAGTTTGGTGTCCCTTCAGTAGGAAGAAAGAAAAACCTGAAAAACTGCCTGCCCACAAGGGACAGCAACTGCAAAGATGTGAAATTTTAAAACAATACTATATTTTATATATTTTTGTAATGCATCAATATGCACAAATAAATTTTAGGTAGGTTAAGTCAAGGCGTAGGAGGTGTATATATAGGTGAGTTGGGTTTGTTTGAGATCAAGTTGTGCATTTAATTTGATTCCAGCTGCTTATAACTTTTTTTTAACCTCAGACTTGGAAGAGAAGATAATATTGTACTGTCTGTAATTCCGTTATTTTAAATTTTGTTCTACCCATTTCAGTGTGTCCCTAACAAAATCACTTGCTTCTCTCTTCTCTGTTTCATTTTAAAAAATTTAATTTCAGGAAAAAGTCCGAAGTTTCTGGAGTCATGGCTAAAGCTGACATCAAACCAAAATTTATACATGATGCTAAAAAATGGTCAGCTGATGTAGAGAATTTATACCGATTTCAGCAAGCTGGATACAGAGATGAGGTTGAATATAAACAAGTAAAACAAGTTGATATGGTAAGATTCAGAACTCTGCAACGGTTATTACTTTAAACTTCTGTCTCTCATTAAATGATTAAATAAAAGGGGAGGTGCTGCTTGTTCCCTTTCATTTATGCCAGTTTGTGGTACAGCTTTTTTCTGTCAGGTCTGACTTGAAACAGAAACACTAACCAGCCTGTGTTTTTGTTCCCTGTCTCTTATGCATTTAGAAACATTATAGATTTCTTTGAATAGATGCAACTGGTATCCAAAGGAATAATTTGGGTTTGAGGACAGGAATTTATCGAAGTTAGTTCTCTGAAGTTTCCCCATTACTCTGATAATAACCCTGATAGGAATCTTATTAATTGTCCAGGGAGCCAGTCCTGTGCCATTGCTACCGTCTTCAGTTTTACAGTTGAATTGTGGGGGAGCATAATCAGCCTTTGTGCACACTCAAAACTTGGCTTCTATTGAAACCGTCCACAATAGAAATAATCGATGCCAACTGTGGTAAAGGGAGTTGTGATACACACGTTAATCAACTGAGAATATCACGGACTTGATCCTCTGCTCACTGCAGCTGGTGGCAATGCTCCCTAGCACATCAAATGAGCTAGTGAATAATGGCCAGATATTCAGTGCCTACTTGAGATTCAAAATAGCAATCAAGAGGTTAATACAGCAAACAACATACTATCTTCGAGCTCTGTAATTTATCTTCCAAAGCAGCATACATAGTATGAAAAAAAATCCACTTTTAAAAGTTCTTAACCTCCTGTGCACATAAGAAAGAGCAGAATGTTCCTAAGAAAGTCACTCATTCAGTTAACTCCAAACATAGAAAAACATTGATGTGCATAATAAGATGCAGTTATTCTTTTGACGTGGGCTCGGATATCGCTGTAAAGGCTGTAGAGTAAATTCCTTTAACTGTGCAAAAGGAAATCCTGTGATTAGTGTGGTAGGATCAGTCAGGATTTATGGCAGGGCATAACCATAGACAATTAAACACTGATAAAAGTTAAAGAACACCACTTACTCAATGTAAAATGAGTGTGCATTCTGTTCAAACTTGGCAGGATCTGGCAGTGATTCTCTTTCAACTTACACATTTTGTAATGTCGTTTATTCCATAGTATGTTTCCATAATGCAGTTGTTATTAATGATGCAATTATAGTGTAGGTAGAATGAATATTAAGGCTGTTATCTGTCTGTTATCTATCAGAGAATGCAAATAACTCAGCTGTATGCCTAAAGTAATAAGGTAAGTGATGAAGCTACCACTTCTGGGACTCTCCAATTAAAGAATGCTCTAGTTTGACATCCTGTTGTCAACCTTCCCTGGAAGAGAAATAAGATTCTTATTACTTGATTTTTAAGGTTCAATTTAACCAGAAGTAGTCACAGGTGCTCAAGCTGCAGATAGCTACTAAAGCCATAAAACTGTTGAACACACACACGAGTGCTCAACCCTTTATTTATAGCTTCACATTGTGGAACAATGAACAGCAGCAGGATAGTGCTGGTTTTCTGCAGGATTGATCCTGCCGTCTTTGAGACTATGATACATATAGCTCACTTTATATTTATGAAATTGCTAAGGAAAAGCACATTTTTCATGGTCAGAAGGATTCTGAAGAAATCGTTAAGCGTGTGTCAGTCTCACAGAAATGGAATCTCTCAGATTACTGAATAACTGAATAGCATCAATGTTTTATTCCTAAGAAAGGTGTTTTAAAAGCTTTGGCTAGTCTGCTTTTTAAATTTATCTAGTCTATCCTTATTTCTGGACTTTTCTGATCACATAATTCTTTATACTAGACCAAAAAACTGGTTTCTGACGTACTGTTCTTAATCTTTTTTTAAAAGTTAAGCAAATTAATAGCAATGTCGTGTTCAGATGGAAATGAGATTTTCCCATGGAAGTATACCTGATATTCTTTGCAATATAAGGCGTAAACGTCATTCAGTATGAGCACGTTCAGGTGAATATATATCCTTTTCATTCTGTTCGCAGGTAGAGCGTTGGCCAGAAACCGGATTTGTTAAGAAACTTCAGAGAAGGGACAATACGTTCAATTATTACGATAAGCAAAGAGAATGCGAAGACAAGGAAGTCCATAAAGTGAAAGTTTATGTGTATTAGTTTTGTTATTGATTTAATTAGTTGGTATTTTATGATAAATCTGTTTGTTAGAATCTCTAAGTAGATGAGATTTGTGTAATCTGATTTACCTTAAGTATCAATGTCATTCTTGGATAGAAGGGGGAATACAGGAAATGTACAGCAGCTTAGAATTATAGGCATAGGAATTTCCTTTTTTTTTTTTTTCCTGCTATAACCAGAAGTCTTATTATCTGTCACTTTCCTAGTTACAAATGTTTTGATATAAAGATAAAATTCTGGTCAATGGCCATCATATGTTTGGTTAAGTCTGTGTAAAGTCCATTGTAAGTACAGGCACCAATGTCAGCCACAGTCTCTCGGTATGACGAAGGGTTATGAGACTACAAAGGGCCAAAGTAAGGCCAAAAGGCTAAAGTTCCCTTGGAGAACAGCAAGAACAGCAAGCAGAGAATGTTGTGAAGGACACCAAACTACCGACTAGCAAGGACCAGTGCTAAGCTGCAGATTTAAAAACTAGGTATCGTAACAGAAACAGTCACATCAACAATGTCTTTCTGAGCAATAGTTAAGGTATCCCCGAAGCGGTTTTGTCAGGTGCAAATATTAATTACCTGAAAAGGAAGTATTAATTGAGTTGGCAGCATATATCTTTTTATGTAGGGGAAAAAAAGATGGTGGATTTACATACAGTGGGTTCAGGTAGTGTAAAACTGTACGCAGAATGTGAAACCCATACCAAGTAATAGTTATGGTTAGGTGACTTACGCAGGTGACATGTGGGATTTCTGGGCAGAATTAATCTCATCTAACTTCAAATATTGTCAACATCTACACCTGATCTTGTCATTTGGACACCCTTTGTTCTGAATGGAGAGAAGTTGGCTCTTCTGGGCACAATTAATTTATTCTAAATGTAGATATGTGACATTTGCTTTGAACATGTTGCTGTGCCGTCAGCTCTGCAGAAGCCATCCATAGGTGTGCTCCAACTTTGCGACACCTGGTAAACACGAGGTGTCTTCACTCATTGGGGAATTTAAGTGAAATACTTTAAGATGCCAAAACTCTTTAGAGAATTGACTTGTAGAACAGATTATTATCTAAACCAGTAGGTGTGTTTCAGGTAGTTACACAAAAATGTTATTAACATCTCCTGCCTGTAGAATGTAAAGTAAAGGGATGTCTAATTTAAGTTTTAGGCGTGGATTAGAAGTGTGCACTTCACCATCTATCTTATGGGTATTCATTGGAACCTAAGATGGTGGCCAACCCAAGATGAAAATAGAGGACTTACAGCTCCAAGTCAAAAGAAGTAGTGAGGTGCAATATTTAAAAGAGCTCATTGGCAATAGGTGACCGTGATCTCGTCACCTTATTTAGACTACCTGGAAATTTTTAGTTTAAATTTGTATGAGCTTTGTTAGAGACATGACTGAAAGGTACTGTGAAATCAACTGTGAAACTTTTCTATTCCACGAAGGTTTTAATGACATATAAATAGAGAGTTATTGCAAAGATAGAAATAAAGCATTGCTAGAGTAAATTTCACTTCAGATTTTCATTATGATTTATTTTTCTTTTTTTTTTTTTGATTGCTCTGAATGCACGTTTTAAGAGAGGACTTTTTGCATACTTTGCTGTCAGATAGTGGGAACAGAACAACTATCAGGATAATCCATCTGTTTTGTCAGTTTAAGGTAGTGGACCTCACTTTGTTACCTTCATAGATTCCTAAGAAAGAAATCTTCCAGTGGATATGGAAATAGCCTTTAAAAAAATTCAAAAAACCAGATGTGTTCCATAGCCAACTCAAATTTATGGGCAGAAATTACTTCACACACAGAATAAGTAAGAATGTTTGGTACAGCCATTTTCTCAGTCTATAAAAAAGATACAGTTAGGTATTCAAGAACAGGAATTAAAACTGCAGGTAACGTTTTAGAGCTTAACTATTTTTAAAGAAAGACTTTTAAAAATTGAAACAAATGTAAAAGATTATTCTGGGCTTCCCTCATATTACCTGACTACACCTCAATGTTTTTGCAGTACTGCGGCATCCTTTCTCTCCTGTATTATGTTTCAAAACAGTGAGTGTGCATTTCACACAGCCCACTGGGGCTTTTCATTTCAAACAAGTAGCACAGGAATTCGTGTTCCACTTCTCAAATGCTGGTTTTGTATAAGTTGGCAGATTCTTCTTGCTTTGAGAGAGTGAATTACCTTGATTGTATTACTAACATTTTGCAGCATTGCCAGTGTGCTAAAAGGTTGAATCTCACTGTAATATTTAAAATACTTAAGGGGTGAAAAGGAAAGAAAAGCCTTGTAATTAGCGCTGGAGACCAGTTCACAGACATAGCCTGTGTCAGCCACGATGCTGTATTTGGGAATTTGCTCACTTCATTAGCAAAAAGCAGTGACAGTGTCAGTTAGAATTGTCCTTTGATATCCGGTTCATATCTGTATTTCACTCCAGTTCATGCAAAACTTAAGGTTACTTAAGACCAGTCTCTTTTTTTAAAGACCGTAGCTGTGTAATGGCCTTAGCTATGAAGCCAAAAGCTTTCCTCTCTTTAAAAAGAAACATGTACGGGGGTCCTTGTCTGAGTTCAAGTTTGTCTGTGATCACAAAATAACACTAATCTATTATAAGGATGTTTGCTTGAGTTAATTCTTAGAATCATAAAATGGTTTAGGTTGGAAGGGACCTTTGAAGATCATCTAGTCCACCTCCCTGCCACGGGCAGGGACATCTTTCACTAGGTCAGGTTGCTCAGAGCCCCATCCAACCTGGCCTTGAATGTTTCCAGGGATGGGGCATCTACCATGTCTCTGAGCAACCAGTGTTTCACCACCCACAGAGTGAAGAATTTCTTCCTCATGTCCAATCTAAACCTACCTTCTTTCAGTTCAAAACCATTGTCTCTTGTCCTGTCACTAGAAGCCCTGGTAAAAAGTCTCTCTCCATCTTTCTTACAAGCCCTTTTAGGTACTGAAAGGCCACAATAAGGTCTCCCCGGAGCCTTCTCTTCTCCAGGCTGAACAACCCCAACTCTCAGCCTGTCCTCACAGCAGAGGTGTTCCAGCTCTCTGATCATTTTTGTGGCCTCCTCTGGACTCACTCCAACAGGTCCATGTCCTTTGTATGCTGAGGGCCCCCGAGCTGGAGGCAGCACTGCAGGTGGGGTCTCACCAGAGCAGAGTAGAGGGGCAGAATCCCCTCCCTTGACCTGCTTGGCCACGCTGCTGGGGGTGCAGCCCAGGAGACGGCTGGCTTTCTGGGCTGTGAGCGCACATTGCCAGCTCGTTTCCAGCTTTTTATCCACCAGCATTTCTAAGTCTTTCTCCTCAGGGCTACTCTCAATCCCTTCATCCCCCAGCCTGTATTGGCACTGGGGGTTGTCCCAACCCTGGTGCAGAACATGCATGACGTTCACACGGGGCCACTCCTCGAGCCTGTCAAAGTTCTTCGTGAAGCAGCTCTGGTATTCAGCTGTGCTCGTTGAGCATGAAGCTGATCCTTGAGTACTGACAAGTTTTCCTCTGCTACTGTTATGCTGGATGTATCTCTTCCACTTAATAAACACTGTCAAGAGAATTTAATGTGTCAGTATTTTCTCTTATTTGATAAATCTGTAACTGAAATGTCTGTCACATCAGTTTTAAGCATGTTGAGAACAGTTAGCTTACTTGTGTCTTAACTTAAAGTCACTAAGTTGTGAAAAAGTATGGGAAGTAAGCAATCTGGGGAAGCGATGCTTCATTTTCAGGGTGACACAACAGTTCATATCAAGATAAATAACTTATTTCTGAACACTATTACATAAACCTTTTTTACCAAACTTATGTAACTTTAAAGAGAGATAAAATCACATCTCCGTTTTATTGCCTAGAGACGAAAATACGTGCTATTTTGTCGATTTGAGTCTTAACAAAAAGCAGTTCTGTGAAAATACTTTCCAAGGTACTTTTCTTATCTGTTGGAATTCCTCTTATCAGGGAATACTGTACTGCTTTCAATGACCATTAGCAGAAGCTCAAGCCAGCTGCCCGAGCCCGGCATACTTCGTCTAATTCTAATTCACTTCATGGCTTTGCACAAGAGGAGAATAAACACTTTCTGTGCACGTTGAAGCTCATAAAAGGAGGTAAAACAAACTTTTCCAAGACCTACTTTTCAGGCTTTGTGTTTGACAGCTACAAGTGAAATGGCAACGAGGCAACCTCTCTGAATTCATACAGTTGCTTTGGGGAAATAAAAGCTGCATTTGCGTGTTCTAGGCTAGTTTTCTATGTTTTCAGCCTTTACTGGAATTCATTATGGAACAGTATTGTCTGAAAATGATACTACTGTTGTTTCACTGCTTTACAGTCACAGCAGCTCAAAGCACTGCACAGAAAGATGGTATAAGTGTTTTAATTTTCCCTTGGGTACCTGAGTGGACAGTTGTCTTTCCAGCTCTGAAGACACTTGAACCTCAACCTTTTGGTTTTCAAACATGGTTCCTTTGTTTCAAGGTTGAAAATGTTTGACTGGCTTCAAACTCATTCAAGACAGCTTTGTAACTAAACAGCTGTTGATGCTGCTGTTCCTCACATTCATGGAATCATAGAATCACAGAATGGTTTAGGATGGAAGGGACCTTGAAGATCATTAAGTTCCACCCCCCCTGCCATGGGCAGGGACACCTCCCACCAGACCAGGTTGCTCCAAGCCCCATCCAGCCTGGCCTTGAACACCTCCAGGGATGGGGCAGCCACAACTTCTCTGGGCAACCTGGGCCAGTGCCTCACCACCCTCATAGTGAAAAATTTCTTCCTAATATCTAATCTAAATCTCCCCTCTTCCAGTTTGAAGACATTGCCCCTTGTCCTATCACTACATGCCCTTGTAAAAAGCCCCTCACCATCTTTCTTGTAGGCTCCCTTCAGATACTGGAAAGGTGCTATAAGGTCTCCCTGGAGCCTTCTCTTCTCCAGGCTGAACAACCCCAGCGCTCTCAGTCTGTCCTCACAGCGAAGGTGCTCCAGCCCTCTGATCATCTTCGTGGGCCTTCTCTGGACCCGCTCCAACAGGTCCATGTCCTTCTTATGTTGGTTGAGGGCTCCAGAGCTGGATGCAGTACTCCAGGTGAGGTCTCACCAGAGCAGAGTAGAGGAGCAGAATCCCTTCCCTTGACCTGCTAGCCACACTTCTGATGCAGCCCAGGAGACGGTTGGCCTTCTGGGCTGTGAACGCACATTGCTGCCTCATGTTGAGCTCACCAACCAACATCCCCCCAAGTCCTTCTTGGCAGGGCTGCTCTCAATCCATTCATCCACCCAGCCTGTATTTCTGCATGGAATTGCTGTGACCCACGTACAGGACCTTGCACTTGTTGAACTTCATGAGGTTTGCACAGGCTCACCTCTCCAGCCTGCCCGGATCCCTCTGGGTGGCATCCTTCCCCTCCAGCATGTCAACAACACCACACAGCTTGGTGTCACTGGCAAACTTGCTGAGAGTGACACAAGTGAAGTCTGTCTGAAAGCAGCTTGAATGGAGCCGCCTTATGGTCTTTGCAGGTTCCCTCCCATTAGCCCAGTTCCACTGGTCTGCCGCTTACTGGTAACAGCTGCTTTCTTAGTAGCCCACCTGTGCTGAGCACCTCTTGCCGAGTTGTAATTACTTAATAAAACACATCTTCTTTTTCATTGCATTTGAGACTGCATTTACTTTGAGTCTGAAGCCCAGCACACTCGCAAGCGGTGTTTGGGAGGGTGACTGGTGAACGCCTGTGGTCAGAAGAACGCCAGGTTAGCACCAAAAAAGGTACCCCATGCTCATGGACCCCGTGAAAACCCTCTCCGATGCCTATGCCTGTGCCCTGGCTCCCTTACCCAGCCCTGGCTCAGACCTTGAGCCTTTTCTTCTACTTGCCAGCTAGGGTAGCTTGATGCTTGCTAGCAAATTACATGCACGTGGGACTACATTCACTAAGGAAATGTAAACACAGCCAAGGTGCTGCAGGTGTGGGCACTTACACCCCTCAGGTAAACACATACATCCCCATCCCACTGGTGCTAACACCCAGACCTGTGGTCCCTGTCACCCGTGGCCCCTTCTCCAGGGACCAACACACAAGATAGACAGTGAGATGACACAGAAAAGGTAATTAAGAGTGGGTTTTAACAAGAAGACAGGCCAGACTGCAGGGAGCAGGGGCAGGGCCCAGTTGGGGGAACGTCCTGCCTGACCACCTGCTCACGTGGGTCTGACCCCTCCAACCTGCCTCCTTGCCATCTTCCCACACTAGTTCCACCCTGGTCCTTCCCTTCCTGTGTCTTCGGTCCTTCCCCTAAACATCCTGACATACGAAACATAGTCAGTTTTATGCAGTCCCCCAAACTCCCTCAAATATCCTTTAATGTTCATCCTAACCACCGTTTCCTCCTTCTTATCACTTACAAAGTCAAGGCTGACCCTCCCTAAGGCTGGAGTAGTTCTTTTAATGGCCCATCAGCCAGTGCCCCATCAGTTCTGCCCTCTGTCATTATCCCTCATCGCCTGCTCGTTAACGTTTTTGTGTCTGTGTGCTTAATTTAGTGTTTTCCTTGTTATTTGTTATCTCTGTGATATGGAATAGTCCTTCACCAAATCACTTACCGAACCAGATACTCCCACATCTCACGTGTCCTCACGCCAGCCACCCCAAGGCGGGTGGCTGGGCTGCGCTGTGAAGGATGATGCTGCGCAGAGGCACCTACGCAGCAGGACCTCTGTGGTGCTGCTGCTGCTGCAGACATCCAGGCAGGTGGCAGCTCTAAGGACGTGGAGATAAAGGGCAGGGAATGCCTAAAAACAGGAGGAGGAGGATGGGGGAGGGAGAGAAAAAGGGCATACGAGTTCAGGGAAGGACGAGCGCGTGTAGGCAATCAAACGCACAGATGCATCAGCGTTTTGCCAGCGATCTTGTACCCACAGAAACCTCCTCCCTTGCTGGCAGCAGCTCAGTTCTTGTTGGATGGGGAAGCAGGACGCGGTCCCAGCATCTCGCTGCAGATGTGTGTCCTGCCTTGGCAGGAGCGCCCCAATGCCTCAGCCAAGGGGAAGATGTCCTGCTTGGGTGGATATCTGCTGGAAGCTGCTTGGTTTTGCAAGGGGGATGGAGCAAAAAAAGAGGTGGACTGGATGCACGGCAGGTTCTTC
Organism: Vanellus vanellus; assembly: GCF_965231255.1. Classification (NCBI taxonomy): domain Eukaryota; kingdom Metazoa; phylum Chordata; class Aves; order Charadriiformes; family Charadriidae; genus Vanellus; species Vanellus vanellus. The sequence continues at coordinate 8,614,225 of NC_138905.1, forward strand.
ATTTTTGCTCGGAGTGTCTAGAGGACATCAGCTGTGCTGTGCTGCCCTGGGGGACATGTTTGTGCCAAACACATGATGTTTTGAGGAACAGCCGGTGTTGGGTTGCAAGCAGGGAAGAGCCAGCAGGTGGGCTGTGGGCATGAGGAGATAGGTGCGAGGATGCTCTGCATGGAGAGATGGGCGGGAGCCAGGCACACTCAATACAGGGACGTGTTGGGCGGTGTTTCTGGAGGAAAGAGCACAGTGGTCCTGCAGATCTGCCTCTCTCCATGGCTTTGGTCTCCTGAAGCTACAGACAACAGAGCTCTTGCTTTGTAGCCCTGTTCTGCAGCTGTGGTGGGTAGAGCCTGTTGACTCCTATCCTAACCTCCTCATCCATCTTCATCTTGCTGAGAAGGAACTTGAGTCACAGCGCAGAGGACCCTGCTTCTCTCCATCAACACTTTGAAAAGGAGGTCTATGTACAAAGGGCTGAAAGATCACTGTTTTGAGGAGACACTCATTAAAAACATGAAATACCTCTTTGATAGCCTATCACTTACAACTTTGGTCTCAGTAAGTGAGAAAGATCACCACCCTTGCAACTACAAACACTGAGACCGATTTAAAATGTTGTTGGATTAATTAATTAATATTTTGTCAGACCAGAGGAGTATTTCGACAGAGAAGAAAGATTTATGTATCCGAAGGACGAGTTCAGAAGAGGCGTTTAGAAGAGATATTCACTGGTAGTATGTATATTGCAAGCCGATTATTGAGAATGCAAGGCAAAAGAAACAGAAGAAATATAAAAGCTTAAGTACGCTACAGACAGTAAGAAGACATTAAAATGTCATTGGGAATCAGCTCAGAGATAGCTTCTCTGTTATTTACAGTTTTACCATTTTCATCCATCAGAGACAAAAAAAACCCTCACCAAATATTCATAATTTCTGCTTTACTATACCAGAGCAAAGTAGGAGGGTGCATCCACACCAGATGAAATAACTTACAACCTGTAACTGAGGAGGATGTGAAGCATCACCTGCTAAATACAAACGCTTTCAGTTCAGAAGTCTGGGCTCATGTGCATTCCCAGTCTTAAGACCAGTAGCTCAGGACTATCTAATTCACTTTCACTAATTTGAGATCTTAACAAACTTTGGAAAACTGGAGAGGTGCCAAAGGACTGATGGAGGGTCAACATGATTCGGTACTTAAAAGGGAATGATACTAGACTGGATAAACGCGCTGTAATCAGGGATAAAATAATGAAGTGGTTATGTTGGGACTCTGTCAATAAAGAAAAAGGAGTTAGAAAGTATTTTTCTCTGTGCTCAGCTGACCAGATGCGTCTTGGCTGATTTGAAGTACCAGCAATGAGCCACAGGAAAGATGAAGAAATAGGTGCTTTGGAGGTTTTGTTTCTGGAACATCTTATTTTACTGCCTGAGGACTAACACGGTTTCTAACTGCTATCATCAGTCTTAGCCCAGAGTTACCTAAATAAAAGCAGTGACTGGTGCTGGGCGAGACCTCCACGTGAGAGGTTCACACCTCTCCCACGGGATGGAGCCCTCCGCCCTCAGACTCCATGAAACCCATAAACTTTTAGTAAGATCACAGCTTCCCGGTACAAATGGGATTTAAATTACTCGGTTTTCAATTCAGAGGCTGTAGCTGCCGCAGGTTTTGAATTGCACAGCCCACGGAGAGGAAAAAGCCTGTGGCTGCTGGCAGTGCCAGCTGGAAACATTTCAGCACAGGAGGCAGCAGTCCGGATTTCAGGCGGGTGTTTTGGTCACCCCTCTGGCGAACCACCATTTAATGGCGCGGGTGTCTCGGGGACACAGATTTTGGAGGAGGAAACCTCCTCCTCCTGGATGCGCTTGGCTGCCAGGTGGCCTTGAGGTGACTTGAGAAGATGCAGGAGTCATGCAGACCCTCGCTGCTGGTGGGATGACATCTCCTGGCACTGCAAAGCATGCTTGCTGTGGGCAAGGAAGGCCTTTCATCTCACCTCTCTGCAAGAGAGAATCACAAAATTCCACACCTCAAGGATGTGGCAGTGCCAAGGGGACCATATGCATAACCCCATGCAGCAGTACAGGTTGGGGGCTGACCTCCTGGAGAGCAGCTCTGTGGAAAGGGACCTGAGAGTCTGGTGGACAACAGGATGACCATAAGCCAGCAATATGCCCTGGTGGCCAAGAAAGCCAATGGCATCCTGGGGTGCATCAAGAAGAGTGTGGCCGGCAGGTTGAGGGAGGTCATCCTCCCCCTCTACTCTGCACCGGTGAGGCCGCATCTGGAGTACTGTGTCCAGCTCTGGGCCCCCGGTTCAAGAAGGACAGGGAACTGCTGGAGAGGGTCCAGCAAAGGGCTACAAAGATGATCAGGGGACTAGACCATCGTTCTTATGAGGAAAGGGAGGGTGCCAGGGGGATGGGACCAGTCTTTTTTCAGTGGTGCCCAGCAACAGGACAAGAGGTAACGGGCACAAACTTGAGCATAGGAAGTTCCATCTTGACATGAGGAGGAACTTCTTTCCTTTGAGGGTGGCAGAGCACTGGCACAGGCTGCCCAGAGAGGTGGTGGAGTCTCCCACTCTGGAGACATTCCAAACCTGCCTGGACACCGTCCTGTGCAACTGCTGTAGGTGACCCTGCTCTGGCAGGGGGGTTGGACTAGATGATCTCCAGAGGTCCCTTCCAACCCTGACCATTCTGTGATTCATTCTGTGATATGCACATAATCAATAAGGACAAGGAGTGGGAGATTTTTCTTTTCAGTTCATCCTGCTGTGGAAAGCTTGACTGACAAGATAGAAAACCTGCAAAATCAGGAGGTGGTACCGTTGCTCCATGTCCTTTTGTGATTTATTAAAAGCAGCATTTATTTTTTCCCTCTTGAAAATACAGTAACAATCCAGATTTCCCTGTGATGTTACTGCCCCTCTCCCCGGGCTGACAAGTGACGTTGTCTAATTTGCAAACGCAGCAGATAGAGGGCTGGTTTCGCCGTTCGGTGGGTGCAGGGGCTCCAACCACAGCAACAACCGCTGTCAGCTCGAGCGCCTTTCCCCTGCTCTTCAAAGGGGTGGTTTGAAGCAGCCCCACAGGTGCTGCCCCACTTAAAGTTTACCACCAACCTGAAAGAAGAGCTGGATGTGGCTAAATCGCTTGTACACATATCAGAGGTTCGGAAGGGAAATTTGCGTACATATATATGTTAAAGAAACATTTATCTTTTTGAAGATATTTTTTCTCAAAAAAAAAAAATATTGAAGATATTTTTTCTCTAAATCATCTGTCAGAAGCTGTGACTTTCCATTGAGATTTTGGGGCATGAAGGAGCAGATGGGAAAGTTTGTGTGACAGATTAAATAATGTAACAGTCCTTGTGAAACTCAAACTGCTGGAAACTTACCTGGTCTGGTGGGAGGTGTCTCTGCCCATGGCAGGGGGGGTGGAACGAGATGATCTTCAAGGTCCCTTCCAACCCAAACCCTTCTATGATTCTAGGAAAACCCAAAGGAGAGTGAAGGTTATAATGAATAATTTGGACAACATATCCCCGACTCTGAATGTTTCAGCTTCTTCATTTGTTCAACCTCTCATCTGATCTCCAGGAGCTAAACGTAAACGTGAAAAAAAGTGAAATGAAGCAGTTTTGCGGTACCATTTAAAGCCTGCTGCTGCCTGCCTCTCCCAGCTCGGAGGGATGCCACGGGCTGAGGCTCGCACTGAATCTGCGAGCTCATGCCTCCCTCTGCTGACTGCCTCCCCCAAACCTCTCCCTGATTGCCAACGAGAAAAGGCTGTGATTGCTTTTCCCCCTCCTGTTGGGCCAAAGTTCCTCCCCATGTCCCAGGCAATGACCTTAAAGTCCAGGGAGCTGTTGGGTAGGGGCTGCTGGCGGCAGCCCCGCCGTGCCGGAGCTGGTCACTCCAGCAGTGCCGCGTTCCCCTACGTGGCATCTGCCCCTGGGCTCCCACTGCCACTGGAGTTCTCCATTAATGCTAAAATAATGAGTGAATCCTTGTTTAAGGGAAAATCTCCGAAAGCTGTGAGGCAGAGACTCAGAAAAGTTGCTAGAAGCCGAGAGCAGCAAGCAACGACTTTTGGCTAGGTCACTGGATTACAGCTGGAACTTGCTTGAAATATTTTTGCTGAATTTTGATTTTGGTTTTGTTTGGTTTTGTTTTGTTTTGTTTGGTTTGTTTGTTTTTTTTTTTTTTTTTGGTTTGAATATGCCTGTAACACCGCTTGGTATCAATTTAAAAATCTCTCAGTCCTTACAGGACTAAGTAAAACCGACCATGGGGACTGCAAAATAGAATGGTTTTGGTTTCTCTTCTCTTTTCGCATGCGACCCTCAGAAACCCGTGTCCTCGCAGCACGGCGTGTCCCCCTGGCGCACGCAAAGGCAAGAAATGTACCATCTCAGCATCGCAGGATTCATTGGAAAAAATCATGCCCCTCGCTCTGGAGTGGAGGAGCAATGCTGGAAGACCTCAGGGTGTTTTTCCCATTGATGATCTGTCAGGGTCGGGTGACTCTTTCCATAGAGGGAGACAAACACAACTCTTTGGGGACAACAGAGAGGGATCTCAGTGTCATAAACACCTTGTCAATTTTTTCCTCTTCCGGAGTGTTTCCTCAGGTTGGGACCTGTTTGATGATTTGTTAGGATAGAGATGAGTTTAAAGTCTGTTGTAACGAAGCAGGTTTGTTAATCAGGTTCCCTTTGGACTTAAAAGCGCAGGTGAAAACAGCTCCTGGGTCCTCCAGGAATTTGAGGTTGTGGAAGCTTTGTTAGAAAGCTCCAAAGAAAATCATACCCTTTCAAACTAAAACATGCCAAATAGAATAGCCAAAGGGCCATCGCGCTGGGAGCTGAAGGCTGATTTAGTGGTGCAAAAACCAATTACCAGGCTGTAATCACTAACGGCTGCGTTGGGAAGCTGGAATCGCTACGGGGAAGGAGACGGGAGAGCAGTGGCTGCTGCTGCTGGAGCTGCGACTAAGACAAATTGCCGCAGAAAGCCGGTGCGAACAAAGAGTTACAGAATAAATTGATGGGTTAGAAAACCCGACGCATTACATCACTTGAAAGGACACGCAGAGCATCAGAGAGCCGGGGCGGTGAAGAGCTAAAGACAGCATTGCCTGCACAGATGAGTTACTGACCTCCACCTTGGGACTCCAACAGCCAGCTGATGAGTTATAGAGGCAGCAGCATCAATGACAATGATATATAATTAGCCTTGGGATATATTAAAATTTTCATATATGTGCTGAATTAAATCTTCGCCCAGAGTACAGGAAAAACCACATGATGGCCTTTAAAATAAATAAAATATTAGACAGGAGAGAGCATATATTTTTTTTACGAGTCTACGGTGCTGATGTTCTGAAGAGACTCCAAAGCTCTCTGCAATTTATGGGCCAAATCTATTTCTTGGAAGCAATGCCAGGACTATTTTTGAGAAGGGAGAACTCAAGCTCAGCCTGTAAACCTTGGGACTGCTCTAACACTTCGACGCAGCCAGCTATGATAAATGTAGAGCACATGAAACAAGAACGAGGGAAGGCAAATGGTGTCCCACCTGAGCAGAATAAACCTTTGCAATGTTAAACCATCTGAGATTTCTTTTTATATTGTTTCCTCCATTAAAAAATAGATTGCTTTTCATTTCAGACCTGAAACGTGTACGTACTTTTCACTGAAGATTGATATGCTTACTTTAGATTGTAGAAAGAAGTGAGTCAGTGTTATGGGGCATCAAAATTGTGGCAGTCATGGATGCACTTGTTTTGAACTTGATGTCAGCAGCTTGTCTTTATTCTCAGACAATACAGCTTGATTCAGGTTTTGGGAAAAAAAAGCGGAAAAAAAGAAAAAAAAAGGAAAAAAAAAGCCTGTATGGGAAAAGAGAACAAGTCACCAAGCAAACGGGGAGAGGCATTTTATCATTTGTTCAATTCCACCGGGTACTAAGGAGGGGATGGAGGATTCCCTGAGCTTTGAACGGTGGCAGAAAACCAAGGGCTCGGTCATGCGATCTGCGCTGTGAGTGAGCACCAGCAGTGTGGGCACCTTGCACACCCGCGCTGCTTCTCTGCCCAACCAGGTGAGGTACGGAATAGCCATGAAGACGACTGATAGCATTTTCACTGGGGATGAGACACGTATTTCGAGTACTAACATAAACGTTGAGGTAGAAAGGTCTTTAGCCACATGTGCCAGGACCACAGGCTTGGTCCCATTTCCCAAGGGAGATGTTTCAGAAGTTTGATGAGCTCTCAGTGGATTCTGCATCCTGAATCACTTGTATCAGCCTCGATGTCAGCAGGCTTTGCTCCTGGAGCTCTGGCTGCAGGAGAGGGACCACACCAAATGCAGTAGGATCTGCTGTCAAATTGCAAAAGAAATGGGGGAAAAAGATGAAAAAGGACTTTGGGTTGAAAAGGATGTCTGATTTCCAATGCCAATCCCCTTCCCCTACCTTATACTATTTTTCACAAGTCAATCCAACTCCATCTTTAAAGCAATGTGGTTTTCTGCTCCACACAACTCTGCCTGAAAGGTCGACCTAGAGCTGCTCTCCTTCGATTGACTGAAATGCCCCAGTCTGAACACGACACTACAGATGCCTCCTTCGTAGCCGTTCGCTCTTGTGCCAACATAACCCATTAGCTTCAACATTTTATCTCGCTCCTTAGCATGTACTCCTTCCCATGCTGTGTACAAAGCCCGCAGTATCCCTTCTTGGCCTCCCTTTCGCAGGGCTAACCAAGCCAAGCTTTTCAGTTTTCTCGTGGAGGACGGGCCCTTGTGCTGATCATCCCACCGCTGAGCTCCTCCCAACACCCGTTTCGGAACAAAACAGTCTCTCCTGAGCTCAGGTGGCCGAAACGATGAGCAGACTCCAGATGGGATCTCACTGGTACCTGGTACCGTGGAAGAAATTACTCCTTTTTCCTGTAGAAGTTCCTCGTCCGGGATCACATCAGCCTGTACTGCTGTTATAGAACATTGGTTCATGGATATCATATGACTGACACCAAAAGCTTTCTCCTCCTCTTCCATTTCCGACATAGGCTATCCGTGCTTAGGGCAGAAATTGCTGTTTGTCCCTAAGTGACCTGTGAGTCCTGGTACCACCGCACCCCCCTCGCTGCTGTTAGTCCTGTATAGCCTCCAATAAATGACCTCTCAGAGAAACTTTTCAGCCTTAGCTTGTTTCTTCCCTCCCCTGAGGACTACTGCTACAAAGAGTTATTCATTCCCAGCCTCCGAAGGAATTCAGCTGCATCGGGCACCGACAGAGAGAATCAAACTCGTGGACAGGACCACGTGCAGAAGCAGCGGTCTCGCTGAGCTACGGGCTGCCGGGGAGCATCATCTCTCGGAGGAAGCAGACTGGCTCCCACGGGACATTTCTCACCTAATGATCCATGCGTGTCTCCTATGGAGAAAGAGGAGCCAGCTCCAGGAGACACCCCGTGTGCCGAATGGACAAGTGTTGCCATCCACTGGAGGAGACACAATCTATGAAACCTTTTGTAATCTGAAAGCAGACACTTTGCCAAGTCAGCTGCTGAATCCGCTGCGTTATCTCTTGGGTCTGATAAGGTTAATGGCTCAATCAGATTCTCACTCATCAAATTAGAGTTGCTGCCTACTCGCTGAGCGTGTCACCCAGAGCAGCATTTGGATGCACAAGCAAGTGGTCCAGGTGGGAGATGCAGATCGGTTAAGTGGAGAAGACACGTCGCATTTCAAAAATGAGACACTACAGCAAAGCACGGGCTGAGCAACTCTTCTGTTCTGATCTCAGCAGTGACACCTGAGCACTTCTTCCCCTTCAAGGTGGGTTTGGCTGGACCCAGGGCCATGAGACAGCCCTCAGAGGCCAGGGTTGTCCCACACCACCACCGAGGCCCAGCTGTGATTTCAGTGCTGCCGTGGCACCAGCTCACTGGGGCTGTGACCCATCTCTGAAGACCACAGGCTGCCACATCCTGGGGGTCAAACTAATGGCTTTTGTCTATTGACTTTCAATAACAGAAAATATTGTTCTAGAGATCTAAGGATGAAGTCTGATCTTCTTACTCCTGACCAGCCTAAGAGAGACCTTTCATACCAGAAACTGAGAGCTTCGAGTGTTAGAGGCGCTGCTGATGGGGAAGGAAGGAACCAACAGAAAGAGAGGTTTTGTCCGTTTATGTCCTATAGAGGCAGAGAGAAGCACAACTTGCCCTCCTTGGCCAGAAGTGTGAGAAGTCTTGAAATGAGCTGCACAAGTGAAACCTCTGGTGAAACAACAGATAAATGGCTTTATTGGTCTTATGAAACCCAACTACTGTAGAGTGTATTTCTGAGCCCCATTGGTTGGCATCTTCACCTCATCTGTTAACTGTTTATCGAAGCTATGTATGTTCAAGTAACTGTTTTCATCAGGTTTTGCCTGTGTTTGGCATCTGTTCTTAATTATTGGTAATTAGCCAACAGCTGTTGAAGAAGGTTGTGTCCATTTGTCCCATTCGAGACATAACTCCAAGCACAGATGCAGTGTGCAACACAGGGGACTCCCACGGTCGCTCCCCTCCAGCAACCCAGTGCTGCCCTGGGACCAACCAGACCCTGCACAACGCTCAGCGTTTAATGTGGGCAGAGCCAGAGGAATATAATACATACGTGCTGAAAAACGAGCATGAAACCAACCGTAGGTCAAGAGCACTTGTGTGTCAGGAAGCCACATCCTTCACCCCTTGGGATTTTTTCTCCCGAGTGGCTCAAGATGACATGAAGAGTCTCTCCACTGAGTCCTGGAGACCCTTCTTCACCAACCGGCAAGCGTGGGAACAAATGCTTGAGGGTTCCAGGAGGTGTTTCTGCCTTTCCACCCAGCACTTCAGCTCCGGATGAAGTCAAACTCGTCGAAAGCTTGATAATTTTATGGCCTTCCTTGAATTTATTAACCTTTCATCTCTGAAGTTGCCGTGCTTTGGTCTTCAAGCGCGTTGACCGCAGGAGGCTGAGTGGAGATCAAGTGTGCCTGGAGCCCTGCGTACACAGCACGTGCCCCGAGGCCAAGCAGCTCTGGCATCGCTTTTCACCTAAAACGACTGAAAGGTTTCGCAAGAAAAGTGACTGGTTTCCCCGGACTCTTCTTCAAGAGTTGGGGGGCTCCTACACGCCATGACTGGTGGTCTACAGGGGGCTTTGGGATGGCTGAGGGTGAGCAGGAACCGACCCCTGACCAAACAACTGCACAGACAATTAATATTTACAGATGTTTTTCTTCTTTCTGGTCTTTTTACCTACAGATCCAGCCTCTAAATCTCTTCTGTCCAGCTAGAAGGATATGCCCACGTTATTTCTGCTAAATTTCACGGATGTGATAGGATACCCCTTCTATAAGGGTAGATGAGGTGCTTAGGGACATGGTTTAGAAGTGGTGGTGTTTTTATCAGGGTAGGTCAATGGTTGGACTTGATGATCTTAAAGGTCCCTTCCAACCTCACTGATTCTATGATTCTATGATTCTATGATTCTATGATTCTATGAAATTTGTCTTTCAGGGCAAGAAACCACCTGGGAGGTTGTGGAGAGGGGTGTGGCGGGGGAGAACAGATTGGGAGGAAACACCAGAGCCAGTTTGAACAAAAACCCTAAAATCTGTCCCGGGAGATGTGACATTTAGCGCGTCTTGGTTGGTATATTTTCATCCTAAAATGCACTTGGGGAAACGCTGTAGCCAGGATGGTCTGGGGACATCTATGGGGAAAGAAAGCATTTTGTGAGACCAAGTGATGAGGTTAGAAAAAACAAAGTTAATAAAAAGTGAAATAGAAAATAAAATTGATAAAATTTAAAATTAATAAAATTTAAATGGAATTAAAATTAATAAAAAAAGAAATTAAAAAATCCCCAGGCTTTCACGCACGCAAACCCACCCTCAGCTCTGACAAAGCAGCAGCAAGATTTAGGTGAAGCAGAGGCCGCACACGGGACTTCACCGGGTGAATCTGAGCGAGAACTTTGGTGAACGTATAGAGCAAAAATATTTCACCGCCGTCACTCCCAGCTCCGGGCGTTATCACTCCCTTTCATCTAATTTATGTAGATTAGAGACGCAGGTGACTGGGGAGACCGTGTAAGTTCATTTTTCAGCTCTGCCAGTGTCAGAGGTATAAAATAACATAAAATAAACTAAACTAATAGAATATAAAATAAATTTTTAAAAAAGGAAATAAGATAAAATAATTAATAAAATAAAATAATGTTTTACTATAATAAAATAAAAAAATATAAAATAATTAATTAAATAAAGTATAATAATTTAATAAAATAAAATAAAAATAAATTAAAAGAAAATAAAATGATAAAAGAAAATAATATAATTTAATATATTAAAATAAAAATAATAAATTAAAATAAAATAATAAATAAAATAAGATAAAAAAGAAAAGAAAATAAAAAATAAAATTGAAAAAAAGAGCTTAATTTCTCCAAATCACAATATCATCACCAACGATGAGATTTGCTGAAATAACGCGACTCTGTTGAACAACAAACAAATATGATAAATAATGGACTCGGTGACCTGAACTCCTCTCCGCCTCGGGGCCGGGTCCCGCGTAACCATACGCCCGTGCGCCTATAGACCCGCGTACAGGCGCCCCTCCCCCCATCCATCCATCCGTCCGTCCATCCCTCCATCCCTCCGCAGCACACACACCCCCCCCTTCCCCCGGGGCGGGGCGTGCCCGGGGCGTGTCCGCGCGCGCGGGGGGGGGGTGGGTGGGGGCGTGTCCACGCGCGGAGCGGCGCGTCGGGGCGCTGAGCGGCGCGGAGCGGAGCGGGGGCGCAGCATGAGGGCGCGCCCCCCCTTCCCCGCCGTCCGGCCCAGCGCCCCCGCGCCATGGAGGGGTTCGCCGCCCGCGGCTACGGCACCGGCGGGCCCGACAACCGGCCGCTCTTCGGGGAGACCTCGGCCAGGGTAAGGGCTGCGGGGGGGCCGGGGGGGTGTGTGTGTGTGGGGAAAACTGCCCGGAACACGAATGGGGACCCCCAACCTCCCCCAGAATAAACCCCCGCGGGGGAAAATGCAGCAGCAACGCCCACCCCCTCAATACGAAAATACCCCCCAGTAATGAAGAATTCCCCCCCCCCGCCCCCCCCCCGGGATAACGACAGCCCTCCCCCGGGCTCCAGAGAAGCACCGAGTACCGCAGGCAGGCGGCCGGCGGAAAGGAGCCTGCCCTAATCCTGCCAAGGAATAAATAAACAAATAAATAAATAAAATAAAAAAAAAAACCCTCAACATAAAATAACAAAGAATATCCCCAGTTGTCCTCCCCTTCCAAAAAAAAAAAAAAAGAAAAAAAAACCAAAAAACCCCCTAACAAATCAAAACAGCATGAAAAATTGGTAAAGCGACAACAAAGCTGAACCCCAATGGGAAAATATAAAAGGAGACCCCCCCAAAAAAAAAATTCCAAAAGAATGAAACCCTTCAACTTGGCAGAATTATATAAAAAACAAGCAAACAAACAAACCAAACCAAAACACCCCAAACAAACCTCTCCCGATCAGGGCCTCAAAACCAAAATAATCTTATCAAAAACACCCCAAACAAACACCCCCCCCAGCCCCCCCCCAATGTAAAAAAAACCCGAACGCAAACCAACACATCCTGAGGAGCAAGAGCCCCTCCCCAAATAAAAAAAGAAACTCCCAAAACAGCTTCCCCCCCCCAAGAAATAAACTTCCAAATAATCCCCCCCCCCCCCAAGTCCCCCCCCCAGCCCCACTGGAGCAGGGGCTCGGGGTGCAGAGCCCCAGGGTGGGGGGGGGACCCTCTGAAGGGGTTTGGGCACGGGCAAGGGGGGGTCACCCCAACCAGGGTGCCCCAACCAGGCACGCATGGCCCTGCAGCCCCCCCAAAATGGGGCTTAGGGCTGCACAGCCCCCCAAGCTGCAGCTCCCACAGTTTTGGGGGTGTTTGATGGGGATATGGGGGGGGGGGCTGGTTTTGGTGCCCTCCTGGCAATTAATTATTTTCCCCCGCAGCAGTCGCTGACGTGCAGCGGTGGTGACTCTTCAGGTGTCAATCCCCCCATAAGCCGCTCGGCTTTTGGGCGCTGCTTTTGGGGGGGGGAGGAGGGGGCTCCCTGGTGTCGGGATCCCTCGGGAATCGCCGTACCCGTTTCCAGCGGGGTGACGACGGCACGTGGCTTGGGGTTTGCCCCCCCCGGTTGGAGAGGTTATGTGTCACCCTGCGTGTGGGTTTGGGGGGGCGTGGGCTGAAATTGCACCAAATTACTCACAAAAGTGGATAAAATGCATCTCCCCCCCCCCCCCCAGTACTTGGAAATGCTGCCAAAATTATAATGTTTAATGAAAATATAAATAAAGTGATGCCAGCCAAATTTTTTTTTGGGGAAAAAAAAAAAAAAAGAATGGTATGGGATAGGAGGAGGACAGGCGGGACCTCCACGAGGATGAATTGGGGGACGGAGGGACAGGTCTCCCCCAGCAGTGGGTGCTGGCCCTGATGGGGAGCGTTGGTGGCGTGGGGACCTTCGCTGCAGTGCCCTGCTTGGGGTCACAGTGGGGCAGGGGATTTTGGGAAGCCCCCAGAGGTAGGGACTTTTGGGGACTGGGATGTGCTGTTGGAGCCGGGCAGCGATCCTGGCAGGCAAACCCCAAATTTTCCAGTCCGGGTCAAGCTTTCCATCCCTCAACCCCCATCTCTTTCTGGTGGAGGCTCCGCTGGCAAAGGAGAGCGGTAAATGATAAACACGGGGTGCTAATTCCAGTTCCTGGGCTCGGACGGGGTCTGGTGTCCTGCATGTCACCCCCTGGTATCTGCTGGGGCTGTTTTTGGAACCCGTCGTATGGGACTGGCGGTGGCTGATGGTCTCTCGCTGCCGTACCGGTGTCTGACGGAGGAGGGATGGCTGTGCTGGCCGGGGGGGTTCCCCCACCATTCACTGGGGTTGCTGAGAGCCAGACGCTGGGGAAGTCTGGAGCTGGAAATGTTCCATCTCGGAAACGGTGAAGTTAAACGTTTTTCACCTTAAAATGGGAGGAGGTCTACCTGGAGGAGCACATCTGCCCACAGTCTGGCTTCGCTTTTGGGTCTCTGGAAGCGACATCTGGTACCAGCAAACCGGGACCCTCTGCTCGGGCTGGGCATGAGTCCACGGGGAGGGACAGGGTCAGCGCTGGTCCCTCGGGAAGACCTGTGCCCACATCGGGGGGGTCTCGCGCCTTTGCCGGTGGTTGGAGATGGATGTAGAGATGGGGATGCCCTCTTCTTGCCGCCTTATGCTCTCCTGGTCTCCAGCCTGGTGGCTTTGGGGCTAAAGCCACCCTTTGGGGATGAGAGAGCTGGGCAGCAGTGTCGGTCTTCTCCTGCCATGGTCCAGTGGCTCTTGCCAAGCTTGTCCTCCCGTGCTGGCTGCTGAGCAGAGGCTGGGGGCAAGCTGGTCCCAAAGAGGTCTCTGGTGGGAAGGGGGAGCGGAGTGAGACAATGCTGTGGATTCAGCTGTGGTTATGGGCATGCAGCACTGGCAGTGAGCGGGTGTGAGACGATGCCGAGCAAAGGCACGAGCAGTAAGGTGGCAAAGAGGAGACAGAGCATCACAGACGCGAGACTTTGTGGGGAAGAAAGTTGAAAGTATGAGCTGCTTGGGTTCCTCCGCGATGGGAGTGATTTAAATACAAGTGAGTGGGCGTTAATTGCTGTGGGTTGGAAGCAGAAGGCAGTAGAAGGAGACTGAGCGCCCCAAGATGGGAAATGAGGAGCCACTGAGGGCACAACAGCCTTTCTCTTGTGTCTGGCAGTGGGAGGGTGGCCGGCACGGGGCTGAGCGCAGCTCTTCTCCTGTATAGCAGTAGACTGTCTGCTGCTCCACATAGTTCAATCTGGCACGAGGTTGAGGTGTCCCCTCTGGCCGCCATGGGCTGCGATTGCTGCTGACCATCTGGGCTTGCTGATGTAAGGCATAAAAATGGCTTTTCCGTCATGCCTGCGGAGGTGCCACCAGGTACCCACCCTCCAGGGGACCAGTCCGTTCCCCCGTCCTGGCCAAAGCCTCTGCTGGGAGCTGCTTCCCCATGGGCTCAGCCCGCAAGCTGCTAACTTGGAGGATGCAATGAGCCGAGCTGGAAGCGGGTGAAGAGCAGAGCTCTGTCAAAGCCCGCGCTGCGAGTGCAGTGGTGCGGATGCGCTGTCAGTCCTGCCTCGGTTTCCCTCTTCCTCAAAGTAACACTGACCCAAATCCGGAAGGCTCTTGGATTGTGCCCTCCGGCTTTGCGAGGACTCGGTGCTTCCCGACCTGGTCGCCCTTGCCCGACCTGGTCGCCCTTGCCCAGAGGCGGCTGGAGGGAGCCCTCTGTGCCACCGCAGCCCCCCGGGGCCAGCCGGTGCCCTCCAGGCCCTGCAACACCCTCCCCGGAGCAGGAGGAGAGGGCAGAAACCCTCCTGTTTCAAAAGGCTGCTTGTGCAACGCTGAAACGGGGCGATTCATCGCCTTTCTGGTGAAGCAGCTGCTGTATGGCCGCACGGGGATCCCCGTCGGCGCGGCGCGGCGCGTGGTGCCGAGCTGTCGCAGGAGTCGGCGTCCGTGTCCAAGTGCTCCGGTGCAGGTGACCTCCCGGCAGCGCCGGCTGCAGCACACGTGCTCATCCTCTTTTTCTTTAATTTTTTCGCTCTAGCAGCTATCGTGGCAGGGGAACGCATAGTGATGCTGGAGAAAAATGCTGCCTGAATCAGCTGTGCCGGGTTCTGGCTGTGCCGTCTGGGTGCCGCGGCGTGTAGGATGCATGGCTCATCACTGCGTGCCCCGTATCCACGAGTGGCTGCGCGCTCGGACACGGCGCGGAGGTGAAAGGCTCCGTCATCCCCAATCCCTTTAGCCGTCTCGGCCTCTGCTTGTGTATTTTTAACCTTTTTGCTGCGCTAAGCTGCCTGGGGCTGAGGTGTCAGCGGGCACCGGGGAATACAGCCTCTGCCGCTTTGCCAAGCCTGGGATTTCAGGATCAGTGGCTCTAATCCCCGGATCCTGAAATACCACCTTCTGCCGGAGGTGCATTTGGAAAATTTTAGTGACCGTGGGTTTAACTGCAGGGAAGGGGATGCCCTGACCCGCCGGGACCGGCCGCCACGTGGCAGAGCCACTCCGCTGCCGGCATCCGTACCCGATCCAGCTGTCACCACCGTGTCCATCACTTGGTGGTGGGAGATGAGAGGTCCCTGTGCCGGGGGGACACTCTCTTCCGCACCTCATAAAACAGGCAGAGAGGAACACTCCGTGGTCACCGCCAAGTCCGACCCCCTCGTTTTCTCCTGGCGGACCGGTCTCTGTCCTGGCGAAACAGGTGATTTCTCCCCATCTTGAAACTGCCACCCTCCAAGCCTCTAGTTAATTAGGAGAAACCTAATCATGGCTGAGTTTCTGGATGGTGTATCCTGTCCGTAGGTATGTGACCATGTGTCTGTCCCTCAGAGCCTCTCTGCGCTCAGCGGGTTCGCCGTACGGGATGGTGACTCAATGCAGGCGGCTCCTTGGCTTTCCCTTCCCTTCCTCTGCCATTTGAAGCCCATCTCCCCACGGCACAAAGGGAGGGAGGGATCCAGCTGCTCACCTCTGGCCACCCCTTCCGGCCCTGGGGAGCTGAGCCCAAATGCAAACTCCAGTCCCCCTCCGTAAAACCGCCTTGGTGGGCTCAGATGGGTCTGTAGGGCCAGGCGGAGCAAAACCACCCTCTTCTCCTGGCAGGGCCTGATGCCAGAGTTGGTTTCGGGGTAGGGACCCCTCCACGTGCCGTCTAGCTTGAATTAATTCCAGAACTCAAAACTAACTTTACTTTAGCGTCAGCGGAGGAGCCCCGCCGAGATGCGGCAGTAAGCTCTCGTGGCGGTAGCGCACATGCATTTCGCCCCGTTACTTCTGTAATTTGCCTGGAGTTACTTCTCTTCGCCTGTTTTTGGGGGTCGGCGGTGGGTACCTCGTAGATGGCTCCCTGAGGCTGCTGTCGCCATCGCCGCTTGGGGAAATGCCAGTGAGGAGAAGGGGTTTGTGCCTGGCTGGAGGAGGATCTTGCACAGGGGGTGGTGGTGATGATTCCCTGTGGAGGTGGGTCACGTCCCACTCCTGTGGCCACCACCGCGCACCCAGGGCTGGGCGCCTCTGAGATGTAGGAGCACGAATGGTCTGGTTTTACTTTGAGGAGCCAGGGACTAATTAGAAGTTGTTTTTAAAGCTCAGCTTGCTGTGCCCTTTCCCTCGGGACCACTTGGAGGGACCCAACAGCCACCGACCAGGACATGGCATCTGCGTGTGACTGAACAGGCACCTGAGCTCCACTGCGCCTCGGCTTGGGGCTGGTGGTCCCCTGCAAGAGCCCGCTGGGCTCTCTGCTTCTCTCTCCGCTTTCTCCTCCTGCCCTGCTGCTGTGTGCATTGCTTCTTCCCAACCTAGGGCTTCTCCCAGTATGTATCAGCTCCCAAAATGTAACGCTGGGGGAAGAGAAGGGTGGAAGACCAGGTGGGGGGAAACCTGTGCCGCCTGCTGGCTGGGCTCGCTTTGGACAAGGGGCTTTTCGCTGCCTCAATTCTCGCAAATCGCTTTCTTTTAACCGTACCGATGTAATGACTCTCAGTACTGATTTAATTACTCTCAGTATAATTAATTAAAGTTCTGGGTTTTTCCTCTCTGCACATCTTTTCTGCTGTAGCTGTTCTAGCATTTATTTGGGGAACGAGCCGTCCGGGGTGTTACACCCCACTGCGTGCAACCCAGCCTGACTTCGGCGATAGATGTTTATACTCAGAGCAGCACCATGAAGAAAGGGGAGAGACGGGCATCCCGGCAGGGACGGGAATGTTCTCCTTTTGCATCAAATTGTTTCTTGCTCCAGCGAGTGCGTCAGTACTGGGGTCCTGCCCTGGGCGCTCCTCTGAGCCCGCTGTCACGCAGCCCAGTGTCACTGCCGGTCCTTGCCCTGGTGCCACCTGGGGTGGGATTGTGATGCTGATACTGAGGGATACCTCTTCCCGAGTGCAACAAGGTTGTCTCCTCCCAGCCAAGTGTTTTATATTGATGGGGAGCAGCAGAAAGAAGGGGGGGATATCTGTCTGTCCAAGCAGAGCCACCCCTGGGTGTGTTCAGGTCTGTTGGTGTTAGAGGGGAACAGCGGTGGGGGGGACACTTCATCTCCTCGCCAGCAGCCCACAAATTCCCACCTAAGATGCCACCAAGCCGTTCACTCTCAGGCACTGAGGCCAAACCAGGCTTTTTCCGACCACCTCCGTCTGCGCGCTTCCACTTTTTAAAATGGTTTTTAAAAGGATTTGCATGACTGTAATCGCTTTGGATGTAGCAGACGCCAGTTGCAAATGAGCGGACCTGCTGTGCGAGGACTTGGCCGGTACAACCTCCCTGAGGTCCGTGGAGTCAAGGGATCCTCTCTGGGTGGCAGAGCTCACCAGGGAGCCTCAGTGCTGCTGGGTGTACTGGGGATGACATGGGTGCTGGCTGATGCGGTGCTCTTGGCGTTCTCCATTACTGTTCTGTGTGGTTTTGGTTTTTTTTTTCTTTGGCGAGGCGTGCGTGTAACTGTCCTCTCTCTTCTTCAGGACAGAGTCATCAATCTAGTTGTTGGCGGCTTAACGTCCTTGCTGCTTGGAGTAAGTATCCTCTGTTCCATCCCACATTTTGTGCCTCCCTTAGGTGACAGGGTTAAAAACAGAGTTCCTCCCCAAAATGGGTGGTAAAACTTCACTGACTGAACAGGCTGTAGTTTGGGGCCCAGGTAGTCTATTTGGGGTGCATCCGTCTTTGGAAACTCCTTGACAATAGGGGAAGGAGAGTATCTTTCTTCAAGCCATGTTTTAAGATCTGACTGTGCCATAAAAAGCCCCAAGTCCGTGGGCAGATTGTCCATCCCGGCTGAACGTGAGGCTGGGTGAGATGACAGTATGGTAACGACCCAGGAGAACGTGTTTGCTTCTCTTTATTTCCTTCTATTTATGATTTATTTCCCTCTATTTATGGTTTATAGGAGTTTTAGCAAAGTTTTCCACTTTGTCTTGAGCTATGCTTACCCCAACCTTTAAGACAAACCCAACGCCATCGCGACTGCAGAGCATCAGTTCTGCGGTCCGCAGCGGCAGCACCGTTTGCGAGCTGCGGTGCAGGGGATGTTAGGGAGAGCCAAGGTGGCAGCTGCTGCAAAGCTTGGCTGCAGGGTTGCTCCTACACGGGCAGCACGCGCCACCGTGCCTGCTGCCTCTCCGGGTATTTGGAGGACAGTTTCCAGCAACAAGCCAGAGTAGCAAAGCTTTTATCTTTTTTTTTTTTTCCTCCACCCCCTAAGCCTGCAGTTGTGTCAAAGCAATTTTCCTCCAGAATTTTACATTTCCCTCCACCACCTCTTCACATGGTGGGAGTTAAAGAGCAGGGAGGGGCGTGCAGAGCTGGACGCGAGCGCTGCGGTATGCCAGCTGTCAGGGAGAGCCTCTTCCCGCAGCAGCTCTGAAGAGAGCGGAGCCTTCATCTTTTTTTTCCTCCATACAGGTCACTCTAATCAGTGCTTTTGTCTTCCCGCAACTACCTCCAAAACCTGTGAATATATTTTTTGCTTTCTGCATCTCCTTGTGTTGCATTTCTGCTGGCATACTTGTAAGTACCGCTACGTTTGCTGTGCAAGCTTTTGAGTGTATGACTGAGGATGAAATCCAAATAAAATCTGCTTTACGTGGTGCCGCCTTCTTTTTTACACTCTCCTAGAAAAGCTTTCCTGCCTCCATAAAACAAGTTGACAATGAAAGAGTGGTGAGCAGTTTTGTATTTACTGCAGAGTAAGCTGTGATGCCAGACTTGTCACCTCTGTGACAATGCCATCTGCAGCTGCCAGCTGAGACAGAAAGTAGGAAACTGGAGAGCAGAGCAGTGAGATGGGAATGCAGAGGTGGATTGTACTGCAGAAGACCAGGGGTGGAGCAAAACACTCCCCAGTAGTGGGGACAGTAGTGGGGACAGCTGGGCGCTCGTAGAAGTCAGTGGCCTTTCAGGCACAGGGGTGAGTTAAGGTGGCATTTCATCTGGGTAGTAGCAGAGGTTTCTCTACTCAACAGTTGCAGCATCCCGAGAGTTGGTCCCAAGTGTTGGCAAAGGGAAGTGGCAGGTCAGAGTTCTCAGTGGCTCCTTCCTCTGCTGTAGCTTTTCATACTCAAGAGTGTTCTCCTTCCTCCAGCTGTGACCTGGAACGGTCGCAGCCCCTCACTGCTGGGTAAGCTGGGAAGTTGTTCTGTGTTGCCTGGTCAGTACCAGTTTCTGGTTCTACAGCTCGTATTTCTATGGCTCATAGACATGACTCCGCCCAAGATCGATTGTGTAGTGCAAAACCTGGCGTGTGTCCTCATCAACTAGTGTGTAGCCAGTTTTAAATGTTTAAAAGCCAAACCAACCAACCCACCTGCCTTCTTCAACAAAGCTGACAAGATAACCCATGTTCTCATAGCCCATCTGGCACCCTCGTTTCACAAACAGCCTTGTTCGGTTGGACTGAATGACCTTTAAAGGTTCTATGGTTTTGGGGAGAAACACCTTGCCAAATTCTCATTCGTGTATTCCACAAGCATGCTAAGAAAACATAGGTGGTATTTCTTAATTGTTAAGAAAATTAGGTGGACACCGCACTCAGTCTTCTCTAGTCAGATGAAGCTGGGCTGTTTTACAGGAAAAAAAAACAAACTCAAAAACCCAAATCAACAAACCAACTTCCAGAGCTAGCTAGTTCAGTTACTACAGAAAGTTTCCTCAGAAGAGGTACCTGGCCTTTTAATACAAACTCCTTCTCTCTTCTAGATCTACTGGTATCGACAAGGAGACCTGGAACCTAAATTTAGGAACCTAATTTACTATATATTATTTTCTATCGTCATGTTATGTATATGTGCCAACCTGTACTTCCATGAAGTGGGTAAATGATGGACACTGGGAATACCCAGCAACAATGCTACTGTGTCAGACTGCTTTCAGCTCAGCTCTCGGCTCTACCCAAGACATTCCAGTGAGGACAATCAGCCCGAGAGGAAAGAAGTGGGTTGTGCAAGGATAAATCAGTACATGATTTTCATGTAAATGTATATGTAATGTCCCTCTTGTTGGGGAGAATAATTGCCATAAGACGTGACATTCTGCTTTTTTTTGAAGAGCTACTGTTGCACTTAATGAACATTCCAGTTGTACTGATGTTTCAGAATGGCACAAGCTTTTTCATTTTGGAAAAAACTGCATTTTTTTTTATTACTGTACAAATAAACTGCAGCATTGCAAGGATCTGTAGCAGTATAAATAAATGGCATCTTACAGTTATGTAAGACAAATACTCTTTATTTCGTTTAAACTGAATATACAATTATTTCTGTTCCCTAGGCAACCATTTGAAACTACAACTTATTTTTCACATTAACAAAACCACAGACTGAAAAAGACCAACTCTTGATTATGAAGAGCTAATTACAGAAATAAATAAAATAATTTATACATGAGTCTTTAGTTTCTACAGCTTTTTCTCTCAATCCCTAGCTAACAGGCTGCTGCTCAGCCTAGTGTCTGTTTCAACCCTTGAATGTAGGAATTAATGGGCTTCCTTTGCCCCGGGGCCCTATGCCCAAATTCTCACAGAGCCTTTTTATTTTTCCCCCCCAAGACTTTGCCACCTCCACACCACCCCCCATCTACTAAGTTGCTGCATAAATCACCTCCAGAGAGGTGGCTGGTAGTGTCATGTAAACAGTGAGTGAGACAAATGTTCCAGCTTACTCACAACAATCTTCAAAGTAGTTACAAGCTTGTGGGGGGAGGCTGGTGGGTCCCAGTAGCTTCCCTTTCTCATAGCCCTTCCCTTTTTATTCAGCTTGCTGTAGTGATGAAAGAAAATAAAAGAAAAAATAAAAAAAAAAATTCCACAAGTGATCTTTCTGAGCTCTGTCCGTTGCCAGCAACGGACTCCTCAGGAACAAGCAGACCAGGCAAGTCCCATAAGCATCTGTGTCTTCTTCCTATGCCATAGACGTACTGACAAGCCAGATGAGATGGGAATACAGACCATTTCTTCATGATGCTGCCCATGCTCCCTGAAGTCTTTGATGGAAAACATTTCTTCCTGAAATGTAACAGTCTCTCACTCCATGTATTACAAGAGTCAGTAAGTGCAGAAATCCTCACCCATTCTTCATGAAACGTGTGCAAACTGGTTCTTGCTGCGGCACTAAGAGGCTACGGTCCACAATCCTTGACTTCTGTCCAGTTTTCCAGGTGTGCAGTTCAGCACACCAGTAGCGCATCAGATCAGAACCGAGCACGTGGATCCTAGCAGTGAGCGCTGCAACAGATTCTTTAAAACACTGGAACACCCTGGCTGAGACGCAGTACGTCAGGCTTCAGTTGGCTGCTCTGGAACCCTTTACAAATGAGGTAAATAGCCTGAGCAGAGAAAGTGCACTGTAGTCATTTCAAACTGGAAGTTTCTGTTCAAAGACACAGACTGACTGCTTTCTTTGGAAATGTGGCACAGGGTTGTAACTAATTTCACAATGCAGACGTGGTCAATAGAAAATGGGCACAATTACCGCTTCTCAGTGACAGCTCACTAAATCTTCAACATCCTTTGAATCTTCTGAGTCAGGACTGCCCAACGATGAGCCAATAATGTGTGACCCGTCTCCGTGATGCTGCAGGATAGGATCTATCAAGAGACACGGTACATCAGAACTGTTACTTACGGTGCCACTATAACAAGATATAAAATACACATCTAGGAGACCAAAAATGCTGTCTGGAATTTTAACCAGTTTTAAGCGATGTTACTCAAATGAAGCTAGTCAGTTCGCAGTTTCTAGTTTCAAGGTGAGCTATGCCTAATATGGATGCAACTGGTGTAACTCACATTTGGTTTTGTCAGGTATTACTGTATAAGGCCCAGTGCTGACCCTCAGATGGCTCTGCAAGGAGGTCCCTTCCTCTAGAAAGGAGTATTTGTTAGGTGCAGCAGTGGGAGAAGATATCTGTGCTGCTTTCACGTCTGAGATGACTCTTGGCATTGGGAAGTGTGGCACAAGCTAGCAAGCCCTTTCAGGTGAGTGCTGTGCAAACACACCCCCAAATAGCTCAGCCCCTCACCATGAGAGGCATCAAGTGCATTTCTGATGCCTCTGGTCTTCTCTCAAATAAGAAACAAATTTCATTCAAGCACCAGTCATGAAGAAATGCACACTAAAGAAAAAGTTACTCATTAGCTTATGTGTACTAATTCACAGAATCACAGAATCATCAGAGTTGGAAGGGACCTCTAGAGATCATCTAGTCCAACTCCTCAAGGGTGATGGAAACAGCTCAGCAAGTGATGAAGCAAGTGCTGTTCTAATTAATGCTCTTCCCACACAGTTAAGTGGGACTTTCTTCCATGTCTATTGATCTAAGTGGGGAAACCAACTTGCTAAAAGTTTCATAGCAATGACATGGAAAATTATTTAAGAGAAAGCAAGGATCTATGAAGTGTTGTTTACAGTAACTCAAAAGTGCCATACTGCTTTAATGAATCCTAGCTGCAGCATCAACCATATGAAGGGGACAGATGTACCTGTTAGAGTTGTCAGGGGCAAGACTGATTCGCTGTCTATATCATCCGTTGTCTGGATAAAACCATGAGAAGAAGGAACAATAAGCACAGTCTCATCATCTATTGTAGGCTGATCAACTTGTTCTTCTATTGTTGGAGAACCCAGGTCCTGCGCAACACAGAAGAACAGGACATGAGAGTGTGTTCTTGGTAGAATAAACTGAAAAACCTGCTTTGGTCAGCCATACTCCATAATGTGCAATAGACTCCGTGGGTGCATTTTATCTCATTAAACTGAAATGTCAGCATCTGAGCTAGTTTACTTCAGCATTTATAGGGCATGTTTCATCCTAGTGCAGGCATCTAAAAACAAGATGAGAAGAATTCTACTCTGTGAGCAGTATGAGGGCAGGAGAAGAAGAAAGGAGAGACTGCAAGGTAGAGATAAAATGTTCTCTTGTACATCAAACATTTTGTTTCTAACGAGGAATAATTAAGCTTTTCCAGTACTTGCTGTCTAGATGCTCTGAGATACCAAAGCAGTATCTTTATAGTACTTACCAGCTCCACAAACACAATGGTTCTACCTGAACTTAATACTTGGCTTCACTAGTGCTGCTGCTATGTCAAATTTTAACTACTGGACACAGAGCTCAAAAGACCCGTGTTAATTGCTGTGTCTTGCTTGCCCTGTAACTGAATCTCAATATATCAAAAAACTGGCAACACACTGATTCCTTGCAGGTACTACTTGTCAATACCCCCACCCTCTTTCAGTTCCATAATAGCTGCTGCTGCTGTCTCATTGCTGGCTCTTGCAGTTCTCGCACTGAAATGGCAGTAACACATCTGGCTTACTCAGTGTCATAGCACACTCCGTCAGAGTGGAAAGACACCCTAGATAGTACTGCCAGAATAAGCAGAGATATTCGGATTCCAGCTTGTGTGTGTAACATGCGTAAGGTTTGTTCAAGCTTCGGGAATTGCTGATGCAAAACGCTAGGCAAACATTGCTGGCAGAGTAGAAGGTACCTGGATTTAACCCTGTTTTCCGAGGGAGCAGGAAATGTTTGGCAACAGTTACAGCTCTCTCTGTTCAAGAAAATCCTGAAGTTCCTCCACCTATTTTTTTTTTTTAGGAAAACTTATTTCCCTATATAGTTTCAAAATGTTTTTGCAAAGGCAACTGCCTGCAAACCCCTTCCCTGGTGCTGCTGAAGGGGAGTTGACTACCTGTGCTGCAGCTCAGTGCGTAAGACTTGGTCCAAACGTGTACCCATTCACGCAAGGCACAGTATGCCTGACCTGCAAAAGCAGCTTTCTGCAGAGAGCACAGCTGAACATGCCCACTATAAGCAGTATGTCGCAAGGCTTGAAACTGGGAAAAGGAGGCGTGAAAAACTAAAGAAGCCATTGTGGCAAATGGGCACCTTTCCCAGCCAGAAATAATAAAACCCTGCAGCATGACTGCCTGCTTCCCACTACCCACACCCACAGTGACAATACAGTACTGGCAAGTGCATAAAAATAACACTGGCTTAAAGAAAGCAGAATTTAGGCATGTGTTTCTAGCGTAACTTTTCACTTAGAATCACTCACAGTCAGTTCACTATTTCCTAGAATTTAAATACACATGTCAAACTTGAATCTGACTAGGAGCGTAAGGCAGATTAGAATTACAAACTCAGTTTGTTTTTATGTATAGAAAAAAAGTTTAGTACCTCTTTATATCCTGCTAGCCATAAGCAACTTCTACAATGTTTAATTAGGAACTAGGTTTGTAGCAAAGCTTCACTAATTCTACCTTGAGAAGCTGAAATTCTAAACTGAGAGTAGAAAGCTGATGGGCTGCCTAAGCCATTGAGAATCTTATCACAACTATAGCAACCACGAGACAAAGAGGAAGAAAATGGAAGAATAATCCCCAGCTTCGGATGTGTTCAAGATCCAAATACTTCTGCAGTAGCAGAACGTCGAGATGTACAAAGATCATTCTCTTCCTACGAGAATAATGGATACACAGTGTCTATTAACTTTTTCAAAAGCAAAGCCTAACGAAGTCTAAGCATATCAACAATGGATTTTCAAGACTGACAAAGCAGAATTACAGCAACTGTAGAGCACGGTGCTTAAGAGAACAGGATGGAGTATTTGAATCCAACTCTTATCTTTCCACAGTCTAACCTAATCAAGCTTCTAAGAAAAGAGTTATTTTCTACCCACTGAAGAGAATTATCTTCTTTTCAACATCTCTGTTTTCTTTGACTTACTCATTATGATAGTTCCAGCAACTGAAAGATGGAAGAATTTAGTATAAACAACCCAAATCCCTGAAATAATTTGTATAAACTCATTTCTGCATCTCAGGTGTTGGAGCTGAATAAAACCGAGGCCAGAGAGAGAGATGGCTTAAATGCTTCAAATTCCAATTTAACAGATACTTAACTGGAGTACTATGTTTAATAGAAGTCCTCAAAAATGGAAACTGTGGTGCACCTAGAAATTATTAGATTCACAGAGCACAAGCTAAATACTCTACCTCACCCCCCTTGCTCAGCAGTCTATCTACCTGTAAAGTACATGTGTTGGACAATTAACAGCCTAGTTTAAAGCAACAGCATATAACAGTAATCAGATGAAGGCAACTGTTTGGTGCCACTAATACTCCTGCTTTCCACAGTCATCACACAAAAAACTCTGAGTATTAAAGCAACTCCACAGCTAGTGAGGTATTCAATACTCCAGATGACAACAAATATAAGCCTTAGCTCCAAATTAAATCCTATCGCTTTCACACCCATAACATATTGACAAAGTTCAAGAATAGAGGATCTGAACAAAATGGTCTTAGAACTATGATACAGATGAAATCACTGACATATGAACAGCTTAACATAAAGGTCAAAGATGCAGTGAAATCATTCTTGCAGCAATGGGGAAAATAACGAGTATCATACACTCCCTTACCTCAGTAACGTAAGTGCTGGGTAAATCAGAGTGAGAATCCTCTTCCTGTTTCAGGCTGGCATCCGAAATCTCCTCCTCGGTTCTTACCATAACTCCATCCATCAGTTCACTGCTATTCCTGCTGCTGAATTTGGAGGCATCATCTTCATTATAGGCTGACTGCTCTTCGTCACTCAGCTTGGACTGATGGATATCATCTGGGAAAGTATTTGTTTCTAGGGTATCAGGAGGATCCGTCAGGTCAGCCGACTGAATGTCTGAATCAACACTAAGTTCCGCCTGAGTGACAGAGGAGGAGATATCTTCAGCAGCAACGGTGCGAATTATGACACTTGGCGTGTGGCACTGCACTGTAACATTGTCACTTGTATTTAACAAGTGCTCTGGCTGCAAGCAGGATTTGCAAAAAGAGATGCAAACAAAAAATGTCAGAGACTTTCCTCCAAGTATCTTCAAATCTTTCAGCAAATAAAAGCAAAAGGATTCAAAGAACTCATTACTAAGTGTAATTTAGTTTTACGCATATGGTATGTCAGCCCAGATCATCTGTTGACCTTTCCTGGCCTTAAATGAGGAATTACGAGGCTGAATTTAGTATCAACTGTTCTATAATTAACAAATAAAGTAAATACGTAATGAAATAAAAGCAACTGTTCAGGTGATGATCGCCATAGGTTCAAAAGATCAGAGCTTTTCTTCCTGAGTTTTGCATCACTTTTGCTACTCAATCTCCAGTTTGCTTCCCCTTCCCTCCCTATAATAAAAGGTTATACTTTCACTACTACACAAGTTTTGTGAATGCCAATATTCGTTTGTGAGAGTAAAATCAGGAAAATACCGTGTTTTGTTTTGGTGAGATAAGCCACTAGATGGAGACATGTTCAGCCACAGTAAGAACCAAATTGCTTACTAAGCTGTTTTCAACCAACTTGAAGTTCCTTTTTAAAAACAGTACAGAAAACCAAGTTCTCACTCTCAGTAATTTAAGCAAAGTAACGTGGTTATGACTTAAGAACTGCTTTACAAATTTAACATGCATATATAGGGGCCTGCATTATTATGCTCCCTTCCCCCCACTGCCCAAACTCCAATCCCTTCATTGCTCAACATACATACCGATAAGGCATGAACTATGATCTGCTCTGGGGAGGCTGGAGCAGCAGCAGCCGTTAGGGTCATGGTAGGACTAGTCGTCAGTGTTAAAGGAAGGCCTTGGCTTGAGCTTGTCTGTAGTAAGTATGTACCCGGTGTTCCAGTCGGCTGGAGATGGAAAGACTACAAAAGACAACACAAGTTTAATACCCAAACACACTGCCTTCTGGGGCCACAGCAGGCACTCAGAGCATGCTTATTTACATGAACTAGCCTAACTGTAACTCCCCTGGAAAACAGACAAACAAATCCAATCTCTGCAGCATTGGTTGCTGTACTGCACTCAGGAAGTAGAAACTCATCTACAGCCTCTGGCTACCAAGACACAAGTATTAAGGCTAAGAGTGAAGCAGTACTGTATTATGCTGTACAGCAGCAGGTAAGAAAGGAACAAATTCAACTTACTCTTAGCATTGAGATGAAAGAGAAACTGTTCTATAAGTTTAAGTACAATGGAACTGAGAGAATCTTTGCTTGCTGCGAGCTTCCCCTGGCTCCGTTATGTCAGATTTCAACAGAAAAAAAAACACAAACCAAGCACAAAAGAAAACTTGATAGCACTAAGACATTAAGACAGATTCGAAACATTTAACTGTAATTCACATTTTACTCCACAGCCCTAATGAATTACACCTTGAGAAATACAGTTTACTTTGAACTTTTAAGTTTTAGATCTCTTAACTTCCTCTTCCCACTTGAGAACTGTTTTTTTTTGGGAAATGCACAGTTCCATAGTGTAAGAGGCGGTTAAAAGAAAAGCACGGTAACAAATTACAGTTCTCTGTTACTTACTGGAAGAATCTCAAAGGTCTGTAGTGTTCCACTGTTTAGCGTTATTGTCTCAGAGTCAACAGTAGCAGTAGGGGAATCGGTTGAGGCTGCAAAAGGACAAAAGAAAAGAAAAAAGTAAGTATATAAACCAAAATGTTTCAGCGCTGCAGAAAGCATAACATGCTATAATTACTACATAGAAGGGTACTGTTGATTCCAGTAATAAGAAAAAGAAAACTGGCTGCAATCCTAATGACGAGGTTCTCTAATTGTACCCAAGATAGGATACTATTTAAAGCGGGCATTCTACAATCCAAAAGAGTAAAAGAAAGAAAGTATGGTTTTAGTGCACAGGGATAAAAGCAGACAAATAAAGTTATCTGATGTGATCTAATTACTTTTTGTAATGAGATTTATAAGATGGTCTGGTGTAACAATATTGTTTGGATCACGTACTACTTGCTTTAAAGTGGTGTCAGGTTTAATACTGCTGTATCCCACGGACCTCTTTTTTTAGGTGTTTTCAATCTTTTCTGCCCTCCACAGTATGTCCACCACTGATGAAACATCAGATGCTCCCCAAGATATTTGCCTACCCTGTGTGTTATGACTGCAGTGTATAAAAGCTGTAAGTATTGTTAATACAAGTGTGTGATTATTTATGCAATAATCTCCATTAATTCTAAAAGTAATGAAGAGAAGCACTGAAAACAGTTTACGTATTACAACATTTCAAGATCACTGGGTCCAAATAGCTTGTACCCAAAACTTTATACAATATCAAAAAACCTATTCAGAACCTTAATTATGACTTTTACTTTATCTTACAAAACTCACAAGTTCCAGGAAGCTGGAGACAAATACATACTTTGCCTGGGATTATCCAGTAATTCCATAAATACTGAAAGGGCAAAAGACCTACATGATGGCAGCAGCGCTCGAAGCACTGGAAACTTGGCCATCTCAGACTCTGTGGCTTCAAAGTAGAATAATTTTTATTTCCAAAGAAGATACAAGTTTTGAAGCTTTTATTGTTGTAGTGGCATGTTCAAGGTTTCCTCTGCAGGTTTCCTGGCACCTAGTAGCAGAGAGCTGTTAGGTGTGGCCTGTCTGTTACCTAGCCAGTTATGTTCATAAAGCTTACAGGAATTACCCACTTGAAACCTCGAGCCTTCTATCAAATGGGGCTGTAAGTGGCTAATAGGTTCAGCTCTCATGGGATTGGGGAACAGACAGAAAAGACACAGTACAAAACTCATTTGGATTACACAAACAGAAACTCTTCAGCAAGGCAGACTAAAATGGGGAAAAAGGCTTGTTATGCAGACAGAGGCAAGTGACATCACAAATTAACCTTTACAGGATTCAACTCAGAAAGAACTAAAGGTTACAGAATACCAGCACATCTTGCCTGCTCATCAAAACCCAATAGCTTGGACCAAGCTTGGTTCAAAGTATAAGACCACTGATGTATTAGTACAGGTAAAAAGTTACTGACTTTGTGTTGTGTGACATTTAATTAAGAAGTAAACCAGATAAAATGAAGGTGGCACTTAACTACATTAAGATAGGCTAATATAATGAAATTATAAACAAAAAACTGTCTACCAAATGCCTACCTAGTCAGTCTGAATAAACAGTTCTTAGCCTGATCAACTAATTTTGTAACGACCAAAACTGAAGCACTAAATTTTCCTAATAAAATTCACAAATGACAAACAGTGCAAAACAGTAGGCAATGGAGATGACAGACTGCATATGGGGTGGCTGGATTGGAGTGACTGGAGTTACTTAATAAGATAAATTACAAAAACAAACAATAAGAACTACAAACAATAAGAACTACAATAAAGTAGATGTGGTAATAAATGTTTGATAATGAGCATATTTCATCCTTAAAAGGACAGGAATCACCAACTTAAAAGAAATATAGTGGTTATAGCAGATCACCAGCTGAACATCAGTGTGACTCAGCAACTAATACTTTCAAGCGTTTGTGCCTAGAAATAACTGCATAATACAGAGCAGGACCAGAAAAAACATTATATACCTTCCTGCTTGAGCGTCCTTCATCACAACTTAGGAACAGCAGTGTATATATTATACAAAACGAGATCTTGTAGATGGTCTAGATAAGAGCTACCAGAAGAAATTTAAGGGATAAACTTATATTCTGTATCTCCATTAAGAAGCCTGTATACTGAAGCCTTTTCAAAGAACACATTATATGGCAAGCTCTTGTGTGCATGCACACAGACACCTACAACCCCTATGTCCAGGCACTCCAGTTGCAGCTTCTTGGTACTATCATCATAGTAATATCTACATTTGCCTAACAAAATTAGAAACGGGCAAATGGAATGCAGAAATTCTTAATCTGAAATTATGGCAAGACCAAAGCAGAATGAATGCCCACTCCTCCTTCACCATCTTAACGTAAGAAAGCTTTAGGTTTCATTAGAGGACAGAGAGTCATTCGTTTCAGCTACTTACAGACATGCGTAATCTGGACTGGAATCTGCAAAGCTGCCATAGGGCTTGGTGTGTTGCTTGCGTTCTCCTCTAAGCGAGCCACTCGAATCTGCACATGCTGAACTCCCGAACTGGAATTAGCGTTTGGTAATCCACTTCCAGATTTGTTCTCCGAAAGCTGGTGCCCTGGATTGTTTTTTTGGTTCTCATGGAGTTGTTTAAGACCCTTTATCAGCACTGAGAGAAAGAATACTCATGCTAAAGCATGCTGAGGAAGCCCATTTGAAATGCTGCATGTGACATCTATCCAAGATGAAAAAAGTAACCAAAATCCTTCTGAATTTGGAACCTGAACAATTTATAGAGATATAGCAACTAGAAATTTTGCACATACATAAACCCCATTTATCATCAACTACTGGAGAGAACTTGATTTTCTTAAGGAACCCAGACATTTTAGGATGCTTGGGAAGAAAAAAAAAAACTCATAAAATTTTGGACCTCTCTAAAAACATGTACAGTATTTCCCCAAGCTACAATCAAGTGCCAGTATCACTAGTTGTGTAATGCTGCTATCAGAAGTAAAGCCTCCAATCTTACAAAACACAGAAGCTGATTTGCTCAAGAGGTTGACAGAAGTGTCACTGGAAATAGGAAGGAAGAGAGAATTAATCTCGCAGTGGCTATACTACAATTCTTCATCTGTGCATGAAGTGGCCCATTGCCCCAATAAAACTGAGGGAGTGGTTGACATATACGAGGTAACAAGAAGTTGAGTCCTCTGCTTTTCTAGCTTTCGATACAGCAAACTGCTTAAACACCTCCCACTCTTCACAGCATGACATTTTGATTGGGAAAAGAGAGTGGATCCTGTTTATTCAGTGGTGTATTCACATTACGAATTAATTGATGCAATAACTGTCTATTAACATATGGTTTATACCTTATTAAGCCTAAAAGGGCTACCCTCTCAATTGCAGCCTCCAGGCATGACTAATATATAACTACAGTGATGACCACAGCAAAAGTGTCCATTAAATTACACCTTTCATTATAACATGACTAATATCTCTGATTTTTTTTTTGTCCTGTGCCTGAGACAGAGAAAAGGAGGACTGCATGAAAGGTCACAGAGACTGAAATACCCTTTGGCAGTGGTACTAGTTTCTCCAACCAAGAACAAGAGCTATAAGAGACATATTTGGGGAGTTTTATCCTCCCGATTCCTCCCCTCCGCCTCACTGTGCAGCTACTAGATGACCTCTGTTCTGTCTACAGCTAAGGTTCAGCACCTCACACAGATTACATTTTAACATTTTAAAGGTAACGGATCTAACCTGAGGTGATACTGTTAGGCTGCAGATACATATCCTCTTCCACCTCAAGGGGTCACTGCCCTCCATACCAAAGATCATCATCATCTGAGATCTGCCAGCTGAGCTGCTTATATACATGCTCTCACTTGAGCCAGAGCGAGGGGAGTTGGCAAAATCTACTGTTTAGTTGTATACATCAGCTTGGCTTGTTTCGACTGAAACACTTAAGGATCGCTTGTAGGAGCAACTCAGCCAGCAGATCCAAGGGGCCAGTAACTTCCAGCAAAGGAGCACTATGCTCTTTGGCCAGCAATGCTGTAAGTAGACAACAAAATGCAGCCTTATTCCTTTGACATTTGTGAAAGGAGCTTTCAGAGAGAAGTATGCAAGTAGTACATTACCAGGGAATGAAACATCTTTGTGGTTTGCAATCTGTCTTTTAATAGTCCACCATTTACTCCTAAGCCACTGTGGTGAGCGGACACTACTCCATCCTTCAGCTAGTAAATCCCAGTTGATGTCATTTTCATCAGAAACTTCAAGTTCCGCTATCCTGGCAGGACACAGAAAATATGTACCTGTTAGAAACTACCCTCCAGACTGGAAGGGGTGTTGCACATCTCTGGTCTTGTCACACGTAACAGCGGCAAAATGGCATGCTAGTGAATAATCCACCAGAGCTCACGAATAGACACAGGCTTCCAAGGCTCCACGCTGCCAGAGGTCAAGCAGAATCATAAACAACAGAAGATGGACTAGACCTGTTAAATGATCCAGTCCATCTCCTTGCCATGCAGAATTATCCTCCTTATTTACATATACATTAGGAGTTTGATCAGATTATGGTGAGCATTCCAAATACTTGCATCTTTTCTCTTCGGAAAACCATTCCCCAAAAACATCTCCAAGGCAGGAAATACTTCCTGAGATTCACTCTGAGCTTCCACTTAATTAATTTCATGGTATGAAGTTTACTTCTGCTTTTTCCTAAATAACACTCATCCGTCCTTAACATAGATTTTTGCCTCCTCTCAGATGCTTCTTAGCCAAAGTAGATGAAGTTAACTACAGTATTAAACAATTCCTCATAAATCAATCCCATCAGGCTCTCCAGGTAAGAGACAGTCTTCACATAATTTTGGCAGATGTTATGCACACACTGGATTCTACCAAGAATCTGTTTGAATACTATAAGTCTCTCTGAATTGCCTCCAGCTCATCTGTATCTGGAGCATATGAAAAAGAGGTGAACAGTGAGAGGAAAAGTTTTGTGAAAGTTAAGAAAAGTTCTCTTCACAAAGCAAGAAATAGCACTGAATACTCTTGCTAGCTAAAAAAAACCCCAACCAAACCAAACACCAAAAAAAAACAACCAAAAACCAAGAAGGGGAAAAAGAAATAAGCTACCAAACCCAACCAAACAACACTGTAGGATGAGTTAAGGATATCTGGACAGACCAAAACAGATACCATTTGTAGAGAAATATTAAGAATTATAACCAGATAACCAGCACATTCTGAAATGTGGAATCAGTTTCCTCATTTTGAGTTCAAGTCAAACAGCCTCAGCAAATTAGTGAATATTGCTCTGTAAATAATGTTTAGATTCCCTGCATGTCTTGGCTTTTTATTCCCACCCAAAACTAACAACCCATAAAAATCCACTGGCTAAAAAGCCTGAGTTAAAGGCATTCAAAATGGGAGAAGGACTGGAAGAGCAAAAGATTTCCAAAATTACTACCAGGTTGCCAGTTCAAATGTAGTCAAAGATGTTGATATCCAATCAGTGTTTGGTGGCCTACATGAAATTAATTTGCAGTCTCGGTTTAGTCCTTCGTAGACAAGACGTCCACATCACAGAAACCACCACCACACTTGACCCTTGTTGGTCATCTCAGCAGAGAGGCCAAGGACTGAATGGGCAGGGAGACTGAACTACCCTCCAGTTAAGGGTTAAAGTGCATTGGTGGGGCAACGTGTGGGAAGCTTGCACGGTCGCTGCCTGTGCTGTACCTTTTCTGTGGAATAAAGAAGACTTCAGTCTCCAGGGTTTTCAATCTGACACCTTTCACGAACACTAACATTCACTAAAAAAACAAAAAACAAAAAATATGTTCAATAATAAGTCTCTGGGAACTGTAAACACAGCAGTGATTTCTGGAGGGTTCTAGAGTTTTTAGTGTCTAAGAAACCAGCAAAAGGGACCCCAATGGAATCCTGCTAGCATCATATATTAAAACTTTTAAAGTAACTAAAATAACAAACCTCAAGATCAGATTTATTTCATCTTCCTTGGTCCACTCAGTGCCCCCACTTTGTTTCCAGTTGAGATAGTTGAGCCATTTAGAGCGGCACTGCTTTTCAGAGCGTGTCCCGACCCGTTCTGCTACGGCAGCCCATGATACACCTTGTGTGACAATGTCACCTGGTTCTGTGCTAGTTAGCTCATGCACTACTTCCGCTAGTCTTTTTTCTTCTTTCTCTGTCCACTTTCCTGAAAGAGAGAAAAGCCCTCCAACTTAACTAACAGCAGATGCCTTCTGTTCTGATCTGTAACAGACATTTATCTTCAGTGCCTAACATCTTATTCCAGATGCAAATATTGAAGATATAACTGTTCTTACTTACTAACAATTTATTTTATACCCATTCTTGATTAACAAATGCATAATCCTGATATAGTTAAAGATGTCTCTGCTCATTGCAGGAGGGTTGGCCTAAATGACCTTTAAAGGTCCCTTCCAACCCAAACTATTCTATGATGCTCTAATTCCATTGTTTTGCTGCCAAGTTTCTTTCTTTTCCCCTCACAGATAAATGAAGCCACACAGAACTTAATCAAAATACTGACCCAAATCAAACTGGTCCAAGCTAGCTGAATTGTATTAGTTGAAGTAAATTAACCACGTAACAATTTAGTATACAGTAA
This sequence comes from Vanellus vanellus, assembly GCF_965231255.1. NCBI lineage: Eukaryota > Metazoa > Chordata > Aves > Charadriiformes > Charadriidae > Vanellus > Vanellus vanellus. The sequence continues at coordinate 8,648,464 of NC_138905.1, forward strand.
TTACATACGCTCTGACTAAATTTTCCTTCCATTTGAATATATACACTACAAAATAAACATACTTTACTCCTAAAGTGCACCTGTCTCTTAACTGACACCAAATATACAGTGTATGTTTACAAACATTAAACACAAAGGAAAGTACTTTTGAATCCACTTGAATAAAATAAGCTCCAGTGGCATAAATGTATGATGGATAACAGACTGCAAAAGTAAACTGTGTTCTGATCTTTATGAAGTGAAACTGGAGAAACCTATACCAAATACGTTCTAAAAATGTTCCTGGATTTCACATTCCTCAGTTCAGAGTTACACATCTCTGAAAACACCGCTGACAAAGGCAAAGGTGACAGTTTTAACTAGAATATCCATTACTCACACCAGCATTTACCTCACCTGTGTTGCAGGTATCCTTCATCAATCTACATCGATCTTTTACAGATGAAGCACTTCTCCCCAGCGCAGCTCCTATTGTGGCCCAGTCATTACCATGCTTTATTCTCAGCCTAAATAGAAACATGCTCATCAGCACTACATCCAGTTAAGAGATTACCAAAATATCAAACATGCTCTAATAAAAACAGGATAAGCGTGCAGTCTACAGGCTTAAAGACAGAATGGGGAATCACTTTGACACTACCACATTAACATATTTTCTGTCATCACCGCTAATTTTTCTATGGGTTTCTAGAAGCTTTTTGGGGCAGCTAAGCCACAGGATACTCACTTATAAAATGTTTAATATCTAACTGTGTTGCAGAAATGCTGTGAGGCTTAATTACTGTGTTAAATACAACATGCATGTTTAGATAAACAGCCAACATCCATTCAACACAAGTTCCTCAAGGATTTTCAGGTGGTACAGAGATCCCTTGAGAAATGTGAATGCCTGACAAAACCCCAGGCATCCTACAATTTAAATGAGGCAAAACACTGTACAATCATGTTCATAATTTTGACTATTTTCCTCCCACACATGACAACAGGTTGCTTAACATGTTGAGCCACGACTACATTTGACGTATCCATCAACACAATGCAATATAATCCCTTCATTCAGCCCAACGTGGTTTCTTCAAACTGCTCAACCCTGGAAAGCTGCAAGAGGAGATAAGGTCTGCAGCCTCTCTTCCTTGATCTACCAGGTTCATAGTCCGAATCAAAGAGCCTTACTGACAATTTAAGTATCTCTCCAATATTTCATAGGGGAGATCGTGCCCCTGACCTGCCACTTTCTTTAGAAATAACTTTTGCTCAAGTTTCCCAAAGAAAGGGAATTTCTATTTTTCACAAACATAACTGCAAATGTTGACTGTGCTTGTAAAAATCTGAAACACTACTAGTTTCAACAGAAGGCTTGCTTTAGAACTTTGTTGCATATTGCTTATGTCCTGAATACACATTAGAAAACATTAAAAAATAATCCAAATGTAGTTTCATTTTTCTTCAGATTATTTTAGTAACCACTACTTTCTGGTAGAGCTGGAGCAGTCAAATATACTTCTAACTTTTCAGTGATTTTGTTAGACCTGTAAAAAGTACACAAGCTAATAAATATAAACAAGGTAGCATGATCTTGTCAATAAAAAGACTTACTCTTTAAGCTTTTCAATTTCCTCAGGTGTATACCTAAGCAACAGGTAAATAAAAATACATCATTTTAACCAGAAAGCATACAACATAAATATTTTTGTTTTACTAACCACACAACACACATTTAGTTACAAAAAGAGATTAAGGAATTTCAGCTGTAAGGACAATCTGACTGAATGCTTCAAAAGAACGTGAAGAACAAATGCCGTTTACCACATTAATGCATTTCTAAGGTTATCTGGTTTAACATTCCTCTCATTTGCCAGCAAAATTCCTCAATCTCGGTGCTCTTACTACTAAGAACAGAATTAGAATTTTGTGTATTAGTCTCTCAAATATACAGCTATTTTTAACTTCCTGTCTCAGTTCACAATCACCATAAGACTGACTTTCCATTAAAAAAAAAAATCAGCACTGACATAGCATTTTTTATTTTCAACTACCTTTAAAAACTAAAATCTAACATCCTTTTCAGCACTTCTGGATGGTGCCATACCCACTGCTTTACAGATAGGCAAACTAAGGGCACAGGGTTGAAGATCAATTAGCTCAAGGTCACAGTTCTAGAAAGAAACTAGGTCTCAACAGATCCATGCTTGTGTCAGTCATCTGTTCATATCAGAATCCTCTCTGCACCTTTCTTTTTTGTGGGTTTTCTTTTTGTTTGTTTGTTTTTTAAAAGAAGGTTCTGATACCATCAATTTAACACAACTATTGTCAAGGTTGATCTACCAGAATTCAGCAGAGGTGACTTATGATGAGGAAGAGGGAGGTGCATTTGGCTAGAATCTCCTGTCTCATGTATAACATTAAATACATGACCCTACTCATACCAATAAAACCATGCAGCATTAGTTTTTCATACTTTCCAACATGGTTTCTGTCATCATACATGCGAAGAACTCTTCTATAGACAGCAAAGAGAGGCCGATTCAGACCCCAAGCTATTGTCCTGTAGAAATCTTTTCTTTCATCTTTTGACATTTCAAATATGATTTCAGTGGCATCTTTTATTCCACGGGCCTACAAGAAAGCATTTTAAAAAGAATGAAACAAAAAGAAAATCACAAACAATACACTTCAGATGAAGTCTCCTAGAAATGAAGAACACTTAAGAACTGAAGCCTAGCATACTATTATCTACAGTCCAAAAGTTACACTGAATATTTATGAATTAGCTACCTCAAATACAAACTCTTGAAGACTAGTTGTTGTTTTGGGTGTTTTCTTTTTTTTTTTTTTGTTTGTTTTGTTTTGTTTTTTTAAACACAGGAGTCCAAGTAGACATGGAAGATTTAACTTCCATCTACATTCAAAAAAATCTGTCCAATGTATATTTTAAGATCAAAAATTGAAGCATCATTTAGAACATCACGGAAAATGCACTCTGGTGGAATTACCCTGGGGTTATACAGCGGAAGGTTGTCAAAAAGTGTTAGATCAATTTATTACATAATTTTAGATATTTTTTATCTGAAAGCAATTTTTTTCAATTAAACTACTCATTCTGATGGAAACTAAAAGCAAATCCGATACAAAAAAAATGGAGTTTAGTATAAAAGGAAAGCTTTAGTTTAACTTCAGCTTAAACTAAAAATCACTATATTTCAATTATTTGAAGCAGTACAAGAAAGCAAAGGGGAAAACAATGAATCAGATGAGTTATCAGTAACAAAAAGTTATTTAGCTAGCTTCAAAAAGCTTCTCTGGATTTAAAAAATAGTATTACCTATGAATGATTTCTTGACAGAAATTCTAATAAACATGTGGGCAGGAACACTTTCTACAAATAATACTGAGGATTTTTATACCAACAAAGACTAAATTCAGGGGTTTTTTTGATTCACAAATGAAGACTGGTGAACCTGTAATATCCAGGCTATACTCAGCTGTAAGCGCTCAGTTCAAATATTCTCAGCTGTAAGCCTACCACCAATATGACTTACGGGTCAGCGTGTTAACTGTATGCCTATTTTTACACTGAACTCTGACAACAATACATTAAGGGGAAGAAAGCTGATACCGGCATCCTGTTAGTGTAGTAAACAAATACAGATATGGCATCAAAGAAGTCTGGAAGTTGTATTCAATGCTTTGTAAGGAAAATTAACTCCATTCCTAGTGCAATTTTTTTACTCTGTCTTCACCAAAGATTTCATGAATGATGTATATTCAGAGAAGGAGATTAAGCCACTTGAGCACCATGACGTGAAATTTTAAAATGGGTTATATTAAGTACACAAATTAAAAGCGTTATATTCAGTAGTCTTAAATCTCGTGTATGGATATAATTATCTAATGTATTTCAAAGAGGTGATCACCCTTTCTACTACAAACTGATCAGAATCACTTACTGCACATTCTGGGAAGTACTACAGAAAGCTGGTTTCTAGCAGGAGCTGCATCGCCATGTCAAGAAGCAGATAACATACTCTGACACATACCTTTAAATAACGCTCAATGTTACTCATCAAAATGTCAATTTCTTCCTTCGACCACATCCCTTGCTTCCACTTATGGCCTGAAAATAGAAATGACAAACTAATCACTGAAGGGAAAGTCAGCAAAACAACAACAATAAAAATATCAGAAAAACACCACCCTCATTATTGCAATTAACAAAGAAAAGAGAGTAGTAATTTTAGCAACTTTAACTAACCAGAATGAATTTTAAGCAGATGTTATTTCAGAACTGATAAACAATCCTTAGTAATTGTCAACTAATGCTTAAATAATGAGTCAGACCCCTCTCCAAAAACATCCATTTTTAAAAAACAGAACATGTATTCCTCTATATGCTGTCAAGTCACATTTTCAGGCTTTCTCTACAGCCCCGACTAGAAAATTTCTGTCTTTAAACTGACAGCTGAAATTTCCATGCACTCAAATGATTCCAGAAGCTGGGATTTAAAGTGTGACTCAGAGTAATACTTGAGGAATCGTCAACAACGTGAGGTTCTCTTATACGCCTTATCGCTTCCCAACATGTGAGTAATGCTACCTAGCGCGAGTACTTTTCACAGCCATAAATGCTCTACCTAGTTGATTTTGACAAGCTGGTCCCTATCACTATTTTTTTTTTTTTGTATTGGGAATAATGCCCAGTGGTCACAGTGAAGATAAAGACTTATGCTGAGTGTTTTATTTCCCAAATAAAAGAGGCAAACCAATAGAAACAAACATTATGTTTCCTCTCTGTCTATGCCCTTAGTAACTACAACACCAGCTAAGCTTTAAAAGCAAAACCAATCAACTTTATTCAGAGATAAAATTTCAAACCTGAGGTCCATCAATAAAATATTAAAACATTCCCACCCTGAACTTATATAGAGATACCTCTTTTCCCCCCCTTACTCTCCTACCATACTTAATATTAACAATCACTTATAATTAAGATTATGCTGGTGACCCAGTTTACATACTGGTGCGTGCTGGCTATCTGCCCATCTCTGCTCAGAAAAATCAGGGTACTTCCTTCTCAGCCTGCTAATTACTGGAGCTGAGAGGCAGAACACACCAAAGAGACTGTTTACTCAAATCCAATTATAATGAAAAGTACAGGCATTATTACTAATTCTGTTGAAACCGAGGAGAGAAAACTCTTCCCTTGGGCCTGATGGCTTCAACCTCTTCTTCCAAAGCTACAGAGACAGAAAAATAACCTACCACTGTAGCTGTGATTCACACCCCTATCCAAGCACCTGAACTGTCTTAAAGGGACACTGCTACTCTTTACATGGACTAATCTTTAACACCCAACTATTTTAGGAAAGGAGGTGTATTTTGCACTTCACGTGTCTGCATATTCAGTGCCAAGATTATTATAACCTGCCCACAGGTCTTCAAAGAAAGCATAATCCGGTGGAGACTGCTATAAAATGATGAGCTCAGGCAACACACATCAAACTCCCAGCTACTGTAAAAGGAGACGCATAGTGGGATTCTTTCACAGCTGATCTCTCTGATGGAGCATGGAGATCCCAAGAAAGGTTCAGCTAGTACTGATTCTCAAATATATTTCTAGATATATTTTATTGGAAATGTCTTCCCCAAATTATATATCTCTTAATAAGAATCACCAGATTTAGTGCCCTTGTTCATTCACAACTGTAAATGCCACTTGTGATGTATAGTCACTTGATATGCCTGTGAGACAGCTACAAAAGGAATAAATGCAGTAAGTTTCTAATATGTTTAATAAGACACACATCAAACATGAGGCCACCAAGTCACATGAAAACAGTCATTTCTCTGCCAAATCCTCCAGTCACAGCTGAGAATACGCTGCTCCCAAAGTCCTTCACTGCTGGCTACTGGAAAGATAATCATCTCTGTGCTTCCTCTCACCCTAGAGCACAGCAACTGCAGCAACACGATTTTTCACTACTTCTACCCAGCTGCCTCAGTGCCCTGATGCAAAGGGATCTCTTGGCTATCCCATCTCTGCCCCAGTCCTTGGAGTGAACACTCAATAGCTTTGAAGCCCTATAAACCTAATAAAGAAGGACAAAGAAAACGGGGAGAAATTATTTATTGGCTGTTAGAAGCAACTGTTAGCGCACACTTGGGATCAGTGAATGAAATGGTCATTGACTGAGTTGGTCAGCTCCTTTTCTCTGAATTTTCCATACCCAACACCCAGGTTCTGTGTGCCTCACCCATGTTTTTTCCACTGACTCAGCAGGACACTCAGCTCTCTGGGATAGAACTCATTGGGTAAGAGATCGTTGGCTTCTGTGAGAGAAAACAATTACTTTTTTTCCTGAAGTTTTCTAATAAAAAAGGGAGTTGCTTTGGAATGACTGAAAAAGATTTTAATTTTTTTTCCCCTAGAAAGAGGTAAAGTCAGGGTAAGAAAAATAGTAGAGAGACTGAGGAAACTGGAGAGACAACATGTCTTCATCTGACACTAAGTTGTTTCTCTAGGTTTAGAAACGCACTACCCCTGGGGGGAAAAAACAAAAAAAGCTCTAATGTTCACCAACTATTACGTGATTGCGCAGATACATTTTGAAAGGGAGGAATGCCAATGGGGTGGCAGTTTTTGGAGTAGCAGTGACTATTTCAGTAGGTCCTGATCTGCATAATCCCTCTTCTTCTGAAGCAACTCCGTTCCAGAAACTGTTTAATATGAATCACAAGACAGTAGCCAGACCAATAAGCCCTATTTGGAAGAAGATCTATTAACCTGAGCACAGACTAATTAATTTCCTGGCGTGCCCCTCTCTGACTGCAGCTTCCCATCTCCTCACCAGGCAGAAGTGCAAACTGAGCAATCACTACTGTCTGCCCCATCTGTGCCAACACACAGCAGTTCTCTACCACGGCCACTAGAATCACTGTCACCACTGCAAGCATGGCCCCTCTTCCTCTCCAAGCGTACCTGCAGTTCCAACTTTCTTCGTGCACACAAAGAGGAAGAGGGATAGTGAAGGCTTAACGCATTACATCTCTCAGCATTTTTAGAATCAGTTTTCTCAAACATCTTCACTAAAAAAGCCAGACCAGAGATTACTTTATGCAACCTGCAAAATGTTCTAAGAGATTTGGAATAGCTTACCTTTTTTACAGAGTGGGAGAAATACATTTGAAATATCCTACCTTTATTTGTTAGAGAATCCTTATCCTCTTTGGTTGTGAACCAGGCCTGACTAACAGCTGACACTTCTTCATTGCCCATTGGGGAGATTTCATCGAGTTGTTCATTCTGAAGAATCTTGAAAAGACCAACATGAAACCATCCAGTAAGATCTTCAGTTCTTTCTATCACCTTATATTTAACATGGAGGCATAACTTGAAGGAAAATGAAACCGGCACACCTAGTTACCTTGCTGACTGCTCAGAAAGTGCCACTTTTTAGATACGGCATTAAAAGTACATTCACCTTTCTTAAAACGCATGAATAAGACTTAACATATAGATGTGCTGATAATTAATTAGATAACATTCTTCATCCTGTTTAATGTCCACTCAATAGTAAAAGTCTCACTGGCTTTGGTGGAAAGAGGACTATGTCCAGCAACTCCAATCCAGAACTTTTAAACATGGCACACCCACAATGAGAACTCTAACTCTTAGGACTGGTAACAAGACAAAGCTTATTCAGGCCTGTTATAAAGCTCAATTTATAATCAAAAAAATCACAGAAATAACAGGTAAATTTGTCTTCTATGCAGATCACCAGAAAGCAAATAATTATCAGTAGAGGGTTACGTCTATTACTGTTTACTGTACGGCTCTTTGGGGACAAAGTTAAACTACAAATAACCTCTTTCATATATAAAATGTTTCAATTGCACTTTTATAGAACAACATTTTACAAACAAGATCCATGCTCAAATATATTAGTTTCATACTAAAAATAACCTTATTAATTTAAAAAGCCCTTTTTGCTACTTTTTTCCCCTTTCATTTAAATTTAAATAAAAATGTACATCAAATAGGTCAATTTTGAAGTTTTACTGTACCTGAATCTGAGTAACAGTCCCTTCATTAATCTCATCTTCAGCTACCTCAGTGGTAGCAGTCATGGTCACCTCAAAGCTCTGATCATTTTCTGAAACTTCAGAATAGGTTAGTTGTATACCTTACTCTTGTAACATTTTTTATGCATGCTACAGGTTTTATAGATTGCTACCTTCACACTGAAAATTTTAAAGAGGCCTTATTTGGAATTTATTTGTTGACAAAGTAAAATCCTCAAGATGATTACTAACTGTTCCTCTTCATAAAATTTAAATATGGGTTTTGAAATTTTCAGTTTTATACTTGACTATAACTAAGACCTAATGTGAAACATATAAATAAAAAGTGTTTGATTTGGTGCAAATACTTGGTACTGTATAAATGTATCCTTTCCAGCCCTATCTTCAGTATTTTCCACTTACTGAAGGACAACATTCAAATCTTTCAGCTGCACTTTTTCCCCAGTTTTCCTGCAGCTTCCACATGATAATGCTTTTACTTTTAAGTAGCTTCTACTGAGTTCCACCAAATAAACAGCCACTCCAGGTATTGTAAATTGGTATTTTAACTTGCTAGATCTAGTTTTGCCTCCCTTTGGGAGACTATGTCGAACTCTCTAATATTCAATCAACTTCCTTGAGACTAATTCAGTACTCAGCCTACCTCTTCTGCAACAATCTCTACCTTAAAAAGACTGTACATCTCAATATTACAAAACATGGAAATACTAACTATAGTGCTTCATCATTAAAAAAAACCTAATCACTCTTTACAGGAGGACAGCATCTAGGTTGTTGTTCATCCACTTGGCCTTCGATGCACCTGTGCTTGCAGTCCTCTATCTGTAAGGCAGGTTTATTTTGCCAGTACTAAGTAGATAACAATTGCTGCAAAACTATCCAAGATGATACCTAAGTATATTAATAAAATTTGAAAATAAAAAATGCAAAATATTCTAATGTGATCCAAAGAGTCCACTTTTAACCTTTACCAACAGAAACATTTGCTACAAGAGTACATAAACTTAGAACTTACTTGGAACTGCAACAACAGAAATGCACGGAGTGGAATCATCAAGGCTTTGATCATCCTCTGATAAGCAAAGCCTCTTGTGTGGAGGTTCAGTGCTGTCTTCAGAGTCTACTTCATCAGTTTCTGACAACAAAAACATACACAGGTTACTTTCTGTTAACAAAGTGGAGCTTTGGACCAAGTTCTGTTAACAAGGCAGACCAAACCAAAAGGTAGAAGCAAATGCGATAGGTTGATTCAGTGTTTTACTACTGCCCAGGAACTTGGTCTGACTTATGGGCAGTAACAGTTGACATACTTTCTTCAACATACATTTTCTGTAAGATTTTCTTTGTAAATTCCACCCACAGTCCATTACACATAAACAAACCCCTTAAGTCTACAGAAATTTGGGTACGTGCTTGGTTCTAAGAACCCATTTCCACTGAAATAAACCAGAACGGCTATATCCCTGTTGCGCACATACATACAGAATTTTGTGATTTACACCAAATTTGACATTTTATCCTTTTTAAACTGGAACAGAATAAATTGAACAAATTGCAGCACAGTAAGTTGAATCCAAGTAGCTCACAGAATTTTGAGGGCAGGGAAGTATGGTAGTTGGATCAATGAAAAAAGAATTAAAAATACTATGCAATAGAATTCTATACCATTTTGAGGGCAATGAAGTATAAGGTTTCCTTCAGTGTCCTGAGTCAAAGTCACAGAGTTCACGGTTTCTACTGTCACTGTGTCAGACTCTTCTTCAACTGTGCTCATACTCAAACCTGAAAGAGCAACACACAGATTACTTTTCTTCAGTCAGGCTGCCACTTTCACCACAATGTTGCATCCTTTATCTCAACCAACCAGCATAAACTCCCACAGAGAACGACAAATGTCTGTCTGTTCTTTCACATGAACAATTCCACTGTTTAAGACATTCACCTGCCTTTACTTTTCCTGCATACTTATACCTCACATAGGGTAACATTAGGCAATTTCAAAGCTACTTTTCCAGTTAAAAATAGTACCTAACCTCCCCATTCAGGAGCATTTGCAATCTACTACTGTGGGTTTTTTTTTAGAAACACAAACCTAGGCTATTACTTTTCCACATCTGATATTTTTTGCCTCACTAATATTTGTTCCACTGCTCATTTAATTTTACTATTATATAACCTAATGTTAGTCAGGACTGAGAAATATTTTTGTAGTGTCACACTACTCATAGCTGCACTATTTATAGATTGCTAAGCTGCAAAGTTTTATCCTCCTTCCATGCATATAACTAACCTGTGAAGCTAGCATTTTTTCTTTACCATTGAAACAACATGAGCAACAGAAAAACTGGGTGCAAGCCATCACTAGTATAAAAAATTACTTGGAAAATAGGTTATCCAGGATAAGCAGTATACACTGAAGTCAGTGAACTAGGGCAATACAAAGTGCTTCTGATAATCTCATTTCCAATATAAAGTACTACAAAGAAACCTAAAGCTTGTGAGAATGTCAATGTAAACTAGCACTATTACTAATTTTGAAATAAAACAAAACACCCCCCCCCCCCCAAAAAAAAAAGTTCTAAACCATCAAATACAAAGAAAGGTAACTTTTTCTGCTGCAGAACCTATATGAAATTACATCTAAAATATCCAAAAGCTTTGCAATGATTTCAGCACCTGGGTTTGGTGACTGTCTTTGGCAGATTTGTAAAAAGAAAATATCATCCATTTCTCCTTGAAGTGCTCAGTCCATTTTATGTGTTTTCTCATATGTCAACAACAGAAAAAAATTACTTGGAACTTTTATTTTGAAGCCAAAATAGTGTTACCACCAATTTTAACTTAGTTGTTAAAGAATCACTGACTATAGCTTTAAAAAAAAAAAAAAAAAAATCACAACTACATTACAAAGCTTCCATGTACCAGTCAGGGATACCCATATAGCTGTACATAAGTGAAATTTAAAACCTGGATTTTAAATCCTCTGTATAATGTTAACATTATTGCTTCAGCAGGAAATTATTAATTTTTAATCAGAAAACATGTTCTTTGGTATTGAAGATTCCCAAGAGCAGTGTTTTCTTGGAAGGATAAAACTACTGCTAGTCTTTCTATAAAATTACTTATCAACTCTCAAGCTTGATGAAGATTTGGCACATCTTTAAGCACATATAGTGACTGATTCCTAGAATGAACACATCAAATATTTCAGATACCACTGACATTTTAAATCAGAAGGTTCTCAAATTTACTTTCATATCTACCATCAGCAACTGCTCCTTGCCACATGCAAGTGTAGGAGGCAGTAACTTCCTTGGGATTCATCTGCTTCTGAGTTTTACAGCCTATCCTTTACTAGAAGTGATGTTTGCTGCACAGCTATAGCACTGATTTTAAGAACCAAAAGTGGCATCCTTAACTCCAAAACATGAACCATGAAATCCAAAGTGTTACAGCTAAATTAGCAGACTGTAACTTCTCCAACTCAGTTATGAGTTACTCATTTAATTTTTGGGGAGTGAACAAATTGAATAATTCTGGAGGACCCAAAGAAATAGATAGGTTCTCTTTTTTGTGTCTATATGCACTTTCTGAATAACTTTTACTAGGGGGAATGCTCTAGCAAATAGCAAAAATCCCCAAAGTTACTTGAAATGCTGTGGAGAATTGTTCTTTAAATATACATTAACAGACAGTGAAAACATTTATTTTTCTATAATCAGCTGAAAGCACTTATTTTTTATTCTCACCACTATAAAGGCTTGAAAGACAGATTTATTTTTGTAAAACTTGTTATGTCAATCATATACTTCATCTAAAGCTGATCTAGGAGCAGCAGAAACGATGGCACCATCCACAGCAGAAGACCATTCCTGCTTTTTATTGAAAGAATGCTGAAAAGTGAATACAGAGATAGCAGAGCTGGGCCATTCTTTCATCAGTTACTCAGGATTTGCTGAGAATCAAAGAATGTGTTTATAAGGTTAGGCTCCCAAGTCAAAACCACAAAGTAATTAGGCTTGTCCATTTGCATTCTCTCTCTTGCTGGTTTGCCATGTTAGAAGAGAAAAGCGTAAGTCCATATGTCCAAACCTGGCATTTCTGTCAAAGGTGGGGGGACGATACACCACCACCAATAGTTGCTACCCTAACACTTCCATACAAAGAGCTGTCACAGGACTAAATAGCCAACAGCTGAGGCACCACAACTAACAGCAGCTCCGATTCTTCTGATCAAGTTAGACATCTACACTTGTTTGCCTGACCTCCCAGGTACTCCTTACAAAGCACCAAAAACTGTGCACAGCACACTCTTCAAGGAAGTAAGTGCAGGCTCTCCAGAAAAAAAAAACAAACAACAATAATGTCCTGCATCAGATACCCATATCTCAGCATATCCCAAGTTCTCTGAGTAAAGGTAATAATCATAACCAAGCCTTGATAAAATTTAGGAAGAGCCAAATCCTTGATACGACTGGAAAAATTCACATCAACTGTAATGGATGTGGCCTTGGACTTCAACTGAGAAGTGACTGCAAAAACCACGAGGAGTCAAGTCAAAGTCAAATACTTATTTTGGACATTATTTTTTATTCATTAGACTACACAAATACAAGAAAACTGAAGGAAACAAACAAACTTACTCTTTCAAGACGGAACACTAACCCATGAAGACATGAATTAGTGACCAAAAGAGGAGAAAAAAAAAATCCCAAGTAACTACAGTGGTTCTTCTATGCGAATAGGAAACAATCTTCAGATGTTATAAAAATCACTGCTTTACACTTTAATAATAATGGAACTACCACGTATGCTGAAGATACACCGAATATGACATATGATGGGACCACTTGGACTTTATAGTGAGCTCAGTGGAGAAAGCACAGTGCTGCTGCAGAAGACAACACCCTCTCATGTAGGCTTCTTTGATACTGGCTGCAGGGACACTGTACTCGCCGGATGTCCTTGATTTATCACGGGATGACAGCTGAAGCCATGCTAAACAATGCCGTACCACCGCAGAGGTATTTTAGGATGTGCCATGCAAATTATGTTTAATACAGACACCTGCAAATACACTGTATGTCCACTCTTGAAAAAGTTAAATACAAAGTTAAATACAAAGCTAATGACAGTCAAGGTTTAATTAGTGAGAATTACGACACAAATAGCCATGTCACCTCCAAAATATCACCTTCTTTTCATAACTTCACTAAGTATGCTTTTGAAAATGCATTGCTTCCTGTTTAAAACAAAAAGCTTGCTTTAATTTTAAATGCCTGACTTGAGACTTTTCTTTAATCCTTGATTCAAACATATTTTTTATAGAGATACCAATCTACAACTAATATTTTATGTTCCGAAGGAGTGTGTTAGCTTGTGGGGGAAGGGAACACTGTTGGATGCACATACACTTCCAGTGTGGATGCGTATTAGAGAATGCAGTGAAGACTGCATAATCTTAAATTTCTAAGGTAGCAGCTTAGTGTAAATTTAATAAGCACTTTTTGACTTGTTAGATTTTTGGGTGCATTTACCAAATTCAACATTTTTAAGAGCTGCCTTACAATTTTAAACAGGTTTCAATACGCAAACAAACAGATAGGAAAATACTTAGCCTACAAGAATTATTTAATACAGAATTCCAATATAAATTTTCCACTAAAGACACATAATACAGCAGTTCTTATTTATTCGGGAAACACGCAGCAGATTTAGGCAGGGAAAAACCCATAAAGCTGATTTCATACCAAGTTACAAAAAAATTGAACATTTTAATACAAAATTCCTGTAATTCTAAATCATCTTCATCAGGCAGATGGGCTCAATTATTCTGTGGGCTGTAAAAATTAAGCACTTCTATGAAATAGTGTTTTTGTTCTTGCAGACAGAATCCTGTCATTAAGCCTAGTTATTAACTGAATGTTATGTCTGGCCTTCTGTGGACTGTTGTAAATTTTTTTAAATTTTTCTACATGAAATTGTATTAAAGGCTGTGTTCTCTGCACTGGGCAAAAAGTAAAAGGATATCTAACTAAATCCCGTAAGAAGGAAAAATTGAAGTTTTTTAAGAGAGGCTTCCGGCTATCGAGGCATTTAACTGGAATAATCACATGGGATGCACTGGGATTTCAAGGCATTCATTCAAGAGTAACACAAAGGAAACAAAGTCATTACAGGACCCCATGTACCTCATATTTAAGGGAGCCTGAATGCTTAGTGTATTCCAGACCATGGCTCTTATGTAGTTAATACTTTTAACACATAATCAGGAGTTTTCGCTATTCAACTAGCACCAATTCTCTTATGCTATTATTCAACAAGAAACCTTCTCCCCACAACAAATGGGTTCCACTCCAATCTAAAAATCCAACACGCAGAAATTGTCTTTAACAGCTGCAACAATGGATGTAAGAGGGGACAAAACTGGACAGGTATCAAACAGAAGGACCCAAAGACCTGAGTTCGAGATGTAGGAAAATTTATTAAAGTGTATCAGCATGAGATTACAGTCCTTTAGGAACAGTTACATTTTACTCATCAGTGGCATTTAGAGAAATGGGCCACCACAGAAACTGAATATATGGGAGACACCATGGGACAAACTGTGCTCGTTCGCATTGATCCAAATTTGGCAGAACTCCATGAGTTCTAGCCTATCCATTGATATTTTAATAAAAAGCACTGAGCATGCTTTAGGTGTCACACGAGGCTGGGGGGTAGGGGGGGGAGGAGGCCAAGTCCCAGCTCTTTCAAAAGAAAAAACACAGAAAGTTTTAAGTTTTCTTTTCCAGTAACAGAAAATGGCTCTCAGGCACAAGGTTATGACTATCGATAAAAATCTTCATTAGTATGATATGTACTAAAATAAATATTATTTTCCTTTCATGTAAATCCAGTTTCATTTAAGCATTGCTTAACTTCTTCACCTTTATAAACAGTCAGAAATTCAGCATGCAATAAAATATGAAAAGTTGATTGTTATCCTAACTTATTACGCCTACAACATGTCAGATTGATGAGCAAAGCCACCGCTCTGTTGCTTTCTGATGGACAGAATTAATGCTCATAAATAAGGGACTATTAGAATACGTAAAATACAGTATGGACACATGGATGTCTTTCTCTCTTATATACCCATATTTTATAATTTTGAGTAGTTAAGACAAAAATCAGTCTTTTTAGGCATTCTGTGTAAAAAGTTTTAATTAAATGTTCAATCTTTTTGGTAAGTCATAAAACATCACCCAGAAAGTTTCAGTAACTGTCTGGAAAACAAGCATGAAGTTGTTGCCGTTATTATATTCCTGCGGATTGATGGAAATGAGAATGTGAATGAGATGCATCCATCTCATCGCAAAGCATACATACATCTCCTGGTTTTGCAAAGGATTTTAACTATACTGTCAAGAAGCCAGTTTACATCTATGGCCAGAGCAGCGCTGGCAAACAAAAAGCATTTTCTAGATTACTTCGACACATAACTTAAAACAGCCAGGTGGGGCTGAGCAATTCACTCTTTGTGAATGAGGAGACACAAATACTATCTGTCAGCTAAAAAGGTAGCTAGTAGAAGTGTAATATGCTTCGCTGTGCCCAAGTGCACAACCAAGAATAGAGAGACCTCAAAAAGAATGAAAAAAGAAAAAAAGGCTTGTCCGACTGGAATCCTTTATTTTGGCAAAACAGAGAGCGTAACTCCAGTGCAGAAAAGCCTGGTACCGCTTTTAGATGAAACGCCTGATCTTGGCAGAGTTACACATTTCAGACTCAACTTAAAAATAAAGCCCCAAGCAACCCCAAATCACAACTCTCGCTGGGAAAAAAAAAAAAAAAAAACACACATACGATTATGAAACAAAACAGATAAAAGCCACAAGCTTAGGATACCCCAACCGCAGACCCAGCGAGGGCAAATGAGGAGATTTAAAGGCGTTCGTGCAGGTGGCGTTTTATTACGGACATCAAGGTAAAGGGAAGGGAGTTTAAAGCAGAAATAGCAAACAAAAGAACCCCCGCACGCCACCCTCCCCTTCCCCTGCTCTCCCAAGGAAGCCGAGATTTGGTCATTTCCAAGTTTTTCCCTATTTTGCCGCGCTCCCCCCCCCCCCCCCCCCCCCGCCTTTCCAAATTTCCTTCTGCGCGGCGCTCCCGACGCCCGGCAGCACCCCGGGCACAGCGGGCGAACAGCGGCCCGGGGCAGAGAGCCGGCGGCAGGCAGCGGCCCTGCCCCGGCCTCGGGCACTGCCCCAGGGGCGGGGGCGGCTCCGCGCCTCAGGGCCCGCCTCAGCCCCCCGCTGCCCCCCGGCCGCCAGCGCCGCCATTTGGTCCCGGGCCGCCGCCGCCATTTTCCCGTCCTCTCAGCGGGCGACGGCACTGACCGAAACCGCTGCCAGCTCCGCTACAAGCCCAACCCTGCCCTGCCCAGCCCGGTCCGGCTGCTATTGAGGCGTGGGGCCGGACACGGCCGCCTCCCCCTTCCCCATCCCCTCAGCCCGCCGCGCTCCGCCGCCGCTGCCCGGCTGCTGCCGGCCCTGTCAGCCCGCAGGCCCCCGCGCACTTACTTCCTGTTTTGGGTCCGGGCACTTGAGAAACCAGGATGGAGACTCCCAAGTACCAGGATGGAGGCGCCGAGCGGCAGCGAGCGGCGAAGGGAGGGGAGGGGGGGTAGGGGGGAAGGCGGAGGCAGCGGCGGGGCGAGGCGCGGCAGCCCGCGAGCCCGCCGGAAGGACCCGCCGCCCGCCTCCAGCGTCGCTTCCGCCCCCCGGGCCGCGGCGCCACAAAGCGCACAGGCCGCGGGGTCTGCCGCGGTAGCGGCGCCGTTGTTGAGTGCTCGGTGCCTTCTCCTGCCTCGCCGCCGGGGAGGCGGGAAGGGACCCCCCCCCCCCGTGCCCGGCCCAGGGGAAAAGCTGCTCTCTCCGACCGCGCTGCCTTTACGGTTCGCTCTTCGTTTCCCTTCTGCCTGACAACCTGAAAAAAAAAAAAAAAAAAAAAAAAAAAAAAGGCGTATTATCAAAAATGAACCTGAAAAACGAGAATAAACAAGCGCCTGGCGGTGTGCGGCCTGTGGTGGTTGCTGCCTCATGGAGCGGGCGCCTGCAGCCACCCCGACCCTTGAGGGAAAAAAAGCGACCTGCTGAGCCCCCTCACAGACAGGCTGGGTAGATCGAGGCGAGAGGGTGTGTGGAATGCCCTGCTCGCGATTCTAAGTCTAAAAACCTCGTTGCACTTAGAATCACAGAATGATTTGGGTTGGAAGAGACCTTAAAGATCATCTAGTTCCAATCCCCCTGCCATGGGCAGGGACACCTCCCACCAGGTTGCTCAAAGCCCCATCCAGCCTGGCCTTGAACACCTCCAGGGATGGGGCAGCCACAGCTTCTCTGGGCACCCTGTGCCAGTGCCTCACCACCCTCAGAGTAAAGAATTTCTTCCTAATATCTAATCTAAATCTCCCCTCTTTCAGTTCAAAAGTGTTACCCTTTGTCCTATAGCTACACTCCCTGATAAAGAGTCCCTCCCTGTCTTTCCTGTAGGCCCTTTAGGTACTGGAAGGGGCTATAAGGTCTCCCTGGAGCCTTCTCCAGACTGAACAACCCCGACTTTCTCAGCCTGTCCTCATAGGGGGTTCTGCAACAAAGCCCCTTTTTGGCTATATCTCCCTTAATGTGGTGGTCCTCCAGCCACATCCTCCCCCAAACCTTAGGAGCTTTAAAATGTGCCCACATCCCCTGTAAACAGCTTTTCTGCAAACCCTCCTCACAGGCTGTAGGCATCCCAAAGCCTCGGGAGAGGCTGGCAGAATCTGTTCGCCAGGCAGGATTTGCTTATCCTAAACATCTGGTGCCTTTTAATACCTTAAAACCCCAAAAGTGTTGGAGATACCTGCAGGGGACTGGTCAGTGTGACCAGGGGAGACCTGTGCGCTCCTGAAGCAGCAACTGGATGAAGGAAAGGCAGGGCAGATGCCGCACCTATTCCGGGATATCTTAAATGGGGCTAAATAGCTATGTTTAGGCAACTGGATCTTGGGCTTTGGGTCACTGTTTGCCCTGAGCATGCTACAGCTTGGAGATACTGGGGCGAACAGGGTCCTCCCTGCATGGCTGTTCCCAGGGAGTTTCTACGGAAGGCAGCGTAGCAAAGCTCGGTTTTGCTGTCTCTCATTCTAGATTAAAACCTAGTCATGAGGAGAAACTCAGCATTTGCACCTGTAAAATAAAGGCTTGTAGCTGGGACATGGGAGCAGAGGGGCTAAGACTCAGAATTGTAACGTGGAGACAGGGCCAGGTAGGGAGGAGACATTGCACGTAAAATTAGGGTGGTGAAAGACTGGAGATGAAATGCATGGCTGGGACAAGGAGAAGGTAGTGGGGATAAGGAGCTGAAAGTAGGGTCTATAGCATTCGTTTTGTTTGAAGCACACTTAAATGAACTCTGGTGTCTGTGTACTTGGTCTTTCTGGACATCACATCTCAGGGATCTCAAATTCCACGTCCAGTAGTTGCCTTCCAGGGAGAAGTTTCTTTTAAGTGTCCAGTGCCCTTAGGCCAAAGTAGAGGTACAATTCGCTTTTCTAGGGTTGCATACAGCTGTTTGATTCACTAGCGCATGATCTCTTGCAGCTCCCTGATTTTTTTTTTTTCCCCCAATTTTTGCAGCAAATGAAGTGGGGACTCTACATTTGCCTTTTGTGAAGTACATCTCTGTTTTGCTTTTTTTTTTTTTTCCCAAGGCGGCTGTGGTCTTGCTTTAAAAATAACAGGATATCACTTAGTTGAACTGTACTAAAATGCATAATCAGGAGGCTGAGTTCAGACTGTACAAGAATCAAAAGTTTTGATATTTCACATATATCTTCATCACATGACAGTTTCTAGAACGGCCTCGTGTAGTAAGCAGCAAATGCGAAGAGGACTCTTTCCATAGCATGCTTATTTTCTCCGTGTGTTATCCCCTCAGTTAGGAGCTTTTTTCATGCTGGGTATAAGGTCTTTCTCCTTATTGTCTTTTTGTCTTATGTTTTTGGATGCACCTTGTAGAAAACAAGATTTTAACTGTAAAATCTGTACCTTCTTTTACATAGTGGTGGTGTCCTGGGATGTGTTATAACGAGATACGAAGATGATAAGCTGCTGCTGCCTGATCCTGCGGCAGCACTTTGTGGACTGGGGCACTGGGAACTCTGTGCCACTGTCCTGTGCTTTAGTCACAGATCTGCAAGATGTTTTGTACAGTTTTGGGATTATGACCTCCATTTATGCCCCATTCCCCATTTGTACAATGGAAATAATATCATTTTCCTGAAAGATACATCATACAACCACACTCAGGAACTTTATATCAGATTCAAGATATATGTAGAAAAAGTGATGACTGGAGTTCTCTGGTGTTTTATGAAGAGGATGAAATCTTATTCTGTTAACGGACTCTTGTTCTGTGAAGCAAATGATATTCATGCATCCTGAGTTATCTCATGTTAAGGGAACAATTACATACGTATATACCTATTTATGTTGATGAAAGAATCAAACACAGAGTTTGCTCTAGACCTAACAATCCCTTTTTAAAAGTAGTAGTTAGTTTTTACCCGTCCATGCAGTTTTCTTCTAGAAGACCTCTGTTCCTGGTAGCCACCAGGTGTCTCTACTGCAATGTGTTTTGGACCCACCAGTCTCAGAGATGGAACTTGTCTCCCTTTGCTGCGATGAAGTTAAAGCTAAATTAGCATTGCTCTCTATAGGTACAGTATGTTCAGTCCTCAACAGGCATTAGGGGAAAAGTGAGACTGTGGCACTGCTGGATAAGAAGATGTGAGACGGAGGATCATAAACATGCTGATGACTCACAGTAAATCCTGAAGGCAAAGTGTAAACTTAATAATCCTAAATCTGATTACATGGACAGTGACAGGAAGTACAGAAGACTGAAAGCTTGGTATAGATCCTTTTTCTTAATAGAAGGAAAAAAAGTTTTATCCTGTAAGATTCAAGAGAAGAAAAGCAAAAAATGGAAGTTAGAGAAGGCCTTAAGTTATATGTATTAAATACTGGGAGGTGGGCAGGGTGGATGATGTACAAGATGACAAACAGTATGGCTGGTCTTAGTAGCTTGCTTTTGAACTGACCCCCAAGAGTGTGTATGGTGTGAATATGAAATAGGTGACAGAGAGGAGTAGTAATCAATACAGGAAGCCCTGGAGCAGGTTTTGATGTAGCTGGAAGAGAAAATCATAGATCTTGGTTGTATTATCAAATCCATGGGCTGGGGTACGAACACATCGCTTACTGCCATGGGCTTAGGAAGACTGGTGTCCTGGTGACGTGCAGCCGAGGGCCCGGGGGCAGTAAAGGCTGGTGGAGCAGTTGCAGGGCTGGGCAGGTAGCACTGGTGACTGACAGGGATACCCCTGATGTTAAGTCAGAGCACTTACCAGAAGTGCAGGAGATATTTTGCACAACACCTTTATTTCTGTCTTTCTCTCTCATGTTAATTGGCTGGGATCAGCGTGCCTGAAACCTATGTAAATTGCTTTAAACATTGCAGCTCCCAGCGGGCAGTCCAAACTACTAACACTTCAGATCAACCTAAGCAATTTGGGCATCCCTGTCTGGGAAGTCCTTTAGGCTCCGAACTTTAGTTTCCCAGGGATACATGAAATATTTTTGTTCTGAGATGAACAGCCACCTCCCATCCTCAGCTCCACTGACATGCACTTTCAGACAAACATTTGGGGCGAAGCTGCTCCTTTCCTCTGATGCAGAGAGCACCAGCATCCCGATAGGTGAGCATTCTCCTGCAGTGGACAGGTACAGGACCATTCCCTGGAGCTTCAGAGGACCTGGTTGTTGTGGGAAAAAGTATTGAATTTGGAGGAGTTTTTACTTATATTTAATTTATTACCAGTTAGCACCAACTTCTGATCACTGATTCGGGTATCAAAATAGAACATAAACAATCAAACACTTAATTAAACACATTTTTTCTCCCCCTTCTGCAGACCCAGCTTCCCTTAGATGCCTGGTGGGTTTACGCTTAGGCCATCCCAGTGCATTTGGTAAGGTGACAAGCAACACGTTCTTATCGGGTGTGTAATAGTTTCTTTCTGCTGCTTTTTTGCTTCTTAATGACGTTCCTCTGCTCTAGCCTGGGTCACTGATGGGCTGCAGTCCCCCAGGGATGTCCCTGCCCTGGTGCAGGGTGTCCCTTGGGAGTGCACCCCCTTGGCATGGAGCATGTCCTTCCAAGAGCACATCTCCAGCCACACTTCTCCTCAGCTGTCTCTCTCTTTGCCTGTCTCTTTCCATGTATCTCCTCCTTTTGGAACTTTCCACTTCCTGTGCTCCAGAAAGGATGGGGATCTCAAGGGTTTTGACTTCCGGAAGATCATGTTATACGTGAAATGATTAAATGCAGAAGAAACTACTAATTTCAGTGGACTGGATCTCACCAGGGATATCTTTGGTTGTATGTCTCTGCACTGGCAGCAGAAGGAGCTTTGGTGCTCACAGGGGAATGGTCCTTCTGCGCTGCCTTGGTATGTAAGATGTGCCTTGCTTAATGCAAACTGGTGCACTGGTCCCAGTTCAGACCCTGGACTGGCTTACTGTTCTTGTTTGTGGTTTCATGGAAAGATGCTGTCAGAAATTGTGCCCTTTTTCCCAGCTTGTTGCAATCCACAGCACTGGAGTTTCTCTTCATTTGGCTGCATGGATTTAGCTGTTGTGCCCACTTAGTGCAAGATGTTCCCTCTGTCACTTTGGGCTGGTAGAGCTGAACCACTGATTTGACCCACCAAATGTCCGCTGCTGTAACTCCATCCATACCCAGTCGCACTGACAGGCGTTGGGTAGCTGAGCAGCAGCAGTTCAGGATTCATATTCCAAAAATACATCTTCATGTCAGTCATAAAAATTTTGCTCCAAGCAAAAGGCAAGTCCACAGAGAAGAGCTGGACTCTCCTACAGATTATGCCCTGACTAAGCCTTTGTACGAGCGTTTTTCCATCCTTTCCCAAGGAACTGTATCTTGCTGTCACAGGCACGGAGGTGTTATTCTCTAGAACAGGGAATTTCTGAGTGGAGGTAGCAGTTGGCACAAGCTGGAGGGAACAAACCCAGAGGGAACGACACCTCTCCTCACTGCACTATCCTGCAAACAGTCTTATTTCTGTTTGTTTATGAGATTATTCATATTTACATAGATTTCTGTCTGCATAGATATGTATCTAATTACATATGGGTATAGCAAATATATGAATTACTTATTTATAGAACAAAATATATTTTTATATATAAAAAAATCTAGTATTTATCTAACACTTGTTCATTTATATGCTCACAGTTTGGTAGGTGCTGGCTCTGGAGATTTGCTCAGGCTCTGAAGAGCTGCCATGAAAGAGAGATGCCAGAGAAAGAGTAACAGAGCATGGTGTGAGCTTTTGTGGCTTCTCCACTGCAGAGTGAGTCTCCTGTAAGAGGAGTTATTACCTTGGGGCCTGACCTAGGAAAAATCCCGTGGAGAGCAGTCACCCATTTTGAGACCTTGTCTCTGGTGACAGTCTCATATATTTCCTCGCTTGCACCTGAGTGAGGCTGTAATGGACTGACCCACCTTGAAAGCCTTTGGTGAGACATTTGGAATGCCAGCTGTGTCGCTTACCCTCTGTCAGAGTCCTGGAAAATATTAGAGAATGTTAACGTATTCAGGAGCCTCATACACGGTCTGTGGAGGTGGGAAGGAGGGCATTTTCCTTTCTTTTTTTTCCTGAAAACTCTACTGAGACACTTAAATTACGATCACAGTCAGCCTAGGCTGCGTGGGCAAGCACTCTTACCACCTATGTTGCCATCTAGAGGTGCCCAGCTCTCCCCGCAGACTGGGCCATAGCAGTAGTGATCCCACGAAACCTAACCTGAGACTAGCAAAGTTTGTGTTGATATAGCTAAATATGAAGAGGAAAAAGGAGCAGAATCCCAGAGACAGTGAGAGGAGGGCAAGTTGCTATCAAGGTCTACCTGGGTTCTGAGCTGCCGTTGGCTTTGGGATGATGCATTCTTCCTGCTAGTGGGTATACCAGGAAGGGAGCGGTGCAAATTCATAGTATCCATAAAGGATTTGGTGGCTGGAGGGGATATCCAGGGAACAGGAAGGAGGAACCAGTTTCTGTAGGATGGGGTTATGGACAGTAGAAGAGAAGGAAAGAGTCTTTACAGAATCGCTGGCGGAAGAGAAGGGAGAGAAAAGGACAGAGCAGATGGGAGGAGCAGATGGATCCCGGTTGGGAAGCGACTTACTGTGTGCCACTGAAATGGAAGGCGCTGATGGCAGGGGGAGGCATGAGGAGAGGGTGGCAAAATTTAGTTCTTGCTGTAGGAGGGACAGATAAAAGTGGGCAGGTGCTTTCTGCGTGGCATCGTGCACAGACTGTGTGGGCAGGGGCTGTGGGTGGGCAGGGGAGCAGCAGCTGTGCAAGGGAGGGAGGGACAACACAGGGGACAAAAGCTGGTTCCTTGGCCTATGTTACCCATAAAATTCCAGGAATTGGAGCTGTATGGTCATGGTCCTGAACTCTCCAAGGAGCTGTGGGAAGGAGGGTGATGTATTCCACATTGGAAAAATGCATCTTGTTTTGGAGCTGCAGGTCGATTCAGCTTTCATGTAGGTTCAGCATTTTGGCAGTGTTTGCCAAATGCTGGTTACCATGAAAGCAATGACAAAGCTCCCGTGCATTTGAAGGGAAAAAAGTGTTTTCTTCAGGCAAAACGTACCATTTATCATGTAATTCTGCTCTCTGCTGGCAGATGGTGCTGTGATATAGCCAGGAACTGGGAACCAGCTTCTTAACTCAGAGGGGATGTCAGCAAACAGCTACTTTTTATTTTCATAGAATCATAGAATGGTTTAGGGTTGGAAAGGACCTTGAAGATCATCGAGTTCCAACCCCTCTGCCATAGGCAGGGACACCTCCCACTAGACCAGGTTGCCCAAGGCCACGTCCAGCCTGGCCTTGAACACCTCCAGGGATGGGGCCTCAACAACCTCTCTGGGCAACCTGTGCCAGAGCCTTACCACCCTCAAAGTAAAAAAATTCATCCTAAAGTTTAATCTAAATCTTCCCTCTTTCAGTTTAAAGCCATTCCCCCTCGTTTTCATTCTGGTTTGTTCCTAAATTTGTTTTACTACTTTTCCTCTTTGTTGTTCTGTTTCCAACTATCTGAGCAGGTCAGCCAGTTTTATTTTTGTCTCTTAGGATTAGCGCAGAGCTGGCAGGCAGAACTCAACTCCAAACCCAAATCTTTCAACTGGAAGAAAAGCTATTAATGGCATTATTCCCCTCAATGTAGGATTTTCTTGTGTTTACAGAACCTGCCTTTTGGGCCCAAGCTGGTCTTGCAGCCTCCCTTTAATAGTAATTTCTGTCAGTAGATACACTAGAAACACAACCTAAACAACCTCTGAGGGTCACTTCTGCCCCAGTTTTTAATGTTTCTTTTTATTTTATCTCACTTGCTTGATATTGTGGCTCAGTGTTGATTGTTTTACTTGCAATATACAATGTGATCAAAGGTTTCTCTCAGTGGTTTCTTTGTGAGAAACAACGAAAGACAACCCTGAACTCTTTTTCTATTGAAAAAAAAAAGAATATTTGAAGGAATTAGGAAGGGTGGGATCAGCCTATTTAATCTATAAATGTAAAGGTTTAAAAAGCTGCCAAAAAATCAGCTATAGACCTCATCTGCTTTCTAGAACTGCTGTCCAAGAGGTGCTTAAACTCTTCATATGTTTTCTTGCTTTGCTTGAGAGGTCCCTGGAGCCTTGCACCCATATTCTTGGAGAGCGGCTGAAAATGCTAGAGCTGAAGGCCAGAAGCACCAAGAAGAAGAAAGACCCTATTCTGGCAGCCAGCACCCTTGGAGCCAAACAAGGATTTCTGTCACTAGCCTTAGATTTTTCCAGCGAGGGTGTGTCCTGGTTTGAGAGACACAGGACTAATTTCTCTTCTAATACTTGGGAAAACTGCACTTTTAGAAGATTCCAGTGTCTGAATTTGTGAAAATATTTACTTTACAGCCAGCTATGGTGTGTGGGTCTCAAGGTCTCAGTGTTTTCGAGCTAGCCAGGTGCAGGGATGAGGAGGAGCGAGACCCGGGCACTTGACCCAAGCTGGCCAATAGGATTATTTCATACCATCAACGTCACACTCATTATAAATTAGAAAGTTTGCTGCGAAGTTCTCTCTCTCCCTTGGTGGCTGCCATCCTGAGAACTTCGTGCCCTGGTGCCAGAGACCTGAGGCCTTCCCTTCCTCCTGAAGCTGTAGCGCTCGCAGTGTCCGACATTAGCTGTCCACTGCTGGGAGTGCACAGCTTCCTACTGATATAATTGGCTGAGTATAGTCTTTGCATATTCTGTATTGGTGTCGGGATCAATATCAGTTCTTTAGTGCTGTTAATGTTAATTATCTAATCTTATTCTATCAAATCTGTTTATACTTCAGCTCTTGGGTTTCCTTGTTTCCCTTTCCCAAGTGGGGAGGGGTCATCGGGTGATAGAATGATTGTCTAAATGACAACAAATTGTTATGGGTCTCTCAAACCATAACAGGGTGCAATGTAAAAGTCTCGCACACTCCCGGGTGTGAGACCCCTGTTTTGTCCTGCCCAACTAAGCATCAGGCTTCCTACCCTGGGCTCATCATCAGGCTCTGTGTAAGAAGAGAGGGAGCAGCCTCCCAGCCTTCACTATCTGCCAGAATGCAACCCATGACTGGGTTAAGAAAAATATCCAAATGGTCCAATTTTTTGACTATTGTCCAGTTTTTTGTTGTTTTTCTGCTTTGTCCTGGATCTTTTCAGTGACCCATTTTTCATCACAAACCTGTTACAAAGGTACAGGAGAGGGCTGCAGGACATGTGAGCAGAAGTGGTTGCAGGAGGAGTACTTTAGGAAGCTCTTTAGATGGCTTCACTGTTGAGGAGAGCATGCCCGTGGACACATGCCCCATGTTGAGGAGGAGCTTAGATACAAGCCTGCCAACTCCTGGGACGGGGATTGTGCCAGCAGCTGTCATGCAAAATGAAGTAAGCACCAGTGCTCCTCTCGTCTCCTTCCCTTTTAATGAGAAACCAGTCCCTTAGGGACCTGTTCTGAGGTGACGGCCAGGTGGATGGGTCCTCTTAGGACGCGGGTGCCTAACACTTCCTGTGGATGCCTCACACTCAAGAAGAAGAGATGGAGGCTAATTTAGACACACAAGATCATCCTCCAGAAGTGTCCAGAGGCACTTTTCTCTCTCCTCTGACATCTTGAGAAACATATGCATTTACATCAGAAGGACCAAGGAGATGCCTCTGAAGTATAAGCATACCTGGGCCTCAGGTAGCAGTCTTCAAAGTCAACAATTCATAAATGACATCAATAATGACAGTCCAATGTGGCACAACTGAGTTATTCAGATGCGTTTATCTTGCTGATTGCAATACCACCTGAAGTCAGAAAGAATGAAGGATTCTGAGTGCAAGATTGTACCCAGTGCCCGGTTTCAGCGGTGATTCGAAGTGCGCGTGTCCCTCATCTTGGGTTCTCTCTTATATTCAGAGCAAGGCTCGGATGTGCCAAGTGCTCTAAAAAGTGAACTTCTGTGCCCGTGTGCCGATGCACTTGTGTCAGGGGGGTTGAGTATGAGTGCAAGAAGTTTGTCTCTTGGAATATTCATTGCAGGGTAGGGTTTGAAACCCGAGCCACAATCGATCTATATTTTCCTGTCAGAGATGCGCAAAACCTGGTGAGAACAATCTTCGGAAGCAATCAAAGCAGTAAATCAAATTTGGCAATTTACAGGGCAGTGGCCAGGATAACACTTTCCATTTCCGAAAGTGACAAAATGATATGTTTCTGGACCTTAAAGAGGCCTGTATTTCCATGCAATTTAGCAGAAATGTATTTCACATTCTAATCTGATTTCCTAGGCTAGAGAAAAAGTGACTAAATGAGCTGATAATACCACCTGGCAGCTGTCAAATGACTTTTTGCTGTCTAGAGAGAAAACGGAAGAACATAAGTTCTGAACTCCTGCTACTTAAGTTTAAGGATGAAAGAAATAGAAGGGGTTTAAGTTGGAAATGAGATCATGCATTATGCCCTTTGGACAGCATGTAATCTGGCTAATGGCATCAAGGAGCTATATAAATAACTTCATTAAAATGAACTTGTTTCAAATGAGCTAAATAAATCAGACTCATTTGTCAAAGAGCTGGGATGAAATAATCAGGTTAATTTAAAGCTGCTTGCTGGGGGCACGATTCCTGAATTTGTTCCACCGGTGAAACTGCCATCAGTAGCTTCAGTTGCCAATGGGAGCGCTGAGCCCAACATGAAAATGCAGACGGGGCTTCCACATCTGCATATTCAGCAGCCCCTCTCTTGACTCCAGAATCCCACAGCTGAAAGTGTGTGTGCCAGGGTGTTTAAAGGATGGTTCAAGACCCACCGGATCTAAATCCTTCACTGGAGGTTGTGAGCGGTTCAGCCCCTGAGCTGCACTCTGCTGTCTGCTCTCTGCCTCGGAATTAAGGGTGAAATTAATTTTCTGGAAAACTAACTGCTTTCGGTACCTATCCCTGCCCTGGTGGGAGGGAGTACGTGATGCAACAGGTCTTTTCCCCGCACTTACTTCAGTGCTTTGTGTTTATATTTTCCCTATTTTCATTATGCCCTTTACTTTAGCTGTTTCTGCAGAGGTCAGAAGGATAAATTTGGTTCTTCAGGCTACAGATGAACATGCTCCTCTGTGGTCCCAACAGCTCTTACCTTTCTAGGGATGAATAATTACCTGCAGTAAACACTCCACTGCAGTCAGTCAAGCTGTGCAGATTTAGACCAACTAAGGATGTGACTCTAGAGAGTGAATGAGTAGGAGGATTGTCCTGTCCAGATGCAGGCTGTCTGTCTGTCTTTCCTGGTTTACTGCAAACCTCAGTTCCGAGTTGCCTGGATTGTGCTCCGGTGGAGCAGGAGCTGCCCATATACCACCATCATGCATTGTACAACCTTTACCATATAACCAGTTTTCCTCTCTGTTGGCATTTTGGATACTTTTCTTCTACACAGTGAAGGAAAAGGATGAAGACATGGATTTCATGGAAAATGAGTTTACAGCCAGCATTTACAGACAGCCACATTTCAAACAAAGGGGCGAGAAATTGATTCTTCACGTTTATATCTGCCAAGATCAGAGTTGGGGGTACAGCACGTTGTGCTCTTACACAAGGAATCTGCCCTGACGTGTCTGTAGCTGGCAGCTATGGATTTACCAAATGAGAAACTGGACCGTGAATTCAACTTTGAGCAATAAAAAGCCTTTCGGCTCTTTAACACACCTTGGTCCTGCCCTTTGGTTGTGCTCCAGCAATGATCCCCCAGCTCAGTTAAAGGATAGTGCAAATGACTTCAGGCTGCAAGAGGAATTCCTCGTTCTGGGGGAGCTGATTTATCCAGCTTGGTTGCTGATAGCAACCTCTGGGCTGCTTTAGCATTGTGAGATGAAAACAACTTTAGGGATCTGTTCACCAAAGACGTGGTGGATACTCCAACTTCACTCTGTCCTTCTGGCTCAATCAGCTAGGTGACATACTGCCCGAGGACTGTCCTAATCACGGGTCATCCTCTAGTTCCCAGCCTGGTCGGTACCTGTAGATGGGTACATAGCTGTGCTTCCCTGTGGGGCACACTGACCCCACAGGGTTTGGGTTGTTGTTTTTTAAGGTCAGTGACGTATGTTTTTAGCAATTTGGGGCCTCATGTGGTTACGGTGAAAGGCGTGCAGTCACCACCCACCTCTCAGTGGGGTCAGCTCAGAAGCAAGTGCTGGGCAGAAGCCAAAACGCCTTCCCAGAGTCTGGGGTATGGGGGAGCGTGGCAAAGAGATCACTAGCAATGAGCTGCAGGATTCAGCTCACAACCAGCTCAGAAAAGGATCAAACTAACACAACCTAGACTTTATTATCCGGATTTTTCCATTGGGCAAGATTCCCTTTCCCCTCCCAAGTCCGAGTTACAGGGCAGCTTTCTCCTCTGGTAGGCGTTAATAAATGCAGCACCTCACCTAGGGCTGACACAGCTGCAGTGTTCATGCAAGTCACAGTGATATCAAATAGCAGCCGTATGTGTGGGGCCAGAGGTTGTACTGCTGCGGTATATTTGATGTGATGCAGAATGATGTGCTAATCCATTAGTAAATGTCAGCGTGCTGTCCACAGTGGAAATCGAATCACATCCAAGCAGAGAACTTTGCTTCAAGTATGAAGATTATTTTTGTTATTACAGGTTTCTTCATTACGATAATTTTGATAGTGGCAGTTTCTCTCCATAGGACTGAAACACATTATTCTCTCACTTTTATGAGCAGAAAGGAGTGATCCTCTTAGGGATTTGAATGCATCTGGAAGATCTTTTCATTATGTGCTTTTTTTTTCATGCCAGGTGGGTCATATCCTCCTGACTTATACTGCTGTAAAGAGGGATTTATCCCACCTGGCTGACTCTTGTCAGAATCTGTCCAATATTTTTCAATATTTTTTTAGTTTAAACTGATGGAGTTAGCCGGTAGGACCACTCTTACTAGTGAAGTGAGCAGGATTTACGTTTCAGATATTGGACTTTGTAAAAGCCCATCTGTAAAGACTCATGTAAAAGCTTTCTAACCATCTTGAGCCAACCAGAATTAAAATAAAGCACAAAATATTACACTCGTGAACATATGGCTGCTTTCCTGTATCGTAGCAGTGACTGCTATACCGCAACCTGCATCCCAGTCCCTGTTACAGTTTCTCTTTTCATCTGCTTACTCGTTTTCGAGACGAATTTGTTCTCAAATTAAATCAGCACAAATCTCTACCTGTGGTGTGTGGTTGTTGGCAGGGCACCTTTCAGTGCCACTCATTATCTAGAAGGAGCAGGACACAGGAGAAGGAGATGCTGGTGATGGCAGAGGTCACTTGGGGACAATAAGAAATTTGGAAGGGACATTTCAGCTAGAGGCAGAATCTGTGTTTCTATCTCCTTCTCTCACTAAATCAAAAATGTTTCTGAAACTCAGAAACACGACCTTTTCAAACATTGATAACAAGGCAAAGCTACCAGCAGAAAATGAATGAGGCATTATATCATTAAAAAAACAGTTCCAGCCATCAGTCTAACGAACAGTGAAAGGACACCTGGCCTGCCTCCAACAGGTGATTCTGAGTTATCTGTGTAGGAAATTCTTTTTTATCTCTGCAGCTGATGAGGCATGTCAGTGGTGATCAGAAAAATCTATGTTCAGGGGAAAAAAGACATGTCCGCTTACAGGACTCACAAGGAGAAAAAAGAATTAGAAAATCACTTTTTTTTTCCCCTCAAGTGAACAAGATGCCAATTAAAATATTCTGTCATCAATCAGCTGGTTTGGAAAGAAAGTCTAAAGTCATCAATGTTAAGATCGTAGTCTTAAGATCCACTTCTTGCATGTTCTTCCTTTTAAGACAATGTGAGCGTCCACACGAGCAGGAGGAAACATACATTCAACATCTGCAGAATCTTCACCTTTTTCAGCACTGTCCTGCTGAGGAATTAAAAGTATCATCCTTCAGGATTCCCAGCGTGTAAATACTTCAGTATATTCTTATCTTCAATCGTGATGGGTTCTATGAATTTACATCAGGAACATACGTGTTGGGAGCCAATGCTATACCATTTTTGTAATCAATATTTGGGTATGTAGAGCCCTTTTCAGAATGGCTGAAATCCAGGAGCTCATAGAATTTAAAGAGCCTGAATTTGAGGTCCTTGCACAAGTATTGCAAATCCCTTTTAGGCTTTTCTTTGCAAATCCCCTGCTGAGAAATATTGTCAAATAGCAATATTTGCCATATATAAAATCAGAAATATTGACAGCTATGGCAAACAGCCCTATGATTAGGAAGCGTAGCAACTCCTAATTCTGTTGGAAAAAAAAATCAGTTCTGGTTACATAAAAAAAATCTTGATAAATACCCAAACCCAATGCATGGTTGAAAGAATGTGTAACACCAGCCCTTTCAGGTATTTCATAGAACCTCAGCCCTCTTGAAAAGATAGCTTTTAATAATTCACATATTCCTGTAGCATGTATTAGATGTCACACACAGTTGTGAAGAGTAAATGGGAAAATATAGAAACAAAGCCAAGAGAAATACA
Source organism: Vanellus vanellus (assembly GCF_965231255.1). Classification (NCBI taxonomy): domain Eukaryota; kingdom Metazoa; phylum Chordata; class Aves; order Charadriiformes; family Charadriidae; genus Vanellus; species Vanellus vanellus. The sequence goes on from NC_138905.1 coordinate 8,679,760, forward strand.
TTTCAATTGACAGTAAATATTGAAGTTTTTCATTCAGTACAAGAACAAGTAAATACTGTTGATATATATGCAGCGATGTGGCTGAAATCAGTGATTTAATTGTTGTTTGAGTTTTGTTGTTCTTTTTTTTTTTTCTTTTTTTTTGCTCTTCTGCACTGTGCCTTTAATGTGGGAGCTGCTTCTTGCCTGCTGCGGCAGCAGCTGTGAGGCAGGCCAGTTAGTCTTTCAGGTCTGATGCAGGATGCTGCACGCTGAGTCCTGGCTTTTTCCTCCGTCTTTCCCTTTCTAATGATGATTTGACCATAGAAGCCCTTCTAATTGACGTTAGAGAGGATCTAACCTTTTATATCCTGCTCCTTCAGGCTGATGGAATTGCCTTAGCTCTAAGACAGTGTTCCACCAGCCCGAAGGAGCAGGATATAAAGGTGCAGATTTCCAATGTGCTTCAAACTGGGCTCTGAATATTTCCTAAATTTGAAGTTGCTCATGTCTGAAGTTAAGGCTGAGAGGCAGCAAAGGCCACTTGTAGAGATTATATCTACATCCAGCCTTCTCCCGGTTTTGGTAGCATTCAGACGCAGGGATTTGGATGTGGACCCCTGTCAAAATTCAGTAGGATAAGATGTTTGCCCTGAGTGCCACGTGAAATTGTGTGAAAACCCTCTTTCTCTGTGGCCTTCAAGAAGTGTGCCAGTCAAGTTCAGTTTTTTCTACGCAGCTATTTTTTAACCTCAGAGCGTGTAATAGCTCCATTATTTGCACGAAGAGCTGAGAGAGGTTTGAATACAGCACCCAAGAAGTGACAAAAGCATGATTTATTTTCCCAGAAATTATTTCTATGCAACTTCATGACATTGGTTAGTTTCAAAAATTGCAAAGAGAATTAACTTCTTAGTAAATTAACAAAAATATGTATTTTGTGCTTTGGCAATAGGAAAAAGGTGAGTCAAGTTTATCACGAGGAGAAAAAAAACCCCGAAAAAGCATTTCACCAGCAGCATATATAAGAGACAGATTTCTTTGAAAATGTCTCTGTTTTCTGTTTTCTCATTGCAGGCAATCATTACCTTTTGATTTGAACAGTTCTGTGCAAATTCATTTTGTCCTGTATGTATATAGGAAATCCCTGACTGCTGTAGTTACGTGGAAGGAACCGTGGTATAGTGGTGGGGTGACACACACCGCAGGGAGCCAGGAGTTCTCTCTCTTCACTTAGCTTCTGCGTTGCTGCTTGCATGAAGTACCTATGCCTTTTCCTGGTCGAAAATTAAAACTGCTCAATTTTCAATTCACCCCTTTTCCAAAAATGAGGCTTTTCTCTAAAAAAGTTGTGGATAAAAACCATTATTGGTAATAATATTTGGATTTGATCACAAAAAACCCCAACTGGTTTTAAGCTCTATTATCAGTAAGAAAACCCTAAACAAAAATATCCTTTTTAAAAAAAAAATGTATTATTTTCTTTTCTCTATGAAGGAAAAGTCTGAGTTGTCCTTTAAAAATACATTAGCCCCAGGGGCATCATCTGTAACGCAGCTGTTCTCGTGGTGTGACGTATCCCAGTTTCGGCTCCTATACAGGTTTTCACAGTTTCATAGCATGGTTATAGCAGAGTTTAGTTCCACTCGGAGGTGCGAGACCAGTTTTAAATGCTGGGCCAGGCATTACCATATTCTAGTGTGTTTTAGCACCTCATTCCCCCTCTCTCTCATCATTGTGAGCCTGGCAGGTTTTCCATTTCTGAGTTAAGGAGAACATTATTTACAGTCTCAAAATGCCATGACGCTTGATTAACATTGATGAAATATCCCAAAACTATGTAATTGGCAAACATTTGTATTCATTTGTTTCTTGAATTTGAAATTGCCTCTTTAATTTTGCCTTCTAACGTGGGCGCTTAGATAGCCATTGCCGGTTTGAGGTCCTTGGCGGGGCTCAGTGACACGTGGGTTGCTGTGCGGGGTTGTGTGCCTGTTCAACCGTTTGCCCATCACAATTTGGGAGCCATAGTCCTCATTAGAGCCCGGGAAGCTGGGGAGAAGAGCTTCTTTACCTCCGTCTGTCTTTGCCTCTGAGTTTCAAAAGTGAAACTCCCCTGTGGCAGAGACAGGATGAAAACAAGAGATGAAGGAGTAGGTGTGTGACAGCACCAGGCTTGAATCCTGACCCAGGGGGGTGACTCGGACCTCAGCCTGCGTACCCCAGGCACCACGGCTCTTGGCTCCTTGGTGTGATTCTTCGTTTTTCCTGTGAGATTTTTTACACTTTGTCTGATCAATTAAATAATCCTTGGGTCAGTCAGAGATTGTGTGGAAGTAGCCGGTTTCGAGATGGTTTGGACTCAGAGGTACGTTCCCCCAGCCCAAGTGAATACATTTAATAAAAGGTTCTTGGCTATTCCGATGTTTTTTTTTCCTCTACCTTTTTCCAAATGAGCTTGCTCCATGGCGCAGAAAGCAAGCTGACAATAGAACCCAAATGTCACATGATGGAAAAAATATTTCCTGGCCATCTGTGTTCAGGTTACTGCACTGGCAAACAAAGAAATAAATAATGGAATAAATTGTTTATAGAGCTATTAGGACAATTATGGCTTTTTTTTTTTTTTCTTGTGATAAACATGGAATCTGATTATTATTACTTAAAGCTGTCTGAGGGCTAACGCTTCTCATAGGAGCTGAGAGTCTGGATGAGTATGGACATGCATGTGGCTCAGCATCCTGCCCCCAGCGTGGCTGCAGTGCTGCATCCGAAATCTCGCACAACCAGATGGGGAAGAATCCACCTCCAGCAATGACCTCACCGAGACTGACCTTCCCTGGGTTTTGACCTGCTGTGAATGAATATCCTCAATATCTGTGTAACTGCTGAATCTCTTCCCCAAACATCAATGCTTGGAAACCAGTGTGAGTTCTGTTTATTTCCAGGGGCTCTGCACACGTTAATGATTAAGGATGAAATATTATCTTTTACTCTGACAACTACTTCCATAGATCCAAAATGTCAAAGCCAAGACCAGAACCCCCTGGTGTGACCCACCACAAAAAGGAAGAATAAAAAGATGTTTTTACTCCGACCAGTTTACAGTCTGTTTATCAGCGAAGAGGTAGTGGGCGGATGTGAATCAACAGATTGAGGAACGCTACAAAACAGGGAGTTTGGTCAGGAGGATCGGCAGCAATTTCAGTCTCCCAGGAGCGTTTTTGTTGCTGGTTGGCTTGGAGACACCAGTCCTGTATATGCTAAGATCTGCAGGGCTGCTGGCATGGGGAAGAGTTGTCTGCGTTACTCACAGAATCAAATGTTTTTTTGTGTGGACCAAGCTTCTTTCTTTTTTTTTTTTTTTTTCGTTTTGAACCAAACCATGTTGTTAAAAAGCCAGATTTGACCTTTGCTTTCACTTTATTAGCATCCACAGTTCCAGCCTGTTGTTTATGACCATTACCTGAAATTCATACTTGTTGAGTCAGCTGCTGTTTGCTTTGGCTCTTGTTTGCTCTTTTTCTGTTATAGTTGCAATGGAGGTTTTATCGACTTCCCCTTTCCACAGTGCTCGGAGGGAGGATCAGAGAGAAAGAATTTCTCAACTTATAAAGTGGATGTAGACAAACAGTCACCATAACATACAGTATCTGGCGTGCTGAAAACAGCCTTTGCTGGCAGGTTTCTTCTTCTCCCCGTCAAGCCTTTTGCTCCTGGAGGGGTGAATGCTGTGCTGAGTGTCACCTTCTGCTCAATGACAGTTTATGAATTAGATTGTGAGGCTTTGTGTGCCTGTTGTTAGTGGTATCATTTTGTATTCACACCTACTTTCAGCAGTGTCACAAAATCAGGTTTTAGCTACAAGGGTCCATTGTAGCCTCTAAATAACTCACCTCTTGCATAGCACAAACCTTTGAATCCCACAGTAATTTCTGCATGGAGTGGGAAATTCCGTTACAGCTGTAGCAGAACTTTGAGAATTGTATCTGCCCATGATTTAAAGATTTCTGGTAATATATGACCCACACAACCCTACACATGTTGTTCCGTGACTCACCTTTCCTGTCACCTTTCTATGCCTTATCTTATTTTTAATGTGAAATCATTTAGCAGCAGCTTCCAGCTGGAGCTGATTCTCATTATGTCTTTTCGGGCGGAAGAAGCCACCCAGAATCCAAATTTCTCGTACGGGCTGTGAACAAGGCACCTGTGAACAAAACACCTTTTAACCTTCTTTGAAAAAATAGAGGAAAAGGGTTATCTTTTTTCCTCTTGCTGCGAGCCATGCTTTCCAGATTTATTTAGATTAATTACGTGTCTATTTTTTTTTCTATTACAGATAGGATTGGGGTCTTAGGTGCCTGCATTTTGGTTCCACCATTTCACAACCTCAGAAAATACCTGTCTATGGCTGAGCTGACAGTCTCACCCTATAAATATTCTGTGGAAAGGTGCAAACCATTACACATACATCTTTTATAGCCATGAAGAATCCGGGACACCCAGCACTGCAGCTCCCATGCGTTGAACGAAATGGTTATCATCTTGATCAAGGAACTAATCTCTGTGCTGAATCAGGATTCACTTGAAGAGCTGTGATTTCAGGACCGGCAGAAAGGCACTCCTTTTTTATTAGGGATCTCTTAATTGTATATGGAGAATTCAGCCTCATTGGGAATATCCTTGCTAGAGTGTAATTGCACATTTCCATTTTCTTCAATGGATTTGAACAGATCTGCAGCATCTTTTTGCACCAAGCAGTCCATGGGTTGACTCAGGACTATAAAAGAGCTTCCTCCAAAATGCGGATTTTCTAGAACTTGTTAATACATTTGTCAAGTGAATAAATAGGTAATAGCTAAACAGTTCAATGTGCTGTCAATGTAGGCTTTCAGAAAAGCATTAAATAGCAAGAAAAAGAAATGGGAAACAAGCAGTCGCAAAGCCTCTTTAGTGCATTCTCTATACCCTTCTAATTTCTGCCCTGACAGTCTTTTCATGCACAGTTGCCTCTGTTTCCTTTACCAGTCACAGGCAATGCTGACCTGACCCAGTCGTACCTCCTGGCTGAAGGACAGTGATTTGGGTTCCATTTCCAGGGCATGTATCCAGCAATGGGATTTCTATTGAAAATACTAAGTCTTTTCTCATGAATCTGGGGCAAAGATCGTCATGATCACCTGCAAGCTGCCTTTGTGGTAATGCATCATCTTACTTAAACTTTTAAACTTTTGGGCATTAAAAATGCTTTCTTAGCCAACAATACCTCTGCCTGCTGATGAGAGTTAATGACGTGATGCTGCTCTCTTCTCTTCTCTTCTCTTCTCTTCTCTTCTCTTCTCTTCTCTTCTCTTCTCTTCTCTTCTCTTCTCTTCTCTTCTCTTCTCTTCTCTTCTCTTCTCTTCTCTTCTCTTCTCTTCTCTTCTCTTCTCTCCTCTCCTCTCCTCTCCTCTCCTCTCCTCTCCTCTCCTCTCCTCTCCTCTCCTCTCCTCTCCTCTCCTTTCTCATCAATACCTATTTTGGTAGCTCCTATTCTGCCTGACACCACAGACCATCCAGGTACACTATTACAGAAACAGCTAATTTCTCTTTTAGGGAGGTAATTAGATATTTACTCCATCTTCAGCCTCAGGGACAGATACTTACACAAACCAGCTCCGCAAAGACAATAAGAGGCATCGTAACAGCGTGGAGTTTGGGGAAGGTCTCCTGCCGAATCAGAACGACGTAGCTGGGGCTGGATTTGGGTGCGTGGCGCTGTGGGTGCGCGAGCGGCAGGGCTGGGTGTAGGGGGAGGGACATGGGCTCAGTCCACAGCTGCGGTGCCCCTTTTTGCAGAGATGGCTGGATCGTCGCTCTATTGCCAGGAGACAAAATAGCTTAATTCCCTGGCAAACCCTCAAGTGAACGCTCACTTGTCGTCCAGGCTTTTATATCCTATTTAGAGTATTAGCAATTTAGAAGGAAATAAAGGGAGGAAGGAGGGGGAAGGAAGGAAGGGGAAAGAAAAAGGCAGGTTTGTGTTTGAACCTGCTCTTTGAGTACGAGCCATCTGGATCCTGCAAGAGCCCTGGCATGCCCGAAGGGGCAATGCTGGATAAATGGAAGAAAACTCACTCACTACTTGTGTTTAAGTTTCATGGATGTTTTAATGCCATTGGGATGTTTTAAGGGGTCAAAATATTAATAAAATCTCAGTATCGAGCATTCAGAAAATTGTGGAGAACCTGAGCTGATGTGAAAAGCCCTGTGATACTTCAGCTCTGTAAAGAGATCTGAGATTTAAATATAAGCCCCAAATAAAAGTGCGTGTGCTTGTTTTACCGTTGCTTTATTTTAATATTTAATGACGAAGTTTCTGATATAATAAATGTAATTACACTTAAATAAGACTACATAAGAACAAGATGGGAACAGGTCGGGTTCTTCAGGACGGTTGCACCAGAGGGTCATTTTCAGTGTTGTGCATCTCCACCACCTTCAGGATTGCAGCAGAGCTGCCCTCAAGGAAGCTGTGGGTTATCCATAGAGCTGTGGGTTATCCATAGAGCTGTGGGTTATCTGTAGAGCCAGCACCCCGTGGCAGACCTCATCTCCAAAGGATGGCATTGCCCAACTCACACCGTCAGTACTCCCATGAGTAGAGATGGGCAAAACGGCTTTTTGAACAGATGCTCCCCCCACACGGGTTAGCTTTCATACCAAAGAGCAATGTCATGCCTGGTGTGCGGCTATTTGAAGCCTGGTGTTCAGCTTCGTGCTTTATTCCCAGAGGAGAAAATGGCTCAGGCTTTATTTTGCCAAACGGGGGAGAGCTTACACAGCCGGGAGCGCCAGAAGGACATGCGAAAAGGCCAGAGGTGGCGATTGAGCTCTGCCTATTCCCAAGCTCTGCTTACATAGATTTCTGTGGACATCCAAAAGGAAAGATAAAAAGAAATGAGGAGCTGAAGAGGGAGTTCCCCTCTAACCTTTTCTCTCTCTTCTATCAAAGCTTTCACCTGCGTCTTTCTTAGCAACGTGCTCTGCATACTTTGAGCTTCACTACTTGATGGTGCTCTTCTGAATTCCTGTAGGCAGCTTCAACAAGTGCCTTAAAGATGTGTGATCGTTAAAATGAAAAGGGAATTGGTTATTTCTGTGCAAACTTTGCCAGAAATTTAGCATCCTACAAATTGTAATTGCAAACCATCACCATGAATATTCATCTATTGGGGAGGGGGGGAAATGGTGACGTGAATGATTTATTAGATTCCGGGCAGATTTGGAAGCAATTCTGCAGCCGGCGCAAATGAAAAGAGTGAGTTTGTCTTCATGAGGCGACAGTCATTTACAGACTGAAATAACCTCCGCAATTTCTATGTGTTCCCTGAGGCTTTTATAGGGAGGCGCTCACTGTATCGGGAAACCCAAAGGTATATTTCACAGGAATTAAAGATGACATTCCTAAAAATTTCCTCATGATTACATCTGATCAGCTTATTTGTCTTGGCAAGGGTACAGGCTTCTCCAATCCAGGCGCCTGGGTTCACCGATACGCACGCCTCCTGTAATTCTTCCTGTACAAACTGGCTGCAAAGTGGGCAATCCTGAGAGGGCGCCCAGCGTACAAATTAAATGGGGAAGACAGAAAGAATTGGAATAAAACTAGTCTGGCCTGATCCGTGTTATTTTGCTACCCGAGTATTACATGCAGTAGCAGCTGGATGGTTCATAGAGTGGGTTTTTACGGCTTTCGCTAGCTTACGAGCACCTCGTTAATGACTATGAGTGTATTTGGGGTGGGAATGGCACTGGAGATGAGATTTGAAGGTGGGAGCTGGACATTGCATTTCCATTGTCATCTAAAGGAATGGCCGTTTCTTCCTCGTCACGCACATCACGCGCAGGCGAAAGGGCGGGATTGCTAATATCTTTGAAGATTTAAAGAGTGCTCGTATCCATATGTTTTTAAAATAACTTAGCCTGAATAACCTAAAAGTCATCTGATTTCAATTATCACTTAATATAGGTTAACAAATCCTAGGGAAAACCATATGGCATTTGCTTTTCACTGTAACTCATCTAGAAAACGAATTTAATTTGGCTTTTCCTTAACCAAGTAAAAGGAATAAATTGTATTAACTTCTCTTTTCCTTTAAAAGGTTTATTTGTCCCAGAGTTGGATAGGGCACAAATGTTTGATTTTAACTCCTTGTTTTCCAAACAAAACCAGAAAAATACAAGAAATCTGAATATTAATGTTTTGGGAACCTGGGATTTTAGTAATTTAGAATATGTTTTCTGAAGCCCTTTTGAATTTCAGATAATAAAGACTGCTATAACCAGATTTTACATAATTTACTGAAGAAAAAATGCTATTTTCAACAATAATAGAAAGGAATTAATTGTTTTTACAGAAAGGGACAGGGACTTTGCCAGCTTCTACATTACACTCGTTTTTTATATGTTTTGCTGTATACCGGGAGACATGTGAACACAGGTTTCAGTGAGTATTTTTAAATGCGTCTTGCCAGTAGATTTGAGATAAACAAAATTACAAGGAATGTGTGCCATGACTTGCTCTGTAATACTTTTTCGGGTTTAACAATTTTTTTAGCTTTTTGGTCCCCTGGTCTTTCCTTTTTGGGGTACAAGTAATGGATTTTATGACTGTTTTGTCTCCCATTTCCTTAGGAATCCTAGGGAACAGCAAACGTTTCTGCCATAATGCAGATCCTAAGTCAAATCCATCCGTACTACCAGGAAGAGGCTGGAGAAACCAACAGCCCCAAATGCAGCGGCCCCTCCAGTAATCCCCCACGTTCTCAGAATTTCTGATGCTCTCTCCTGGATCCTTCACCATCCCCGCCCAGGTAAGAACACCCATTGACCACTCTTACCCACCCAACCTAGCCCATGTTTCAGAGTCTTTGGAAAGCTTGCTGTGTCCACCAGAGATGACCATGAAGAACTGACCATGGAATATTTAAATACAAGAAAATCTGTGGTTTGCCTATGAAAGGGCTATTCCTCCCTGCCAGACAGGTCAAGGAAATCTCCTTGTTTCTGCTGCTCTCTCGTGAGACCCCGCCTGGAGTACTGTGCTCAGCTCTGGGGCCCCCAGCGTAAGAAGGACATGGACCTGCTCACAGTGTCCAGAGCAGGGCCACAACCAGGGGGCTGGAACACCTGTCCTATGAAGAAAGGATGAGAGAGTTGAGGTTGTTTAGTCTGGAGAAGAGAAGATTCCGAGGAGACCTCAGAGCAGCCTTCTGGTAATTAAAGGGGGGCCTACAAGAAAGAAGGGGAGGGATTTTTTATCAGGAAGTGTAGTGATAGGACGAGGGGTAACGGTTTTGAACTGAAAGAAAATAGATTTAGATTAGATATTAAGAAGGAAATCTTTACTCTGAGGGTGGTGAGGCACTGTCCCAGGGTGCTCAGAGAAGCTGTGGCTGCCCCATCCTTGGAGGTGTTCAAGGCCAGGCTGGATGGGGCTCTGAGCAACCTGGTCTGGTGGGAGTTGTCCCTGCCCATGGAAGGAGTTGGAACGAGATGATCTCTAAGGTCCTTTCCAACCCAGACTATTCCGATTCTATGATTCTATATGCCTGCCCACACTATATAGAGACTTCCCATCTTGAAGTTCTGTAGGCGCTTTGACACCTCCAGTAAGAGAACAGTCCTTTAACAGAAGGGCAAGGGTGGGCCACAACACCAGTCCAAGGGCAACAACATGTGCTGATGATGCTCAGGAAGGAGAGCTTCACCCAAACAAGGTCCTGCTCAATCCTTACCTGAGGACCACATCTTCTTAAAGTGGCTCCTCTTCCCTGCCTTTGCCTTTGCTGGTGTCAGCCCTGCCAGCGTGACCCTGCCTTGGCTCCTTGTTGCAGCTGTCTCAGCCAGTTGGTCTCTGAAGTTGCTTCACTTCTAATTCAGATCCTTCATGGTGGACTGCTTCACCCTCCTGCATCTGATTGAGTCTTGTTTCAGCTTTCTGAGTTTTTCCTGAGCGTGTCTGGTGTCCTGACCCATCCTAAAGCAACACCAGATTTTGTGCTCCATTCCCCTGGCCATGTCCTACCACAGCTGAAGAAATCCCTGGAAGGTCACAGCAGTGCCTCTGCAGTCGAGCATAGCCATTTTTTTTGAAATGCACAAAATCGTATCTGAGGTTCCTAATCTTTTTTGGGGTTAGAGAGGTATCTTTCTGCCATTTTAACTTTCTACTCAATCTTCATTTTGTGGGATATTAATTTTGCAGTCTTGCTATGTTGGGATATTAAATTCCCATTTACAGTCTATAGGAAGAGACTCTTAAATGCTCCTTAAATAGGTGATTCAGAGTAAGAGCCATTTCATTTGGTCTGACCCAAATTTGATGTTTATAACTGCGTACGCTCTGAGTACACGTCAGGGTTTCTTCTGTGCTTGTAACAAACTTATCAAATTTGTGGGGAAGTCTTTTTTATTGTTCTCAGAGGGTGAAATATTGTTTTTTCTTTCTCGGTCACCATGGGAAGGAGCTGAGAAGCAATTTTGGAGCTGACAACTTCTTGCGAGGCTGATCTGGAATACTAATTCAAAACTCTTAAAGTCGCATTAAACATCTGATCAAAGTGTTTTGGGTTCCATTATCGTGGGTTTCTTAAATAGAAGCAGATGGTATTTTACTGTGTGAAAGCACTGAGATTTCTTTCCTTTCAGTTTTATCTAGGGGGAATACTATTCATATGAATTCTTATATAATTCCTAAAAAAAAAAACCCCAAAACCAAAGAAAGGAAAACCTAGCTTGATTCACATGGCTCTTCCTAATGAGGTAACTTGCCCCTCTCTGTATCACTCTTTATTGCAGCTTCCAAGACAGAACCTGGAAGCCCCTGACTCCCTGGGATCAAAACACTAGCATGTAGACGGGTTTCATGTGATTGATGTCTTTCGGTTCATCAATATTCCCCTTACAATAAAATTGGAGCAGGAAATCATGACTGTCCTTAAGCATGACTATAGACAGGGCTTAGCTAGGAAGCAAATCCCAGTTAGCAGGGTCACACTGAAGTCCTTTCTCTTATAATTTTAATAATAACCAGAAATTTATGTATAAACTGAATTCTCCCTTGAAAAAAAACAGTGGGACTCCACCCAAATTTAAAGCTCTGCCCATGCAATCAGGTGGCTGGGGAGGGGCCTAAGATCAATGTTTCTGTGTTTTTCTCCTGAAAAACACTGTCTTTTATCAAACAAACACAAGTGTGACATTGCTTCCTCCCCATCAGCTTTGCTTCTGCTTTATTTGTTCTGTGCTTTGGAATTACAACTCAATAACTGTGTAAATCTGTGGGTTTGCCTCTATTTTATTTTATGAAGGAATGTCATTATTATGTTCCAGCGTTACATTGAAGAGTAAGAGACTAGTTTACGCCGTTTTCTGTCCAAAGCTGCTCTCTGAGGCAATCCAGGGCAGTTCTGCGTTACAGCAGATCGGAGAGGCGATTCTCCTAACGATATGATTAAAGGCAGAACTTCTCCAGGTGACAAACGTGGATTCTCAGGGGGTGATTTTATGACTTAAGCAGGCAGGACTTGTTCCGTAAGCCAGGATTTGGCCTGTCTGGTCTAAATCACAATGAAAACTGAATATATATATATTTTTCTTTGCTGTACGGAATAATAAGGACTTCAGGAGTGTCAGACTATTACCGTGACTGATGTAAAGTGAATCCTGGCTCTCAGCACTCTCCATTTCTATGAATTTTGCATAGAGGTTAAGAAAGATAATGATCTTCATAAAAGCAGCTCCCAGAGTCGCTGCACGAGGCCGGGAGTTTCAGTGCCTGGAATGTGGATGAGGTATCCACTGCCCTGGAGATTGCTTCCAGACCTGTCTTTCTAAGATTAGCAAGGGCTCTGCTTTCAGTTATTCTGCATAATGGTATCACGTCAATGGGGCATGTTAGTTTAATATAAATTGTACATGATAGCTTTGCATTTCTGTTCGAAAAAATGGGCCCTTCTTCCTGGCCCGAAATCAAAGCACTGTTAAAACTTGTAAAGCATTTAAAATTCGGTTTTGTTGTGGGGAAAGATGCAGGTTTTTGCAGTTTTGGAGAGTGAGGAATTCCACCCAGAGCTGGATCTGGGGCAGTTCAGCTTCTCGAACGTTACCCTGCTGTGACTTGTGGACCCTCGTTTGGGGAAATAACCTCATGTTTGGACACAGCCTTGGTGAAAAAAACAGTCTTGATATGGGCTCAGTCATTTAAATACTTTGTAGGAGCTTTGTAGGGTCACATTTAATCCTTATTGTAACAAGTCCTCATTGTAACACACCAATGGCATCCTGGGGTGCATCAAGAAGAGTGTGGCCATCAGGTTGAGGGAGGTCATCCTCCCCCTCTACTCTGCCCTGGTGAGGCCGCATCTGGAGTATTGTGTCCAGTTCTGGGCTCCCCAGTTCAAGAAGGACAGGGAACTGCTGGAGAGGGTCCAGCAAAGGGCTACAAAGATGATCAGGAGACTGGAGCATCTTTCTTATGAGGAAAGGCTGAGGGACTTGGGTCTTTTTAGTCTAGGAAAAACATGACTGAGGGGGGATCTTATCAATGCTTATAAATACTTAAAGGGAGGGTGCCAGGGGGATGGGAACAGTCTTTTGTCAGTGGTGCCCAGTGACAGAACAAGAGGTAATGGGCACAAACTTGAACATAGGAAGTTCCATCTTGACATGAGGAGGAATTTCTTTCCTTTGAGGGTGGCAGAGCACTGGCACAGGCTGCCCAGAGAGGTGGTGGAGTCTCCCACTCTGGAGACATTCCAAACCTGCGTGGATGCCATCCTGTGCAACTGCTGTATGTGACCCTGCTTGGGCAGGGGGGTTGGACTAGATGATCTCCAGAGGTCCCTTCCAACCCTGACCATTCTGTGATTCTGTGAAGTGGAAATATTCTGAGCAATGTCATTGATTTTTAATTATCCTCTGAAACTAGCACTAGACTGGGATGCCCCTCAGCAAGTGTATATCTGCAGCACGGACACCTGCATTTCAATGAGCTGCCTAGACCATTCCAGCCAGTGGAGAGACATAGGTATCTATTGGACATCATTCATCCTCTTTTGGTGCAGATGTCTGAAATAAGCCATGTGAATCTAAATGTGCAGCAGATGGCTCTGAAACGTTTGATATTCTGGCTTCTCCACCTTAAAAATCAGAGAGCACTTTAGTCTATTTTTAGCAAACCAGTGTAACAGGACAAAATCCTTCGATAACTCAATACCTAACAATCATCCCGCAATCTGTTTCAATCAAAACTGTGGTTGGTACAAAACATTCATATTCTTAGCTCACTTACTGAATATGCGTTATGAACTCAAAGCTGCAATTGCATGAAGACCCCGCAATCTCTCCCCTCGCAGCCTTGTTGAATATTACAGCAGCTTTGGTTAACACTCGCTGGTGAGAGTCCCTTCTCCGTAAACTCGGCTGCCAGCCTCGCAGCAGCTCCGCAGTTGCCAGCTTTGGGGACTGCTGACACCGCTTCGGGATGTTTGGCACGGCAAGCTGGCTTTGTTTTAATAGTGCTCTTCCTCGGGCGACACTCTGCCAAGAATTTTTAAAATCTCTGAAGCGATTAAGGAAGCTTTAAGGTGAGAGTAAAATGAGCATCGCTTACTCAAATGCAAAATAAGAAATCAGTTGTTAGAGTGATGTACCAAAAGATAAGTGATAATGTGCCTTATAGTTACCTCTGCATGGGCAATGGGATGTCTGAAAACTAGGTGGTGAATCTATTCCAGATGGAGAAGGTCCTGGTCAGCTGGCCTGATTCAAGCTTGCAGTCCATCAGCACAAAAACCCAAGTGAGTTGAGTGGCAAAAAGCGGAATCAGACTTCACAGCAGCTGTGAACTCTCTTTATACTACGTTAAACCTTCAGGATTTGGGTATTTTCGACCTCATTATACCTCCGCTCCTTCCAGGTGACTAGCTTTTGGTTGATACTTTATTTGTGAAGTCCCAGTCATCTGTGTTTGCTGGAGACACACTATGGGGTGCCCACGGAGAGCAGCCTTTTGGGAAGCTTCATGTAGGCACCCATGTAGAAAGGACAGCTTAAAATAGCCCAGCTGCAACTGGAGCAGGGTGAAGCACCCAATTCATCTTACACAAGTGCCAACAAAACGCCTATATTTTGCATTGCCGTCAGGGACACAAGCAAGTGCTCGGTTTTCCTTGTTTTCTTCCAAATGGGGGTTGAAGGTTTTCCTGTGATTTCCTGGGGGGAAGAAAAGGAAAGTATTTGGCAGGATAAGCCAGCTGCATTGGCTAGACAGGGAAGCGTTGTTTTGGGAAAGAAATTAATAGTTTGCTCATTCGATGTTTTTGACACAGGACTGCTTTGCGGTTTGGCTCCGCGCGTTTTTGTCTTCTCGATTTGTATTGTGCTCAGCAAATTAAAGACCTGTCGTCACCGGCCTCAGGCGTTAATGGATTACCGGTAGGAGAGCAGCCTGCAGGTTCAGCGGCCAGCGCATCGCCTCTGCCCCTGCGCGCGCAGGTGACGTCTGTCTCTGTTCAGCTGCTGGTGACACAGCGGGAAGAGGGCTGAGTCACCTCTCCTGTCCCTGCTGCTTAAAGCGTCTTTGCCTGCCGGGTTGTCTGGAGCGTTTGGGGGGTCAGCTGGGTTACCTCTGTTTGGCCACTTCGGTCACCAGAACTATGTATAGGTATATGTTATATATTACATATATACACTTTAATTAACTATAAGTATAAAGTAAATATATGTATATTTCATTAGCACTGAGGTTTAGCAGAAATATGCTGGGAAATAAGGATAATCACTCTGCAGGATTTGTCCCCGCACGTGGGAAAGTGATAGAGAAGTGAGTTGTCCAGCTGTGACAAGAACAGCAAATTATTACGGTGGGTGAGCTGAGTACAACCTCTCATCAGCTTTTGAAAAGGCCCGTAGTATTTTCATTACCTTGATAAATATCAAGGGTCACTTTCCTTCTTAAAACAGAGATTGCTTCGACAAAGCTTTTAACTTCAGGCTGACATTTTACCTTACCTTCACGGTAAGGCACGTTTTTAGAGATTAATTCCAACACACTATTCTCTTTGCAAGGTTAATTTCAAATTCACTCAGGCTGATCTCTTGTGTGTCTGTGGGTCTCTCATGACGTTAATGTTTGTATTTTTTAAAGCCAGAGGTCCTAAAGATTCACCTTGCCCTCACCTTCACTATTTCTCAGAAATACCCAGGGATGAGTTAATACGTCGCCTCACAAGGGGTTTAAAAAAAATCTTCCTAGCCCTCAGCAGCTAATGAAATACAGGTAAAGCAGAGGCACAGCTCTGCCATCTTTTCAGTATGGAATGGCGATGTGATGGCTGTTTTGGTCCCATCCTGAGATGCCTGGTCCTCCTTTGGAGCCCGGCGGAGCTTATGCCAGGAGCAGGCTCCTCGTGGGTCATCCTGTATCTCTCCTTGGGCAGGTCTAGGCTGGAATGAGAATCCATGTACCAAGAACAAGCAGACGAGTGGTCCAGCATGAGCATCTGTGCTCCTATAGAAGGTTGGATCAAGGATACTTGCACTCCAACTTCGCTTGCCAGATACTGCGCTTTTTGGCCATAATCAGCTGGCAGATAAACCCCCTGTGTCCTGCTGTAAGTCCTTCTCATCCAAGCGTCTCAAAGGCTGAGTAAATACTAATTTACACAGAGATAAATAGAAATAAAGAAGTGTAAAGTGGCTTCCCTGAGAGAGCAGAAGCCGCAGTTCAGTCTGGGGAGGAAGACCCCGTAAAAGTATCATTCATCTCTCGAGTCTATCGATATCCCACCTCGAGCCTTTAACTGGAGCCTAAATAAGGTGTAAGTTTTGGGTTGATGTTCTGCAAAAGAATAAATTTTACCTGGAGTGAGTCAGTGGCAGTGATGGGAGTGGAAAATACGTCCCTGGAGTGCTCGTTTTACCCACCAGACCCAGCTCTCTTGCGGGGACTCATCCTCGCCGTGCTGCTCTATGTCTTGTAACCAGAGGAGCTGGCACATGAGCTGAATCTCCATGCAGAAAGTGGGGTTTAAATGAACCAGAGTGCCTCACAGACTTCTAATTCAAAATACTTTCTTTCAAGTGAGTTTGTAGGGAAAGTGGGCATTGGGATAGACGTTGGGGAAAACGCATCTTTGGGTAAGGTAATAAGTTAAGCAGCGGTTTAAAGAGTGGGAAAAATCCGACACCAAGAAAAGTGGTAAAGAGGAAAGCGAATCCATCAGGGAACAATTAATAAAGCATCAAAATTACATTTACAAGTATTCTACTTAGCTTAGTGCCACTTGAGCACTAGTATGTTAATGCGGTAGGCTATTTATAGTGCAAACAATCACTTCACCCCTTAAACTGCAAATTTACATTTGTGTATTTTGGAGGCTGTGGTGTGTTACCAAATTTAAAGGTGCTGACAGAGCAATCGGTATTTTGTGGAGCAAATCAAACTGAGACTTTATGTCAAAACAACATCATCCTGAGGGAGCTGGAGAAGTAAACGTGCAGCCAAAGGTATATTCCCCGTTCAAGTACTGCCATATTCCCTGTAAGCAAAACAGCTTATACTCCTAAAGATGCCATAATACTCTTTAATCTGTAGGACTCAGAGCATCTGCTTAAGAGACAATGCACCCCAAAATGATGTGTGGAGCACCCAGGGCTGACTCTGAGACATCTCCTGAAGGTGGAAACAGGGCTGCTGTGGTACATACACCTTCTTGCTGTGGAAAACCATGCAAAGCCCAGCCATCCTCAGATCTGTGCATCCTTTCCCCCAGACGAGTGGTCCTCCCTCTTGGAAAGGGGTGAAAGCCCCCCAGCTGGGGGGCTGCCTCTCTGCTGGGTTTGGCCCCAAACCTCCCCCTTGAAGATCAATAGAGAGACCTGGGTTTAACGAATGAAGAAGCGTGGGCATTTCAGAAGAGGAAGGCTGGAAACTCAGCAAGACAGACAAAGAGTTTATGCAATCTTTATTTTTGAGCATGCAGGCATCTGCCTGCAGCACCTGAATGGCTGCAGAAATTGTTTTCAGAAATTAAACATAACCGAGCCCAACGTGCTGGGTAAATACTCTGTGACTCATACAGAGCTGAACTACAGAAAACCCGAACAACGACTGTCACAGTGTTAGGACAAAATAACGTCTCAAATACACGATGCATGTGACAGTTAGATGTGCTCATCTAATTGCAATAACCAACAGAGAGAAGTCGTTATGAAGGTTTTGCATTAGCGCACACGTTTGACGGTATTTATTGCTTCCAGGACTGGAGATGATGGAGGCGAAAGCCTCCCAGATGTTGAGAGAGCTGCTAACAGCACTGTGCATTTTAAGCTTTCCCTGTCATAGTTGCAAAACCATCTGACACCACATGCTCTGCTGTAACTTAGGTAGAGCCTTACCCACAGGAGCACTCTTCTGCAGCATTAGGAGTCAGGCGCAACAGGAATGGCTATAGACTCCTTCCAGCCTCCTTCCCACAAATATAGTTGGGACTTTAGGTTGATTTGTAGGTCAGCCTGGCAGGATAGATCAGGCTGCTTGGTCATGGCATCACTTTGGAGTCACCTTGAAAAGACCTATTTCAGCCACGTGCTAGTGTAGGGTCATCGCAGTCTCACACCCACATATGTGAGATCAGAGTCAGTCTTCTCACATGACAAATTACATCTCTGCCTTCTACTAAAATGACTTCGGTACAATCTCTGACATTTAGTTGGGTGCTTTTTATTTGGAAAAAAATGGGTTTTGAAAGTTTACAAAGGCTCTCCCGGGAGCAGAAAATCAATACTGTTGTTAAAACTGAGTTACAGTCGTTTGCTGCCATTGCGTGTGTCAACACTATCACCAGTGTCAGCTCAATTAATTTTGCTGCCAACCATAGCAACAATATGGTAATAAAATACATCATATCTACAAAAGTTCCTGTTTATCCAACAGGTGGGACTTACAAAGCATTTTAATATTGGTTCAATATGGCTCCCACCAATTTCCCTGGGAAATCCCAGCACTGCTTTCTTTGAAGCCTTTGAAGAGTGAGGAGATGTCATCATTGATACAGGGGAAGCACGAAGACCCTTGAAAATGCAGCCTTTTAATCACAAAAGCCTTCATCAGGATCAAGCTGGTCAATAGAAAATATGAGCCCTTTTTCCTTCTAGGGGGACACGATCATAGAACCATAGAATGGTTTGGGTTGGAAGGGACCTTTAAAGGGCATGTAGTCCAACTATGTGGAAGCCTTGTGACATTTTTATTTTTATTTTTATGGAGAAGCAAGATGCTTCTGGTGGAGTGGATGGGAGAGGGCACTCTCTCCACCACACATGGGATGGCAGCCCCTGGCATTTTGGTGATGGTGAGAGGGGCAAATGGTGGTTGGAGAAGTTGGGTAACGTGGGGACCCTTTGAGCAGGGATGAAGCACTGCCTGGAAGCCTCTCTGCCTTCTGGTCTTTCCCAGAGCCAAGGATGTGCATCTGCAGAGCCCTTGCAAACATACAGTGAAGATGATCAGCCTCAATACGCCCGGCATCACTACAGAAATGAATACAGGATAACCCAAATAACCTTTCTTTACTGCAAAAAGCTATTTATTCAGTGTCATTCATCCTAACTTAGTTCACACACCAAATCAGCACAGACAGAGCGTATAGATTTTGGCTCTCTAATAGTTTACACTTAGTGCTTGATAGAGCTAAGTTACTTTATAGATTGCTCACCCAACCCCCGCCTCCAAACAGTGTGTCCTCTTTGGACATAACCATGTCACGATGGGTCCCTGAGAGTCACCTAACGAGGTTGGGGTTTGCACGCAAAGTCAAGAGAATCATCATTACTCAACACACTCGTGCTACCTGATAGCAGATAAATAGGTCTGCTGGGAAAAGGCGTCTGTGGATGAATGGCTAAGAAACTCTAATAGCAGCAGGAAAAGCCTTCGGATGCTGATCCTGCTGTCTGTCATCGGTTATCTTGGAAATATTTACCACGGCTGTTCCTCCTTACTCAAAACAAACACGGTGATCTTGGTGCAGTGATCGCTGCTTTTTATTCTATATGCACTGGGGAAAAAAATCAGCTGGCCTGTGCATTTTAAAACTGAAAATGAGTATTTTCCCCTTAGTCTAGTCTGAAAAGCAAAGAAGGAGCTATCAAAGCACAGGGCTATCTCAAAAGCAGAGAAATTCTTCTTTTATGGCTGAATGTCTTGTGATTCAGATCCAAGCAATGCAGCTTAGCTCTCCAACCTCTCTTCTCCAGGTCCATAGATTAAAACGGCACAGGAGTGCTTTAGGTCTTTTATGTCTAACCTTTGCGCAGCCAGTATTAAACAGTATGTATTCAAGGAGCTCCTCTAGTGCCAAACCGTGAGCAAGATTTACAGGAAAATTCAGCTAAAGTCACAATGAGAGAAAGGATGAACAAAGAGATCACAACTGGAAGGCTCCCAGAGTCTTAAAGGGGATCCAAAATATGAAGTTTGCCAGAAAAGTAAAATACAGGCGCTCTAAACACCTCCAGGGAGAAGAAGCGAAAATACAGCATTCAGAAACAAGGATATTAAGAAAGGCGGGAAAGGGATAAATGCTGAGTGTTACATATAGGAGTGAGAATTATGAAAAGGCAGTACCAGCTGATCCTGGCTTTTCTCTAGCCAGAAAGCCTTTTCCCAGGGTTTTGCAGGTGTGGGTTTACATGAGGAGTCTACGGCTACGTGACGAAGCCTGCACAACCCAGATCACGTAGCCCAGCATCCACTGGCCCCGGTCCATTTCACCGTGCCGTATGCTGGTTTGGATGCAAATGGGGCTGTAGAGTGGTGCCTACAGACCAGTCAGATGTGTGCCGATTAATACACCCCTCAAGTGGGAGGACGGGAACCTTGTCTAAAGAGGATGCTAGGGAGCAGAATGTTATCTAGAGTGGCCTTCATTTGACCACGTGTAGGTGTCCATATCTGAGCTACCTATGCAGTTAATGGAGACAAAAGACATCCAGCTCCTCCAAAAATAGGTGATTAAAACATGTCTGAGGAGTGCTACTGTCACTTTCAGCTCTGGACACTTTGGGGTACCCTTTAAAATATGTATCCGTCATGTTTGTAAATTCTTTTTTAGGAGAGGGTGAATGGTACTCCCAAAGTACCCCAAGTTGTGGCTGACAAAGTTAAATGAGATGACTCCCAGCATCTGGCTCTTCCGTGGGCCATAGGAGAACCTTAGAGAGGGAGCCCACTGTAAATGTTACCCATTTTTTGTAGCGATTGTGGCTGCTTAGCCTCTGTCCTGACAGGTCAGTTTTCTCGGCATGGCTCTCCAGGCTGGCCTAGGACGGGCTCACGATGGTCCTTGAATGACTTGAAAGTAAAAGTGGTGTCAAAGTAGGTCAGAATGGAACCAGAAGCGCAGGTATAAAACATTAGTTTGCTATTGCTATGTATCTTGAATTTCCAAAGAGCTTGAAGAGTTTGGGAATCCAAAAGTAAGAACATGCGCACAAGCAAGAGCATATTAAGGCTGTCTGGAACTGCGCTTAGCAAAGCACCAGGATGACACGACATATTGAAAGAATGTTATTTTTTATCTCAAATAAAGTATTCCAGGGTGGAGAGTGCACAGATGACCGGGTTATATGGGAAAATATATGGTCCATAAGAAAACGGAGGTGTCTGAGCAAAACGCGCTGTGGTACATCCCGCAGATGGATGTGTTAGCAGATTAAAAGAACATGTTGCCTTCTGTGGGAAAACCAGTTATCCTTGTAGATATGTCATGTCATTTAACCACGTGGAGAGTCACCAACGTTGGAAAATGAGTTCCAATGAAGAAACTCCATGAAATTGCTTTATATTGATTACCTTTTCCAAAAGCAGCAGTGAAACCCGAGTACAGGCAAGGTCTTTAAGGAGTTTCCATCAGAAGCAGACAGCGCGAAAAAGGGTTAACAGTTTCATTTACCCTGTGATGTATTCCCACGCAAGCCAATGTCAGCCTACAGGCCTGACTAATCCCAAGTGTAGTTACTAATTGCTGTCATCCAAACAGTAGCTGGCAGCCATTTAATTTTCCCTTTCACTTGGTGTCATTAACATTAGCAACATATGGCTGCTTCCCTGCCACGGCTAAATGGCTACTGGAGAAACCTCTGGCTCGAGCTCTGCAGACATGAAAGTCCACGGTTAACTTTAAACATCTCACTGATGTCGGGAAGAACGCTTTACAGACCTGGGTCCTAAACGCTTGAAAGCTGTTGGGTTTTTCTGGGCACAGCTTGCAACAACAGTACAAATGTACACTTTTAAGGGCATCTTTAACTTACACCGGATTAATGGAGAGGCACAATAAAACACAGGGAATTCTGGAGGTGGGGCTTGAAACACATCTCACAGTTGTTGCAGTATAAATTATTACTTACTACTTAGCTCTCTTCCTTTCCTTTTCTTTTGTACTTTGATGTAGTAGAGCAGCGCAATTGTTTTTAGCTCCGATTGCATGATTCTTATGCATTACTTTTGTATCCTCTCACTTGAATTAAAATATTAGGTCAAGATTTCAGATACAGGTCTCAAACCTCCCAGGTTAACTGCCTTCTATCTACTTTTACTAGATTTAAAAATCCTTTAACGCTGCTGTCTTAAATATAGGTGTTGCCCTTTTTTTGGTGTTAGTTACATGATGCTTCTCAAATCCAACACTGCTTTCCTCTACCTCATTTGTTCATGTCTGTCTAAGCTGATTAATTTTTTTAATAGTACACTTTTTTTTTTTTTTCCTGCTGGCCTCATGCTTACTATGAACTGCAGAATTTTTGCCATGCTGCCTTCAGGTAAGATTTGCAGGATTTAATATCACAGGCATTTCAGATCCCGTTCAAATAGCACAGCAACCGAAGTGACAACATTGCTATTAAAGCTCAAGAAATTTCTGGACCTTCTGTCATTTGGAAACAGAAAGCAAGACAAAAAAAGACAAAAAGTCTCAGATCTTAGTGATTTTTCTTGCTAGGAAGACAGCAAGTCCCACAGAGGACAGTAAATAATTTTTGGTAACGTACAGCAAGCACTGAAGGTGAGTATTTAGCCTTTTATTTGGAAAATTACTTCTTCCCATTCTGAGTTTTAAAATTAAATAATTTAGTGAGACAAAAGGGTGACAGAGCAGCTGACAAAGCACACTCTGGTACCCCCTTTCCTGGTGCATCCCTGTGCCCTGCGGGAGGTCTGCTCACTCGAACTGTCTCCTGCTGATGCTGCGTTAGTGGCTCTGCTGCCTTCTGGAGAGTCCCTGGGAAACCCTCCTCTTTCCGAAAGCAATTCTGCAAGCAGATCCCACCAGGTCTGCTTCCACCCTGAGTTTGTATTCAGTGCCAACAACAGCAGCAAGAAGCGCACTTTTCTGGAAACTGACCTTATACCCATTTTCCTTGTATGGAAGTCGTGCTGAATCCAACCAATACAATTTTTTCCCATGTATTTTCAGGGTGAATCCCTTGCTGCATGGCTAAGAGTGCCTGCAGCTTTGTGTGTTTTCTTTTAGCAAATATAAAGAGAACCGCTGCTCCAGATGAAATCGGTGTTCCTCAAATGTTGGATTTTATCCCACAGGTAAGGCGAGCAATGAATCCTTGGGACTGACTGTGTGATCTACCTGGTCCAGGAGCACAAAACATAAAGCACCATCACAGTTTCTATCCCGTTCTCCAGTTTTGCTGGAAGGATGATTTGACTTTTCCATGTAACGGTTTACACAAGCTGCTTCATTTGGCACCCTGGTGAGGGATGGGCACCGTCGGCGGAAGAACTAATAACCCATTTTCCTTCCTCCAGCTGGAGCTGAGAGCAGAGCAAGGCTTGGTATGAGAACAAAGCGAAATTTCAAACTTGCCTCCATTAGCAGGGCGTCACAGAGCTCCCTCCAGACTCTTCCAGCAAAGCCCTCAAATGACATAAAATGAGCAAATTAAACCATTTCTGTGTTAGCATACAGTCGCAGCGATGACGCCAGCTGGGGATAGCGAGACGCAGGCAAAGATCTGACTCTGCCCTCAGATTCCTCGTCTCTTTTCAAGAGGTGAATAAAGGCTGAGTCAAACCTTTATCACAGTGAGCAGGAATTGCAGTAAAATTGACAAAAAAAAAAAAATCTCACTCAACAAATTATAAGTAAAAAAAAAAAGGGCTATGTATTGGAGTTTGAAAATGTAGATCAATAGGGACAGGAACATACTGTGCTAGCGACGAGGAGCGCTGTGTCTGTGGTCTGTGCTGGGTTTTGCTGGTTCAATAACATGAGGCAGAAAGGAGGCAAGAGACAGGAGGGAGCAGGAAAGTGAGCAGCTGTGGCAGAGGTGCCAGGGGGGCAGAGATGGGGGGGGGCAGAGGTGCCAGCGGGGCAGAGATGATGCCAGGGGGGGCAAAGATGCCAGGGGGGTCAGAGATGGTGCCAGGAGGGCAGAGATGATGCCGGGAGGGGGCAGAGATGGTGCCGGGGAGGGGGGTAGAGGACCGTCGGTGCCTGAGGCAGTAAACCACTTCATTAGGAATGAGTTATCCGGGCACTGCTGGGGAAGGGGAGACAAAATCCGGACGGAAAGGCTGAGGGAGAAGTCCGCACGATTCTGGGGATGTATTTGGGTCAGGCCAGGGATAAACGGCTCTCCCATCCCCCGGAGGAGAGTCGCTGTCGCTCTCTGGCGAGGAGGGGAGGGTTCCACCGCGCATCCCCCCCCCCCGGCGGCATCCCACCTGGAGCGGGGCCACGGGCATCCCTAGCACCGGAGGCGCAAAGCAGAGGGGTGCGAGCACCGCGCATCGCCTGGCGCTGCCGTGCACGGGGATGGGGAGAGGAGGGGCCGGCAGCCAGCGGGGGGGTGATGGGGACCGCAGACCGGCAGGGCCGGTGGTGGTGGTGGATTTCACACACACCCCCCCCACTGTGCTGCTGCCACCCCAGAGCCTTTGGGGACCGGGTCGGGGGTACAACCGGGATGGTGCCGCCGTTGCTCCCGCTTGCCACGTCGGGGCTGGACGAGCCTCGGCAGCGTGCGCCTGCGCTGCCTGTGCTGCCTGCCTGCCTGCCTGCCTGCCTGCCTTCCTCCTCCTCCTCCTCCTCCTCCCCCTCCCGGCCCCTCCTCCCGGCTTTGGCGGTGCCGGCTGCCGGGAGCGGGCGGCCGGCGGGGCCGCTGCCGTCCGTGCCAGCCCTCGGGGTTATGCCCGGCTGCAGGCGGGGTGCAGGGCCAGGGGCAGCCCGACCCGGGGAGATCTCCGGTGAGGGCAGGGGACGGTGATATCTTCCCTCCCCGCCGCCCCCGGGTGCTCCGCGGCGGGGGCGGAGGATGATGATGATGAGGATGATGAGGATGAGGATGCGGCGGGCCGGAGCGGAGCGGGGGTACCCGGGCAGCGCCTGGGTGTGCTGCTGGCTGCTGGGCTGGCAGGCGGCCGCCCTGCAGCTGCCGCCCTGCGAAGAGGTGAGATTTATTTTTTTTTTCCTCTTCCTCTGGGCTTTTCCCCATCCATAGAGGCGGCGGGGAGGGGGGGAATGCACCGGCTCGGTGGAGGGATGGCAGCCCGGGCAGAGGGGGTGTTGCTGGTTGTTGCTGCTCCCCCAGAGCTGTTCGTGGGACCATAAAGGGGTCGGACCTGCGGAGAAGGACCCTCCGCCGCGGTGCTGCCTCCCCCTCCCCCCGCCCCTCCGCATCACGCGCGGAGCTGTCGGTGGCGAAGCCCCCCCGCCCCCCCTCCCTCTCCCCCGGGTTGTTGCTGCTCCCTCCAGTGCGTGGAAATACCGCAGCCCCTCTCCAAACGAGGGGGACTCGGCTGCTTTTCTAAATACGGTGTTAAATCAGTGCAAAATGGGGAGAGTAAGGGGCGGGGGAGGGCGTGTGGAGCTGTCCCGACCCCCCTGTGTCAGCCCGGGGTGTTCTAGGCTGAGCCGAGCGTGTGACATAGGGAAAGAAACTTTCTGCCTCTCTCCTACTGTAAAAACAGAAACAAGAGGGACTCGGTGTCTTCGGAGCAGGGACCGGAGCAGGGCTGCACAGGATGCGGGAGCTGAGGCTGCCGGACAGGGATGCCCAGCCCGAGGTGGCCCAGAAGGAGCCCCCCATAGAGGGAACCAAGGCTGAACCTCTGCTCCAGGGTTTCCATCCTCAGTCCTACATGCAGGGAGATCCTCTGCTATTTCTAAAGTGCAAGTGGGTCTTTCCTGTGTTTTAAATCCAGGTGTAGGGGTGAGGAGGCTGGGTACCACCTTCCCGAACAGCTCGCGGTGTCTGGGACACTGCTTCAGCAAGCAGAAACCTGCAGGTGGGTTGACAGCGGTCAGTCCCCTTTCTCCTGCCCCTCCGAGGATGCTCCGGGAACAGAGCTTCCTCATCTCCTACTGCAGTTGCACCGTTTAGCAAGAAATAATTTGTATATCCTCAGACTGGATTGGGGGTGAGTGGCTGCAGCTGGGTCGGAGCTCTCAGCTGGCAAAGGGTCCTGGTCCGTGCTTGGGGGCTATCGAAGTGTGGGACCTCCTCTACTGGGGGTGCAGAAGCCCATGTCTCCTCCCGGTGGTGAAAGAGGGCAACCCTGACCTGGGGAATATTCCCTCTTTACCTGTTGAATCTACTTTTTGTCTTCCAGGTAGCAGAGCCTCAGTGGGAGAGCTCAGTGTTAGTCTAGCGTGGGAAATCTTGTGGTAGGGGGACATGTGGGATACCCAAATTGGTGGCTGTTTTGGGTATGTTTCTCATTAATGTTGGGCATCCTCAGAGAGAAGGATTTATGTAGCTACATGCTTTGAATTACCTGTCTCCCTTTTCAGCTAGTAAAGGGAAACAGGATCTTCTAGAGCTGGTCTCATCCTAAAGTCTTTGCTTAAAAAAATGAACCTCTGCAGATGGTTAAAGGTGACAGCTGAATCTCAGCAGAGGCGTAGAGCTGGTGTTTTGGGCATTGCATACTGGGCTTTAAGCATGCAAATTCTCTCCTGTGCCTCACTTTGTGACCCTTTGGATCCAGATCTGAGTGCTTTGGCTTTCTTTTCAGGAGGGTGGATAGTGTTGTTTTTCTTTAGTTTCACTTGAGTATTCTTTGAGACAGAGACATCCCTCACTCACAAGCTTAAAAAGCTGCACATAACTTGTGCTGGTGTGTGTGTGCATCCATGTAACCGTATGTCCCAGGGAATATAATTGCAAACATGTCTGGATGGAGAGAGGAGAAAAAAAAAACTTGCAAAGAAACAGGGTAGCCAATCAGCTGGTTTACAAAAAGGAAGAATAAAAGTTAATAGTTCATGTAAAACGTGGCTAATACCTGGCTATTACGTGTTGATCTCAAAACTTTGCCATTTGCCCTAATTCAGCCTAGTTCAAGTGGTCTGGGTGTACTGCCATGAAAATCACAACCGCTGCCGTTGTGATTGACTCTGGTTTGGGCAGACTCAGACAAGGACGAAGTTGCGCAATGAGAAAACACGGCCCGTTAAAGCGTATTGCAGTCCTTTGAAGACTTGGTAAAGGTCTTATTGTTTTATGCCCGAAAGGCTTGAGAAGCACGAGGCTTAATGCACTGACAGGTAGTTCATTTTGCATCTATAGAGGATCTTTTGTTTAGCTGCACTTTCTTTTTTTCCTCCTTCCTTGACAGCTTGTTTTTCTGTTTCCTCGCTGTTATGAGAAATACGGATATCTGCCAGTTTGTGAGATTTCTGCGCTGGTACAGCATTTGGAGCAGTGGGATCTCTGGCTACTCCTGAGGCTCCATAGCGCTCTGATTACATAGAAAGTAAAAATAATGATGTATAGCAATGTCACTTTCCAGAAGCCTTTTTGTCATTGGCTTCTTTCATCAGGGACTGTAGTAGTTCAGCGCGCTGGGTTTAGGAAAAGTGGGTTTGTGCTCCAAACCAAATGTACAAGGAGCTTGAATGAATGTTCCTGTGAGTTTTTGGAGTAAATTGATACGTCCATAAGCTTCTGCTGTAATAGTGTTCAGTCCGGGCTGTGGTGTCCATTCACATCGTGAGCTGTTGCTGAGCTCTGCGATGGCAGCAGCTGGTTTGAAGGTGAGTGAAGCGCATCTCCAAGCGACGGAGGCAGGCCCGGCTTGGATGGCCAGGGTACCGCTGGGGCGCAGAAGCTGGGGAGACCCACTCCTGCATCCTGTGTTTCTGGTGACTTGGAAACTCAGATTAGGACAGTAGTAGAAAAATACAACTGCTTGGTGAACTCCTTATGTCAGTGATGAATGGCATACTAATGCGAATGTTTCATGTGTTGCACGAATTATGACTTTGAGTGGAGTTGACGACACCCATGTTTTTCACTGGCATCAAATACACATTCAGCTATTAAGTTGGAAACGACGAGATATTCATGCCCATCCCCCTGCCACTGCAGGGAGCATCGTTGTTACATTTTATTTTCCAGTGTTTGGTGCTTTTTCTAAACTTTCCGACTGAATGAGTCTTCTTCGGCTTCCCCTTAGGGATTCACCCAAATCTGAACAGATTTTGCATTTAGGACATTTTAACTGATACTCAACCTAAATGGATCTTTTCTTCATTTCATCATTCCTTTCCCTCTGTTGTTTTTGCAACCATTAAAAAAAAGAAAATCACTGAGTGGCTCTTCTCTTACTTCTCATTCAGCCAAATTGTTTACGAAGACAGATATGGAGTATCCGAGCTGCTGACAAAAATGTTTTCTTTCATATACCCTGTTTGACTCTCAGTAACTATGCAGATTGAGAGCAAACACATATATTTTTGATGCAGATAATAAACATGATTCTCCTACATCGGGTGGTTTACCTGCCATTTCAGGTAAATATAGACTTATAAAGTGACTAAGTGAATGGAAAGGGTAATGCTAAATGCCTTTTATAAGGGAAAGTATTTTTGTGCTTGTATGCTGGAATACTTCTGGAGAAGGTAAAAATGATAGAATAAATTTATTTGGACAACGAAAAAATCATTTATAAAATAACTTGCAAGACAAAGCCAAGGAAGTCTTAAGGAGGGAGGGGAAGCATGGACTCGAAACTGGGTCAAGTACAGTGTAACGTGTTAGGTTTGTTGAAATAACGTCAATTTTCATGATGAGAAAAGGTTAAAAAAATGGGAGGTGAAGTATTTTAAGTATATTAGTACATTAAATGGAGGTACTGGGTACTAAGCTAAGCAGCCTGGGAAGCAAGGGGAAGTTCTGTCTTTCCATGTAAAGGATGGAGAGGAGATACGTGTCAGTCTGGGGTGGACGTTATGTAACAAAGCTAGATGAAAGTCAGCATGGCCGTCACCTAATGTATGCCCATCACCTAACGTATGTGGCAGGAATCACAGGGATGTCTGCCGGAAGGAATCTGAGCATCTGAAACGCTCCTGTGTTGTCAGTGAACTGTACCTGCTGGGGAAAAGGGTTGGGGTCATTGGGGGGGGGCTCTGTAGAGACAGCCCATGTGCTCATGGTGAAATAGGTTGGGCGGATGATTTAAAAAAAAAAAAAAAAAGAGAAGGATAAAAGACATAAGAGTGTTTCTGTGTCTTATCATTAGTACTCAGGAACCGTGAATGTTGTGTTTATTCTAGAACTGGTTAATAAGCACACAGCGGTCACAGCAGAGGATGGTGCTGGCTAAGAAAGAAGGGAATAACTTGCGGGAGGAAGAGAAAGAAGAACATGCATTAATGCACGGAGTAAAGAAAATGAGATGTGATTCTTTAGGATAAAATAGAAATAAAAAGGCTTTCTGTCCACTTGAAAGACTAAATGTTATTACTGTTAAAAGGTAATACTTTTTTATTTTCACGTAGCTGTAGAAAAGCTCTGGGACTTCTTGACACCTGGGATTCATTTAGTCTCTGTTGGCCTTAAAATCTCTGAAAGGGTTAGCTCATTGCTACACGTTTAGGAAGGAATTCTCCTTCTAAGTCGGTTCCCTCACTGTCCCTTATTGCTACCCTTGTCCCTTTCTCTGAAACATCTGCACTGGCTGTTTTGGCAACAAAGCAGGAGCCATCTGTGTCAGCTGCTGGGGTGATCCCTGATTTCTAAACACCCTGAAAGTTCGTAGTCAGCAGAAGAGGCTGTGGAAAGATTCCTAGACAGATCATATTATTTTTATCACCTCTTGCTACACAGACTTGTGTCTTTGAGGTGAAAAGAGAAACGCACAGCTTCCCTTTGCCACGGTGATGGAGGGTCGTAAAGATGAGGAAAGAGGAGGAAAAGCCATGCTATAAAACTGCTGACAGTAAAGTCGATGGAGTGGAAACAGGTGCACAAAAGGTGAGAAGACAGATGCCGAGACACAGGGACCACAGCAGAAAGCATCGCCACCGCAGCACGTAGGCAGACCAAGGAGGGGGGAAGCACAGGAGAAATCGGTAAGGTGTCAGAATTTGGAACCTGCGAAGGAGGACGGATGCTGGTATAAAAAATGGAAAGCGAGCCACGGTCATAATGATTCAGGAACAAGAAAATTAGGCACAGTAGAAAGTACTGTAACAGACCGTAAATTTGAAAGAGTAGTAGACATTAAGCCAACACGATATTGCATTTCTTCCACCATCAAACACCACTTGATCATTCAGGATGAGTATTTACCATCTATTAAAAAGCCCATGATTTTATTTTCTTCTTATTTCCCCCCTTTGTTCCTCATAGCTTATGTACATTTAGAGAGGGCGAGGGAGGACAGGAGCACTGCTGGGATTCCTGACACATCCGTGCACGGCACGGGTGGGGACCATCAGCGATGGGATGGGTGTAGGCAGTGAATTGGGTTGTCAGCTGCCTCTTTCGGGCCATGTTTTCCACTGGGTGCTGGTTGGGAAAGCTTTAGCAGGACTCTGCATTGCTTTATGCTGGCTGATGACCTGGGTCAGAAACGCTGGAACCGCTTGAAGGGAAAGCCTTGCCTGCAAGTCTGAGCCCGTGCCCAGCGAAGGTGTCAGCCAGGATCCCACCGACTGCAGCGACCGCGGGGCAGAGCCAGGGCTTATCCAAACTCGCAGGATTCACTCCGTGGGCAACGGGGAGATGCCGTCAGAGCTGGCTCCCCCCAAGTCACGTGCATAAGTCGCTATCGACACTTGCTGAAGAAAGCGGTAAGCACCGGTTAAGTAGAAAAACCTAAAAACAAAGTGGAGATTAGGTGAGGGGTGGTAACAAGAAAGGCAGCCTCGAACCCCTCGCGCTTGAGATAGGAAAGAAACGGTGTTGGGGAACAGGTCAGGGTCCCGTGTGTCTCCCAGACATTGCCAAGGTCTTTCTAGGGGCTGCTACTGCAAAGGTCCTGGGCTGGTATCCGGCATGGCTGTGTTGTTCCCAGCTCTTACACCTCCTTGGAAAAGAGCATCCCTCCCACTCTCCCCTGGTAATATTTTTGCTGTTATCCCAGACCTGAAAGTCTGTTTAGGTTTTGACTGCTGGTAGTGGAAACTTTTTGGTTTTCAGTCTTTTGAAAGACAAAAATCTCTGTTTTTGAAGAAGAGAAATAGTTAAACCCCCCTTTCTTGACAACCTCCTTTAAAAACAAACAAACAAACAAACTTTCAATTACAAAACATTAGCCAAATCTAATAATGACCTTATTTCACAAGCGTTGTGATACTTTTATAGATAGTGCCAGACAGTAATGGCTGTGCACTTGGGTCGTGGGCTCACAGCTGATTTAAGGTGATCTCGGATGATATGTGCAGCTGTGCTGGCTCCCCACCGTTGGTCCTGATGATACTGTCACTGTGTGCTGAGTCAGAGCAAACCCTGATTTGGCCGAAAACTAACCTGCCAAAATGCCAAAAAAAAAAAAAAAAAAAAAAAGAAAAGGGTGAGTGTTTAGCTGGGTGAATGGCAGAGGTGACTCAGTGTTTAGTGGAGGGCTGGAAGTAGTGCCGGAGGCTTTGGGACCCACCAGCACAAGGCTGGTCCCCTCTTATTTTCGTTCTGGAACATAAAGTTTTGGTCGGATAGAGCTAGCCCGGGTTTACACTGAGGTAATTGCAAGGGGATTGTATTTGCTGATGCAGGAAGAAGAAAATGAGAGTGGTGTGTGTTAAAGCTGTGAAAGAACCGGATTGTCGCTCTCCGTTGTGGACATCAGAGATGCAAGTGCCCTTTCTGCAAGGAAAGGTGTATTTGCTGGCTGTAAGATATGTTTTCAATGAAAAAAAAGAATAAAATTCAAGTGATTGGCTATTCTCAACTTGAAAATTTCTTTGACAGAGAATTTTTACTGCTACAAAGAGAGGGCAAATCGCTCATCCCATTTTTCCTTGCTGATATGGCATTAACCTCTCTTATCTGTTAGTGATTTATGGTCAAGAAATACAACACATAACAGAGGTGATTTATGGTGATATTTGAAGATTATTGGAAAGTGCCTACAAAAAAAAATGATAGGAACTGTATTATTTGGTGGTGAAAATCCTGGGAAGATCAATCTGCATTTGTTTAGATTTCATTCCACCTTAGAGGTACAAATATTTTACGGGGATAATCCACAAGAAAGTGGCTCAGGGTGTTTGGAGTTGGTTAAAAGGATATTCCCATCCTGCCGAGTACAGGAGCATCAGGAGAAGAGGTTCATGTCAGGAGGGAAAGCCGGTCCATGACACTGGCCAGATCCCTGGCCCTCTTGTAGTTACCAGAGTATACATAGCCAAAAAAGCTATTTTCTATGTAATTTTTACCGATGCTAATAATAATTACTAATGCTAATCTTATAATCCAATTTGATGAAAAAAAGCCTGCTTTGGGGAGGGGGTGAACTTTCCCTCTAAGTCTGGAAGTGACCTGGACAGAGGTATTTTTGATGTAATGAATGTGGTCAGAAAATTGAAATGCATCAGATAACCAAGCTGGAGGGAGAAGCGATAGGGAGTGCAAAAACTGAAGATGCCATTAACATAATTGCTGTTGGCTTGATAAAGTATAGAGTATACATTTCATAGCAGAGAAATCAGTGTCTAAATTGATCGTACTGTCCCAGAAAACTAAAATGCACTGAGGTGGCAACTCTTCGCAGCAAACTCAAGGGTAAAGGTGATTTAGACCTCAGCTGTTGGCTCTTAAAGTGTTAATTTCCCGTAGCATTCCTTGTGGCACGTGAAATCCTTCTGGTTTTGTACTTACTCTCTGAAGTTTCTCAAAGGAAGGTCTTCACACGGGCCGGCCGCGTTTTACACACACGTAGGGGCGGTGCCGCGTCTTTTGAGAGACGTACGTCAGAAATGGATGACTTCTGATTTTTCCTAGGCTTTTATATCCATGGCTCCCTCCTGCTGGCAGGTCAACAGAGCTGATCAAATGCTGCTTGTTTCTGGTTAGCTGCTTTTTATCTCCGGCTCTGTGGTTCCTTAAAGCAAATGATGAAAAAGGAAGATTTCCCCAGACGGTTCTTTTCTTCTCTCTTTTGTTTGGTCTTATTTGATCCAATTATTAAAAAATTCAGACTTGTCTTAAAAGGAAAGAAACAGGAGCTCTAATCGGACTCCTTTACTGCAGGATTTATGGTTGTATGGAGGGAATATAAGCTGGTGTGCATCTCGGGGATGCTGGGGGGAGGCTGTCCAGTAGAATTGGAGTGAAGAAACGATTCAGCTCTTCACGCCGTGCCTTTCTTGGCAATCACCTGCCCTGCAGACCTGCTGATGAGCAGCTTGTCTCGCCTTGTGATGAATGTCAGGTGTTCTGGTCAGTAAGGTAATGGCTCTCTCCCCTAAAGCTGCTCAAGTAACAGCTGAACCCAGGCCAACTGCCTCCTCTTCCAGAAGACCGGACAGGGTGATTCCGTTGATTAATGCCAGTTTCTCATGCTGAACATAGGATTCGCCAGGACTCTAAATTCTCCTTTTTTTTTTTTTTTTTTTTGTCTAGAAGCCCACTGTGCTCTGTGTTAGCCCCTGCACGGCGAGAGGCAGGGGATGCAGGGGTGTTGCTCAATCCTGCACTGAAGCAACACATCCTATTAGTGTCGAGGCATCCTTTTAGGGATGCGCAGACCAGGTATCGCAAATAGTTCAGCACTGAGCCCTGCACTGCTACTGAAATAGCTGTGATCGATGATCAGATTCCCATTCACCCCAGCTAAGGAGAGCCACAATGTAAAAAAGAATCAATTCCCTTGTCTTTTTGTTTTGCAGTATTTTTAACTGCACTTAAAGCCAAGCCTACATAAATATTTGCTGGCTTCTCTGAAGAGTCATCGCTTTTTAGTTCCAGCTTTTACATTAAAAAAAAAAAAAAAAAGAGAAAGCTGATTTGCAGCATTGCCCATTGCGATACTGACCTGCTAATCTCTTGAACTGCTTTGCTAAACAAAGGAAAAGATTTCCTTAAAGCCTGATCATGTGGTTGTGCAGGAATCGCAGCTTTCATTGAAAAAGGGGGGGAAAGAGAAGGTAAGTCAAACCCTCAGTGTTGCAGAGAAGAGTTGGAAAATGTGAACCTTGAAAAGCCAAAATCTGGAAAGTGAAATGAACTGGAGCTAAGTTGCACGGTATTTTAAGGTCCTGTAGCACTGAAATAAGTCGTATGAATTTGATGGGGTGGAAGCAATGATGCCTGACTTGAGGTTTTGGGAGGCTTTATGTGACTGTTACTGAAAGTACAATTTGATTAACAAACTTTGCCATTTTTCAACTTAAGCATTTACACTGTAGACAGTCTGATGGGGAAACTCAGTGGCACCTCATTGGGCGCCATACATGTTGAAAATAAAAGTAAATTATTGGGGTGATATCCTTCTTTCACAGGCAGTCTCTAGCCTGCTAAACCTGACAGGCCCAAGGAGCTCTGGTCCTCGAACTGTCCAGATCACCCCAAGGTCTTTTAGTGTTCTCCCCGGCATGGATTTGCCCATGAAAGCTGGCACAGGATGGGACATTGCAGTAGAAGCTGTGGATGAACTCCCCCAGTAGTCCTCCAGTTAGACAATAAAGATGAGTGAAGGCAGTTTTGTCATGGGATGACTGTAACTGGGTACCATTACTTGAATACCTGCCATGTCAGGAGGGCACATAGCACCCTTGCAGTTCTTCAGGACAGCAGAACATCAGTGTGAACAGTAAACTCGCCCCCGTGATCCATGCATAGTCCAAGCGTGAGATCCCGGTGTTGTGGAAGTAGCTGAGTGCTGGGCAGAAATAGCATTTCATATCATGAAATGGACTTATCTTGCTTTTAACTGTACGACTTAACTGTACAAGGCATCTAGTCTGACCTAAATGACTAGTTGTCAAGACAGAGACAATCACCCTTTGAAACTAATTTTTCCCATCCTGAAAGGATGGTGTGATTTGTCTGCTGAATGTGCCCATCTTTTTCCAATGCCTACAGAGGGAGTCTGGCTTATGTCGGGTAGATGTTCAACTTTAAGTTATCTAAAGCAAAATGAAATGAATCTGGACCCATTGGTGGAATTAATCTCCACTGTAACTGAATTCCGTTCGCTGTTACACAAGCTCGGCGGTTCCTCTGCAGTGCTGTGCAAGCCGCAGGGGTGAAGGTGTTTTGATAAGGCTGGGACGTGGCGGTGGTGGAGCTAGGGCTCTGCAGTGACCTAATTACACCGGAGAAGGGACCTAAATCTTTGCCTCTGAACTGCTGAATTAAAGTGGAAATGCAGCAGGAGCACAGCCTTGGTCCTTAGTTCTGGAGAGCTATTTGTGAGTGAAAAGTTTTGTTGTTTTGCCTTGTAGCAGCGTCCCAGGTGCGTTATCACACAGCAGAGTCCCTTCCTGTCCAGGGAATAATTAAGACCAAACTCATGCCAATGTGACTTTCTGTCTATGATATACGCAGGATTCAACCAAACATATAAGCTTGCATGTAACGATCACCTTGTAATTTATTGCAGCTGTTTGTCGAGTGGGCTAGACCCTGTATTTGGATTTAATTTCCCAGTGCAAAAAGGCGGGGGTTCAGTTTATGATCTCTTACAGTGTGCATGATCACAGGCTGACTGCATTACCCGGGCAGGAACACCAGCTGTGGATGCATTCCTTCTCTTCATGCTGTAGACTGGATCATATCTGGCGGGCGCAATGAATAGCGAGGGACAGCTCGGGAACCGTGCCTGAGCAAAACTCTCAGCTCTTCCTTGTGCTGCCTTTCCCCCTCTCCGTGGGCTGATGAGTCGGGGCTGATTGATTTGACAGATACAGCCCATGCGATAACGCGTTACCCTGCCCCTTGAAGAGGGTTTAATGGTGCTGCAGCCAAAGCTCTGCCTACCGCTGTCAGCCCCCAGCTCATACCTCAAGCCAGCCTTGGTCCTACCTGAGAGGGAAGCTTGTAGCTCCAGGCACCATCTGGCTGCTAGAAATGCTAACAAATTTGGATTTGTAGCTGCCTAAAAAGCTGCATTAGTCCTATGAGTAAATCTGGACTTCAGAAGAAGTGTGCACCGAGCAGGGCTTGGCCAGACCCTGCTACTGGAGATCATTTTGATTGGGGTTAGCAGCGTGAATACAGAGAAGAGTCTAGGAGCTGAACGCAGCTGATGGCCGAGTTAAAGCTAAGATGCATTTTCTCCATGATTTGCTTAGCTCGGGCCGCCTTGGGCTGCTGGCTTGTCCTTGGTTTTATTTATTAGCTATTCTTGCAGTGGGAATGGACTCTGTGGGCTTGGAGGCAACCCAAGAGGGCAATACTGGATGAGGGTTCCTCATAAGAATATACGGTTACATATTTTTCTTGTCAGACTGTGATTTAAGATCTTGCTTTGCTCGATGAACAGGGATATTTTGGACACGTAATACAGTTAAGCGCTCACAGAGGGCATGGTCCCATCCTGAGACAAGTGGTTGCAAGTCAGGCAGAAGTTCCTGAGCTGAACCTCCAAAACATGACCTCCCTCTGATGTTACAGTCTCTTTTTTGACTTTTTTTTTTTTTTTTGTTAACAGAATATTCATAAAAAAATTCAGCATTCCCAAAGTTAAGTATTGATGAAGATTCAGCTACAAGTTGTAAAAAATGTCTTGTTTGCTATGGGTTGATTTTTTTTTCCTGTTTGAAAATATTCAGCCATCTGGTAAGCAAACAAATAAAATGCTGCCTGACGTTGGCAGCAAAGCGTACACTGAAAAACAACTAATGGGAGAAGGAAATGTTCACAGCCTCTCTGTAGTCTGGTGGGTTTTGGTTTTGTACTTTTTTTCACCTCTCAGGAAGACTCCTGAGTTGAATTTGTATTTGCAAAAAGCAGAATCTGGTCATGACCTTTATACGAGTAAATGCAGCTTTGGCAAAGCCTAAAAATTAAAATATTTCTATTTTTACTTCCCCCCAAGGATTAACTAGGCTCAGGGAAAGCAGCACACCTTTTCTTCATTATCAGACTCCTTACTTTGCAATATGATATGTAAGTGTAACAATTAAAGTCCTGGTTGTAAACATGTTGTCTGTCAATACGACCGCTTTGGTTAAAATCCTGTATTGAAGAAATTACGCGAGTTCGAGTTCTAGTGCGAATCATTTGTGTTGACAGAGAAGTGACTAATACCTGTGGATCTTATGCCTCTTCTTTCGGGGACTATATATATTGGTAGAGGAGTCTTTGCATTGGGGTAATTTTGGGGTAATCCCTTCCACATTGAAGGTTCATTACATTATATCATGCCCCGGCTGTACCTAAAACTCACCCCTTGAGGGTGTCAGGGTCTGAAAGGGAACAGCTGATCTCAGAAGTGAGCCAGACGCGTCCATCCCCATGGCTTGGGTGAGGAAGACACCAAGAGCATGCGGACCTGGGTCTGTAGTGATGAGGAAAGGAGGGTTGGGCTTCTCAGCGCTGTACCCTGCTCCTGCCCTGTCCAAGCCAAATAGCTAGCGGATATTTTTTCATATAGTAACATCTCTCAAGAGAGAAAAGGAAACGTGGAGCAAATGCATTTTGTAGGAAATTGTAGAGGAGGTGACAGGGCAGAAAAATGATACAAGATCAGATGAGCGAGCATCACCCAGACTTCCCTCTAATAACAGCGTTGTTCCTTTTCTAATATTTTTCTGCTGCTTAGTGCCGTCTGAGGAACTCGCACACCTAATGGAAACTGATAACCGACAGCAGAGGGGCCGGAGCGGAAGCTTTGCAAAACGTTCGTGCATGTGCCTGGTTTTAAGCGCATGAATAATTCCACTGAAGTTTGAAAATCAATGCCATATTTAAGATGGAGTTCATGCTTAAATACCGTGATGGATTAAGGTCAGGGAAAATCTGCAAATTGCAGAGAGTCAATACTCTGAGATAACTGAGATTTATTATTGAATTTAAACCTTTTACTTCAAGTAAACCAAAGATTTTCCTTTAGGTGCAGTGTTGGAAAAAAATGCATGGACTGGTGTTCTTTAAAACTATTTAAACGTTAAGTCAGTTTGGTGCTCATTTCATGCTGTCTTTTGTGGGTTTTCACAAAAATACCTCTTTTGTTCTGTGTACATTCAGTGGACTTTTTAATACTAACTTATGATGTCCTTTTGTATGCTTTTGAAATTTAATTGGTGTAGCAGATTGGACAGGATGCTGCTGTGGGACTCTGCTGCTGGAGAGGAAATGCAATGAAATGGGCCACGCTGATTCCTCAGATGATGAAATCTGGCCATAGTTCAGGTCCTCACTGGATTAAAGCAGACAACTTGTAAAATTGTATTACCTTTATACTGCTCCACGTGAACGTGCCGGGAGCCCTCACTGCTGAGATGGGCGGTTTGGTGATAGTTTGTGAACCGCATCCTTGAAGATGTATTTTCCCGATGGATACAGTAACTGCAGAAGTTAAATTTGGTGCAGAGCAGTGGCTCAGTGAGGTAGTGGCCCTACAGAAGGAGATGCGGTCTCTGGGATGTGCTTGCACATGCCTAAAAATGTTCATGTTGCGCTTAATGGTTCGCTCAAATTGGAGGAGCATCGTAGATAAATATGCTATAATATTTACCTTAATGTTTGCTCCATCTGTCTCATTTTTCTTAAGTACGTAGATATATTTTTCCCACTGAAATTATC
This sequence comes from Vanellus vanellus, assembly GCF_965231255.1. NCBI lineage: Eukaryota > Metazoa > Chordata > Aves > Charadriiformes > Charadriidae > Vanellus > Vanellus vanellus. The sequence goes on from NC_138905.1 coordinate 8,717,785, forward strand.
AGTGCAGGTCCTCATCTGAGGTGAATTGTTTTGTCCTACTCAGCTCTTTTATGGCTAATGTAGTTGTTTGTTGACTTTACACCATCTCAGGAGCACCCAAAGTGAGATTTTTGCTGTGTCCTTTATTTTGAGAATATAGAAAAGACCCAAATTTAGCATCTTGTCTTACACCTGATAAAGAAAGGATATGACAAGGCATGACAAGAAGTGGGTTCACTTGGCTGGTGCTTAAGGAACTGCTGAAATTGGGCACCACATTGGTGTAGCGGTTCAGGAGGAGTGCAACAGACAAAAGAAAAAAAAAAAAAGGAAAAAGTTATCTTGGAAGATGGAAAGCTGAGTGCCCAAGGGAATCCTGGGGAAAGCTTGTACATCTGTTGAGTGGAGGCCACCTGGGGCCAAGATCTGCTCACTCCCCTTGAAGCAGTTGAGTCATCTGGTTGCTGTCCATCTCGGGTCTGGAACCTGCTGATGGCCTCGACTCCTTCACAAACAAAAGCTCAGCTTTTTTTTTTTTTTTTCCCTGTGGCTTTAATACATCTGTCGGGATGCTGCAGGTACCGTAGGTAATTGCCACCTTGGGATTTGCTTCTGGGCTATTAAATACTTACACCCTGAGCTCTTCTTGTGCAGATTGCCTTCTGAATAGGCAACAGTCAGCAACATCCGTACTCAAAAAACCAGAAGCTTCTCTTTTCATTTACGAGTCTTGAGCTTGAATAGCTGGGAATAAAACATCGAGGTTGAAAAGGAGGAGGAATGAATAAAATCCAGCATATTAAAAGTTATAATTAGAACTCCGATCAACTTTGATACTGTCAGGCCTTCTCAACTGTAATAACTGTGTAGCTCTGAATAAAAAGCCTAACCATATTTGCAGTGAAACATGAATCTTGTTCTTGGAGAATGTTTTGGCTTGTTACACAGTGCCAGCGTGTGTGGATTAGAGTATGCTGTACCGAGATCCTGTGGGTGGCTTTATCTAGTGTCCATATGCACACAGTGTTTGCATAAGACGTACTGTATAGCTGATGTTTGTGAGTAATAGGCACTAAAATTTACTTTACTGAAAACAAAAGCTGGTTTGTGTGTATGGAAGTGACCTTGTGCAAACAGTTCTCTGCTGATGCGTCTGGACGCTGCTGTGTTAGTGCGGTAGTGAGTAGGCGAGGGGCACCCAGCCAGCTGATGGTGACCACCCTCCATCCTGATGGCATCAGGGCACACGGGTTGTGCCTGAGCACCTGGCGTCTTGGAGCACTTTGGGGAACATCATCCACCACTACCCAAATCTTTCCTTGCTGTAGGGAAGACAGACAAGTGTCATCATGTGGGTGGTCTTGGAAGACCCTTCAGTAGTCAGCATGGACATCACCTGCAGCTCATGGCTAGAGCGGGATGTGAAAACTCCTTGTAAATACGGCACATGGAGCCAATGTCTCATCATTTTCTTTGCAAGGCTGCTTATTTGCTTTGTGCTCTGACTATTGAATACTAAACAACATAACATAAGGATTTAGTGAGTTTTCTCCTTTGTGGTTTTGTAGGTCGAAAATTGTGATGGTCGGGGAGGGAAAATACTATAAAATCAGAAGTGTGAGGCACTACACCTCTTCTTACCTTTTTTTATTGATATAAAAGAGTGAACAAGGGGTAGATGCCCAGTAGTTAACAAAGAAAGTACTTAAGCTGTGGATAGGTTGCGTAAATATTGATAGTTAAAAAGCTGTAGCCCATTAATTCTACTTTTGATGGGCCTGCATGGGATTGTGAATATTGACATTAAGCTTGGCATTTTTTCCTTAAGCCTAACATCTCTGGCAATGGTTGGTCTTTCAAGCTAGTTGGCTTCAATATTGTAGGTTTAAGCCCTGAGGGCCAAGTTCAGCAAGGTGTTTAAGGGATTGGTCTTTTCGGGTTGAGGTGAAGATGTTCCCAGTACCACTGTGACCCTGTTCTCCAACACAAGCTTGCACACCTGAAAACCTCTTGCCAGAAAGAATAACAAGTGGGAAAAGTCCATTGTTTTAAAATACTTTTACTGAATATTGAAATCAGGCTTTCTACTTTGGAAGAGATAACCTCAGAAAAAGGCATTATCACGGAAAAGGCTGGAAGTAGTGGTATCTGATAACTCCTGGAGAAGATGATTCTTGCTATGCAGAAGCAAAGTAATATGAGGCAGTGCGGTATTTGCGGGGTAGCGTGAAATAATCACAGATGTGCTGCCACAGACAAAGGTATCTCTGAAGCTGTTTAACGATGTAGCAAGTTATGTGCGTGTTTATTAAACTTTAAATATTATTGCATGTGCATTGAAATGCTTGTAGTGAGTGAGACTCCTAGAAAAAAAAAAAAACACACGCAAAACCAGCCCTTCATGGATAACCCTTAAACTGTGCGATTTTCTTGTCGTGTATAGCAAAAAACACTTGTCACGTATAGATTGGTAGCAATAAAAGTCACAACCAAATAAATATAGTTTGTCAATATGAGGCAAATTATAAAAAGCTTATTATAGAAAGCTTATTGCAGTTAATGGAAAAATATTCACGTTATGGAACTGGATCAAACCTGTCCAAATACTACTGCTGGGTGACTAAAAGACTGGATGACTCAATAACATTAGGACAACGAAGATAAATATGTTTATAAACATCCTTTACCACCATGTTCTTCGCTGCAGTTTTCTCTTTAATCTGACTGTTTTTTTCAGAAGATTTAGGCGCTCACTGAAAAAAATATGATTTCCTGATCACCCTTGTCTAAAATCTTTTTGAGAAAAACTAGAGATTTGCAAGTGAATTTGTTAGGTTTTGAGACTGAAGATTTAAAAACCTCACAACCCACTCCCCAAATTTCTGCATTCATCAGACGTCCCCCTGATCACCTGGAAAACCTGGCAGCCTGGAGGGAAGCCTGGGTCAAAGGGGGGTTCTCCACCTTCCTGTTGACACTTGCCACTTAAATCTTAATTTCTGTATTATTAGTCTCTGCTATAGGCTGTGTAGGAAACTTGGCTGTCATAGGAGGGAACCACTGAGGAGCAGGAACTCCTCCCTCCAAGCTGTGGAGCCTGGCGGGATGGACGTGCCTGACTGCAACCCTTGCTTCTGAAGGCTGGACCTGGGTCTGAACATGAACATAATGTCATGTCCAAACTTGCCCACTTTCTGGGCTCTGTTGTTACTTGCCAGTGATGACTGTGAAGCTTTATACAGTGTGGCTCTTTAGGACAATCTTGTGTTTCATTACCCGGTTCATCAGTCTCACACCTCTCCTCCTCTGGTGAGAAAGGGACATGATGGCTATAGAATCATAGAATCATAGTATTAGTGAGGTTGGAAGGGACCTTTAAGATCATCAAGTCCAACCGTTAACCTACCCTGATAAAACCACCACCACTTCTAAACCATGTCCCTAAGCACCTCATCTACCCTTTTCTTAAACACCTCCAGGGATGGTGAATCCACCACCTCTCTGGGCAGCCTATTCCTATGGTGAAGAAAGGGGAGTGATGTGATAGTGGGAATCATTAGGATTTTTGCTTTGGTTGTGGAGTTAACTTCAACCTGTGTAAATGACACTGAAGAGCTCCCTGAGAAGAAAGGCTGGTCAATTAAGATGAAACCACAATGTTACAGGGTAATTAAGGTGTGAAGCAAGCTTTCAAACCAGTGTTTCAAAGGGTCAACCACTTCTGCCCGTTCAAAATGTAATGGTCAGGTTTTTGGTTAAAGAAAACCCCAGTCTGAATTAACATGTGCAAACAGCAGGTTGTTTTAGAATCCGAGTTGTTTGGCTTCTTTTAGTGTGTGAAATGGAGTGGGATTCATCTCTCTGAGTGGTGCTTCTCCAGTGGGCAACACTGCCATCTCCAACCTCCATCCCACCCTATCTTGTACTAAGTCCACCCTCCGCAAGTGCTTGTTGACGGCACAAGAAGTCCCACCATGCGGATGGCTGAATTTGGATGAGATGGATCCATCCCTCTGCTGCTGACGTTCATCCAGCAACAGTGGTGGGCAGTGGCAGAGTCAGAGAGCTGCGGAAGTTGTGTCTTGGAGGTGTATGAGGGGCGTGATGTGTGGACACTGTGTGAATACGTTCAAGAGCATGCTTTGGCTCCTGGAGAGCCACAACTGAAACTTGGTGCGGTGTGAATGGACATGAGGCTTGCCCTCTGGCTCTGTCCTCTCACTGGGTGGTGGAATTGCCACCCCGTGTTGAAAGATTTAACATTTGCTTTCCAAGAGCCCTGGTGCCAGGGACTTCCACTGACACACTCCTGGGAAGGAAACGGAGAAGTGAGAGGGACTTAGCCTCAGTGAATTCATTTTCATAGAGGTTAATTTTCAAGAGGGAAGGCTCTGAACTCTCCTTTGGGCTCTTTTAATATTTGTAGAGCTTTATGAGGATGAAAGGCTGTGTAAGTGCTCGGTGTTACAGTTCACAGAGACAGAAGATGACGTGCTGCTGCCCTGTAGTAAGCCAATGTGCCGCTGACAAGTCTATTATGAGTAAGGTCTGGCTGTGGCTTATTGCAGTCAGCATCTTTTTACAAAGGGTAAAGTGTTTTAAAGAATTCTGTGGGAGAGCTGTGACAAAACGATCACATCAATTTCTTTGCTCTGCACCAAAGACAATGCTGGTGTCAAAGTAGCTAACCTCTTCCAAAGCAGTTGTTATTTAAGGCCAGAAATGGTAAAATCTGGCCTTACAATCAAATCCAGTGTGGTTTCCTGCAAAACCCTTTGAGAATGGTCCTATGGATCAGAAGAGCAAGTGGTTTAAGCATTACAGCTGGATCAGTGCGTATTAGAAATACATAGGGTCGGTGCTGGGAATCCTGAAAGGCAAACTGACACATAGCAATGTGAGCAAAGGTTAGCAAACTATTAGATGTGGAAAGAGCAATAATTAAATGCGTGGCAAAACATTGACAGGTTAGAACTGGGTACATCACGTCCTGGCAGGAGCTGGGGCTGTAGAGAAGGGGGAGGTGGGAATGGGTAATGCAGCCCATTGCAGCGTTTGAACTGCTCCCGCGTCCTGGAGACTGGCTGGCCGTAGGCTGTCTGGGCTGCTTTTTGCACCGAAATGATATACGTTTACATTATAAACTAAATTATATTATATAATATTATATATTCTCCTAACTAGGCAGCTCCTTATGTTTTCCTGCTTGTAAAGTGTGTCTGTGTTAATCCAGTGCACACTGTTGTTTTTCAAGGCACTAGTTATTGTAGAAAGGGTTGTGAGAAGCTTAGGGCTTGCTGGCTGCAGCTGCACTGGCTGGAAAGGGCATCTCCATCTCTCTGCCAGCCCCTCTCTGGGCTGAGTTTAAAAACGTGTGAGGGGTGTGTTGGCTCATCTTCGGTGGTGGAGGTGAAGGAGAGATTACATGAGCCAGTCGTCCTGTGGGTGGGAGAGGGGTGGAAGGGATGAGCTGGGTCAAGGGGAAGGTGGGAGAGTGTAACCCTGTTCAGTTACCACAATGACATCTGAAACACAGTGTGTGATCAGTGTTCAAGAGCAGAAAGTCTTTGTCATTTATGCAAAAGGAGGATCCATATTATTGCTGCTGAACAGTATTCATTGAGTTGATTTCAAAGTTCGTTAAAAAAAATAATAAATCAATGCATTTTGGTGCCATTGGAGAAAAACCTTAAATGATTTCAGATTGTGTGGGAAACCAGTTCTTGACTGTCTGTGGTACAGACGTGGGGATCCCGTCCTGCAATACTCCAGTGCCTCACAGTAAGCTATACACACTCTCTTGCAGTGCCTTTGTAGCGAACCAGATATCTTTTAGCCTTATTTTACAGATGAGAAATAATGGCAGATGTGAGCAGGTTATGTGTATCCAGTTGCAGTTCAGAGAGGATTATTCCCATTTGGTTCTGAATTTGGTTCCCATTTGGCTGTTCGAGGCCTCCGCATAATGATATTCCCATGCTCCTGGGCTGAGCTGGTGCTACGTGGTACTACAGGGTTCCGCTTGCAGCTGAGATCCCTGCCCATACAATGGAGAGCAGTACCAGCCTGGGTCCCTCTCCTACTCCAGCCTGCAAAGCTGCATCTTCTTGGTGTGTTGTCACAATGAGGTTTGGAGTTTCCTCAGGACCTCTTATGCTTGATTATGGTGGGTTTTTTAATGATGGAAAAAACCCATAGAATCATAGAATGGTTTAGGTTGGAAAGGACCTTAAAGATCATCTAGTTCCAACCCCCTGCTATGGGCAGGGACACCTCCCACCAGCCCAGGTTGCTCAAAGCCCCATCCAGCCTGGCCTTGAACACCTCCAGGGATGGGGCAGCCACAGCTTCTCTGGGCAACCTGTGCCAGTGTCTCACCACCCTCATAGTGAAAAATTTCTTCCTAATATCTAATCTAAATCTACCATCTTTCAGTTCAAAATCATTGTCCCTTGTCTTATCGCGACACTCCCTGATAAAGAGTCCCTGCCGATCTTTCCTGTAGCCCCTTTATGTACTGGAAGGGGCTATAAGGTCTCCCTGGAGCCTTCTCCAGGCTGAACAACCCCAACTCTCTCAGCCTGTCTTCATAGCAGAGAGCATGCTCCAGCCCTCTGACCATTTTTGTGGCCCTCCTCTGGACCCACTCCAACAGGTCCATGTCATTCTTGTGTTGGGGGCCCTAGAGCTGGACACAGCACTCCAGGTGGGGTCTCACCACAGTGGAGTAGAGGGGCAGAATCACCTCCCTTGACCTGATGGCCATGCTTCTTTTGATGCATCCCAGGATACAGCTGGCCTTATGGGCTGCGAGCGCACGTTGCTGGCTCATGTTGAGCTTCTCATCAACCAACACTCCCAAGTCCTTCTCAGGGCTGCTCTCAATCCATTCACCACCCAGACTGTATTTGTGCTTGGGATTTCCCCCACCCATGTCTTGAGTCCTGGGAAGATGGTGGGAAGAGTTTTACAAAGTATTTGATACTGGTCTGGTTTGTTTCCATTGAAATGGGTGGAATTTCTTCTACTGATTGAAATGAGAGTGGATTAGACTGGTCTCTGAAAGCCCTATCCTTGTATTTTCATCTGTTGTTATGGTGTGTCCTTAAGGTTTCCAAAACTGTAGTGTGAAAGTCTGCATCCAGGTGAGAGCCTGGGTTGGAACTATAAAACCAGTCCTTAGAGACTGGGTTCTCCGGTGGTGAGGTGACTGAGCACTGTATTCCCCAATGCACTGGAGCTGCTAGCACTGAATAGCCAGATATAAGCCAAGAGGTACAGGCAAAGATGTTCAACTTTTGGCTTGTAGGTCTAAATCAAGCATCTTAGGGCAAGTTTGCATTTTCACAAGAAGCTTGACTCCTGCTATTATTACCATGCTATTTTTCATTTGGTCAAACCCCTGAACTTCTATCCTGATCCTGTCCATTTTTAGAACAAATTCTGAACCTATCAGGGTTATAGATTTTCATTTTCACCTTCAGAGTGAGGAAGATAAACCCAAATGGAGTTGCCAGGAAAGCCCCGAGGCTTCTTCCAAGTTTTGGTCTGTTATATTTCCCCGCACGGTTGATTTTTAGCTTCAGCCGTGTCCCCATGATTAACACTGACCCCAGTGCTGGGCCCCGATGGATGGGTGGTGTGTCCTCACCACTCTCCCCACCATCCCGGATGCTGTGCCGTGGTTGTTGCCTGTCCGGTGTCCGGAGATGTGCTGTGCCCCAGGTACCATCAGCAGCTCTGAGCTATGGAGGGGTAGTTTTGTGCCAGTCCCCTCGGTCCTCAAGGTCTGGGCAGCCCCATCACCGCGTGGGAGTGGTTAAGCAAAGCACATGAGGGTTTGTGTGCTTGGGGACTACCTAAACATCTCGCTTGGATGGGAAGATGTTTGGAATATCTGCCGTAAAATAACCCTAGTGTTCCCTGAGCCCTCCAGCTAAGGGGAGAGGTAGTAACTTTGTACCTCATGCCTCCTCATTAGGGGATTAATTGGCTGTGCTTTTAAAGATATGTCTTGAGGCCTTGATGCCTCTAATTATTATGACCTCCCTGTTCTATCTCAAATGTTTCACCTCTAGAATTGGGTAGCATTTTCCTGCCTTTGGGCAATTTCAGTGTGAAAACTATTATTTTCACTCAGCGTTATGGCCTGATACATTTTTTTCCTCTAATTCTACAAAAGAGGAAAATTGGCATCTCAGTTTCTCAGCCTCCTACACAGGGTAGCACAGGATTTGCCTTTTATTCCCAGAGTAGCAGAGTTAGTTAGCAGTGGTAAAATCTGGTCCTGTTCTCTGTTACTGGAGAAATAATAAAAATAAAATGAGAGAGGAAATTGTTTCCTCATTTGTTATCATTTTGCCTTTAGGATAAAGTGATGCGCTACTGAAACTGGAGACAACGGTGGCTCGTCCTTTCTCCGTTATTGGATGTTGCCTTTTGAATCAATCTCTAGGTCTTTGAGCTAATTATTTGGAGGAGATATGGTGGTGTCTAAGTGTTCCCTCCCTTCCCCCATGTTGCCATGGCCTGCGAGGAGGGAAAGGACTTACGCAGAGTCCAAGATAAACGCTGACCCTGCCTGAGTAAGTTAAGAAGGATCTGGAATTACTGATAGGAGTGTTGAACTCCATAATCTGAACAAGAGTGAACATTCAGATAAGAAGTGCTTTCGATACTTAGTGAATCCATCCACTGCGAATCCATAGCGAAATTTTAATTATGCCCTTTTGTGACTAAGCCTAAATTGCTGCCTTAACAACTTTCCAATCAGTAAGGCTAGATGAAACGGTGTTAAATAATGTTAGCAGTTTATTACTAACATTTCTTAGGAGCAAGGCTGCGCTCTCTCAATTTTCCCCGAGAAGCACACTATGTCGTTCTCCGCTTTGCTCCATCTCCCTCTGATGCCGTCAGGAAGGTGCTCACCCGCCGGAGCGGGAGCTGACTCTGCCGTGGGCAAGCGGCTGCGGCCGCGATGGGGACCTGAGCTGCCATGGTGATTTCCAGAGCAGCGGGGTCGATTCAGACCATCGGGTGTCCAGCTCCCAGTGCAATCGGGAGATTTGGGGTCTGCATCTGAATTTTCTTGTTATAGGTGCACAGTTTGGGTTTTGCTGCTATTTGTCTTCTCTGACTGTATAGGGCAATGGAGGGGGATGAAACCTGCATTACTGTCTGAAAGTTAAGCAGCCTATAAATAATTGTGCCTTGCTTCTGAGTTTTCCGCGTTTCCAACAGTAAGGCATGGCACAGTACGCTGCAGTCCTTAACCACTGGCATGTTGGGATACTAACCTATGTGTGCACGTATATCTTGTAATACCTATGTCTTGAGAAAAAGGGCTTTAAAAGAGGATGCTTTTAAGGTATTAGAGATGCAGTGATTTAAGTGGGAGGGCCAGTGGTTCTCTCAAAGCCACACAACAGCTCAAGCTGGTGGCAGAAGGAGGATCGGGAGCTCTAAGCCCTATTCCCAGTGCTTGCTGTAAACGCTAATGAATGTGCCTTTTCCTCATGCAAAGCCTAAAGTCTGTCTTGTGAAATCTCTAGGAGGGTGAAACTCAGGATGTTTATAAGCCAGTTATCTTCAACCCTCCCAGACATTTAATAGCGAGTCACAGTCCTGACTCACTCTTCTATACCATTATGAGTAATCAAGCTGGTGAAATGATGGAAATATCTCTGGTTACTTATAGCAGTTTCCCATGTTTAGGGAAAAACATACGACTAATGTACAACTTAAAGTGATTACCGAAACTACCTACAGCCCAAAGAGCAACAGCATTCATTCTTAGATGTACATTTTCATCGTACTTACTCATCACAGGACTTCTCAGGGAGAAAAAGAGAACCATGCAATTGATTAGATGGGATATTGGAGAAAAGTGGGTGGAAAATGAGTCAGTGACTCTCTAGTTGTTATGGTACCCAGATGTGTGTGTTGTGGACAGGTCTGGTAGTTTCATTTGGATACATACTCATGAGTAATTCCCTACTCCCTTCTGCCATGCAGAAAAGAGCATCTGCACTGCACTCTCATTTATTATTTATCTATGAGCAAATTTTTTCATTTAATTACAAATGTCAAGGTAAAATGATCTTTTCTGGGAATAGAAATGGCTGTTGTACGTAAAGGGTAATGTGTGCTTGGAAAGCGTTAATGCATTTTAATTAGTGAAGATCGTGTTTAAACTAGTGTGCTGCACTAAACTTTGTAGAAATGATGTTTTGAAGGAGATGATAAAATTTGATAAAATCCCCCATTATTTTTGGTCGACCTAAGTGGTCATTTATTGGTAATTAAAGTGCATTTTTTTTATGTGGTATAATATCATCCCTGTGTGTTATAAAGTGCTTCAATTGTGGATGCATATGAAGTGTAACGTGTTGGAAGAGCTGCGCTGCTATATCACGCTTATGCTTTGCACTTACCCCTGTCTCATGTTTGGTTGCATCCCAGTTTGCTGTGTTGATTACTATCCATAATTACATTCTCGGCAGCAAATTCAATTTCTGAATGGGTGTGGGGTTGAACGTGTTCTTCCTGCATCGTCTTGGTGGTATGGCAGAGAAAAGCAAGGCAGCGTGCAAAAAATATCAAGTGTCTCTGGTAGGAGGAGTCGAGGAGGGAAGCATGGAGCAGGTAAGGATTAGTCCTGCCAGTCCTACATACCTTAAGAAAACCACTCCAGAATTCATGGAAAAGGCATCTGTCTCTCTGTCCATTCCCTTTCTCTGGGCAGCATGGCTCTGGGAGGGTGGATGCAGTGGATCACAAATCTTTAGTTCCATGACAGAAGTACTGGAGCAGGGCACTAACAAAAGGGATGCAGCTTTCACAGTCGAATGTCATCTGGCGACCACGTCACTTGAGGAAGGGTCTGCCCATTCATATTAACCTGGGGCTGCTCAGACCCTCTTGTGCTATAGAGAGACCTTTCCACAGGGCTTCCCATTCTTTTACATGGCCAAATGGAGTCCACAGCTTTGAGGCTGTCAATCTTTGCTAGATAACCCAGTTTCATCATCAGTAAATCTTTAAACAATTTTAAAAAGGGAGCAGCTATAGTAAGATTAATATGTTTGAAAGCATCGGCTGATGAGAAATGGTGTTTTTCGGCAATTCTGGCTCACATGGGTAATTTCTCTGAAGTCAGTGGGATGACTTGCTTGAGTAGAGGCCATTAGTCATTGTGTCTGGCTCTGCATGTCCTTAATGAAGCACGTGTTGCTAAAGGAAGGTTGCTGCTTCTAAGAGGAAGGCACAGATTCAGACTTACTGAGTAGATGGTGTTGTGGGCAATCATCGCTGCTCAGTAGTTTCATCATTTTAGGAAACATGAGTCAGGAAATTGTTTCTGTCAAAAATCGCCACTATATTTTTATTTGGATTAGGTTAGATGCTATTGGGTCAGTGGGAAGAGAGTCTCCATTAACCCAGAAAGAATGTACGTTCTTGCCCTGAATAATAATCTGTGCCTTATTCATTTGTAAACCAGTGACCAGGTCTTTAATGGATTTGATAGCTTAACTCCGCTGATTTCAGTAGTCATAATTTCTTTGGCAATTTAAAATAATGCAGACAGACTGGGATAAAGTGAAACTGTTACCTTCAGGTGTCTAAAAGGAAAACTAGGGCTAAGAAAGTCACCCAAGTCAAGTAATATTAATGTTTCCAAATTTGCCCAGACAGCTGCACGTGAGATTTCTTCAAGTTGCAATGCATTTTCCATGGTGAAGTATAGGGTGAAAATGCCTGGAAAAGAGTTTGCAGCCTGAGTTGTGCTGCTTTTATCATTTAGCCTTTTTTCTCTGGTGATCTAATTCAATGGACTTTTTGATATGGGGTGTTGCAACATGCAGTTGATAGCACCAGAAGGATGCTTTCCTACGAGCTGTGTATGCAGCAAGACTTGGAAATTGTTCTTAAAAAAAAAAAAAAAAAAGATTGACCAGAGCAAATCTGGACTGCAGAACCTGATCTGCTGATGATCCTGGTCATGATTTTGGTGGTACCTGAGCATGGTAAGAGTGTTCTGTGGGCAACAGTGCTGAGGGCAGAGCATGGGAGCATGCGTGTGCTCTTATTGGGACTGGGACTACTGGGGAGTAGCTGAAAAAATCCAGTGGCAGTAAAGGATGTAAGGTTTTTCTTAACATGTTATGGACCAGCTAACCAGAAATCTTCAGAAAAAGAAATAAAAGCAATAGTATTATAAAAACAGTGGGGATAAAAATATCTGCACTGAAAAAAGTAAACAACCAGATGAAGATATGAAGAGGCATCTCTGACTGATATGGGAAAAGCAGCAAACAAAAATGAGGAATTATATATGTTATATAAAATAGGTGATGTTGCCCAAAATATATGAAGGAAATGGAGAGAGCTTTTACAGTGCTAGAGAAGAGAGAATAATATTTGCTTTACACTAACTCCATTACTGATAATGTCTTAAGTATTTTATGATTAAGGGATACTCAGCTGTGAAATACCTTTATGGAAAATAATTAGAAAGTGATGAAGAGCTTGTACAATAATTGAAGGGATGATTTGAATCTAGAAAACAAACATTCAATTAATGTATATAAAGAGTTTGGTACGGTAATGAGTAATGGAAAATTCTGAGAAATGGGAAAAAGTAATGCTGTAAAGTCAGTCTTGGCTATTACTGGCCCGGAGTAAAACAGTGTAACAAATAATGGAGGAGAGAAAATCATTATCTAGCAAATAGCAAAATCATGGATTTCACTGGAACAGATGATGTCAGACAAATTTCATTACTTTTTCTGATAGAGACAAATCAGTAGATGAAGGTGAGTACAGCTCATGTTATTTATGTCTGTCCTGTGATAAAGCACTTGCATTGAAACTGGCTCATAAAACAAATTCAGCCTGTGCTTTGAATCCTGTCGCATGGATTGATAAGAGGCTGAGGAGCTATAAACAAAGCAATGACACGTCCAGACAGAGATTCATAGCGGGGTAACTAGTTCACAAAGCAAAAAGCATTTCTATTTAACATTTCCTTTGATAAGGGTAGGTTTCAAATACCCTCAGAAACTGTGTAGATGGTACTAAACTGGTAGGTATAGGAAACACTGAGGAAAAAGGAGTAATTAATGGAGATACTTGATTGCTAAATGTGTAACTTAGTGACAGAGCATCCAAGAAATTATTTTTAGATTCTCAGTGTTTGCTTTATTTTTTGTTTAGGATTTTAGGTGTACACAAAGGAAAATGACATGACACTCTTCCTTGTTTCTATGCCAGAAAAAGAGTTGGCCTTATGCGGTGAATCGACTGGATGTGTCTTAGCAGAATTGCATTGCTTTACTCAGAAGGAGACTGAGCCAATGTTGGCCAAATTTGCCATGGAAATCCATTTCTTTCTTACATCCCTTTCAAAGGCTGTTCCTGGACATTTAGACAGCTTTTTGTCCACGTGCATATTTGAAAATTTTAATTTTAAAAGTTCCATCTCTCCTGTAAAGGACACGATACAACATGTACCAGGGCAGACAATTGGTAAGAGAGCACACAGATCCTAGCCTCGATCCATCAGCCTCCTACAGATACATGCTTAGGTCTGAGGTTGGGCTGGATACTGGAAGAATACTCTGTATTTTGGATTTAAATGGGGGCTGGAATGCTCTACTATGTAACTGCAAGGGAGAATGCTCTCCCAAATGACTCGGTGCCTGCACACTAGCTAATATCTACCAATAATAAAAAAATTACTTTCTAATGACTTCTTAGAGAAAGGAGGATTATATTAACCAGAAAAAAATGACTTCCAGTGAATAATTCAAGTTTCTGTGGTAAAAATAATTTAAAAGACATGTTCAGTGGAGAGCAGAAACCTGGAAATAAGGAATGTCTAAAGAGATCCAGGGATACAGGGTGACAACATAAAAGACTAAATTTGTCACGTAGCATAGTGAAAAAGATCAGTTTGGAGACAGAAAGTGCCAGTCTGTCTCCTGGTGGCTTTTTCTGAAGAAATAATATAAGATACCAGTGATGAAAGGTGTAAATACAGATCTTAGGGAAAAATTAAATTCAAATTCAAATTTGATTTAAACTCAATTCAAATTAAATTCAAAAATTTTATTCAGATTCAAATAGATTGGAAGTGGTTGTAATGGAGAGAGAAAAAGCAACATCAGTTTTATTCTGCTGTTTATGGCCTCCTGAGCGCTGAGTTGGAGCTGAGTTGCCTGAAATACTGACAGCATGAGATGAGGACATCTCACTTCTAACAGGGGGACCGATTTGAGATGACCGGGCTGAGTGGGACTGGTTTCTGAATTCCTGAATCCATCTCTGTATCCTGTGGTTGCAACAGTGGAGGCTCTTCAAGGCTCTTCTTTTCCCCTGGGGAGCAAAGGTGTGGCACAAAAATATTTTCCTGGGAAGCTGGGGTGGATTTAGACTTTCTAAATCAAATACAAGTGTCCTGAGGGACACTGCTGATGGAACTGCTGCCGTTTGAAAACCCTTGCAAATGCAGGTAAGACAATTACCGAAACAATCTTGACACAGCTTTTAACTCTTTCACGTTGCCTTATCAAAGCACCTGTATGTGCTGTGGTGGATCCAGGGAGCTGGCAGCCTCCAGGAGAGCTGGGGAAGGACTTTTTACTCGGGTATGTAGCGATGGGGTGAGGGGGAATGGCTTTAAACTGGAAGAGGGAAGGTTCAGATTGAACATTAGGAAGGAGTTTTTCACTTTGAGGATGGTAAGGCACTGGCACAGGTTGCCCAGATAAGTTGTTGATGCCCCATCCCTGGAGGTGTTCAAGGCCAGGCTGGATGTGGCCTTGGGCAACCTGGTCTAGTGGGAGGTGTCCCTGCCTATGGCAGGGGGGTTGGAACAAGATGATCTTCAAGGTCCTTTCCAACCTAAACCATTCTATGATGATTCTATGAAGTGTGCATCTGTTTAGGTCCAGCTGTGACGGCACCCCGTGTTGCTAAGGCTGCTTGAGGGCTGAATGCTTGGTCCCCTCCGGACATACAGCTCCTGCCAGTGTCTGAAGCCAGAAAGACTTTAATGAGTCTGCCTCTCACAATAGTGGAGACCAAGGCCCAATTATAGGCAGTGTTTAGGTTTCAGGATCATTAAATTCATCAGGAAAACGCATCCTAGTTCTACTGAGGATGCTGTGTTTCACAGCCAAAGAGACTGTTCTGCCTGCTGCCTTTGTCCACTGCCCAGAAACAATGAGAAAAGCTAAAAGAAGAAAAATATCCTATTGGAGGAAAACCAGTTCAGTATAAAATTCAGTATCGTAAGATGAAGCCGACCATACTGCCGTATTATCTGCCTGTGCCTAGTTTATGCTGTGAATGCATAATACAACAGCCAACATATTTCTCCTTCTTTCGAATGTACTCCTTACAGTTAAAACAGCCCCCTCCCTCCTCTGTGGCAGTGAGGACCTTTGCCTTCTCCCTCCGTCTCAGTTCTCATGTCTTCTTTCTCCTTATAATCCTTCCATTTAGCTCCTTTCTCGACAAGCCTTGTGTTTCCTCCTCTGCTATAGCACAGTCGGGTTTAGAAATGATTTTATGAACTGAACTTTACCGAGATAAAGAGGCAGCTCCTGCAAGTCATCTGTACATAAAAGACCAATTAACCTTGAGAATCAGTCCTGAAGGAAGCTGGGGAAGATTTCTGCTATTCATAAGCCTATGGGGTTTTTTTTGTGTCCTCTTTTCTTTGAAATGTGCCATTGGATCAAGCTGTAAGGAAACTCCATTGACTTCATGGTGCAAATGAAATTGCATTTTGATACTGAGTTTGACTCAGTAGTTTCCTTTGAAGAATGTGTGTTCTGGGTAAAAAGCACCATGACAAGTTGTAGCTTCAGTAAAGATGTAGCAGGGTGACTTTGGACCAAAGACATTTCTTTTAATCAAGAGAGTTGCAGAAATCTTTGTGATTTAACATTTTTCACTGCTCGCTCTTTGGAGCAGAAATTTAGTTTCGTGAAGTTGGATGTAATTGCACCAGGGGTCATTTTACAGACCATAACTGTAGATAGGAGCTGTCAAAATAGAGCAAGTCATTTGTTTAAAGAACAAGAGCACAGGCAACAAAGATAGAGAAAAACAAATATTGGCAACCAGAGTCTGTTTTTTGAAGGATAACTTGGTGACAATACCAAAGATTTAAATGAAAAGTGGTTTCGGGATGCAGGGTGAAAGCTTTATATTTATATTCAAGCTATGATATACATTGGAAGCTCTCATTGATTTCTTACAGCATTACATTTACAGAGAATTTACATTTTTTTAATGTACAAATGTGCTATATATAGATGCCCTCGGTTTCAGTAAACAATTGACTCTTGTTTTAGAGAACACTTTCACCAGTTTAAATACGATCTCAAGTCTGACATGCTACAAGTTGGTGATTGTGTCGAATTTACAATTTTCTCTCTCCTTAACTCTTACAAACCTTACTAAAGTCAAGCTAAAGGAACAGAATTATCATTTGCTTATTGAATCATACTTTGGAGTCTAAAAAAAAAAAATTACATTAGGGAAATCCAAGGAAGGAAACTCTTACTACTAACAGGAAACTGATAAGAAACCACAAGTGAAGCCAAGTTGGAGTAGGAGCCTGGAAATTCATAGATATTTGCAAATTGCAGTGTGGCAATCCTGAAAAGCATTGAAGTTGTCCTTGAAGTCGATAAGAAATGAGAAAGCTTCTCTCCTCAGCTGAACTCCAGGACAGTTTTGAGCTCTGAAGCAAATATTTTTAGGTTTTTATTTAAAAAAAAAAAGTCTGAAATGCAAATCACCCTCAACTTATACCGAAGGAGGATGGATTCAAAGTGTGCTGAAGGCAGGGGAAGTTTTTTCACTGAATTCAGGGGTTTACTGAACTGCTCCGAGTCCTCCCCTCTGCCTCTCTCGCACTCACAGCCCGTGCTCTCATTTCTGTGGCTGTGTCGCAGCTTCTTCACGATGAAAACAGAGCTGCTCTTTTTATAGCTGGCTTTGCAACAGTGTCATAAGATGCTGTAAGACCAAAATACATTAAAATTATGAGGATGTGTGAGCAGTTCCAGGCTATAATAAACCTTGTCTTCAGTCTGTCCTTATATGTCTGGCCATGCTGTGTATTCCCAGCTAGAGAAAGGAGTAAGGGTGGGTGATAGACCTGAAGACTTTTGTAATTTGGATAGCATAAAAATACTGTGAAATCAATGAAGATCATGTTGCCATTAAACCTTTTCACCAGGTCATTTCAGGAGTGGTGAATGGGGATAGAACTTTCTCTTCACCCCTCTTGCCCCAGTTGTGTGATTCCCCTTGGAGCTGGTTCCTGCCCCAGGGGGATCTCTTCTTGTGGGGTGAGGTGGGGAGAAATGGGTCCCACCGGTCCCTTTTCTCTTGCCCTCCAGGTGTGTCTGTCCCAGACATCGTAATGATAATCTCTTGGGGCTCATATTCTGAGGGTGGTGAGGCATTGGCACAGGTTGTCCAAGGAAGCTGTGGCTGCCCCATCCCTGGAGGTGTTCAAGGCCAGGCTGGACGGGGCTTTGAGCAACCTGGTCTGGTGGGAGGTGTCCCTGCCCATGGCATGTGGGGTGGAACTAGATGATCTTCAAGGTCCCTTCCAACCTAAACCATTGCATGATTGATTGTATGATTCCACTTTTCCCTTACTAATGCCACATACACAAAGTCTTCACTCCATGTTTCAATGGGAAGGAGGTTGCTGTGGGCAGCAGGAAGGACAAGAGGCTGTGGCATGGCAGGGCTTCTGGCTTCATGGTGGGTGCAGGACACACTCAGTATCGCACAGAGTTACAGGTGATCCAGCCCTTTGCCTTTTGCACGTGAAGATGGTTCCCTGTGGATGCTTGTGGTGGTGGGTTGCTATAAATGTTTGCACAACCTTTCCCGTACTTGTCACTTTATGTCTGATGATCGTTGCAGCTACATCTTGGTCCACGTGTGTTCACATAAACTCCTGTCGACATTAATAGCAATATATGCCAACTGAGGGGCTCATAAGAAGTGACATCCTCATGGTGTGTGAGTGGGTATAGTAGGTACGAGTCTCTCCGATGGTGGGATGCCGTAACCTTTGTCTCCACTCTGGGTTGCTGGGATACAGAGCACCAGAGTGATGGAAACAGGTGGCTATTAATTACCGGTTTCCCCGTCAGCAGACAATGGCTGACACTTTTCAGGTCAATCCGCACTGCTTTTCTTTGTGGTTCAAGCTCTGTTGAATGTCCAGCTGAAATCTGGGCTGTGTGGTTTGTCCTCTTCAGATCTACTTTTAAAATATTTCTTCTGTGTGAAGAACTTTCCTTTTAAGAGAGATTTTTCCTTCTCTTGTTTAATTTCTTTGTCCATGCTAGATTTGTAGGTTCACAGAGTGGGGGTACTGCTGTCATCTTTGCTCTGCTCTCTTTGGCTTACTTAGCCCTCCACAATGTGTCAAATGCAGTTAGACAGAAAATTGCAAAGATGATCGGCTTCTCCAGCAAAGCAGAGGACTCTTCCAGCCACTTGAGAAACAGACAACACAGGTTTTACCCAACTCTGTTTGTCTGTTGAGAGATCATATTACCTTTTTTTCTTGCTACCTGATGGAGCTGCCAAATCCCCATGGGCAGGAGGACCTGTGGATCAAATCCCAGGCACCCTTTCAGAGCTTCAGCCTTTAAAGGGTGCAGCTTTCTTACACTGTGGAAATGAAGAGAGTTTGGTGTATTGTAGGGTTTGGTCCTGGGGGAGATTTTTTTTTTTTGTTGGCCTGCTTGAAATTGGCTAAAAAGACTGTTACTGACTTAGTGGACTTGGATGGTGGCCCTTTTCTGAGTCAGTCGAAAGCTGAACTTCTCTGGAGCCAGCTGTTTCCCTGCTCAGCAAAAGGACTGGAAGCTCAGAAGAAGCACTCTCCAATTCGTTATGGAAGTTGAGCTTAATTTTCTAACTAAAAAGTGAAAAAGAAATCTGGAATAAACGAGACTTTAAGATATTAAGAGTTTGTTTACTTGGAGGTTAAAGTACCATTTGAGTGAAAAAGTGGATAATCTATTATAAAATGACTAATGAGGGCATGTGGACAATACTGATTTTCTAAAATGGTTCAGTTTGAGAAGTTGACCAAAATGTGGTAATTTCCCACAAAATACCTCAGGGAACTGATGTTTGTTCCAAACAGCAATTTTTTTCATCCAGAAACTCCCAGACAGTTCCAGTCCATACATACTGACCTTCCTGAGCCAGAACTTCTGCCTTGGTGTAAGGCCAGATGAGGTCCTCCTGGGTAAGAAGCTTGCCTTGCTGTGCTCTGGAGCATCTTGGCAGCAGCAGGAGCCCTGGGGGCTCCTGGGGGCCTGGAGGACCATATTCCCGAGCCCTGCCATCACTTTATTCCCTGTTTTGGTAAGGGGACAGGAGAGGGTCTGTGTACTCTGAATGTATTTATGGAGTAAGAAGATGTTCTTTGAGGGGGGATCATTGTCTCTGGTAAATAATAAGCACATTGACTCCTAAGGTTAAACCCGGTTATTTTTTCTATAGTTCACCCCCTGCTCCTATTCCCAGAACAATATATTTTCTGCCTTTTCATGTGTAGCCTCTTAGCATTAAGCTTACAAATGTTCTGTGTTTGGGCTGAATATAATCTATTTAATAGGAAATGATTGCCTGAGGCTACAGCTCTTAACGAAGCATTAGGCAGACCTAACTCAGCCACGGTGCCTATTGGCCTGCAAAAGCCACGGTTTTGTTTGTTTGTTTTAATTTTTGTTTTTGTTTTTGTTTTTGTTTTTTTTTTTCCATCGCATAAATCTTCAGAGGATCCTTAGTCATGTGTTAAAGCTTGTTTGGCCTGAGGAGTTAATCCTTTCTAAGTCTTTTCTCTCTCACATGCATGGGTATTCATGAAAGCACGGTCTAAATCCAGGAGTGTTTTCTGTTTTCTTTAGAAACTCATGGCTTTCTGCTAAGGAAAATACATTCTTCACCTAAAGAAGAGACCACCAAAGCTGCTGTCTTTAACATCTTTCTTATATATCATAACCTTAAAATAGACCTGTCCCTGTCTTTGCTTTGGAAAATTAATTTGTTTAATTGCTGGAAATGTGATTCTCTCTGAAACAGGGAGCACACACTCCCCTGCCTAATCTTCCAGCATCTACCCCCCGACCTGAGCTCCAGCGGTTAAGAATTATTATGCATTCCCTGACTTTTAGTAGGGTTTCATGTGCCAATAAATCTCTGCCTCCTCTCTCTTTCTTGCCTAAATTTCTGCTCATGAAAAGTAATTTTTAGGCTTACATTCATTTCCATGAATTCACCCTGGTTCATGAGGACTTCAGGGGGAACCTGGTTAAATGTGACTGAATGTGATTATAAAAGGACACTTTTTTTTTTTCTTGGGATGAAAGGATTATGGTTATGTGAACTGCAATATTGAATAATGAGACCATTTGTAACAGGAAGAATTATATGTGAGATCCTTCTAGGTAAAAGGACAAACTTTGCTTGCATGCAAGTACTAGAAAACCTTTGTACTTTTATGATTACCTAATTAGATCAGAACTTTTCCTCTCCCAGCCACCCAGTTAGGGCTGTATTAAATCCATGAGCTTCAGACACGAGCAGTTACATGGCAACGCCCCAATTGCGTGAGCAAGTGTGTGAGCACCCTTCCCTTAGAGAGCTTGTATAACCTTGTAGTCGTTTTTGTTACCCCAAATATAGCTCTGGGGGCAACTTCTTCCCCTTCAGCTCTGCATACAGCCTCACGGTTCACCTTCCCCAGCCCCACGTGTGTCTGCCTCCAAGCCTTCAAACCGTCCTACCCCCTCCACTGAGGCACAGCCCACAACATCGGTTTTGCCTGGTTTTCCCAAGCATGTTCCTCTCTGCCTCTTGCAGAGATTTAGGTGTTCAGCTGCTGAACGAAGTGTTCCAGGCCAGGATGGATGGGGCTTTGAGCAAACTGGTCGAGTGGAAGGTGTCCCTGCCCATGACAGGAGGGTTGGAACTAGATGATGATTAAGGTCCCTTCCAACTCTAGCCATTCTTTGTTTCTATGGTAATTCACATTCTGCACTACACGGGGTGTCTTTGCACGGGTTACCCTTGTGGGAGCCCTGCTACAGCTGCAGCCCAGAACCCAGGTGGGTGAAGCATCTGTGAGTGGAAATATCCTAAATCAGCTGGGCTGTCGGCTGTGCCTCACACGCTGTGGGTTGCTCACTGCTAACCTGAAGGTAGGACCTTGTGCTAAGTGATGTTTCCTATAGGTGAAGACACCGAAAAACTGCTTCTGTCTACCATCATCTAACAAGACATAGCTTATGATTTGTGTAGTATGTGGTTGGAGGAGAAAAAAAATTATTTGAACTTGATTTTGTACCTGGTAGCACCATTCACACCATTTTTTCTTCCTTACAAACCATGCTGAGTGTGTAAGTGCAATGGCCCTGTACAAACAGCTGTTAGTCAGCTCCATTGTTACTATTTCAAAATATAGAGGCTTGTTCTCTGTGCAGGATGCAGCAATGGCATTTAATGGTCCAGTTTACACCCACCTCTGTCCACAAAATTTAGGTCCTGGCTCTTCAGAGTGTTTCTCTGTTTGGGATCTCTTACGGTGGGAGCTGGCGTGTGTTTGTGTGGCTCCTGGCAGCCAAGGGGCCACGGGCAGGACTGAGCCACTGGCGCTTATAAATTGTTTGTGAGCAGGGGATTATGAGGATGGGATTTGGCTGCCTGTCTGCAGCGTGCCGGGTCTTGTTGCGTAGCCACAGCGAATGCAGGAGAAGAAGAGAGGGTCAGGATGTGTGCCATTATCCTCCACTGTGCGCTTGTCACCACCCTCAGGCAATGAAGAACATTTTCTCTGTCCTTTCTATGGGTGGGACGAGGACATCTCCGACTCCGTTGCAATGGTAAGGTTTGGTGAAGCATCTCCCAAACCCACGAGAGTGGTAATTTTGGTTGCACCTCCACGATGTGCACTGTCAGGACATGTCTCTTCACCAGGTACCTTCTGCAAAACCCTTTCCTGCTTTAAAGCCAAAGATAATCCTGGGATTACAGCTGCTTCCTCCACTCTACAGGGTGTCCATCACCCAACATTGCTATCACATGGCCCCGTGGTGTCCATAAAAAGGACGTGGCCCTTGCCATAGACAGGACAGGGCTGTTCCCAGGGGATGCTCATACCTTACCATGCCTGAACCCAGCGGCTCTGCTCCCTGGCCATCACTTTCATGCCAAGCAAACAGCCGTGTTGCTCTGCCAGCATGGGGAAAACATCTTAACTCCTCCTCTGCTCTCCGCTGGCCTGACTTCTGCATGCGCCACTGCTTGCTGATGGCCCTGCCATTCCACATATGCGTTTTTATCCATAAGGGTCAATTAAATCACTAATGCCATCATCTGTCTGCCTGGGATGACTCCCAAGAACCTAACATTTTGCTGCGTAATAACGCAGAGGCACTTATTTCTTTGAGGCTGTCTCCGTGAATCACTGTAATGTATCTGCACGGCGAAAAGGATTTGGAATTAATGCAGCCCAAATCATGGCTATTGATTTAGCCCTCTTTTCTGTTTGACACTGTTTATGTTTTTTAACGAGGACACGTCGGCCGCGCAATTCATATTGTGCTGAATCATCGTTCATAAATCACCAGGTCAGGTTGATTTTTGTTTTAATCTCTCTGTCCAGCAGAGTGGGGATAGTGGTGCTCTGGGGGCAGCTCAGCCCCAAAGGGATTGGTCACTCCTGGTTTTAATTTTGTCGTGATTTACTGTGGCATCACACAGTTAAAAAAAAAAAAGCATAGCAAACCCCCAAGCTGGGCAGATGGTCTGTGCTGGTAATCCTTCATCGTAATGGCTTCTGACAGAGCAGCTGTGGTTCACTGCTAATCAGGGTTTTCCATCAGAGACAACAGTTTTCCTGGGATGTGAAACTTGGCCATAGCAGTTTGCTTCACTCGAGCATCTCTCATGCAAAAGAACAACAGAGGAGCGGGAATTACTTCTTTGGAAAGGGAAGCAACCTCATTTCCATTGAGATAATCTGATGGCATGTGACTTTTACTCTCTGCCTGTGCTTATGTATTTTTAAAAAAGTTTCTCGGCCTTTAAAGTGTGGTGTTGGAAAACTTTCATAGAGGCTAGAGGTGAAAGCCTACAAAAGCAAAACAGCTTCACATGGTTGCAGATCTTCATAAGAGACCAACACAGAGGTAGTGGTGAATTAGAGAGTCTGGGGTTGCTCATGAAGGATTTAATTTAGCACTTTATTCCTTCTCTTTATGAATCCCATGGATGTAAAGCTATTTTTTTCTGCAGAAAAAAAATCAGGAGCTTCACTGACTTCTCCATCTCTTGTGTTGGATTTTCCAGTCCTGCCTGAGGTGTCAGGCGGGTAGAAAGGCTGTAATTGAGATTTGCTGCATTCGGTTCTATGCCTGTGTGTATGTGTGTGAAATACTCAGCCAGTGGTAGAGGATTCATAATTATTTCTCTATCTCCGTGCCTGGCGGTGCATAGTTGTATATTGATTTGCTGTAGTCGAGATGAGCAGACTAATTACAACATTTCATTACGAACACTGAATTATGGCATTAGGCAGACAGTTGTTTGGTGTGTGACAAATTGTGAAAAAATAGGATAGGATGTTGCACAGAGAAAGGGACGCGGAAGGCAGCAGGCTGGACAGGCACGGAGTGGCGTTGGCTGCTCCATCCCTGCAGTCTCCCTCAGTGCTGTGGGAGACCCTTAAGTCATGTTTATCGGGGTTATAACTGCATTGGGTGTTACGACAAATTACTACTGATGATGTCTCCGTCAGACACAGCGAAGCTTTAGCTGGGTTCTCTCTGGCTCACGTGGAAGTGGAACTGCCATACGGGTGGTGCTGTGGTTATATTCCGAGTCCTGACAAAATTTTAAGTCCGCAGTATTTTAAATGAGCGAAATGAGAGAAAATGTCTACTGGGTTGGTTTTGTGGTTGTTTTCTTAGAACAAAATGTTTTGGTGGCGGATTTGAAGTCTTCCACATTAAAAGGAATGTTTTCTAATGCATTTTGACAAGCATGCAGTGTGATTTTAGCTGCATCTCCTGCTGAATTGATATTTCAAAATTAAATATCCTTTGCTTTTCAACTGAGAAAACCCCACAACTCAGTCCTCCCTCCTCCCCTCCCTCCTTTCAGAGTGAATGACTTTGACATCCCGAGTGGTTTCATCTTAAAGACCCTCAGGTGGCAGAGACTCCTCTGAGATGACATGTACCATCCTCTGGAGGCCCTACGTCTCTCCTTGGGCAGTGAAGGGAGACATTTAGACTCATTTAAATGAGGACAGCAAACTTCCAGACTCCCAGCTCGGGGCAGATTTGACACTGCTGAGATAGGTACAGTTTGCGGAGAAAAATGGAAACATAATCATGCTATGCCTGTGCTTAATTCTGATTTTCAGAGCCAATTAAGAATGCATTTGGCTGTCTACTGCAAGGTACAAACATGTCATGCCCATATGACATCTCTTAATTTCCACTTGTCGCTCCTTAAATGTCGAGTCTTGCTTAAAACTTCAGTGCTTGCAAAGTGCACGGTGGTCAGTGGTGGGAAGATGCCGTGGAAACCCACGCCAACGTTAGCCTGAGAAATGCAGAGTTAACAATGTTTGGAAATCAGCTGCTTTATATGCACGTTGCCTTTCAGGGTTTTTTTTTTTTTTTTTTTCTTTTTACATCTAGACCACATTAACTTTGTGCTGGCTCCATCACGCTGGCTGACATAAGATGGATGATGTCGGTGGCCTGGCGTAACAGCCCACGTGCCAAGTGCCTTTGAACGGCACCCGCTGCCTTCAAAGGGGGAAGCCCGTTTGCTCAATGAAAGCACGTTTAGCAGTGCTATCTGCCTAATTGGCTGGAGAAGCCCATGCCCCTGATGTTATGCGAAGAGCTTTCCTTGGCAAGAAAACAGATGGGTTATCAGGAAAGCGTTGCAGAATGCTAGAAATGGGGCCAAACGTTCCTGTTTTGCTGCTTCTTGGAGCTCTGCTGGGGTGCTGGTTGGGACTGCCACGGTGGGGGCTGCTGCAAGGAGATTTCCTCCTGCTGTGAAAGCACCTTGCTTCCACCAGTCCCTCAGGCAGGATCGACACTACAGATTTAGGATGCCATTAACGAGGAGATTGATCCAGTCTTTAGACCCCCAGGAGACCTGCAGTTGTTTTTCTTGTGTGCCGCTTTGTCACAGTGCTCGGGGCATGCCTCAGAGCTGGTCAGGAGCCCCGCTGCTGTGGCGATAGGTGCCTGGACAGGAGTAAGGCTCTTAAATACGGACCTAAATATCCTGGGCTTGAGATCCTGGGCAGAATTAAATTGGGGATAACGACACTCCTCTTCCATAAGAAGGTGCTATGAGGATAAGCACACCAGATTGCCCAAGGTGTGCTTTGATATTCTGTGTCATAAGGAAACAGGTGTAAGCTAAACACCAAATTGTGGCCAGTAGGTCGAGGGAGGTCATTCTCCCCCTCTACTCTGCACTGGTGAGGCCACAACTGGAATACTGTGTCCAGGTTTGGGCTCCCCAGTTCAAGAGGGACAGGGAACTGCTGGAGCGAGTCCAGCGAAGGGCAACTGAGATGATTAAGGGCTTGGAGCATCTCCCTTATGAGGAAAGGCTGAGAGAGCTGGGACTCTTTAGCCTGGAGAAGAGAAGGCTGAGGGGAGACCTTATTATGGCGTACAAGTATCTGAAGGGTGGGTTGAAGGAGGATGGAGCCAGGCTCTTGTCAATGGTTCCCAGTGACAGGACGAGGGGCAATGGGCACAAGTTAGAACAGAGGAAGTTCCGTTCAAATACACGGAAACACTTCTTTATGGTGAGGGTGACAGAGCACTGGCACAGGCTGCCCAGGGAGGTGGTGGAGTCCCCTTCCCTGGAGATTTTCAAGACCCGCCTGGATGCAGGCCTGCACATTACTCAGACGTGCTCCAGGCAATCCTGCTTTAGCAGGGGAGTTGGACTAGATGATCTCTAGAGGTCCCTTCCAACTCTGAAACTCTGTGATTCCGTGAAATTGTAAGATTTTTCATAGGCTCTCATTTCAGATCTCAGCTCTAGAAGCTGAGAAGAGCAGTACAGAGCAGGTATTAACAGCAGAGCTGTTCTCACCCATTTGAAATATTTGGGCATGGCGCAACCAAACACTACCTCAGAATTTTACTTTTTCCAATGTAAATGTAACATCCGTGTTCGTGGGGACACGGCGAACTTGTGCAGACAGATTCTGCTTCGGACAGGAATCTGCAGCAAGCTCGCTGAATGTCAATGTGTGTGTCACGAGCTGGTCGAGACCTCTGATGCCGAACTTGCATCACGCTCAGAAAACCTTTACTTAATCGAGACTGACTGAAGCGCGTACTGCGGCCTTTCCTCGTACCCGTGCCTCGGGTGATGCTCCAGTTTTGGGGAGCGGCGTAGGCTTGCTCTGTTCTTATAATTTCAGGCTTGCTTTGAATTTTACCTTTGGTGCTTTTTTGGGGGGCTGATTCCTGTACGTTTTAGTGTTAGCTGTGTGACAGAGACACGGAGCCTGACTCTCTGTCGCTGGTGACCGTGGAGCAGCGCAGCGAGCCTGAGCCTTCAGCTCTATAAAGTCCCACTCAATGAGGAGTTTTGGCTCAGAATTAACAATGTTTATTTACTTCCTTACGCAGGGAAAATGGCTGATAAACTCAGAGGGAGTCGCATGCAAATTCTGCAGCCCCAGGAACGAGAATTACGCCTCTTTTAGCTCTACACGCAATCAAGCCCGGGCAAATCTTTCTGCGCTCTGCTGTGACAGTCAGCGCGGGCTCGTTTCTATTTCGAGCCTCACCTGATTGAACTTTTGTTCGCTGGGTTGGCTCTGTTTTCCCATGCTACCTGAAGAGGAACTGAGGGGAAAAAACAGCTTTCCTGAGCTATTGTTACTGCCCGGGGCAGATCCGAGCAGCTTGGCCGCCCCGCGCAGGCGTGAGCTGCGATCCTGAGGGCTGGCCAAGGGGACAAGGACAAGATGGGGACCCTGGCATCTGCTCTTTGCTGGTCTGGCTTGGCAAGGACACAAGGCTAGGAACATTCTCATCGGCATCTCCAGTGTCGAGAGAGAGGGAAGAGAGTTGTCACCGCCCCAGGAAAAGGGTTGTAAATTGTTTTTTCTGCTCCGCTTGCTGAGGACTATCTCTGTCCAAATCTTTTGTGATCTTTTCCTGTGAGAGTTTTGCATAGAAATAGGAAATAGAAATAATGAAAGGGGGAAAAGCGATTATGTGGAGCTTGTGGGGAAGTGTTACTGCAGCTGTTCTAGCTGGAGCTGTAGGTCACAGTTGTTAAAGGAAAGGGAAGAGCCTTTGTTTGCTCCTTGCTGCCTTCACTCCTGGTTTACCACGTGGGTCTGAATGCCTTTCGGCTTTGTCCCAAATTATATTTCTGCCCTCCTGTGTTCCTGGGGCACCTGTATCCCTTTCAGCTCTCCAAAGACCCCCGCTTGTCCCGGGCCAGGTTAAGGCGTCATTCTGCTGGCAACTGCCTGAATTCAGAGCAGCATGTGCTTCACTTGAAGCGTGATTTTTGTCTTGCTGGAGTCGCAGGTTCATCTGCATGTCGCTGACGTGAAGTCCACGCTGAAGCTCTCAGGGTGCTATGAACGGGCAGTTGCGTTGCCCCCGTGATGTGTTTCCCTCTCAATGTCCACCAGGGTATTTTCTATCCAGCTCCACAGACCTTAGGAGCTCAGATACTTGTTTCCTTGCTGTTGGTAATCCCTTGTCAGGCTGATCTGAATCCCTGCACAGGGGTAATCGGAGTGAAATCTGTGTATGTGCATATTTGTCGGGGTGCCACAGAAACAGGCTGCAGGAGAAAGCACGAGGCTGGTGTAGTGCAGGGCGAGGAGAAGAGATTTGTAATCGACAGAAAGGAACAGATGGCTTTGGTTGTAATGCCTATAGTTATATTTAATGTTAATATTCCTCTTGGAGCACCAGCACTTCAGTGATATGTAACACAGCATAAAAGAATATGGGGAGAGAAGGGATAAGGGAAACGGGTTTGTCGGATCCCGGGAGGAAATCCAGCCATGGACTTGGCCGTGGGGTTTTGGTGGGTGTGAGCAAGCAGAGAAGGCAGGAGCTAGCTACCGCTCTGCTTCGGAGCACTGTGGGCATTGCCTTGAAATGCCCGTGCCAGAGACCCTGAGGAACCACGATGGGACCCTGGAAGGGAGCAGCGTTTGTGCCCGGTGCCCCGACTGCAGGGAGGTGCTGCATCGTGAAAGGAGCGCTTTCTCACACCATTTTTTTTATTCCAAGATAGGGAAAGACTTCGAGCTCCTGCCCTGTCGTCCTTGCTGTCTGTGTCCTGGCAAGGTCAATCCCATCCTATCTGGCTCCTTATAGAGGCTCCTCATGCTGGTCCATGGTGGGATTTACGGGTGTGCTTGAAATTGCTTTCTGACTCGTTCTGTGAATGCAATTAGTCACCACCGGCACACAGGTGGAAGACAAAAGTTAATTGTGCAGCACCTAATTAGCTGTCATTGCTGGAAGGGTTTGAAAGCAGAAACAAAAAGTTGCAGTTCTGACTGCACGATCTGGGCAGGTCTCAAGGAGCAGCAGCGAGGTACACCAAATTTCATCTGAGACCTATGTGTTACCTTTAACGACCTTTTGTGCTCCTGTTAAAAGATAAACAAGAAGCTTGAGTCTCCGTGGGTGTGAATCAGTGTGGCTCTGCTGCAGACAGTGGAGCTCTACCAAATTTTATCAGCTGAGGAGAGACGGAGCCTGTGGATTAAATGATGACAGAATTATCCTTGTGTGAGTTTTTGTGTGAGCGTATGAAAATGTGCATGCAGGTGCGTACGTGCCCACACACTAGTTAAAGGTGACTGCTTTTTTATTTGTTTGTGTTTAGTGCACCTTGGAGGCCCTACCTAAAGAACAGTCATAAATGAAATGTCATCAGATTGTTAACACGTCCCCGACTTGTTAACAAACTAATTGCATGATTTGTAGTTAAAAAAGCCAATTGAAAGACTCGCTGAGTAATATTCCTTCCCATTCCCCTGACATGTGCATATATTAGAAATCCATCTGATACAAAGCACGGGACAAAAATGATCGATAGCAGGTTACAGTGCTCTTTATTACAATGAATTAATTGATCACGTCTAGCAGATTTTCCTCCCAGCGGAAGCTCTGAGTATTGAACATGTCTTTCTCATTTCTCTTCTATCCTTGCTGTTGGAGACACGCCAGACAGTTTCATACCATCATTTAAATTTATTTGTGACCTGAGAAAGTTGTGTCACCCTTGAGACAGTTAACTTTCAACGAAAAAGTTTGGTGACATTGTAGGAGATACAGGGATGGATATGATAAAAAGTTTTCTAATGAGAAGGTGGAACTCCTCAATCCAGTCCTGTGTCAGGAAGTCCCACCCGAGAGCTGTCTTGGAATGTTTTTCCTGATCCTTGAACCACTCTTACTTGACTGGCATCTATTATAAAATCAACATACTCCAAAGGTATTAACCATCACAGCTTTTCATAGTCCTGGGCAGTGGAACCCCATAGCAAATGATTGCAGGGAGTATCCCTTCAGCCTAGAGAGAAGACTTCTTGTATCTGATGATGACAAGGATGTGTTGGTGGAGAAACAGAGGGGGAAATGTCTGCTGCTTTCTATGTCATACTATTTGACAGCTTATGCTCTCTTTCTGGTGGGTGTTTTGGTGGCTCTAATTTGTGGACTGATCCACCAGAGACACATGACAGGGTAGTAACCTGCTGTTTTCATAGAATCATAGAATCATCTAGGTTGGAAGGGACCTTTAAGATCATCGAGTCCAACCATTAACCTAACACTGCCAAATCCACCACTAAACCATGTCCCTAAGCACCGTGTCTACCCGTATTTTAAATATCTCCAGGGATAGTGACTCAACCACTTCCCTAGGCAGCCTGTTCCAATGTTTGATAACCCTTTCTGTGAAGAATTTTTTCCTAACATCCACCCTAAACCTCCCCTGGCACAACTTGAGGCTGTTTCCTCTTGTCCTATCCCTTGTTATGTGGGAGAAGAGACCAACTCCCACCTCTCTACAACCTGCTTTCAGGTAGTTGTAGAGAGTGATAAGGTCTCCCCTCAACCTCCTTTTCTTCAGGCTAAACAACCCCAGTTCCCTCAGCTGCTCCTCATAGGACTTGTGCTCCAAACCCCTCACCAGCTTCATTGCCCTTCTCTGGACATGCTCCAGCACTCAGCTTCTGGATTCCACTCATAACTTGTCTCATAATTTGACTTTAAGTAAGACACTCAAAAATGGTCTGTTCCCAAAATAATCTGCAGAGAAGCGTATCACCTCCAGGTATGCAAGATAAGATTATACTTATGGGGTAGGTGAGTAAAGACTTCATTGAGACACCACAGCAAGCCAGCAGTTGACTAAGGTGGAGGACTTGTGCCTCTGGTCCAAACTAACTTGCCTACGCCTTATAAAAGAGCCCTAATCCTACTTTTTGCTGAGGGGTTTGAGATCTCCTCCCATTTTGACAAGGTGCCATTTACTATTTCTATCTCACGTGCTTTGTCTGATGTGTCTACAGCCCTCACTTCTGCATCTCCAGATGACTCAAGTGAAGCTATGGGGAGGCAATGAAGCAGGATGGGAGGGTTTAACTCCTACTTTCTCCTTTAGGAAAAAAGTATTTTAGGGTTTCACATACCATGCTAGCATGTATCATCATGTTTGAATTTCTTGCTGATGGGTTTCCTGCAAGTTGCTTTATATAAAGTGGGGCGGGGAGAATGCATTAAAACAGGAATCAGCATTTCACCAAAGATGCAGTTAAAACACAAAGTATATTTTTTAACTCTCTATTTTTATGGCCTGATTGGCATTAAAACGTCTTTCTTTGATGAAGATTTGTAAGGTTTTGTTGCTATGAACCAGAATATGCAGTTGGAAATTCTGTCGAGTGGCTGTGGAGATGTGTATCCCTAGAGACTGTTTTAATTTCCATATTCATTAAATTGTTCTGTGGTGCCTGAGAGACACCTGAACCCTTGATTAACACAGCTGTGAAAGCTGGGAGAAGAGACATCAGGATCAAGGTGCACTTTCACCTTCAGTTCAACCCAGTCTAAGTCTCCACAGCCACTGGGTCAGTCCTGTTCCCTGCTCTTCTTCCCCTCTCCACCTTTCCACCTTGGCCATCCGTTGCCACTTTCTCCTCTGTGTCAACAGCAGCGCTCACAAAGTGTGAGATGACCGGATCAGGGATCTGTTCCGTCTGAAATCTAGTGAAAAAAAACACTTTCTGATGGATCGGGTTCTTCTAAGCTGTAGTGCTGACACAAGGGAAGAGGAAAAATGGGGGTTGGGACAGGCAAACTGCCCAATATCCCTTATTAACTTATTAAGCCATTGCTAGAGATGCCTTCACACATATAGTTTGTCTGGCTGAAAATAATCTTTTCAAAGGCCATTTTGCACCATCCTGTAGAATTTGGTATTTTGTATCTCCACCCATGAAATTCAATGGGATGATCTTAAAATGTAGAAAGGTCTTTGCTTTCTCTATTGTTTTACTTGCAAATATGTCAATGCCCATTGCCCATTATTTAGTACTTAGGGTGATGAATACACGAGCTGGTTGACTGTGGCTCATCCTGTTATCCTTTGAAGTCAATGGATATCTTTTATTGACTTAGCTGGCCAACAGATGAGGCCCTGGATGAAAGAGCCGTTTTACTGAAGACTACTTGTCTCTGTAGGTTGCAAAAATAAATAATGCTGGACGCTTTCAAAGATGGCTGGGCTAGGGCTGCACATAGCTTGTTTGTGAAGTTTTATTTAAAAGAAAAATAAATTTCTCAGTGTGAAAGGGCTGCTGGCTGACCTGACCTTTTCAGACTGAAAATGGTCATGAAAGGATAAATAAGATAACGATAATAAAAACTCTCCTGGTCATTACTGGACTGCTGCTGAAAGGGATTTGGCAAAGGCTGAAGAAATGTCAGAGTGAAAAAGCACACCATCTCTGCTGAAAGATGATTGTGTCTGACCTGTCCGGTGCCCAGTGAGACTGGTGAAATCTCCACTGATTTCAGCCGGAGTGGGGGTGGCTGAAGGCCAAGAGAAGACACTGCTCAGAGCACAGCCCTGAAGTTTCATGCAGGTGATGTTGTGTTACATGGGAACGTGCTGTCCTTAACAAACCATGTAGTAAATATATAGTATAGTATAATAAATGCAGTTTCTTGGAAGGAGACAGCCAGCCTTTGGTGCCAGCCCGCTCTCTGAATCTGTTTATGTGTTGAAATGGACTGCGCTTTTCGACAAATAAACCCGTCACCCCCATGTATTTCTCCTAGTTCTTGTGCTTGGCTTCCTTGATGATGATAACTGCTTCATTAGCTGCCTGATGAACGATCCGTGCACATTAGCATCATTTTATCTAGCTGATAACTACGAGCTGTACCTTGGGAAGCTACAGAACATCCATCACTGGGGGTTTTCTAAGAGGTTAGACAAACTTCTGTCAGGAATGGTTTAGGTATGGGGGACAAGAAAATGGACTAAGGGGCTTCTGAAGTGCCCTTCTAGCCCTGCTATCTCTTACTTTAAAGCTCTGCCCCAGTGTTGTGGTTTAACCCCAGCTGGCAACCAAGTACCACGCACCCTCCCCTGGTGGGATGGGGGAGAGAATCAGAAGAGTAAAAGTGAGAAAACATGT
This sequence comes from Vanellus vanellus, assembly GCF_965231255.1. Lineage (NCBI taxonomy): Eukaryota > Metazoa > Chordata > Aves > Charadriiformes > Charadriidae > Vanellus > Vanellus vanellus. The sequence goes on from NC_138905.1 coordinate 8,750,573, forward strand.
GAGTTGAGATCAAGACAGTTTAATAAGTAAAGCAAAAGCCGCACAGGCAAGTAGAGAAAAACAAGGAATTCATTCACTGCTTCCCATGGGCAGGCAGGTGTTCAGCCATCTCTGGGAAAGCAGGGCTCCATCACAGGTAACAGTTACTTGGGAAGACAAATGACATCACTCTGAGCATCCCCAGCTTCCTTCCCCTTCCCCAGCTTTATATACTGAGCGTGACATCACATGGTATGGAATATCCCTCTGGTCAGTTGGGGTCAGCTGTCCCGGCTGTGTTGGTCAGTTGGGGTCAGCTGTCCCGGCTGTGTCCCCTCCCAACTTCTTGTGCACCCCCAGCCTGCTCGCTGGTGGGGCGGTGTGAGGAGTAGAAAAGGCCTTGAGCGCCTCACAACAACCAAAACCATCAGTGCACTATCAACACCATTCCCATCCCAAATCCAAAACACAGCACTGTACCAGCTGCTGGTGAGAAATTCAACTCTATTCCAGCTGAAACCATGTCAGACAGTAAAAACACATTATTTCTTTGACAAACATCTCTGGGAGACTCAGTTAAAAGGTGAGTGCTTCTTGGACTGGGAGCTGTTCAGAGGCTGCACCAATGCATTCAGAATTGAAATGACAGCCCAGAGTGTCACAGCTGGGTGAAGAGGTACACAGGAAAGGACTTGTCCCACCTAACTTCAGATGATTGCATGGAATCGTGTGTCAAAGCTAGGCTACCTAGCTCCTCCAGCTCCAGAGGGAGAAAGGAGCACAGCTCACATGCCCTGCTCTGGATGTCTGAGATGCGCTGGGAACACCTCCTCTCTCTGCTGGCCATCATCCCATGCTGCCGTATGCTGGCCAAGGGCAAATGAAGTCCTTTGACCTGGTTAGTATGAGATCTCAGTACCTTTCTCATTTCCACTGGGACATGATATTCATCCAAACACTTTTCTATCAGCAGTTTGTTTCTAAACATTGATAAGGGTTGTCTCCGTCCTCCTCCTGCTGACGTTGCTGCTTGTGGTTCTCTGAACTTACCCTATTGTTCTGCAGAGATCTATCCACTGCAGGTCACTCTGCTCACTGGCCTAGGACTAGACATTTATGTTAACACATTTGGGCTAGAATCCTGGGAAATATGTTTCAACAGGTTATATAAAAACTTACCTAAATTGTGATTTATTCTGATTCCTTACAAATATTGATGATATATTTTTGCTGAATTTTGGCTTTCATTCGGTAAACCTCTTCAGTTCATCTTTAATTTGCAGATGGCTTTGGCAGTGTTTCAACCTCAGCTTCTGGTGGTTGAAACCTGGTGCATGAATTAGGCTCAAGATGAAAATAGCCTGATTTTTCAGAAAGTCTGAATATATGCAGCTGCCTTGTGGGGTTCTAAGTAATGCAATTAGGGCTGGGTTTCTCACTCCCAAAAAAGCCACAAATGAATTAGGATTCCGGAAAGAGAAATACGACAGAATACACATAAATGTCTTTAGGAAGTTGGGGACTTAGGAATAAGGATGGAAATAATTAAAGGCCTGGCTCAAGTTTTCAGCTGAAAAGCACTAATATAAGTAGTTTCAAAGGAGATTAAAGAGGAATGTGTTCACGTTCAGGAGAAGCGTAGAGCTGGGCATTAGATCTGAACGAGTGATGTGACAGAGCCCTGCTGATGGATGGGTGTGCTGCTCACTCATGGGCTGGGGATGATAGGAGCACAGAGGGAAAGCAGGAATATTTACTGATGCCAAAGGATATAATTAGAAAGAAAGAGTGCACTAAAAGGAGAGGATGGGCTAGAAGCCCAAAACTAATAAGAAATGGGAACTTGCATCTCCTCTTTCAAAGCCTGAATTAGGAGAAGTGACTGATAGGCAGCCCTTGAAAGCACTGGAGTAGTGTCAAAGCGTAGTCCCTGAGTGTGCTAATGCTGCAGAGACCAGACATGGGGAAACAGCCACGCAGAGAGACTGCTGTGTTTCTACATCTGCTGTCTTTTGGGATATCACATCTCGATGTACCAGGGAAGCGAAAGCATTGTCTCCTTTTCACTGTGAGGAGTCTGGGGGAATCACAAGAGTGCTCAGTGGTGTTGGACTCCCTTCTTTTCTCCTCCTCTATTCATTCTTTCCTTAGAGAGGCTTTTATTTGTGTGGGGGTCTTTTTTTTTTTTTTTAATAAATACACAGCTAATCCCTGTTGCACATGTAAATATAGATAGCACATGGGTCTGTAAAGATTATGGATGCCCCTTTTGGCAAACAATATCTTTTAATAGCATTGTGTGCAGTTAATCGGGTTAAGCAAAAGTACCAGTGGAACAAGTAGTGCAAGTTCAGGGAAGGAATAAGTGACAAACCTCTTGAGAGTTGTTGTTTAGTAATATTGTGGCAGGTAGGGTAGAAGCTTTTTTTTTTTTTTTTTTTTTTTTTTTTTGGCTCAGTGATGTCTGTGGTTGGAAAACAACATGAGCAGAGCAAGCTGTTAAATTGCAAGACACTCTTGCTATTATATTTCATAACATATATGGTAAATGTTTATTGCTCCAGGGCTTCATCCATTGTTTTCTGCCCAGATCAAGTGTTCAGTGCATTGGGAACTGGCTGTAAGGGCTTGTGCCCTCTCTGCCCTTCTGTTCTAGTTGAGTGGGAAGGGCACAGGGCATCTCCCATCTGGGTGAAAGGAGAGAATGAAACGATTGGTGCGAACAATAGGAAAAGCACTGAAGTGGGTGTTGCTCTTTGTCATGGAGAAAGCTCAGTTCTAAAGGGGGTTGTCTGGGAGAAAGCTCTCCAGTCAACGGAGAAGAAACTGATACTTCTAGAGTTTCAGAATTGCCCTGAAATAGGCATTTACTTTAAGAGAAGATGAGGCGGAAATGCCCTGGAAATGCCCGTGTCTGTCAACTGTTGTAAAGAACCGTGAGATGACTAGCTCAGATGTCGAGGCATGTGTTGGAGACATCTAACACTACGTGCACTGGGTCTGGGGACCTGGGCAAGGAGGACCACTTGGTGCCACTTAAAGTCAAGCCAAGGATTGTGTGAGAAGAGGAGCAGTGGAGTTGGAGGACATGCTGGGGGAACATGCCTCGCTGAAGTGTTGCTCAGTCAGCTCATGGTGGGTGCAGAGCAGGAGGTGTGGGTGCCCCCACAGAGCCAGGAGATGTCTGCTGGAGTTTTGCACAGGGCACTTGCAACGGTGGCAGGTCCACACCATTGATCCCATATCGATGCTTTTTGAACACAGGACATTAGATAAATTCTGTTGTTTTTTTTCTTCCCCTGGCAGAGCTGTGACCAGTGCACCATCTCTTTGACGTCACGTGCATGCATGAGGGCATCTTTTTTGTACACGGTGTCCTTCAAAAAGAGCATACGTATGTCAGAGAGTTTCTTATAACAGCTTTACATGGTAGCGCAGATGTGATTTCACTAATTTCCCGAGAACAATAAGGCAAAATTCAACATAAAGTAAACCAAATGCACTTGCCTATTTTTGGTGGCATTTTACAGGTTACTATTAACCTTTCATTTGAAATTTAATGCTCAGAACTGCACATTGATTCTGAGCAGCTTCTTGGAACAGCATCAATTTTCCATTTAGAAAATTGGTTTTTTATAAGCTTAACCCTATATGGGGTGTTGCTCATTTTTTCCTGAGAGACACTTTCCTATGGAAATCTACTCTTTGGGTCTGAAATTCAAAACAGTTTTGACAAAGCCTAGGAATTATGAGCAATAGGAAATGTTATAGGAAATAACAGCTGAACTGGGGGAGGGACATGTTTAGAATGTTAAGGCCAAGCCCAGAAAAGTAATAAAACAGAGTCAGAATTACAGTTAAAATTAAAACAGGCCCTTGGCCAAATTTAAAGCTACTATATGTGTGGATGATAGTGGGGAAAAAACATTGAAAGCAAAAGGAGAGTAATAGCTGGAAACAGATAACATCTGGCAATGGGTTTGCCATGAAATTCATTTCAGAGAACTGGTGGGTGAAGAAATTTCTCCGCCAGGGAAGAGAAGAAATCCCAGCGTAATAGAACGGCATCTTTCAGTGAGATGCAAAGGTGTTGTAAGCGTCCCGTGGTGCTGAGGAGGCTCCTCTGTCAGCCTTCTATATTTGGAAGTTCAAATTGCTGAGGCAGATTAGTCGCTGAGCCTGGTAAGCCAGCGTTAATGGGCGATTTCAGCGTGCTCATACATCACGTGTGCTCTGAGGCTGTTGGTGGTGCAGTCAAGACGTGCTTCCAGCTTGTAGGGATGGACCTGAGCTACGTTGAGCCGTGGGCACAGCGTCACCATGGCTGCTAAATCATCTTGAGACGCTGACTCATTTACCTGAACCAGAGCGCCGTGCGGATATGTTCACCTTCTATAAGTAGCCAAGCTGGTTAATCTAAAGCCGCCCAGGGGTGCAGCCAAAGTTGTGAGCTGCTGTTATGCCTGTGATGCAGCACAGCTACAGCTATATTCTGGTTTTAAAAGAGTGATACAACTGGATCCTCAGTGGTTGTTTCTCGTAAAACTATAGTATAGGGGAGAAGATGGTGACAATGGTAGATGGAAGAGATTTTGGAGCTATGCATGTGCGACCAAGGGCAGAAATTAATTTGCAGAGTCTTCATTATAGTCAATTACCAGAGGAACATCCAAGTCTGTGGAGTGGTTTTCAGACATAAAGTTGAGTTGAAAGTCAGACAGAAAATAAAACAAAACAAAAAAAATCCCCCTCTTCTGTAGGGAAACTGATCACAGCAGAGGAAAAAGTAATGGAAAGAGATCATGTAAGAACTTAGTTCTGCTGTACAGCCTTCCTAGAGAGTCTTAAGACTCCTTGGTGGATAGAGCTAGCTGCACACAGCGATGGGGTGGTCAGAGGGAGGGACATCTGTTGGGTCCATCTCCCCTGAAAACCTCATCTGGCATGTTAAAGCTGGAGAGATTTCCATGGAGGGATGGAAGAGGAGAGATGGACACCCGACTCTCCTGCCTGAATTTGGAAGGAGAGGAGAAACCCTTTTTTCTTTATAATTTTAGTTACTGTCCTGAGTTTTGAATCTCTGGTGATAGTTGACAGTCAGACACCATTAGAGGGGACGTTTCTGCGCTGCATGGTGTGTCCCTCCCAGCTGCACCACTTCTGAGACCCCCTCTGGCTCCTTCTTTGCTGCAGAGGGGTTGCTGGCTAGACGTCCCTGAAGTGCATTTTGAGAAGGCAGCTGTGAGAGCAACCTGGATTGTTGCTCTCTCTAATTTTTTTGACCTGTTATAAAACAGAAAAGAGATCTGAACATAAGTCAGATTCAGAGGGTTTCAATATCCTTTTATTTGCTTCACTCCAGTTTTGCATATTTAATTTAATAGATAATATTTTTTTATGTGATATGAACTATGAGATGGATCTATTACAGATATGGTATTTATATATTCTGGTTGCCTCATAGGCAGATTTCATACCAAGATGATTAAGGACTGGTTATTTTCTGTTCCTTGAAGATTGTATAATGAGATGAAAGGGGGAAAATGCATATTCTAATTGAATATATTCGCAAAGTTGAGAGTGTAGTATACCATATTTCATGTGTAGCTCTGGGTTTGATAGTATCTTCTTATGCTTTGATTTATTTTTTGAGACCAATAGTTTTCCTTTCCGCTGTGCTGTTAGTTAGGTTTCTAAACCATAGGCTGACCCACAAAGACATTTATTAAACCATGAAAATATTAATTCCAGAGAAATCAGAATATTATTTGGACTTTGATGCAAAATACCAAAGGCTTTAATGATGTTTAGGTAGAACTTTATTAATATTTTAATATCTCTGGAGAGCTATGGTAACAGTAGGAAAAGTACTAAACTCAGTATTGTTTGTTTTTCTACAAGTAAATGAGGAGGATTGCGAGACTTCTGCTTGTGAGTCAGATGAATATTTGCAGGGATTAACTAACCTATACTAGAGCCAGCATGGACCGACCCTTATCCACCCGATTCCCCCTGTTCTGCTCCATCATGTGGGATGTCAGTACTGCAAGGGGTCGTAGAAGGAGCAGGAAAAGATTGCCCCCACAATAATCCCGTGTGCACAGAGTACCTTCTCCTGGGAGAGCGTAGCTTAGGGGCTGATGTCTGCAGTCCTGGTGGCACAGATCTTTAGGAAGGCCAATTTATGCTGCCTTGTGGGTGGGTTTCACTGTAGTGAGAGTGAGCTACGCCAGCTAGAGAGCTCTTCTGATTGTGCCTTGGGCTGTGGACATGACCACCGCCTTCCCCCTCTTCTGTTCATGGCCGGTCCTGCCAGGTGAAGCCATCTAAATTGAAAGGAACCAATAAATTTTATGGATTCACCACACCAGTCTACCCTAAAGCTGTGTAAACCTCCAGCCTGTGGGTAAAGTTCTGATCCTGTTTTCCTCAGCCTTATGATTTTGTTTGTTATTTTTATGGGCCATGCAGTGTTTGTGGTGGGGTTCTGCTGAGGAAATGGAGAAGTCTCCATCCAAACCAAGTGGCTGGTGTCCCTCTGTAGCCAGTGGAGAAAAAGAGGACTTTCTAGGACGTGTGTTATCTCCTTTTCCCCTCTGCAGCAGGTGTCTAAAATAGGCATGGGGCCAACGCTTCCCCTCTATTGAGTGCAAAGGGAGCTGGAGGTGGCCTTGCCCGTGTTGAGACATCTCATGGAGCTTGCCAGTATGTGTCATTCTAATATAGGTCTGTTCCCTCTGAAGAAAGGTATGCACTAGTTCTGCCAGCTTCACCCAAACTCTCTCTTGATACCAAACCAATTCAAGAATGAGATGTTGCTGAGGTTTATTTTTATAGTAAAATTCTGGGCTATGAATTTGGAAACAAAGCTACAAAGACAAAACTAAAAACGTAACTAAATGTGAGTTTAGATTGTATCTAGTACCTGAATGAATATCATTAATAAGATAAATATTTAATATTCTTTCCTAGCTAATGCTAGGAGGTTTCTTACTGCTTTTCGCTTAGACTACTGTGGTGGGTTGGCCCTGGCTGGACGCTAGGTGCCCACCAAAGCTGCTCTATTTCTCCCACTCCTCATCTGGACAGGGGAGAGAAAATATAACCAAAGGTTCGTTGGTGGAGATAAAGACGGGGAGAGATCACTCAGCAATCAGTGTCACAGGCAAAACAGACTTGACTAGGGGAAAATTAATTTAATTTATTGCCAATCAAATCAGAGAAGGATAATGGTAAATAAAACCAAACCTTAAAACACCTTCTCCCCACCCCTCACTTCTTTCCAGGCTCAAATTCACTCCTAATTTCTCTACTTCCTCCCCCAGTGGTGCAGGGGGTATGAGAAATGGGGGTTGTGGTCAGTTCATCACACGTTGTCTCTTCTGCTCCTTCCTCCTCAGGGAGAGGACTCCTCACACTCTTCCCCCTGCTTCAGTATCCTTCTCACAGGCTGCATTTCTTCATGAATTTCTCCAGTGTGGGTTCTTTCCATGGGGTACGGTCCTTCAGGAACAGACTGTTCCAGCGTGGGTCCCCCACAGGGTCACAAGTCCTGCCAGCAAACCTGCCCCAGCGTGGGTCCATGGGTCCACAGGTCCTTCCAGGAACCTGCTTCAGCACAGGCTCTCCATGGGGTCATAGCCTCCTTCAGGTATCCACCTGCTCCAGCATGGGGTCCTCCATGGGCTGCAGGTGGATATCTGCCCCACCGTGAACCTCCATGGGCTGCAGTGGGACAGCCTGCCTCACCATGGTCTTTGCCGTGGGCTGCAGGGGTGTCTCTGCTCCAGTGCCCGGAGCACCTTCTCTCCCTCCTTCACTCACCTTGGTGTCTGCAGTGTCATTGCTTTCACATATTCTCACTCCTCTCTTCTGGCTGTTGCTGCACTTTTTTTTCTCCCTTTTTACGTATGTTATCCCAGAGGTGATACCACTGTTGCTGATGGGCTCAGCCTTGGCCAGCAGTGGGTCTGTCTTGGACCTGACTGGCATTGGCTGTATCAGGCATGGGGACAGCTTCCAGCAGCTTCTCACAGAAGCCACCCCTGTAGCCCTCCTGCTACCAAAACCTTGCCACACAAACCCAACTGCTCAGGGCTTATCTTAGTCACAGAGACCTTGGGAATGGTCTTTCCTCATGTCATCATTCTGCCTTGAGGTACTCCTCAGAGCTGAACTTGGATGGCGTTTTCAGAGGTATCCCAATACTGTGTTTAACTCCCCTAATTTGTCAGGGCTTCCTCTGAAAATGAAGAGGGAAAGGCACCTGCAAAAGGTGATTCATCCCATCCATCTTAGACATCCAACCTAACATGGGATGACTAGCGCTCAGGGTATGGCTTGCTCCACCGACCAAAGAGGAAGCCTGGTTGGCTACTGTAGATCAGATACCATGACAGCCAGAAGTTTGAGATCAATCCCGCTCTAAGAGATTGGGAGAAAAGTTCTAGTGGAATCTGTGTCCTGTCTCTCAAGTGCTTTTGCAAATCCCACACTCTGCCTTAACATTTGTGCTGCACAGCATCCGATGTGCTTTGTGCTTGCTCTGTGATGATACACGGTGATCATCAAAGCAGTGAGAGTGCTGCACAGTATGTTCCACGCCAGCTACTTCCTTTCTGTTTTAATTATAACTGAGTTTGCTAATCCCAGTCTTGATTAATGAGCTTAATATGCAAATGTTATGATGAAACTGAAACTCTTTGTAATTGCTTGCAGACAGATTACCACTTCGAGTACACAGAATGTGACAGCAGTGGCTCCAGATGGAGGGTGGCTGTCCCGAATCCGTCGGTGGAGTGCTCTGGACTACCCGACCCGGTGAAAGGGAAGGAATGCAGTATGTCAGCACTTTTCATTTTACAGATCATTTTTAGCTGTTTGTGCTATTTACCCTTTTGTGGCTTCTTAGCTCTGTCATTGATGTCCTGACTGTCCCTGAGTTAGTCCTTCCCCTCCAATCCTTCTTCTTGTCTCTTGGAGCTGTGGAGCAGCGATTGTCTTTGCACTGTGGTTGTATAACTCAGTATCTGCTACAGATTCCCTCGTATGCTAATTCACAGACAAGCCACGTCTATTACAACACCCCTTGAAGACATGTGGTCACTTGTCCTGAGCTGCCTTTCTCTTAAGTTCCGCAGCTCTCTAGTTCATTTATAGCTGCATTGGCCAAAACGGTGACCAGGAGTGGCCAAATTATATTTGCATAGTGTCCACATTCTCATTGCCTGCATTATTTAGCTAATTAATAAGCTGAATACATAGGTAATGGTAAATGTCTTATTTGCCCGAGTTATTTTCATGTTGAAGCTTTTGCATTTTATTTATTTATGTATTTATTTTTAACAGCTTGGAAAGTTCTCATATCACTTGGTCCTTCCTGTTTTGTTTTAATGTTAAAACACTTCTTTGCGTCTGGGGACATAGGTGAACAGCTCCTCTGCAAACGCATATGAACCATTCCCTCACTGTTAGGTAGCTTCCCAAGCCGAATGCTCTTTCCCATCACACTTCCTTGCTCTAGCAATTCTCTTCACAAAAGATCCAAGCAGTGCTTTACTTTCTCATTAATTTGTACCGGGGGGTGTAAGTTACTGTATCGACAATCAGGGCGAAGAATGGCAATGTCCTTTCAGTTCTAGTGTAGGAAAGGTGAGATTTTATTCACTTCTGACTCTTGTCCTGTAAAGGTTTATTGTTCATTTCTTTACAGCAGATGTTCCAGCGTAAGGCACATAAATGCTTCCTGTAGCAGTATTGACCACTGGAAGATTTCTGACTGCTTGCAAGCATCGTTTGAGCAGCTGCCTGTGTCATTCCTGGTATTTGGGTTTAGTTTCTGAAGTTTTAAATGTAGAATCTCTGTATGTCCTTAGGATGTGTTTTTCAATGACAGAGGTGTAGAGCTGGGAAGCACCTCAGGTGATCCCATACTTCATCCCCGAGCCCAAATAGCTATAGTAGCTATGACCTTGTCATTCATGGCTGACGTTTGGCTGGACTGTTTTCAGGGACCTCTGGTGATGAAGAGCTCACAAGCTCCCTGGATATTTGCTCATCTATTTTGTTCTATTCCTTTTCCCTCCTGTTACAACTTTTTCTGCCATTGAACCTCCCTTGTTGTACTTCAAGCCTGTTACTCTTTGCTGTCTGCACTATAAAGGAGCAGATGGTGTTATTCCTTCTGCTGCACAACCACTTTTGGTGTGCTCTGGAGTACGTAGGAATAACTCAGTTTTTCTGATATACACTATTTCTTCTTAAACCTTGTGATAAATGGTTTAAGATCCAGCAACATTACACTCTCCTCGACTTCGTGCTACAGATTTAGACAAACGGTGCACTTCCCTCTTCATCTCCTCTTGTTTGTGTCTTTCTGGTCTTAAATCGGTTCCAATGAAAATTCAACTGTTTTATAGTAATACATGAATCTCTGTCTTCTTCATATCTGGCCCCCTGCTAGACAAGGGGAATAATTTCCCAGTGGATTGGCTGTGATATTATACAACAAAGTACCGGATTCTGTTAAAAACACTGGAAAACTCATCTCAATTGATGCCTCTCCTCCTTGTTGCGTTGCTGTTAAGTCCCACGGCAATTCAGCTGGTTTGAGAAGCAATTGGATATGTTACTTTTTTTTACTGAGCCCTTCAGATCTCATCTCTCTGGGCTCTTGGGAGTGCAGCGGTGTTAATGTAGTTCCGTCTTTTTTTCTATCTGTAGTAGATTATCTGGCTTCAGGAGATTTCTGGCTGTATTCTGATGGCAAAAAGTCATTTTAGGTTTCTCATCTCTTAGTCTTTCACCTTTTTCTTTAAGAACAACCAATCTTTCAGGCTGAAAACATGAATCTGTCAACAGCAGTCAATCACTGCAGGAATGTGTAGGGAACACCCCTCCCATTCGGCTTGGCTAACGTGGTGGTTTTTACTGCAAAATATTTGAACCAGCATAGAGTTTGGCTGACAGTCCATTCTTCAATGGGTGGGATATTCTGGGAGATGCAGCTTTTGAAAATTATGTGCCCTTCAGCTCTTCAGAGTTTGCACATGGGGGTCTATTGTTGATGATGAGATGAACTGAAAATATTGACAGCTAAGACACTTCCTACTGACTTGTGTTCTCTGAGCTGGTGGCTTCTGTCTCATCTGACAACACAGGAGCTGGACCAAAGATGTCTTATACTAAAAGCACAAGTTGCTATAGCCTCAAGAAAGTGAAGGTTCTGTATTTGGGGCTGCTACAACGCATGTTCTCAGTCGATCATGTACAGAGTGAGACTTGTGCTACAGACTTGGCCAGGGTTTGCATACACATCTCACTGAGTAATTAATGACTCCATGGGATGTCTTCCTTTTCTTATAGGTCTAGAGTTATTTTATCCTGAGGCCTATAAAGAAATACTATAAGTATGGCATATCCTTTGAGATGAATCTTTCTGCTCATTCTACAAACTTGTTCAGATTCTGCTACATCTTGTAGATCCTACCCTACACCAGAGCATCCTGACACTGGGGCTCATCCTGACATGTGGTAGAGTCCTGGAATCCCTTAGGTATCTCTTTCAGTCCTTCAAGATGCAGAGCTGGCAACCACAGCGCAATCAACACAGGCAGGATGATTTCCAGCTTTGGAGATCTGTTATCTTCAGAAGTTTTGGTTGGTATCTACTAGCCCTGAGATATAGCTGAGTCAGCTATGTCTCTGCTCTTAAAAAAGGGTTTAATGTATAGCAGCATGAGCTCTTGGGGCTTTTTTTGTCTTCTTGAGGTTGGCAGAGCCCTCAGTGGTCCTTGGTGGCAGTTAGGGCACTGGATATGCAGCAATCTGGGCGATAACATGGATTTTTTTGGAACGTATCTGCCACTGCTGCTGACTTCATGATGTACTGTTTGCAGTTGTTTTCATCTGTTCAGAAGTGCCTGCTGCTTGAGAATATCTGCTATTGATCTTTACTGCTCTCTGAAAACAGAATTGACTTGCAGGCTGTCATTAATTTTGGATCCTGAGAATACTGCGCCAATCTCTCCCACTTCCAAATGCTCAGCAGTCATTCTCTTTAAATTGTCCCCAAACTAGGAATTCGAAAGATGGTGTAGCAATATGTTAAATGTCTCCAATCATCTCTGTAAATACGTCTAGACTGCGGTCTCCAGTGGAGTGGAAAGACACTTGAGATTGCTAAAAATGTATTAGCTCAGGTGCTTCACATATCTGGAGCAATCTAACTGTGGCACTGGAGCTCAGTCGCTGTCTTGAGACATGCTCATTTTCAGGATGTTGTGTTTTGCTGCTTTTCATTCGAATGAACTCATTTAAAACTAGGTTGGGCATCTCTGTGCTCTGCTGCATTTTGAAGCACACGCTGACCTGCAAAGCACAGCTGACTGTGACCCGCTGAGAGTAACTGCCAGCATTCCCCGGAACGGCTGCAGTCTCTGAAACATGCCAGGATTTACCCTTTTTGGGTCTTCAAAAACTTAATGGGCAACGTTTACCTGCAGAGAAGACAGGGTCCTTTGAGAATTAGTCATGGGGTTCAGTGTAGAAAGGACTGTCAGCTTTTGACTGCTCTATGACCGGGGTATTAGATGAAGGTTCTTTACCTTATCTCGCCCTGAGCACAGAGCAGTGTGATGAGACCACCTTCCCCTCCTGCCAGCTTCCCCACAACATCTTTACCATCCACGTGGGAGGTAGGAAGAAAGAAGGAACCTCCCATGATGGGTATTTTGTGATGCTGTCGGAGGTCCTGCTCTGCAGTGACCCCAGATGTGGGAGGGAAGGTGCAGGAGCAGCTGTGCAGCACAGTAGCTCGCTTGCAACGCACTGGGACAACATACCCCTTTTTGTATTTCACTCCCCTCTATTTTTCCCTGACCTGCTTGCCCTGTGAGGCTGCGGCCATTGCCGCTTTCAGACGCCACATCAGGGTGTCAGCCTGCGTTTTGTCATTGGGTGCGGTGTGGGACCTCAAGGCTGCTTCTGGACAGGCCACGGCATGGGTATGCCAGGCAGGTCGGCCACCTCTCTCCTGCTTGTGTTTGTTCAGAGACGAGTCCTATTTTTGACCCCAGCACATCACAGTTGCAAGTGATCCTGCAAAGAGACACATTAGGATGAGATAGGACGAGAGGAAATGGGTTCAAGATATGTCAGGGCAGGTTTAGATTGGATATAAAGCAACATTTTTTTCACTGAAAGGGTTATTAAACATTGGAATAGGCTGCCCAGGGAGGTGGTGGATTCGCCATCCCCGGAGGTGTTTAAAAAAAGGGTAGACATGGTACTTGGGGACACGGTTTAGAAGTGGTTTTGTCAGGGTAGGTTAATGGTTGGACTTGATGATCTTAAAGGTCCCTTCCAACCTCAGCAATTATATGATTCTATGGTTCTATGATTAAAAGTGCAGCAAGGATCTTGGCTAGGAAAAAGACAATATTTATTACTCCTAAAGCTGCTCTGTGTGGCTCTCCTCTGCTTCACGTTTAAGATGTCCCCTTTAGGCATCTTCCCGGTACTGTTTTGGAGGTGGGGTACACACATGGAGGGGGGTGGCAGATGGGGAAATCCAGACCTCCGAATCACTCCATTGCAACTTGAATGTGCTTAACTAATGTGGTCTCGTTCGTTTTTAATTACCACAGATCTCACTCTGATCTCCTCATGAGTCTGATAGCAGGGAGGGAATTTAGCTGATCAGGATCACTGCCATCAGGGCAGAGTGCTTGGCTTTTTAAATGGAAAATGTTTATGGCAGTCAGTGGGAGCAGTTTGCTTTCGGGGCTAAGCCCGTGCCTGCACCCCCATATGGCTGGTATCATTGAAAACCCTTCGCTTTGGTGTGGGGGCTGTATGCGCTGTCTAATGGGGACCTTTCGGGGCCTGGCAGTGGCAGCAGGACTTGGCATCGCGCTCCCCCTGACACTGCGCTGCAGTCTGCTCCGGTGGCCACAGTCAGGCTTTTCTGCCAGCCTGAGCATATGCTGCGTGTTTTACCCGCAAATTAAAAGTCTGAATTTGGAGCCTTCCTTCCTTCCGCGTCTCCTTTCCTTCCTCTCTCCTTCGTCTCCCTTCACTCCAGTACAACCCAAATGTCTGGCTCCGAGTGTGACTTCATTATGCCCAGGTGCACTGATGCGCTCCTGGCAGCAGAGTTTGTGACCAAAAAGGTCTTAAAGGGCTCACATTTTTACCTCGAATTCTTTTTTTATTACTAACTCTTGCTCCACTGAACATGAGTTATTTTTTGCCATCCTAAACAAGAATAGGTTGCACCTTATCTCATAAATACCTGGTAATTTTAGTGGTGCTATGTGCATAATAACAAAACTGTAGTGAGAGTAATAGAGCAATTTCAAAAGGAGTTGAATTTGCCATGTTCAAGGCGAGAAAGTGCTGGTAGGGTCACAGTCGCAGTCAGCATCCAAGTGCCAGTTATAATTGGCAAGATTTCTTAAGAAAGGAGGCACAAAAAATATTGATAATATGGAAGAATGTGACCAAGTATGGCGCGTTGTTGTCGATATTAATGGCTCTGCTTAACAAACTCCTCCTTTACCTGGTGCCACTAAGGCGGGAGCAACTTCTTTGAAATCAGAAATGTGCTTCAGTTTTGAGGCGAGGCACGTTGAGTGTCTGCCAAGAGGTAAGCAGGAGAAAAGCTCCACTGACTTCAGAGAATAGACTGTCCTTAATTACAATGGACTTTACTGGGGCGATGGACTTTACTGAGAGCAAAATTTGTCCTGATTTATTGCTACTGAGCTGTGTTTGTTGAGTTTATTCTAACTTGTGTAATCTGCTCCTAGGATACCGCAGGAGGAGATATGGATCTTCCTGCTAATTGCAGTGCACTTCAGACACGATTAGGGCAAAGACGTTGTTAAGGCTTGCAGGTTTTATCACACTTTAGGGCAATTTAAGTGATCTGCAGGGGCTTTAACATTCTGCTTTCGTAACAGGAAACTTAAATAGAAGGTTTTGAGTTTGATGTTCTCTCAATCTCTGGTAAGATTGGATATCTCAAGCAGGTAAGAAGTGGGTCTGCTCTTAATTCCCTTGAAGTCAGTGTGCATCTGCAAATTTTATAACATATGGTGTGTGCACATACGTGTCCGTGTAGATGGATAATATAAAATGAATGTTATACATCTGGCAAAACCTGTGTGCTTGTGTTACAGCCTTCTGACATAAAGTTTACATCTGTTCATTGTCAAATATATTCATATTCAGGCAAATTCTGTGTAGTCTTTGTGCTAAAGAATTGGGCCTTCCGGAGTTTTATTTAGAATTTTGAAATGTAGCTGGGGAAGACTTGAAAATAGCAATGATAAGTTTTAATAGTTTCTTTAATGTTTACATTATTGCACATGTGGATATGAATGTACATACAAATATTCCCATGAAAATGGTGCTATTTATTACAAAGTCACATTTTTTTATATGATCTCAAAATAGTTTGCTATGTAATAAAAAAAATATTATCACCACAGTGTCATTGTCTTCATATGTAAGAACTACTTTTCATAGAGCTTAAATCATTCCAGAGTTATGGCCTCTTGAAGCAAAAATATGAATCCTAACAAATTATCAGAGAGATTTTTTTTCCTTTTTTGTTTGACTTTCACTGAGGATTATTTTCTGGTCTCACTAATGGGCTTTGAAATGATTGGGAGTTCTTTGTTTCAACTGAAGGGAGGAAATATGGTGACATCAGCGTAGCTCTGAGAACTAAGCATGTATACATTCTCATTTTTTCTCATGGCATGAAAGCCCTGGATCTTGTCTTCATCAACCTTGATGTGCTTATTTTTTTTTAATTTTTGATGTCCTTCAGACATTGCTTCTTTAGGTATTCACCTTGGAAGAAACAATGAGGTCAAGCTATTAATGGCTGCTGGTGTTTAACCATGTCATTTAGACCTGACATATGCACATAGATATGCTTACATAAAGTGACAGATGCTGTTGGGTATCCTGAGCTGTAGAAAAGTACTGTTTTGTTCAAAAACTGTATCAGAGGATCTCCCCTTTCATTCCTCCATTCTTGAGATTGCTCACTCGAATGGTATATGCTGATCTCCTCCCTCATTTTGACTAACACCTTCCCTTCTCCCCGCTCTTTTGAACAGTCATATGGTTCCCGTGAAGCTGCCTGTCAACATAGAGAGTCCCATGTGGAAGTTTACTCTCTCAAACCTAAGTACCAAAAAAGTGGATTCGTAGTGGGCGTGAAATCCAGGGAATCTGAGAATTTCTTGATATGCTATAGATTTCGCCCTTAGCCTGTCATGTATTAACTAGCAATTAAAGAAGTCTGACAGAGAAAAACATAATATAACTCGTCTCTGGAGTCATCTCCGACATGAACAACGAGATGTGCAAGAGGTAGACTTCAAAGTCATGAAGGCACTTTTGTGGGTATGGCCTGCAGGACTCGGCAACTCAGCTTCACCCGCATCTCTTTTGTATCTCTAGGAAATTTTTTGTGTCTTTTCTGAAAGGAAAAGGAAAGGCTTTCCCACTAGAGCACACTGGAGAGGGGACTAGCACACAGCAGCGGAGGCTGCTCTGAGGAACACCCTGAAACTCAGGAATTAACACGAGTCTGTCATGTAGCAAAGGTGTTTAGCCAGCAGTGGGGTGCATGGCACAGTCTGAGAGTCACCACTAAGAGAATGGGATTTAGCAAAGCACTCAGGCAGATGTTTGTTCCTATTCCTCTTAGAGCATGCAAGTTCCTAACTCGAGTCAGGTAGGTGAGTCCTATGGATGCATTAGGTTTCTCGATTGGACTGAGGCTCAAGGCTACATTTTGCCATGCCATTTCCATCTGGATGTTTTCCTAATGAGTATTGTTATCTTGAGAGATATCCCAGTTTTACAAGTAATTTCTCCAGAATTTTTCCTCTGAGCATAAGCAATACACTCTTTGTAGAAAAAGTCCCATTGTTGTTTTTTTGAAGCATAGATTCTTTTAGGTAAACAGTTAAAAAAGCAGAAGAGTTTGCATTGGAGTGCAAATTAAAATCCACAGAGTTTAATTTTTCTTTTGTCAGTGGTGCCCAGTGATAGGACAAGAGGTAATGGGCACAAACTTAAACGTAGGAAGTTCCATCTTGACATGAGGAGGAACTTCTTTACTTTGAGGGTGGCAGAGCACTGGCACAGGCTGCCCAGAGAGGTGGTGGAGTCTCCCACTCTGGAGACATTCCAAACCCGCCTGGATGCCGTCCTGTGCAACTGCTGTAGGTGACCCTGCTCTGGCATGGAGGTTGGACTGGATGATCTCCAGAGGTCCCTTCCAGCCCTGACCAGTCTGTGATTCTGTGTAATTCCTGGAGAAGAGATACAGGGAACTGCATGTTGATCTGTGTATTGAGACTTCCAAGAGAAAGGTTGGCCTTAGTGTCTTTTGATGCTTTCTTCACCCTATTTGTGTACACAGTGTAATTATGTAAGTTAAACACAGCTTCCTCTGAGAAGATTTCTCTTTGAACAGGAAAGCAGCTGGCAAGACCTTGAGGTTTGCTATGGCTTGGTAGAGGGGTGAGGGGCAAGCACTCTGTGGGTGTGGGTGTGCAGAGGACATCTCCAATGGCACTAGAAGCCATTTGCACCAACCACTTTGGTTGGTGAGCAATCAAAATAAGCCCGATGGAGTCAGCAGGGCCTGGAGAGCTACTCACTCACCTCGAGGTATGTTTCCTGCCATCTGCACTGCTGAGCCATTAGGATGGTTGTTGTAACCCCGACAGCAAATGTGCTTGCTAACCTCTTGGTGACGACTGCCTTCCTTCACTCTACACCACAATTTCATGAAATTATTGAGTGTTCCCATTCCCAAACCATACCTTTCAGCGTCCAAATGATGAAATAAAAGTGATAATAAAAAAGTGATAGTATGTGCCAGGCCAGCTGGGGAAAATGGTACTGTTCCTGTCAAAGAGGTGAACTGGAGAAAGCACTGCTCTATTTTGTCATTTTTTGGATAAAAGGAAAAATTACTTGCTCTTAAGAAAAGGGAGGGTCTCTTCCACAGCAGGTAATCTTCCCCAAGTTACATCAGCTTTCAGTGTGAACTCATTTCAAGCCTAAACAGGCTTGACAGACTTTTTTTCTTAAATTAAGATTCAGTCTGGTTCCTGGTAACACATTGGGATATAATGACTGAAGAAAACGAACATCAATTATTCACAGCCTATTGGAGAAGCCTTGTATAAATTATTCACAGAAGACATTCTGAAGCTGGCTGAGATTATAGGAAACATTAATAATGAAGCAATGATTTCCTCTCGTCCTTTGGCTTTCTTTTTTTCTCCTCATCCCGTATTTTGGTTGGTCCTTGGTTCTGTGTTGGGTGGACCGTAATGTCGCAGGGTGTCACTGAACAGATGCCTCTACGTACTTGTCCTTGGCCACATCTTCTCCTCCAGCTTTGTGGCATGTGTCTGCTGAACCCAGCAGCTGTTCAGAGGGACAGCTGCGGGATGCTGCCAACCTCATATTTCCTTCCTGAGCTATAGTTTTCACCTCTGCCCAGGGGAGGCTGAGATAATTCAGCCCAGACTCTGCCTGCAGGCAATGGCAGCATCTCACCTGAACCCCAAGCGGTGGGGCTTTGGACGAACAACCTCACCAGACCGCCACGAATTCTCAAATATGATGGATAGTGGCTTGGCAACTTCATCCACCAGTTCCCTCGGGACCTATGGTAGGAATGGAGGGACCAACGTAGGAATGGAGGGGATAGAGATAGAAAGCCAGTGTTTGAGATTGTTTCTCCTTGTGCATTTGCACTGGTTTGGGTGGAATTGCTTCACTGCTACCCCCTTCCAATGTTGTTATAATCTAGAGAAATCCAGTCCTGTGTCTTTTTTCTTTTTTTTTTTAATTGTAGTGTATTGAGAAGCGGGGGGAACAGAAGGGTACACATGAATGTGCACATGCTCAGTGGCAACAGAATAAACAGAAGAGCTGAAATAGTTTTAGGTGTCATAAGTAAGAAATCTTTGGAGAAAAATGTGTGCTGAGAAGAGCAGTAGAGGTAGAAGTAGCGGCTCCAAGTGGTGTGGGATGGGAAGGTAGCTAAGGGAAGGTGTTAAGACTGCGTGGCCAGGGCTGCATAACAGGAAAGCAGTTGAATATATTATAGGTTGGAGGATGGATATGGGTTAGAGGATAGGATATTGGAGGATGCAGGGCATTGAGGCAGCTTTGATTACTCTTCTGGTGAAATCACAAATATTCTTATCCCTCTCACAGGGCAGCAATATGTCGGAGATATTTGAAATGAGAAAACACTCCAGAGGAAGGTTTCAGACCTCAGAAGTTGAGTAGTCATATGCATGTGAGGATCTACTCTGTTAGTCCAGCTGTGTTCACGACAAGCCTGTTCCGACCCACAGCATCAGAAAGTTAAGCAACGTGAGATTGTTAGCGTCAGTTACCACAAGGGAAATGTTCCAACTGATTCTAGTCCACCAAAATCACTGGGAGGGCCACAGCTGTACTAAAAGGCAGAATGTGATCCTGGAGCCTTGCAGTCAAAGGGCAAATGAGGCAAGCCTGTTCATGGTCTGTTTTGCCCTCTGGGGAGCTGTTTCCATGTCAGCAAAGTGATTGTAAAGTGCTATCAGATTTGCAAAGTAATCTATTGCAAGGGCTCCTTGGAAGTGGTTACACAGTGGGCAGGGCTCCTGCTTCAGGATGCCCCATGATGGTGTGTCCCAGGAGGGAGGTAAGATACCATCTCTCTCGACTCACAATGTCTAGGAGGAGGGGGATTAATTAGATTCACTAGTTTGACCTCACAGGCCATTAAAATGCATCCAGTTGGGCCGATGGTGAGGCTGATAATTTGTATTTGGCATGAGTTTTTCTTCCATATGGTGTCCAGTTATGGTGCGAAGCACTTGAGAGACAAAGGGTCCATCGCATGCCATGACAGATTGTTCCAGCAATCGGTCATTCTTCCTATTAAAAATGTGTGTGTTATTTCCAATGTGAAGTTGCCTGGGTTCAGCTTCCAGAAGGTAGTTCTTCTTATGCAGTTTTCTACTTGATTAAAGTCCGGTGGGATTCTGTGTTTTCTCCTCCTGGAGATGCTTGACTCTCAATCTTCTTTTGATAAACTAAATAGACTGAGCACTTCAGATCTCTCTCTGCAAGACATTATCCCTAATTGTAAAAGCATTTAATGTCCTTTTGTTTAGCATTGACTTCTTAAAAATGCCGACTGACAACTATATTCAGTATTAGAATGATCTTCTTGCATGTAATACACACATTTCATCCTACGCATGTCTACCTCCACCTCTAAAAATATCCACAGATCTCACTAGTGCCTTTTTGCACATCTTGGCAGTGATGCTCTTGATGGATGGTGGGTCCACTCTGACCCATCAGGCTTGCTGCTCTCTGGGGTACGTTTCTGCCTTCTGCAGACTTTGAGTGGGCTCAGGCTTGCCAACAGGTCCAAGTCACTTGTGATGCTTCAGGGTTTATCACTCTGTTACTCTCTCACCTGCCAATTTTAATACTGTTCCTTTTCCATTTGCCTGCAGATCATTGATAAAAATGTGGACAGCCATCAGACTCAGTCCCGGGGCAGGCAGAAGTGCCCCGTTCCTCCCCGCTCAGTGATGGTTTCTCACCGACAGCCCCGTCTGAGATCGGTTACTCAGACAGTCCTTAATCCATTTAAGATGTGCCTTACTGGTATTGTGTGGTACTACGTTCTTCATCAGAATGACATGCAAAACTAAGTTAACTGTATTAGAACCCCTAAGTCTATTACACCCTCTCAGTCACCTTTATCAAGCGACTTGTAATCCCTTTAAAGAATGAAATGAGGTCTGCTTGACAAGACTTACACATTGTTTTCAGTGGGTGTTAGTACTGTAGCTCTTGTTAATTTTTTATGAAGTGAATCTGGTGTCAGCTTTGTTGCACGCGTGTATGAATGTGTGTGGCTGCCAGTGGCTGTGTCTATCTAACAGTACTTTATAGCATCTTTTGTGACCAGGACTGGTCCCCAGTACAAACTAAAACATTTTTTTTCTTCCTTTTGTATTTATTTTAAGAAAGCTACAGCTACAGATCACCAATAATTGTATCGTCTTCACTGGAGCTACTGAAGGCATCAGTGTGTCCCGCACCACAATATGTCATGCCGTTCCTAACTACCTCTGAAAATGTTCTCCCAGTTTTAAAAATGCCCATGATGGGGCAAGTCATGAAACCTCTTAATGCATTTCATAGTTTTTTTCATAGAAAGAAAGAAGACTGAATTCAGTCTTCACCACGTGCGTTGCCCTGTGTAAGTTGGTGTGTAGCACCCAACCTGATATTTGAAAGCTGTAATAGGAAAGTTTGCAGTCAGGAGGGAGAGGAATAGTGATGTCCAAACAGGATCAATAGTGTCGATTCTCGAAAAGATTTTCAGAATTGTCTACGTGATTTAGCAGCCTTAGTTCTGTATTCTGAAACAGGATAGACATGTAAGGAGTTATTCAATAGAGATGTTTTCTCTGAAAATTAATGATCAAATCCTTAAACAAGTGCGCTCTGGGGCCGGGGGCAGATGGTGTTCAGAAAGGCTGCCTCTAAGCCAGGAGACTAATTTTCGCTCTAGAGTCTGAAGCAAGAGGGAGGGTTTAGTGGAGGACAGATCAGAGTACACACCTAAAATATATGATTTAGATTCCTGAAACTTCACATCGCACCTTAATGTCCTATGTGGTGATGTTGTCCTTCCTGTTGACAGCATCTTGCGTGTCTCACCCCCACAAACACAGTGGTGCTGTGATAACATCAACCATTTCTGCGGTTGCTGGTCAGTGCTGGATCTGTGCTCAGCTACGTCGTAGTGAGATGGAGCACCCACAAGCAAGGCAGAGCACCAGTGCCCTGGGACGGATCATTTGTCTGTGCCGTGTCCCCACTCTGGGCACGTGCCTCCTCGCCCATCGCAGGGGACATCTGCTCTGCAGGGTCCCCCTGGGCACAGCCACAACCTGCCCATCTCCAGCTGGGATGGACTCCTGAATTGATGCTGCTTTGATTAAAGAGGGTTTGGCCTGGCTTTTGGTCTCCTCCCTTGCTGGAAGAGCAAGTGGTGCGAGGAGAGGAGACCATCTCCGTGCTTGTCAAACACTGTTTCCTCCCCATCCCCTCCAGCCACTCCTGATTGCCTGGAACGAGACCAAGCGATGCATCTGTTCCAATGTCGAAAGTGGTTTGTGTTGCCATTAGCCACGTTCAGCCCCAAATTGAACCTGGCAAGCAGCTGGCACACTCAGAGCTAGTTTGCTTGCAGACGTATGTGTTTTGATGGGAAATGCTGCTGCCTTTGAAATACGACTCTTAGAAAAGGGAAAGAAGATAATTCCCACCTAAGTGAGAAAAAAGCTTCTCTCTCTTCTGGAAGGTGAGCATGGATGGCAGTGTCCTGCGTGGCAGCCCGCCTGATCTCTTATACACTTTCTTCTCTAAAATGATCAGGTTGCAAGGTGTTAAAAGATATTAATTTGGTTAAAACAATAGTCTCCGCTCAATCTCACCTCAATGGAAGAGGAGGCTCTGCTGTCTTCTGCGTCTTCATTATGGCAGTGAAGTGCTCGTGGTTACTGACTTCTTATTTGAAATTCACAAATCTGGAACGCATGGTTAAGCAGTGCTCTACTTTTCTTGCTATTTAACTTTCTTAAAAAAAAAGGTTGAAACTGTTAAAGGATTCAAATATGTCATGACAGAGCTTGCTTTTTTACTTTCCTTCCTGATGGCTTCTCTCTGCACCTTTCAAAAGAAAAAAAAAAAAAAAAAAAAAGCAGGATTAATTAATAGCGCTAAAGCAGTGAGTCAGGACACCTTTATGCATTTGATGTGAAAAGCTGTACCGTGTGTGGTTTCAGTTCAGACACACGGGGAAGCGCTCGTTACTTTTCTCCACGTCTCTGAAAAAAGCTGCGCTCCTGACCCTGGCTGCAGGTACATCCTATGGCTTGGGCCGAGGTAGCCAGATGGGATGTGGGCCCTACCACTCTGCCATGCGCTGCTGCCTACAGAAAACCACTTACCCCCACCGAAGGGGGATTTTTTTTTGCTTGAAATCCATTCTGGCGAGATTTACTTGCCTATACTCACCCCAGCTCCATCCCTGCTAGCCTCCTGCCCACTTTCCTTCTTGGCCTGTCACCAACGCGTGATGGGGTTAGAGAAAGATTTGTTGGCTTGAAGTTCACTGGTTCAAGTTCAGAGTATGTTGATACGGCCAAGAGGGAAAAACGACCCTTTGGCAGATTTTTCCATCAAAGCGGACCTTTTATCTGCATTCCAGTGCTGCCCATCGAGGACAATTACACAAAGAAATGCTGCGGGATCTGGCGCAGAAATGGGAGCCTGAACTGCAGCTGGATTCAGATGGAAATTGGTGTTACACAAACATGTCTTTATCAAAGTACTCATGGTCAAACAAGTTTTTCTGCAGTTAGAAAAACGTCAGCGTATGCTGCCACTTCAACTGGCGTCGGTTGTTTTGAGCCAGTTTCTCCGCGTTGGCTAGCAGTCTGGTCGTGTCCTCAGTTTCCTCAGACCTTGGTTTCTCAGACTAGTGAGTTTGTCTCTCAAAGTGGGCGTATGAAGCATCTGTCACTGCACAACGGGGCGTGCATGCAACAGTAAAAAAACCCCACATTGCATTTCTTGCGATGCGAGTTGTGTGCGTTGCTCTGAATCCTGCTTTGACCAGACTGGCACAGTTAAGTGTAGCAATCTGCAAGCAACATAGGAAATGTCATGTTCTGCAGAAAGCGCTCCTTTGTTTTCCATCCGGGATGTTGAGCCTCAGAGAGGACGTGGTGCCACATAGGGCTGGGGGAAGGTGGGGTGGTCTGCCGTTGAAATCAACAT
The DNA here is from genome assembly GCF_965231255.1 of Vanellus vanellus. Taxonomy (NCBI): domain Eukaryota; kingdom Metazoa; phylum Chordata; class Aves; order Charadriiformes; family Charadriidae; genus Vanellus; species Vanellus vanellus. The sequence continues at coordinate 8,774,465 of NC_138905.1, forward strand.
CTGGGCAGGAGTTATGATTCCCGGCAGAGACACGGGGCTCCACGGGCATACAGGACTTCAGCTGCTGTCAGGTTTCCTCTGTATAATGGGAATATTCTTCCCTTAGCAGATAGAGATGTGATCGGGCTGAAACAAGGGACATGTAGTTACTTGGAGTAAGTGATTTTAGAGACATCAGCAAAAAAAGCACTTTGTGAACATTTCATTTAAATTGTACTTCCTCTTGTTACATATGTTTAAGTACTGTCTTTGCTCTGCTGGCAACCAGTGTTTAATTTCTCAGCATGCTAATATCACCCCCGTCAAAGATCCTCATTTACAAGACACAGGCTTGTTGGTGATCTTTTCCAAGACCACCTGGTCTATTGGGCAAGATGTTCAAGGCTTTGTAGGCAGCCCACCTGAGGAGAAGTGTGGAGACCCTTGGATTAGGTCTGCAACTCTCAGACGAGGTTTGTAGCGTTATATTACTGTCAGCACGTGCTTCTGTGCACTCTCTTTAGCTGCCACACAGGTGGGTGATACCAGTCTGCTCTGGCTCTCAGGTGCTGGTGATTTTAATTGAGTTTAAGGTGTAACAGGTGGGTGAGCAAGGGTGAGGAGAACTGTATTACAAGTCCTCATTTTCACAAATTGCTTTTGGACACAGTCTGTGGGTAGAGATTTCATTTCTAAATCTTGTTTTGCCAATGGAGGAAAGCTGCAAATCAGGAGCCGTCAAAGGAGATTTGGTTTCAGTGCTGCCACATCAGCGAAAAAACAGGCACTGGTGAACATCTCAGTTTTGCAGTCAATGTTGGAAGTTCAGCTCCTGTGTTCCTGGGGCTGGGAACATTCCCATCTGGATCCCTTTAGTGACAGTTCACTCTTAATTAATTAAGCAGCAAAAAATTAATGGAAATTAATTAGGATTAATTTCTCCATTCACATGGTGGAAATATTTGTCTCCCCAGCTTTCTCCTGTGCCTCTGGTGAGTACCTGGAGATGAAGAACCAAGTATGCAGCAAATGTGCAGAGGGGACCTACTCGCTGGGCAGCGGGATCAAGTTTGACGAGTGGGATGAGCTGCCGGCAGGATTCTCCAACGTGGCGACTTTCATGGACACAGCGGTTGGCTCAGCTGAGAGTAAAGCCGACAGCTGCAACAAGTAAGAAGTTCTCTTTGCATCTGGATTATGCAGCCATGGGTGAACCTGAGACAGGTCATCAGCACAAAGACAGCTTAATGGCTCACCTAAGCTCTCCAGGGGTAACCAGCCCTAGTAATGGCAAACAAGAGTGGCTAGGAAGTGAAATTTCTAGCCGCCTCTCTGCTGTCATCATGGTCTCCTTGGGCTCATCAGCAGCTAGTGACTCTAAGACCAGCCTGGAGCAGCTCTTATTTGTAGCTGGAAAGCTCTAGGGTCATGATACAGTAAGTGTGGCGAAAAGGTACTTTCACAGCCTGTTTCGAGACCCATGGTGGCTGCAGAAGGCTGTTTCTGAGTATAATTGAAAGTATGTTGGACCTGTGGATAGTAAACCTTTCCTATGTAGGCTGAGTCCTAAATTTCTAGTACCATATCTTTTTCCATGCGCAGTGTCAATGGTAGGTATTATTTTTACATGAAACATAAATGGGAATGCAGTAATAAAGTTATAAATTCACTGCATTCAGCTACTGCAGGATTCTGCCTTCTTTATTAAGTAACAAGTTTTTGTATAATAGTGTAAGAAAAGTCTCTGCAATGCCTGTGATCTCAGCTGAGGCTTGTTTTATTTATGTTCATCAGCTCTTCGTGGACACCTCGAGGGAATTACATAGAGTCCAACAGGGATGATTGTACAGTTTCTCTCATCTACGCTGTGCACCTGAAGAAATCCGGTTCTGTCTTCTTCGAATACCAGTATATTGACAACAACATCTTCTTTGAATTTTTTGTAAGGCCTTTTTATATGTTGAATCCAACCTGATATTGTAAGAATTCAATCCAGATAAAGACTGTCAGAAACAGCTTTTTCCTCCCTTTACATTCCCCATATGTCCATAGCTTGTTGAACAAGATAAAAAAAATATATTTTTTTTTCCTGCCACTTATGCTGCCTTTTGGGAATTAATTTCATCTTCAAAACTCAGGCTAAACTGATGCTATCTACCATGTGCTGGGATTTTTCCATTAGGGGTCATGACTGCCCCTGTTAGTGAAGCCTTTTGCAAGGCAACTCTTGGTGATAGGTGCTTGGAGAAAAGTGCAAAGTATCCTTCTCCTTAGCAGAGATGGGAAAGGAAGACAAGAATAACCTGTTGGAGGCACCTTCTTGCTGCTACATCAGTGCAGTAGATTGCTATTGCACTTTGATAACAGATGGTGCAGGCAATATTATTTAGCCATTTCAGTTTTATATCAGGCTATCCTGCCTTCTTCAGGGGGTGAAAGCAGCAAATAAGCTTTCTGCTGTCAGATGAATGTACCAGGACTATGGATCCTAGCTCCCGTTGCTTGACCGACTGACTGATCTGCTCCTGCAATGGAGCAAATCTGTTGTTTCTCTGAGCACTGGCTTTGAAAATGGCTTTTTGATTATTACTTTTATCCATATCCCACTCATTCACCTCCTTAAATTTATCATCCCCTGTTCAAGAAGCAGTGAGTCGTCCAGTCCTTTATAGAAATGCCCATGTAAATAATTCCTAGTCAGCCTCAGTATTTCAGTGAAATCATATTTAACATGAAGTCCATTTTTTTTTTCTCCAGCATGTCTTTGTGCTTAAACATATTTAACAATGGCACGTTAGCTCTGGACAGTGGCATTTCAGTGGCAGTGGCTTGCAGATTGCTGGGAACCAGTGAAGTTTTTGGGCTCTCCCAGAGCAGGTGACTGCACTGCTGGTCTGAGGGTAAGGAAGGAGATGTCCTCAAACGTGGGAAGGAAGCGTGGACGCTTCTTGTTAGCTACCCAGTGGTTCTGCAGCCTGCCCTTCCCGGGCTCTTTTTACATATTGAAACCCTTTACACCTTGTGAGAAGAGACCATATATTTTTATCTCCTTTTTGCAGATGGGAACTGAGGCACAAGATGCTGTATCTCAGATTGTGCAAGATAAATAGGGATCTACCGTCTGCTTAGGTGCTTCTTCTCACTTCTTTTCCTCAGTGCTCTTGATCTAGGTGGGAATTAAGTGCACAGACACTTTGGAGGATGTGGGGTTATGGAACTTATTTCAGACTTGACGTGGAGCAACTTTGACGGGGGGATGCTTGACTCCAGGTCAACTGAAAGTGTTCACGTGGCCTTTCTCCCTAGTGGAATAAAAGTGGAGTGCCTCAAAGGGACTTGATACTTTTTCTTCAGAGAAGACAGTTATGAAAAGAAAGATGTGGACCGCTGTGAGGCTGTGCACCAAACTCTGCAGCACCGAAAGGCTGCTGAGCTGTGCTGGACCTGGGCGAGGGACAATCCTCCTCACACCTCTGCCAGGGCAGATACTCCATGGCATGTCACCCAACCTTGATAGCATTACTCTCATCCCCAGTGAGGTCAGGTGGCAGGGAGCCAAAGACATAGCAGATATTGGCTGCAGAGAAAGCAGTTTGTCTTCTAGTTTTGGCCTGTCCTCTCCTACCTCCCCTCTGACTTAGAAGCCCCTGGCCTCTGGATTTCAGAGAACTGGATCTTGGTGGGCTCAGGAGAAGGAGGCGAGACAAGATGCTCAGCATCCAAGTCCGACCAGATAGCGAGAGGACAAGGCTGAGATCTTCTCCTCCTGCTCTTTTTTTTCCATCTGCATCAGAGGTGGTCATTGGAGACACTGCTAAGCTGATAGAAGGGTTTGAAAGGGTGGGATTTTTTGCCACAAGTAAGGCAGCTGCTGTTCTAAATACGTAGGCAACAGGAACAAAGCTGAATCTTATCATTCCCTGCCAGCAGTCATTATGCTGACAGAGAGATGCATCTGATTGTGGTCACTGATCTTGTGTTTTTGTTAACAGATACAAAATGACCAGTGCAAAGAGATGGAGTCCACGGCAGACAAGTGGGTGAAGCTAACAGACAACGGGGAATGGGGCTCTCATTCTGTAAGTGTGCAAAAAATTCCTTCATGAAGCTTTTTTTTTTTTTCCATTTATAAATGTCTGTGATTTCCTCTGAGCAAACAGCAAACGAGGGCCGGATCCTGTGAATGCATTTGAAGAAACACAACTTTCCTCGTACTGAGAGCAAAGCCACCGGGATCTCTGAGGGGCTGATCCCAGAGCAAGTGATATAGATGCAAGACTTTGTATTGATTTCCCTGGGCTTTGAATCGAGTGCTTTATGAGGTTAGAGAGATTTATGCAAATCCACACGCCGCAGTCACTCTGCATGATTGTAATTGAAATCTCCTACAACAGTTGCTTGCTCACGAGAGCACAAGATTATTCCCCGTCGCTCAGCAGAGCGGCGGGAGCGGTGTGCGGATGTGGGGGCCGTCAGGACGGGCATTTTGTTCTCAAGTGTGTGCAGAAGAGCTGGACTGCCCCCAGCTTGTGCTCTGTGGTGACTTACCCAGTTGAAAAGCAAGCTGGCAGCGCCAGGGTGGCTCCTGCAGCCCTGATAGCAGCATGTCTATGTTGGGAGCAGCAGCCCTCTGGCCGGCCTGTGACCCAGCTGGCTGAGTTTGCTCGGCGCGCAGACCACGTGTAGACCAACTCATGGTGACGCCTGGCTGCCGCTATACCATCAGACCCTAATTCCCAGAGCCATGCCAGCAAAGGCTCAGCATAGGTGACGTTATGCTAGAAGAAAAAGGTTTTTAATTGGCACAGACAGCATCCCACTCTCTGTTTTCCATGGGCTGCTTATCCTCCTGGAGGAGAAACCGTATTCCCGAGCCAGGTCTGGTTGGCAGTGCCTGTTAGCTCAGGTGCAAGCCCCGTGCGAGTCATGTCGAGAGGGAGGAGAGATGAGCGCGGAGGGGTGAGTGGCATGGGCTGAGAGGTAGCTCCAAGTCCAGGGCATCGACTTGGGTGAGCTGAGAGATGTAGACAATGTCTGCATGGGAGATGGTGGCATCTGAGCTCATTATCCGGGCTGTACAAGTGTCTCCACTGACTATGAAGGTTGCTCGGATGCCTGGCTGAAGCCAGGTGGGTGAGCTGGGTGAGATGATGGTTCCAGCTCTTCTCGAGGCTTTTGTCTGCATTGCAAATCCTGTCATGGTGGCTTCTCTGAGCCCAGTTTTCCAGTTGCTGCAGCCTCTGCTCTCAGCATGCTGGTCCTGCTGCACCAGAGCTGATGTTGGGTATCTCTACACCACACAACCTGATGTTTAATTCAATAGTTCTGCTGATAATTCCCAGTTCTGCTGTTACCTGCGGTAACTCACCTCTCCTCTGGCCCACTGGATAGTAGGTGTTTGGGGAGTGGGAGATATAATATGCTGTATCTCCACTTTGCTGAGTTTTTGGACTTTTGGTCCTTGGAGAACAAAAATTGTGGTCCATCCAGGCCTGTACAGCACTGCTGTAAATCTCATTATCCTGGACCCTTACGCTGGTCGAGTTTATCCCTTTTATATTTTTTGTGTGAAAATATAGCAGCTTTGGGCCGTTATCACTGTGTTGGCAGTAGGCATCTTGCACTGGGCTGGTATATACGGTACAGCTTTGCAGGCCAGGCAGGGTCTTGGTAAACCTGCTGCTTTTAGTAAATAGAGGGATACTGTAGTTACAGAGGTGAGTTGAAGGCAGCAGGCATCAACGCTGCTGCTGAAAGAAGTGGTCCTGCCTTCCTCCTCCCCCTTGTCCCAGCCATGGTGCCACCAAACCCACCACCCTTCCTGTGCCAGCACAGGGGTTGTGCAGCCGCTTGCGGAACCACGCTGCAGAGACAAAGTAGGTCAAAGCAGTTGGAAATTGGGTTGTTTTCTGCATCTCATCTGCTGTTCAGGGTCAGAAGTGAGCAGGAGGGATGGGACTGCTGCTGGGGACATTCACGGCTTGTGCCCGGCTTACTGATCATGATGCTGTAGCGTTAGGCGCAGGCAGAGCTTGATTTTTAAAGTCTATAAACAAAACTGGATTTTTGCAGTCTGGGTCATGTTGGGTTCCTTTATGAAAGTGTGTGTCAAGGCTTTAAAAACAAACTGATTGACTATATCTGAACACAGAGCTAAAGTTCCCAAGTGCCAGGGGGAGTTGGATAAAGGCAGGAACAGGTTGTTGGTTTTTTTTTTTTTTTTTCCCCCTGTTCTGCTTACAAGGTCAGAAACAGCTCTTGGTGTTTTTCCATAAAACTGGAGTGTTGAGAAGCTTTTTTATAGAGCACACTTTGGCACTCCTCGGAGATGTCTTTACAGCATCTGCCTAGCTGTCTCCCCGTTATTCCTGACTCACTAAGAAACTTAGGAAAATCCAGGATTGCTGCTAGGACGCAAGAAATCTGAGTAATGGAAGTAAGAAATATGACAATTTCTTGGTGAGGGGATGTCTGCTAACTGCCACGTGTGTTGTTGCAGGTAACTCTGAAATCAGGTAGCAATATATTATACTGGAGAACAACAGGGATTCTCATGGGGTCCAAAGTAGTAAAACCAGTTCTGGTGAAAAACATCACAATTGAAGGTAAGTGATATTTGCCTTTTAGGTCTAATCTCACTCTTTCATCACAGTGTTTTGCCAACTGCTGTTTCTACTGGTGTGCCCACAGCACCGAAGTGGCTTTTTTTTTTTAGCCCCCTGTCCCGTCTCCTCCTCTAAAGTGCAGAAACAGAACAGCAAAACTTCACACTGTCAGGGAAAGGCTGAAAAATTGATTTAGCTGGTAAATGATGCCGTCTACTGGAGAAGACTGGATTTGCAAATAGAGAGAGAAAAAGGAACAAACAGGTTTTCTTTAATGTGTTATAGAAAGACCATGCTTATTGGTAAGCCTCTCAACAGTGATAAATGGATACATGTATATCATAGCAGTTACAGTTAAATTGCTATTTAAATGATTTAATTAATCTGGGATTGTCCTTTTGGGGCTGTACTAAGTGTAATCAAACTTGGAGTGTCATACAAAGTTCTTACACAGGTCAGACTCGCATTGAGGAGCAAAGATCCTAAATTATGAGTCAGCAAAGCCAAAGTGTCTGAAGTGAGTGGTGAAAGTCTGTGATTTTTAAGCTGTGTTACCCAGCTGATTTGCTTTGCCGTGTAAGCAGGTGGGCAGTAGTTACGGCGTGTACCTCTCTGTATTTCAGTGCTTTACCTGTAATTTATCTTACAGGAGTCGCATATACGTCTGAATGCTTCGCGTGCAAGCCTGGTACCTTCAGTGACAAACCAGGTTCATCTGGGTGCCAGGTGTGTCCAAGAAATACTTATTCTGAGAAAGGAGCTAAAGAGTGCACCAAGTGTAACGAAGAAATGTACTATTCAGGTACATAAATCAAATGGGATAAGCAAAACCAGAAGTGTCTTGAGGATGTAAGGTCATAAGGTGTTTCTGTGTGCAGATGTGGGAATGTTTTTTCCAACAATTTAGTCTCCAGTCGATATGCAAAGTGGAAATGAAGATGGGGCTTCCCAAAAGCTCTAGAGGGCCACATAATGGCCCACACTTGATCTTGGATAGGATCACTTACATTAACATAAAGGGACAGAGATCTTTTGGAACCTCGAAGGGAACATTTCTTCTGAAGAATAATAATAGTCGTGCTGTGCCCTCTCGTGGTAATCTGTGTTATCGGTGTGCCATGACCTGAACTGGCTTCATTACTGCCTTCAGACTTGCCCTGTTTCTAGGAATCTTTTTCCAAATCCTTTCCTGGCCCATCCCTGCCTCCCCATGGTTGGAAGATGTGGTGATCTAGTTGCAAACCGTAGTCCCTGAAGTCCTCTGCATTCCCAGCTGTGGTTAGCTGGTGATCATCAAATTACAAGGGCAAAATCCACTCTTCACAGTCAAAATGTCTTCAGTTTTCTTCCTTGTAATTGTGTTATAAGAAAGTTTTTGAAGAATTAATTATCAACCGTAACACCTGCTATTACAGATCATGGGAAATGCTTGGGGACCTGTGCCTGTGCTCATGGTGGGAATGGGAATTTCGCAAAAATATCTGGGGAGAGGAAAAATTGGGCTAGTGTTGTAAGGAAGTTTCTAATGGGTTAGAGTGGTTTTGTTCCTTATCAAGTGAGAACATATTTCCGTGCTTGGCAAACTACACAAATTACTGCTTGCAGGTGAAGGGGTGGGGTCAGGGTTTGCGTGATTCCCTGGTTATACAGAATCAATGAATTTCAGCGCGACAGTACAATCATAGCTGGTATTTTCCCATATTTTCCCTGTTCCCCCACTTCAGTTTAGGGGAAGGTTCATGTAGACTCCATTAAGAGTTTGATTTTTCATTCTTGTTTTGCGTTTTTCTGCTGACCCACTTGAATCTCCAGATTTTAAGCTCATTACAGTTGTTTCCAGAGACCTTTTGCTAGCGTAACATCCTGTTCCTAATCCTTTCTTTTTAGATGAGGGATCCAGTGCGTGTATAGAGCGTCCCCCATGCACAAACAAAGACTTTTTCCAGATCCATACCCCGTGTGATAAGGAAGGAAAAGTAAGTAGAAAGCATGATACTATTTTAAGCTCATTGAGCTTACTGTGATCTCTTGATTTGAAAGCAAGGTAGAGTTTCTAGGCATCTCTTTCCCAACTGCTTTCCCAATTTCCTTCCAGCATTGAACCTCTCTGAGGCTTTGGGCTTGTCCTTTAGCTGCCTTCTCTCCAGCATTTATCCATCTGTAAGAATTTGTCTGACATGTCTGCTTAAGGGATCTGCCATTGTGAAATGCTAAGCTACTTCCACTTGTGATTAGGCTGACTGGGTCACTGGTCACAAAGGGCAAGAACCTCAGCTTATAACATCTCCCAGGAGCTGAGGCCTGAGGCTTCTTACAGCTTCTTTTTCAAACAGGTTCAAAGCTGGTCAATACTTCTTGAACAGCTCTGTGGTATGAGGGCTAACCTTGAGCGCAAGCAGCTGAATGCCCAGGATGACAGTGTCATGTTCTCAGAGCCCTTAACCAAATTCATAAGGTGATATCTCCCCTGTCAACCTCTGTACCCATGCCTCTGGCCTCAGGGATCTTTGATTGCAGTGCTGGGACCAAAGAGTGGAAGTACCCAGAAGAGGAGCTGTGGCCAGGTTAAAGTCTTGCCAGTTGGGTTTCTAAGGTCTGGAACTCAACTAATTTTTGTCTTGAGATATTAAACCCTTTCAGGGATAGACCCAAAGACGGATGAAATTTGACACCCAACGCTATGGGTGATGCATCTCACCTAAGCCTTTTCCTGAAGTCAAAAAACTTGTGTCTTGGCAAAGAGAGGTGACGTCAGAGAGATGATGCCATTGTAAATGGTAACACCAAGGACTGACTCATGTTAGTGTTCACAGTCTGCTTCTATGTAATGCGGAGGGACTGGAGAGGGGCTGGAAGAGTTCCTGTATGGTTTTGGCATTTGCTCAGTAGGTGAAAATGGCTGGAGCGAAATTGTGGACTTTCCAAAGACCAGGCTGGTATGGAGAAAACGCAGAACTTGTGATGTTCTCTGCTAACATATCGCTTCTTGATAAAGGGATTTTATAATGCAGAAGTTATAGTTTGGGTTACTATGGTTAAAATGCAAAGATTGCTTATGTGGTGGTTAGAATTATTTATCCAACGTTCCTCAGAACCATTTTCATGGAAAAATGCTCTAGATAAATAGGAATGAACAGTAGTAATTGTTTTAAGCTCCACATTTTTGCTTTGCTCTTAAGGCCTGAAATCGTGGAATTGCCTGCGAACCCAGTCACTTCTGTTTCCCTTCTCCGCCCTTCCCTTTGTTGTCCTGGATGTGCAAGGTCTTTTTTTGGCCTAAAACTTTGGGAATACCCTAATTTCATTTACAAGGGGGACCTTGATTGGTGCATCCATTCCTAAAGCTTTGTAACATACCATGTCTTCTCCTTCCAGACTCAGATCATGTACAAATGGATTGAACCCAAGATCTGCAAAGAGGATCTCCCCGATGCATTGACTCTACCTCCTTCTGGAGAGAGGAAGGATTGTCCACCCTGCAATCCTGGCTTTTACAACAATGCCTCATCTTCCTGTACTCCTTGCCCACCAGGCACATTTTCGGATGGGACAGAGGGTAGGAGTCCACAGAAAAATTGCTTGTGTCCCCAGAAGCAGTCGTCTGCTTGCATGTGGCTTAGTTTAACGACACATCATCATAAGTCAGAGTTCATTTTGCATAAAATACTTATTAAATAACATTGGAGAGAGGGAGTTGGGTATCTGTTTGCTATCTGAAGTCCTTTCTTATCAGGGGTTCTGCTCTAAGTTGACCTGCTGTATTCTGGATACATTTCTTGGCTGGTATAAACACCCTGAGGATTATTTTAAGGGATTCTGAGAAGGGAATCAGAACTTTTACCATCAGCAATTCCTCCTCACCCATTCTGCTGTCCATGCCAAGTTGTTCCCTGTGAAAATCTCATTTTAAGCATTGTCAGACGAGTACCCTGCCAACATAGTCTAGCCTAAACTCTGGCTTCTTGATTCTGAACTATATTGGTCCAATGGTCACCTACAGCATTTTCTGGTAACTCATGTTTACCAGTATGATCAAACCTTCAGCTGAAGCCATTAAAACAGGAAGGGGGATTGGAGGATCAGTTGCAGATTACTCGCCATGAGATTATGATCTGCAATTTATAAAATGCTGGTCTCGTTTCTACTCTTCTGGTCCTGATAAGTCTTTGGCAGTTTAATTATAAAGAAATAAATTATTTTCTTTCCTCATTACTTGCCCCAGAGAGTAAAAAAGTAATGTCTATGTTATTTAAAACACTGTTTGAGATGCACTTTGGCTGTGTGATTTCTTTTTCCTGCCCTCTTGTCCTGCAGAGTGCAAGCCGTGCCCTGCTGGGACTGAACCAGCTCTTGGGTTTGAGTACAAGTGGTGGAACATCCTGCCAGGCAACATGAAGACGTCTTGCTTTAATGTCGGCAACTCAAAGTGCGACGGGATGAACGGTGAGCCCAACTCCCTATGTTGTTACGTGCTTGTCTTTCTCCTGTGCTCATCGCTGTTGTAATGGAGCACCTATCAAAATGAGTGTGCTCTTTACTGTCTGAGTCACAACAGTTTCCCTCCATCTCTTTAATTGCACCAATCTTGAAAATTCGTGTAGAAGACAGTGTCACTAAATATAAAAAAAAAAAAAAAGAAGAAATAAAAAACCCTCTTGTATACCAGAAGAGGGCAGGAGCTGCAGTTTATGTGAAGTCCCCTCAGCCAAGGACCTATTCCACCATAGACTTTGATACATCTGAATATTCCCATTGAAAAAAACCCAACTATTTGACTTCTCTCTAGTTTATCTGCTTTCATGCAGATAACTATGATATCTGCTTTCATGCAGATAACTATGCCCTTTGAGGTCAAACATAATTCTTCTGGAAAACTTTGATTTTTGTTCATTTAGCACTCAGAGCTTTCTCTCTGCACATGTGCTAAGATTGCAGCAGAGAGCAGTCACAGTTCACGGATGAAAATGGTCCCGTTCAGGACTTCTCCCACCTCCAGCCTTCTCTGAGGGATTTTCTTTGGCCTGATCTGCCCGGTCAGGCAGATGTAACTCAAGCTTTGAATTATGTGTGTTGAGCAGAGGGGCACTGAAGTATCTGGTTTAAGGCTTGAAGAGATCAGATAGATCGACCCCTCGAGCTGCACAGCACAGGTCAGGGAATTTCAGTTGCTGTGCTGATTTCAAGGTGACATTTGGCTATAAAATCAGGAGTTAATAGAATTGCTAAAATTGTTCATTCAGAAGCATTGTTATACTGCTTCATAGTTTATACCAGATATCTTTAAAATGTACTAAGGTACTGAATTGCTTAAAAAAGTATGATAACATAGAAATTTTTTTACCATATGACCCAGAAACCATCCTTTTTTTTTCTTTTTTCATCCTGTGAAGGTTGGGAGGTTGCTGGTGATCACATCCAGAGCGGGGCAGGAGGCTCTGACAATGACTATCTTATCTTGAACCTGCACATCCCAGGATTTAAGTAAGGAACGGGATTTTTTTTTTTTTTTTTTTCTATTTCTCATTTCTCTCTGCCTCTTACTCCTATTTCACATTATTCCTGGAATGAACAGAGATTTCCTTTCTGAAGTGCAATGATGTCATGAATGCGAGACAAGGGGAAACTTGGATTTTGTTCCTGTGTCCCCAGTCAGCCCATTGCAGCAGATGATTCTGTAAGACCTTCAGCAGTGTTAGCTTCCGTGCGAGATGCCAGCCGGCTGGCTGCCTGGAAACTGAGAAAAGATATTCTCTGTTTCTAAATTATCCCAAAGTAACCATCTAAACCTGCCATGCAGTGGATACTGGTGCTTGTCCTGAAGGTGTTTTAGAGAAACCTGCATTGCTTTGCACTGTGGCTTTGGCGCAGCCTGTGCTTCCCCTGGAGCCAGTGGAGAGAGGCAGGCACCGCAGGAGAGCAGGACATCCCACCTCTCCTGGACCCTCAGACAGGATGAATTAGCTGCTTGATACGCTTGTGCCTCTTTTTTTTTTTTTTTTTTTTTTTTGTTCAAAGAGTAAGCTTAGACAAATATTAAGACAGGTAAATATTAAGACAAATATTAAGACAGGTGCCAAATATTAAGACAGGTAAGGTATGGCAAAATGAACCTCACCCTCCCTTTGCTGTATCGCAGCCGAACGGGGTTGTGGCTCCTTACACCCGATGAGCAAACCCTGGATTTTATTTTACAGTACGGGCAAAGAACAATTAAAATAAAAGAGAGGCAACCGGTGTATCCCAGTTTACTGTTTAATACTTTGCAGGGGATCACCCTGAATACTTCTGGTTTGCACGAAACTCCTGAAAGCGTCTCCCACCAGTGGGGGGCAGATGCAATTAAAGCGGTGTAAATCACTTAAAGCATGTAATGCATTTAAGCGATAAAATTCCCTACCAATACGGTCAAATTTGGGTGCTGATTATAAGGAGGGAACTGCACCATAAAGAAGTCAGACACTTAAAAACTCATCCTGCTGTGCCCAATACCCAGTGCAGAGCCGCTGTGCAAACTCGGCCTCCGCAGTGCTGCGAGGACGGGTTTTATATGACAGGATTTGCTGCTTTCCCCACTGTACAAAAGGCAGTTTGAAGGCTTGGCTTGGCTACTGCCTGTCTGGGGAGCATCTTGTAAATGTTTTGTTCCTTCTCTGTTAAACAGACCTCCGACATCAGTGACAGGAGCAACCGGGTCAGAACTAGGACGGATTACTTTTATTTTTGAGACCATCTGTTCAGCAGATTGTGTGCTGTACTTTATGGCGGTAAGCGAGACCTCTCTCTCCATGACCGAGGACCGCGCCTGGTATTCCGCATGCCACTTTAATACCTCTACATAGGTGTGATTAGTTGCACTTGCTTTATTATGACTAAGATTAAGCACGACATTAGTTTAATATCTGCGGTGCCCTTGCAGGAAGGATTTAATGAACGACCTAGCGAAATTCCTCCACCACATGAGTTGTGAACCACTCCTGGTTGTCTGTTTATTTTAAAAGGAAACATTGGACTCCAAAAAGCCAAATTTGTGCCGGTTAAACTGACTGATAAAGTTCTCAGTGTCTTTTGTGTGGTTGAGTTAACGTCCAGAAGTTTAATATAGTCACAAGTCGAGATGTGCGACAGAGGGATGGGAAACGGAAAACTTGGAAATGTAGTCTTGATCCCATCAGTGACCTGGGGAATTGGTAGGGCAGAAGACAGACATTTGTGAAAGCAAAGTGCTGAGTTTTTTACTTTCCTCGTCTACTTGTTGAAAGTCCATCAGCTGAGGAATGTAACTGAATCTGTGATGGCTCCCTTGCCCCTGCCATTGCAAAGGGAAGCTGGTCCTTTTTTTAATTTTTTATTTATTTAGTGGTACTTTGCAGGAATCTGTTCTTAATATAAAGAGAACTAAGTGGAAATTATGTGGTGATTTAAAGGAACTTGTCTTTAGCGGTAATTTAAAGGAGTCTGTTTTAAGGGAAAAACATCTTTCACTAGAACTTTTACAGCTGATGGAGGATAAGAAACATGAACATGGAACAGGTTTTTCTTGTGTAAACTTTGACACTGTCTTATTGGCCTCAGTTCTGTTTCACCAGAGACACTGACAAAGTGGGTATACGGACATGGCGGAAACTACAATTTTTCTTTGAATTTTGGCCTTCCCCTTCCTGTGCTCTAGTACCCACATGTTTTATGCATAAACAGAATTTCAAATCTGAAAGAACCACTGTGCTGAATCTGTCCTCATAAGATTTATAACCTGCTATAGGAGTTTGAACTTAACTGTTGTAGGAACTAGAGCATCTTTTGGGATAGATATTCCCATTCTCAAGTGAAAAATTACCAGTGGTGCAAAACAGAATAAATATGTTTGCTCTCCTTTATTAAATGTTAAATGCAGTTGTAAAGTCCTTTATGTATATTAATCTCTAAATTATAAAACACTACAGTTTAGAGTAGTATGACCATACTTTTTGTTTTTTTTTTTTTTTTAAAAATTAATGTCCCTTTTATAGGATGTTAATCGAAAAAACACCAATGTGGTGGAATCATGGGAAAGAAGTAAGGAGAAACAATCCTACACTCACATCATTTCCAAAAATGCTTCCTTCACGTTCACCTGGGCCTTTCAGAGAATAAATGAGGGCCAAGATGTAAGTACTTCTGTATGTACAGGGCTTTACAGCACAGATTTCCTTGGACACTCACTGCCAGAGCTCTTGCCCTCCATTGAAGCTCACAGGCTTCTTGTAAGGGGTGAGTGGCTGTCACCATACAGCAGTCCTTGGGAGGCAGCTGCGGATCCATGTTGAAAGGATCCATGTTGAAAGACAGACGCATGCAAGTGAATCCCTGAATTGGTGCAGTGGTGCACAGAGCTGTGGTTAGTGTCCAAATGCAATGGCATGATGACACCGTGGTGGTTTCCTTGGCTCTCGTTCCAGAGCAGACAGTTCATCAATGATATGGCAAAGATCTACTCCATCACGGTGACCAATGCAGTGGATGGGGTCGCCTCTTCTTGCCGGGCCTGTGCGCTGGGCTCCGAGCAGTCTGGCTCATCCTGCGTGCCCTGCCCGGCGGGACACTACATCGAGAAAGATACCAGCCTGTGCAAGGAGTGTCCGTCCAACACCTTCCTGTCCATCCACCAGGTCTACGGCAGCGAGGCCTGCATTCCGTGTGGGCCTGGCAGCAAGAGCACCAAGGTATAGAAGCCGAGTGTCTCTGAGCGATGGGCAGACAGGGTTTATTGGGATATAAGCATTCAAAGGGTCAATTTTAGTGCTTTCCTACAGGTACGTGCCTTGTGAGCGTTGGAGTAGAATTATAACCAAAGAACCCATTCTTCCAGATATGTCCCTAGCCTAATTTCTGTTTGTAATTATGCAATAAGAAGATAAAATTGACCACACCGGCTCAAAAAAAGGTTCATTTCAAGAAGCTGTACTGGGTACAGTGTAAGAACCGGGCAAACCTGTACATTACTTCCACCTAAAGCTGTCCTGGACTGCTGCTGTTTTAAACTCAGGGACTTCCTCAGCTGGATGATACTTCTGTGCCTTTAGAAACCTGTAACAAGTTCCTCTTATATGAAATTGCCCTTAAGCCTAGATAAACATTTATCATGTGCAGCATCCTTTGGCAAGGACCTGCACAGACACTTGAAGAACTGGTCCAGTTTGTTCCTATTCTGCCTACCTCTAGCTGGGTTCATATCCTCTCCCTGTTTATTGACCTGTTTCTTGTGTTTCCTTTGCAAGATGCAAGTGTAACTGAGGCCGTGTTCTGGTCTATCCACGAGGCTTTAAGCTGGGACATTGAGTTCCTAAAAGCGCCCACAACAAAACAAAGCAAGAAACTGCATTTTCTTGGCTAGTGCAGCAGACAGCAGAAAGACCAGGCTCGGGGAACATTGAAGTCCTGATAGGTGATTGCAAGGGACTGAAACAGGAATGGGAATTCTCCCAAGGGAAGGGTGAATTACAGGAGTGGGACAAAAGTTGCACTCCATCCTTAACAAGGAAAGCAGTCCTGTCTGCACCAGCTTGCTTCGACTCCCAGGTGAACAGTTTGCTTCTGGTCCATAACTGCTCTTTAATGGATGCCTCTCCTTCTCTGAAGGACCACTCTGCCTGCTTCAGTGACTGCCTGGTGTCATACATCAAGGGTAACCAGAGCCTGAATTACGATTTTAGCAACCTCAGCCAGGTGGGCTCATTGATGAGTGGACCTAGCTTCACCTCCCGAGGGACCAAGTTCTTCCACTTCTTTAACATCAGCCTGTGTGGGAATGAGGTGAGCTCAGCTGATCTTGAGAGCTGGGGGGGATTAACCAATTTGTGCCTGTGTTGGTGTTCTGTGGGATCACACTGAGACAGGATGAGGACTCCGCTATAGCTGAGCTGTCACCGACACCATGCAAACACTTCCCTCTGGACCTTGCTCAGCAGTGCAGGATGACTTTTGATCAGCCAAGTGATTTTCCAGAGTGGATATGACAGTGGTTTAGGCATAAGTAATGCTCAGAAAAAAACCCAACCTGTCACATCCCTACCTTTTCTTATTTCTTGTGCCTTCAAGTCACTCGGGTCACAAAGCTGACCTTTTTGTGCTGCCGCCAAGGAACTTAAGTGAAGAGTCAGAGTCTTTCAGTTGCCAACTTCTTTCTATATGTTTCCCTCATGGCTTGGCTGGAGATGTCACTGTCAGAAGAGCCCCTGGTCACCCTGCTCTCTGCCAGTGGCCAAGGTACCCATTGCTGACTTTGATTGCAGCCTTTGAAAGTGGGGTAAAAATTCTCTGCCTCAGAGTTAAGATTTTTCTGTCTGGGGCTTGGACTGTACCAGAGCATGTTGTCACATACATAAATTGAAGTTTTGGAGCAGTACCAGTGATGTGTATTGTCCCATGAAAGCCAGTGCATGTAGTCTATGTTAGTGTTCAGCCCTGTAAAGTTCTTAAGTCCCTTTCCCATGTGCCAAAGGTTTTGCATGAGTTGACGCAAATGAGTAGTCACATTTCTTTGCCATGTTTTGCATACTTTCAGGCTTAGATGTGTGTTTTAAGTACCACCTGGATTAGAGCTGCTGACAACTAGATCCACAAAGGTACAAATGTGCTCACTCGCCCTGTGGATCTGGTCTTCATTTTCCCAAACTACTACTGTGGTACTACAGTACTATCAACCATATAATTAGGTCGTGAGTGCTTGGGGTTTTGTCAGGACAACTGAGTCTGGTGATTTGTCTTTCATTGCTGTTGCTCTGAGATTCTAGCACTGGTCTGGACATGTGACATTGATGCAGCCTTGAAGGCTATATATCTGTTTAGGGACTTCATGTATTTGTGCTTCGAAAATATTTTCTCTGGATTAAATCCCAAATAAAGATGTATTCTACAGTATACTATTTAAAGGCAATGGAAATATGGTTTTCCCTTGCAAACCATTTTATTATGCTCTGCAAGTAAACACTGTGCTGTCAAGATAAACAAAGAGTGCTTCGTGGCACAGGTTTCTGATAAGACACATACCAGAGGTGACATCGTGTTTCTGGGTCTGTACAAGACTTTAATCAGCGCTTTCACAATAGCACAGTTTGTTGTTGCAATCTGTCCCTCTCATGATAGAAACAACAATTTGTTTCTAAGGTGCGGTAATGAAACTCATCCAGTTTACAATCAGGAAGTTTGCAATCTCTCCTTTCCCAAACTTTTTCATGTCTTATCAACAATCAACAGCTTCCCCATTTTTTCCTGATTGTCCACAGGGGAAGAAGATGGCTATTTGCACTGACAATATCACAGATGTTACTCTGAAGGACATGGTTGCAGAATCAGAAGATTTTTCCAATTTTGTGGGAGCTTTTGTCTGTCAGTCCACAATCATCCCATCGGACAGCAAGGGCTTCCGAACGGCCCTGGCTCTGCAGTCCAACAGCCTTGCTGACAGGTTCTTAGGTACACGGTTTGTCTTCTCTTTACTGTTGTTATGGATGTACTCTCATGTATTTAGGGCTGCAGAGTAAATCCTTCTCAGCTCAGCGGTGCTGCGTTACCTTGGAGGAAGAGTGAAGGGGCAGCCCTAGATTCAGTCCCACTTTGTTCCTGAGTTGTGAAACAGATCTGGACAGATGCCATCACTTTTTGCTACGGCTTCAGTTCAGCTGATGGCTAGAGGAGAAGAGCAAGGGCTGCTCCCATTCTTTGTTTTCCACGCCCATATTACTCACTCTTCCCTGTGTTTGGTCTGGTGGGTCCCATGGTGCATAGAATTTCAGCACAAAAATCTGGAGAATGTAATTAAAAGGCACTGGTTTTCTTTCATGTTTCTTACCCACCTCATGCAGGGCAAGACCAATCAATGTAGTAGTCACGTTAGTCCAAGTGTTTCTGCCCATGCCAAGTCCCCACTCGGGCAATTTCAGAAGAAGAAGCTGGTGTTGGGACATAATTAGGCGAGGAAGGAGGAGGCTTAGGGCAGCATGGGGCCGTGCACATCATTAAGTCTTGCATTGCTCCGGCTCACAAGTTCCCAGAGTCTGAGGCCAGATTAGACAATGAAGTCATTTAGTCTGCTCACCTATCCATTACAGGCACTGAGTGTTTGTACTTTCTCCCTGGCACTAAGCCCAGAAACTCATGTTTGACAAAAGCACGTCTTTGGAGGAGCATTCAACCTGGAGTTTTAAGACTGCCAGAAATAAAAGCTTTGCCATAGTCATTGGTATTTTTTCCCACTGATCAAACGCCATCTCTGTATTTTGTTTCCTTTTTGAATTTGCTTGGCTTCAGTTTTCAGCACTTACTTCTTGTTATTCTTTCTCCATTTCACACCCACATTTTCCTCCTTGGAGAAATATTTTGTGTGCTGGAATCATCACATCCTTCCCAGTCTGCTCTTCTGATAAACTAAGTAGACCAAGTTCTTCTAAGTCTCTTACTATCATGTATTTCTCTCAAAATTCTGAATAATTTTTTTTGAGGCTCTTTCTGCAGCCTCTATAACTTGTTATTATATTTTCTTAAAGCATGGGCATCAGAATGGAATAGTATTCCAGTATTTAATTCACTACAGTGGCAATAAAAATCACTTCCATGTTTGTATTTACATGCAAGGAGGGAATCCCTGAGTCCTTCTTTCTTCAGACTCATGGGATTTCATGATGGCTTCTTGGACCTGATGTCCACTCTAGATCTATTTCAGAGTTACAGTTTCCAAGGGAAAATCTCTCTTCCTTAGGACTGGCCTTCATCCCTTGTTGCACTTATCTGCACTAAAATATGTTTAGTGTGATTGGGACCAGCTTACCAAGTGAACCAAGTTGCTCTGTATTTCATTCCAGTTCCTCTTAATCTTTGTCTCATCTACACACTTTACCAACAGTGATTATGTAGTTACTTGCAGATCCCTGATGATAATCTAGCATTTTGGGACTCCAGTATCAATGACTAGAGAAGCCTGGAGACATACCGTATTTGATGACAATTTCCCATGGACGGATAATTTTGTAATTGGTTGATTAAATAATTTTTAATCCAGAGTGTGCACTTAATCAATATTACACTGCTAACTTTTTAATTAAAATCTCATGAAGTAATTAGTGAAATACTCAATACATTTACATAATTTTCTTTAGCACCCAAATTCATTAGCACTCAAGCAATGAAATCAGATTTGTAAATCAAGAGCTGTTCTCCATAAATTCATGTTGACTGTCACTCATATGTATCTGTCCATTAACTGAAACCCATCTTCCACTTCCCATTCCTGTTATTTTGCCTCATCTTGTCAGCCATATTGTAATTTGGCTCACCGTATGCTCTCCAACAGTCTTTTGACATTGCGCTATCATTAAAAGCTCCATTAAAGGTCACTCCTAGGTATGGGTTTGCTAGTTTATAAGCGTGCATGCCAATTAGATGCCAATATCCTCTCCTGCCACTGAAGGAATGAGGTGTTCAGTCATTGTCTTGGAAAGCAAAGAGATAGTCTTGATTTTTTCCTAATCCAGAGAAAAGACATCAGGCTCTTCTGCTGCCTTTTCTTTATCACAATTGTTACATTTTAAAATGGTTGAAGTTTGCCTTTCCCATCCATAAGATGTAATTTTATTTCTAGTATTTCTAAAAAAGCTCCGAACTTATAATTTTTCTAGTGTTGCCAAACACAGGTTTTTCCCTGAAGTTTTTAGCATCCATTATAATTCTGTAACTCATAACTTTTGATTTTATTTGATTCTGTATTCCTCCTCTATTAAGATCGTGCCAATGTTTTTATTTGAATTGCTCTCTTACTGCTGTTCTGATCCAAGGTGGACTCTTAGTCAAAGTCATTGTCATTCTTGCGAGAGTCATTGTGGCTTTTTAGCCATATAATTAATGTCCTCTGAAGAATGACAGGTTTTTTCACTCTTGATTTTGCTTCTAGTGTTCTTGTTTTTGAGAAACTGTAGCTATCTCTCACCTGCAAGCCCTCCTGAGCAATGTTACTGAGCTCATCGATCCATGTGCTTTCACAGTCCCAGGCTCTGACTTGTCCTGCACCGGGCAGCACGGTCTAGTGCGAACTGTCATCTACTATATTTACCTAAAAGGGTTATAACCAGACATGGATTTTCCAGCTGTGTGAATCGTCCTCCCAAATATAATGTCAGTCAAGTCAAAGTCAAGTCAAAGTCTTAAGAGTTCAGCTAGGCTGTCTGAATGGTTGCAAGAATGAGTGGAAAAATTCTTTTCTACAGTCTTTCCCATCTTCCCACCAGTTGCTGGCTGCTACCACTTTTTCTTGTTGTTCGAGCAATTTTTCACCTCATTAGAAGGATGCAGCCTGTCCCATTTGTACAGCTGTCTCTTCTTCTGAAATGTTGTTATGTAGCACCAATATTTTCTGTCTTCTTTGGTTCATGAGGTTGGAAGGATCTCTAAGAACTTTGGTTACTTCAATCTTACTCTTTCTCAACTCTTCTCCAAAATCCATGCAGAGCTGTGTAACCTGTGTTGTTCCACACACCAGCCTGTCACTTGTTCCAAAGTGTGCCATCAAGGCTTGCCTACGACTCCTTCTGAATCTTGTCATTGCATCTTTCAGTTTCTCTCCCACAGCAGTGCAGATTGCTCAGGGTGTTACATGGTTATGTGTTAGGGCTATACGTTCTAGGCATATGCTTTGAGCAGTTGGTTGGATCAGCAGTCCTTTCCCAATGTAAATTATTTTATGATTCTGTAATATCCCGTGGTTGCTTTAAATTCATACAAAAGAGTAAAACTTATTTACACTGGTGTTGTTTTATTAATTTTTTGTTTTGTTATGTCTTTATGAAGAAATCAGACTGAGGAACATACAAATCTGCAAAGCTTAGTTAGAATAGAAGAAAATGTATAAAGTCATTAAATGCTATTAAGTGAGACCCGTACCTTTCAGACTGAGAAAATGTTATATGTGAACCCCTCAGAAATCGATTCTTAGCTTGTTCCATTTTTTTTTTTCTCCTCTCAAATTTCAGGAGCTACCGTTGAAACAACACTGGAAAATATCAGCATCAAGACAGATATGTTTCCTCCCTCTCCAAGCAAAATACCTGATGTGCATTTTTTTTTCAAGTAGGTAGAAAATACTGTTTATTGGTACATCAAATCTCTTCATTTGTTTAAAGGAAACTAATACTGTGAGGGGATAGCTTTAATCCACCTTTAATCTTTATCACTTTAATCAATATCTGGCAGATATTGATTGGCATGTTGAAGAACATCTTATGAAATCAGCAAACACTGTTTACTCAACACTTGATCTGTACAGAGTGATACCAGAGCTTTGATTCATCCAGGTGCCACTTCCAGTGTCATGTTCCTTTCCATAATTTCTCATATACGGCTTTGGTACGTCCACTTCCCGTTGCATATTTTCTTTCACGTTCGTTTGCATTTACTTTGATGTTACAAACCCAAACTAATCAAAGTTAAAAATAATTGTTCCAACCTGAACAGTTACTAGTGTGCTTTTCCTATTCTTAACTTTCTCCACAAAAAGAGTACTTCAGATTGGGTAAGAATTAGCTCAAATGTCACCTCAATTAAGATGTCTACATGTTGGTATCTTCATGTGAACTGGCTTTCTAAGCTTGGACTCTGGAGCCCCTAGGGCTATTCAGCTTATCTTAAGGCACATACCTGTATTTGTTCTACTGATTGTCTCTCTTGATTGTGTTGGCTTTAGTGATAGATCTTAATTGGCTATAGCACTTTGGATATCAACACTTTATGCGTATGTGGATACTTAAATTGCATGTCTGATTCTGCAAACTGAACCCCACACCAGTGACCCTACTTTGAGTATACTATGAACTTGTTGGAATAAGGTCCATTTTTTGAGTGCCCTTTGTCTTGTGCTATTTCAGGACAATCTGGTTCTCGGATTACTAGGCGAGGAGAGAGCCATCATAAACTCTCCAGCAGATAACGTACCAACCACAGCACCTGCCATTCTCTTTTCTAATCGTTCTATTCTGTTTTGTGGGGCAGGTTTATTCCTTGACTCAGCAGAATTCAAACTGGCTAGAAAAACAGAGCAGTTCCCTGCGTGGCATCTCAGAGCACTTTGAGATTTAAATGAAGTGGTGGAACCTACCCTGCTTCTGTTGCTCCTTTTTTTTTCCTTCCAGTTGAAAAAGGCAAAAGTGTTGTGGTAAAGGATATTTCTTCAGTATTGCAGTTGCATGAATGGATGGAGACCTACGAAAGAGCAACATGTATTTACTGTAGTGGAAACGTATTACATTTCTCCTCTTGTTTGACACTAGGTCTTCAACAGTGACAACCTCCTGTGAAAATGGCCGTGCAACTGTTGTGACAATGAGATGCAACCCCAACAAACCAGACCAAGGAGAGCTTTCTGTGCCCAGGTATTTGAGTATTTGTATCCTAGTAGTGTCAAAAAGCCTTTTCTCCTCAGGTAATCTTTACAAGACTCATTAGTAACTTTATACTTAACAGCAATGAGGAATGCTGTCTCCCTCATCAGCCACCCAGGAGGTCTCACTCATTTCTCCTAGGTGAAGGGCGGTGTGTCCATCACCTCCCAGCAGACCAACTGCTTTGTACTTAGGCTGTGCGGTGAGAGAGGTTAGAGCTTGGACAGGTTGTTCCAAGCTTAAAGCCAACCCAAAATGTAGTGATGTTTTCTTGTCTCCACTTCTCCTTTATTTCAGTCCCTTATTTTGATCTTTGGCCTCCTTATTAGAACTAGCTGGGGCTTTGAGAGGTAGTTTTTCTTCCTTGATCTACAGCAGTGGCTGTGGACAAAGCGTTTTTTTGAAAAAGAGCAACCTGTCCTAGGAACTATGAAATCTGCTGTCGCACTGTTTATGTGAGCCCTGACTCTGTCTAGTTCAAGCTCTATATGTATTTATTTGTGTGTCTTATCACTCCAGTTTGTATCCTGGACCTGTTGTACTGGTTGAGTTCAATTTGCCTGACTTTTTGTTCCCTTCACTCTGATTCAAGTGACTCTAAAAGCTTCTTTCTTCCAAAGTTCTGTTTCTGCTGGCACCTGAAAAATTGCAGAGAAAAAAACAGTAAAAGAACATTGCTCTTTTGCGACACCCTGTGATTCTTCAGAAGTTCCCCTCAGCTCTGATAACCCTCCTCTTTCACTGTCAAGGCTCATCTTAGTTTGTCTGGATGTTACTATAAAACTGCGGATAGCCCTCTCACTCATCCTCCTTCCCAAAAGTTAAGTCCTCTTCCCAAAAGCTAACAGTGTGAGAAGTGTGGAATCCTCTTTGATCCCTATTCCTCTTGGGACGGGTGAATCACGCTCACCTGAATGAAGGCAAGGAGGTATCTACTTCACAGGTGATGGATGAGTGATTGATGTTTGACCGCCTTTGGAGATGCTTACCCCAGATTCTTAGGGACCTGACACTACAGATTATGCTGGGCAACCAGCCACGATCTGTCAGCCGCCGTGTGAAAATCCTCCAGGTGTCCTTCTTGTGTTATAGGTTAAAGGCGAAGTGAGCTGTGATAACCAGTAGTGAGGGAGGAGTAACCTGCCTTGCTTTTAAAAGTGTGAGCATGGGCAGAAATGGCACAGAGTTAACATGACGTACCTTATCTCAGTTCTTGTTGACTTCTCCTTTCCCAGTCCCCTTTGATTAGCTCAGCACTCAGACAGCTATTTTCAAGCAGTGAGGTATCTGTTACATGTCAAATAATACTGCACGTAACTCCTTGATCCTCCAGACATGTTGTTTAGTATCACATGAAGTTACAGTATAAGATGAAAGAGATTGAGGAGAAAGGTCTGCCAATGCTCTTGCCATGTACATTGAAAAAAATGTTCCATACTCCAGAGAGGACAGCTGTCAGTTATCCAAATCAGGATAAGCCAGAATGGGCTTTTAGGACTGTGGATTCTTCAGTCCTTCGGATCAGGATAACAGCTGTCCAGATGACATAGAAAAAAAAACTTTAAATCCATTTTGCTGTATGGATATATTTCACATTTACGTGACCTAGCTTCCTGCATGGACTTTTGGCCACTGCATCCGTTAGGTAACAAAAGCTGCGTGAATGTCCTGCCATTGCCAGCACAACTTTCTTCCGCAGGCTGAATACAAAATAGGGTCATTACTCTTTCTTAGACTAAGAGAAGCTGTTATCTCTTCATTAACTGGTGAACATCCTTCTAGTAATTAACCATGACAGAACAAGTCCATTCTGTATGGACAAAATCACCCAGACATCATTAGAACAACAGCAGGAACCAGATAGCAGCATCGATGTGGAACAGTCATCCAGTTCAGGAGAGCAGCGATAGAGGTGCATGCTGGGCTAGCCCATGCTGGTGAAACGCTGGAGTAGTTCTGCTGATCTCCAAGGCTTGCTTCTTTCTCTTCTCTTCTCTTCATCATAGGTGAGTGAGTAGCACTCTCTGCCAGGAACTCAACTGTTATTTTAGACCTCTGACAGCCCAACATCTGTTTTCACTTGAGAAAGCATCTTAAAAACTGGGAAAATCTCTTCCCCCAGATTTTACCGTCTGCTGACTTGATGGATGTTTACCCATTTGTTGTACTTACCATTACCAATCTTCAGCAGCAGAATGTGGAGCGAGGATGCAAATCCCAGAGTGTTTCGTTACTCATAACTAAGCTTTGCTCTCCTCCCAGCTCATGTCCCGCAGGCACCTGCGATGGATGCACTTTCTACTTTGTATGGGAAAGCGCAGAAGCTTGCCCTCTCTGCACGGAGCAAGACTACCACGAGATTGAGGGAGCCTGCAAAAAAGGATTTCAGGTACAGGTCCCATGTCTCCAGGTCACATGGGTTGATTTGGGTTTAACTTGGACTCTGTTGAAATTTGGTGTGCAAACTGACATATAAGTGCAGGTACAGTTGGGAAATCTCGGTCCAGGCTCTGAGCTGTCCGGGTGCAAGTCTCATTGGTGAGGTGCTGTGTTGAAGACTCAGGGATATTTGTGCCCATGGCAGCGGGGTTCCTGGAGGAGAGCTGGCTTGTGCTGACCAGCTACGTGGGTAGGGATGAACTACTGTGTGGATTCATACATGCCAGCAAGCTATTTGTGAAGGATGGAGTGCCCAAAGGACTTCAGTCCTTTAATAGCTGTAAACGTTGGGGGCAGGCTAGGGCAGGATTCAGAATTTCAGTTCAGAAATTCATCCTTCCTTGCTTGCAGTTTTTTTGGTGCTGCCTTCTCTAGTCCAATATTAGGAAGTCCTTTCACAGGTTCAGAACTGTCCTGTTGAGCAACAGCTCCAGTGTAAGCACAACACTTTCACAATTACTGTCCAAGCAGATTGTGCTTGGTGAAGAGCAATACGGAAGAGGAAATCCTTTTGCCATGTCCGAACTTGCAGGCACACTCAAGGGGACAACTGAGTAGAGAATATGATTCCACCTAGAATCCAAACCCCTGAAGTACATGTTTTGGTTTGCTTTCATTGAAAAGAACCTTTTCTAACCTTTCTACCTGAAAACAATTTGTTTTCATCAACTCTGAATAGTTCTGTCTTTTCCTACAAGCACCTCACTTTTTGATGTTTTCTGTTTTCCGTTCGAAAGGAAACCTTGTATGTGTGGAATGAGCCAAAGCATTGCATTAAAGGGGTTCCCTTGCCAGAAAAAAGGACCAGCACTTGTGAAACAGTGGATTTTTGGCTAAAAGTTGGAGCTGGTGTTGGTGCTTTCACAGCTGTTCTGCTCATAGCCTTGACCTGCTATTTTTGGAAGAAGAACCAGAAGTAAGTACTGCAAATTGTGTTCCATATAAAAGTAAGCTAAAAGCTTGATGTAGTGAACAGAAAGACATTTCATGGACCTGATCTTATGACAATGTTGATGAGAAACACCATGTTGGATCAATCCACCAAGCTGAGGTTTCTTCTGCCAACAGTGGCTATCAAAAATGTTAGTGAGGAAAGTATAG
This sequence comes from Vanellus vanellus, assembly GCF_965231255.1. Lineage (NCBI taxonomy): Eukaryota > Metazoa > Chordata > Aves > Charadriiformes > Charadriidae > Vanellus > Vanellus vanellus. The sequence goes on from NC_138905.1 coordinate 8,800,989, forward strand.
AAAATCCACAGTAATTTGTTATGCCATAATTTCCCAATAGAAACGGCCTTTTTAACGTCCAAGAGTTTGAAGCTGACCTTAAGTCCTGCAGCAACACGACTTTCTCACGGTCTGAAGACCAAAATGATCTCTCTTCGGTCTAATTAGTCACTTTCAGCTGGGCTAAAATAAGGTTCTTGACTGTATGTTGCTTAGGTCTATTTTGGCAGGACATGTCTGGTACACACCCAAAAGATCCCTGCTTCTCAGACTGAACATACTGACTGTTCCCTGTCCCCATTGTCCTCTGCTTCCCAAATCTCATGCCATAAGTTTTCAAACATGATTCCACCTTCACGGGATTTCATCGCCCTGTAGCACATCCAGCTTCATCAAATGCAGACTCCAGTATCATGGTCCCCACCTCTTGCTGCCTCCTACCACACAGTGTTACACATCTCTCCTTTCCCTCATAGCCTCCTTGGGCAGGAGTGTGATGCAGATTCTGATAACCGACTGAAGTCAGACCTGCTGTTGCCCCAACCAGCACGCAGCTTGAACTTCTTCATGCAGGGAATCCTCTTGACCTACCCGTGGTCTTTTGGGAAGGCATGGCTCTTTTATAAGTATGGATGTCTAATCTGGAGAGCAGGAGCTCGACATATTGTTAACGCTATTCTGGTTACATGTATTTAATGACTGAAAAATATCTAATTTCCAGTAAATACCTCAGAAGTAACTATGTGGAAGGGCTGCAGATAATCTAAATTGCAAAAACCTTGAATATGGGACATTTGTAAAAAACCCTATGCCTGTCTGGCTTTGTATCTTTAGGCTGGAGTATAAATATTCCAAATTAGTGATGACAGCGAACTCCAAAGAGTGCGAGCTGCCAGCTGCTGACAGCTGTGCTATAATGGAAGGAGAAGATAATGAAGAAGAAATAGTATATTCAAATAAGCAGTCACTGCTGGGGAAGCTCAAGTCCTTGGCAACGAAGGTGAGTAGTAATTACTACGATTAGTACTAAAAATAATTATTACCTTTATTTGTTACTGGACGTGATGAGGCTGTGATTTGCACAGTGCTTTGCGCAGCCTCCCACGCACACATCGCCCAGTCCATAGACGATCCGCTGAAATCCACAGCGTGGATAATGATAGGAACTGTTACAGAGTGTTGAGTAAATGCTCCGTCTTCTGCAGAGGGATTTCAGCAGCATTCCTTATTGCATGGGGGGTGATACCTAAGAGAGCAGTCAGTGGTGGGGGGAACCCCTCTTCCTGGGTTCCTACCAGACACCTCCATTGCTGAGGCAAACACAACTATTACAGATGCAGAAAATTAACACTGGGAAGAGAGCCACCAGCCAGCTGCTGGCAGCTCACTTGGGCTGGCTTCATGGCTGTCTTGAGAACCATATTTTTGAGTACTGTAGGACTCGGTTGAAGAGGAGGCACCAGCCACAGCCTGCTACCCCATACAGCAGCCTCCTTCAACTCAGTGGGAAGCAACAGTGAAAAGCATTTTTTCCGCAGCACATGTGATGCAGATTGTTACTTGTCTGAATTCACAGCACAAAGATCTTTGGTGTCCTTTGAACATTTCTGAGAGGAGCAATAGAGGACCATCTCGGTAGATCCCACAAGCACTTTGGTGTCTATCTCAAGTGCCTTGAAGTCTATGGGAAGGGTAGTGATGCCTTTAAAGGAATCCAGCTGGGGCATCTATTACGATCAGGATAAAGGTGGATGACATTTTCCCTTTCAAATAGTTTTGCTGAAATGAGTTGCTTCAAAATAGGAAGGTTTCTTAAAAGATCATAATAAAAATTTATTTTAAAAGTCACTCTCTTGTTTCTTGTCCAAATAATATTTCAGAATGTTTAATTTTGACATTTTTTTCTTGTCTCACTTTTTTCCTTTCTGTGATTGAGTGCAATGTAATTAAAAGCTGTGTGCCTCCTTTTTTTTCCCTTACTTTTCTTTTCTCTTTGTTCTTTTACATTTTTTATTAGACTGCTGTCCTCTTTCCACACTACCTGCTCCCCAGATCTCCCCCCATGGAGAAGTTACCATTACAGAGCTAGTATGCGGAACTTCCCCTTGACCCCAGCCTGACTATTTGTCTTGCAAAATCAATATTGTTCCTTGTGGAAAGGGGCAGAAATTCAATATTAATTCTTAATTCGATATTAAGGATATTGAAAATGTAAATAAAATCAAATCACATCAAATTTTGTAGTGGTGTTGCAAAAATGGAAGTTGATTCCATTTGGAATCCTATAGGGACTGACTTTGAAATACTGATGATGGTTTTTTGTCCATGAAATGGCTTGGCTGGCCCTGCCTGAGCGTAATGACCAGTGCTGCTGGTGAGGGTCATGTTTTGCTGAACGCCTGATAAGTGTAAAAGCTTCTCTGACTCCCTTTGCAGCACCAGCCACTGGCTCCTTCCTGATTAGAAGTATAGAGACGAGAGCGTGGGAGAAGTGGCTTTTTTTTTTTTCTCTTTAAAGTAAGCTTTAGTACTTTAGTATTCAGACCACTTCAATGCCTATTTGGACTCAAAAAGAGTTTTTTAAAGTTCCTATATCCATTGTAGCAGGCTCCCTGAGTATTCTCTCCTTTTTAAACAAGCCTGTCAGATATTTCTAAGCTGGTTCCTTTTTTCCTGCTAGATAATCATAGCTGGCAAACTCAGCTTCCAGTACCTCATTAGCTTACTGAAATCCGTGTCCTGTATCCCTGCAGATAACTGGAATTTAATATATATTTCTCCAAGACAAATGTTACAGGCATCGGTTTTCATTTATGCAAAAGATGAGGAAATTCATCTCCTGCCTCATATGCATGCAAAATACAGAAAAAAATATGTGGAGGAAAACAGGGGAGAAAAAAAGGAGAAACGTAAATGGAGAGATAAAGAAAAATCTGAAGTATCCTAACTATATGTTCAAGCTTCAGGCAATGGCATTTCTATGAAGCAAAGTGTCTCATGAAGCTATTAGTGGTTTTTGAGTACCCAAGGAATTCGGGGCTAGGCCTGTAGTACAGAAAGAAATGACAGTTATTTTTAATGAGAATATAGAAGTTAAAGAATTATGAAGCTGCTTCAGATTGGAGGCTGTTCTGGTTCCATCTCTTGTCTCTAGCATAACAATACCAGGTCCTTCAGAACAAGAAATATATACTCTGCAGTAGGCTAGTGTAGCACAAGTTTCTCCTCTGCACTAGGCTGTCCTGACCTCTGAGGGGGATGGCTTTAAAGATCAGATCATGAGGTTAGTTTAGCATAGTTTCCAAACTGTTTGTGTACATCAACAAGTGTAAAAGGTAGGTACCCGAAGCAAGAACCAGCATTTTCTAGTGAGTAGTGTTATTAGGGCTCCTTCATTCATTGCTTCTGCATGTCCCATTGGGTTGTTCACACAACACATACGTCCACATTTCTCACCCTGATGCCAGACGGCCTTGGCTGTCACCTGGCAAATAAAACCAGAAAGAAAACGCAACCCTCCAACCCTGATTTTTAAGATGGCAGAGGATTTGTAGACTCTTTTTGACCTGTGGGTCTCCCAGAGGAGGAGTTGGGATGGGAATCCAGGAGTGAGGCAGTGGTGTTCACATTCACAGGCTTTGCTCCAAACATTTTATTTGTTGTAGGAAACATAGTCATAAGTAATAATAACCATAGATATAATTACCTTGCAATTCCCAGCTCTGCCTGTCCTATACTATGAGCATGAAATGCAAACTTTCCCCTACCCTCTACAGTAGGTACCGTGAACAATATATATGGCATAATTTTATTGATTTTCCAAGTTTTTTACAGAATTAGTAGTGTTCTTAAATAATAAAGGGTCAAACTGTGCACTTAATGACTGTGGTAGAAATAAAGTGAAGTCTTTGGCAAAGGCTGCTCTGGAGACATTAAGAGAAGAAATGACTGTAGTAACTGTTGGAGTGAATTTGAGGAATCCCAGTTGATAGGAACCTGTCTTTTCCATTGCAGGAAAAGGAAGATCATTTTGAATCTGTTCAGCTGAAATCTTCAAGATCCCAGAATATATGAAGAATTAATGCTGCCTTCAAAGAAACAAACCTAATTTCTATTTTTACAGGACCATATTTTAAACATATTCTGGCACACATTGTAGTGGTGATCTTGGTGAGAAATGCTTGGCTATTTAGGAGGACAGAAGACAGGAAGCAAACCAGAAAATTGGATTGCCTTACCATGTGATTGAGTACCTTGCCAAAAAAGAAAGCAGACGCTTGGATTCCATACTGGGAATGAAATTCAACTCAGGAAGAGATATACATACTGCAAATAACATGAATTTTTTGCATTCACCTGGGCATCGCGCAGGCATGCCATGTGATTTATAGGTACCTTTCATTTCCTATCACTCCTTCTACACTTATTCATAAGAACTGATTTTCAGAGAGGCCTGAAACCTCCTGCAAAGGTTGTGTATTGTCCTTTAGTAGCATAGCGATGAGTCTCTCTTAAAATCAATATTGTGAATGGTACTTGGAAAGAGTGTCAGGTGAGTTTTGAACTTTGGAAAATTCTTTTGATTTTAATGCTTTGAAGAGCTGGATGGTCTGTGTTGGCCTCTAATACAAGGGGCACGGTGTTGCACCTGCAAGTTGAACCCATTCTGATGCCCAAGTCATGGCCATCATGGTTGGAGTGAAACCTGGTGCTATTAAACTTAAATGTGTTAACTGCTGTTGTATGAATTGTAGGTCTGGGCCCATGAGTTTATAGGCAGTAAAGAGAAGGAAAGTGATACCTACAGTGCAAATTGCACTTGTCCCTCTCTGTGGAATCTTGTCCTTTCAAGGGAGGTCATCGACAGTTTCAGTACCTTCCCTTGGGCTGCCAACCAGCAAAGCCTGAACTCTGGAGGTAAAGCAAGAATCTCTGCTTCTGGAAATCAGGGATCAGCTTTGTCAGTTGGGAGGCTTATTAGAAACACTCAGACATCTTTATTCCCGGACTCATGCAAGGAACAAGGATGGATGCCCAGCAGAGCTCAGCATCTAAATGCTTTCTGCTGTCAATGCAAGTACCTGCTTTGGAAGAAGGGCACAAAATGGTGCCTTGAAAACTGGAGGCTAGGTGGACTTTTTCATAAAATCAGCCACATTATAAGCATGTGACCTTCATAATATCCACTGTAATAATTTCCTGAAATTCCCATTGAGGTTGAACTCAAAGGAATCTGAAACTTAGGCAAAAAATATTTGAGTAAAATTATGCAAGACTTGTGTAGAGCCAGGAGAAAATGAGGCATGATTCTTGTATTGACCTCTGGTCAGAGTCATATTTCCGTTATAGCAAAATTATGTGAATTGTGGAATGCATCAAACCCAGAAAAGACACATGGGCAGAAATGGTCTTTTTACTATAAGGAATATAGATTTTTGATTTTATATGACTGAGCTAGATCTATCAATAAAAGAGGGCCCACTTTTAACTAAAATTTAAATTAAACTGATTTTTCTGCACTCTAAATATTTTATTATAGTATAGATGTGGATGAAAATTTTATGAAGTTTAGATTTTTTTTTTTTGTTGTTAGGAAAAATTCAGCTCAGTTATTTTCTATCTCCAGTCAAAGAACACAGGCTTTACTCTTTTGATGGGAGATACTTCAGGCATCTTAACTGAAGTGGTGTACATTTTTTTGTTGTTCTTGAAAAGGCACTTCACTTTCCCAACAAAGATTTTTATGGGGTATTGTTGAATGTATATTAAATACACATTCCTTTTTGTATATTTTGTACCATTGCACACTTATTATTGTACATTGTATTTGTTGTCATGATGTCATTTATATATGGTTGTCAAAGGTGGTATGCTCACGGAGTAAATGGTTATGGCTTTGGGATTTCACTTCTTGGATCTTTTATGAAGAGGGTTTTTATGTTGTTGATTTTTATTCAACTAGTGTGCTGTAGCATCAAAGATATATATCTGATGGGCATTCATAAAATAAAGTGAAAATATATTTGAAATTGTGGACTTGAGGTGTTTGGTGGAACTGCAGCCTTACCTGAACATTGCAGGGCTGCAGTGGTGGGTAGAGCACTGCCATCAAATTGCATTGTCTACATCTCCTTTATTTTTTTCCCTTCTCTCTCCATATGTTTTCCAAACCATGATTACAATTCATTCTCCAGAACATAATTTCTGCTTTCATCACTGGACCCATATCATTGTAACATCAAAATGCCTTAATTTTTATGAACTATATATAATTTGACTTAATACCACAGAGAGTTTATTTGGTTCCCTTCTCTTTCCCTTTTATTTTCCAAATAATATAGAGACTGGATTTTTTTTTTTTTTTGTCAGCTCTGATGTACTTTGCTGCATAACCCTTCTCAGCTCTGCTTCCAAATGGTTTGTCATGATACTGTTGAAAACTCTTCCAGGCAATCTAATAGCATATCTGGTGCAGTGCTAACATAGTGGGATACGAACCAATACTGTAGACTTCATTTACCTTAAAATAAGAAAATTGCATTTTCCAACAATTAAGCAAGTTAAAACTGGCATATTTTGGCTGACTTCTGCTATTCTTTTCTTTCTGTTAAAGATACAGGAGAGAGGGGAAGTTTCAGTTTTCCCATAAGAGGCAAATTTTGGAAGCCTTTTAACGCTTCATTAAGAAATCAGCTGTCTGTGACCTCTTCTAGTACTCTGCCAAAATATACTTACAGCAACCTCCCCCTTTTCTCCCACATGGAATCACATCAGAAACTGTTATTTGATGCCATAAACCAATGTGAATTAGTCTGTTATGTGTTCACTTGATTAAAGGCAACGCAACACATTTTATTGCTGCATTTGCATGCTTTTCTTTGAAATCTGGAGTCAAGCAACTGAATCTCTTTGAGGATTAAACACATTTTCGTGGTGTCTCTATAAATTATTGGCAAATTAGCAGAATGTTATTGTCTCAGCTTTGACAGTGCTTGCTAGGGGGGAAAGTGCAAAGAATGTATTCTATCTTGGCTCTGATTATGTTGGTTGATGTTGGTAATATGTAATACGATTGATTAAGAGTCTAGGCTTGGGGAAAATTAAGTGTCTTAGAGCCACAATGGGAAGTTATTGAGTTGCTTCAAGGAGCTGTCATCTTTGTTCAAAGAAAGGATTAGACTGTTTGCTCTTGCAAAAGAGGTTCTGAGAATCTGTTAGGGGGAAAGTTTACAGTTTTGGTTCATCTGTCCTGCCAGAGCCAGTAGTACCCATAAAATCGAGATACTTAATTATAATCAGACAAGATTATTACCATTTAGGAGCCAGCAGTTGTTCACTCATCTCCAGCAGTGGCCAACACAAGTGCTTCAATGTAAGAATTGGCAGCTACAATTGGTGCTGACACGCCAACGGGGATGACATTTCTTCCTAAGCAAGGAATGCTCTTGGTTGGTCTGTATCGTGAAGCATGGAGGCCTTAAATGGCTATTCTTGGTAATGTAATAGGGAATGATAACCTCAAGAGAACTCTTGGGAAGTTCTGCTTGTCTTTGCTGGTGTTCTCTCTTAGTCTTTCCCCTTATATGCTTCTTTCACTGAATCCCCTTGTTTTTATTTCTTGCTGCACTTGAATGCTTGTGAACAGTACTTCTTAGGCAAGCGCGTAAGGAGATGGGAGCAGAAGTAAAAGGTCAGGGTCATCCTAAAATATACAGTGTGTGTGTCACAACATATAGTGACATCCCCAGTCACCTGGTTGGATGTGCCCGCACTGAATATGTGCAGCAGGAATGAGGCAGACATGAGAACTAAGTAGATCAGAAGCTGTCACTGTGTTTTGGTTATTTCCCTGGATGTATAGAGGTGGACCTCACCAGGAAGAAAACTCTGAGGCCCCATGTACTGTGAGGCTGGTGCTCTAACAGCACTTAAAGCGAGGTTGCGTGGATGTGTGTTTGCTTGGATAAAAGACATGCGAGAGTGACCTCTGAGAGTTTTGGTGTTATATACAGCCCATTCCTGTCCTTGCCTCCTTCCGTATTTAAAATGGCAACAAACTAGAAAGTCGTTGTCTGGCTTTCCGTTGTTGCCCTTAAAGGAGGGGTTGGTGTGTGTAGGGAAGTGGCATTGCTGGGGAGAGAGAAGCCCCTTCCTGACCCGGCCACTTCCTTAGAGGTAGGAGAAACGAGAAGATTAGCACTCCAGGTTGCCCCCCAGTCTTTGCTACCTACCCATCCCCTTCCTGTTGCAAAAACCGCCCAGCCTGGCCTTGGCCTCTTTTCTTCTTGCAGCGACAAAACTCAGCTTTGCCAAAGTTGCTGAGAACCTTTGAGGTGGCTCTGGATGAACAGCTTCTGCCTTTCATCTTGCAGACTTCAAGCATTAATGAGTAGGCAATGACATCATGGACATCAGACTGCTTGTGGTGATGAGTTAAGGGTTTGTTTTTGTCTCCTTTACTCTGAGTGTACTAATTGGGTGAAGGATTGTAGTGGAAATTTCTTTAACCAGAGCTGAGATTTCTGGGTGGAGCCAGGATATTTTGGACATTTTCTGCTGATTTTGGGGATTTGCTTTGTTCAGGAAGAACATGATATTTTTTTTTTTAATAGGTTTTGATCATTTTTCAGTTTGAAAAGACAATTCCTTTTGAGATTTATTTGGCTATGCCTGAAACCAGTTGTGTTCAATTAACTCAGGAAAAACAATCACTTGAAGACAAAATAAAATGTTTTGATTTTGGTTTTGCTTTCAAACTTCACTCAAGACTTAAAAAAGAAACATCTCCTACAAAAAATCACCCCCCCTACCTTGTTTACTTCAGATTGACCTGCGATGATCTTTTTGAGTCTTATTTTTCAGCTCAGCCAATAAACAGAAAGTGATCAGTTTTTCACAAACCCTTCTGCACTTTTGATTTGCACCATCAGAGAGCTAAGGTACTCTGAAGTTATGGCTTCTGAATGACAAATAAACTTTTCTGTATCCTCCAGTAAGGCACCACAGATGCTGAGTTAAGCCCTGCTCTCGTCCCCAGCGTTTCCCGTGGTTGGCTGCCTGCAGGGCTCAGAGCAGTGTGGCGACTCTTCAGGCTCACAGCCAAGGTACCTGGGGCTTCCCTCCATCATGCAAGGAACCGTGGTAGGACCCACTGTGCTTTGAGGTGAATGACTCAAATCTTTATATATGATGGGAGTAATAAAGAGTCCGGAAGAGTTTTTTACTCTAAAGCCAAGTTTTGCACAAATGGGAACAAAAGTTATAAACTGTTTTAAATAGAGAAACTAAAATGATGTGAGACAACATAAAAAAAAAATAAATAAAATCCCTTCCTCAGGAGATTTTCATGCTAATATGGTGTGCAAAGCCTCTGCCAGACTTTGACATTTTCCTTTTTTGTTTTGCTGTGTTGTGAAACTGAATTACTTGAATCATCAGGCCACACCACATAATCTGCATCCCTGGACATCCAATGGAAAGTAGTGAAAACCTCTTAAGAGAAAAACAAGTAAAGTACAAAAATGTTGGGAACAATCAGTGGGGCTGGAACTCCACATGTTTTTGTGTTGTGTGGTTTTTTTTTTTTTTTTTTTTTTTTTTTTTTGTGAAAAACCCTCATGTAAGTGGCTTTCAAACCACCTAAGTATTCATATCACCTGTTCAGACACAGACGGTGGGTCATTTTCTCAATAGTGCTATCAAAATTAATGAAACCTCCGGGACTGTAAGATCCTCACTTGCTATAAATCAGCTTCAGTGACACCAACGTAGATTCTAGGGGTGGAATATCATCTGACTCGACGCCTTTCTTTTCAGAGCAAACTTTGTGACCTGAGCATTCTCTGCTAGCCTTTGTTTGGAGAGATTCACCTCAGCCTAAAGTGACGGTCTGAGATGAGCCAGGGAATTGTGCCTACATCTCTCCACTGAGTACAAAGGGAGAAGAGGTTGACAATCTCATATGTAGCTATTTATACTGATAAACATTAGGTGAGGTGGATTTGACCCTGATTGTTGCTTTCCATAACATTTGAAAATAAATTCTCATTGGCTTAGGCATTTTTAAGAGCTTCATAAAGATAATGTAGGTGCAGGGACATCAGCATTATGGTCAGATATTCTGACCTTTTGCCATACTGTGAACAGCCTCTTCCTCCACAAAAGAGCACACAGAAGTCAAATGAATGTAGCCGCCCAACTTGAGATGCTTTAAGGTGCCTTGATTTAGAAAGCAAGACTCTCAGCCTGTCAAAGCTTGACCCCTGTGAGTACCAAGCACTTCGGCACTCCAAAGCTTATGAAGAGAAAGAAGCTGAATGAAGGGCTCTGCATGTAACATGGGCTGAGCAATGCCTATTTTGGGGAAAGTCACAGGGATTTTTCTATTAGACAGCTCCATGATGCAGAGACTTCAACAGCTGCCTGTATAGCCAGTCGCAGAAGTGTAGACAAGAGGTCTTTGCTGCTGGACATGTGGACGTCCAAAGAAAATAGGTATATATCTGTGAGCAGGAATTTTAAGAATCATAGAATCATAGAATCAGTGAGGTTGGAAGGGACCTTTAAGATCATCAAGTCCAACCATTAACCTACCCTGATAAAAACACCACCACTCCTAAACCATGTCCCTAAGCACCTCATCTACCCTTTTCTTAAACACCTCCAGGGATGGTGAATCCACCACCTCTCTGGGCAGCTTATTCCAATGTTTAATAACCCTTTCAGTGAAAAAATGCTTCCTAATATCCAATCTAAACCTGCCCTGACATAACTTGAACCCGTTTCCTCTTGTCCTATCACTTGTCACCAGGGAGAAGAGGTCAGCTCCCATCTCTCTAAAACCTCCTTTCAGGTAGTTGTAGAGGGTGATAAGGTCTCCCCTCAGCCTCCTCTTCTCCAGGCTAAACAACCCCAGATCCCTCAGTCGTTCCTCATAAGGTTTGTCCTCCAGACCCTTCACCAGCTTTGTAGCCCTTCTCTGGACACGCTCCAACACCTCAATGTCCTTCAAAGAACCTGCATCCTTGATTTTTGCGTTCAAAATAACAGCCACTTCCTTTGCCAGTTCAGCCCTAAGGACTTGCACCTTTCCAGAAATGTGTAAAAACATCTGCAAGTGCAGGAGAACTGGGCTCCAGAGAACTTGTACATCCAACGGTATGTATCTGCAAGTGTCTGCCTTTCAAGCCTCAGTGGTGTTGCCTTTGAAGTCAATGAGAATTTTGCTATTGACCTCAGCTGGAATGAGATCAACGGGAACAAGCCCTTAGGTAAATATGCCCAGGCACATTAATCAAAGGTGTGTTTGTTTCCTTAATGACTTTTTGGACCTGGCAGAAGGGAGGATTTCAGATTATTTCAGTGGAGTGAGGGCAGCTTTAAAAGTGCAGTTATAAAAGCCAGACTTTAAAGGTATTTTGCAATTGTCTAAGTAGCTGGTGTGTGTGTCTTGAATCGTTTGAAGGCAAAGGTCACCCCAGAGATGTGTAAATGTCTCCTGGATTTCTCTTTTGTGACTCTTTTGGTCTCCATTTCTGCAGTTGATGCAGACAAACTGAACCAGCTTTGTTTTGGCTGGAGGTATAAAACAGTCTTAGCTAATTTTCTGACAGATTTTCTTCCATCTCTTTGCCAACTTAATCTAAAACCTCTTTGTTTTTATATGCTTCCGATCTATTGTGTGCATGAGAGCATTAAGTCATGCCAAATGAGTGAACCAGTGATCAAACATTTTTTGTTAATATCTCATTGAGACGCAATTAGACATTTTCACTTTTGAAAATTACCCTTCATTTTAAGAACAAAAAGAACACTTGAGATGCTTTAATAATGTGCATTTTTTTGAGGAGAGGGAATTTATACTTGGTCCTGACAGAACATTCATCGTAAACACGTATTATATGATATGGATTTTGCAACACAGGCAGAGACCCACTCACAGATACTTGTGTACACACACCGGTACTGCGGACTTTTTATCCTTTTTATCTGTCCTGATGTCTAGAGAAATGTAATGACCTTGAGGGAGGAAGAAACAAAAATGAAACCATGCTGAAAAACTTTTATCTTTTTATTATTGGTGCCTTTACATTAATACTGCTGTTTTGTGCTGAGAAAACCAATCTGTTACACGTAAGGTGACTGTAATATATAACATAGAAATGCAGTCTAAGTTAATTACAACAAGGAGCTACAAAAAAATTTCGTAGGAAAGAAGTCACCTAACATTGCAACTGTGCTTGCAACAAATCACTCCCTTACTGCAGGACTATGCACATTGTGAACCATGGTTATTTACATGTCCCTTACAACCGTTAACAACAGAAGGGCTAAAATCAGTCTAAAAAGTTCCAGAACATCACTATATACTGTACAATCCTCAAAAATAATTTATTACACTGTTTCTAAAAAAAGGTACTAGTTTTGTTTTGATTTCTTTTGTTTTTCTGGTGTTTTCCGGAGTGCACAACATGTGCAAAATTTTGCCTAACAGTCTAAAAACTCAAGAACTGAACCGCAAGTCACAATCACAGAGATGAAGTGGTGGAGTCCAGAACTTCCCTTCCGTTGCAGACGGTCGGTACGTACATACTGGCAGATGCTGAAAGAGGAAGAGAGGGGAAAATCAACTGATTTCAGGGCGGCAAAAACCCTATGACAATGTGTAGGATTAGAATTTATGTTGGTCTGGACCATCTCACCCAATTTAACCAACATGCCCAATGAAAAGTCACTGCACGTGACTATGTCAGCAGTGGAGCTGATGGTGGTACTGCTTGTGCCTCTACAAGGCAATTCAGATCTGAGGCCAAAGCATCCTCTGCAGGAACCTGATTTCTTTTTCCTACCATTGAAAGCGCTTAGGCTGACTAAGCTTCTCCAAGAAACGTCTGAATAAAATGCACGGAATTTTTTTGGCTGATTCTGGGCCACTGGGTCTCACTTTATAGCACTTTGCATGGTAGTGTGAATTGATATAGCTTGAGTGGTGCTAAGATATCCCTGTAGAATAAAAAGTGAACCTTTGGATCTTTCGTGTTTTGTTGGCAGGGAATGCTAAGGTCTGATCCTTTGAGCTTTCGCATAATTGGAATGGACATTCCTGAAATAAAATATATACATTTTTAAATCCAGGAGAGAATCCACCTCTGCATATTAGGTCTGTGTGTTGATCTACTTTTTATTTAAAAAAAAAAACAACAAAGAATTCTAAGTACATGTTGGATGGAGTGAAGAATTTTTTTAATAACTGAATTTGAAAGAAAGATTATTTCTCACCTAATCCAGAATATTTTCTGGAATAATACCCTTCATTTCTAGGAACTCTGGATCAGGATTCAATATGCATCCTGAGGTGAGGGCCAGATTCTGATACTACATTGCCTAATATTTTATACAGCATGTTTTCATTGCTTCAGTGATATAAAATGACAATTACATCTGAGTATCAGAATCTGTTTCTGAACGTATTTGTATTTTGACTGCAGGATATATTACCATTCTGCTAAATCCTTCTGGATTTTAATTTAAAAGCAAGCTGGTTTGTCCATCTTTGGATTATCCATTGGGCATCAGGAATGTGTTCTCAGATACTCTGTGACATCTCTGCTCATGGCACCACAAAGCCGTTTTTTGAAAGATACATTAGGTTAATGATAGCAGTGACCCAGAGAAATGCGATGCCTTCATCAAAGAAAACACACGGCAAGCAGTGACTTAGTAAACTCAATCATCCAGTGTAAAAAGCAATTCATGCAGCTGACAAGGGCATGCTCAGTCTTCCAAAACTGGTGCTGGCTACACTCTCAGTTGCAGACTGGTTCTCCAAAGACGCTCAGCATCATTTTCAGAACAGATCATTATTTCTCCAAATCAGCTACTGTTTCTGATTCTTTCATTGACTGAATAAATATTTCATGGAAAACAGAACTGCTTCCACAAGAGAGATTCAAAGGCAGCTATTGGACTAACCTACTACTCGGAGGGCAGGACATATTCTTGATAAACAGGAGAGCCAAGAATGAGCCCCTGCTCTGAATTAGGAGGATGGAGTTTGATCTCTCACAACCCGGATATGTGTTGTGAGTGGCACATATGAGAGCAATCACTTGTAGGTAAAAGGGCACAGGGCATCATGCCTATGATTTTCTGAAAATTAACCATCAGGTTATGTATTCAGTTTTTAACTGGGTATAATATGGCAGCACATTGACCTGAAATTTTTATTATTGTTGTTGGTTTTGTTTCTACTTATTGTTGGCAAATAGAAAAATCAGTACTGCTCAGGAGGCCTCATCCAAATCCCTGTTCTACTGCAGTATGACTACTGGCAAAAGCATTTCATTTCTGTGAACATCAGTCACCCATCCAGAACGTTTTCAACTTCAGGGTTTTTTTGAAGTCCAACACACTGAAGAGCATGAATAGCTCAAATACTAATGTAAGTGGGTCAGGAGGATGTCAAAGTTGGACAGAGAAATATGGTGGTAGGTGAGAAACAAGTGGCCGTGTGTTTTCAGTTCCCAGGCTGCCTCTACAGCACGTACCTCTCTTGTAGTGCTGGGAGGCAGTTATTAGCTCTGCTCAGTGGAGTAAAGCGTTCACACTGAGTACCCAGCTCTCTCTGAGACTGAACAAAAGCTTTTACTTTTCCTTACAGACTTTAGCAATGTTAATTGCTGGCCCTGCAGGGCTCTGAGTTTCACGTTGTGTCTTACAGCAGCAGCCAAGGGGTTTCCTGAAATATTGCTTTACCTCTATTCTGCCTTGCGTGGAGGCCAAGAAAAAATGTGTGACATGAAGTCTTGATTTGGCTGCAATTCACGCTCTTGATCTCCTATTTCCTGGCTGTCCCTCATTTTGCTTAGATAAAGAACCAGAGGTAAAATGCAAGAGCCCGGCACTGTTGTGGGCACCTCGCAGCATGTCTACATAGTCAGGAACCTGCAGATTCGAGCTTGCTCTCTGTGTGCCGCTTCCTCTACTCTTGCTCACAGCCGGACAACTGTGAGTTAATCATATATAAAAGCCATATATCATGGCTAGTTTGGAGCAAGGCCTGGGAAAATAAATTCTGAGAGAGAAAATTCACCAGCTTGGCTATAAACAGTAGCTTCAATTTATTTTTGTTTTCTGGCCCCTTTTGGAAGACACCTGGAGGAGCCCAAGTCTATGTGTAGCTCTCCATGAAGACATAACTTGGATGAACAGCACCTTCTGGGTGTAAAAGCTCAACCTAAATCACGCAGGTGCTCAAATCAGTCCTGAACTCCCTGGAAAATCTTATGAGTGCGGACCTCCTACCTTATGGGAATACCTCTGCCAAGCCCATAAAACAGGCCACAGGAAAACTGGGGAATATTCTGATGGGGGAAACACTGCAGGGGAAGCAGAACTTTTGCAGCACTCTGCCAAATGTGAATTTTTAGATTCAAATAAATGTGTACGGATATATATGTTCCAAAACATGTCATATACCTAGATACACATATATCCTGCCTCTTTTTGGCTTAAATCTACATTCTTTTGTAGTCCAGGCTTCAGCTGTCAAAATGATCAAAGCTTGGTGCCTCTAAAACAAGTTTCCTCGCTTAGCAGCCAAGTATTCACCTCTATTTGCTTTCTGCAGAACATGTAGCAAAGACGAGGAGCTGTATACACATGACTACGTGAGGGGCTCAGTTCAGCTCTCATGGCCACACTGTACCTTGTGTGTTGACCATTGACTCAGGCCCTCCCTCCACCGCTCAGTTTAGGGATGTAGTTGCGATACACATTTAGGGCTAACACTTAACACTACCCAAGAGTATCATGAGTGTCACTTACCTTTTCTCGTAGTGTTTGACCAGTTTTCATGGTTCAAGAAGCTGTGTTAAAAACTGTCCGTAAGTCACTTGCTGTTCATGACCCACTACACTTATGGCATTAAGGACTGATGGAGTAAAGAGGTGGTGGCAGCCCTGAGATGCAGTGGAAGTGGGAATCCCTGGAGATAGGAAACACACTGCCCATTCGAGCAACATGTGTACTCCTGTCCCCTAAAGCTCTAATAATGAACAAGAACTGGCTTTTTGGATGTTGCCCTATAGCTAATTTCCATCAGTCTCATATTAAGCCATTTCTGACTGTTGAAAACACCATCAAGACCAAAAGGAAAACAAGCTGACAGCCCCGGGACTGATGAGAGGAATATTTTAGACATGGATTAGAATCAGTCTGGATGACAACATTTTTGGTGGTTTATAAATGACTAAGCAAATAATTGTCCTAGATGAAAACTACAGGGCTTTTTCCATTGTATGTGGTGGACCTTTTAGTCCTGCTTCCTGGTGCATGTCTTGCCACGGTCTGAAAAGACCAGCAAAGACAAGCAGCCCTCATTCAGCTAAGTGTAAGCAGGAAAAGTAAATGACTGGGGCCACCTTTCTAAACAATGAAGTAGCAAGAGATTGTAAGTCTGGATATTTATGCTCTACCAAATGTCTTAAAGCTATTCATAAACCTGAAAAAGTAGGCTTTTAGTGTAGAGATGTGCACTGAAGATGTCTTTCAGTTGCACACATGCTTGCGCACACATGCATTATCCAGCTGTTATAATAAAAATATAAAATTCCAAAATGCAGTCCTGTACAAAAATATTCATCAATCAAAATGATTTCTGACTAACCTTATTCCATAGTATGAGAGAATTAAAAAACTTGGAAAGATGACTGGTAAAAAATTCATAAGGGATGAAAATAATCTCATAAGATTTACCATTTCATCAAGGGACCAAACATCTAAAGGTTATTGGGAATCCCTTGGTCTTGCAAATCCAGGCCTTTGGTAGTGCTCAGCAGTCTGGGCACTTAGGGCCATCTCATCTCTCTTGGTTTAAGTTTTCCAAAACAGGAAGGAGATTTGGGTTTCTGGTGTCAGGGTTGGATGAGACTGACTTTGATGAGATGGGGAACATGCAGAGCTACGTGGCTGCTCTCTTGTTAAGGGACCCTGGGCATTCACGACACAGTACGGTTTGGGAGTGGGGTGGGAGAGCCAGAGGTGGCTGGGACCCCTTTACCTCCTAATCCCTGCCAATGTGATACACAGCGGGGTCCCAAGTTCCTTAGGTGTTCTGTCTGAAATCTGAAGTGCCAAATTTTGAAATTTAGGTCGTACTCAAAAACCTGAGGCTACGTTAGTGTGAAGTTGCTGGCAAGCCTTGCTCTGTGTCCCCCCTTTCCTCTGTTTCCTGGTCCTTGACTCTTACTAGCTGTAATGTGCTTTTTCAATTAGCTTTCTGGTTAGGTGTGCTGTCTGCAGAGCTCCATGAACAAAGTGCTATGTTCTCCCATCCTTGACTAGTTAAGCTTGACAAGGAAAAAAAAAAGAAAACAAACCATACAGGTGTTTTTTTTTTTTTTTTCCAATCCAAAAAAATAAATCCCTAAGAAGCTCAGCCAGAAAAGGAGCGACAGCCTCAAATCAAAATCACAGATGTGAGTCTGCTTGGGATGAAGAGACTGAAGACGAAGGAAAGGAGGGAGGCAGAGCAGATGAGCCGTCCTTGCGGCAGAGCACTGATTGCTTCTCCTGGCTGTGGCACTTCCAACGGGTATTGCTCACACTCTGCATACAGATACAGTGTATGGCATCCCTTGTATGCGTTTGCTGCAGACTTGGAGCCTTTCCTTATCATGCAGGCGACAAGAGCCATTGAGAGCAGGCTGCATTGTGGCCCAGGTCCTGTCGGCGTGTCATTTTGACAGGAATACTCCAGGGCAATCTGTTCCCGTCGCTGCTGCGAGAGTGACAGCGAGCGACGGGCTGTACTTGCTTTGCGCAGTGGGCTGGAGTCAGAGCCTGCCGAAAGCTTTCTGCTGACTTCCGTGAGCTTCAGAGCGGGCTCTGAGCCGATTCCCATGGGAGGGGGATGACTTTTTCTCTCCAGACACAAGTGAATTGATGCTTCCATGGAGTACACAGCCCAGCCTATAAAGGTCTTTTGGTTGCTGGTAAAAACCCCATCTTGTCTTTACCCAAACTCACCACAACCCCACATCCTCACAGAGAGGTGGCAGTTTTGTTACTTACACTGGGAATAAGTGGTCCCGGTCCCACTGACACTGAACCTGTTGAGATGGAGTCTGTGAGTGACCACGTTCTTCTGGGGCTGGAAGAGGATGATGTGCACCTTGGGCGCGAACAAGCAGCCCAGCACAACGAAGCCGCTCAGACTCACAGAGATGCACATGGTGGTGGTTTGCACCTAGGAGAGAGCGGGCGCAGAGCACTGTGTTTCAGTATGGAAAGCTCTGAAATGCAGGATATTAGAAACATTATCATACAACAACAGGAACCACAGTCCTGGGGGTCTGCACTGGTACGGGCTGGCTTGAACATCTGTAGCATCCTTGTCTTCCACAATCCTAGGATCATGTGAGGGAGGAGCATGGTGCTGATGGTGCCCTGCGTATCTGCATATCAGAGGGAGCTTGACTGAGAGTGTTCTCCCTCAGTTTGGCACAGAAAGGATAGTTCTGCTCTCTTTCTCTCATCTGTCCTGCCCCTGATTTCTAAATTGATCAGGAAATCCTCTGGGATGGCTGTCATGCAACAACTGGGCAAAGACGGCCACAGTGGAAACCAGCTTGCCCATACCGTCCTTTGTTTGGGTTAGCATCAGATAACTCATGTAGACCATCCCTTTTAAAAATCAGTTTAGCCTCCAGCTTCAATCTTAATCAGAGAACCTGAAGAATCCCTTGCAGGAACATAGGTGTGATTTGGAGTAAACGTAAGAGCTGGTGACACTTGTCAGACTGGGTCTGAAAGGTGCCCTGACTTTGTGACAGAAGTTTTTGGGCTGAGAAACGAACTGTTGTAAGGCTGCAGGATTTAGAGTAGTTGCCTTGGGGCATTTGTTAGTGCAACTTTGCTGGCACTATCTTCCTTCCTTTTCATTCAGTGGTATAACTAGGTGCCAGTTTACTGCCTCATTTTCAGTTTATATTCTTTTCTTCCAAGCAGATTCCTTAATTAAGATGTTGAATTAAACTGCTTTAAATTCTACTGCTTAATTCGAATGATTATACATCCAAGGCTCGTTTTTCCTTAGTTACACTCCTGCGGTCCTTGGAGATTAGCCCTCTTCCATGGGAATGCTTCTCATATCTCCTTGTCAGAAATAATTGGTGCAAAATGAAAAATAGAGTAGGGAATGGACTTTGTTGCTTTATACATATACATAGCGCACCAAGTGCTTTGTCAGCACTGAATATAATTAATGTGAGCATATAACAATCACAATTTACCCAAGGTAGATGTGGCAAGCACCATGAAAAGGTGCTCAGCTTTCACAGGGTGAGGGAACGTGGAAGACCCTACAGGGACAGCATGGGAGAGGGACACCTTAGTGTTTCCAGGTGCACTTTCTCCTTCATTTCTCTGCATTTTATCCACAGGTCTCCACAGAGGGTTCTGGGTGGGTCTTGAACCAGTAAAACAGGACTGGGAGTTTTCTTATAAAACAAGAATAAATGAGGGTAGGACTTACTTCAAGGTAAGTCCTCTTCACTAGCAGTGCCCTCCCCTCCCCCCTGCTCTGCTAGGGTTTGTGCCTCCTGGAGCAGCTCAGCTGTGCCGGCATAATTATGCACTCAATCAATGAAACAATTTGGGTTAAAAATAGCCCCATCCCATAGGGTTTCTTTTAATCCAGGTCACTTCAGCGGTTCGATGTGTAACCTGGCTTCACGGGCAGCGGTGTGCTGGCAGAAGGGAGGCAGTCCTGCGAGACCAGGCAGGAATGACTGGCAGGGATGCAAGCTCCTTGAGCAAGAACTATCCCGAAAGAAAATGCAGGGACAAAATGTCAAAACAGTAGGAACTTTGGACACCTGATTTCATTATAACCAGTTTAACACCCAGACTTTTCCTTCCTGTGTTATTGCTGCATTTCTTAAGCATTTGTCTAAGGTGATAAGGCTGAAAATTCCCTTAAATGTGCTAGATACCGCGGCTACTGTGAATTTATGTCATGTATGCTTATTTATTCATATCAGATTTCATTGTATCTTTGATTCTGAAATCAGTGTGGATCTCTACATGAAAATCAATGGCATCTGAGAAATCTATCTTTTCCAGCAGCTTTTCGACAATGCATCTAAGAGTCAGCCACCAAACACAATGGTTTGCACAGCAGTTTCTGGCCTCTGCTTTGGGATCTTCTAGACCTTCTGGGAACAATTTCTGGGATCATTGGAGGACTCTTGGGAACACTTTAAAGAATGTCAGGGTGCCTTGCTGCTGCTGGTGGGAGAGGATTGCTGCAGGATGCTGTGACTTCTAGCAACATCCAGCAGCTCCTAAGGAGCTCTGTCAGCTGTCTTGGCCAGCTTGGAGCTTTCCTCTGAGCTGACTCTTGATTAGGCAAGGTCGGGCAATCTTGTTGCAGGTGCTGGGAAGAGCCCTCTCTAAGTGCTGGACAGCTAAGATGTTCAGCTGTGTGCAGAAAGGAGCACAGAGGAGGGCTAGAATCTTTGATGAAGGTTTTGTTTGTGTGCAGAGCAATGGAGGCACCACAAGGCACGGTCCTCAGTGTCCACGGGGGCAACTCTCCCTGTCATTTCAAGATTGACCCAGACTGATCTCCTGAGGGAGGATACAGCTTTGCAGCTTTGGGGCTGCAGGGATGCCCAGGACCTCTCATGGGGGCTGGGGTAGTTGTTGTCCTTTTCTGCAGATGTGGAGGATTTTTGTTGACAAATTAAGGAGCTACAGGAGGAGGTCAGCAGACTCTGCAGCATCAGCTAAGATGAGAAAAAGGTGGACTGGATCTTCTCTGACACTCTACAGGTACAAGAGCCTGGTCTGTACTGAAGAAGAACTATGCAGCCTATGTTTGTTGAGTTGGGAAATGGAGACTGCCATGATGATGATGAAGGCTGGAGGTCTGTGACTTGTGGCAGCAGGCAGATGGATCTTGCTCTACTTACTGATCTGCAATTACAGCATAGGTCAGTGCCCTGGTAGCACGGTGAGGAGAGGGACTTGGACTCTGTAAGAGCAGCAGGAGTGAATGGAGCTCTGGCCGGCAATGGGTCTTGAGCCAGCTGATAGATTATGGGTCAGGATTAGCGAGCAGACCAAAGTGGACAAGATTGTGGTGGGTGTCTGCTATGGACCACATAATCAGGAAGAGTAGATGAGGTCTTTTTCAGACAACTGGCAGAATTCTCATGTTTGCAAGCTCTTGTCTTCTTGAGGCAACTCAACCACCCTGATACCTGCTGGAGAGACAACACAGCAGGGCAGAGGCAATGCAGGAGGTTTTTTGAGAGCACTGAGGTCAACTTCCTAAAACAGGGGATTGAGAAACTGATGAAGGAAGATGCTCCACGTGGTCTTGTACTTACAAACAAGGAATAACTTGTCAGGCGTGTGACAGGAAGGGAAAGCTTTGGCTGCCACAACCAGCAAATGGTGAAATTCAGGATCCTGAGAGGAAAAAGCAAGGCAGAAAGTAGGATCACCACCCTGCAAAGCAGGTTGACCTGTTCAGGCACCTTCTTGGAAGAATACCATGGAATATCGTGCTGGAGAGAAGAGGGGTCCAGGAAGGCTGGCTGTTTTCCAAGAATTGCCTCATCCAAGCTTAAGAATGGCCCATCCCAATGGGCAGAAAAACAAGCAAATATGGCAGGAGGCCTGCATGGCTGAGCAATGAGTGGCAGTAGTCAGTATGGATTTACATGAGGGAAATTATGCTTCACCAACCTGGTAGACTTCCACAGTGAAATGACTGGCTTTGTGGATGATGAAAGAGCAGTTGATATTACTTATTTTGACTTTAGTGAGGTTTTTAACACTGCCTCTTATAACATCCCATTGACAAGCTGGTGAAGTACAGGCTAGATAAGCGGACAGTGAGGTGGACTGAAAACTGGCTGAACTGCTGCTCTCAAAGGGTTGAGATCAGTGGCACAAAGTCCAGTCAGAGGCCAGTCACTAGTTGTTCCAGGGGCTGATATTAGTACCAATGCAGCTTAACACCTTCATTAAGAACCTGGATGCTGGAACAGAGTGAACCCTCAGTAAATTTGAAGATGGTACAGAACTGGGAGGAGTCCTCGATACACTACATAGTTGTGCTGCCATCCAGAGGTACCTCAACAAGCGGGAGAAATGGGATGATAGGAACCTCATGAAGTTCAACAAAGGGAAAAGCAGAGTCCTCTACTTTGGGAGGAACAACCTCAGGCACCAGTACATGCTGGGGGCCACTCAGCTGGAAAGCAGCTCTGAAGAGAAGATCCTGAAGGTCCTGGTCGGACAAACAGACCATGAGCCAGAAACTTGCCCTTGCAGCAAAGAATGTGAATGGCCTCCTGGGCTGCATTACAGAGTGTTGCCAGCAGGTCGAGGACAGTGATCCTTCCCCTCTACTCAGCACTGGTGAGACACGTGGGCTGCTGTGCCCAGCTCTGGGCTCACCAGTACAAGAGAAACATGAACATACTGGAGGAAGTGCATCAAAGGAGATGGAGATGGAGATGACTAAGGGATTGGAACAACTGTCATATGAGGAAAGGCTGAGAGAGCTGGGACTGTTCAGATTGGAGAAGAGAAGTCTCAGGAGGATCATACCAGTGCGTATAAGTACCTCATGAGGGGAGAAAAGAAAAAAGAGTCAGACTTCCTAGCGGTGCCCAGGGACAGGACAAGAGGCTGTGGGAACAAACCAAAATACAGGACATTTTGTTTCAACATAAGAAAACTATGAGTATGGTCAAACACTGGTACAGGTACAGGTTGCCCAAAGAGGTTGTGGAGTGTCCATCTTTGGAGATATTCAAAACCTGACTAGACACAGTCCTGAGGGACCTGCTGTAGGTCACCCTGCTTTGAGCAGGGGAGGTTGAACAAGACAATCCCCAGAGGTCCATTCCAATTGTGGGGAGGAATGCCATCCAGAGGGACCTGGACAGGTTGCAGAGGTGGGCCCAAGCCAACCTCATGCAGTTCAACAAGGCCAAGTGCAAGGTCCTACATCTGGGTTGGGGAAATCCCAAGCCCAAATACAGGCTCGGCGGGGAATGGCTGGAGAGCAGCCCTGAGGAGAAGGACCTGGGTGTGCTGATTGACGAAAAGCTCAACATGAGCCAGCAATGGGCGATCACAGCCCAGAAGACCAACTGTATCCTGGGCTACATCAGAAGAAGTGTGTCCAGCAGGTCAAAGGAGGTGATTCTGCTCCTCTACTCCACTCTCGTGAGGCCCCACCTGGAATACTGCATCCAGCTCTGGAGTCCCCAGCATAAGAAGGACATGGACCTGCTGGAGCGTGTCCAGAGGAGAGCCACGAGGATGATCCGAGGGCTGGAGCACCTCCCCTACGAGGAGAGGCTGAAAGAGTTGGGGCTGTTCAGCCGGGAGAAGAGAAGGCTCCGGGGAGATCTTATTGCGGCCTTCCAGTACCTAAAGGGGGCCTACAGGAGAGCTGGGGAAGGACTTTTTACTGGGGCATGCAGCGATAGGACGAGGGGGAATGGCTTTAAACTGGAAGAGGGCAGGTTCAGATTGAACATTAGGAAGAAGTTTTTCACTTTGAGGGTGGTGAGGCACTGGCACAGGTTGCCCAGAGAGGTTGTTGAGGCCCCATCCCTGGAGGTGTTCAAGGCCACGTTGGATGTGTCCTTGGGCAGCCTAGTCTAGTGGGAGGTGTCCCTGCCTATGGCATGGGGGTTGGAACTCGATGATCTTCAAGGTCCTTTCCAACCTAAACCATTCTATGATTCTACGATTCTATGATTATGTGAAGACATGTTGTGCATGGAAAAACCCTACAGCTGACCTCATGATTGAATCACCAAGAGCTCCACTGTAAATCCTTCACCCAGAAGTCCTTTTGCTGGTAAAATTTATTCAATTCAGGGAGAAGAGAGTGGTCGTGCCAATAAAAGCAAGCTTAGTCTAGCAGAAAAAAAAACCATGTATGTACAGGAGGCATAACTATACCATAAACCCTTCTCAGAACAGGGAAGGCCTTAACCAAATAGCAGGGTTATTCGGTGGGTGAATCTGTAGGACATACAGTAATACGCCATTCCAGCATATTTAACACGCTGTCTGGCACCTGTCATACAGGGAGATTTCTGGTTCAGTATTGGCAGGGATGAATATTATGTTCAACTACTTTTTTTTTTTGTTTGTTTTTTTATCTACTAGAATGAAGTAGTAGTTAAAATCTCTGGGTACATTTCCAGGAGCTCACTCTTTTTTTCAGAAGCATGAGTCCTAAGCAATGTTTGTGCCTAATAATAAAATCTCAAGCCAGTCAACATTTTTTTTTTCATTCTTACTTTTATGTTTCTAAGGTTGTTTATTGGTGATGCCACTGGTATTTGTCTACATTAGGATGGCACAAGTTGATTCAGAGTCAGTATGTAACACTGCACGGAAATGAAATATGGGCTTTTTAAAGGAACCCCAGAAGTTTAGATATCTAGGATGAGATTTTCAAAAAGCTCCTGACATGTCATGAAAGCATCCAAAAAGGTGTCAAAAGCATTTTCTGTCAATTTGGTAGGACTCGAGTTGGTTTATTTGGAACCTTGTATTTAAATTAAATGCCTACAAGTACTTCTGAAAATCCCACTCAGGCTATAAGGCTGAAAAATGCTGCTCGAGCAATCAAGTCATGCTCCTCTTGACCATTAGTGTCTGTGCTGCCCACTCACGTGACTGTCTGTACTGATATTACCCTCCTTCTATGTCTGTGTTCCTGATTACTTTGGGTGTCCGGAGCTGTTCCCCAAGTGCCTTCCTTAAACTTTTCCTTCATTAGCTTCAATCCATTACTCGCCATTCTAACTCCTCCTGAGACTGAATAATCCCTTTCTCTCGTTTTGTTGCCTTGAAATTATTTATAGCCTGTGATCACGTCTCCCTGGGTTTACTCTTGTCTAGACCAAATATATTTAGCTCTTTTACTGTCACTCTGTGTGCCTTACTGCGTCGTTTGTTATCAAGCCTTGTTTTCTTGAGGTTTTCAGTACGTTTCCTTCAGCTGAGAAAAATAGTACTAAATATACTGGTCACACCAAAAGTATGTTAAATGACGTTATTAGTTCCACAGGTTTACATGCTATTTTATGTACATACTACTGGTAATAATACTTCCCTAAGCTAATCTACCTTTTTTTGGGGCAGAGAGCTGAATTAATTCAGTGCAAACTACTGTAAAGGCCAGCTCCAGCAGTCACTTCTCACATCATAACAACTGTGAGATTTCCAGTGCAGCAGATCTGAATCTTTTTCTGAGGCAATTTCCTTCTGTCCAAAAATACGATTTTATTGAACTTGAAGCTTTGCAACACTATGTGACAATTTAAACAATTTAATGCTTTTTTAAGTTTGTTAGTGAAGGCTGAGCAATATTTTCTGCTCAGTAAGGTATGTGCTTTATTTCCTACGAGGTGCAGAAAGAATAAAGTTCTATATTCAAGCGTAATCTTTGCCACATTTCTTTTTTTAAACAATCCTGTTTCATAGGAAATTTTGCAATTCTTTCTTTATACTTTTTCTTTGGAAGAAAAGACTGTATTTGAATGGCAGATCCTTTTGCAGAAGGAGACTAGCTAGTTCAGTTTTTAATTTAAGGCCCACCTCCACCAAATAACTCATTATGACTCATTCTAACTCATGATCTACTGGGTTTTTCTGTTCGTATACTGACGTACCAGTAAGAACAATTAATCCATACTGTATGCCTCTATCGCAATCAGACTGATAGTACTAATTCCTTCCACCTCTAACTGTACATGGTCAGTTTGAAATGAGACCGTCTGTCTTAGAAATAAGCTAAAATTTGGTAATATGCTTATGTGGACATTAACATTGAAACAGAGCTTGTTTGCGAGGGATCCAGGGGACAAAAGAAGTGAAAGAAGCTTTTAGTGAATGACGACACAGTCCTTTAACGTGATGCACATGATTTATGGAAACAGATATCCAAAGACTTACTCTGTAGTCACTGGATGTCACATAAAATATGGGGAGAAAGGCCAGCCAAATGATGCACGTTGTGTACATTGTGAAACCGATAAACTTGGCTTCGTTGAAGTTCTCTGGACATTTCCTTGTTTTGAAGGCATATACAGTGCATAAGACTACGAGGATTACATCATATGTTAAGGAGATTAACATACTGGAATCTTTGACATTGCATTTCAATATGACAGTCTCTCTCTTCTCTGGAAGAGTGTACCGCCTGGTGCCAGGGGCTTCCAAGATAAGCCACACGGACACCACCACAATCTGTACCAAAATGAGACTCAGGCAGATGAAGACCTGAGAGCTGGGGCTGATGAACTTCGGCCTTTGAGCACCGTTCTTTACACCGTCAAATATTCTGGCTATGCAGTTTGTTTTTGTCAGAAGGGCAGAGTAGCAGACAGCGAAGGAACTTCCTAGCCCCAAACGACGCAGGGTGCAGATAGCTGGAGAAGGCTTGGCTATGAAGAAGAAAGTCATGCTGTAAGACAGGAAGACCCCAAAGAGTAATATGTAGCACAGTTCACGGCCAGAGGCTTTGACCAGGGGGGTATTGTTGTGCTTGATGAACACTGCAATGACCATAAAAGTACAAATAAAGCCCAGGCATGCGATGGTAACCGGACCTATTGCCCAAGCATCTTCCCACTTGATGTAGTCTTCTGGTAGGTCGTAACAGCCAGTCAGGTCAGCCGTGGGCCATTTTCCAGGCCCACAGTCCGCACAGGTAAATTCATCAGCCAGGTACTCATAGGTTTCACAGGGAATACAAATCCAACAGCAGACGTCTCCTGGTTGCATATTCTTCATCTCGTTAGGAGCACAGGGGTCACTGCACTGGGAGACAGGGACAGAGCTCCTGGACCAGTGGATAGAGTCTACCTCAAGTGACAAGGTTTCTGCCCAGTGACCAACCTTCACGTAGGAATATCTGCCTCCAGTGTATTGGAAATTGAACACATTGTATCGTCCTATCCCATCTCCATAGGCATCAAATTTGACCATACTGTCGGCGGCATTGGGAGGGTTGAATGGAGCTGTGAAAAAAAGAGAAACAGAGAATGTTATTATCAAAACAGTAGATGACATTTTTCATCATTTTGGCAAGCACAGACACCTGGAAGCTTATAGAAACCTATTCAAGTGTCAACAGGTAAGTTGAGAGGTCTGTATCTGTCTCGGTTTTGAAATGTTTTTGCCTTGTTTGAACTTGGAAGAAGAAAAGAACTCAGATAGTAGAACTCTATTTCACTTTAGAGTATGAGAAATGTTTGTGAATGTGGAAAGTTACATTAGATTAGCAATGTCCTTATTTTTTTTGGCCCAGATACAAACGAATTCTTCAATTATTTTCCCCAGTATGCACAACTGCTGCCTTTCACATTTTCTCTTGAAAGAAAGAGGTCTGCTTCTAACTGAGACTCAGCACTATTTGGTGAAATTTGGTTGTCATGATATAAGGAAATTTAAATGATCAGATCAATAAACATCAGTTTTGAGTCCAAGAATCTGGAACCTAGTTGAATAGAGGATTTGGGGCCTACAGGAGAGCTGGGGAAGGACTTTTTACTAGGCCATGTAGTGACAGGATGAGGGGAAATGGCTTTAAACTGGAAAAGGGCAGGTTCAGATTGAACATTAGGAAGAAGTTTTTCACTTTGAGGGTGGTAAGGCACTGGCACAGGTTGCCCAGAGAGGTTGTTGAGGCCCCATCCCTGGAGGCGTTCAAGGCCAGGCTGGACGTGGCCTTGGGCAACGTGGTCTAGTGGGAGATGTCCCTGCCTATGTCAGGTGGGTTGGAACTCGATGATCTTCAAGGTCCTTTCCAACCTAAACCATTCTATGATTCTATGATTCTGTGATTCATTTTGAGGATGATGGAGAAGTAGCTATGAAATCCTCAACAATTTCTTAATACGTCTTTTTCACTTTTCCTTGTGTTGAAGGAAATTTTGAATCCCATCTATTCTGCTTCAATTTTACCCGTTTCTGATATTTCTTGTCTGATCTGAGGTTCCCAGCATGTGCTGCTTTGGTCCTATATCTTGTTTGGGGAATAGATGAAAAAAACACAAACTGAATCTGTGACCTTTTGTGAAATCAATTTTGTAACACCTCCAACTGGTAAGCTCTTGAGAGATTTTGTTTTTTCCTCCAGCTGAGGTTCATGCAGGGAAGGAAGAAATATTAAAAATGTAGAAGGAAATTGCATTTACCATGTGATTTATTGGTCGTTTGCTGGAGCATCAAAGGTGAACAGCTTTATAGGCAGGAAACAAAAGGGTGTTTTTTTTGCCATTGATGAGAAATAAAGGTGATTTCTTTCCCCAGTGTCTTTGGTTACAGAAGTGGTTCTACTGTCATTGCTGGAATAAATCTTTTTCCCTGCATCTGTGCCCATACTGTGCTTGAGCATGAGCAATATCATATAAGGATGTAATATCTTCCTCTGTTTCAGCCTCTAGATACTTTGGATTTCTTGCAGTAGATTTATTTAGCTTCTATAAAGCACTGAGGCCAAATTCTTTCACCATTATTCCTACAGAGCGTTACCTTATTTTGCAGTACTCCCACTGAGGTCAGTAAAAAGGACAGTGTTTTTTTGGCACAGATGCCCTGATTGGAGGGTTGATGCATAACCTGCACCACCTCAGGCACTGGAATTGGAGGGCATTTCTTTCCCAACTTTTTTCTTATCTTAGGGGAGGGTCGAAAGATAATTTATGTCCAGCTATAGTCTCGTCTGGGTTTGAGCCAAGACTGCCTGTTCTTATCCCTGCCCTCTCCTGTGCTTTACCACCTCACCTACGTCAATTGTTGGACAGCCTGGGTTTGAAGGATTACAGACTAGGTCTGGGTAACCCAGGAATGCGTAAGAGGATTATTTTCTTTTTCTTCACTGTTGGCATCTAGTTGTACCGCTGTCTAGCCTGACAGGACCGCTGAGTGAGCAAAAATTAAGGGCAGCATAATACTCCCTCAAATGGACAGTCCTCCTGGAAATAACATGCTTTAGATTAAACAGGTAGCTAAATTCAAAATATAGGTCAACAAGAAGACTATTAAGCAGCTTCCCTTCTCTGCCTCCTCCTCCTCACGCACAGGCATGCAAGCTCTCTCATCCAGAAGCAGCATTAAAATGAAATCATAATGCAGCACTTAACAGCTCTTCAACAATGTGTTGTCATTGCCGGTGTCTTATTTCATTATTCATAACACCTATACAGATTGTAGAAGCTGTTAACACAGCAGCCCATTTTTAAGAGCCAATTTATTCCCTTCAGAGTGATACAGGCCAGCTCCTGAGGTGGGATGAGAGCCTGTGACTTCTACTGGCACCAGTGAAGCTGCAGGTAAGCAAGACAAACTGCAAACTGGTTGCACGGCTTATCATCTGTCAAGCGCATAACTTCACGTGCACGGGTACCCCGGTGCAAGTTACATGAGGGTCAGAAATATCAGCACTCTTCAGGAAAGAGTCCCCCCCGTGTAACATCTTTAACAACTTAGTTCTGATGGAATATTTATCACTTAAATAGTGCAAAGTATTTGCCTTGGACTTCGAAGGTAGGTCCAGAAGGCAAAGCAGGTAATCTCATGTACGGTTTAGCTTGAAGCTCAAGTGTATGTTGCCTTCCATGGGCTGTTCCCACACTACAAATACGAAGAAAAGTTTTTTGTAGGATGGCATGTTTTAAATCAATCACATCTTGTAGCTTGAAACATTCATTTTTAGTGGCTACTGATAGAGGAACATAAATCAAGCTCCTTCAGATGAATAGGGTGAAGTCATTTAACCAAACAATGATGTATTAAATTATAGTATGGTGAGCCAAAGCCTACAAATGAGCCCACTGGGTGGCAGCAATTAATATATTCACTGGTTACATAGAAAATCATGAAGGCATTTTAACCAATATTTATCAACATATTCTAAATCCCGTAGAACCACTTCCAAAATGTCATGTTTTCTGAAAATATGATCTAATAAAAATCATAAAAATAAGATGCTTCTAGGCAAGAAAGTAGTATCATAAGAAAGTAGGATTTTATTTTCTAGAATAAAAAGAATAATTTTTGCATATTGGTAGATGATTTTCCCAGAGATGATGTCAGGCCATGTCATAAGTTACTTTGAGAATATTTTGTAGTTGAATTTCAGTTTTGAGAGTAAACCTACAATTTTTATAACAGGTATTTCTGGCAGGTCTTTTTCAGAGTTGTAGTTAGTCTGTTTTGGATCCATCTCTTGGGAGACGAGAGACAAGACTCTGGGTCTTACCATGCTGTTAGCTAAGAGGCTATTTGAATCACAATACAAACTGTCTCCTTTGAGCAGTCTCTTTGAATCTTCTCCTCCCTTTGCAAGAAGCTGGTGAGGGGTCTGGATCATGAGTCTTATGAGGAGTGGCTGAGGGAACTGGGGTTGTTTAGCCTGGAGAAAAGGAGGATGAAGGGAGACCTTATCGCTCCCTACAACCACCTGAAAAGAGGGCATAGTAGGTGGGGGTGAGTCTCTTCTCCCAAGTAACAAGTGATAGGACAAGAGGAAATGTCCTCAAGTTGCACCAGGGAAGATTTAGACTGGGTATTAGGAAACATTTCTTCACCAAAAGGGCTGTCAAGCATTGGAACAGGCTGCCCAGGGAAGTGGTGCAGTCAGCAAGCCTGGAGATATTTAAAAGAGGTGTAGATGTGGGGTTGAGTGGGCTGAGGGACATGGTTTAGGGGTGGACTTGGCAGTGCCAGGTTAATGGTTAGACTTGATGTTCTTAAATGTCTTTTCCAACCTAAACGATTCTATGATTCATGAAGTAAATTATCCTTATGCAAAGCTGTTATCCAAAAGAAATTCTATAAAAGAAGTTATCAAGGAAAAGAAAGGATAATTAACAGTGACTTAAAGATAAACCAGCGGTGCTTTGTCTTGCAGCAGTTCAGCAATGAAGATGCAACAGCAGTGACATTTATGAGAAGAGGAGAAACACTCAGGTAAACAGAGTGCAGAAGACAGAAACCTCTGGAGCCACGGTGCCGGCAGCTCGCTTCTGTCAGCTCACTGAAGAAATCCTATTAGAGGAGAGGATGCCATTGTGTAAGTGGAGGACAAACTCCTTTAGCTTCAGATAAGAGAGGAAAGACTGTGTAGTTTTACTACTGGTTTAGTAGCAGATATGGATAAAAACAAAACATACCTTCATAGCTTTTATATAGTGAATTATGTCATTTTGTTTCCATCTTCCTATGGTGGGATCATCTGTTCCAACCATCACATAACTTACTAATATGTGCTTATGTCCTCTTAGAAGCAGATGAGTTGCTTTCATTTCGAAATCTTTAGTATTTTTGGTGTCAGTGATGTACAGCTCTTGGTGACATGGAAGAATTCAGAAAAAAGTTCTGCAGGGGGGATTTATTTTCTTATTAGTCAAAAATATTTTTTTAAGAGGTTGTATGGGAAATCTTTTTTGAAACGCCTCTGATTCTGCACATTGGCTCAGTTGGGTGAAAGTGCTGCAGGATCTTTGAACCAAGGATGAGTAGACGAAGAAAACAAAGCAGTTTTAATCCTAATTAGGCACAGGGAAACTTTTAAGAGACGGGGCAGCCTAGGGAAAGATGAGCGTCATCTTAACTGGCTTGGAAACAGGCTGAGTTTTGTTTGCCAGCAACATCTTTGGGCCAGGAAGGATATTTTGCATACAGAGTCTTGCATGTGTCTGGCACAGAGCTGAGTGTGTAGATGTTGTCTTATAGAAAATACCATCAGTAACGCTTCCTGGTAGGAATGATGACAGGTATGCCTACATCTGAGAACATCCTTCATATCCAATAAAACACGCATCTGTTCTCTGCTCGCAGAGTGTATTCTTTCAAAACAAGGTACAGATCAGAGGCACAGCTCACTAGCTAGGAGGCAATTCATTAATAACAAAGCTTGATGAAAGCTCTGCAGTTTTTCAGCTCGGCAGTTTGCAAAGCTGTGGGATTTCATGCTGTTCAGAAAGGAATGTAAAAAGGACTATTGTGTGTACCAAAGGCACCTTCTTCAACAGCTTGTTGGTCCCAAAGACTTTCAGCCAATGGACTATAAGGAGATCATGATTAAAAAGAAATGCAAGTATAAAGAGGGAATAGGCTGGAATTTCTGAACAGTTGAGTAAAACCTCTTTAGTCTCACTAGATGGTGCTGCAAAAACTCTCAACTTCTGATTTAAGACTGAGAAACAAGACATTTGTTTATGTAATGGGAAAAATATAGTTTTTTTTAATGCCCCCTACTCCTTCCTGTTACGTATCCTGGGCAGTGCCTTATTAAAGCACTGTAAGGAAAAGCCTTGATAATAATACAACAACAGGATATGGCGTGTTTGTCCAACGGGCTCATCTGCGTGTGTGATGCCTTATCTTAAAAAGTATCACAGAGGGCCCTGAGAACGCATATATCTGTTCGTTTTCTTTTATTTTTAGCTAGATACGGTTTGTTGAGGTCAAAGTGACTTATTTCTGCTTGGCTGAACATTCAGACTGAGTAACGGAGACCTGATGCACCCACTCTTCTTTCTATCTCGGCATAACGCAGCTGGTTTCACACCTGATTGGCTTAAGGGACACTGAAATTTGTCAATTTAAAAGTTAGTATAAAGAATGCTCAGATTGAAGTGTCACTAGATTGTACCTCTCCACAATTAATAAATAAGGAATGGGCTTAAAATATCAGTTTTCACAGAGACAAGTAGTCGCTTTTAACCTCTGCATGACCATTTCTGGGTATGTTTGGGCTGTGTACGGTATTGTTTCTTCTCATTCAAGAAACATGAACAAACCTGTGAATGCCTTATCCCTAGGCTTGTCTTCAAAACAGCTTAGACAGGATATGATGGGGAGGTCCGGTACATGCCAAAGTGTAGAATCTTGAATGGTGTACGGCCATTTTGTGGGAGAGGCACAGGATCACACCTGATTACGACCACCCCTGATTAGTCTTCTTCACCTGTAATTTTCCTATCTGTGTGTACAGATTTACCATTCAGCTTTGTGGCTCCTCTCTCAGCTTAGGAACTCACTTGCTGTAGGGAATTTTAACACTCGTTGCAGACCCCCACAGGGTTTGCAGTAGTCAGAGACAGCAAGGTTTCCCCATACCCAGTTGCACAGTTCTATCACACGGGTATCTGCACATGGCTTAGTTATCTCGAGCTCCTGTCCTACGAAAGAGAATGCATGTTTCTAGGGTTCACCTTACGGTAGGTATCTGGGTAGCTCAGTTGAACTGTATCTGTTTGTTTTTTTTCTGCTGACCACAATGACAACGACAAGCGAAGATGCGTCTACAACAGAGGTGTCTGAAGCGAGGTGAGCCGAATATCACCCAGGTGGCTGGAACAGAAAGGCTGGCAGCTGGAGCGCCAAGTGACAGCAACTTGTACAAGCTCTCCGCAATGCATGTGCGAAGAAGGGGTGTCTCTTGCAAGCTGTCTGCACAGGCTGCTGCGGCTGCTGCGGAGGCTGTCGGAGAGAACAGTCCAGGAGAAGACTCGTGTGGACACTGGCAAAATAAGCTAAGAAGGATCCAAAAGATTAGAAGAATTCATGCACCTTCTCATTCTCCTCAGCCTGGCTGAATGCAGAACTCCCTAGCTACCTTTCCTGTGAAATGTTTGCCTCGAGCATAATGTTTTACATTTTGAGATGTGTGTTGTCCCTTTGCTTGTGTGGCCCTTGGGCATATGTGTGGTCTGTAGGACTCGGGGAGAATGAACTAAATGCTAAGGTACATTAAGGAAATATGAAAGGAAATATTTCCTTTCCCTGCATCAAGGAAATAATGAAATCACTTTTAATTTTTTAAGGAAATTTGAGGAACTAAAAAGGGAATTTCTGATTTCTTAAAGGTTTTAGATTTTGATACATGGAGGGCAGAAAGCATGTAAATGTTCTGTATTCATTATATTTCTCCTTAAAAATACAAAAGATATCCCCTGAAATTAAGAGAATTTATTGGACTTTTTTGGTTAAGGTTGCATCAGTCAAACTTTAAAATAATCAAACATTCATGTAAAAGCATGCAAGGTGTTTTTCTTTTTTTCATATATCTGCTAGGTTGATAACTGATATGAATGCTTTGTGAGATTCCAATATAGCGTTGCCTTTTGATTGATACCATTCTTTTAATTTAAGATTATCCACTTTAGGAAATGGCTGGCACAAGAGGCAAAATGCATCACGGTAATATATGCCAGCAATCAACTTGCAATTACAAAGGAAATTAAACCATGACTTTAAACTGCCTTACTCCTCCCTCAGGCCAACTCTTTATTTTGTAAACAGAAGCAAGGGGGACCCAATCCCATTATAAAGAATTATGGCCACTGTTAGGGTGACAACACAAAAGCCTGGGAGCTGGAGCTATAAGTTCTGCACTGGCCTTTGGTATCTCTTGGAGTGTTCTGGTCTGAGAAAAAAAAAAAAAAAGAGTTTGCTAGTGGGCTATCTGCCAGTTGCTGATCATTCAATTAGCTTTCAGAGCCTGAGGTTTTGGCTGGGGCTTTCTGCCAGTCCTGGGGTTATGAGTTCCCTCTGTCCGATTTGGACATCTGGGTGAGAGACGTTCTCATTTAACCTCAGCGTTGGGAACTGATGCTGGGCCTTACCCCTCTCTTCTCAATGTATCTGGGGTGCAGCTGAAGGAGGTTGAAGCTGTGTTTTAATTTTGCTAAAATTAACTTTTGGACTAAATTAGGGACTTGGTTATTTCACAAAGGTGTGAACTTTTCTCTGTTTGGAGGCTTCATTCCATGATGTGCTAATTCCACCCCCAGACTGCCTCTAGTAGCTGACGGCTAAGGAAGTGTTGAATACCTAATAATATTTTTTGTCCTTCTTTGTCAGCCTGAAGGAAATATGAATAGATTCAGTTATTAAGATATTAAAGGAAGTTGGTTAAAACATTCTCTCCTCTGTAGGGACTTGAGGATTAGAGAGGTGTTTCCAGACAGTGCTCTGAATAATTTAGTTAGATAGTTTGCCCTTAGAGATCAGAACCAAATGAACCTTGAAATAGACCCTCTGGCTGTTATTTCCTAATTGACCTGATACGAAGACACTCCCAAATCAGGTGGGCTGACATAGATTTAATTATTTATAATGCAATGCTACTAATAGTAATACTGTAGCTGTGATGGTCTAAGATTCAAGAAACCTCAAGCTCGTAAGAAAGGCAGTATTTTTTATTAGACTAGTCTATGGAAGGAAGAAGTTCTCGGGCTTTCAGGAACAAGGTCACTTCATTAGGTCATCAGAAAAATTGCTCAATAAATTTGACCTTCAATTATTTTGAAGGAAAAGCTCTGCTTCGACTTCAGTATATCAGTTTTTTTTATTTCCTGCTGGAAACACAATTTAACTTTGCAAACAGCCTCATTACTATCCATTTGCAGAGTGATTTCTGAGAGCTTTTTGTTCATTTCTTTAAAAGTATATAGTTTAGAAACACAAGATCTGATCAAGATGCAAGACAAAATAAGGCAAAGAGATGTTATGCCAAAAGCTTCTCTGTTTTTTCCAGATATGTGGGCAGTTTAATAAAGGTATTACCTCTTCCTACAAATCTTATGACTCTATGCTATTATTTTTGTTATGAAGCTACTGAAAATGCTCAGCAATCACCCTACAAATTGCTAATAATGAGGCAATTTGCAAAATGAAATTCTATTTCCAGTATGAAAATAAAACCATAAGTAGTGAATTCTAAGGAGAGCATCTTTTTGAATTAAATGAAGCACTACTTGAACCTTTTGTGGAAAAAAAAGGAGTTGTAGGATGCTTCAGAGCTGGAATAAAGAAATGCTATAGTGAAACACACACAGGAACTTTTATGCTCACACATATGCAGTTCAGTTACAGTATTTGGCTCATCTGACATAATGTTGGTGGAAGACAAAGAAGAATTGGAGTTCAGCTGGAAATGTAAATATTTCAGACATCTTATGGTGTGGGATTCAGTTTTCCATATGAATGTAGTATGTGCATGAAAAAAGTGGCTTATATTTCTTTAACTTAATTAGGGTGCCTACATTGGGAGTGTAGTTTTTTTAAAGAGCTCCTATAGTCAGAGCCACTCCTCAAAGGTGGGCTCTGGCTAAACTGAGTTGCCGTCAGGAAGGTGGGTATCTTTCTCCATCGATAGTTGTCCAGTTATGAGACTACGAAGTGAGTTGTGTCAAAGAAGATATGAAATCTGGCTGGGTTAAATTTTGGCTGCTGATGGAGAAACCATCAAACTAATGTTTTCTGTAAGGCCCACCACATGCATTAAATGCGATTCACCTCCCTTTGTAGAGGTTCGAGTGTGGATTTTCTTTTTACTTATTTCCGTATAATAATGTGATGGCTAGAAATGCACCTCTACTAAAACGACAGGTTAAGTCAGTATTCAATAGAGTATATCTCATGAATGACCAAATGCTGAGTCAGCCAATTTAGAGGGGAAAGTGGGCTACCTGAAACAACGAATTTCAGTAAAAGGATAGTGAGATAAAGGACAAGAACTTCTGGCTTTTCAGTTTATTCATGTGTATCACACACCAGCTACAAAGGTAGCACGTCACCTCTCGCAACATCATCAATGTTCACTGGTGTGCATTACCCTACAACATGCAAGCTGCGTGTCCTATTAATACTTGCAAATTCTTCTGCTCTCAGGAAGAAAAGATAAAGCTGAGAGCACAGAATCATTTTTGCTAATGTTTTGCTCCACTGAACCGGTTCAGCAACAGCAACAGCAATCACTGGACCTCAGGGGAAAATATAAAAAGAAAATGTTGATTTATTTGCCTGTTTAATGGTGGAAGCAGAGACACATTGATAGCCTTAGACTGATAAAGTGTTTCAGAGGTCTAGAAGGGACATTAACAGCACTGCCCCAAACCTTCGTTTGACTTGAGATATTTTCTTCTCTAAAGAGCATTTAAAGATGGGCTTTTTATTCTTTCAGTTACTGGACCATTAACTAGCCATTAGCTATTTATTCAAATACATGTGCAAATGTAATAGAGGAAATTTAAAAAACTTTTTCAGCATGTTTTTGTCAGTTCCCAATAGCAGCTGCATACAGTGTCTTATTTGCCACTGTCTGGTGGAGATATGTCCTACCAAGCTGGCATCAAGATGTTGGAGCAGGTGGAGCAGCTGCTCCATCCATCAGGGCCATAGATAAATACCGTGGAAAAACTCTACTTTCAGAGAAGCTATAGATAAAAATTATTTATAGGGGCACATGGTGTATAGTTATTTATGTCAAAGGAATAGACTTGGAAGGGACCTCGAGAGCACAACCTTCTCCTGTTACAGGCAAGAATGTCATGGCTGCCTAGACTAGACAAGTCCAGCAAACCCATCCCATACACTTCTGTATATGATCAAACATTTTTTGTAGCAAATGTAAGACCTACTGCAAAAGACAAAGAGCCACAGAGAAAGTGTTCCCACAGGAAGAGAGTGGGAGAGTTCTGCAGCAGAAGCTCAGGAAGATGCTTGAGGCTTCAGAGCTACATACAAACAGGCAGCTACTGATCACTACAGAAATTCAACCTTGGCAACAAGGGAAGATTGTTTTTAGGACACAATCAATAGAAAAAAGAACACGTATACAGCCTACGCAGAACATCCTGTGTATAGTGAAAAGATAAAAGACATAACAAGAAGCTACAAGGACAGTAACGGCCTCTGCAAGAAAAGGAACAAAGGGAAAACTGAGAGAAGAATGACTCTGGGACTGTCCCCTGGTTATGGATGCTGCAACTCATCAGAGCTGCTACGTAAACACCAGGAGGTTCTCCCTCCCCTTCGGTAAAAAATGATTCCTGCTTTTTGATTTGCTGTTCACTTTTTGCAAATGCAAAATCAACAATCATACATCAAGAATTGGGCTAAGTAAATTCAAATTTTAAAGAACAATGAGTGAGTGCTCTTGTAAGTGTGTGTGTGTGTGTGTGTGTGTGTGTGTGTGTGTGTGTGAGTGTGCATGCCTGTGTGTGTGTTTTCTGATCCAAACCTCCCATATGACAGTGTGGTTGATACTGAGTCATGGAGTCAAAGTGATGTCAGATGCAGCCATTAGGAACCATTGTCCACCCTGAAAGTCCATACACTCTCAGCTACAGAGTCACACGGGATTTCTGTGGCACATACATTCTGTGTGAGGGCTTTGTTCAAGGCTGTGCTTTGCTCAGCTTTCTCACACTAGTAGTTTCCCTGTTTCCACTAATCACGGTGCAAGTCATTCCCTAGCTAAAACTACAGTTTTAGCGGAGCCTAAAGCTTAGCTGAGCCTCGTATTTCAGCCACAGAAGTGGTAAATATTTCTTACGTACAAAGGAATTGCTGCATTAGCTTATTCTGTTGTCCATCAAATTGTCTGGAATCTGTGTACAGCTGCAAATAGAAAAATGTACTACTTGAAACCTGTATTGAATTGAAGAGCAATTGCACATATGCATTTAGAAAGTGAATATCTCTCATCCTTCAAAAGTACTTTTGAATTTCTTCTGTAGGAAAAGTGCTAGATATATATGTGCCATTAGTCTAGAAGAGATGAGATGATTCACATATTGGCAAGTAGAAAGATGGGCTCGTAACAAGAAAAGCAAAACTGTAGGAGATGAAAAGTGGATGCAAGACTGAGGGGGCAGGAGCCTTCAGAGTGTGAGGTACATTAACCTCTTCTTTCTATTTACTGGGTGTTTTCAACCACCATTCACATCACCCCTGCTTTTGGCTCTGTGTTGTTCATCCCCCACACTAAGGAGATGGTGAGTTTTGGTGTGGAGACGCTACAAGCCAACTTAACGATCTTGGTAATTATTTTACGATTTACATGCCTCAAGTTTAAGGACTTGTATACGGAGATATCATCATTCTGGCTTAGTGCTGAACTCCTTTGCATCCCAAGAGTGAGCAGATGAGTTGATGTTGATTTACTGCTCCATGGTTGGAGCAAGGCGTGAGAAAGCAAATCAAGGGATCGCTCCTGTGCCTAAGTCATGCTACAGTTAGGATTCTGTGGATATTTTTGTTAGAAATTTCCCTGCTTCTGATACCCTTGTGCATGAATATGTGTGTTCTTCCCCCTGCTTTGAAGAATTTTAGTATTCGTTGTATTCACCGGTTATATCCTCAGACAAAATACACTTTCATGGCAGGGAGAAGGAAACAAAAGGAAATGACTCACCCAGATAACAGCAATGAAATATCTTTTTACATTATATTCTGTATCTGCTAACTAAATAGCCATAAATATTGCAGTGATGCCAAAGAAGACATTCTCTGAGATGCTTTCAGAGGTGTTTAGAAACGTGGTTCTCACAGGTGAGGAAATGGAAGAACACACTTGTTTGCCAGGTCCAGCCAGTTTGTGGTTGACGGGAATTGTGTAGAAGGTCAGGGTGTGAAGAGTACTCATACGTAAAAGGTGTTTCTGCTCCATGGAAGTACAGAGCTGGTTACCTGTTGAATCACTGTTTAGAAAGTAGGTGTGATCTACTGGCCTGGGTAATTTTCTTTGATAAAAATACTCACTAACACTTGCATGAATAAGAAAGGTAAGTTTGTGATAGGATCTGCAAAGCCTTTCAGTCATTGCTCTGAAACTTTTGCCCAAAGTGCTTCTTTTGATTCATAAAAACATTTACACAAAGGTTGTGAATATTTGGGAAAAACGTGTGTTAGTGCAAACATTTACACAAGGGATATTTTGAGGTTGGGCTGAGTTCCTTTCTCCCTTTGAGACGGAGAAGCTTGCCTATCACTGAGCTTGTTCTTTCTGCGCTGGGAGTCAGAAATGGGCAGAGACGAGCTTGAAGGGAATAGCTCAGGCTTTGCAGAAAGCTAATACGGATTCACATGCTTGTCTGGGCTGCAATTTACCGAGTACAAGTCCAGCAGTCAGCTGCCTGGAAATATGCCACATGGAAGTGATGTAGGATTCAGACCAAGATCCATGTCTATATCGCGGCACCAGGCTGGGCTGAAGGTTAGTGTCATGTTAAGGCAGCTATATCGGCTTGGTACCAGATCCCATTTAGTCAGTGTTAGCCTGGGAATACCTTTCACTGTGCTCTATTGGGTGAAGCAAATGTCTGCCAGGAATGTAGTGATATTAAGGTTATTTCAGGAGAAAAGATACTTTTCTACGGATTATGCTTTCAGTTCTGCCTTTCTAGTATAACTATTAGCTGCCAACAAAAATAGAGGTTTGGTAAAAAATAACATAGCATGTAGTTATCTTTGGGATTAAATGTCTGGTTTTGTGACTTTCTGTAGTTTCCTTCACCACCTTTTGAAAATGTCATTTTCTCTAGGACTCACTGGAAGTCCAGGGCACACCTGGATTACTCAAAAGAGTAATTTATTTTCCCAATGTGCCGCACTGTCCCAGTGTGTCCCTATGCAATCTCCTCTTGTCCTCGTCCTCATCCTCATTAACACTGCCGTGGTCGTGTTCTGAGCACGGCCTCTGCCTTTTTCAGCCCCTACGATAGCACCTCTGCATGCAAGTAAGATTAACTGAGATTACTTCTGGAAGTGCTAAAGTGCTCTTCCACAGGAGGTAACTGAGCAGAATCTGGTCCTCCCATTGGCTTTTCAGGGCCAAATTAGATACTGACATGTAAGGGGCAGGAATCCTGAACCAAACTCTTTTCTCACAGATCTTGTTCTTCCAGGCCAGAAGGAGAAAGAAGCAGACCTGACTTCTCTTCAGTTATGCGTGGATGCCTCTCACAGGTAAATCTGCATGATGAATAATAATATAATCCCATGGTATGTCCCGTGTTGTCCTCCTGTCGTACAGACCAGTGGGATTGGAAAAGTGAGCGTGCACGGTTGGGGGATGAAAAGACTGTTCCTGCTCCTCCGAGCACTTTTGACTGTGCAAACCCTGGGTGTTTGGGATTCACAGGGCATTTGCCAGTGATACAAAAGATGAAATAATAACTATCATAAAACAAGCGGCAGGCAAACACAGAAGTCTGTGGCTTAAAAAAATTAGGTTACTGAGCCTTCTGTCTCTCAAATATGTGATCTGAAAGAAAATCATTGCTCAGGTTTTCAGTCGTGTGTTTGTCCACAAACACAATGTGTCTAATCTCACCCTCATCTACACACCTGCATGGGCGCAGCACAATCTAGAGATTTATAAGATGCCAAAGGGCCGGCTTGTTAATATGACCAAAGCAGCTGACTATAAATTACATGGGCTATGTAACTTTGTATTCCGTTTTTGATAGTTCAGCTGAAGTGGTGGGTTGTATAAATATTCAGGTAGAGGAAACTGAGATGGAGAGCTGTTTGCCATTTTAGGGATGTCAAAGCACCTTCACC
This sequence comes from Vanellus vanellus, assembly GCF_965231255.1. Classification (NCBI taxonomy): domain Eukaryota; kingdom Metazoa; phylum Chordata; class Aves; order Charadriiformes; family Charadriidae; genus Vanellus; species Vanellus vanellus. The sequence continues at coordinate 8,842,383 of NC_138905.1, forward strand.
TAAATACGCTGCTATAGCAAGTTTGGGGTTATGGCTGGCCTGCGGTTTCTGTAGACTTTCCAGGAACAGGGTAAAGGCCAAGGGCAACATACTTCCAGAGTCTTCCTGAGGGCTATGAAGAAAAGTTGTTGCTGCTCTGTGTCCTGCCAATGCTGCGTTTCCCGTCTTTTTGTCTATGGGAGCTCAGTGCCCAGGTCAGGCAGAGGAGTGGTGACGGTGGGCAGTGGTGGCAGTGGTGGCAGAAGGCAGAAGTACCTTGTGCCTGAGTCAGCTGGGAAGCAATGGTCCAGCACAGCTTGACCTCTGCTGCTGGAGCTTGTCTTGAGAGGTAAGAACACAGTTCAACCTCTGCTCCTGCCCACTCAGGCCAATTACTGTTAATTAGTATCAAATGAAAGAATGAAAAAGAAGCATTTTATGATCGCCTCTGGCTAGATAACAGACAGCATTAACAGGTAGGTCACTGACCTGCCATCACGGCGAGACAAGTATTAATGAAGATTTTATTTGGAAGTTCTGCCCAAGGGATGACAACATCTGTGTCCTGCTGCCAGCCCAAGTATCCAGCTTACATGGTGCACTGTGTGATACACAATGCATCCGGGGTCCAGATCAGCTTGTTTGCCATCATGACACCTCAAACCTAAACTAGGGTGTGGAAAGGTTCCATAGTATTTTAATTTCAGCCAGTTTAGATCCGTAAAGCCCTGAGCAACTTGGTCTGATCTCGCAGCTGACCCTGCTTTCAGCAGGAGGTTGGACTAGAGACCTCCTGAGGGTCTTTACAGCCAGATTTATTGTTTAACTTTATGATTCTATATATTATGGATCTATATTATACATAATTAAATATATACATGAAAATATGCAGGTATATAAACAAAGTACATAAATATATGAATCCACACATATTAATATACATATTAAAAGCTTCAGGAAGGGGTAAGCAGAGATTTCTGTCCAGGAACCTCTTGGAGGGGTAAATTTACTCAAAGGAAAGGAACTGCAGATTCACATCAGCAACTAGGTCTGAAAAGAGTCTGGAGGAAGGAGAAAGTAAATGGGGGCCGTCAGGAAAAACAGGCTGTCAAGATCCCACTACAGCTCTGTGTGTGTATACCAATGCAACTCTAATATAGAGAGAAATATGGGAAAATACTGCACAGGTTCAACTGTTCATCTGCTCTGAAATAGCAAGCCTCAAGTGCGTTTTCAGAGACTGTCCCTTAGCTGCTTCCAAGGTTTTAAATTCTATGACATATTTGTGGTCCCAGGAAAAAGGCAGTAATTTTTCTGATAAATCCTAGACATCCTTTTCATGTATATTTTTAATGACTGTCTTGGGGAATTTGCTTTTGTTTTTTGGGGTTTTATTTGGGTTTTTCTTGGTTTCATTGGGTACAAATCCATTATGTATTACACTTTTAAAACTTTTATGATTAACAAGGTATTAGCTGCCTCCTGCTCATGAAAGTTTTACCTCCAGCTGAAAGCAGTGTTCTGGTTTATTTTACAAATAAGCATCACAAGGAAGGCCAGCAGGATCTTACAGCTGACTCTCTGAGTGCTGGAGGCGAAGGGGATCTGACCTGATGAGCAGCAGCTCATTGGGTGAGATGACGAAGTAGAAGGGCTGTCTGCCTGGGGTATGAGCTCTAGCTTTAGCCTGCACATCTACTGACTGGTACGCCCTGGCTTTTGAAATTTCTGCATCCCTAATCTGCTTGTGATAGCAGATGCATCATTTGTTGGTCTGTGTTCCATGCAAGCCTGGCAGGACACTGAGCTTCGAAGTGGGCTTTTGACAGGAAATATTTATGGCTAAATCACAGAGCAGGGACCATGCAATGTTGCTGTGCTCAGAAGTGAGGTGCCATCTGCCTGTTGTAGACCATGGCTTTTAAGATCTTTCCTACTTGGATGGAACAGTTATGATGGAAATGGTCCATGAAAATATGCTTCCACCATGGAAGCCACTAGTGTTCAAGAGTTAATGAGAAGACGAGCTTGTGTTTCCACTTCATATTATTTGAGTCTTGACTGGGGCAGAGTGGGAAGGAAGAAAAGAAAGAAAATAAACCACACAGAAACTTAGGACCAGGCAGTTTTGTCATAAAGTCCAGTGGATGAAAGGGGACAAATCAGACCTGACTTACAATCCTTTTCTCATTTTGAGTAGTCATTCTGTTTTGCCACAGGAGAGGATTTTGCCCAGTATAAGCTAGGTTTGATGGTATAGACTTTGCTGTAGAAGATCTGGATTTCTGACCTTATATACAGGGAGGGACATGGGAGTGACTCTTGTAGCTGTGGAGGAAGAAAGGGGTAGGAAAAGTCACTGAGTACTATAAACATATGTGTTGCCTAAAAATTTTGATGATCTGTTTTCCAGGGTTACTAGTTTAGCCACATTTCTCCTGCCTTTTACTGTGGAGATTCAGGAAGCTGCAGAAGACAGGTGGACATGCATACACCCCTAAATCCATCCTCCCTCTGGCCGTACATTCCCAGGCCAGACTCACGGCAGCCAGTCCTGCGATGCCATCAGCCCTGCTGACTGTGCAGTGGGAAAAGCTGGAGCCCAGTCCCATGCCCTTGGGTGACAAGGCTGTCATCCTGCACAGCCAGCGCAGCAACCCTGGGCCAGATAGAGCTGGTCCTTGAATGTCATTGCTGCTCTTGCTCACCTCTGGCCAACCTGGAGCCCAACACCCCAGAGGAGCAGCTACACCAGGTAGCAAAATGCGGGGCACAGCTGTGCAAAGCTGTCCCAAATCCTGGACGCCCCTTTCACACTGCCCATGCTAAAGTTCACTGTCCTGGCACATGTCAAATGTTGTGAGGCTTGCAATAGCGCTGTGGGCAATGATAACTCTGCTTTTCTGTGTCATCCTGGTGTCTTAAAGGTGCTAAAAGTGTTAGCAGAGCTGGTTGCTGCACTGGCCCCTCCACCCCTCTGAGGGCTGGAGGCTTCTGGTTATCTGGATCTCTGCCTCATGTTGGGCTTCATCCCTCCCAAGAGTCCCCTCCACAGGCTGCCCTCCACCGAGCAATAGCTGGGTGCTGGAGAGAAGTTCAGTTTACTCTGTGCTCTCTCCCATGGAGCCCTCTACTTCTGTTTGGCACTTCTTTGTTGTTCTGGCGTACGAGCTAACAGCCTCTTGAACCAGCGTCTTTATCAGCAGAAGAGCATCATGATACAGAACATCAAGTGCTGCACTTGTGCCCTCAGGAGGGAATGTAGAGGATGGGAAGATCAAGAAGATGAACCAGCCTATATCTCTTTGAAAGGCCAAGCAAGCACTGAGATGGAGTGAGTGTGTTTATCTAGCAGGTGGGCTTTGCATTCTCAGATCCTGCTGCTGGAAATGGGAATCGGCCATAGATGTCTCTTTTCTCTCTTACTGAAAGGGTTCAGGATATCACGATATTTGTCATATACATCTTACTGACATGCAAGAAAATGGCGTGCTTGGTGTACCTCACAGACAATAAGGAATGAAATCTCACCCTGCCTTAGTGCCACACTGCAGTTCTATGGGGTTATTTCAATTTAATGAAAAAGGAAAAATAGGTAGGACCCCAGAGATATTAATAAAATGCCTGTCACACAGCATGTCAGCAGCAGCGGCAGGGTGAGTGCACAAATCCTGGCCTGTCCTCTGCTGCAACCCTGCTGTTGGCTGGTCCCTGAGTATTTCCCTACAGATGCCATTATTGCTGTGCCTGAGAGTTGCACTTCAGGCTTTCAGCTAAACGGCAAGTGAGAATCTTAGTTGCTTTATGCTCCATCTGTAGTCAATAGCAAGAGATGCAGGGGCAAATCGTATCTCACGTGGGCTGAACCACACTCTGTAGGGGCTGATCCCCTCCATTAACTGTAATCAGACTAACCAAAGCTAATTGGGGTGCGTAGGGTAAATGTCTAAAATTGCACAGTCCCACACCAGTGGTATAAATGCACCCTATCATTTACTCAGACTGGTGCGTTTGAAATGCACCATCACCTGTTCCTGGAAACTCAGAGAATACATTCAGGACCATTTGTCAGGTTTCTTTGGCGGCAAGCTGCAGGTTTGGGCACGCAGCGCTCATCTGTTTGTACCTCAGCTTTTCAGCAGAGGGGTCGTTGCTTAAATAGCTGTTTGTGTGTGTGAATATGGTTATATCACTGTTATTCTCTTTCTTGCCTGCTTCCTTTTGGTGGGTGTGGATCCCTACCGAGGCTAAAGAAGAGAGAAAATTCACAACCTGACGTGGCTGCAGTCTAGCTGATGGGCTGGTAGCTTCCATGCCATCCTCTCTCCCTATCCTGGGGATACGCTCTCACAGTTGGGGTTGGAAATAGGAGAACATCACTGATCAAATCTACCACGCAGTGGTAGACATTGTATTAACAACACACTCAGAGACTTTCTTCAAACAGAAAAGAGCAAAGGTGAATTCTTGGTCCCATGGAAATCAACGACAAGACTTGTATGTATTAAAATTTCACACCTTTCTGAAAAGAAGGCGGCATGGGAGATTTGCTGATTCTCCCACTACAGAAAAATCACTCATCTGCTTAAAAAGTCACTGACATTAAAATATAGATTTACATCAAAATGGAAGACCTGATAACAAAGAAGCAGGGGATGAGCAAATCATGCTGTAAGTTGGTAACAATATATATGGAACAAAGCCATTGGAAAAGAACTTGACAGGTGTTTTAATGCTTCAAATTGGAAATGAAAATTAACTGAAAATAAAGCTCTTCAGAGTTGCAAAGATTTCCATGTTGATTTTAAAACCAATAAATTTGCTTCAAAAAAAAGTGCCTTCTGTTTTCAAAATTGCAAAATGACAGGCTTTGAATTGTGTTTGTTTTTTTTTTTTTTTTTATCTTGAACAGATTCAACTTCCAATTCATAAAAATTATAAAAGATAGTTCAATCGAACTGAACGTGAATTTTTCTGGCTGCATGTAAATGAAAATTTTCTTGGAGTTTTGGCCAAAGAGAATTGTGGTTATTTTGACTGTATGTCTAAATGCTGAGTGGAAAAATGCTTGGGTGCTCAAAAAATCTCTGCACGATAGAAAAATGAATAGGAATCATGTACTGGAACCAAGATTGTTTAGTGACAGACTAAAGCTGGACTCTTATTAAGAGTATATGCATTTAAGCCCATAAAAATACCTGGAAAGTCAGAAAAAGTTTCAAAATAATTGAAGCTTAAATTACTGAACTGCCTGCTTGTTTGGGTAGGCTGCTACTGTCCTGAAGTGTCTCCCAGGCAGGGACAAAAGCACATTGTGCACCACTGCCATCCCTTGTGGTCAGTCTGCCAGGACTCAGCTCCTGGGAAGTGCTGTTCTCCTAAAATCTTTTGATTTCAACTTTTTCAAGACATTCAGGTATCTCTAAGTATAAATGTAGGCAAATGAGGAAATAGTTTCTGTACATGAAGTACTGTGCGGAGGGTGAGGAGAAATGATGGTTCTTATTTTCCATTGGTTTAAAGTCTAAAAGGATGATTCATTCCGTCTTGTGCTATTGTCTGTAACACATGAAATTAATAAACAAACCAAATGCAATTACAGCATGACATATGATATATATACATTGCCTATGCATGATATGATATCCTTACTGATGCAGCAGTCTTTAGGAGGAAACCAAAGAGCATGAGGTGCACAAGCATCGTGTTGCTCAGGCCAGGCACGTTGCTTCAGTTGCATTGCATGCAACATTCAGGTGAAGGTTTTGAAGCATCTCAACTTCCAGCTGCTCTCGTTGACACCGTTATTATTTCTTTATGACTGAACCGATATTACCAGAGCATGCCCAAGTTCCTAGGTCCTCCTGTGTCACCTCCTGGGGGATGAGTTAAGATGTAGGACATGACAAGTCCCATCTGCCCCTCCGTGATTTCCACGGTAAAGAAATCCAGCCATGTGGGCTGCAGGAAGCCCTGATGTGCTCTAAACAAGTCAGCTAGCAGGATTCTGGGAAACCAGGGGTCCTAAGGAGCTCTGCAGCATGCGCAGGGAGGTATGTCTACATGTACTTTAGAAAGTGGGGAACTTGGCTACACCAGCCATACCCCACTGGGAGTGACAGAAGCTCTAGGGATGTAGTAGGTAGTATCTAGAGATTGTCTGAATCAAATGCGGAGAAGACCTCTGAAGGAAGGGAAAAATTCAAGCTCCAATCTGACAGTTTCACATAGTTTCCAGTGGTATTAATGTTGTACCATTATTGAGGGTCTCCCGGGACTGAGCATGTTGCATCACACATATTTATCCTTCAATTCCTCTTGGACCTACTTCTCATACAAAGCACAGCATGATGTTTCCTTACTATCAACTCAGTCAGCTGAGAATATCAGTTTAATAATACATAGAAACTCAAGTTCAACCTGGATGCTTGAGAAGAGTTAGACACGTAACAACAAAAAGACATGATAGCCTACACTTTATTTGTTTCCCCTGTAGATCTATTTAGCCTTGCTACGGTGTAATAGTAGTAACAAACCTAAGCTCAGCCATATGTGATGGTAAAAACAAAGAGATGTCATGTGCTGTGCAGCCAGTCCCCATGAAGTTTGCTTATATCATTGCCAGATCATCCACTGTCTCTCCACAAGCTTCCTGCACATGTTTAATCTCACTTTCTATACTTTGTCATCAAGCCTAAAGGTCTGTAGCATAGGTAATGGCACTGTCCCACACACTGAAATATTTTGTACTGATCTGGTTCTATGGTAGGAATTATTACTTTACTATTGCAGGGACATTAGCCATTGACCAGGGTCCAGCTATTATGTAAATTCATGAAAAAATGAGGAAAAGAAGGCCAAGTCTTGGCATAGGCATTGCAGGCGGTTGCCCGATGTAGCAGGTGGTGAAACAACCATTGGCCTCCAGACATGCCCAGCTGAAGCCAAACTGGCTGTGAATGAAATAGGAGTTGGTGTGTGGAAGTAGGTAACATTTCAAAGACCAGCTGTTGCCACCTCCACCTCTTCCTTCAGCTGGAAACAGGAGGAGCATCAAGCTTGGGGGTTTTTTTAGGGTTCTCACCATGCTCCCTGTCCTCCTTCTTCTTTCTCCCCTCCTGTGACAGGAGTGGCCTTGCCTGGGTACCACCCTGATCTGAACTTTGATAATAGGTGCTGCTGGGAATTCAGCTGGCTCTCACTGTGACTGATGAACATTTCATTAATTACAGTGACATACTGTATGTACCAGAAAAGAAGGTATTACCTGTAAAGTTTACTTTCAGGAGATAATCTTTGTACAGCTTCCTGCCATCCAGATGCTTCATGGCATCACAGAGTTTGGTGGTGTTTGGACACAGAGTCCGCTGCATTTTATGCAAGGCATGGGCCATAGCATACACAGCATTCACAACAAACATGATCTTGGATTCTTGCTCATAGTTGGAACTGTTGATGGTGAAGTGCTTGTCACATGCCTTTTTATGGGGTTTTCGGTTCTGGAGATTACACTGGAATTTTTGTTCCCAGAAGTCCTTGAACCAGGGGTTGCGTCTGTTATTGTAAGGGCTGAGGCTTTGGAAATACTTGTCAAACTCTTTAACCGGATGGGAAGCAAGTTCCAGGGTTATTGCCCCAGAAGCTATGTGCTCATTGCCCTTGACAATGCTCTCTTGTGCCCCCCATCCATCGCTGGCAATCCAGGTAAAGGAAACGTTGAAGCGGTTGGCAGCTGCAATGAGCTCCCGAGAGTCATCGCCTCGCATGAAGAGCACCACCACTCGGGCGTTGGGCTTCTGGAGCAGCTCTCTGATCACGCCGTCGTAGGACTTCCTGATGTTGGACCGGCCCACTTTCTCGGAGGTGGCGATGCAGATGTTGCGGAGGCGAGCTTCCTGCTCAAAGGCTTCGATCCCTGTCTCCCCATAGTCTCCTTCTGAAGCAACTGTTGACACGTAAGTCCAGTTGAAGTACCGTAAGATTTCAGCCATGGCTTTCGCTTGGTAGAAGTCGGGGGGCACTGTCCGTGCGAAATAGTCGTAGCGGGATTTGTCGCTCAGCTTGGCACTGGTGGAGGCGTAGCTTATCTGGGGGATCTGGAACAGTCTGAGCAAATTTGCCACCTAGAGAGAAGGGGGACAACACAGATTTTTAAAGGGTGGTATTTATAAAACTGAACAGAAAAATCCAGGGAAAGGCATAAACAGTGTTTTTTATAAGAGGTTTCTGACAATCACAGATTAAGGGTGGTGATAGAGGAGGCTGATAACACACTCTGATGAGAACAGTGCACCGCGCATATACAGAATAGTTGTTCTGCTGCCCAGTTAATTCCCAGGGTCCTACTGGGACTGTAATGAACCATTTATTTCTGTGAAACTGGGTCTGTTTAAACCAACAGAGAATTTGACAAGAATGGACAATACACTTCAGTCTCAGCCTGTGCTCCTGACTAAGGTCTAGGGATTTTCATGCCTTTCCTGCTCATAGTGTGATTCATCTTCTCCAAGACTTATTGTTTTTGATAACCAAATGTATTAACGATACATAAGTTTCTCTTTTATGCAAATATCACAGATATACATGTACAGGCCTTTCATAGAACTTTCTGACCCCACTTTTTCAAGCTCTGAGTCCCCACCTCTCCTACTTTTTAATTTTAAACTCTTTTATCTGAGCTCTTCTGACTGCAGTCCTCCTGATATAGCATATTTGTTGCATGTTAGTACTCCTCTGGTGCTGCACAATGTCATATTGACCTACAGCTTTTCATAAGTAATAAAAACTTTTAATAATCTCTAATTGCCCTTCTTGTGTGATTTATGTTGTCCGAAGTCCTGTTTTGTGTAGGTTATTTTCATACGTTGCTGTGTCCCTTGCTTAAATATTCCCAAATCGACTCTGTTACTCTCATAGAAGTGTAGCTCCTGATAATATCTGGGAAGAAATGAAGAAAAGTTATGGCATTTTTTCCCCTGTGATTGCTTCTGAAATGATAGAGGGAAGACTTTGGTGTTCTGCTCTTGGTGAGTGGAAGTTGTGTCCAGTAAATTAAATTTAAAGTTCCTCTTGGTGTACAGCCTGACAAAACCATCTGAAAAGCAGTAGTGTACTTGAGATTCTCAAGGGAAACTTAATAAAAATTGCCCAATCAATTATTTTTTTCACATTTCCCCCAAATGTTTCTCTGACCACAGACTATGTCTGGGAGAATTCAAAGGCAAAGGACTGTTTTGAAAAACATGTTGTGGAACAAGGCAGATGTTAAAGGTCCAGATGTCAATAGCAAAATAGTCTGGTAAAAACAGCCAAAAGAATTTTATTGCTTTTTGGCAACCTTATCTCTGGGGATTTTATAGATTTAGATTCTGTCTTTTCTTTAAGTAGACACTGGAACAGTGTCTCTCTGTGACTTGTTTCCCACTGTAAACTGGTGTAATATGGGCCAGACTGCTGCCTAACCATACGTGCACAGTGCCTTCCACAACCACCTGGACCATCGAAACAGGGAACTTGAGGAGACCCATGTCCTACTGCCCTTCTGGGGCACCAGGGAAGAGCAGGTGGGATGCCCTGGCATCTCAGCTGTATCTGGGGACCTGAAGCATGTCTTCACAAAATAAACCACTCACAGTAGTTTATGTTTGTTTAAACCAAAATAAAGCCTCTTTTACTCTGCTTGGAAGGAGCATCCCGACAGGTTTTGGTTTTTCCTATGAGTGTCGGTACATGACTGGGAAGTGCCGTGGCTGAGCAAGTTACCGTCCCTCAGGAAAGAGCTGATGCGTCCTTCACCACCCTGCTAGGTAGTAACATGCGTTAAACTGCCTTATAATGGAAACGTGGGATTTAATTTCCATTGTGGTGATTTAAATGAACAGCTTTAAAGCAATGAAGTGGGCTGAGGGGCTTGTTTTGTTACCAAGGTGCAATGGATGCTTTGAGCATTGTGGCTTTGTGATTTTTGATTGCAAGCCCACATACCCGCATGGTTTGGTTCACATGTCCTCACTCAAAAAGAGCACTTTGATTTGGTAATAAGAATGTCCTCCATGTAGCTATTCTGGAACATTTCTTGCAGAACCGCGTGGGCTGGAATTGCTGTTCTTGTCTCAGTTTATTCTAGCAGGAACTATTTTATTTGAGCTAAACCATAATAAGGATATGCACATATATAATTCTGCATTCACCCCCCAAATTGGCTAAAAAAGAACTCAATTTTCTAGCTAAAATAGTGCTATACATTGTGTAGTTGAGCCTTTAGCTCACGGAAAGATACTCCTAACAAATATAGCAGCTTTTCTATTGTGGTGTTTGTTTGTTTGTTTGTTCGTTTGTTTTTTTCTTTCATGCTAAGCAGCAGAAGTATCCATATGCAGGGAAAAAGAATTCCATTTTCCAAGGGGCCCCTGAGCCTTGGAGGTCACTATACTTGTGGTGTCCCTGCAAAATCCCTGCAATTCTGCTTCCTCTGCTATGGGGAGAAGAACACTCTCCTGCAGCAATGTTGTTTGCTGTTAACAGTCTTCACCGCAAAGCTGTCCAGATGGCAGTTTTTTCATAGACCCAAAATTACAAAATATAAGAGAGTCTGATTAATCATAGATTATAGTGCCCCAATTGTGCCTGAGAACTGCGGCTGACCATGGAGCTCAGCGAAGCTGTATCTGTCATTAGTTCAGACCAGGGCACTCCTCTGGAAATTGTGAAGTTGGGAATTTTCTGGAATATTGCAACTTCTTGATTTTAAGGACTCATATTTCAAAAGAGCTCAGGTCTCATGCACTTAGCTGGTGCAGCCAGTTTCAGAACGGTCCCTTTTTCCAGCCATTTCCGCGCTGACCTGAACGTCTGGTTCTGAAAATCAGATCCTGATTAAACAAGCAGCAAGATAAGGGCAGAGGTAACAGGTTGTGGAGAGGAGCTGATATCTAAGGCCATGTCTATCCTGCAGTGTCTCAGTGCAGCAGAGGACAGTGCAATGTGAACCAGCGTTACGTGCACCAAGAGCGAACCACCTGAGGCAGACCCTCCCCGTAGCTCCGTGCTGCCTTGGGCCGTGGGCCGCCGCTTCAAAATCGCGGCGTAGATCCAGCTTTTGCCAAGTGAAATAATCCGTTCTGGCAAAGCTCCAGGCAGCAATTTAATCAAGGCACGGTGCATGCAATTAGAGACTGAAATCCATATGTTGGCACTTAAGTAGCAGTAGTACCTGCTTTTTTTTTTTTTTTTGTTTTTCTTTTCTGCCAAAACCAGTGGGGTTTTGCAGATGCTTAGCACCTTTGAAAATAGGGCTGGATGTGCCGCTGCCGCGACCCTAAACCGACCGCTTTGCACAGCTTGCTGTGAACAAAGTGTGTCGATACAGTCAGCTTCCAGCGTGAGGGGAAACCTTTATTTGCCCTCACGCCGCTGGGTTTATCAGTGTAGCCACTGGCCTGTGCTAGGGCATCCACTTCCCCAGCCAACCTGGCTCTCACCCAGCTGCTGGGACGGAGGCTGATCCATAAGGAGCCGCCCAACGTGAGCGGGGCAGAAAGGCCGGTGCGAGCCGTGTCCCTCCCTGGGGACGGACTGCACCAGCAAATCCTGCAAACGCAGCGGCCATGGCAGTGCCAGAGGAGACCGATGTCCCTGTCGCAGCGCTGGAGCCCCGTCTGTCACCTCTACTTCTCTGTGCACCGGGGACAGTGCGAATACTTCTGGGAAATCGCCAATCTAGTTTATAACACTGCAAATGGCTTCCTAATACCTTTCCGCAAGGAGCAGTGAATTAGGTACAGCTATCAAACATGCGAATCTGGTTTCTGAGTGCACTTCTGGCCATTCAAGACTCTTGATGACAGGTGGGGTCAGGGAAGTAACACTTATATGTCTCAGAAACTCATATATGGATCTATTGAATCCCATTGAACATTTTGCCTATCCTCCGTAGGACTTTTTTTTTTTTGCTGGCAGTAGGATTTATTCTGATGTTTTTGGCTAAAAATTCCCTTCTTAACAGCCCAGAGGTTGTTACAATGGGTTGTTTGAATGTGTACAGGGCTGAGGAGCACAGGAAACACTTGGGGGGAAAAAAAAAAACAACAAACAAAAACTGTTATAACAGATAGGGTTTCTTCAACACAATACACAAGTGTGTATCACACATTTGTTGGACAGAAGAGGCGTCTTGTTAGATGACAGTGCTCTCTGCACTTCTAAAATTCTACCACGTGAGAATCTCATGGTACTTAACACGGCTTAATGAATCTAATTGCACAGAGCTCCTTTGAGACAGGCAGGAGCTCCTGTGGCTGTTTTGAACAGACAGTAAATTAAGCTGCTGAGCAGAATGGGGTTGAGGTAAAGGAGGTTTGTCTCTGTTGAGAAACGGGAGAAATCCCCGCAGTCTGTCCCAGTGGAGACTCAGTCACTGCCTTTGGTCTCCTGAGAAAGTCTTTCTGTTCCTGAGGATACGTTGCTTGTCCAGATTCCCGCAGCAAGACCATGGCAAAGCCACATCCCAAGGATTTCCTCATGTCTAGGTCATTGCTATAACACAGGGGCTGAGCTCTTGCTTTGAAGAAATACGTGCTGCTGCCAGTGTATCTTGTATCTCGTTCCTAAATGATGGTAACCTACGGTGTGGGCTTTTTGCTATTATTTGGGCAGTTGCAGGTCAAACTATAGCTAAACCATTTGTTCCAATAAATATTTTTAATTTTTCACTCATTTGTTTTTCTTTTCTTAAATTTAAACACTTTTAACCAAAATTATGGAAGAAGGTGTTATTTTAGAGAGGCAGGAAAGAAACGTTGGTTCTGCACTGGCTTGTGCACCCTCCCCATGCTCCCAGCTCCCGGCTTGTACATTTTGTGTCAAGTTAGAACCTCCTCTCTTCCAATTTATAACCATTTTCTTCTATCCTTTTGTCATGCATCTCAGTAAGACACTTGCTTTGTGTTCTTGAGAATGGACCTGTACATACTGAAAAGCTGATATTAGGTTCCCACCAAGCCTTCTCTTCTCCAGGCTAAACACACCTCAACTTCTTCTAGTAGGGTATGTGCTCCAGACTTTCCTCACCACAATCATCTCTGTGTTTATGAAATCTTTCTTTCATTGGGGGACCCAAAGCTGGACATAGTATTCCAGATGTGGTCCAATGAGAATCAAATAAATAGAAATAAGTAGAATAAATAGAAATAACTATTTCCATCTATATTGTGGCTATGTGGATACAGCCCAGCATGCTGCGAGCCTACAGTGCTGCCGGATTGCATCATTGGCAATAAATATGAATAGTACTGAAGAGATGGGCTCCACCATAACTTTCACTGTTCTCTTGGGATTCAGTAGGCTCAAAGGCATGTCTCTCACCTTGGGGACAGTGCGACCCATTGTGACTCAGTTTGGCCACTGCTGACAGGCTTACGTAGTTTGGGAGTATTTGGAAGGGGATCTCAGTGATGGAAACGCAGCTGCTCAGCTCGGAACCAAGAAAAAAACTTCGCTCCAAACTCTGATTTGTTTTCAAAGGGAAATTAAGAGTTTAAATTCCTTGCTGATTCCATAATTGGAATAGCTTTATCAGTCTGGAATGTCCTCTCTCCATAGCCCATTTTGAAACTGTGGGTATCATGTCAGGGATGTCATAATAAGCACTATGGAAGACATTCTCTACACAGGGGCTGTTACCACCTGCAACAGAAATTGCCCATTTGGCTTCAGCTGGACTTCAAGATCTGACCCCAGGAATGCATCGGCAATGCCGACATCGCAGTCCTTTTAATTGTTAAAGGTCAGTTGCAAGGAACTAAGCCGGAAGCAGTGAAGTTATTTAGGAGTCCCAGCCTGGCTTGTAATCCCTTGTAATCTTCTGGCACATTGCAGGACTGAAGCAGGGCTTTCCATCAGCTTTCTTGGGGAGTTGGACTAGATGATCTCTAGAGGTCCCTTCCAACTCTGATGATTCTGTGATTCTGTGATTCTCTCTCTTTGGTATTAAGAAGGCTGTTTACTAGTTAGTGAGTGTTGTTCCTTAACAAAATTCCTTCCAAAAGGTAACTCAGGAAAAAAACCCGATTCATTACCAAACAAATAAAAACATCTGGCATTTTTTGCTAGCAGGAGGAGGGGAGGAGATAACATTGTTTTTAGCTTTGCTCTTCTCCAGAAAATTTTGGCAATGAAGCTGGGAAAAATATAGCTAAATATTTGCAGCGGACTCAATAGCTGTCACATCCAGAGAAGCAGTGTTTGAACAGTGAAATAATTGCATCTGTGAAATGAGCACCAGAAAGAAGGAATACTGTCAGAATGACATCTAGGATTTCTACAGAGGACCCAGGAATTTCTTTTTATATGCGTGTCCTGGGTAATAAGAAATAAACCAAGAAGGACATGCAGAGAAATGTTGTACTCGGAGAGAAGAATGGTTTGGAAATCTTTTTTTTTTTTTTCTTTTTTCCTGCAGGGGATAGCACAGTGAGCTGTTGCATATGCACTCTGCCTCCATACAGCGTTAACTGTTGAAGTGAAGTGAGCTAAGTACCGACTCGGCAGACTGAGAAGAGATCTGTGCAGAAGATCTTGCTTTGCACGACGAGTGCAACTCTTCTCTGAAACTTGGTAAACCTGTCCAGGAGTGACTCGTGACACATTTACACATGATGAGAAGAGGGACTAAAACTGGGGTTGATGGTTCTAAAAGCATGAAATGGCTTCTGGAGTTAAAAGAGCTATCATTGATAAATATGGCTATTTGAGACTTATTAACTGATGCATAAGTCCTAGTCAGAAGGGACAGAATGAGTGTGGGTGATGTCAAGATGTCCCGAACTAGTTCCTATTTTTGGCCACTTCCTCTTGTAGTTCCATCCTTTCCCACCCATAGCATGGTAGGGCTCCTTCCTTCTTACCTGCGGGTTACTTACCCACCCCTGTAAAATCGTATCATTTCCCCTTGGCAAAAGGAGAAAATGCTCAAACTGAAGAAAAAAAAAGAAATCGCAAACCCAAATCAAAAAGACTGCCAAGGAGTCAGTTATGCTAGGATTTTCAAAGAAGCCAGCCAGAGGGAGGTACTCGCATTCCTTTGAAATCTCTAGGAAAGAGATGTCCAGTGCTGTCTGGGCACTTTGAAAATCTCGGCCTAGTGGCTGATCAGTTTCTGAATGTGGAATAGAAACAAAGGGAAAAGCAAACAGCAAGGATCTGGCTGAGAGGTAGCGGAAGGAGAGGAAGAACAGAGATAAAAGAGGGAAAGAGTATAAAGGAGGCACCAGGAAGTCACCAAGCGCATGTGTAGCTTGAATGTTCGTGGTAGGTGGTCCATCTCACAGAACAGATCTTATAATAAGGAAAAGGTCTTTTAATAAAGATGTTTAGTTTTACAAGCACAATATCACCAAAGGCTGTCGTTACACAGTTGATTGCAAATCTCCTCTATAAGCACAGCTCAAATGCCCTCTGTGTGGTCTGTGGTCCCTGGTGAACCCCTGCAGCCCCCTGCACGTTTGCCCTGCCCATATCCCCATTGGGTCCATGCACAGGGGGACAGACCCCCATATGCTATGGGGGATTTTTTTGCATGTAGCTCTTCGAAGGATTTTGCACTATTTTTTCTAAGGATTTTGCACTATTTTCAGTGGTTATGGAAGTCACGGGCTATTGTTAAGACTCTGCTTGAAAGATGCTTTATCCATGGATGACAGAAATGGAAGTGATTAGCCTTCAGGCTCCATGAGCCTTGGGTGGCTAAGGAAAAACGACAGCCAGGAAAAGATTGACAGTAAATGAATACATATTCCGAATTTCATGCCAGATGGTCACTTACTTAGGAGAGAGACTTTAGCTTTTGTGATAGCGGTAATGTACCTTTAAACCTTCTCTAGTGGTTTTGCTACAGTTTACTTGAGACACAACAAGGAATTCAAGAGAAGGCAGCTGGGCACTGGTTTCTTTTCTGCCATTTTTTTGGGGATGAGGCTCTAACTTGGGAATAACTTTCATGACTGTGATCTGGAGGCCCTGTGGCAGCATAAAGGAAACTTCACACAGGGTTAAAGCCCTACTACATCCACGTGAAAATAGTGGATGTGGAAATGCAAAGCCCAGCCCACCTAAGGGAATGGTCTTAACGTCTGAATGTTTCTAAGGGTAGACTGCAGGGAATGGACCCCAATCTTCATTTTCAGAAGATGAGTCCAATTTTCAGAAACAGAGAAGAACAAATCTAGCACTTGAATAGTCATAGTACGGTTTATACATGCGTATCCCTGACAGAACTACCCTAAGTATTTTAAACACGGCATTTGGATTAGGTATGAAGGTGCTCCTCTGTGCAAGCGAACAGTGCTTTTTTCTTATCTTTTTTACAATGTCGTTGAACATCTCCAAGGAAAATATGTTTGAAATTTCTGTTGTAAACTAGGAGAGAGTGGATAACCTGTCTCAAATGAAATGCCATGAACCCAAAATAAAGTCCTCCAAACTTTGGAGAATTCACCTTCTGATCCTAGATTCTACTCAGGTCAGAATTTTATTTCATGAAAACAGCTTTTTTTACATAAGCACTTCCACTGACTGAGAATCCTGGCTTGGGTTTTGAGGGATCAAACGCTGTGCAGATTGGGCTCCCTGCTAATTTAAACACAACATCCAAAACCTAATTATCCAGATCATCATTAACGATAATAGCCTAGTCTGACCAGAAAATAATTAAGCATTCTGCATTCTCTTGTTGTTTTTAGACTCTGCAAAAAGTGCCTATTGCGCATACTGACTCAGTGGGGAAGGTGTTCTTTGCTGATTTACCAGCAAATTCTTTTTTCCTTGGTGGAAGGATAATGAAAGAAGCAGAAATCTGACGGCAGGAGCATCATGAAATGATTTGGCAGACAGCTGTGCAGACAAAAATCTGGAAAGGGAAGGTGAAAGGAGGGGAAGAAAAAGTATTGAAATACAACAGCAAATTCACAGGAGGAAAAAAAAAAGGCAGAAATAATTTCTTGTCTGAAGAGCTCAGCATGGTTTATTTTAAGGCTGCGAAACTGTGCTGTGGACTTTATGATATTTACAGCTCTCAGGCAAAAGAGAAATGCTTGATAGGGCTACATCTGGAAGCACCCAGCACCCTGAGTGCTGCTTGAAAGCCCGGCAAAGAGGGATGCTCAGCCTCGCACCCCTGCCTGCTGAAGTGGTTTGATGTTCAGCGGTGGTGTGAGTCCAATTGCTACTGAAGCTACTTTGTACAGGTGATGGTCTCTGAAATTTGGTAGTCTCTTCTTCCGGCTTGTCACCAAAATGCGTGGCTTTAATGCTTTGAAGTCCTTACATCTTCAGGCTTGAGTCTGCAATGTCTATTTTCATTGACAAGGATTTTCTTTGAAAGAGAAGTCACGACTGGTTACCTTAACAAGATGAGCAGAAGGAGTGAATAGCTTAATTATATCTTTTCTAGGTAGTGTGAAATCCAGAGCAAAGCTAGAAAAGAGAGACTGAAGGAAGGCCAACCCAATCTATGTCAAGGGAAAATAATCAGCTGAATAATTCTTTTCTAGCTGGAAAATGCTTGATGACACATTGAATGGTTTGTGAACCTATATGTTTATTTTTCTGAAGAACTGTGTAAGAAAGATCTTATGTTTGAACAGCTATTGGCAACTTTAGGGAAGCTCTATAGAGTATAGAGTAGTATCAGATATACCTATTGTTTCACCATCTCTCATAAGTTTTGAAAATTGGGCGACACACAGGTATGCATATGGCTATATAGCCATTTTTCACATGTACTAAATGAGAAAACCTCTTCTCCGGACTTCCGATTTCTGTCTGACAGCTGCTGCTCCAAACCCAAGCTTTTGGAATGTGAAGCATCTGTATATACTATGTATATTCAATGTGGACTGCATCCAATCTGCTGCCTCAGATATGGATTTAGTCTTACATCAGTGAACACCAGAGACCAGCTTCAAAGGGACAGATTAAAAGATGTTGTGCAAGAGGCCCTGGGCCGTTTTAGGAGCATGGCATGTCTGCCTCAGGGTTTCTGGGAGGGAAGGAAATATCTGTGCCATTTACTCAGCTGTAACAACTTTTATGGATGTGTCTTTTAGGCTGCTTCATACCCTTTAGACTCACTTGACTTTAGGGTGGACTGAGAAACAGACTGCCGACAAATGACTAGACCAAAGTTAAAGCAAAACCACTGCCACCTCTCCACCTGTGACACAGGGCAAGCATATGAAGTTTCAAAATATTTTACCAGCCTTGAGATGCTTGCAGTCCTGGGAATTGCTGAGACAGAGGTGATATCTATACAGAATTTACTGTTTTTTCTTTTCACTTCTTGAACTCATTTAGTTTTTAGCATCCACAACAACCTGCCATTTACTGGTTTCACCTGATATATCCTTTGCCTGATTGGGAGAGACAATGAATAGTGACTTCCTTAACAGTTTGTGTTGCCTACGGTTTTGGAGCATCTCTTCAGATGTCTTTTTTTCCAGCCCTGGAACTTGTTCTTTGTGCTCTAAGTGATCAGACCCTTCCTGGTGAAGGATACATCCCTGCCACACTAGCTGGTCCACAGTGGAACAAAACAACTCACATGAGAGACGACTGAGCTTCTGCTCTGCAGAAACTATTCTCCTGTGGTGTGGGTAACCATTTGCCCATGTATTCCCTACTATAAATACACAGACAAGGCACACAATGGAACACAGAAGGGAATAAAATGTAATTTGTTGAAATGCTCATGCACATCTGATGGCAACTGGACTTGCTCCCAAGCTGATGGGATTTAATGCCTTGACAAGAGCAGGAGCCAGTTCCCCTGTGTAATTTTGACTGAAACAAACATTGGATGAACTCTTGGCCTGTTGATGAAACAGGTAAATGGAGCTCCCTGAGCTTTCTGTCACTGCTGGGATGATCTGTAGCACAGAAGAACATTTTTCTCCTTAGACATTAATGCAGTAATTAGGGCCTATACTCGGTCTGGAAAAATCACATTGCTCATAGTAGTTTGGTGGCGTGTTTCAGTCATGTCCAGCACTCTCAAGGCCTGGTGCCTTTGTAAACCTGCAGCTGGTCATTAGGAAATACTAGATGCAGGGTCTTAGCCTACCTGAACCTGGGCTTAAGACAACAATCACTTGTGGTTATAGGTGATGTGGACTGGCTTATTTAGTTTCACCTAAAATAATAGGATATATGTAGATTTGGCAGCTTCAGTGAAGCTAGGGGGCATTTTTGCCACTGGCAGTGGTGGGGAACTTCAGAATATCCGATGCTGCACTGCCATAGGAGTATCCACTCTGGAGAGGAGAAATACAGAATTTGTGCTAAAAAAGAGGGCATATATGTTCTTCATGCTCATTTAATGGAAAAAAAAAAATCCAAGGACTTAAATTTTTATCATGAATTTAGAAAAAATGGGAAGCCACGACCAAAAGGAGTCACCATTATGTTTAGCCATTGGAACTGAAGACAAGCATGCAATAAAACCATAGTTGGAAGGATATAGGGAGCATTTAACCCACCTGCAACTTTACACCTTTGAAAGCCATTAAATACTTTCCGACACCCTACTGAGACCCTATTTGGGACCAGTACTGTAAAACCAAAAGCTGCAGTTACAAGGAGGGAAAAGTTATACTGAGGGCATCTGTCTTCTGTGCTGGACTGCTGACAGTGCTTACACTGCTTCCTGCCTGGCAACCTTTCCTGGCAAAAACGGTCTTAGTATGAACTATATATGGAAACAAAAGGAAAGACAGCAAATTTAGAATACATTCAGAAATTGTACTGCCTGCATAGGATATTTGAGACCTCGCTTACTGAAGTCAGCAGAATAATTTTCATTGGCTTCTGTGTGCTTAATTAGACACTAAAAACTTGCAATTTTTTGTTCAGGAGTAATTTAAGTTTCTGGCTAGCATGCCATTTTTACTTTATTTCAGTCTGGAAGCAAGACAAGGTTTTTTTTCATCTTAAATCTCTGTTGTTTAAATGACAAACGTTATGTACATGCAGCATGACAGACATACATATATTCAGAAATATAGGTGGTATAATTTATTACTGATGTGAAAGCAGAGATCTGAACTTAGCGTTGTAAAAGTCTCATGAAATCCGAAGTTCAAAATAAATGCTAAGACTTATGGAAACTTCAGATGCCCTCAGGATACACCATAACTAGAGGAAGGGGACAGCTGCCAGAGGTTTAAACTACATCAAGTGTTTTAAAGAGTGAATCAAACTGATATAAATTCACTAAAAATTATATGCTAGATTGAACCCTAGGGTAAAGTGATTGAGCTAAGACTTGCTTCATTGACCAACTTATGTAAGCAGTGGTTCTTTCGCAGGAATTGCAGAAGAATGATTCTCACCTTACGGGGCTCCTGGGACTTACCTGTATGGAGACGCTGCTATAGGAACCGCCTATGACTCCTGCAATGAGTAATGGCAAATTCTCTTGAATGGCATATGAGCCATCGGGGCACATATACTCTGTTTCATCCACTTTAGTCAAAGATGCCCTGACAAACTCCAAAGACTGTTCTAAGGCATACGTATCCCTGGAACACGTGTCCAAAATGTGAACTCCGAGCTTAATTCCTGGCAGCAAGTAGTTGTCTCTGTTGATTTCATCAATGGCAAACAACATGGCCTCCAAGCGCTGGATGCCTCGGTCTTCATTGATTCTCCCACATTCTTCTATGCCAGTGCCTTTTTCGTTGACTGGGAATAAGCCACCTAAGACCAGGTCTCCTTCTATCTTAATTTCCTTCCTTACAAAGCTGTGGTCACTTAGGGAAAGGAAAACTCCTTTGGAAAATAAAGCTAGCGCAAGGACTTGGAGTCTGGTGAACATCTTCATTGGTCCTGTTTTAGCAGCTCTAAGAAACATTGGTGGGAGCAAAAGTGCTCTTCAGTCCTTCTGAGCCATTGCCAAATTTGAAGTGCTGTCCCACAAGCCAGTGAAGAACAAGCCAAGTCTTTCCACTGCACCTCTAAAGAAGAGATGGAAGGAATTAGAAAAGGCAGAAGGAGATGTGAGCTGTTACAAAACTTTATCAATAAAACATTCAAGAACAGTATTAAGGAATTGCTGGATAGCATAAAAAGTAAGAAATACATTTGTCTTGTGTTCTTATAGAGCACCTTATTCCGTTTGCTTTATAACTGATTACAGGCTAAGCATCTACTATGACAACTATGCCCAAAGACCACAGATATATGGGGCGATATATCTGATGTTGACCACTGCTCAACGATGTTTTACATTATGCAAGGACAGAGACCACTTCTGACATTTTTCTCATACCATCCTCTCGTACTCCATCCTCTCTCTTCTGGACTTGGAGTCTTATGTATTCCCATCCACTGTGTCTCCAGCTGCTTCCAGCCTTTCCTTAATACTTTATTTTTCTTTTTTTTTTTTTTTTTTTTTGTGTTGATTGCACTCTACTTACTGTTCCTCAGCTATAGCACTGTCACAGTGCTATTGCCTTGCTAAACTCAGCATTTGGCCTTCAGGTGCAAAGTCTCTTGCTGAAGTCCACCTGCCCTGCCTTCTTTTACTAGCCTGCTCACCTGGTGCATGCAATGAGAGGATGGAAGAAACCTCCTGGGCCTTTGCCTCTATTTTTGCGCTGTGGCAAATGTTTGAAACACAGGACAAGCTGTGTTATATCAGGTGGGAACTGAAGGCTCTGTCTGTGACAGAAAAGCAATCAAGGCCATGTCATGCCATTTAAGTGTTAACGTGCATCACTGGGATGGTCAGGTCAACTAGTGCTCTTCTAAACAGCGTTTGGCATGGTTCATGGACAAACAGAGACCAGAGATCATTCCCAATAACCAGTTTTGATGTGGTCACAGTGTTATCAATCAGCCATTTCATGCTGGTTGTCATCATCAACAGAGAATGGTCCACCGTCCATTTAGTTATTAGTACTGTGGTTCTGCAAGGCACTTTACGAAGTGACCTACCATGGCTTTATGTGGAAGTCCTGGAAATTGAATATGGCTCTCCATCAAATGTCTTAATCACAAAACCATCCCTCCTTAAGGCATAAAAGGTTCTCTTGCAAGCAAATTAATTTTAAAAAAAAAGGTAGATGAAAGAGAAAAAGGAGAGACATGACAAGGAGGAGCCTCGTGCTTGATGCTTTCTTAGAGCATGAAAATGCTTACGGCTGGACTTGCTCTCTTTAATGTTAATCACAGTTCATTGCTTAGATCAAGGGGAGAACAGAGCAGTGATGTATGCACTTAGGATATGATTTTACTCTCGCTAAGGTCAAGACAGTTTGCCAATGACCTTAAAAGGAGAAAAATCAAGCCTTAGTGTGAAGATCATGCTGTAACAATTTTGTAAGTGAATACTCATACACAAAGTCTATTCATGCAACGCAGACGTATGATTTGTCCATAGTCTCCTTGTCAATATCTCTTCAAATATGACAGTGTGTGCCTTGATCTCCAAATCCTTAGATAAATTGTGTGGTAATATTTAAATAGATCGCTTTAATAATTTATTTCTGTACTTACCTTTTCCTTAACAGAGTATATATTATTATTAGAGTTGCAGGGTTATTTATAATTTAGAAACCCTTTAATACAAAGAAATTTGAATAAGCAAAAATTAATATCTAACACTGAATGATGGATGAGCACCCTTATTGCAAGGCAGTTGTTTATCCCAGTACAATTTTAATGTTGCTGTACCAAATTGTGTGAAAGGATAGCATTTTATTCATATTTAGTCCAACATTGTTCTCTCATAAATCAGTAATGTGTTGGAGGCACCGTGAAAGGTTTTTCTCTGCAATCCTAGTAACATGTGTGTAGCCTGAACTGCAGGCTGTCTTAGCAGAATTTTCCACTCAGAAATAAGTGATATGTCGATTGAAAATGAGCTTCATCATCTCTCAGTGATCTATAAGTAAGATAGTTTGCTGATCATGTGTGGTTTATTAAGCAGGCCCCAAAAATACATTTTCTGGTAATGTTAGGAGGAGTAATGAAGTAACTGTATTCAGCAGTATTTTCTGTGTCAGACTTAGTACTGCAATTTACCAAATATTATTCAAACATATACAGGGCATATAAAATGGTGATACTATCCCATTGCAAATAATTATCAGGCAAAAAGGTGACATTTGTCACATAAATGGTTGTGTCATTAATAATTCAGTTGGACTGACTTCCATTGTTCTCGTCAATACTCCACCTTTTGGATTAAAACAGGACTTAGTATTTTTTTTTAATGCAATATCCATCCTATTTACTTCTGTAGCTTCTGTCACCACTGTATCTCAGCAAATATTCATACATTTATCTTTACAACACTGGTAAAATATTTATTTTCCCTGTTTTACACTTGGGGAAAAAGTGGCACAGAAAAGACGAAATGAGATTCTCAGAAGAGTCTAAGCTCAGATTTTTATTTGCTCGGCCCTCACAATCACTATCAAACTTTGAAAAGGTCTCTGCTTCCCTTTAGGAATTGAAGAACATGCTTTCAACCGTGCTCTGCACCCCTTGGTTCCCACTGAGGCACTGAC
This sequence comes from Vanellus vanellus, assembly GCF_965231255.1. Lineage (NCBI taxonomy): Eukaryota > Metazoa > Chordata > Aves > Charadriiformes > Charadriidae > Vanellus > Vanellus vanellus. Next base: position 8,865,926 of record NC_138905.1, read on the forward strand.
TCTGAAGAGCTTCCTAAGCAAGCCGGTCTCTCTTCCAAGCCTGTTCCTGAATGATTTACCTAAGGTCATCAGCACAGCCAAGAATCAAACTTTGATCTTTTCCACTGCTCCTCTGACACCGTAACAATAAACCTCCCTAGTTTCCCATTGCTCCTTCTACCTTTTATATGAGTCTTTTATAAGGTCATATTAAAACCAGCCAGTTTTCAACAGCCCTTCAACACTACCAAGAACAACTAATTTTGCTGAAGAAAAGGCTTGTAATGGGGTCCTCTATAAGGTTTTCTAAAACCTACCCGGGACGTGCCTAAAGCTGCAGTGGGTTTACCCTGAACAACAAGGAGGTTGTTCTCATCCCTCTGACGCCTTCAAAGCTGCTGGTTTCTGCGAATGGCATCACCCTCCACCTTGCATCGCAGCTGCGTCTCAGGGATCTCTGCGTCTCTGATACATCAGCAGTAAAGGCTAGAAAGGTACTGAAAATTATTTTGACACTGCACATAAAAAGTGTATACATAAGACAAATGGTGCTATAGAGAGAACTGATTTTCCCGGCAAAGAATGCAAAGGATTTGTATATTTTATCACTTAAGCTTGTTACAGTGGCCCAGCTGAGGGAAACCGAAATCAGTCATGGTACAGCAGAGGATCGGTCCCAGCAGAATTCAAGGAGTGACTGGAGAAGGTGAGGATTGGGAATAGACATGACCATTTCTCTGCTTCTTCCTCTCCACTTTGTGTTGAGAGTACCAGTCTGAAGGTGTCCAGGGATATGAAGAGAGGAAATGGTGGGAACCCAGCATGGGTTGGTGATGTCTCAGCCCCATGATCCCACTCTATATGGGGACACACTGCTTGAGAAGGGGTGCCCATGGGTGGGGGCCACCTACCTACACCAATCGCCTTAGCCTCCCCACTTGGCAATTCCTGTGAAGCTCCTTCACAGAGGCTTTGAAACTGTAGGGAGACACCATGCATGCAGAGTTCTGCTTTGCAGGAAAGCACAATCATCCTGTATTACGTGCCGAAATCCTTTGTTTATAAACAGGAGACAGTTACCAAAACCACAGCTTTGGGTGTCAAATGTGCTTCTCTCCTTCTGCCAGACTCGGTGGCCTGTGCACTGCTGCCTGTGTAGTGGCATCGCGGCGTCCTGCCGAGGAACAAGGGTGCCGTGCACAAGCTGTGAGCGGAGGCATTAATGTGAAGGCTGGTTTGTCAGAGGAGGTTTCTCCTTTGGGGCTGTGAGGGAGGGATGCTTCCAGGAGCAACCGCCTCTCAGTGGTGGGACTCCTGAAGGAAGCTGCGAGGCAGATTTGGGTGGCCGGTGAGCAGAGTCACTATGGTGACACGGAAGAGACAGCTTGATTTGAAGAAGGGAGGTTATTTTAAAGCAGCTCGCAAAGGTGGGCTGGCAACTCAGTTTCTCTCTTGTTCTCTCTGGCATGCACCTCCCACATGCTTTCTCTGCAGCTTGCGTAACTTCACTACTATATATACAAACATTTTGTACCTATTCCAGGCTAATACATCCCATATTCCACCCCTTAACCGTGGGGAAGATAGCAGCCCAGAGTCAAGGTTTGCCATTTCCTACCCAAAGTGATTTCACTACACTAAGCATGCCAATTTGGCGTTGCAGTACCCTCTTCTACTAAAGGCATGTTTCTGGGATGTTTCAAAAAGAAGTACCTGTTGATCAAGCTGCAAATCTTTCATTTTTCATTTGCATTTAATGTCTTAACTCCAGCTACAAGCAGGGTCATATTGCTTGTGATGTTCTGTTACTATTAAAAATACGTACACTCTGGCTGTGTAGGCTTCGGATCCCTGGTGGAAATAGCTGCAGGGCTAGGCGTAGAAGTGATACAAACACCAAAATTAAAAAATAAACAGAAAGAGGAACAAGGAGAAAGGTTTCCATGTCTGGATCAGGAGGCTTCTGCCAGCTCTTCCCTATGTGAATTATTCAATGAGGGTGGTGAAACACTGGCACAGGTTGCCCAGAGAAGTGGTAGATGCCCCATCCCTGGAAACATTCCAGGTCAGACTGGACAGGGCTCTGAGCAACCTGATCTCGTGCAAGATGTCCCTGCTCGTTGCAGGAGGGTTGAACTAAATGACCTTTAAAGGTCCCTTCCAACCCAAACTATTCTATGATTCTGTGATTCTATGATCCAGCAGGACTTGGCTTGTAAACTACCTTCACTCAGCACTCTGAAGCCCCTTCTCTTTCCACTAGCAAAGGTCCACAGGGGAGAGCTACATCTGCTCTTGGAGGACACTGTCAGCACTTCCCTCAGTAAAAGCACTCACTTGTGTTAAATGGCAGCTGTGCTGCTCTTGTTGAAAATACCCTTGACTCTTGGTCTGAATAATCAGTGTTGGTGGACTATTTCTGTGCCTATAAAAAGTTGATTGCACACATCCAGTATTTCTTGGTGCAAGTTTGCCGATTTACTAAGGACACCCGCATTCTTGGTTTTGTGAAAGCAACAAGAATGAGAGAGAGGATGTCTGGGTTTTCCCCATTCAGTATCCTACCGATATCGTTCCGAAACTAAACCTGTCTTTCATGGCTTTCTTCCAGAGCTATATTCACATGACAGCTCTGGTCTTCTGCTGACTTTCTGTTTTCAGCTCACAGAGAATCTCTTTGTGCTCTCAGTTCAGGGGTGAATTCTTAACAGGCTAAGTCTCTTGTCAGTCTATATTTCTAGGTGTCAAACTCTGAAAAGTGGTGCAGCTGAATCTTTCATTTCGTCAGATGACTTATAAAAGGAGTATGATTGTTCATACATCAACAACAATTTTGTTGATACCTTCCACCATGTCAGCACCAATGGTTGGCATTGGCATTCTATCCAACAGCTGTAGACTTTCCAATTTCCCACTTATAAGGATGGAATGGGAAACTTTATTGAGAGCTGAGACACCTCAGATCTCCTAGCTATTTTTCAACACCATTAACAAGCAAATGCAACAATCTACACAACTGGGCTAAAACTCTGGAAGGTTTCCCCCTCATCCCTACCCTGTGCTATCTTAAATGCCCCCACATTTGTTCCCCTTTGCAGTATTTTGCAGGGTTCATCTGTTTACCCAACTTCCTGAGAAAGGATGCAACAAGAGCTGATGTGGGCGCGGGAGAAGATTATGTTTAGCTTTATTGTGGGTGGCTCCCGCTTGGCAGTAATGGACTTTTACTGCATTATTCAGGACTATAATGTGATATTGTGGTGCCTGGAGCCATATGTTGACTTGGTATCACCTACCACCCTTAGTAAACTTTCTTAGGAGGACGCCTGTTTTTAGTGTAAGGTCACAGGAGAGGTTACCCACACCTGTGCTTTTGTGGCATGTTACAACACTGAAGTTAATAGTCCTGTCAATATATTTGTCTCCAAGGTCACCCCATCAGAGACCTATCTTTCCCCAAGCCCTTGCTATACCCTACAAATCTTATCCTAGGGAGGCAGATTTCTGAAACAATCCCAGTTTTGGCTCAAAATTGTGGCTTATCTTTCAAGACTGAGACAATAAGTTACACATCATCATTTCTTTCTCTCAGTGATCACGGACAACTTGCACAGCAGCATTGCTCATCCAACACATTTGGCACATTTATATGTGCTCTACCAGAGCTTGACCTTAATGCCAGATGAGAACTCCACTGAAAGCTAAGATGTCTCACTTCATTGGAAAAAGGTGATGAACAAGCTTGAGCCTCCTTACCAATTATAATTAGAGGTGCCATCACCTCTGGAAGAGAAATATTTGTAAAGGAACCCAAGCCTTACAGGGACAGATATGTGCCAGGTACACAAATTGCTCATAACTTGATTCTGGCTGGCTGAAATCTGATAGCTTAAATCCAGAACTAAAAAAGAGGAACAAGTTGCAGAAAATGTGGTGAGGTAGAGAAAGCCAGTAAATTTCCTCCATGGAAATGGAGAAATTTCCTTCATGAAATTTTAATCAGGTGCTGACACATAAATTTGGTGAAAATGAATCAAAAAGTGCTTTAAATTTCAATTGCTGGCTGTTGTATCTCAGAACTTTTTTTTTCTTTCATTGGGAAAAATGTCAAAAATGGCTTTACTGCTAGGTGACTTTCTACCTTTTATTTCAACTTGGAAATCCATACATGAAAAACGTTACTAAATACAATTACCACTGCCAGCAGCATGAGACTACAAGCCATACATGTCCATCCCATGCATAGTGCATTGTAGAAGAGTTCAAAAAGCCCTAAAAATTTAGAGGCAATTTCAATATAAAGAATGATACATAAAGCAGGAGATAATATGCTAGTGTAGAAGGAGACCATTCCTCTTAAAATACAAACTTACTTTAGAATAAGAAAAAATAAGAACAAATCAGAACACCGCATTACTGTTCGTACTGTGTTAGCATCAACAAGTGATGCTTTATGTTTTTTACAGTGACAACATACAACAGATGCCCAGCCCTTTCCTCAGAGATCTACGATATATTCATCCTGTTTCAAAAAGAGAATTTAAAATATTAATCACACAGGAAAACAGATGTCTCTGACATGATACTCTTGAGTTTTCTAGATATTAAAGGACTCTATAGATTAGAACAAGACCTATTAATTTAGCCCGGTGAGGAACAGGGAGCCCCTGGAGATTCCTGGACACTAATGTGGTGTGGAAATATGGGTCTTTGTGCCTTGTTACATCAATGAGTGTGTTTGGCACTGAGTCCTTCTGTGATAATTTTGGTCTCAGGAGAGAGACCTGCAATGAGCATACCACCAGAGCTAGAGAGCCGGGTCAGGCCATGCAGTCTCCTAACTCGTTAGAGTTTCTTCCGTACTTTGACAATAAGTATACTCAAGTGTATTGAGAAGTCCAGCCATGAGCCTGAGGCTTTGCACCATCTGGACAATTTGTGGTGTAATGATCTTGATGTAATGCAAGGTTAGACCTTTGAAAGTCCCACCATCTTCCCGTCTGTCTTTTTTGGATTGAGCTGAATCCCACTGCTTTTTATCCATCTGCTTATTTCTTCCAGGCATTGGCGACAGCTGAAAGCACACCAGCAGAGACAGCACCGAACAGACAAGTGCTGTCTGCTTATTGATCGCGTGTTAGCTGACTTTAGTCTCAGTCTCCCTGTGTGGTCCCGGAAAGACATGGAATAGGAAAAGTGGAAGTATAAAGACTTTGGGGACAAAGAAGCAGCTGATTTCTGTGACCTGTGGATGTCACAGCAATTATTCCTGCTAGGTCATGAGGGGACGCCATCGCGACGCTAAGGTCAGCAATGTCAAATGGCGGGTGAGAGAGGTAATGGCGTAAGTGTAGAGTCGTCCTGCACAAAGTGAATTGTGGCATTTTCAGCACCATGTCCTGCGATTAAACTTTTAACTAAGAGGAGCTTTAACGCTTGTGCTTAATGCAGGTGAAGCTTAGTTAAGTGAAGTTAACATCAACCTAAGTGTAGCCCCCCAAGGACAATCTGTGCATTTAGTCTTTGGACAAGTATTTAGCCTTTCCCTCTTGTTTGATTCTTAAGCATCTGATTTTTTTTTTCTGCCCTCGTGGAGCTCATTTCTGCCGTGTGCTCATAATCACTTTCCAGCTCTCTGCAACATCTGCAGGGTTCTTCTGGAGCCCAGAGCTCTCCGTGAGTTTCTGCCCATGCTCCAGCTGAGGTGCTCTGCCTGTGAATTCTTGTCTCCCTCTGAGTGGCATCGGCACAAACTGCCAGATTTCACTCTCATCAGTCCTCTGCCAAGACATTTCCCTCACATTGCAGCAACAGAGCCAAAATATGGCTGACCCTCTGCATATGTGGAGGGCGGGGAGTCATTTCTCACTATTGCTTCTGCTGAGATTCAGTTTGGCTGTCAACGCAGACAACCTTGAAGTCATACAGACCTTGGAAAGCAGCTAGGTGTGCACCCATTCTTTTCTCCATTCGTATGTGGGATGCCTTGACACCAAGCTGAGTGGTGTATTTGACACAACCAAGGGATGGGATGCCATTCAGAGGCACCTAGACAAGCTCCAGAACTGGGTCCGTGTGAACCTCATGAAGCCCAACAAGGCCAAGTGCAAGGTCCTGCACCTGGGTCTGGGCAACCCCCAGTATCAACATAGGCTGAGGGATGAAAGGATTTGAGAACAGCCCCACGAAAAAGGACTGAGGGATACTGGTAGATGAAAAGATGGACATGAGCTGGCAATGTGCACTCACAACCCAGAAAGCCAACCACATCCTGGGCCGCATCACAAGAAGCACGGCCAGCAGGTCAAAGAAGGTGACTCTGCCCCTCTACTCTGGTCTGGTGGTACCCCACCAGCAGTACTGCATCCAGCTCGGGGGCCCTCGGCACAGGAAAGACATGGGCCTGTTGGAGCAGGTCTAGAGAAGGGCCACAAAAATGCTCAGAGGGCTGGAGCACCTCTCCTGTGAGGACAGGCTGAGAGATTTGGGGTTGTTCAGCCTGGAGAAGAGAAGGTTCCAGGGAGACCTTACTGTGGCCTTTAAATACTTAAAGGGGACTTTATAAGAAAGATGGGGACAGATTTTTTCATAGGGCTTGTTGCAATAGGACAAAGGATAATGGCTTTAAACTAAAAGAGACTAGATATAAGGAAGACATTTTTTACAATGAGGGTGAAACACTGGCACAGGTTGCCCAAAGAAGTGGTAGATGCCCCATCCCTGGAAACATTCCAGGTCAGACTGGACAGGGCTCTGAGCAACCTGATCTCATGCAAGATGTCCCTGCTCAGGGCAGAGGGGTTGGACTAGATGGCCTTTAAAGGTCCCTTCCAACCCAAAACATTCTATGATTCTATGACTTCTGCTACCACCTAATCTGCACTAATGGGACTTAATCCTGGCCCGGACCTCTAAGTAGTGGCATTCAAACCTGGCCTGATGCCATCCACATCGCTGGTCGGGATAGGAGAAACTGGAATAGCAAAGATGATGGACAGCAGTGGGCAAAGCCCCCTCCATGGCTCCTCCTCACCTTGCTGTGACTTATTCACAAATCAAGTAAAAATCTTCCCGAGTTGGTGCTCCCATTCCTGTCTGGTCTGAGCTGTATCTCCCAGCTTGCCACAGCAGTACAAAACACTCAGCTGGGAATTTTCCAGGTTATGATGGTTCCTGTCGTTTGTCAAACGAGGCAATATTTCTCTCTCTGACACATGCACTGGAAGCGCTTCAGAGCAGGAGCTGTTGCCTTGCCCATGGCTGTTCAGTGCTGAACTGTGTCTCATCCCCACTGACCATTTACTGAGGAGATTCAATCTGCCTAACTTGCATACTTAACATATGGCAACATTTTAGGCACCTTTGACCTCCCCCAGGAGAATCTCCTGCCTAATCTGATTTAAGAAAGACAAAGACACAGGGTCTGTCTGGAGACCTCCAAAGGCACAAAAATCTTTCTAATGAAAACTTGCACTTGCTTTAGGCGGATTAGTTCACCCAGTGTCTACAATATGAGATCAAGGTAGGTACCTGATTACACCAACAGGGTCAGAGGTTTTGGTGTGTTCTTGATAAGAACGCAAAGCAAGAGAAAGGGATCAAAACAGGGAAAGACTGTTCAGGTTTATGAAGAATAGAAAGAATTGTTTAGCAGTGGATTATAGCTTTTTGCTGCTGAGTTGTGTTTTTTTGTTTTTCTCGTTTGTTTGTTTGTATTGTTTTGTTTTGTTTTTAACATAAAAGGATTAAAGATTTAACAACAGTAGCCTCTCTCTAAAACGATCCTTTCTCCCCCGCCCCCCCAGAGCCCAGACTGGTAACTCTTCCATCACATGAATGTTACCTCCAGGCTACGGCATTCAGTGGAGTGTGAAATCACAATTAACGGAGCAAGTGTTTTGTAAGTGAGCAGAGACGGCTGCAAATTACATCCTGCTATTAGCTGATTTTAGAACAACGCTGTTGAACAGCTTCATGATTACTGGGCTGTGGCGTGTATTAAAAAACCATTAATAAAACATAATTGATTGTGAATTGTGCTTACTGCCTTTATAATTTTAATCACAAATGTCATAGAAGTTTACTGGAAACAAAAGCTGCCCTCAGCTATCTATAGGAACTGGATTGTTCTAAAAATTTTATTGAACTTGATTTGCAGCTGTTGTAAATCAGTAAACTACTGAAACCTATGGGTTTTGATGACTTAGAGATCCTCTTTGTCTTTTTCTTTTCCAGTCAGCAAAGAAAGGTGTGAGACTGCCTTGCCTCTGCCAGAAAGTACCACTGGGAACTTGATGGAAACAATATCCTCAATCTCTCAGACCTGCCATTCACTCCGCTTGCCCTTCGAAGCAGGTAATGTCACCGACAGGGAACAGGAGCTGGCGGTTTGTATTTGCTGAGAAACAGGCAACAATATAGAGCTATACTTTGAAAATACTCACATTTATTTCTCTCTTTTGGCCCCCAAATTATTCTCAAACCTTAAATCATGTATTCTCACAGAAACCCAGTAATGTTTAATTCTGATCCATGGCCCTGTCTGGGCTCACGGAGGGACAAGTTATGCCACAGTGAGTTTATTGCCACATTTTTCAAACTTGGATGCCCTGCTATGAATTTATGGACTTTAAAAAGGCCATTCACAATCAGTCTAATTTGGGACTTTGACAGAATTCGGGTTCCAGCCAGTGATGCAAGCTGCCCGCTCTTCTGCATCAGTTAGTGCTACAGGCATCAAAAACTCACTCTCAAGCTAAGAATTCCCAAGGCACTGAACTTCGGGCACTGCCTCCATTTGCTAATCAAGGTGACACCTAACTCTGCTTATTAACCAAATTTAGTCAGAGGAAGATTAAACTCTACCAAAATCCCCAGGGAAATACGCTCAGGTATGGGGGCAGGATCTTGCCCTAGCTGTAGGTATTTAAGCTCCTACAGCTTTCTCACCCCACAGAAAGGTGGCATAAAGTGAGGAATAAACCCTAGGAGTTCTGACCCTGTCTTGCTGTGACCACCAGGAATCCTAGTGCTCGGAGTGCAGAAAAATCTTAGAAGACACTCTGTCCTGTGCAGCCTGCTGTAGGTGACCCTGCTCTGGCGGGGGGTTTGGACTAGATGATCTCCAGAGGTCCCTTCCAACCCTGACCATTCTGTGATTCTGTGACACCCTAAAATGATGTAATACAATACCTGCATTATTTATTGACTTTTTGGCAGCCTGTGCCCTGGCAACTAAACTAGTATAAACACTGTGACTAGATTGCTGAAAAGCATTTCCTGCTAAAGAGCTAGCAGTAAGTTGTTTTTTTTTTTTTTTTAAATAAAAATAAACTCATGAAAGCCAATTTTTCCTGTTTCTGCAAAGATGTATCCCACAAAGGCAGTTAACAAAAGTGCCTCATCCTGATCGAGGGAGTGACTTCTACTGGTATGAAACCAAATATATCAGTCACCATTCAGGCTCGTTTGTGTTTTGGACCCATCTCTTGGAAGGTGAAGGAACAAACACCTCCAGCCTGCAGCAAGCTGCTCCTTTCTCCGTCTCCTCTATCCATCCCTCAGATCTGGTGTAAGCTGTTTGCTCGGCTCCTTTCATGCAGCTCCACAGCAGTGTACGTACATGCATATACATATTCTAACGTGAAGAGCCAGAACCTCACATCCCCAACGTGGTTGCTGCCTTCTCTTGCTCTAAATGGCCGTCGCTATGGCAACAACTGTTTAACTCAAAATTTAGAGAGGCACTTAGCACAAATTATGAAAGAAGAGATGCGACAGCGTTCTGTGTACAGCCACTGTTTGAGCCCGCCGTGGCTCCAGTCGCCGATTGCTCCAGGACACCCCGGGGACATTGCCACCTGTGGTCTGGCACCTTCTGCTCAGCGTGGTGCAGGAAACAGCTTTCTCTGACGCTGGCTCTGTCTTTATTCTTCTCTGTGCTGACAGTAAATGGCATTTCAGCCATCTGATCAGCCACAGGACTGAATTCGCAGTCTGCCCAGCCTGGTCCTCAGCACCTCTGCCAGAACACTTCATGGTCTGATAGCAAGAGGGGGGAATTCCTTCCTAATGAAGGCAAGGAAAGACATGGGCCCTATTTAGAGTCTCTTGAACGGTACTACTGTTCTGCATCAGTATGCCTGGCAGCAGATGAAGGGCCCGGCTGAGTCGTAGGACAAAGCACACTGCATGTCGGTGACTCCTTGTGAGGAGTGACTCCATAGTGCCAAATCTCAGACATGATAACAGAGTAGAGGAAAGGTCAACATGAATAATCTCAACAATTCCTAGTGAATTTAGGAGATTTACATCTTTCTAAACCTGTGCAAGCTTTGTCCTCTGTTCTTACACATGGCCACAACTTACATAAGGCAAGATGAAGGTGTCCCTGTTCGTGCTTTTCTCTTTGGATGAAGCACATTAATTGGTAAAATTTATTCAGAGAAAGACATTTTGGCCATCCAGCTCCTTCTTCATAAAAAGTCCTTGCGAAATCCTTTCCTGAAATGCAGTCGGACTACTAGTGCACAAGGATGCCAAACCTACTAAGACCCGAAAAATGCAGGAAGGGTGCGCAGTTACAGGTAGAAAAAAAGGGTCTGTTCACAGCAGAGCATCCCAGGAATGGATTTACTCTTGGGAAGGTGGAGGTTATGTATGTTTTGGATGCTGTTAACGGTACAAGAAGATGCAATCTGGAGATGAATAGAGTAAACCTGTTTCTAAAAGGAAACCAGTGAGCTGGCTCCCTAATCTAGGATAAAAACTAGATTGTCAAGAAGGCAGGCATGCAGGTGTGAACCATTCATTGCTGGCTGGCAAGAGCTAAAAGCTGCTCTTTTGATAATCCGCTTTCATGGTGGACATGGGCAGGGCGTGGGTGATGACCATTCACCGCCCCCTCCGCTACAGGAGGGAGGGAGCATGTGGGTGGGCAGTAGGCTGCGTGCTCAGAGCAGATGAAGGCAGGAGATTCTCCTGCCAAGACACTGCTGAGCTGCTCAAAAGCTGCTCAGCTCTCGCTGCTGGCCAGTGTGGATGCTAAATGTCTGCATAGGCTCAGGGTCACTGGAAAAGTTCATGGGGGGTGGAAATCCACCCTGGACTAGTAAGCGTGAAGATCAGACGTCTTCCCAAGGAATTCCCTGCCTTGGAAATACGAGCTGTGAATTTACTCTGGGCATAGCTTGCACTGCAGGTTTGCTCTAGCCCTATGGACTGCTGCAAGATGTGGGACAGCAATTTAAGCTCTCTATACCTCATAGTCACTGGTTACAAAGCACAGGGCTGTGAGACTTTACTGAATTAAGACTCTCTTCACAGTTTGTGGAAATTGGTGTCTCTTGATTGACTTCACAGGGAAGACGCGCGCACACCAGCAGAGAGAATTTGGACCCTAATTTGTAAAGGGATTGTGAACAGCCACCCTACGTGAGGCCGGCGGTCCACCTTCCCTATACCCTTCTCTGGCAGAGGTTAAAGCTGATACAGACAAAAATGAGCAAAAATTGAAGTGCATTGTGCTGCTTCTCATGAACATGCTCATGAATCTCCAACCACTTACAACCCAGGGGGTTTGTAGGCTAAATGTGATTTCTTAACAGCAATGTGAATTTATTAACAGCAATAGATTTATCTTGTACATTTTCCCTTTGAATCCATGAAACTGTTAGCATCCACTAAATGACCTTCAGAGCTTTGAAATGGGATCCTGGAGCTTAGATAGGGGAAAAAAACACCTTTTTTTTTCATGGTAAAAACATACCTCCTTGTTTGATCCTGTCCCCTCCCATCTTTGTCTGATGTCCTCTCATTCTTACACTTGAAAAGTAATAGGCCTGGATGAAAACTAGGAGAGATAAGGAGACTTCCAAAGTTGTTCTCTAAACCTGAATGTTCATATCTAATTTTAGACATCTAGAGTCAGTTTCCTTGTTTGGTTTCCTTTATAATGGATGGATGGAGATAGGAACCTCCAAATGTCAATTCCTGCCCTGGGTGGGATGAAATACTGTCTGCAGGTGTTGCCTTCGCTGTGGAAAGCAGGAGCATAGGGGGAAAACAACTTTAACTTCACTGCCTGAAAGGCCTGAAGCTAAGCAGGGTGAATCTAGGTCCTAACTGTGCTTCTTTCATCCCTTACTGGAGCCAGCCGGCCAGTTTCGGTCAAGGAAGAGTTAAAACTGTTTTGCATGGCTGTTTGTATAGGAGTTTATTATTTCTTGGAAGGTACAGTCCGCATTAGGGATGTACTCCTCTCTCACTCCAGGAGGAATTAGATCTGATTTATTTTGGGAGGGACAGGTCTGAATATTCTTTCTGTGTGGCCTGTGTGCCTTGTAATAACAAGCTTTCTTGTTATTACAATTCTCATTGCAATTTAAGATTAATACTTGTATCCTAAATTTCACGGAGGCCAGCATGAATGAATAATAATCCCATTAAAGAATCCAGGAACCGGCCAAGAGTCACTACTTGTATTTGTTAACACAACTGAACAAGGGGTGTGGATTTCCTTGCTTTGCTTGTACTTTCTGGCTTTGACTGGGGAGAAGCTCCATGTCTGCCAACATTTCTACCGCCCGCAGGAACACCAGCAGAACTGTCCGCATAGCAGCAGGAGTGCAATGAATGTTACTCTGTCACAATTGCCCCAAATTCTTCTGTCAAACAGGCATTGAAAAATGTGAGCTGAGAAACCACAAGATCAGGTGCACGTGAACAAAGTAGGTTAGGAATCGTACATGCCAGATTGTGATCCAGGATGCGTTCCCCTCAAGGGCACATGCTTCTAGATCCACAGCTTGTTTCACGGGGCAGGGAGATGATGGAGAAGAGGGATGTCTGTAGACCATCTCTTCTTCCCGTTGTGCAGATGTGTGGGGAGCAAATGGGTGGGGGGAGGCTCGGGCTGTGGTGTTACCCCCTGCACCAGCCCCATGGCTCTAAGAGGAGAAGGACCGTACATCACAGGGGATGAACTGCAGAGGTGTCTTTGAGCAAGGAGAGAAGTCAGGAAGCAAACGGCAGCCCTGGAAGTGGCTCTGCTTCAGCAGTAGCTCGGCGGCGGGTCAGGCCATTGCTGAGCCTGGGGAAAAGTTCTGGGGGTTTTCACTGATAGCACATGTGCAGAAGGGAATTGTGGAAGAAGAACAAGCCCACAAATGGGAAGGAATTCCGAGGGGAAATTTTGAAATTTGTTTTCTAGGGCGGGATGGTAGCGTTGACAAAATCCTAAACCTTTAACTACACAACGGTTTACAGGGGAATAGAACTCCAGTTCACAGGGTTTTAAATTAAATGACCGTATGCGCTTTTAGGGCTACCACACTCAGTTTGGCAACAAGCAGTGAAATATCCTCCCTTCGGGGCTCAGGCCCAGCTGCCTGGCTATGGAGGGCGCTGGCACACTTTTTCTCATGAAAGCAAAATCAGTGTGGCCAAAATGCTCTGCCTTTTCCTATTACACACGGATGAAAAACAGCCACACAAAGCGGTGGAGTCCTGCGAAAGCAGGTAACGATATTTAAAGTGGTAAATCCTATGGCCTCTCTCAAATATAACATGAAGGCAGTACTTGAGCAACAGCCTACATTTTATCAGTTTTCAGTACGTCCTAGTGGGCTGCAGAACAGACACCTTCATCCGCAATATGAAGGTATCTCACGCAGAAGTAACAGGTGTCAGAGATGGTCAGTCATCCTGACTTAATGACTTCTTGCTGGCTTGGATAATCTCTTGAACGCCTTGAGCGTGCTCTACCTGTAGCTTTCCTCACTAAAACAAGGCTGCAAGGTGTGAAATCGGGGTTTACTGAATTCAGAGACAAACTTCCACTGATTTCGCTTAAACGCAGGCTATCCCCAGATGACACTTGAGTCCCAGCTTGGGTGTTTTCTTTCTGACATCGTACAAGGCCAGGACATTTCATTTTTTCCAAGACAGATACATTGCCTGGCAGTTTAAAGGTGCTGTAATACAGGTTACAACAGTGATATAGCCAATCTGTGCAAAGGACCTTATGGAAAGTCTCTTTTCCTGTGGTTGTCTCCAGGGAGGATTCTCCTGTGTCTGCTATTGTGGCTGAGCTCGCTCTTCAGCCTTTATTTTTCAGTGGGATTTTAATCTTCTTCTCCATTCCTTTACTCAGCCACCGTCCTTTCACAGAATCACAGAATCACAGAATTATCAGAGTTGGAAGGGACCTCTAGAGATCATCTAGTCCAACTCCCCTGCTAAAGCAGGATTGCCCAGAGCACATTACTCAGGACTGCATCCAGGCGGGGCTTGAAAATCTCCAGGGAAGGGGACTCCACAACCTCCCGGGGCAGCCTGTTCCTTAAAAGGAAACTTATAGCAAATCAATGTCTTTGAGGTCTATATTTTTTACAATTTTGTTGAAACTGGCTAACATTCCAAATTCTTTGGAATTGACAATTAATATAATTGTATAAGCCTCATTTCCTTAGGAAACCAGCCTTCAGAAGACCAGAGCATGCTCTGAGCACTCCTCTATCATTGCGATGTCCCAAGTTCTAACATTTAAACCTCTGCTATTGTTACGTAAGTCAATAGCACAGTTTTACTCCTGGATTTAGGCAATTATAGGATGTGCTTCATCTAATATATTTTAGACATTGGAATAGGATGAAATAAATTGCGCCCAACCATATCTATTTCTCTCTACTGACAGCGAACAGAGCCCATGGAGCAGGACAATGGAGTTTTCTGCATCAGGTGAGCTCTTTAGACTCCCATTTAGTCAATGAAGCCAGCATAGCCAAAAGAGGCCGGCATGCAATTCATTTCACTGAACGGAGACGTCTATTTTAGGCTGAATCACACCCTACACTCTGTTGACTATATTGATGAAATCTGCGTTAACTTACTTAGTTCACATGCAGACATCTACAACACAGATTTCTAGATAAGGTGGATTCCCTTCATGCACTCTTGACTTTTTGATACAGCTAAAGACTGGTCCCTCTGTCACATTATTTTTATACTATCAGACCTTGACAGCATCAGACTTTGTGCCTTAGTGCTAAAAAGCCCCCTTCTGTGAGCAGGAGCAATACCATATGAAATAGGAAGAACTCGCATTTTGCAAATCCATTCTCTCTCTATGGGCAGTGTTTCAGTTTCATTCTGGGATCATTGATTTGCTGGCTTCGAGCTGTTTTCTTCATCAAGCCCAGAGGATAAGCTTTCTTTTTGGACTGCATCTTTCTCTCTTCTATGGCTAATGCTAGCTTATTCTTCTTCAAATCTTATGTAAAGCTTTTACATGAGAATACATCTGTTATATGCTCTTGGGCTTGTTTTTTTTTTTTTTTTTTTTTTTGAAAAATATGAATAAACCAAAATAAACTGGAAGATTGTCAGTGTCTTTTGCAGATTATCTGTGTTCCAACTCTACTCACAGGAAAATGCAAAGTCGATTAAAACCCACCAAGTGTAATAAATATGTTTTTTGATTCTGTCAGCGTGGCTAAAGATGAAAGCTAATGGCAAATCCATAATACAGTCATATAGATCAAATGACCTATCAATCTATAAGCTTGCATGCATGAGAGATAAATACTCTTATTATCTTTACAGCATGCCCCAGTTAGTCCAGCATGAACTTGGTGAGTTAACTTGGTACTCTGCAGTTAAGGTGCTTACATGTAGGAAGTTTGCTTTTTACAGTAGCATTGCAAATGCTAAAAGTTCAATTTTTTCAGTCTGTGAACTGTTCTCTTTGTCGATCACAGCTCAGCTCAGTCTCTCAGCAGCTCTCAGACGTATCCCTACTCCTTGTTCCCAGTTGCAATCTCCTTGAGTTCCTCTTCCAAGCCTTTCCCCTCTTCATGTTAGCAACCTGTCACCCAAGTCATTTGTACCCTACAAGACACTTTGGATGCCCTTAACATTTCAGTGGCATGTTTGGGTTTTTTTCATTTTCTACTTGACTATGCTGATAATGGAGAAGAGAGTCTTCTGGTGGTCAACCCTACCACGGCTGGCTGCTGAGAACAGCAATTGCAGTAAAATCCTGGCTTTGCCTCTGTGCCTTTGTCATTCTTTGCATGGATAATCTGGTCCCAAGCAGACACAGTGAAGCAATGCAGCCTCCGTCTCTGTTGTGTGGGATTATTCTGGATGGCACTAGAAGTGCTGAGAGGCTCAGGTGTTTTCAGCGAGGACAGAATCTCTAAAGGCTTCAGCTACTGGTCTCGTAAGAAGGTTTTCCTGAGTATGCGTAAGCGGTGATTACATTGAAGGGCTGGTAACAGCCCAGCTTCAGGATATTCTCAAAGGTTTAGCAAAAGTCTTGACCAAATGACTCTTGTGCTCATTCTCCGTGTCCTGCTTCGGAGCATAACCAACCGCAATTGCTTTTCAAAGAAAAGCTTGCTAGAATGTTTTTAAAATGGCAAAGCAACAGTCCTTCCACCTCCATTTGTACCTCCTACACAGTTCCTGGCTGAAACTTTCTCACCTTCAGTCCACCCTCAGCTCACCTGAAACTGAGCCTCAGGCAGACCACACCCCGCATGTCCATTCTACTTTCTACTAGGGCTCCAGAGAGCCACACGATGGGAAATGTTTGACAAATTTAGTAACAGGCACCACTGAAAGGGTCTCTTGCACTGAGAGAAAACTCGTATACTTTTCAAGCTGATTTCAAGAGTTTGTGTCAGTTGGTGAATCAACATCCATTAGAGTCAACATGAGACCTTTGACTGGCTCCAGTGGTTCATTGAATCAGAAGCATTATAGACTTGAACTATGAGTTCTCTTGTACCAACAGACTGTTTAGAGATGGGACTGCAGTCATGGGAAATAAAGCACTGTGCAATGCAACGGCCAAATCAAGTACCAGTCAAAGAGACTCCATTTGTGTCATCATAGTTATCTTGTTGATTGATCTGACCCATTGTTAACATTAAAACCTTTTTCTTCTCTTGTTCCTGCTATTCGTCTTGAATGAATATTTTGTGCTTAAACTGAATCTTAGGAGCTTATTTAGAACCACTTAAGATCTTAAATTAAATATGAGTGTAATGTGGGAAAGCATAGAAATGAAAGATCCATAATTTTTCAAGTGGAAAAATAAAATTCCTCCCTCCTTTCCTTTCTTATTTGATGGATCTAGTACAAAGTATATGGAATTTGAAGAGGTGTAATAAGAAAGTCAGAGAGCTTTAATAGATATCTGCATGTGATGTAGAGCTTGATGTTGTCCTCAGGTATATGGACACACCTGCATTCACTGTCTGGGGCAGCAGTTTACCTGACACATATGCAAGTGAACTAATCAGTTTTGCCAGACGCATGCTGGTGACTCAGTGACTGCTGCAAGCATGGCTAGGTCCTCACTGTAAACAAATTGAGTAAAGGAATAAACAGATCTGCAAAATGAGTATGTGGACTATATTAATATGACTATTAGAGGTCCATATAAATACATCAACTGATTATTGTCATTTCTGATAGAAAGTGCAGACTTTCTCCATTCATATTTAAAGGTCAACAGGACTAACTTACGAATTTGTTCCAGTTTATCTGTTGCATCTCAGGACCCACAGAGAAGAAATTAAAAACTCATCAACTGGCCAGCATGGAGGCTTGGAGCTTTGATGCTTTCAGCTGTTAAACCTGCTGTTTCAGAGAACCCATTTTCAACTCCTAAATTTGCTGCTCAAATCAATGTGCTGATGTTTGGTTGGAAGCAATACAGTTCCAGACAGAGTTAGCAATTTATAAAATTTCCATCAGCCTAAGAGTGGCAATGAGCACATAGATGTATGCACGCATGTGGGCTTTCTGGCTGCTTTCAGCATTCAGGAAACAATTACAGGAGAGCATTAGCTGTGCTTCAGTGCATACCGTGAGTCTAAAGTAATGGCATGATCTTCACTCAGGGACTGTTACTACCCTGGATGGCTCAGCAAAGCAACATGGAAGTAAACCTGCAACACACCTCATTTTCTTTTGGTTACTTCTCTGTTTTGAACACCTAAGCCTTACAGTCAGAAATATTCTTTCATGGAGTTGTGAACAGCTCTGTCCTTTTCACTAGCTGAACTAATAGACAAAAATATTTTGTATTTCTCCACCGCATGCAAATCCCTTTATGACTGGGGATAAGTGCCATCCCTGTGTTCCACCAGCGAGAAGCCGTGGAGAAAGCTAAGTATGGCATGAATCAATGGCAGAAGCAGCAAAGATCACTTCTTTCCTAGTGCCAGGATCTAAATCTCAGAGATCACCAGTGTCTAAGAACAATGAACAGAACAAGAAGCTAGAGGCAGCGGGGTATTACCTTCAGTACAGCCCAGTCCACACACAAGAAGTGGTTCCTATTATAAGACCGATACAGCTGCAAAAAATAGACACCATTTAAGGTACCAAAATTCTTTTTCAGGTCTTCATTATCCAAAGCTTATTTGTTTCACCTCAAAAACATTAATTGATTTCCTATGTCTCTTTACAAATGTTGCCTCACATAAACTAGACCACTATGGCCACAGGACTAAGACTTTACAAAGGTATTTGTCCAGAAAGGTGTTGAATTTCAATGGGGAAGTGACGGCATAGCCAGTAGCAGAACCAAGAGAAAAGAGCTCTACGACATTAGATCAGAACCTCTCAAAGTGCACTGAATATTCATTCTTCTGTTTATGAGAAGGAGAAAATCCTGGCATTTTCTATGAAGGTGTCCTTCAGCACTTTTTGACTTCATCACAATTTCTAATTTAAAGACTGACTTCCCCAAATCTCTTAGGAAAACTCACGTACACCCCATATTTTCCTGCAGCCAACTCATAAAAACCCATGAGATTTTCTTTATTTGCTTTGGGGTCACAATATAATATACAAAATCCCCTTCCATTTGTTGGAAGGACTCCAGTCCAATAAGTAAAACAGTGTCCTGAAACTTTGTTCCACTCGCATCTCTGTCTTTGGCTCATCTCTTTAACCCTATGTAAAATAGGGATAATATTACTTTCTGACCTTACGGTTGCGTCCTAAAGATTAATGCTTGTAATGTGTGACACACTCCTCCAGTGAATGGTAGTCTAGTCAATGGGTACAGCCTGCTCTTCCCATGGAGGTAAACTAGGTATGCCTCTGGTGGCAGCAGAGATAACTATTGGCCCCATTGGATAACTACATTAATCCCATGTTCTCCAGGCTTCAGCCAGATTTCATTCAGGTGATGACATGCCTCACACCTAACTTCAGCCTTGTGACTTATCTCACAAGGAAAGATTTTTTCCTGCGTTGTGAGACAGTATGTTGGTAGGTTGAGCAAGAGCTAGAAGCACACACCCTGGTAGAACAGGAGATACTCTCCAGAACATTATATCTCCTGCACCCTCTGAATGGATTGATGGAAAAGCAATTTAAACAAGGCATGTGGGGTCATTTCTGTTGCTAGCATGTAAAGAAAAAGTCATAATCTAGCCTTTTTTCCTGGGCTCTCTCTTCTTTCTGGGCTCATGCAGGTTTTTCACAGGATTTTGAGAGCACTTGGGTCTGACTTGTGCTCCAAAGTGCTTTCTGGAGAGCCTTCTAATGGTTGTGGGAGAGTGTAGCATGGTCAGCTGAAATATGAGGGCATCAATAGCCTCTACTGAGTTGAGTCTAAGTTCCCCTGCAATAGAGCCACTGGTGTAGATGGACAGGTTGTAGGCAGTGGTGCTTGGCAGGCTGACACTGCTTTTGGAAGCCAGCCTTCATCTTGCAACCGTAAGCAGGATGTTGCTGGGAAGTCCTCGTCACTGTCCTGAAAATAGCCAGCCTATAGCTCAGGGTGCAGCCCATAGCTCAGGGTGCAGCCCACAGCTCAGGGTGCAGCCCACAATGTGCTGGGGGATCTGGACCCCGAGGATGCCCTTTCCCCAAACAATGCATAGTCTGGGACCCCATATCACGACAAGCATCAACTAAAACCTCAGAACCTCATCACACACCATTCTGGCAAGCACGAGTTATTATTGATATTAATTATTCATATATTTCAATTTTATTTAATAATTGACTTACATCTATGTTCACATTACTGTCCCCGTAATCCAACACTTAGACACACTCAAAGGGCATACCATAAACACATTTAATACTTCCACAAATGCAAATGCTTTTGTTTGCTTTTCGATGTTTACTTGCTTGACTGGAGCGTTCCACTTGAGCCTCATACCCTAGTTAGTCACAGCAGATTGCGAAGTGGGATTCATGCCTGGGTAAAGATTTGCTTGCTTTACAACACCAAGATAAATGCCGGTCTGAAGCACCGTCATGAGGTCAATCAGGTCTAAGATTTTAAACGCTAAAAGATTTACAATTCCATTTTGACAGCCCCTCCGCTCCTCCTCCCCTTTCCCCCAGCGCTAAGACTCATTTAAAGCTTTAAAATATGGGAAGCAGAAAAGGAGTCGTTAATTTTACTTACACAACAGCATTCGCACTTGTAAGGTTTTGACAGCTTCACTAAACCCAAAGGAATTCAGATAGCTAGAGCAAATGAATGCGTACCAATACTCGTATTGAAAGGAGGTAGTTTTCAGGGCTGAACACATATTTTCTTCCTGCAGGAAGCTGACAGTGATGAGAGTATGTAGGATGTTTTACTACCGCATTCACGTGATGCTACTTCACGTTTTTTTTTTTTTTCCTCCTGTTCAGCATATTCTCTTTGTGTTTCTGAAATCAATAGAGCTGCAGCAAGTCAACAGATTATTTCAACGTTTCTGAGGACGCTCTGCCCTTACCACCATACTTAGTACCTATTGCTTTTGGAAAGGCAAACAGACTCCTTAAATGTTATATTTGCTACTTAGAAAGTTCAATTGTTGACTGTGTCTTATTGGGGATAAGAAATCCAATTGCAGAAAGCTAAACATATATGCATGGAGCTGAATGCTTTTGGAAACAAACAGTGGGATTTTATTTTTTTATCACTGTCACGATTTTTGATGGAAAATGGAAATCTTGCAGTGAATTCATAATAGACTCTTGCATTTCCATCTGAGACAGAAGGAACGTGCTTACTTCTTCAGAAGGGAAGACAGATGAAGGCAGGCAAGCTGCAGAATGAAACAAGAATTAAGTGGTTGCCGCTTGCTGATCATTGTTCTGCGATCTGTCCATTATCTGTCTGAGTGTAGGTAGTAAATACCACATGAATTTAAATAAAACCCATTACTCACACTCACTTACAGATGTGATGATAGGAGTTGCTTGACAGATCTTAGACAGGAAACTCGGATGTAATTGAGCCCGTTGCTGCGTTGATTCTCCTCCAGCAAAATCCTCTACCTGTGCAGGAATATTTTAAGACCTCACTGAATTTGAAATGGTGACAGAGTGTTAGGGTTTTTTGCTTATTTGTTTTTTTTGTTTTTTTTTTTTTTTTGTATCATTATTGGGTCTCTACAATAACAGATGGTGAAATCTCTCCTGAGTAAGCCAAATGCCAGTGCTTTTTCTTATAGGATGTCACGCAAAAACACTAACAGCTCAGCTCCTATTAGTACTAGCAACTGATGGGCCTGCTCCAGCATCTTTTAAAGTTCCTGGGTGTCTTTGGATCAGCTTCTTGACACATCTGAATGAGGCAGGCAATCCACTTTAAACACTTCTTTATTATTCCCAGCGTTTTCTGTTGGACACGCTCTTAGAAAAGCTAATAATCTCTCCTTAAATAAAACTTTCTTTCTATAATACAGAGGTTCCCTTATACATAAGTGTAAGGTCAGGGCAGTTTGCTGGTAGGTTTAAAACACCCATTTGCTTTTTCTTCTTGAATGAGAGACTGCTTGTTTCTGAGATGGACGATGCTGGTGGTTTGTGTTTGCTGGCAGCAAACACCTGCGGTGTTACGGTTGACAGAGATTAGGTGGGTGAGAATTATCTTCACCAGGGTTGCCTTTCCTTGGCCCTTTCCCTGCGTCTCTTTCTGTGCCACACTGAAGGAATACAGCCTAGTGACTATAAAGGGATATTTAGAGCTATTTTGTGCTCCTAGAGCTGTCCTAATTGACTGTTTTCTCTCATTGTGATTCACTTATGAGCTGATGATCAGGAAATCTCAACTGAATTCACACTTCAGTGTCAAGTGTGACTGTAGGCACATTTCTTTACCCCTATAAGTCCCATATTCCCTACTGGTGCTATGAGACGAGTTGGAGTCCTTTCATTACATTGATGGGATGTGAGTGTAAGTTCAGGTATATTTATAAAGTCCATAAAGTCAGATTTTCTTCTATTTATATGTACCTGCATTTCATGTTAAAATTCTTATTTTCAAGCATACATATCTATTTATTATCACTTGTTTTGTTGGATCACCTTTTGATTTATGGATCAAAAGGTTTTAGAAGATACGTTGCTTAGAAAACAACTGTGAAATGAATGAACTGAGGAGTATATAGATCTCTTAAAACTGTAAAAATTAGCAGCGTTTGGCTGCTAATTGGGACAAACATGCGAATAAACATGTTTGAGAAGCACCTGTTAGGAAAGTCTTAAGCCACTGGCTCTTGGTTCACAGTGTTTAGGGCATCACTGCAGGTGCACACAGCAAAATCAGGAAGCCCTAGAAGAGAAGCCAGATTGGTGGCATACTGAGCAGGGGGTGCCTGCAGCTGGTGGGGAGGGACAAGGGGACAGCTGGATTAGTCCCAAGACATGGATTAGTCCCAAGACACCTTGCTCAGAGCTGCAGGGAAGTGAATGGAGTTGCTTCTGCACCCTTGTAGTCCATGCATGTATCTCTCCTCTCCAAAAAACTTGCATGTACCTACTTGCTTCTTCTCAGACACCATCAGAGGAGAAAGAACTGATGGTGGTCCCCAGACAAGGACGGTTTTGCGTTGTTAGACCTCTGGTCTGAACATGTCCCAAACTGGGGACCAGGTCTGACTCTTTCATTTTTAAGAAAAAGGCAGACAAGTGCTTCTCATCCCCTCCCTGGTTCCTCAGATGAAATACCTGAATTTGTGCCAAATATTGTATTTAAAGCATTGTGTAAGTATAACTAGGAGTCCTAACAAGGCAAAACGCTCACTGCAGTAGGCCTTATACACGTGCCAAGAGGGAGTCCTTCCCTCTTTATCTCTGGGACTGTCTGTGTTGGATGACAGTCAATAGCTGGCAATGGACATGCAGCGACACAGTAGCAATAGGAACTGGATATCTGCAAACCTGATACGACCCTAGTTATGTACAGATGTTCACAGTTTGGGGCTTTCATTTCTCTAGGCCCCTTTGTTTTTTCAGAAGGGTAAGCTCTGAATAATTCCGCTTTGGCACTTTCCTTGAGAGAGGAGACAGATAGCAGAGGGACAGAGGAAAGAAGGGGATTCATATGAAATGTCTTAAAGGAGAGTGAATATCTTTTGACTGTTGCCTGTGGAGTTTTCATATTTATTGGGAAGGAAATCATGCTCAGCAATTGTCATTGCCTCCCAGAGAAGTCCTGCACCCATTTGAAGGTACATATTGTGTCAAAGCTCACTTTCTTTCAGACATGACATGTGACAGCTTAAATCATTTGGGATGTTCCAGTGAAAGGAATCGAGGGCCAAATTTCCAGGGGCTGTGGAGAGTTTCTGTACATAAAAATCTCTTTGAGCACAAATAGAATTTTTAAAAAGCATTCAAGACCTCTTTTACCTGCTCTCATAGAGTTAATTCTGCATTTTCTTGATCACCTAAATAGCCCTTGTCTGCATCTCATCCAGTTTGGCTGCAATTTCCTTAGCAACTATGATGGGTCAGGGACCACTGTGTAGTCCAGATACCACCTGGCACAGCTGTGCTGTGCCCTTACAGCCAAAATCTCTGGCACTCCATAAATGGGTGGTCACATCCCAGGGGTCTGTCGTGTACGTTGCTGGGGCTGAGAGAGTCTCCAGCCTCGTCCCAGGAGTTGTTTTGGGAGTATTATCTTGCCCAAAACTCAAGGGTCAAGGACTGTGTTAGCAATTAAGTGCTATGGATGATCATATTCTGGTACGTGCCACTGTTTGAGAGGTGCAGTTGCAACATTCAAGCTCCTCTGTTGTGAATATGGATGATCAGAACTGTGCATGGCGCCTTGGATGAGTCCACCTGATACACCTGGCTTGGATGACACCTGATACACAGGTGTCAATAGCTGTGTCTAGTCTCATAAATTAAATTCACATGGGTGAGTTCTCAGGCAATGAGATTTTAGGCCCCCAGTGGTGTGCACCTCTCTCGGCCTCTAAAAGAGGGTGCCTACATCATTAAAAATGTATATGATGAATGATCCCCACTGTGTGTTAAGTCCCAAGCCATGTATGAGAACTATTTGGGACAGTGTCATGTCCCAAAAGAATCCCGTGATTCAGGTCAGAACTATGCCAGAGACCATTCCAGCAGCCTCTCAGTATGGGCTAATTAGCTCATTAGTAATACACAAAGACAGTCCTCTCTACTTCTGCTAGAGAAATCTTTCCTCATGCATCCTAGCACTGAATTTGCTTTCATAGAATCATAGAATCATAGAATCATAGAATCATAGAATCATAGGGTTGGAAGGGACCTCTGGAGATCATCTAGTCCAACCCCCCTGCCAGAGCAGGGACACCTTAGAGCAGGTTGCTCAGGAACGCATCCAGGCAGGTTTTGAATGTCTCCAGAGATGGAGACTCCACCACCTCCCTGGGCAGCCTGTTCCAATGCTCTACCACCCTCAAGGTAAAGAAGTTCCTCCTCATGTTTAGGTGGAACTTCCTATACTCAAGTTTGTGCCCATTACTTCTTGTACTGTCACTGGGCACCACTGAAACGAGCCTGGCCCCATCCTCCTGGCACCCATCCTTTAAGTATTTATAAGCATGGATCAGGTCCCCCCTCAACTGTCTTTGCTAATAACCACATCAAGATTGTTCCTGGGCATCCTCTCCTGGATGAGAAAACTCGTGTGTCTCTTCCTAAGAGGTCTCCAGTGTAAGCTTCCAGGTGCTAACAGAAATTCCTCGTACTTTCCTAAAGCTGGAAGCTCATTTGCTGTAAACAACAGAGGAGACTGCTTGGGGGCATCCAGCACCCGATCAGTGAATACAACTTCCAGGGAATATAGAGAGCGGGTATTTTCTGTAGATGCAAGGCAGTGTCGGTGCCATTGCACAGGATACCATTTAAAACTTGTGTGTAATCCACGTATTAGCGTGAAAATAATAACTGAAATAGGAATAGGTGTAGAAAAGGACTACTGCAATAACCAGGGGACTGGTGAGCCTGTTTTAAGGGAGGAGAGCAATGTGGTTTCACTTATTTAGTTGAGTAAAAGAAAAGCTGAAATTTTTGACATCTATCCATAGACACCTCAGGGGGCTTAGTACTCAGTAGGGAGGAGACTAAAAAGCATTTCTGGTGCAAAATCAAATGGCTGTAACCTGGTCCTGAATAAATGGACATTGGAAAGTATAAAGAAGCTTCTAAACAGTAGAGGAATGGAGTTTTGGAAAAGCCTTCCGACAGCAGAAATAACAGACAAAAAAAATTAAAACTGAAACAGGAGCTTAAGAAATCCATGGAAGGGATTATATGATCTGATGGCTCATGAAAGCAGGACCTGAACTCGGTGACAAAGATGACCCTTCAAGACCTATCTCTGATGATCTGAAAAGTATCTCAGGAGGCCACGTCCCATTGATTTGCAATGACAGAAAAGGTGGAAACTGAGTCGCAATCTTTTCAGGGTAAATGCAGGATGATGTCTTTGAGCAACAGTTCTGCCATTCCATATAATGGCAAAAGAGCCCAGGAGTAGCTTCTGCAGAGACACACACGGTAATTTGATGTAGCACAGTTGGGGAAGAATAGACTGAAAGACCTATTTGTCCGAACTGTGTTTGCAGTATCTTTTGTCCTGCATAAGTTATAAGCTTGAGAAATAAATAGGCAGATATCTAGATATAAATTTTAAATCCATCAGACCTTAAATTAGAGAGCTTTTGTATCCAAATGGCTGCTCCATGCCCTAAATTCTCTGAGCTGTGCTTAATTCTTGCAGCACATAAGGCATGTAAAAACCACCCACCCACTAATTCAGAGCCATTTTTCTTCATCTAAATGAAATTTCTTTAGTTCCATTCATCTTTACAGCTCATTCAACAGGTCCCTCTGCAGCAGTGAGGGGAAGCATGTTTCAATGTGCTAATCCAGCTCGGAGATGGATTAATTGACTCACAGGCCCCTCTGATCACTAGCCAGATGTCTCTCCCCAGCTGGCAAAGCTTCCTAATTTTCTTGTTGTTGTTGTTAATTCTGGGTTTCCAGCCAGCGGGGGCCCTTTTCTACTCAATCAAGGGCAACATGCCCTCTCCCAACATTTTGTATTCTTTGGCCTGCTTTCCCTTGGGCAAAGATATTCAGCTATAAACCTCCTCTCTTGGCTCTTTGTCATCTGGCCTGTGCCCCTGGAGAGAAGTCTCCTGGTGCTTGCTCATGCACTTGCATGTCTGGCATGTTGGTCCACCACGGGGCAGTGCTGTGCATGCTTAGGGTAAGTGATGGAGGCATGTGGGGCCTGGAGTGCCCATTTCAAGAAGTGGTCCAAAATTTCACGTCCATGCATTGAATTTTTGGATAAGAAAGAGACACTCAAAAGAGTTAAGCATTTTCTTCATCAGGCTGTGTGCTATGAAACAGCATGACGGTAAACTCTCAAGAGTTTGCTCTGGAGAAGGAGAAGGAGAAGAAGAAGGAGAAGGAGAAGAGGGAAGTACCGAGCATGAATAGACCAGTTAGGACACTAAATTGGAAAGTAATGTAACATAAGGGATGATTTGAAGATAAGGCATGTGAGTGCTCTGTGTTCCGCTCCTGGTGCTGTCATTGGCCCTGTTGTCTTGAGCAAGGCACTTTGCTTCTATGGTACCTCTATTTTCTCACACCTAACAGAGGTTTAATGATAATCTTTTTTTAAAGACAACTGCTAATGAGCAAGACACTGTGTGAATTAAGTATCACTTGCATCACTTGGCTAAAACTGTTGTTGCCGAATGGAAAGGTGCCGATTTGGCCAGACTGTAGAACATTGATTGCTCTTTCGCAATGTCTTCGGTCATTACTGTGATTACCTCGAGTACAAAATTAATCTACAAGAATTCATCTGGACATTGCAATGTTTATTCACCTTGACAGTGACTTCCTCACACAAGTCGTGGGGTAGGTGGTAACTGGTCACCGAGGCAGGACAGCTGAGTACTGGCAGCAACAGGAATATTTGAAGGCTTGCACTGTTTAACACTAAGAGCCTGGGTCTTGCTATACATATAACTAAATCATCCTTATGGTTTCTGAATTATACAGGTGGAACCCTGGTTTTCTAGTTTCTCACTAATGAGGGTTATTTATCCCAAGCTGTAAAAAAATGAATTCCTGTATTATATAAATCCTTCCCTTCCCTTCCCTTCCCTTCCCTTCCCTTCCCTTCCCTTCCCTTCCCTTCCCTTCCCTTCCCTTCCCTTCCCTTCCCTTCCCTTCCCTTCCCTTCCCTTCCCTTCCCTTCCCTTCCCTTCCCTTCCCTTCCCTTCCCTTCCCTTCCCTTCCCCCTATAATGAGCTGACAGAAAGCCGTTCCCCAGAATAGAGAGCAAAAAAAAAAATAACCAAAAAACCCAAACACTTCTTGACTGCACAGTTGTTTTTTCTTCATTAGAAAAGAAGTTGCAAAATATTTTTTCATGACATGATCAAGAAGCGCACAGCTTGAGGAGAGAGAAGTAAGAAGTTCATCTAAAGTGTGAATATAAGAGTTCAGCTGCATTTGCTATGGACCAGACACTTCCTACTCCAACTAAAAATGGGGAGGAGGTCACTCCTTCAGCATCAGAGCAGTTGCTGACAGCTCATAGGGATGTAAATAAGAAGAAAAGCTCACTCTTGTAATTTAGCATCTTTGGTCTTTTTTAGCTTGGGTATGTGCCTTGTATAAATCTCACCACTAATCTCTTCCGACATTAAGCATAGCCCCAGGGAAGTTGTTTTACAGGCAACTTAAGGCTTCGACCTTTGATCACTGTAACCTGGCTTCTCACAACCCTGAAAACAAGTGTCTAAAAAAATGAAATGTGAAAAACATGCACCATCAATATCAATTACTGCGTTGTTATGCGCTAAATTTTCCCCACAGGGGGTGAGCAATTCACTCGACGTATTTGGCAAAGGGTTTGATCCTCCTCCCCACTCGCATTGATGCGATGCTGAGATCTCTCTATACACTTTGGTGAGGCGCAGAGTGGAGTAAGGGAGCGCAGAGTCAGACCCAAAGCCTCTGCGAGCGCAGAGAAAAGTGGGCTCTGTCAAGAGAGGGTTGATGCAGTCTGAACAGCGAGCTGCAATCTTTGAAGAAAAGACTTCAAAGAAAAGAGGAGAAAAGAAACAATGTCTAATCTTCATACAAATGTGCTCAGGGGTCTCTGAAACTCAGAAGCTTCCAAGATTTAAGAATTAATTATCACTTGCCGGAAGCAAGCGTTATTCACAGGTAACAGTAACAGCAATCCCAGTCCTTTAGGTGTGAAATTCACGGAATTATATCGAACTGATTACAGCTCAGTAAATCACCATATTTCTCTTTGGTGTACTTGCAGATTTTCCAATTGTTTGATGTTATCCTTCACATCGTTTATGTGGGATATATGACAGCAGCTCCCAAAATTTCACCTTTCAAATGAGATGCACGTGGAAATACTTTAGTACAAGAATTGTGACTTGCCGGTTCACATTAAAACATGCAACAAAGCGGGCCAGCTTCTCAGTTCCTGTAGAGCAATGCAGCCCTGTTGGCTTCTATTTACTGCAGCAAAAGACAAGACTCTAAATCATTTGTCAGCTCCACAGCTGTCTAAATAGTGAGGAGCACTGCGAATGACTGAAAGTAAAGCACTGCTGTTCCAATTCTTTTTAGCAGAACGGTGTGTGTAAAATGTCCCTCAGGCCAGCAGAGGTATTCAGGATATCTCAGCATCTCACAGGCTTTATTGTATTTGTCCTTACAATACCCTTTTGAGTAAGCACTCCTGCTATATCCATTTCGCACCTGAAGTTTGAAACTGAAGGAGGTGGTATGACCCATGGTTACGGGGCAAGTTAGTGCTGAAATCAGGAATTGAACATTTAAGTATCTGGAGGACTCCGTTATGCGATGGAGTTATTGCACTCAAGAAAGCGAATGACTTATTGTGAATATCTGACCAGATATCTAAATTTCTGAATTATTGTGAACATCTGGCTATGGTAACATGTGTCTCTTAAATCCTGCAGTTACCACAAGCCGAAGGTGTGAACCCAGCTGGCTGGAGTGGCTCAGCTGCTGCACAGAAACACATTAAACCGCAATAACTTGATTGTGCATCCCAGCCCTCTTCTCCAAAGCACTCTCTCTTTCATCTTTAAGACTTCAATGAAAACACTTGCTGCAGAAGCTCATGAGAGAGCTGCACCACTGCGCGGTACCGGTTCCCTGACATGAGCAAGGGTCTTCTGACCCAGAGCAGCTATATCTGATATACAATAAAAAAAATTGCTGCTCTTAAAACGTCAGCGAGCCAAGGCACCTGCACAGAAGAGAAGGGGAATGAAAGACAGAGACCAGGTCAAATGCAGCCACTTTGAAAGAATGAATCTCTCTGGCAGGATTGCAATTGCTTCATTTTGTGTTTATAGCTGTATGGCTTTTGAGGTTAGATGGAATTTGTCTTCATATTTGCCCACCAGCAGCCAGGAGGCATCTGCGACTACTGTCTCCCCATATATATGAGCACTTTGCATCCTGATAATAAGCACCGTGTACCATCAGCATTGCCAAAAAGGTGGCAAGCATAGATCTGCTGCTGCCTGGGAGTTGCCGGCCATGACAGGGGATCTAAATAGCACAGGAGCATGGCCTTATCCCAGATTAGAGTCCAGAAGGATGCAAAGGACCAAGTTTGACCCTGGTGTTGCATTACAGGCAGGGCTGTGGGTGTTTGTTTTCATAGGAAATTTTCTTCTGCGAACATTCAGAAAAATCCCAGGCAGTCTCCTCTCGCTGACTGTTGCAGCTCCCAGGACAACAAAACCAAAGGTAACTGGTGCTGCCTCTCCCTCCAAACGGGAAATGTTGATATTTCAAGTATTTGTTTAACTGGGGATAGTTGACACAGCTTGTGAGAAATTATTTTGGGAGGAAAGGAAACCTCCCAAACTCCTCCGCTTCCTTAGCCCCTGGCTCCTCTCAGCTCCCACTGGGCGCTCTGCATCACCCCACCAGGATTGTCCCTGCCCCGGCACGGGGTCCTCCACCCCTTCCTCGGGGTTAATGTTTTCCCGCAGCCGTCCCCTCCTGCCGGGGATGGAGGGCCGCGCAGTGAGCGGACCCTCGGTGGCGATAAAGGGGTCCAGCTTTCCTGGCATCAGCAGAGCCAAGCTGTGACACCTCAGCCCGAACGGGGTAAATCCGGCAGGCTCTGGCCCCGAGTGACTCGGTACCAAACCAGGCAATCTGGTACTGAGCTATTTTTGCCCGGTGGGGGATATTTGCTGTGTTTGTTGTAAGATTTTGGTGTCACTTATCACATGCCTGTTATAATGCATTGCCTGAGGCATAATTAAATTCAAAGGGCATGTCTGTGTTGAAAGGGAGGGTTGCAATTTGTTGGTGTTCGTATTTTTCATTAAAAAACAGGCAGTTTTTCTGACTGGCAGGAACAATGGTTACAGAACAAAAATGCTGTTAAAAAAAGGAGAAGGAAAAAGCTTTTCTTTTTTTTTTTTCCTAACAACTACCTGCCTGACATTCCCATACTGACTTGGAATAAAGCCCAGCATTTAAAAATAGCGGAATTATAACAGAAAGATAAGGCAAAAAGAAGAAAAGCCTTGATGTTGAGAAAGGTCTGGCAGGTGATAGGTACGACTTTTATATATATATACACACACACAAATAACTATATCTATACATATGTGTGTGTATGTGTTTCATCTCCCGATGATAAATTTGCCTTTGCTGCCGAAGTTTCCCTGAAAGCTCAGTTAATGAGTTCTCATAACACCCATGGAGGCAGACATTAGTATCATCCTTATCCGCAGATAAGGAGATAGGAAAGAACACAGAGAGAAGGAAGCACAGAGAGATTAAGGGATTTTTACTACAGTAAATTCAGTGTAGAGCTGGGAATTCAGTCCAGCAGGCAAAATCCTAACCCTATTAAAAGCAATGGGAGACTAGCTTAAAAGATGCCTGGATTTGGCAATTTTCCCTGCTTTGTTCAAACCTATCTGATCTGTTCACAGTTACGTGTGTCCTGATGATGCTTTCAGAAGAAAATTGCACCTCTGACTGTCTACAGCTCCCGGTCAAATCTCAGCTGAGTCCCTCAGTCCCCGAGCTTCAAAATAGGGGCTGAATCTTTCTTTGAAGGACTCTGTACCATACATTTACATATATCTCAAAAAATAGTCTGGAGTGATAAGTGAAGTAATTTAAGATCTTCCTAAATTAAGTACTATATTCTCCCAGGCCACCAGGGTCACGGAAACTGAAATTTTATATCCCTTGTTGCTATATTCTACAGCACAGTACTATCAAGAAATGGCCAGAGGGTTTCAGCTAAACAGATGAGCTACATTTAAAATAGATTGGGCAAAGCCAGCTCATTAAAGAAAAAAAAAAAATGTCCTCATTTTATAATGGCTTTCTTGCCTTCTTGCTTATATACTTGTTCCAGGACAATATTTTCATGTTATTAGGGCGTTTTCAGCTCTTCATTAATGTTGGTAGAACACTTTGAAGTAGAAAATGTGAGTGCTAAGTGGTATCACTGACACACTTTCACGGCGATGCTTTTGCCTTCCCAGAGGTCATGTGAAGCAAATGTGTCACACCTGCAAACGTGCAGAAATTGCTGCTGGCAGCAGAGGGCCAGATTCCCCTTGAAATGGTTGCAGCAGCTATACGCTGGCTGCGAGTGCCTGGAAGAGGATTCCTCTTTTCAGCGGGGAGCTGGTCTGCCGAGCAGGGGTCTGCCAGGGAGAGAGCCCGTCCCCAGCCTTGCTGCAAGGAACCTGGCAGTGAAGCGGCTGTGGGGCAGGACTCCACCGCCTCATCCTTCATATCTGCTGGACAAAAATCCCCCAGACTCATCAGAAAGTCATCCAATGACTTCTCTGGTGTTTGGCACCAAATCTCCAAGGTTTCTTGTTTCTCAACAGGAGCGCGGTGGTCTGAGGAGCGCTGGGAGGGAATGCAATGCTTACTGGGTTATGTGGGAGACGAAAGACTATTAGGGTGGTCTGCAGATCCACCTGCTGTAGCTTTTTTGAACACAGGGACAGTTTCATAGAGTTTGTCCGCTGCTGCAATGCAGTGCTGTTCAACACCGGGCTTTACTGCTCGCTTGGCTGCAGCCCGGAAGATGACAGGGCAGGAGACAGGTTACCAACACCCGAGACAAGGGCTTATCCTTGGAGGGTGGTGTCTGTAGAGTCTCATGGCTTGTTGGAGAAGTCTGCAACATCCAGGTTTATTTTGAAAACCTGTTATCGTAGCTGTGTTCCTGCTACCTGTATCCCTTCCCCGCCACCACCCGGGTGTGGGCACGCAGGTGGGATGCTGTCTGTTCACCTCAGGGTATGATCTGGACGTACACACTGCCTCCCGCAGAGAGCAAAGCAGGAAGCTGTCATGGCACTGTATGGCAGCCTTCCTGCTAAACTACACCACCACAGCTGCCCCGCTCGCCCGCAGCCGTGATTTATTACCTTGTCATGTTTCAAAAGCTAAAGCAGGTTGAGCTTGGTCCGTGCTTAGACGGGGAGGTCTCCAAGGAAAACACAAGAGCTAGAGGAAATGTTCCCTGAGTCAGAGCCGGGGCAATAATCCAGAATGGTATTGAAGATGTTGCTTTTGGACTGATTGTAAAATCAATGTATTGGCCGCTGGTGGTCTGTGGGAAGGGAATGTAATACCTAACGTGACTGGACGATAGCTGCCAGGTATTTCTTTTCCTACAAGGGTCAGCTCTACAGCAGGTGTAAATTGGATGAACTGAAGATGATGAATCCAGCTGATTGCTTTCTCTGCTGTGTCTTGTTATATGGATTTAGAGGCTTGAGGCTTGGTTGTTTTCCTTTGTCCTCTTCCTTTGTATGTTGCATAATTCTTTAAATGATATGGAAGCATACAATAAATGAGAACAGGGAAATATTTAGTGATTTGTTTTGTTGCTTTTTTTTTTTTTTTCCCTAATAAAGCGCCCAGCTTCTGGAAATGCACAGCTTGAGAATCCCCTTAAAGCTATTTCTGCTTAAGACTATTGGTTATGTGGACTTGATTTGTCCCTCATCATTCTCACAGAACTATCTGGAAGCTCAGGCTGCTCACCACTCTTTGCAAGGTTGGATCCATTATCTACCAGCTTCTTGTATAGGACAGCAGCTCTGCGCCTGACCCTCAAAGATAACAGTCCACATCTGGTCCCATTAGCTCTTTAGATGTTGTGGTTCATATCCTGGATTCTGCCTGCCGGAGCCCTGGGACAGTGTGTATTTCCACAATGGAGTGTGCGTGCTGGTTATTCGTTACGTAGTTTGTTTGAAACAGTGCCAGTTAAAGAACATAGACATTTCGCTTCTGCGAAGCAAGCTACATGCATGTAGTAAAAGGCACGATCCCTTTTGCAATTGCAAAAAGTATATTAAAAGAACGCTGATCTGAACTTAAAGAGATAATGAGAGTGAACGATTTCATCCATGCACTGATCTGACTCCTCTGGTTTCTAAACGAATACCTTTTCTTCATCTATTCACTACTTGTAGCACAAAAAGAAACATTTTCCCATGGGACCCTGGAATTCAGATTCAAAAGCTGTGTTTTCATCTCCTGTTTCTGTGTTTCTGGTTTAACAAGCTGCACATTTGAAGTAGGAAAGGCGATAAATAATCCCATACTAAAATCTGCAAAGCATTTGGAGCTTCTCCACCAACTCCGTTATTTTAGGTTGTCGTTTCAAGAATGAACCAACCGGACACCTTTGAGGATGGCAGGATGTGTAAGAACCACTGCTGCAAACACTCTGTGACTGTAGTAATTAACTGTGGCTCTCCGCTGGGAAAGCGAAGCCTTGATAAGCACATTACAAAACCATTGTCGGGAGTACAAGTGCTTTGAAGAGAACACTGAAAGGAATTTTACTTCAGAATGTAAGAAAGTATGTAATGTGAGATTTCTTGAAGGAGAAGATTATGCTTTATTTGTGCTTCTCTATACAGGCTGAGAAGCAGAATGTGAGAATACTTCACACCTTATTTAGGAACACAGACACTTGTAGGCTGGACTGCACCCAAGTCCAATCTAGTCCAGTATCTTGTGTCAGAGAGTGGCCAGCACTGGATGCTGCAAGGACAGGTACAGGAGAATTTGTAGAGGTTATGTTTTTACAAGTAGGGGAAACATCTTCCTAATTTCCAGTTATTGTTGTAGCTGCTATTATGTGTAGATTTAATTTCTATCTACAGGACAAAAATTGAACAGAGGTACCTATTTCAGACTTTAGATGTCATTGTCCAAAGCATAAAATGCTTCCTCCCAGTCATACACAGGATGACTATAATCAAGCCAAAAAGCCTGAATTCCACCCGCGCAGTTAGTTATTCCAGTGCATGTGTCCAATATAGATTCCCATAATCTGCTTCAGCTCACTGGCACAGAAATGACCGCTTTCCTTTGGCCACGCAGCAGTCAAGGCAAATGGGAATCTACCCTGGGGTTTTGAACGAGGTGTGGGCCTTTTTTCTGACTGTAATGCCAGCAGGTGAACACCAAAGCCCCCCAGCCCTCGCAGAGGGGACACGGAGGAGGCGTGGGCCAGGCTGGGACCCTGTGGATGGGGACCCTTACTGATACTGGCTGCCTACAGGCATGTTGTTTCCCCTCCCGGTGCTGCCTCTACAGAGCAGAGATACTGACGCTTGCCTTCTTTGAAAAGTGGTCTGATTGATAGCTGTGGCTAAAAAATAACCGCAGAACATAACAAAAAAGATTGTTTTTTAGGATTATCAGCTGCACCACTGAAACTGCTTGAAACCACCCACAAATCTCTTCCTTAGACAGAGAAGAACACGTTCACCTCCATACAAAGCTTCTCCTTATGTTCCTCCTGCAGAATTAAACTGAGTGTTTGACTTCTATTTCTTGGCATTGGCTTTTTTGTTGTTGTTGTTGTTGTTATTATTATTATTATTATTATTATTATTATTATTATTATTATTATTATTAAAACCCAGAACTTAAACTTAACTATGGTCAGATCCCTCACTGAGCTGCGGCAGAGGAAGGGCATTTGCAGTGGAAATTAATATGGCCGGCATGTCTGCCTTGGTTTTGAGGATAGTGTTTTCATGTTCTTTTCCTTTCTTCCTCAGCTTTCTTCTCTTTTGTGTCTGCCTGCCTCTTTCCCATTTCTTTCACAGTCACTATTTTTGCTCTAAGCAAAGAACTCAGTTATACTCTCACCCTCTCTTGGGCTCTGTGTACACTTGAGGTCAGGCTAGCCAACCTGGTCCTCTCTGGAGCCAAACTTTGCATCCTTCCCTTGCCCTTTTCATACCCTCTGCCTCATCACAGTTTTCTGTCTCCCATTTCCCAGGATTTGCCTCATCTTGCCATACTTCTGAAGGGCAGCAGTGCCTCGCTGCTCACACATCTGGCGGGGGCTAACCTGGGTGCTGTCGGTCGCTCTGATGAAGAACTCCTATTGGACCCCTGTGCCGTTCCCCTCTGGCGTGTTTTTTTCAACCACATGATTTTCAGGGAAAGGTACAGTCTGTTATTCTGTGCTATTACCCACTGTAGCACAACTCAGTTCCCCTGTGGTTCGAGGCAGCATATGTTTCTTTCATACACATAGTCATTTTGACGTGCCCTTACATTTCTCTGAACACACTTCGCCCCTCTGTCCCTCCTTCCTCCTCTCTTTACTGTTCCTTTGACACCGTCTTCCTTTTCAGCACTGTGGTCCTTCTTCCTTTTCCCCGTGCTCCCATTGCCCTCCTCCAGGGCTGTGCTGCCAAGCCTTGGGCAGCTGTCCTGGGCTGGAGATGTGGCTGGGGCCAGGGGCCAGCAAAGGTCTGCCAGGAAGGGTTGAGCCACTTCGACCCCTCTCCCTTTGGAGGGAGTGGGATTTTCTGTGCCTGATCCTAAGCGTACAGGGAAACAAAGAGGAAGAAGAGGCAGAGCTGTCTGATGAGCTCAGAGGTGACGCAGCTTGTAGAAAAGGCTGTGGGAGCAATGGGGAGCAAACCTTGCTGGAAGGCATATTTAACATCTGGCTTGCAACACCTTATTCCTTGGAGGTCTACAGTAATTTTATCACTTTCCCTGGCTTCCATTTTCATATCCACCCTAATCTATGCATTTTTTTTTTACCATTTTCTCCAGTTTTGTTCAACCCTTCTTCCCACCGTTCCCATCAGAGTGGCCTATGGGCTGCTTCACTCCAACCAATGTTCCCCAAATCCCTTGACCGGGGTGCTACAATGAGGCAACAATTAATTCCTGTATCTGTAATTTGTTTATCTTCTTCTATAGAGTCTTACAACAAGCCTCAGGAGAGGGATATAAATGAAGAATGCAGGTTAATAACACAGGAGTCTGTGGAAAATTGCGTTAAGATGGCACAGCAATAATGGGTATAAAAACAACTGAAGCATGTGGTGAAGCCCCTACTATATCATAATATTTCCACTGGTAATATACAACGTAGTTTGTGCTAAAATGTCTGAAACTTAAAAGTGATAAAAAATTAATACCTCCAAACTGCTACTGAGAAGAAAGAAGGTTAAGTAAATTATCCCCAGTTGTTACAATGGGTGAAAAAAAAAAGAGCAAAATGGGTGAATTTAAACCTATTTAATTTTAATCATCCGAAGGTCTGGATCATAGCCATGTATATCAACAGAGCTCCCTCTCTCATCAGTGCAGAGAGGCAGAGACCTCAAGAGAGACAGACGCATCCCAACACGAGAAAAATGTTTAAAAGGAGGGAGCTGAAGACCCTTCCTCTCCCTTAACTGAAGAAGACTAATTAATCTAGTCTTACATAGACAGGATGCCTCACCCTTCCACCTCGGAGCTTCCTCCTTCTCTGAGGCATTTTTTAAAAATGACCTAAGGTCACTATGGCATGACTAGGATTAGCAGAGTTATTTGTGGTTTCTGGTACAATGAAATGGAGTTGATACCATTTCTATTTGTTTGATAACGCAGCGGCAGCTCATGGATTTTGCTAGATGCACTGGAAAATCTCTGCCAGGTGTGAGGTGTTGGAAGTAGAGCTACACAGTTGTACCAGATGCTCAAGATGCTCAAAAAACCTATATATCATCTTTGTAAACATTTTGTGTAACTCTGTGAGCCTAAGGGGAAGTTACCAGTGTGAGCTAATATCACTGAGGGGTTTGAGAATAGCTGCCACAATTCTTCAAGCAGGTAAACAAACTGGAGAAGCCTTGCCCTCTCGTGAGCAGTATATCATTCTGCTTTAACAGGTTGAAAAGAACTGAAAGAAGCGATGTGGGAAGTGGTCCCACCGATATGAAAAGGGAGATCTGCTTCACTTTGTCCAGTTACGAACCAACAGAATGAGAGCTGGACACCATCTTTGGGGCATAAACTGGACAAATGCATAGGACATCCTACCCAGCAATCACGAGCCAGAACACCTTATGTGTCAGGACATGGGCATTGTGGAGATGCAGCTGCCAGGGCAACAGGAAAATGATGAGCACTACCTGCTGAACTGGGAACACAGGCAGGGTTTCTCACCATGGTGAAGTGTATTTCTATTAATATATTTCAGCATAAATAGTACCCATGATGGTTTTGAGAATGATAACGCACAGATGGATTGGGTAAAGCCTTGGGTTAGAGGTGCACTCCTAGGGAGCCACGAGTGCAAAATCCTACTTCAACAGGATACTGTGGAAGAAAGTACTGTAGAAAAGCACTTAGGTGAAGAAAACTTAATCCCTATAATTGTCTGCTCTTCCAAAGCCTTAGCCAGAAATCTGTGGGAAACACTGGTTTTCACTGTGTGATGTGGTAGCCCAGAGACTGCTTTTAAGGCAATGTTTTTGGGTTTATTTTTAATACTATTTCCAATAACAGTAAAATAGCAGTTTTCAGCCTGCAGTCTGTGAATCCGCATGGGTCCAACGACTAATTTCCCCATGCCCGTGCTTTTCTACTTTTTTGAGCAAAGCAACCCTAATGCTAATACACTTAGAGCAGAATCTGCATCCACAGGGTGAAACAGAAGTTCAGCAACAAGAAAAAGAGTGAAAATCACTGGTAGAAAAGGAACATTTTTTAACTCAACACAAGGAAAAAGAGATCGAGATTCCTATGGCCTTTTTTTTTAAGATGGAAATAGATGGTTAATGGAGGACCACCTACACTTGTATCAAAAAAGATTGAAAGGCAGAGAAGCTAGATGACAACAGACATTGACACCGTCAACGACAATGACACTGTCATTGCCCAAAGAAAGTAGCACAGAAAGTGCTGAACTGAAGTCACACTTGCTAAATTGATCACTGGGAATTGGAGATTTAGACCGTGGCCTAAATCTCCCACCTGGTGCGTGAGTCACGGCCCTTTGCTCTGAGAAATGGGACACCTGAAGTCTTAATGTCACCCTTGATGACAGGGGGAGGAAGCCAGGGGGCTGGCAAGAGGCAGTTGGGAAGGGGAAAGTGCTGATTGCCATTTTTACTGCAACAATATGAACGTAGCTCGGGCCTCTGCGAGTTGCTAGCCGGCTGTTTTCAGATGATCCTGGCATCTATTTTAGCACAATATAAATTTTGGGGGTATTTTATTATATGGCAGGATGACCGGTCTATAGAAGAAGTTCTGCGGGGTTCGCCACGGCAATCTGCCAGACAACGTCGCCAGCCAAGTGTTAAAAATATGAGCACATTAAAGGTATTGAGAATTCCAATTGATCCAGCACTCTATGCAGATGAGCCGGCAAAGTGCATTTTCTTTTACCTGACTTGAGTTTACTCAGTGGAATAACAGTCTGTGAGCTAAAAATAACCCATCAGCGGCGAACAACAGCCAGCTTTCTCCTCGGCATTGTCTGTATTCCTCACTTGCTGCATGTTGAGCTGCTGTTCGTTTCTGTGGCAGGTCTGTGCAAGAAATTTATGTTGGATATCCAAGAGAGAATTAGCAGGTGGATTGGAGGTCAAAGGTTGTCTGCTCTGCTTAATAACCGTGGCGTTTCTCAACTCTCAGAACCGAACCAAACCAAACCAAAAAATCATCCAGGAGAAATAATGTTAATTGGCTGGATAAAACCCACGATCCGTAGGAACAACTCAGCACAATCCACATCTTTGAGTAAATCATGGAAGGGGGCAATGAAATCACAGAGCTCAGATATATGATACAAGCTATAGATAACACTTTATGAAATTACAGTCTTTGATGTCTTCTTAATAGTCTTTAGCTGGTTGTTCATCTGTATTTGTGGAGAACCCGGCCTTAACTATTTCAGTTCATTGTGCTCTTCTCTTTTTAAAAAGATCAGTAACATCCTTAATATTCTCTGAGGGCTGTTTTGCTTGAATATGACATATTTATTTGTCAAAGACAGATGTCCAGTATTATGAAATGTCTAGCCTAATATCACACATATTTTTTTTTTAACACAACATGACATTGGAACTGAAATATTTTTAGACATGAGTTCTGTACTTCTACTCATCCATTGACAGTTGGGATTTATTTTAAAAATATGTTAACTCTGGACTGGATCTGTTTAAGAACAGTTTGGACCTCTTAATATATGAGTCATAAGGAGAGTTGTTTCCTTGTTCTGTAAGTATTTTTGGACTGATTTAAGCTGTAATATGCAGCCTGATAAGACATAAACAAAGGTTTACAGAACAGCCTCCTTAGTCTCTTTAGCTACATCTATGACCACAAGAAAGTCAGTGGTGGTGGATGTGCGAATTCACATGCTACAAAAAGATAACTTGCTCTGCTCCCCTGATGTTTATGGTGTTGTAACTCCAAAGTTATTCAGCGAAAATCAGTGGAAATCCTTCCATTTTATGCTGGAGAGACATTTTCAGCTGTTAAAGACGTTAGCAAAAATGGACATTTCTAAACACAGCAGGAATATGCTAACACTAAACTCCAACTTTTGTAATGCAGTCCTCGAGAAGGAAAACCAAATCATCAAAACCACCAGTGCAACAACATCATCCTGGAAGGCCAGTACTGGGGACCAGTACTAGCAGGGCAGGGCTACGTGCAGTCCCCGTGTGGGTCCAGTGGCTGCCTGTACTGTTACTTGTCCTCTGCCACCTTAACAGATACTGATGGAAGGGTGTGGGGGTGTGTATTATAGACACTTGATACAAGCACAGGACATAAAGTGGTGAAAAGGGGAAAAAAATCCCCAAATCTCTGGACCCCAAAGCATAAATACAACGCAGGCTATAAGGACTGAACGATGCAGGTACATCCTCTTGAGGTTCAGTGGGGGAATGTACTTGTAACTGTTGCAATTACCTGGTCATGCCTCAAAGTCAGAAGGACCATCTTGAACTAATAAGTAGGACATTTTGAGTACGTAAAAGAATGAACAATATTAACCCAAATCATACCAGAGAAGCAATTCTATTTCTGACTATGGTGAAGACCCGTCTAACGGATGATGGATGTTATAACGGCCTTGTCCTGATCCTGTTAATAGTCCCGTCTTTGGGGGCTTAACGTCAGCTGACTCAGTTAGAGAGGAGAAAATCGAGCGGGTGGGGAAATCTTTGCAAGATTACTGTACATGGGAATCTCCAGGAAGCTTTGACAGCCCCAGGACAGACTTCCCCGAGTTCTAATTGAGCCAACCTCAGAATGAGAGACACTGCAAAGTGCAGCAGGGGAGGAGGAATAAAAGGTAGCTTTGAGGAGGAGAAAAGAGTACACGAGGGAAATCATGAGAATCCACTCCTGGGGGCTATAAGACGCAGATTCGTGCTGGTTTATGCAGAAGGGGCAAAGTCTAGCCTTTTATCAGAGAGCTTCAAATGCATGACAGCTTTTAACAGAGAAGACAGCAAAGGCGAAAGAAAGAAAAGAAAGTACTCAACCCCCCAGTCACTGAATTTAAACTAAACTAAACTCTGCTGAACCCTGTCAGGGAATCTGTGCTCAAAATGGAAACCAGGGGACCCGAGGTCTCAGGAACTCTTGCCTCGAGGAGGAAGAGCAGGTATTTATGATACTGCAAACGCCTCTACGCGAAAACCTTGAGTCTAGCAGAAGTCACTTTCTGACAGCATCACTTGGAAGGAAGTATATTTGCTTTAATTTGTGCAGTGCAACCTCCTCCACACTCAAACCACAGAAGCTCTGAGCCTAATTCAGCTTTAAGAAGAGGAAGCAGTATTTTAGTTTAAGAATGTTAAGTTTTTTGGCTTAAGAAATTGTTGGTTCAGTCCTTATTATAACCAAGATGAAAGTTATCACATATGCATGGTATGTAAACTGAGAAGAGCTTGCATATTTGAATACTTTAATATTGGACCAGAGTGTTGACAGTATGAGATGATTTGAAGAATAATTTAATATTTTCAGAAAAGTCTGAAATGCAAATCTTTCGAATCAACAAGATCAAGATCAACAGTGAGCCTAGGTTTGAATGCTTGCCAGGTTTTCCAATACTTTTTTCCTCACTTTAGCACAGTTTTAATTTGGCATCCCTGAAGATCATGAATAACTAATCCACAGATCTACTGACTTTAAAGGCACAGGGGCCATAATGACCTTTCAGCTTGATGTCACATGTAAAGCAAGCAAAAAGGCTTCCCTGGATTAATTCCAACTTCAAGTCTAACAATTTAGTACTAAGGACTTAAGAACCTTTGAACTGGGTTAAAGCAAAGGCTTCTATAGCCCATGTCTCTTAATATCCAGTTTCTGACAGGTCATAAATGTGCACTTAGGGAAGCATAGGTATAACAATACATATATATAGTGACCCTGTTGGTAACATCCTTTGACGTCAAGTT
Source organism: Vanellus vanellus (assembly GCF_965231255.1). Taxonomy (NCBI): domain Eukaryota; kingdom Metazoa; phylum Chordata; class Aves; order Charadriiformes; family Charadriidae; genus Vanellus; species Vanellus vanellus. Next base: position 8,908,000 of record NC_138905.1, read on the forward strand.
TTTAAAAAACTTTGCATCTCCAAAAGTTTCAGATGGCAAAAAATCCCCATCAGTTTAAGTATATTGTTGCTTATGTGTGTGGCTAAAAACTTAAATCTCAGTGAGAAGGCAAACTCTGAATTCTGGGAGAGAAAAATTGCCTTTGCAAGATAAACTTATCCCTAAATAATAAAGGTGGTATCATAGGGTCTCAGATACACTTTGTCTTCCTCCTACTGAGAATCTTGTGTTGCAGAGAGATTTTTATTTTTTGTAAGAGATGCAGAGCAGACTCTTGTGGAAATAAACGAGGGAGGACAATCTGGCAAAGACCAGAGGAAAAACAGCAGCACCAGGTTTTCCTCTCTCGCTGACATGGCATTTTGTTCGAGGTCAGTCACAGAGCAGGCTCTGACTAAAATTATGACTAAAATGTCAATCACGCAAGAAACACAGATACAACTCAGCCTGGTCTGCTGGAGTCCTACCTTAGACATTTAGGTGAGATTCTTTTAACCAAACAGCCAGATTATATGTTCCTATGTGTGATCTGGTTAGGCAAAAGTCTCTTTATAATCAGTTTATAGAAAAAAACAAAACATTTTTTTGGACACTATTTCTTTCTTCTTATAGTAGATGTCTAAAATAGGTCTCCTGAATCACTCCTTAAAATTGCTATTTTTCTTTTTATCGTGAAATATGATTTTCTGAAGATGTAGAACTCAAAACTATGGCTGTCTGTCTTCATGCTATATCTGCTGAGATAAATCCCACCCTCAGATGCTTCTTGTCCTTGATTTGAACAAAGAATGAGGCTGTGGAGTGAAATGACCAAAAGAAGACCCAATTCCTGGGTAGTCACAGAAGTGGTGAAAAGTGTAACAGATCACTGCAGATACTCCCTTTCCCCCCTCACAAAGTCCACAATCTCCTTCTGACCTGGTGAAAGGAAGATTATCTCACAGAAGGGGCAGTGGAGAAACACTGCTGGTTCTTCCAGACGTCTGAGTGGGAGTCAAGGCAGTTTTGGTCTTTATGAGGGATGTGAGGCAAATTAAATATTACCTTCACTGTTGGTATTAATCACAAGCAGAAGGATTAAAAGAAAATACATGTATTCGATATGAAGTGAAGAGGTCTACTTGCTTAGAAAAACTTTTTATGAAATGCAACTATTTGGTTAACTGCACGGAGCTCACAGGGAGAGTAAATGATATGAAGTTCAGGCCTAAAGGCAAAACAATTATCATAGTTGTGCAATCAGCTGAGCCTTTACAGTTGCTCTCCACACACTTGGTTGGGCTGCAGTCACACATGACCCCACGGGCTCAGGGCACAAGGTTCCCAGCGCTACAGACAGCAGGAGGTTTGCGGGCAAGAGCGAGGAGACAACTGCCTACGTGCCAGGCACAGATCCAGATCATATTGTGCTCTCTGTAGGCCCAAAGGTCCTCCACCACATTGTAGTTTTAGTCCAGATGAATGTGTCTAAACTGAGGAATCAGGTATTCTTCTCTGCTGTCACTCTGAAAAGGTCTGCATGGGTGTTAGAAGCTAGAGAGCTCCAGCTCCAGCTCCTGAAGGTGCAGGAGACTGAAAGGAACTTGGTAGACTGTCTGTCCATAGTCTGAAGGCTCCTAGAAAATTTCAGGGAAGAAAGTGGTTTGGAAGCATCTGAAGAATGTCATTAAGCTATGTGCCTGGGTTCTGCAGTGAAATAGGAAGATTAGACAAACAGAGGAAGAGCTTCAGGCCCTAGAGCACGGCTGACAGCCAGCAAGGAGGACAAGAGGCTTTGAAAATTCTGAACATATCTCTGGCCACAAGACGGTGCAAAGGTCCTTCTCTCCCTCTCAACAGAAGGGAAATGAAGTGGCCCTGGCACCTGAGCGCAGGCCAGGAAAATACTGCAGTGAATCTCCTCAGTGAAGAAATACCCACCAGCCTGAGGTTTAGCCAAGACTGCTGCCTCCCAGTAGCTTTGCTGGAGAAGACCAAGCTCCAGTGAAGAACAATGAACAAGGAGGATTAAGTGTTACCAGTAACTGTTTTTTCAGGAAAGGTTTTGAACGGATTGTTTTTCTTTTCAATAAACAGTTTAGGAGGCGTAGTGACTCTTAAACCATCTGAGACAGTCTGGGAGATTTTATTGATCATAGCAGTCCATTGATAGACAACAAAATGATCAGAAAAAATTTCTTCCATTCTCACTACCTTTTTCCTTAGCCCCTTTTCACCAGCAATAGGTCTTCCTTTTGCTTACCCTCTATTTTCTTTTCAAATCGATATTATTTCCTTCACCAAGCATTGAGTCCTTTACTCTAATAGAATCTAAATATTTTCTTTAATGAGCATAAGAGATGACAATGAATCATGTTAATCATTAGTAGTTGGAACCATCATGCAAAAAGAACTCGGTGCCAGCTGAAAAACACTTAATGCACGGGCTGAAGTTTGTCATCTCATTAGGGACTGTAAGATTATTCGGTGCTACAATTTAGAAAGGAAACATTATCCCACTGATGAGATTGGGCCAAAAAACAGGAAGAAATGCTTTCCTTTGGAACACACCACACTAACGGCACAAACAATCTAAAACATGACTTGGTTCCTATTTCTTATGCTAAAACCCTAACAGAATGTTCCTGTAATAGGTAACAAAGAAAAAACAAAAACAAAACCAAAAAAATCTTAGGATTCTGGTTGTTCCAGAAGTGTTACTTTGAGCCTTTCTAGTGGCAATAAATGTTCCATGGCTTGATGGCCAGTTCACCAGACTGGAAGCTGTCTCAGGCTCAGAAGTGGACCACTTTAGGAAGACTAGAGAAATCATATCCAGACTAACCTGAGACTCACAGTTTTCCAGATGACATCAGCAGCCTCACGTTCATCACAGATGTGACTGGATCAGATTGTAAGCAAAGCTTCAGCAATTTCAGGAGGTGAGAAATTAATTAGGATGAAAGGAGAACTTTGGCTGCAGTCGTTACCTTAAGCAGAAATGAACTCAACTGCAAAAATAAATGCTTAGGCTAGATTCTAGGGAAAATGTTCTGATCATAAAGGTAATGTAGCACTGGGACATGCTGCCTGGGAAAGCTGAGGAGTTTCCACCACCAGAAGAAGAAAAAAAAAAAAAAAAATCAAACTTTTGTCAGAAATGACACAATAATCCTGACTCTGCTTCTGGGCAGGAGTTAGACCGAATGACCTTCTGTCGTCTCTTCCAGCTTTATATTTGTTGCACAACCCCCGTATGTCCCATATTTACGAGCTGACTCTGTCCTTGGAGGTTGTAACGGTGCAGTTACGCTGATTTACTCTAGTTGGGGACTGGGGTAACATGTTCATGGCTCACGTTCTCACGCCATCAACTCCTCAGCAGCTTCCCACTGGTGACAACCAAGCTCAGAGTCAGAGTGCAGTATCCAGTCTCCATTAGCCAGGCTAGTGAGCATGCCCGAAGGTAATACGGTATTGCAATGCGAGGATTTTGCTGCAAAGGACTCTCTACTGCTTGAGTAAGCATATGGGAAGCAAGCGGGCTGACATTTGAAAACCTGAAACCGCAGATCTTATTGATCTCTTGCAGGTGTTAAATGATTGAAGTGCAGTACACCTGACAAATTGAACAGCACTGCCAGTTGGTGTAACACGGAGCAGCTCCCTTGACTTTGTTGCTAGTTTGTCACAGTCTAGGAGTGGACCCACTGAATCCTGAATTAAATTTTTATATATTCGTGAACTATTTATACTGTATGACATATCAATACTTATTTATTGTTCACCTGATTTGGGGTAGATAAAAGGAGTATTTCAGTACTCTCCAGGGTCAATACAGAGGGGCCTTGAATGATGAAAGATACAGTAGATTTTGAATGGAAGAAAAATTTCAATGTAGAAAGGAAAAAGTGTAATTTAGGCTAAATGTCTTTTCTGTCAATAATATGAATAATACATTTTTTTCACAAACTCACAACAAAACATAATCTCTTTTTAGAAGACAACATGTAATACTTTATCGCTCTTTAAGAAAGTTATTAATTTTGAAAAATCTTCTTTCTGAATTCCTTTGCATTTTGTATAAGCCATAAAACCTCCAAGGAGTTATTTGAATTTCAATACTGTCTCACACTTTTATTAAAATATACTCTAACCCTGCTTCAATAATTAACATGAAGACAGGGCCCTTATTTCTAACAACTGAAATCTCTCAGTTATTTCAGATTTTCTTTAGGTATACTGTTGATTAAATACTTACTGGGTAACATTATTGACGATTTGTCTGTGATAGGGAACATATCACAAATTTCCTACTCATGTTTCTGCAGTTTATTCTTTTGCCAATGTGTTTTATGAGTATTCATTAAAGATGACGCCTTGAGTTAATAACATAAAATACCTACTAGTTTCATAATCGTCACTGCAGTGCAGAAAGCATTAGAGTTACAGTAGTTCTGCATTGACGACGTCAATAGATTTACTGCATTCATTTCCTTATGCAAATATTCCAATAACATACATTACTTTATATCCTTATATAGCGTATTGCCTACACTTGAGTGTATCAAAGCCTATGAACATGCAAAGTAGACTTTAAAGTTGACAGTGCAAGTCGTGCTGCTCCTTCCTTTCTTGTTTTTCTGTTGACCTAATATTTGAGCTCATTTAATGTTGATTTTTTGCAGACACATACACTTCTGCACAGTCCCAACAGTAAGAGGCAGGACTGTTAATGGTCTTTACATGACAGACTACTTTGCTATCTATATTGAAGATGATTCAGCATGCTGCTGCTCCGAGAGTCGAGCAGGAACTGAACAGAGACTCATAATGAGTCTGTGTGTGAATTAAGCAGAGACTTGTGATGTGTTCCCTCCCTGCATACACACATGCTCGGCCTCTGCTTGGCAGAGCTTACCCCTCTCTTGCAGGACAACCTTATTTGCTCCTGAAATTTGTCCATTTTTTCCCCTCTTCCCCGAGAGAAGCATGTTGGTCTCTTCTCTTGCTGCCACTGCTTCACCTCACAGAGGGAGCAGTGGAAGCTCTGCTTTGCTGGCAGATGTCTAAGCTGCCTCCTAGGGAGGTAGGTGTTTGCGATACAGAGCGCTATGCTGTAAGGTTCTGGAGTAGGAACCCTGAATGACGTTCAGGTCAGTTAGAGAGGAAGAGGGTTGGAAGGGACCCTGAAAGATCTTGCTCTTCTTTTGCTGTTACCCAAATAAGGATCAACTTTACTCATGTCTATCTCACTCATGTCTTGACCAGCTTGTTTTTAAACTCGTTTGGTGACAGGATCTTCCTAGACTTCCCGGCAGTTTATTCTGTTACTTCACTCTCCTTACCATTAAAAGCTTTTCCTGAGGTCTAGTCTTCTGTGTGACAATTTAAGCCTGTTGCTTATCTGTGATATACCCATTTTTTCACACCTCTAATTCTTTTTGATGATATTCTCTGGACTCAGTGATTTATATTTCTTCTTAAAAAGTAATGGTCAAAAGTGGGCACCACACTAGAAATGTGTCCCTACTAGTGTAGAGAATAATGTTTGCATTCTGTGTCTTGCAGATAATATTCCTATTTATTAATCCCAGTAGGAAATTTCCCCTTTTTCATAACAATATGATACCGTGGTGTTGAATCATCCTCTGCTTTTGACCTTCTGTAGCCTTAGATCCATTCCTGTTGAACTGTTACCTGGGCTTTTGATCATCTTCCCATATTTGTGGTAACGCCTATGTGAATAATTTTATGATGAGTCTACTTTGCTCCGATGGTTATTTTGGGAGCGGGAATCTGCCAATATTAAAGTGTAGCTGATCTGAAAGAAAACATTGTTTTTTGGAACTTGGAAGACGTGATAATCAAGTTAGCTATCAATAACTCTCAGTCCTCTATTTATCTGGCAAGCATACAGTCAATTACACATCAAAATAATGTAAAAATTAATACATAATAGTAGCCAGCAATCAGCAATCGATTTTTAGAACAATTCTTTTGGGTCAGGTACAATCATGACCACTTGCATAGGACATTACATAGAACTGCATAATTTTGCAGAATAATATATCTTACTTAAACATGGAGAGTATCTGGAGTCAATACAGATGGACAATGCATTCGCATTAATCTTATTGAAAGAGTTCAAGTTTTATTTTAGGAAAAGAGCAGTACGGAGAGTTCCAGACACACCTTGAAGTCCTTCTACTACTGCTGTCATGGAAGTTTTGCTTGAGAAAGGACTATAGGATTCAAGACCTGCATTTCAAGTGAATTCCTTTATTAATAAATAAACATAGGTGAATTAATACATGCAGAAGAATTTTGGCAGCGATAATAATGGAAACAAATAGAAAAAATATTAAATGGATTAGCACACTTAATCGGTCTTAGGTTGCCTAATGAACAATTAGCCTAGAGTTTAATCCCCTTTGATCCATTCATTCTTGCAGCTCTTACTCTCTAAAGATAAACACGATGATTCCAAATGTGCTTTTATTTTTGAAACTACTCATATTAGTGTTACACTGTAATCACTGGCATGGAAGCCGTGTTATAATTGGGAATGGACAAAAATGGGACATGCTAGAGCACCTATTACTGGTGCTTTAAAAAAAGTGTTGCAAAAAACTTTCAGCACTCTAAGATAGGACTGAGATGACTCCTGTTGACTAAATACAGATGACTCTTTACACAGAAGGTGTTTTTTAAGGCCTTGGAAACAGACTGTTGATCATTCAATTGTAAGCATTGCAATGCTGGGCTCGGTTGACCACGATTGGATGGTGTCTCTTAGATACTTAACTTACTTGGCATGGTCTAGGTTCAAGAGACGAGTATTTGGGATTGCTAAACTCTGAATCCATGTGTTACTAATGGAGGGAAGAAACATCAAGCTGCATCCCACTGATTTCTGGAATGTACCCTGCTGTCTTTGTAACCCAAACCGTAAAAAAAAGTTCTCTCTTACATGGAGACCAACCTTCGCCTTCACTCAGTGTATCCAAGTGTTTATTTAGCAGTCCCAGTTTTACCAAGTTAGACAGAGGGTGGAGGAAAGGGACTACTCTCATGCATAATGGTGGCTTGCGCTCTGGTAGACTTGTTCCAGTTAAATCTTCAGAGCAGCTGCTTACCTGTTCAGTGGGAATGGAAGGCTTGGAACTTAATGGTCAGGAACTAATGAGATGGACTGGATGTGTTTTAATTTACTGAAATATATTAAAACATCATGTTGATTAGTTTGAAGGCTAGAGGGGACTTTTTTGTTGCAATGTTAAGGTGCTCCATGAACTGCAGATACATGTTTTTTAATTTTTTCTTCCTTTCTAAGGCTTTCGGGGTCTTTTTGGTAGTAACTACTGCTTTCATATGCGTGAACCTAACAGCTTCAAAGGGTCTCTAAGGAGCCTTTGGGGCAAGTACCCGTGGCAGCTCCATCATGACCCCTCTGATGTTACCTGTGTCCGGTTTGGGATATGTTCTAGGTTGGCCAGGAAAAAGTTTGAGTCTTAATAACAGAAAAGAAATTAAACAAGAGAGGCAGAAAGTGTGTCTTGGGGGCATGAAGTTCTGGATTCTTGCCTAATGCCACATTCATCAGGCTTAATGTAGATGAACTCTGTGTGGGTTTGCCAGCAGCAAAGTCGAACTTCTCATCTGAGACTGCCTGACGCATTGCTCTGTATTTATGATCCTGAAAGCATGAGCAGCTTCTGCCTTTTCATGGGCCTATAGCTGGAATATCCAAAGGAATATTGATCCCATATTTGTATCCATCACTCAGGTCTGCAATATTCACTGGTGTACTTTCTGCCTGGAGTTGGGCTGGAGGCTTCCCTTCTACAAATGCTCCCAGGGAGCTTTTCTCTGACTTGTGGACAATCGGACTGCTAGCTCAAGTTAGTGATCACGATGGTCACTTCATGCTAAACGTGCTGAACATATTTCCTGTTAAACGTGATGCATGCTAGACTATGCAGCAGTTAAGGATCCCTCTGTTTAGTAACGACTGAACCAACAGAAGCCATTGCCTGTATAGATCCCTCTGGCCAAGACAAAGTAACAGGTTGTTCAAACTACCTAAGAAATTTTCTTCTGAAATGTGAATGTGGATGTGAGAGCTCCAATTGTTTGGTTGGAGTCATATGTGTTTGTGAACTAAAAATGACCAGAAGCAGTCATGAAAAAATGTAGCAAACTAAAGGTGATGGGACAAGGACATCACTATGGTCCTGTGAGGCTTCTGAGGGCTCTTTGGGCAAAATGCTGGTTGGAGGAGGGATTGGAGCATAGAACAAAGCAATAGCACAAAGGATTTCTTTGAGGAATGTTGTATTCAAGACAAGTGAAGTCAAGCCATTCATCAGCTGTGCTCATCTTTTGGGTACGGGTCCAAATGGGCAACTGGAAAAGGTCCAAAGGAAAACAGCAAGAACAAAAAGATTCTAAAAAAAGCACACAGTGAAAAGAAAACCAGTTATTTCATTGAGTCAAGAGGAGATGACTGGGGGGAACGTTATATAAATGAATGTTAAAAAGCCAAAATCCAAATCCTTTGCTATATAAAAGGCTGGAATGGAAAGGAAAGTACTGAATTGCCTCTAATTTCCATAGCAGAGAGGACAAGAGTGATAGGCTTGGTTGCAAAAAGTGGGATTTAGTTAAACTTTTGGAGACCTTCTGTGCATAAGAACAGTGAAGCACAGGCATGTGCTGTTGTAGGTGGCTGTGAAAACTGTTGTTGCAGATTTTAAAGGAATCATTAACAAATATTATTTAATAAAGACATAGAGATAGTTTATGCCATCTTTGGAAGGGGAGATGGATCAGATGAAGTCCTTACTTGCATCACTACCTGTGGAACTATAAATGCTGCATTCAGGAAAATGGAATGTTGTGTACGATCTTTGAAAATGAAGAAGATATTACATCAAAAAGGCCTCTTTCTATCCATTTCCATTCTAATGGATACTGCACCCTTTCAGGATAAGTTCTAATTGGGACCTTGTGCCCTCGCCAGGAGATCACAGGGACTAAGAAACCCCATTATTCTCTACGGCTGCTCTCTGGACATTGATTTAAGGTATTTAGGTCTATTTGTCTGCTTCCTTCCTTCAAACTGCTACATGTGGAATAGGTGGGCAGGTTGAAAGGAGTATGTGGAGACTCGGCTTCACCTTCTTACCTACTGGCCAAAATATCTGGATCAGTGACATTTTACAGAGCAGGAACATCTCTCACAGATAAGCAGACAACAGGGCCTTGCTGGGTCACACCCCTCCCTGCTGCTACATCTGGATACTTCAACTTACATTTCACCCTTTGGTCAAGAAGCCCAGACTTTAAATCAGCTCCCAGCTCCCAGGAGCTGGCGTTCCTTCCAGAATAGAGTCTTCTTTCTTTTCTCATACTGAATAATGCCACTAGGAGTATGTTTATCTGAGCTTGACGGTTGGTTAAGGCGTTAACATTAATCTCTAAGCTTTGTTCTGGATATCAACTTCGGGGAAAAATCTTGGTCAGATCGACAGACATCATTGAGAAACTCATAGTCCTTAAAAACCTTGAAAATGTCAATGAAACAATAAAAAGAAATCAATCTTTCCCTACTCATCAGAGGGCTTTAGTGCTGTTGAAGGGCCTGATATTTCCAACAGCCTTTCAAATAGTCTCTGAAACTGTTTAAATAAAGACACCTTTCCCACATTTTACTTCTCTGCCTTTCACAAACGATGGTTCTTTTAACCTCCTTCTCCCCTCTTTGTTTGCTTAGAGGATCAAAGCTTTTTTACTTATTTCTTTTTCTCCCAAACTGTTTTTGGAGTGTTAAAAAGCACCACCAGTATACTGAGTTTACATTACAAACAAGTTAAAATTCCCAGTCTGTCAGAGCTTTTCTCCTAGGATACCGAGGAAAGCAAAGTTCAGCTAAACTGCACAATTAATCGGAGATCACTTCTGAGTGAAGAAGAAAAGGTTGTTTTAAGCAGGGCTATTCTCTCCTTGGACATTTAAAGTCCACTTCAGAAAGCGAAATTATTATTCTCTGAAAGTTATCACACTTTATTTGTATTCCTGGAGCTACCCCATTAGGTCATCTTCCCTTTTCACTCATAAAATCATCTTAATGAATCGACTGTGGGATTAGCCATATGTAAATACGTCCTTATTGACAGCCACATTGACAGGTGAATGGATGAAAAAGGGCATGGACTGCATTTTGGTTTTGCTACAACAGCAATCGGGTTTGTTCTGCTTTCAAGACCCTGAGGGGGAGAGCTTATTTCTTGGTTATGAAGAAAACGCTCTTTTTCAAGGTAAATGTATCCTGTAATAATAGTAAGATAAAGAAGAGTGTGCTGGATAGTTTAAGAGTTTTGGGCAGAAAAAGACTTCGCTGCTGATCTACCATTCCCGCACAGACAAGTGCTACCATTTTCTCAACTTTTGAGAGCAAAGACCTGCCTGAGACCTCAGCCTACTGCATCAGTCCCGTGTAGGATGGGCTTGCACCTTTTTAAGTAAACGCATTGTCTGTTGATCTCATTGTCTGGTCTTGTCAGGGCCCTTCTAAAGCCCTGATGGTTGCAAGGAAGAAAGTGAGCAAACACAATTAAGACAGCCCAAGAGAATACACTGAAAACAGTTGCAAGGTAAATTTGACAAGTGTGTTCCTATAGCGTTTGGAAAAAAATGCTAAGAAGATCCCTACAAACTTTGTAAATTTTCTAGCAAATTGTCATTCTGTGGTAGCATTTTGTAGACAAGTATTTCGTAATCATTAAAAGCAGGCTCTTAGTGCTGTCTATGCAAATAATTTGCTGCACAGACCAGCATTGTAAGGTATCTTTTTCACACAATTTTGCTAAAGATTAATCCAATATTGGTACATTGATATCCCATGTGGGTGTTATTTCCCCTTGCTTTTTACAAGGAGAAGAGTCAAATACTGGCAAAATACATCTGCTATAAGGTAAAATCAAGATCTTTCATCTCTTGTATACTGAAACATCTGGAATCTTTTACAATGGAAACAAACTTGGTGTCAGTTGACATACGGTGAAGATGTCTTTCTGACTGATTGATATATTACTAAAAATGTAATTATATATCTCTGATAAAAAGGCAGTAAGTCTCTGGCCATATTCTCATCTGGTGACACTCAACATTCAAATAAATACATAATCTCACCAAAAATTATGAGGGTTTTTGAAAACTCCCAAAGCTCTTTGCATAAAATATCAATTTTTAAATGTTCTTGCAGATAAGGATATTTTTTGTCATTTCTTAGCCATGTGAGCTGATCCAAGAAATCAAACTATGTTAACACTTCAGCACTGAACCCTATGTGTCTTACTGCATGATATCTTTTTCTTTCTCTTTGCCCCCATCCTTTTGTCTGTTTATCTGTCTTCTCTTCTCATGAAAATACATATAAGTGAGAAAAAAAAAAAATAATTCTCTGAGTTCTGGAAACATCCCCAAAATTGACTTTCTGATTTTTATCAGATCTCTTTGGATATGTGATTCTAACAACAGGGGAGCAAAGTTCTGCTAAGCATCACAAATGTAATGCAATATTTTCAAACCCTAGCAGAACAATGTCTTCTCATGCTTTCCTAATAATTTCTTCACTGGATGATGCAACCACTGAATGAAATTAACAATAACAATATCAATATATAATAATAATAATACAGAAATTGCTAGGCTGTAAGTACCAGATCAAAAAAGAGATCAGCCAAAAAAACCCTATAAAACATACATTTAGAAAAGTTCACTCAAGCACAGCTGCAAGTCTCCGATCAGGAAGGCATGGCGCATACAAACTGGAGCCAGTATGGGGTCAAAGGAGCCTTAATCACAGCTACATTATACAAAAAAGAAAATCATATTGATGCTGTGAGCTGCACGTTAAAATCATCAAGAACTGCGATGGATACCCTACATCAGATAGCCAAGGCCAGCAAGGTCAAGAATGGTCTAGGAACCTCTAAGAGAACAGATGAGCTTTCTATAGGGTTCCATTCCTCACCAGGGCAGAGGAATGCGTCGAACCCACAGGATACCTTTATTTATCCCAGCAAAGGACCGGGGCTGCCTGAAAGCTCCTGCACCACCTCAGCCCTACTGTCACATATCAGTGGAGCAGGGGGCTACACCACTGATGCAATGATATTTGGGGATTTTCAGGGTTGAAATAGTTTATGAATAAACTTAGGGATAAATTTTAGGAATTTAGGGATGAAAAAATATTTTGTAAGATTTTCAAACCCTTTTCAAATGGTGTCCTATCCTATACTTCATAGGTAGGTGTAATGGTCACTGGTTTGACTACACAGTGTTCGCTGGCTGTTGCAAACCACTGATGTCCTGAAGTGCTAGACTGGGCATCTGACATGCTAGTTTTGCTGGGAGATGTTTACTGAGTCGCACTATACAAGCAGGCAGCCCCTTGTTGGCCACTTATCTCAGACAGCCTCTGTGGGGCTAATTTCAGAAAAGAGTCCCGGCACTGCCAAATCTCGGACTCAGTAAATTGCCTGCAGCATCCTCCCCTACAGACTGCAAAGTGTTATCTCAGTCAACCTAACAACGTGGACATTTGAAGACCAGCCACCACAAACCAGAGAGGCTGAGGCTTTGCAGGGCCCTGGATTGTGCAGTTGTGTTAACCTCTCCAGATGCAGCATTTAGGTAACACAAAAACTGTCTCTGATTTGAGTATGGACTCATTAGTGGAATGGGAATGAAAGCTAATGTATGAGTCCTACCATATTTCTCAGCTGAGGGAACACACCGTCGCTACCTCCTGCACACTTTCTTTTTGCTCCGTTTTCCACCAGCCTGTCACCTTCTAGACAAAGGTTTTTCACAGTTTTCAGGTTCCCTTCAGCTCCTTCCTCCTGGCTAGCCCAGGCACTGCCTCCTCCTCTGTACCAGTGGGAGGTGACTTCCCCACACCACTTCCCCCCCGCTCCTCTTTTTTCCCCCTTTTTTTGGCAGTGTCTGCTTCCAGCCTTAGTCCCTGCTTTTATTCTTATTTCATCTCAGTCCCAGCCCTTTCATTTTTCTTCCCTATTTTATTCTTCCATTTGTCCTTTCCTCAAGCACCCCTCATTTTCTCAAGAGCAGTCCTGTTTCTTCTCACCTGCATACTCTACCTCCCCTTCTCAGAGCCCCTCCTTTCAGGTGCCCTGGTCCTTGAGGGGTACCCTAAGCTAACTTGTTCACCCTTTTTTCCTACAAATACCTTCCTTTTAACACATTAATTCTCCTAACAATGTTCTGGCCTACGAATTTGCTGACTTTGTGATCACCCACTGAGCTTTTGTCTTCACTCTCCCTTGTGTGCACTTGCTTGGTTTTCCTCTGGAATCTGACAATCTCTCCATTGACTCCCTAAGAGGCCCCATCAATCTGCTTCTGCCTCCTTTGTTTTTACTGCACTGTCTCTGGATTTTACCAGAAGTCCGTGCATGACTACAAGTTACCCCTCCCTCCTCTTCTCAAGGATGTGCTTAATTTTGTGCTCACTGTACGCTGATACCTGGTAAGGCTTCTTGGTCACAATGGACTTTAAATTCTCTTACATTCCACCTCTCCACCTAGCTTCTTTCTCTTTCTTATTACTTCAAATTACCACGGAAAAAATCAGCTCTGTGACATTTTCTCTACTAGCTCACCCTTTCCTACATGTCTGATGCTGTTCCCTTCCTTAGTCAGTGTGCCTGAATGCAATTCTCCGCCTGGTTAAATTTTGCATTTACCTCTTCCATGACGTGCCATATTTTTGCCCTGCTAGTTGGATCACAGGAAAATTTCTAATCTCTTTAATGAGAGCGTCTTCGTCACCACCTTCACCAACTTTACAGTCTCTTTATCCCACAACTGACTTACCATCCCATTTGCTTTTCTTCCAGCTTGAATACTTATTCAAGTGTCTTTCCTTTCCTTTCCTATCAAGCTATTTTCTTCTCTTTATTTTTCCCATTTTGTCTCCTAAAGATCTATTTTCCTCAACATTTTTTTGTCTTCACAACTTTCTGTCTTGTCTATGCACTTTTCTAACAGAGAATTTCAAGGTCTCACAGCATCCACCAAAAATCTACTCCAAGTTCCCATTTCGTCCATGAAACGTTCATCAGCCATCCTCTCTGTACACACCTTGCTTGATGCATATTTGGTATAGTTTATATACTTGGTCATCATCCTGTATCCCTTTGGAGGTACTGTGAAAGGGACTTTCAAGGTCAAGGTCATTGGTAATATCAAGGTCAAGCCTCTTGCTAGACTTTTAAATGCTCTGAAGGAAGACTGCCTCAGTAATTGGGATTAAAACCATGACTCTGCCTGCAGATAAGGGTCTTAGAAGGTTTGGAATAGCTGCTACACTGTTACTTAGTTTTTTGAGACAATTTATTGATTTACATGAGGAGCCTTCACGTTCCTGTGTAAGCAATACAGTTGCTAGCTACATAAACGCTCCCATAATCTCAGCATAGCTATGAACAACAGCACGATAATAGTTCCAACTACACCACTTATATTTGAGAGGGCCAGTATGAGATGAAAGCAATACAGTTCTACAGCCTTTTTTTTGTGTAATTTGCTATAGCTGAAGGAAATTCTCTTCTTTTGTTCATAGCGACTTACCCCCTATGAATATTTGCTGCCTTGCTTTGGAAAGACGGCTAGAAACAAGACAGTATATTCCTTGCAATATTTTTGAAAAACCAAACAGCCCTTAAATAAAATGTCCAAAAACCTCATAAGGCAATAGATAAGCCAGGAAATTCATTTAGGTCACACACTGGATTCTGGGTTTACCTGAAAAAAGAACCAATTGCACTAATCTGTAATAGTTAAAACACCTCTAACAATGAACTGTGTTTTTGTCTCAGTGGAAATATCTGAAAATTGCACTGAGGTTCTTCCCAGACATCATCGTGCCAGGAGGAATGCCTATTTTTTTTTTTTTTGTCATTTTACTCCTACTACTAAAATAAACTCATGATTTTCAAACCAATCTGTAGTTTCATAAGCTGAAATGTGTCCCAGATTTTTCTACCAGTTTAGGGCTAGGTTATCACAGTGAAAATTGGCCTTATTGAGTTCATAGCCAGGAACTGTCACAGGCAGAGATTAAGGAAGATGGTACCAGCCGAAGACTACGCTCCTGCCCTGCCACCTTTGGAGCCCAGGTCTGCCGCAGCTGTGCCCTGGACATTCAGCGCCGGGTGCAGGGGCAGGGTGGCTAATCATCCTTCTGGTCACCCCTTCTCACTGCCTGCGGATACCCCTCCATTGCAAATGCAACCCATCCAGGCATCAAGGCACAAACTTATTTTCCACACTAGTAGAGAGCAAGACAATCTTCTCTTTATCTCTTTGACCTGCTCTAGGTCCTCGATTAAGCTTTAAACCAGCTGTCAGTTTTATATTGTCGGGCAGAAAAAAGACAGTCGATATTACATGATCTTCTTCACAAGGGCTTATGTACCTTACTGTAGTTATACATATTCACACAGAAACAGTAATGCTGTCTGATCCCGGAGTGCGTCAAACATCTTTGCGTTCTGTGGCATCCTGAGAGTGATAGTACACCCAGCATTTTATCAACCAGAAAAATTCATACTAACCGATCAATAACTAGAGCACAACAAGTGGGAAGAAACACGGTGCAGAAATCCTGATAAACATTTTACAGAGCTTTGGAAACAGCTTTTGAAAACTCAACAGAGAGTGAATTCCCTTCTGCAGGACGCTGTTGCCAAGTTCAACAGCCTCGTAGGCAGGTTCTTGCGCCCGGTAAAAGCTTTAGGCTGGATACTCAACTCACACTGCTAAACCAGACTTTTGGCGGGTGCACACTTTGTGGGACCCTACTGAATTCAGGTCGACCAATAGAGAGTTCAGCCCACCGGGTTTAAAGGAAAAGTTGCAGTGTGGCCTCACCATAAGTGACATTAGAACCAGGTCGTTCAGGTCTTACAGTTTTCTACATGGGACTCTGAGCTTCAGAATAATTTACGTTCTGTAGGGCACTTCCATGGCAGAGTTTTGTTTCCACAAAACATCCAAATAGCTCTTTCTTTAATTGCCAGTACATCTCCTTACACTTTCTTAATTTCCAAATTCAGCTCCACTTATGTAAGGCAGACCCCTCAACTGAATGATATCACTATTTGTAATGTATTTCTTTTCTTTTGGCTTTCCAGCCTGATTTAACACTTTGCTTCATCACAATTTAATTAAGTACAAAAACATTAAGCGAACCCAAAAGAGACTTTACCTCTGCTTCTTGCTTTAGATTTGCTCTGTCAATGATAAAATTAGAATCTTTCTCTTATACAAGGTGTCAACATTTGCCTAAAAACTTTATTTGTAGAAGCTCGTAAGTAGGTCATCAGCACAAGTAAACCAGACAAACATCAACAGCGATTAGAAAAGCATATCGGCTCTGGGACGAAAGTCTTGTTTTAATGTACTTGATACAAATGCTATTTTAATTGTTTTTTAAGTTACAGAACAGTAAAGCAATTGGTGGATTTTCTATTTTGAAGTGTGGTTTATGTTTTATATATAATGCAGGACTCCAGAAATATGGAGAGTAGACAGCATCATTCTTTAAAAAAAAGCAACAAGCAAAAAGCCACAGAAAATAAAGTAAGAAATATTCTTGCAGAGGATGAATTAGCTTGCATTGCTCTTCAAGTAATCAGTTTATTAAGAAGGATTTGCGTGAATTGTTACTCATTTCACTCAAAGCATGAACATCACAATATTACAATTTTTCTATTACCATAAGTGTTAATAAAAGTAGCTTAATGTGCAATTTTCCCCAATATAACTGGGGAAGCTACATTTTCTTGTAATAGTTGCATTTGTCAGCATAAACAACAGCTGAAGAAGTCACAATGATTTAGGTGTATTTGAAGAAAATGAAAAAAGTAATTTTCCTAAAATATGTATTTGATCAGGTGGGTTGTGTGCTTTTCAAATTGTTTTCATGCATATTTAATCAATGTGAGACACATACTTATGCAAGCTGCAATAGGTACCAGCCTGTGTCCCAGGCTGTTCTGTTTCACAGTCTTCCGATAGAGATTTTTTAAAGCTGGATTAATTATTTTAAAAATGAACTAAAATAATCTTCAGCAGGTGGCATAAACCAAGAAAAAGCCAACGAACTCGCAAACTAGCAGCAAATCCTTAGTTCAGTTCAATGCAGTATTGGTTAAGATGCCTAGTTTTTCAGGAATCATTTGGTTTTACCAAGATTGCTGAAATACAGGGGTGTATGCATTAAATGATCCATAGAAACACTACGATAACCTGGGGGGTAAAAGCCCCCAAAATCCAACACTCCCCCTCCCCCAAATCCTACCTACACACTGGCGTAGAGATACACTTTCTCACACCCACATGTGTATCTCAGCAGGTACGTGTGCCTGGCACACGCACGGATGAAAGGTGCGTACCCAAATACCTCTAGGTCTACACAGAGTTAGATAAACACTGTCTAGGAATAAAAACACATTCCTATGACTCTATGCATATAATACATCTGTATGCATCGAGCAAACACAAGCATAGATACACACACATACACACCCAGAGACACAGGAACATCGGCGAGGCACGTACGTAGGCACAAACAACTCTAGAAGCACATACATATACCTATACAGCTGGATGCATACTCACATGGACAGATAGATATACAGGCATATATGAGGGAGAGTTTACATTGGCTCTATCATCCCTGTTAATTTCTCCTTTCCTTTTGAAGCCTTCCAGTTTTAGGATCCTGGAGTGAGCCAGGTCCCTGCAGGGGAGATACCTCAGGAGGAGCAAAGCACTTCCAATTCCTTTAACGTTCCCTACCTCTCTCCCCCTCTCTCCCAGCAGCAGATCCGGGGAGATGAGCTGGGTACCCAGCACGGTTCTCCCAGCTGCTGGCTCGGCACTTTCCACCCCACCTTAGGGAAGGGTATAGGACAGCAAGCTTAGATCTCCTCCCTTCACCCCCAAAGCCTGCCTCTGCGGGAGCAGTAACATCTGGGCAACATCTGGACGCAGCTGCTTTGCCCTGGGTGAACCAGCCCCTTGCTGCTCGCTCACCATCTCCCTCCCCCCCCCCCTCAGCTGCGAACTACAGGGGTCCCCCTGGACCCTATCTTCCCTCTGCAGGTGTGAAAGCCCTTGCCCCCACTCCTGCTTCTCCTTGCCCGACTCCCATCAGCAAACCTCTTTGCAAACCCCCACTCTAAACTTTTTCCCCGGCTGCAGAACCCGCAATCCCTTGGGCAGTGGCTGCATCTCGTCGGGAGAGCAGGATGGTGGGTGCGGGCGGCAGGGACCCGGGATGCAGGGATCGAGGCTGCAGGGTGTGGGATGAGAGGACTGGGATGCGGGAGGCAGGGATGTGAGGACCGGGATGCACGGATCTGAGACGTGGGATGCAGGCACCGGGACGCGGGATACCAGTGCCCAGCTCCTTACCGTGCAATGAAGGTAGGTCCCGGCGAGGGTCTCCAGCTGCTCCCGGGCATCGCGGGCCTCCCGATGTGCTCGTTAAACATCCACCGGGGAGTCTCACCCCCCAAACTTGTTTGAGCTGCTTCCTCTGGGAGCAGTTATGCTTTCTCCCCCCCACCTTGGATCAGATCCCGATGGAAACTCATCAAGGCCTCTTAAGCAGTCAGGGGTAAGGCTGGGAGGGAGGAGGAGGAGAAGGGGGCAACGGGAGGGAGAGACTGCGATCACCAAGCAATGATCCCTTTCCCTTCCCGTCTCCTCTGGAGCACCCGCTTCCCATTCCTCTGAGCAACTTTGGCTCTCCTTGGCCAGGCAGCGCCTGCTACCAGCGCTGTTAATTGGGGTCCCCTTTCGCAGCCTGGCATCTTTCTAGATTTCCTCTCCTTTCCGGGCAAAGGGGATTGGTGCAAAGCTTTAAATTAGGAGGCGACCTAGAGTTGCAAAGACAAGGAGCGAGAGCCGGCTGCAGACTGACTGCCTCTCCCGGCCCTCGGGGCGTGCGGTGGCTCTGCAGCCGGCGCTGGGCGGAGGGGCTGGCTGAGGCTTATCCCTACCATTTATTCATTTACAGCTTTTCTGCTTCTAACTTTGAAGCTGGCTATCGCTCTCGGCGCGGCCGGGAGCGGGGCTGTGGCAGGGAGCCCTGTCCCCATGCTGCGGGGCTGCGCGGCGCGGCGCTGCCCGCGGCTGTTTAACTGCGCCGGCAGCGCGGGCAGGAGCGCAACCCGGTCCCGGGGGGAGGACCACGGAGGGAGGGAGGTTGGGGGGGGGTGGGGGGGACGGGACACGGGGACGCTGCTGTCGCCTGGCAACCCTGCATCCCTGCCCCGAGCATCCCTCCCCCGGCGCCCTGATTGGACGGGGCCGGTTTGGGGCGGGGGGAGGGGGGGGGGGGGGGGAACGACACACACGGGGACGGACACGCCTCTCCGAGGATGCTGCGTTCTGGCACTGCGACTTGTCGCATCCTCAAAAAGCCGGGAGCGGGCAGGGGGGACTGAGAGCAGACGGGAGAGCCGAGGCAGTTCAGGGTGTTGTATGACCGTCCTCCTGCCTTCTCTCTTCCAGCTGGCTTGATAAATTTGCTTCTGCTCTACATCTCCTAGAAAAAGAATGTATTTGTATGTATATATGTACACGCATATATACAGCTATAGATACAAAATACATGTGTTTATATGTAGATTTATATAAGTAAATATCTATTTTCTATACATGTTATCTGCATTCTCTATGTTACCTTTCCATATTCTAACTCTCCCATATGGGAAGACAGGAGAAAAATAGTTACTGGGGAATGGTCACTCC
Source organism: Vanellus vanellus (assembly GCF_965231255.1). Taxonomy (NCBI): domain Eukaryota; kingdom Metazoa; phylum Chordata; class Aves; order Charadriiformes; family Charadriidae; genus Vanellus; species Vanellus vanellus. The sequence goes on from NC_138905.1 coordinate 8,927,836, forward strand.
CGAGTGCAGCAAAGCTGGGTGCAAAAGGAAAAAGAAAGCTGCATTTTGTGTTATATATGTCTGAAAACCAAAGGTTTACATCACCTGGAGTATTAACAGAAGGTTGTGGTCCTAAAGAGAGAACTAAACACCATGAGGTGAGTGTGGAGTCAGTGAGGGTGGATGTGTTGACTTCAGAGGGGGTGAGTTTAAGCTGTGCTGAGTGGGGCACCGCTGGTGTTACATGTGGCTTCATTGCTCATTCTCTGCTACAGGGGACAGCGAGCAGCTGCTTCCTGCTGGTTGAGCATAGTATGGAGAGGGTGTCCGTAAAATCCCAATACCTCCCTTTCCACCACAGATCCGGTTGGGACACTGTGAATTTCTCACCTCTGACTCTTCAGCAGGGAGACAGCCATCATTCACTTCTCCCCGAATGCTTCCCACCACCATCGGACTTGTCCCCAGCCCAGCTCCTCACTTGCGTACCGTCAGTGCTCAGGTAAAGCAAAGAAAGAGGCACTGCAGTCAGGAGCTGCAACCCAGCAACTCACATGGAACCACTATTGTTTCAGCAGCCCCGGTTCCAGTGAGGAATTAAGGCAAAGTAAAATGAAATAAAACAAAAAAAATATCTGTTTCTGCTTTTTAATATTTTAAGTTATTTAACATCTGTTTACTTTTGTGATCTACTCATTTCACTTGAGCTACTTGGTTAATTTTATAAGAGTTTTTTCCTTGGAAACTGTGGACATTTGCTAAGACGTGCATGTTAAACAGTTTCATTAAGGACCTCAAAGTTAGGCAGGGAGCAAAATGAAAGAGTCCACTTCCTCTCAGGGTTATCCTACTGTAAACTGTAAATGTACATGAGACATTGCAATAACAGCAGGTAAACTGGAATGAATAGGAAATCAGTCCCATGTCTTTTAAATCATGGCACAATTTGACAAACAGGTCTGGAATACTTTTTTTTTCACAGTCTTGCAGGCTGATTGACAAGAAAGACTAGTAGAAAGAAGGTTCTTGTTCTGCATTGCCTCATACACAGCTCAAAGCGAGTATGAAAGTAATTTTTTGGTTAGGTAGGATATAAATCCCACTGTGTATGAAATTAGTCACCACAGGCACCACGTGGAATTTGGCTGAGGGGTATTGTATGATTTGCAGCAGGGCACTTAGAGGCAAGGAGGAGACTTGGTCATTCGTGCCTTTGCTTTGGGAAGCATCCTTGGCACTGATGTTCTTAGTTTTTCCATTCCTGGTGCTGTGCAGTGTCTGATAATGGTCCCTAACACTGCTACGACTTGCATTTACACTTGATTTATTGCCATTGAGAAGCAGGAAAGCAAACCTGACCACCTGACCAAGCTGTAGGCGAAGGCACGAGGGTTTCAGTCCCACTTTCTGCCAGTGTTCTTCGTCAGCTGGCTCTCCTAGCGCAACGGGGTCTCATTTTCGCCACAAGAGAAATCACCCTAGTCTTTCCAAAGCAGGATCCTGCAGAATTTATTTCAGTGTAAAACTCTGGCCAAACCATCTTTATTTTTGTATGGAAAACAACTGTGCCTCAATTGCCTTTTGGGGTAGCACATGTTACATCCAGAGGGTGGTGTGAAGATGCAGTCCCATACTGGGCATGTGTTTTCCGACAGTCAGATGCTAAGGCTGACAGGTACGCACAGTGGGACAAGGCAGAGCAATCCAAAGATCTCAGTGAGGCTCTGTGCTAAGCTGTGTTTGGGTGCCACTAGGCAAATGACTCACTTGAGGCTAAATTGCGCACCTTATGCTGTTTAATTGTAGATATACCCATGGTTAGACACAGCAGTCAGGAGGTATAAGTTCTGCCAGGGGACAGCTTTGAGAAAACAATCAACAGCGCTCAATGTCTTTGACCTGGATCCAAAGGAGTCTTATTATGACATGTATTTATTTATTTATTTTCTGTCTCTGACACAAAGATATAAAAGCAGCATTAAAAGTTCCTGAAATAGGAATACTTTGCCTTTGTGAATTATCTGTTAATGAAATAATAGTTATAGAGAGTTAAAAGCTAGATTCCTTTCAAATTGAGTTCCTACATCAACCAGAGTTTGTAGGAAGCTTTGATAAGCAGCAGAATTTGTTTTTATAAAATTCATGAATGTGATTAATTAACAGGCTTACCACCACAAATAAACAGATGGGTATCTTTTTCTTACATGGAATTTTAGCATGAGCTTCAAGATTGTACACATGGGAACTTTCCAGTTTTACATTTGATGGCAAGATACTATTCCATCAAAACACTTTGTAGGGTTCCCTAACTTACTGTAAGCAGCTGTTTTGAGACACGCTCAAGTTATTTGCAGATTAAAGCCTAATACGATGCTTGAGGAAAATTGCAAGTGTGCATGTGCAGCCAGTGAGTGAGATATGGATTGGGTCCAGCCTACCTGAATAATTCATGAGGCCTATGATCTTTCCTCCTTTCCTGGGGACCTTACAGAAACGGACAGGGAATAGGGCCATGGATCAATGAATTTTACCTGATTTCTAACAGCTCTGCAGCTGCTCCCTTTGTGCGTGACTGGGCTTAATCCCATTCTGTGGCAGTTGTCCTGAGCTAACAGTTATGGTCATCACCACAGGACCAAGTCTAGCATATCTCGGTGATTTGGAGCACACGTCAGCAGCACCTAGAGATGATATCACGTTCTCCTGGGAGGCTGCCAATCTGAGGGTGCAAAACACCGGTTTGATGGAACAGGAGGGCTACTCTCCCATTTTGGGCTAGGCACAGGGGTCTAGATGTGTCTTCACAACAATATGGCCATGGCAGTCTCCATCTTTGGTGATACAAAGGCAAAAAGTTCACAGTGGCTCATGCAGAGATCTACAAAGCCCCACACTGTCTGGCTCATCCCTACCTGCCAATTGTAGGTGACACTGACATACTCTAAAGGAACAGCCCAATGGCACAGAGCTTTCAGAGGGACATGTGTCCCCACCTGGTAATCCCTAGGGGAGATCCATAGTTATGAAAAGTGTAAGGGGTGTCAATCTGTCATACAAAAGGGCCTGATGGATCGCCATGGAAAATTATGCACTGTACCAAGAAGTGGCAATCTGGTGAGTTTCCCCTGGGACAAGTATGCACTTTCTTCTCTCTTAACAACACTGATGGCTGATTAACTTCACCATGAAGCTCATCATCAAAATGTAATGTCTGCTTTTCTTGTTGTTAAGTGGTTTTGAGGAGATTTTAGGTCAATACACATAGTGCAAAAGGTGCCTGTGTTCGTTACTACTAACAACGCTTGTCCTCTTACAGCTGATTCGCATGGCACACATTGGGACTTCAGTGACATTGTTATTTCCTGTCAGATGTCCAGTGAGGACTTTTTCAGCCGAATGAAGGGATATTGGCCTAGCACCAACATGGAGCATATGCCATGATGCGCTCAGGCATTTCTTGGGCAGCCTGAGCCTTTCTCAGCCACAAGGATAGTTGAAGCTCTGTCTATGAGGCTCAACACAACAAAACCCTGGGTTTCACGTGGTACGATATGGCACATGGAAGACTGCATTCAACACTGTCTGTGTGCATGCAGCAGCACCATCCCTTTCCCCATGACCATCCATGTTTCTACCTCTCCCTTCTCCTCAGCTTCTTTTCTCCAGCCAACTTTCCCATTTCCTTCAATTTCCCTCTGCCTTTCTTACCTTCTTCTCTTCTGCTCTTTAGACAGTTGGCTGCCTGCTCATGCCTGTTGGCCATATCTCCAGTTAACCCCAAGGTTTCCTTGCCCCTTCTCAGCAGAGAGACCTCTTTCCATGGAAAAAACCCAGCAGCTGTTGTTCATCTTCATCAGCTACAACAGGGGAAAAGGTCTAGCTTTACTGTGGGAACCAGCTGCCCTCTTTCCACCTCTGCTTCCTTCTCAGAAATCAGGTTTCCCAACATAGTACTGGGGACACACATGACACCCAGCTGTTGTCCAAGTGGGGCTCCTTCATAAAAATGCATGAACAGGCATGACCTCCCTCCAGGTCCCTGCCAGATATACAAGTATACACACTCCACCTGCACCCCACAACCCTTCCCTAGCCAAAATCCTGCCGGAGTTTGTGCAGGTACAGGGATGAACACAACACAGGCTCTGCCTGACGTACGCCTGATACATGCAGCACACTTTAAACCACCACCAGTTTCCCTTGCTCATTAGTCTAGAGCCAAGGTCCACCATCAGGCTGCGTCTTCTCACACCATCCTCCCCTAAGTCTGTGACATAGGAGGTGATATTTGTCTTCTGAGAGGAGACTAGCCTTCCCCAGAAGGACCAGGGGTCTTCCTCATAAGGGGACAGGGCATGGTGCAGTAGCACATTCCAGTCTCTGCCATATTCTTTAAATTAATACGTGCAGATGACCCCATTCTACAAAATCCTGGCAGTTATCTCTTTTTCCTACCATGTGAATAGTTGGCTACCAGATACCGGAATCACCTAACACATTTTGGTTTTGACTTAAGTCACCTTTACATTTCTGTGCGTTATTATTATCTTTATTAGTATTTCAGCTGCTAGCAAACCGGCTTCTTCAAACCACTCCTTCCTCCCCGCTGAAAATCCCCAAACAATATTTCTTCTCTTCTGAAACACTTTCCCTTCCCCCATCTCTCTTCTCTGTAGGAATTACTGCATTTACATATTTTGTTTAAGAGTCTTAGGAATTATTGACAAGTTTGCTTTGCCCCTGGGGGGTTGTGCGACACAGTCAAGCTGTGAGCCACTTAAAGCATTGACTGCCTGATAGAAGGGATTGCTTGTGACTCTGAATTAGGGCACGGGCCAAGAAATGTAGCGCAGTGCTGTCAGGGGCTGTGGCACATAGATCCATTTCCTTTATAATCCTATCGTATCTATGACCCACCACATACAGAGCAAGGCAAAAGATCTACATTTTCCCATTAGCTCAAGATACGGGCTTCCTGCGAAATAAATTTACTCACAGCCCCTGTGCCGCTGCTTCGTAAGCCCGAAAACCCTGTTTCTATTATGTCAGTGAGTGTATTTCAGACTCCCTTCACACTGAGAATCCATCTGGATATACTACTGTCGAAATGTCCTGCTGAGATTCTGTTTTGCCACGAGTTAAAAATGAATGGCTAAATTTATAAACAGGAAGTTTATTGTGTTTGTCTGCTGAAAGATATTCTGGATTTTATCTTGGCTGGGATTTTTGTTGGTATGCTTTTGCTTTTTTTCATTATTATTATTATTTTTTCTTTTTTTCCCAACCATTTAATTTTACTAGTGCTACTGAAAGGAACAGCAAGTCCAGAGTTAGAAAGCTGAAATAAAAGGAATGAAATTCCTGGAAATGAGACTGGAAAAAAAAAAAAAAAAAAGAAAGAAAAATAACCCCAAACCAGTCACAAGCTAAGGATCTTGACTTTCCCTTAAGAAAGACAAAACATTTTCCAACAAGGAAAACATACCTGTGCTTAGAAAACTGCTACGAGCACAAAATATAATTGAGCAGATGGTGACGAAAATAGCACTTGGGCTGTTTTAAAACCTTTTATTGAATGTGTCTTTTTTTTTTTTTTTTTGTCAGAATGCTGTTGTCCTCTCTAATTTAAGAAAAGAGAGGAAATATAGGCAAATTGAGAGAGCTGTATGTTTTTCTTCAACGAGTTCTATTTAAATTGTACACCAGTAAATGATGTTAAGAGAATAATTTAAGGTAGCAAAGCAATCCAAATTTAGGAAATATGAAAATTAACATTGACAGTGGAATCTCAGTTCAGCTCCCTTGTGCATGTGCATGTTGGTACACTCTTTTAATTGGTTTAATACTGTCTCTTTTCTTCTTCAGAGAATCCTGACACATTCAGTGCCCTAAAGAAATAGGACTTCATCAATAGTTTGATTTCTCTTCATTGCTCAGTGACTTTGCCTTGTACACTGTGCCCTATTCTTCCCCCCTGTTAGAGAGAGAACGGTCCACTTCTTCTTCAGCAATACATGCAACTGTTTTGCAATTTTTTTTTTTTTGTTTTGGTGTGGTTCTTTTTTTTTTTCCTTCCCCATTTATTTTTACTACATTCTTGAGGTGAGGGCTGGTACTTTGGATTTCCATTTCACAGGTATTACAACCTGAAAGTGCTTGTGGCTTCTGAGTGTCTGATTTTTCACATGTAGGAGGTATGCACTTTCTGAATAGTTTACTTTATATCTTGAAATAATGGCTATTGCTCACCTTATTTTAAGTCGGTGTTCCCAGTCGCTGGGTTTTCTTGGGTTCCAGTTTGGCTGGGAAAGCAATATAGTTTTCATAGACTTGTCATGATAAGTGACTAAATCTTTTTATATGAAATTACGCATAGAGACAATCAACATTGAGAAGTCCATCCCGACAATTAAATTTTGGCAAAATTGCAAGGCATTATAATCAGAACTTCATGATGGGAAAAGCGCAGTAGGTAGACTACTACCTGGTATTGTTCTTGGAGTCCTAACAGACTCCAAAAACTTGGTATTAAATCATGAAGAGGATATGGTTTAAAATACTAATTGACATCAGCAGGGTAATGATCATACATTACCCAAAGCTTATTGATACCATCACTCTGCAAAGCCAAACTCGTTGAGTCCTGTGAGATGGCAGGGGGGCAGGTGGTTTGCTCTTTCATTGGTCTCTCTCTCTTACAGGTTTTTCACCAAATATATGCTATTTTCAGACTTCATAAGGACATAAATGTATGGGTTTTTCCTCCTTGCTTTCTAAATGAGGGAAGGTTGAAATCACCTGCAGATAGTTAGGAGAGATGGTGGACTTTGCTCAGACTTCCTATTAGAGGGGCTGCTGGTGTCGGCTCTTCTGTAGCCATAAGGTTCGAGCTGTGCATTCATACTAGATAGTGTGACTGCAGATACATGACAGTAATTCCATTTACACATCCTAATTTTCCATGCAAAGGCTTAACGAAGGAAAAAAACCTTAATTTTCCAAGTAATAAATGGCAAGTGATATCAAACCATCTCACTGTAGAATGTCCTTATGTCACCTGGCTTAACTTTACAGCATGCTCTGAAAGGTTTGGACTTCGGACTATTGAGGAGGAAAGGTTTTGGGAGGGAAAAGAAAAGAAGAGTGAGAAGGTCCCCAAAGTACAGGCCCTAGAGGGATTATGGCCTGGTAGTTTTCTTATGGTGTGGAACAGTTAACAGAAGTGTGACATATGGTGGCAATTACCAGAGCCTGGCCTGGGAACAGAAATAACTTTCTAAGAACAGTATTATGGGATCACACCAAGTATCCATCCAGTCATGGTCAGTAGCAGATGCTTAGAAAAACATGGGGACTGGACAAAGCAGAATTTTTTTCTCTTGATATACCACTTCTCGTTTCCAGTAACCTGTGCCTTAGGGATTTTATTCTTCATTTGATCCCATTATTCTCTTTGCCTTCACAAAACCCTGCCACAGGGATTTCCCTCACTGAATTAGGCAGTGTGTGAAAAGCACTTCCATTTTCTGTGATTTAAGCCTGCCTCAGTGAGAATGCTGATTTACTGTATTCCAAGAAACCACAAATACTTTTTCCTTCCTCATCCTCTTCACAGTGTTCATGGCTTTAGACATTTGCCATATACCTCCTCTGCAGGAAAGTTGAAAAATTCTGGCCTGCTTAGTTTTCCTTGGCCATAATTTGCTTCTGACCACATTTTTGCCCTTCTCTATTCTCTTTCAGCTTCACCGTACATTTTTCTGAGATCAGCAGACCACCATCTGGAGCCCTCAAGGTGTGGGAGAAATACCTATTATTACAGTGTCATAACGATGATATTGGTTTCCTTTATTTTTTTTTTCTGTTCTGTCCTAATAATTCCTAACATTTTCTTTCTCATTTTGACAGCTGAGCTGGCATTTTCAGACAACTATCCTAAGCAGTAATAGTTAATTTAGAGTCCATTGTATCATACGCATAGATGCAGTTGTGTTTTGTCTCATCTGCAGTGTTTCACATTCATCGACAGTGACTTTCATCTGCAATTTTATTGTCCAGTCAGTCAATATTGTGAGATCCTTTTGTGCCTTGTAGAGGTTAGTTTTACTTTTTACTGTTCTGAATATCTCTCTCTATGAGTAACAGTCTCATATCTCGTTAGTCAATCATTTTCCAGATCTTTCCAGACTATGTTAAGCCATATAGCTCCCAGAACAGACATTTGAGGAACTCACTGAGGGGTCTTCCTTCATAATGAAAATTGAACATGAATCCCCATCCTTGGCAACCTCATTTTTAGGTACCTTCTACCTCCTCTTGTCTTCACTAAGTTTCCTTGAAGGTCTTTTATGAAGAGATTTGTCAAAAATGTTGCAAAGATCCAAATATAGGTCACCTATATCTCTTTGCTTATGGACTCCAAAGTGCTCTTGCAGCCATGTGCAACATGGCTTTCTCCATTTCAAGAACCCATTCCCAACAGATTTTTCCATACATTAGTTAATACCATTCCTTGTCATAGTTTTCTTAGCAATTTTCTGGTATGACAGACAGACTTATTAATCTGTATTTCTCCAGATCACCCCCAAAATGTTTTTAAACAGCACCTGACATTTTCTATTCCTTTGGTAACAGGGCTGATTTAAGAAATAGGTTACAGACCACAGGCAGTAAGTCAGCAGTTTCATATCTGAATCCCTTTATCGCTTGGGTCCGGCAAATTTTTATTGTTCATTTTATCATTTTTTATATATCCCTGCTCTTGACAACTGGATTTGAGGCAGCTCCTCAGACTTGTCACCTGTAAAGAAAGGCTATGGTGAACACTGATGCAAAAAAATCGTTTGTGTTTTCTGTTATAGCCTTAACATCCTTCAGTGCTTCTTCTATACCTGGACTATTTATTGATCCTTTAACTCTGGCAGCTTTCTTCTGATGTAGCAAAGAAAAAAAAAATGCTATTTACCTTTATGCTTTTTTTGCACCTTGCACCTCAAAACCTTTTTCAGTTTAATGCACGACTCTGAAGATTTTATGTATCATAAAGCAATTGTATAAATCCTGTCTCTAAGACCAATATGCATCTGCTGCAGAAGAGGGGAAAATGTAAATAAGCTATGCTGAAGATGAGCTTCACAACTATTCGTGAAGGCAGGGCTCTTGGTGGCCATTTGGATGGCATCTGAAGCAAGTCGTACAACTGTGAGGTAGATGCCGGGACTACTAAGGTCAATTTAGTGGAATCTCAAAGTACACTTCAAGCTACCTCTTCCTTTGGTCCAGTGACACAGGTTTACTTCATCAATCCTTATCACGCTGCCAAGGCTCGCTGTAGAAAGCCTTGCAGAGAAGTAAACGGGGAACGCTTTGCTGACCCTGCTCAAAAGAATGCTCACTTTTTGGCCTGTCTATTTCATTTCTGACTCCTTCACCTTTCTGGTCATACTTCTAAACGTTAGGAGTGTCAGAGGTATTGCACTAGCAGTAAAAACAACCTTTTTTCTTTTGTCTTTGTCAAAGATATAAACACATGAGAACGCAAGGAAACTGAGAAAAGGCATTTCTGAAGCACATGCTGACGTTCCCACAGGGGAACAGAGTATCTCCTGGTGGAAATATATGTCAGAGACGACATTACTCTAGAAGAAAAAACACGTGGGAAGACAAAGCTGGAGTAAGAGCCACAGCTGATATAATCCCAAGGCTAAGGTTTATAATAGTTCTCAAGCTTATGTTATTACAAGGATTGTTATAATTAACATCATACATAATTAATATGTTATATATGTTATGCATAATGCACAAACATGGTGCATAGAAGCCTTAACTGAGATGGGGTGCCACCACAATAAATGCTTTCTGTGTTACTGGGACTCATCTTTTCTGAAATTATATTCAGTCAAAACACACAAATACAATTGTTTGTACAATGCCACGAGGATGATCCGAGGGCTGGAGCACCTCTCCTATGAGGAGAGGCTGAAAGAGTTGGAGCTGTTCAGCCTGGAGAAGAGAAGGCTCTGGGGAGATCTTATTGCGGCCTTCCAGTACCTAAAGGGGCTACAGGAGAGCTGGGGAAGGACTTTTTACTTGGGCATGTAGCGATAGGACGAGGGGGAATGACTTTAAACTGGAAGAGGGCAGGTTCAGATTGAACATTAGGAAGAAGTTTTTCACTTTGAGGGTGGTGAGGCACCGGAACGGGTTGCCCAGAGAGGCTGTTGAGGCCCCATCCCTGGAGGTGTTCAAGGCCAGGCTGGACAGGGCCTTGGGCAACCTGGTCTGGTGGGAGATGTCCCTGTCTATGGCAGGGGGGTTGGAACTCGATGATCTTCAGGGTTCTTTCCAACCTAAAGCATTCTATGATTCTATGAATGCAGTTGCGCTTGTATAGACAGTTGGATGGCTCCAAAGATGGACAGGCTGCAAAACATGAGTGCAGCTCCATAACCGGTATCACAGCCTCTCAATATATGCCGATGCTGGTTTGTACCCCTACAGTGAGTCACACTAATCTTCCACATCCTTTCCAAGTTTCCCTTCTGCTCTTCCTAAAAAGTGCATCAACTCATGAACCTTATGGCAATGCTGGGAACCACAGTTCTTGGCTTCAGAGGTGATTATTGCACACACAAGGAATATGAAAATACAGATGTCAAATTATGTGTGGCATCTCCCGTCTGAGTTGGGCTAAAGCAAAGTGCTTCCCCCTGTTGATGGGGGAAGCAATAAATCCCTGCCACTGATGAGGCAGATAAGACAGACAAAGGAAAGATTTGATTTGCCAGAGATTACAATCCAAGCACCTGAGACAGAATGAAAAAAAGGTCTGAAACCCAGCTGATGCATCAGCTGTGAATTATTACACTGAGAATTAGACCTCAGAGTGTGAAACAGCTATGGCATAAATGGGTACAGTGGACTGGTCACTTTTGGATCACTATATAGCCAACGGAGACAAACAACACATTTTTCTTTTTCTTTTTCTTTTTCTTTTTTTTTTTTTTTTTCATTTAAGGAGTGTAATTTGTCTTATCCATTTTAGACATACCTTTTTAGATGCAGGGTGTTAGATGACTCACATCCTTAAATTGCCCGTTTCCCTCTGCTAATTGTAAAATGACTGTTGGGGGCGAATTCAAACAGAGTTGCACCCTAGACATTTGACCACATGAACACCTCTGTAAATGCTGTAGTTGATATCTGTGTCCGAACCCTAAAATAAGCCCTGACAGATGTGGGGATGTACATGGTGAGGTGGTCAGGGGGGCTCTGCAGCCTCCCTCCGGCAATGCTCGTCCTCCCTTCGTGCCACGCAGCAACAGCCCTGCGGTGTCCATCCCTGCAGCTCACACGGCCGCAGCACGGCCACAAAGCCACCCCTCTCCTCTGCAGTGTTACTAACACTGCCACTCGCTGAAACTGAGAGGATTAGAAATAAATAAAGAAAGAAAATCCCTACTGCTTTTTTGCCTTGGGGCAGTAAAGGACCGCGGTAATGGACACGCCAGGATCACCTTGATTTATAGAGTGACTTCCTAGTTGGTCTGATGTATTTAATTCTTTTGGCCATCAGGAAGTTGAAAAGTCTGGACTGCAAAAAGTTTAATTACATACTTATAAGGCCAATTAAAAAAGGGAATAGCAAATAAAATAAAACCCCCACCTTTTTAAGATTTGTAAAACCTTGCCTGCTCTAAACCTAAAATTCGTTTCCATGTGACTGAAGGCATTCCTTTAGCAAATGTGAGGAAATAACATTGTAAGGGGAAATAAAAACTACAGATTGTATGGTTTTTAGTTTTCATTTATGCACTCTTTGCCTTAGAGACAGAGCAGCAAATATTTTTACAACAGACACATATACTGTTCTGTTCTGAATGACACATTCATGTTCAAATTTTAATGTTGCTAACAGCTATTCTTTCAGTAAAAACACATTTTTGTGAACAAACTCTGCTTTTCTTATGTTATTTCTTATAGTGTTAAAACTTCTGCATGCATACCTTTGTCAAATACATACCTGTGATACAATATGAACGGGATATATTGCAAAGCCTTTTGGTGACTGCATATAAAATGAACTCTGCAGTCTTTCACTTGTACTGTTTCCTAATCCATTTCAGTCAGACACTGGTACTCTGTACGACTGTGATGCTCCTGATAAAAGCATAACAAACACAGCAAAATAAAACTCAACTCAAAAGCGACTTTCTTTTCAATGAGGATTTTTCACTTTTTTCTCTGTCCCCAGAGTTACACTTGTCTGAAACTTAGACAAAGCAAGATCCAACATGAGCCATGTTCTACCCTAGTTATGCTTTTTTTTTATACACATTCCCCTACCCAAATCATTCTATTTTCATAATTAATGCCTCTTTTTAATGTGGAAGGGAAGTTTATGCCATGAGAAAGAGACTTACAGGTTTTTGATAAGACTTACCACTTGTTTTAGTATAGGAGATTTCTCAGTATTTCAGTTTTTAAGGCCTTGACTTATTCAAAGAAAATTAATTTCAGGTGTTTTGGGGGTTTGGGGATGAGCTTCACAAATTAAGGCCTTGAAGATATACTAAGACGTTATCTAATGCAGATTTCCTTGCTGTCCATAAAAGATCTGACTCGTTGCACCTAAAAAAAATCCCTCACTTTGGATGTGTCTGCGAGGAACTGTGGAACCTGCATTGCTGAAGCTGCTGCCTTGTGGAGCAACCCATCTGGACGCTGGACTGCTGGAGCGAGTCCAGCGAAGGGCAACTAAGATGATTAAGGGCTTGGAGCATCTCCCTTATGAGGAAAGGCTGAGAGAGCTGGGACTCTTTAGCCTGGAGAAGAGAAGGCTGAGGGGAGACCTTATTATGGCATACAAGTATCTAAAGGGTGGGTTGAAGGAGGATGGAGCCAGGCTCTTTTCATTGGTTCCAAGTGACAGGACGAGGGGCAATGGGCACAAGTTAGAACACAGGAAGTTCCGTTCACGGAAAAACTTCTTTACAGTGAGGGTGACAGAGCAGTGGCACAGGCTGCCCAGGGAGGTTGTGGAGTCCCCTTCCCTGGAGATTTTCAAGACCCGCCTGGATGCAGTCCTGAGTAATGTGCTCTAGACAATCCTGCTTTAGCAGGAGAGTTGGACTAGATGATCTCTAGAGGTCCCTTCCAACTCTGATAATTCTGTGATTCTGTGATTCTGTAACCCAGCACCCACCTTTTCCTTAACTCTCATCGGCACCAATGACATAATCACCTGTTTGCCTTAGCTGTGAAACCCGATCTAAACCTGCTTTACTTGTGACCTTCCATGAATCCGTTTCTCCGGAGCCTGTGACACCCGACGCACGTTACGGGGAGCTTGTGACGTGCCTCCTCTGCATGCGCAAACCCTGCAGAGATGGTGAGATGCTCCTGCACCTTCATGTTCCCGCACCACTGACTGGTGCAACGCCTGGTTTCCCCTTGGGTCTCAGGTTTGTGAGCTCCTGTGCGAGGGCACTGACAGAATAGGCGGGATTCATCTGATTAAAGACAGATATTGATAACGGAGATGTATTTCTCTCAGCTACTCACCCCGAGCTTGCTTTCTGTGTGTATACCTTAGGATAAGGTGAAGTGGCCTCTGAAGATGCCTTTTGCTCTCCACTGTCTCCAAAGGCAGCCTCAGGCAACCAGCTCAGGTGGTTTTTGTTTGCATTTGTGCTTTTGTTTTTTTTCTTTTTCTTTTTTTTTTTTTTTAATTGGTTAATGGCATCGTTCAGCATGTTCATTCTTTGGATCACTCTTCACAGTCACCTTCCTTGCTCTGAGTGGCTGCGCAGAGCCACCCAGTTAGAGTAGCTGCTGAATTTTCAGATGTCACGGTACTTCAGTGCCTGAAGTATAACAAACCCGTCGGCAGGTTTGTTATAATAACCTTTTGTTGCACTTCTCTGTTCTCCACTAAGCCTTACCTCTTCATGCTTCTCCTCTTGCCCAAGGTTCCTTTGTCTCATTTTCACAGAGACTATTCTATAGCAAATCATTCTGTCCAAGCATGTATTTAAATCAACACTTCATCTGGCGTACATTTACTTGTAGATAAAAGGATGTAGAAGAACAAGACTTAGTAAAGGATCCCAGAAGCTTGTTTTGAAGATGGGAACAATCACTCTTTCTTATATTGCTGTGGCAGAAAAAGCTTTTCTCGTCTCAGTCTTTTTTCCATCCCATGCTATTGTTTGGATGGTGAGATTAGCACCACAAATACTTAAAAGACAGGAGTGTTCTTGAGGTGACACCTCTTTTCCGCTTGATTAATGAGACAGTGTAATCAATGAATCCTTGGTTACCCAATGCTTTGCTTAACGGTATTTGAAAATTCTATACAACCTGTTTCTTTAGTGTTTTAGGGGCTCAGAGGAGACCCCCTGTTACCCCCTGTTCTTTCCTCCACTGAATAGCAATATAAAGTCGTATACATGAACCAAAATTTGCAAGCTGATATGTTTCCAAACAGTTGTTTTTTTCCCTAGAAAGAAGGACAACCAGGTTGTTTTCTCTGCTGTGCAAGTTCACACTGCTCATCAGCCAGACCATTGATAACAAGTGTAACAGGCAGAGAGAGAAGACCCATAATTTCTTATTGTGTGCATTTTGGTATGGTGTAGAGAAGCCACATTAAAACAACACCTCTAGTTGGGTGAGGCGTTATAACATGACCACGCAGAAAAACAAGTGCAGATGCCAATTAACTTACTAAATTACCTGAGGCGAGTTATCCTTTCTTGTCTGTCCCAAGATGATCCAGCTTGACCTGGAAGTTTTGCTTACGCCTTCAAGCTCTCATACTTTACAGTTAAGCCTTGGATGTTTGTGGTTCAGTTCCCTGTGGATTGCCCAAGAACACAGTTGTCAGACCTCTATGTAAGGGAGACAGAAGGTGGAAGAAGAATAAAGAAGTGACTCCATTATCTAAACTAGTGGATCAGGCACAGAGATAGACACATCAAAGTATTTGCATACCTAATTTCTGTCTCTCTCAGAGGCAATGCAGGTGCCTAAACGTTTTCCTAGATTTGGCCCAGAGGCTAAGCAGAAGGCTTTCAAAGTATATATAACAATTAAGCACCTAAGTATTTTGTAAGTAAATAATCTTTAGGTGCTGTTGCACAGAAGCAGCTTGACTTTTAGTTTTCATATGTAAGGAAAGTTCAACTCAGCCTTTTAGTCACAACTGTGTATGAAGACAAGTCAGACGAGAAGGGATCCCGAGGAAATTACTGAAATCATAGAATCATAGAATCAGTGAGGTTGGAAGGGACCTTTAAGATCATCAAGTCCAACCATTAACCTACCCTGATAAAAACACCACCACTCCTAAACCATGTCCCTAAGCACCTCATCTACCCTTTTCTTAAACACCTCCAGGGATGGTGAATCCACCACCTCTCTGGGCAGCTTATTCCAATGTTTAATAACCCTTTCAGTGAAAAAATGCTTCCTAATATCCAATCTAAACCTGCCCTGACATAACTTGAACCCGTTTCCTCTTGTCCTATCACTTGTCACCAGGGAGAAGAGGTCAGCTCCCATCTCTCTAAAACCTCCTTTCAGGTAGTTGTAGAGGGTGATAAGGTCTCCCCTCAGCCTCCTCTTCTCCAGGCTAAACAACCCCAGATCCCTCAGTCGTTCCTCATAAGGTTTGTCCTCCAGACCCTCCACCAGCTTTGTAGCCCTTCTCTGGACACGCTCCAACACCTCAATGTCCTTCTTGTAGTGAGGGGCCCAAAACTGAACACAGTACTCGAGGTGAGGCCTCACCAGTGCCGAGTACAGGGGGATGTACTCCCACTTCACTTTCAAGTATGAAAGTGAAGTGGGAGTACAATTGCCAAACCATCCTGGCACTGCAGAGAAAAAGCTCCAAAGTGATCTCAGAAGTTCATGGGTCCCTATTGTTGCCTGCAGACAGTATCTACTCTGCTTAAATCAATCCAGGCAATTTTAAAATGACATCTAATCAACAAACAAGATAAGGAGGAGGTTACTGCACTCCTTCACTCTATTTTAAGACCTTTTTTTGGTCCTAATCTAGAATTAAGAGGTCACATCATCTTGACTCAGGCTATGATCACAAACCATGATACTTCATAGTACAAAATATTTCTACGTTGTTCTTCTTTCTGTTTCATTTGTAGTTAATGGCTCTTAGTGGCAGCTATTCCCCATGCTGCCCAGTTGTCGTGGTTTAGGCCAAATCCACCACTGGGGACCTGAGGGACCCCAGATGGGACCGACAGATGCTCCCCTCTACCCCTCTACAAAGAGAGAGGCAGAGGAGGAAAAAGAGACTTACGAGTTTAGAAGAAACTAAACTACTTTAATGAAATATTAATAATCAAATAAAAAGAAATAATGAAAAATATATACAAAACCATATCAAGCTCCCGAGATGACAATCACGTCACCGGCTGGCACTGGGGCAGTCCCAGGCTGGACTCAGTGGCGGACGGGAACTGGATTCCGGATCTGGAGTCAGGATTGGGATCACAGGCAGAGAGAGTCCTCCTCAGACGTCGGCCATTGAAGGAAGAGCCCGTGACCCTTTGATCCCTCAGCTTTTATACTGAGCATGAGGCAGATGGGATGGAATACCCTGTTGGTCAGTTTTGGGTCACCTGTCCTGTCCGCTCCTCCCTGCAGGTGGGACCCCACTATGCTTTTCCGCTTCCGACCCTCCAACGTGGCAAATAACAAAGTTGGTTGGCCTTGGCTGTTATGACAATAAGTGTAAGCAGGAGCCTCTCTGCATACCATGCCTGGGCATCAGCTATAAACAATTGGCCTTATCACTCTGAGAGAGTGAACACTGTCTGCACAATATGCAGTTAATTTCAGTTGTTAGAAGAGGCCCAGCTAAGAAGCGAAGTTACTGAACAAAATTGGTTCTGTTTTACCTCGAACCAGGACACCAGTAGAAAAAGGGCTATGCACAAAAACCTGCACACCAGTTTATCTGTAAAATTGTTTTTTGACACTTTTGACTCTAAATTTTTGTGTATGAATAGTTCCCTATTCTGTCAAAGAGATTTCATAGAGTCTCTGACAGAGCCAGGACCTAAACCTTTATTGCCTGAGTTTTATTCCAAAGCCTGAAGTATTATTTCTCTAAGCACTTACCAGTGTGAGACTACAACAGCTCCTGCACTCTTGAGATGAACTGTACTACCACAGGTCATATTTGCTATACTTATGGTCAGCAACATCCCAGGCAGGATGGGTGGGAACTTATAGTGCTGACAGCATGGATGGCTACACCTGACTGCGCAGCCTGTTTATAGGGCGGAGATAAGCTCTTGAATGGCATTTTCCTGACCTTTTGCAGAACTTAACATTGGGAAGACTCATTCGCTAGACTTTATGGACTATTTTGATTTTACCTTCTTTGGCTAGAACAGGAGATTAGACAATTGTCCTGAATGGGGTATGTCAGTCACCTAAATGGAGTGTCATCTGAGATACCCTGGGACATCTGAGCTACCTGCATGCAAGACACACAAACTACTAGAGGCCCATACATCTTTGGAGCAGCAGCTAGAGGCCAGTCAGAATACTACAGAAACCTGTGTTCAGATAGTTGATTTGCACCCCAATACTGCAGACTCCCCTCATCCTAAACTTAATCAAGAGGAATCCTGCCCTACCTCTCCACAAGATAGCACCATGATACAAATAATTACAAAAATTAACTTTTGCAGTCCTGTTAGTGGTGGAAGGAGTGAATGCTTTTGCTTTGTTTCTGAAATGTTCAAAAAATCCCAGGCAACCAAAGGAGAAAAGACCTTGCCCATCTCCATCTGTCTAAGACCTATCTCTTGGCTTCATCTTCAGGTATATGAACTATTATGTTTTTGGTCAAAATCAGTTGACTCGGTGTGGACATGCCCAAAGCTTAGCCAGATCACTTAAAATATAGTAAGAAGACAAGGACTGCATCTATATCTTTCAACCTTAATTTCCACAAGTACTAAATTAACTCATGCAGTGACTGAGAAATGTTGTGCTATTAAAAATGTTCAGAGACAGTTAAAGCTCAACTGCTACTCATGACCCAAATTCAAAATGGCCTTCAAATTTACTTTAGGCTGTAATATGATGCTTTGATTTCCCTCCCCCCTCTTGATCTGTTGTGGAAATTAAAGTTGTTGTGGAGGAACAACGGAGTTTTTGGTGACAGATGACCTACCCAGTGAAGTCGCTAGGGTGAATTCCCCTCTAACACCAGTGTGAAGTTAAAAGTAACCCTTAAAACAATCAACAGAACTACACAAGTGGGTTACATTTATGTGGGAGTATACCCTAGGCACAGTTACTTCCTAATTCACACCTGGACAGTGTTAATGAGGGCAAAAGAGCTTTGTGATTTCAACGAGGGAGAAGCTGGCTTAATAATTCATCAATAAAAAGTGCATAATAAGACTGATAGTGGATTCTTTACAGAATCAAAACACAAACAAGAATCTCTCACAAGAATCTCAGCTGTTCTCAGGGAGGAAAACCATGACACTTAATCTATATTATTTTAAATCTACCATGTAAACATATTTTTAAAAGCCTTTAAATTTGGAATGTAATTGTTACCAGCTTTTGATTACATACTGGCTACATAATCTATCACTGAATCAAATAATCACTATTCCTGTTGGGAAACAGGGAATTATACAAGAGCCTAAAGGAGTACATTGCATAGCAGGCAAGAAACAAACAAATCAGGAGTGAGTAATCAATCTCTGTACCATAAAATGCTAATGTTGTCCTAATAAATAAGAATTCTCTTCCATTGCTTGATATGCTCCCTACCAAGCATGTCACTTAGCCTGTGGTATGCTTTAGTTTAGTTTAAAGTGGCACTACCATTAGTGCTTTAGCAAAATAATAATAGTTCCCTTTCATTTTCATAAAAGTAATTAAACTTATCAGTTTTCTTGTTGATGCAACAAGCCAACCAATAAATGGGCAAAAAAAAGTTCAATTTGCGGTATTTTCAAATTAGCATCCTATGCACCAGGGATTATTCAGATATGAGGTTCTGAATTAATGATTTTTATTAAAAATAAAAAGACGAAATAAGAGTGACATTGGAGGAAAAACGTTCCTGTCAACTCCTGTGTTGACAAAATGGTATTAATTATAGGATAACTACTAATACTTCATTGCAAGCTCACAATTTCTTCAGATAAAGTTAATCTGATGACTCCAGAACAACCCAGAAATTTAAATTGCACTTAAATAAGCAAATACCTTACCATGGTGAGAAGCAAATTGCATGTTAGGATGGACTTGGACTTTTCAAGGTGCGCTGAACTTAGAGGATGCACTGAATGGAAGGACGTGTTCTGGTCATGGAATGTAAATTAAAGAGCTTTGAAAGTAACTGCGCCATGAAATCTCTCAGAGATTAGCAATGAGTTAAGAGAGGAAATAACATTCTTGGAAAATTTATAATTTACATTGACCAAATTTCAATCCCTTCATGAATACAAATGTTCAATATATTTAAAAACAGGTCCTAACATGTTATTCAGAGACTGGAGCAGAAATCTGTGTTTGATTTATGAAGTCAGAGAAGGAAGAGACAGAAAGATGGGTGGTCCCCAAGGCTATTTTGCCCAGGTGATACATTCCCCAATGTGACTTGTAATGTTCAAAATGATGAGATTCCCTATGCCTTTGAAGGTCAGGTATGCCAGAACAAAACTCCAGTAGGGACTTTATGCTGATCTTCCAGCCAGATGTTAGCACGCAAAGGGGGACATCTGCAAACTCAGCTGCCTCACTATATAAGCAAGAGAAGAAAATTAGAGATGTGTGTTAAACTCCATTGATTTAATCTCATCACACCACGCTGCCAGAAAGGGTCAGGGTTTGGATGCGTTATCACTGCCCCTCGGCTGGCAGGTTATGGACAGGGCAAGGAAGCTGTTGGAAGAAACCTGCCAAACAGAATATTTCTGATCCCCAGCTGCTGAGAGCTAGGAAGACTCATGTGGATGTTGCCAAATTTTCTGAGTAGCTTCTTTTAGACTTTCTGACCCAGGAAAGGAATCAGTGAGGATTTGCACTGTAACAAGAACTGTATTTTTTTCCTTTTCTCCATGACACTTTCATACCTCCTTAAACAAAATATTGTGCCTTATAGTCATTGCTTGATAGGTAAGATGCTTGATGTGACACAACAGACACATAGTCCTTGTTCTGTCACACACCTTGTCTTGGACCAGATCTTCAAAGGTGTTCTGACCCCTAAAGGTAAATATTTGTTCCAGCAAGATTTGCAAGTCTACTGTCTTCAAGTACTTCTACCTTGGTGGTTTCACTCAAGCTTGTGTATTTTAGGTGCCTATATATTGGAGCCAGGCTCTTTTCAATGGTTCCCAGTGACAGGACGAGGGGCAATGGGCACAAGTTAGAACATAGGAAGTTCCGTTCAAATACGCGGAAACACTTCTTTATGGTGAGGGTGACAGAGCACTGGCACAGGCTGCCCAGGAAGGCTGTGGAGTCCCCTTCTCTGGAGATTTTGCTTTCTTATATGAGAGGTCAGTGTATTTCAGCCAGTAAAAGATGCCGATTTTCAAGTTCAAAGTTTGTAGCTAACTCTTAAAGGAATCTGTTACCCTATTTTGGGGAGATATGGGGCACAGTGAGAGTAAACTTTAAGTTCTCCAAAGTCCTTTAACTGCTCAATATGTTAGGATGGCTGGACCTGTGTGACTTATGCAAAGTAACACACAGAGCCAGGAATAAAATCTCAATTTTGGAGTCCTCATACAATGTCCTCTGTGGCAGGAGTCTTGAATTCTATCAAAACCAACATTTGGGTTTTCCCACAAGCCTCTGACACCTACCAGACCAGCAGAAGGGCGGTAACTACTGCCTATGCACTAAACTGAAGCGACAGAGTGTGCTGTCAAAACAGCACATTTGTCAAAGAAACATTTGAACATTTTACAATATTTTAAGAGAGCAAACAAATCTGTTTGCCAGCAGCAGAAGTGATTACTCCCCCCACCACAAGTTTTAATGTCTATTTAAGTGACAATCTCTGCTGCATTGCAATACACAAAATAATGAACAGCTGTTCTGGCTGATCAAATGCAGAAGCAAAGTTGAGGTACTAATCTCTCGTAAAAACAGTTTATTGCATGTGGAATACAAAAGGGGGTTATTGTTGATGCAAAACAAACTAAAATAGCAGTAAGAACCAAATAAATGTAGCTTCATCCTTTTCCTTTCTGAAATCTGACTGTTACCTCTGTAACAGACATTTGGATGATGTGCACATCAACATGGTTCTTGGGAGGGATGATCTGTATTCCCTATCTGGTGCTGTGTCTGGATACAGTGCCTTTACCTGTTTGCATCATTTAGACTAGTACTTAGTTACCTGTAGGTTATCATAGAATCAACCCTGGCGATCAATGATCAGACAGATGTCACAGTCAGGTCACCCTCACATTCAACATTATGTTTTTGAAGTACAGGTGAATTGTGTCTGCTTTTCTCTTACCCCCCCATTAATTATTGTTATTCTAATCAAAGCTTCCTAACTTGGAAGGAAAGGAGTGTGCAAGGAACATAAAAGGACATGACTTGAAGAAGAAAGAAAAGTTTAGAAGCAGCGAAGACTATGAACTTATCCTGACTGGACTCCAGACTTAAGCAAGTGGAATAAACTTGGCCTTATTCTGACCTTACCCACACCATTTTTGAGATGGGAGCAACCCCATTTGAAATGGTGGAATGAGATCTGGGGAGATATCTTTATCGTTAAGAGCAATATTTCATAGGACTGAAGATGTGGCATTTGCTGAAGAGAAGGTAGTAAAAAGGGAACCTTCTCCCCTCCTGAATATTGGCTCTTCAAATCTTGTACATCTAGTCTGCACTTTTTGCTTTCAGGTTTCTTGCCTGGAAGTAGTTCATCTTGGTCTACACTGATAGTTGGTCTTCCCCGGCTTTTTTTCTTTTTGGCTTCCTGGGCTAAGGAAGGAGAGGTTCACAAATCTGCCTGAACTTGGGGACTGCAATTCTCCCGCACTCCTACACAAAGAAAATAGTACTGTATATCCACATAAGACCCAGAGCCTGACCCATCCTCAGCTGGGGCTTGATCCTGCTGCCCTTATTTTAAATGGACTGAAATCCCCCGCGAACCAGGGTACTGCTGAGAAAGGAGGGGTCAGGACAAACACAAGTTCTGAATGGACATACTGGCTCATAAGGCCATTTCCTTGCTCAAATGAGGGAACAGAGATGGATTCTGATTCTGGCTGACCTACAAGGGATTCTTACATTGTGGCCACCTTTCAGCTGGCATAGATAAGATTTGCTTCTTGTCCTCACATTTTGATGGGAGGGGTGGATGTAAGAGATGGGCGCAATGCAGATCTTTGCCATACTTTCAGCTGGTTTGAGTGTTGGTGTTTCTTAGTTCATGCTGGCTGAGACCAATCCATTCAGGCAAAGGGCTGCAACTCCCCCGCGATGACTTTTCCCCTTTGCTGCACCGAGCAGAAACTGGGTACAGAGAAGAATCGGTCTTCTGGGTACCCAACCAGGGCAGTGGAAGCGAGTTGCCAAAGCATGACTGCTTTTATTCGAGAACTTGAATTACAAGCTTTTCTGTGCTGTATTGTTTTTAAGAAGATAGTTCACATATATATCCTTAAAAAGTCATGGATGTCCAATAAATCATCTGTGTACACAATGGGTTACATCAAGAAACAGACACTTTAAGACTAAAGTGAAAATTTCATTTAAGAAAGCTCTAAGTGAATATTTTATACTCTTATGCCTACTGATTTTACTGAAAACAATTGAAATTGTGTAAGAAAGAGAACAAAGTAACACCCTGGCTTCTTAGAATAGCCATTGAATATATAAGATCGAGCAAACACTGTCACACTACAAATTTTATCTAGGGATTCAAACACATCAGGATATAACATTTACTTAAAGAAGGGTCAGGTGAAACATACTGGTGGCTCAAACAGAAGCAGGGCCATTGCCAGAAGGTGTTCTCAGGGCTGGCGTGTGGCACATCACTTCCTAGAATCACCCAAAAGTGAAGACCACAGAAAAACAAGCCCGCGTAGCATGATGCTAACTGGCTTAAATAGTTGGGACAGAGCCACAGGTGGTGTAAATTTTTAAAGCTCTGTGGAGGTTCTCTGAGTTACAGAAACAGGGGATCTGGCTACTGGTACTTGACATTTTTTAATGTATGGGTGCAAATGACAGAAGCGTTAAAAGTGGAGTGCGTGATTGTCTTCTCACCTATGTCAGTGTTAATCGGGAGTAACTTCACTGAATTTGCTTAAAACACTTCTTTCTGCCCTCTGGCTTCCTCATTAGAATTGTGCAAATAGTTGGCTGCGTCGGTCATTGCCTAAAAAAAAAAATAAGATAAAAAGAAAAAAAAAAATAATCTTAGATTGAATAAGGGAACTTAGATGCCATTTGTTGTGTCAAAGGGATTGTGTCTCAGCTTGCAATAGAGAACATGTTTATCTAAGAAGAAAAGACACAAAATACTCCCGAGAAGTCTTGTCCATACTCCAAGTCAGGTAAGGAGCAGTTTGGATGTGGGCTTTCCACACACTGCAGGATATTCCAGTATCTGAGGTGTACACAAAAACAGGGAAAATCGGCTCCAGCTTTGTTTTTAGTACCTATTTTTCTAAATTTTATCTCCCAGATAATAACATGTTATTGTGAAAATGTCAAAACAAAATATTTCAATGTTCTGAAGAGGTGTTTTTTTTTTTTTTCTAGACATGAATGTATTAAAAATGATGGGTTGGATCCCAGAAAATATTTTATGTGTAGGACAAATAAGTGATTTACTACAGTTGTATTTTATTTTCTTTTTCTCTGGATAATGCTAATTTACATCTTTGTAAACCAGAGAAAAGAGTCAGACCGATGGCATTATGCTGACAAGTGCCTGATGCAAGCAAGAGGCAAATGGGAGCTGGCGTGTCTGATGGAACCAGGCTGTTCCTCACAGCCCAAGTGAGTAAAGGTCCATTATTCCAGGGCTGCAGCATCAGCAAAGCAATTAAATTAAGGAATTCTACAGACTTCCCATGTAGTTACAATGAAAACAGATTGAATTTAGAGCATTACACACCAGGGGAGCAGAATAAGGAGGGTGGGGTTAGAAAATGAAAACCCCAGAGTACAAAACAAAGAGAAGTAAAATGCTCAGCCATAGGAAATGGTTATTATGATAGCGAAAAAGAAACATATTATTGCTTGCAAGGATTTTGGTCTTATTTTATGAACCCTGTTTTATATTTATGACCTTTTGACATCTCTGTTAAGATAACCGTGCTCGATTCTCCATGTGCCACAAAGTGTTTTATTAGGCCATTTGTGCCCGATTGAATCTGATACCAGTTGTAAGAGTGAGGATACGGAAATATCTAGCTGTTCAGTAAATAAATACTGTAAGCGCTGTCTGTGAGGACTGACCAGTATCAGCTTTTCTCTTAAAGCTGTGAAGCCGCAAGTGTATGCCTTGAAGTTGCATGGCTCCTTCTGGGACTTCTCTCAATCCAAGTAATCTCCTCGAGCAATGGATTCACTTGATGGTTCACAGTATTGCTGCCAAGAAGAGATTTGTCATATCTTTAGACTAAGAGGAGAAATTCTGCAGTACTAGCTAACTCCTCTCCACAGGGGAAATCAGCATATTATTCTGGTTATACTGCAGTCCTATGATCAATATATTTGTTCAAATTTAATGCTACGTGTGAAAACCAGCAGTCTCATTTTGACAAACAGCTGCAAGCACGTAGCAACCTATATATGGGATTTGTTTCCTTTCCTACTTTATTCTTAACAGAACACATCTGGAATTAATTGCAAATAGCTGGATTTGAAGGTGTCTTGGTTTTTGTGGAGGAAAGTTGGCATTTAAATTTTCTTCTGCCTAGCTAGTCAATAACAATGTTCTTAGCTTCTGAAACTTGGACAGATTTATAGCTTCAGCAAACTGCCGTTTTTAAATACACATCATATCTTTCACAGAGCTCCTCAGCAAAATGTTTAGACGTGCCAACACAATTTAGAAATTTAGAGTATATTTAAATGTGATTGAAGCATTTAGGAAAACAAACCTCAGTGACTGGGGCTTTGAGCAACCTGGTCTAGTGGAAGGTGTTTTTTTTTAATTTCTTCTTATTTAGGACTTAGCCTGACACAGGTGGGACTAAGCCTACAGGATGTCTGCCTGACGTCTCTGTCAGTTCCACAGCAGCAGCAGGAGCTACAAAATGATCAAGAACATCAAAATTCGTGCAATCTCTGCAATGGCTACTGAGGCTTACAGCTCTGGAGAAGGCTTTCAGGGATCTAGGGTGTTGACCCTGGAAACTCCGAAAATGCTCTGTATTTAGACTGAGCTGCAGAAAGCTTCAGTTGCTGCAAACCTCCTGAAACCTGAAGGGCCTTTTGTGCTGACTGCTCCATACGCTCAGATCCTGGGAGCCTGTCTTATGGCTTCAAGCCATAACTCAGCAGTACAGTCCACCTGGACATTTTAACAAAGCTGTCTGCTTTGAAGTCGCAAACCCTAGGAAGGCTGGCATATTCAACCCTATATGTTTCATCCTCACTGCAGGATGTTTTGGGCAAAACTTCTATAGCTCAATGAATACTGAAAACCTGTTCTAATGCTGGGCCCAAAGTTTTATGGTAAAACAGGAGTGCAAGTTATTAAGTTGCTCATATTTAGAAATGTTACCTGATGCCTTTCAATATGTTTGCACAGTACTTAGCCCAATGGAAGTGAAAAGAGCAGATTTTAAATACGTACTATATGGGATGAAAATATTATAAACACTGTTAACATATACCCCTTCAGTTGTCTTTGTGATATATACTTAGTGCTAATTAGATCTAAATCTCTCAACTCCCGTTTTCTTCACTGTGGGATTTTTTTGAATTGTGCTTTCCTGTAGATGTTGAATTGGATGTTTGAATTACACAGCATATAAGTCTCAGGATTGTTATGACTTAATGGGAATATATGGACAGATCTGTGCACTGTTATGCTTTTGCTCAAAGTTCATTTGCACAGTTTTTAGCTTCCTGAGGAGGCTGATCTTTGCTGAGATTAGGTTTTAGGATCACAGCTAATTCTGGAAACCATTTCCAGGCACATTAAGGATGAGAAAATCATCAGGAGTAGGCAGCATGTCTTGTCCAAGTGGAAATCATGCTTGACCAACTTGATAAACATCTATGATGAAGTGGTTGTCCTGGTAGATGAGAGAAGAGCAGTGGATATTGTCTGCCTGGACTCAGTAAGGCCTTTGACAATGTCTAAGATCCTCATAGAGAAGCTATTGATGTACAGACTGGATGAGCAGACAGTGAGGTGGGTTGAAAAGTGGCTGAACGGCCAACCCCAGAGGGTGGTGATCAGTGGCACAAAGTCTAGTTGGAGACCAGTGACTGTTTGTGTAGCCCAGGGACCAATACTGGGTGCAGTCCTGTTTAACATCATTGTTAATGGTCTGGATGATGGGGCAGAGTGTACCCTCAGCAAGTTTTCTGATGATACCAAACTGGAAGGCTTTGCTGAGAAGCCAGAGGGTTGTGTTGCCATCCAGAAGGAACTCGACAGACTGGAGAAATGGGCCAACAGGAACCTCATTAAGTTCGATAAGGGAAAGTGCAAAGTCCTGCACCTGGGAAGGAACAAGCTCCTGCACCAGTGCATGCTGAGGGCCACCCAACTGGAAAACAGCTTGCAGAAAAGGACCTGGGAATCCTTATGGACACCAAGTTGAACATGAGCCAGCAATGCACCTTTTCATTAAAGAAGGAAAATGGTCTCCTGGGCTGCGTTGAACAAAGCATTGCCAGCAGGTTGAAGGTGATCCTTCCCCTCTGTTCAGCACTGGTGAGGCCATACCTGGAGTACTGTGTCCAGTTCTGGGCTCTAAGTGCAAGAGAGACATGAACATACTGGACAGTGCCTAATGAAGGGCCTTGAAGATGATTAAGAGATTGGAGCATCTATGAGGAAAGGCTGAGAGGGTGGGATTGCTTAACCTGGAGAAGAGAAGGCTCAGGGGGGAACCTATCAATGAATATAAATATGTGAAGGGAGGGTGCCGACAGGGTACAGCCAGGATCTTTTTGGTGGCACCCAGTGTGTATTCAGTTTACATGGCAATGTTTCGGTAGTGGCGAGGGAGGGACTGCAGGGGTAGCTGTGAGAAAATGCCAAAAGCTGTCCCCATGTTGGACAGAGCCAATGCCAGCTGACTCCAAGATGCACCCACTGCAGGCCAAAGCTGAACCAATCAATGATGTTGGTAGTGCCTCTGTGATAACATATTTAAGAAAGGGTAAAAAATGCTGGGCAACAGCAGCTGGGACAGAGGAGAGGGAATATGTGAGAGCAACTCTGCAGACACCAAGGTCAGTGAAGAAGGAGGTGGAGGACGCGTCCCAGGCACTGTAGCAGAGATTCCCTTGCAGCCCATGGTGAAGACAATGGTGAGGCAGGCTGTCCCCCTGCAGCCCATGGAGGACCCCACGTTGGAGCAGGTGGATATGTCCTGAAGGAAGCTGCGGCCCATGGAGAGGAGCCTATGCTGGGGCAGGTTTGCTGGCAGGACTTGTGACCCCGTGGGGGATCCACACTGGAGCAGTCTGTTTCTGAAGGACTGCACCTGGTGGAAAGGACCCATGCTGGAACAGTTCTTGAGGAACTATAGCCCATGGGAAGGACCCAGTTAGAGAAGCTTGGTAAGGACTGTGGGTGGGACCCCATGCTGAAGCACAGGAAGAACATGAGGAGGAAGGAGTGGCAGAGATGAAACATTTTAAACTGACCACTATCCCCATTTCCCATCGCCCTGTGCTGCTCAGGGAGGAAGGAGGAAGAAGAGTCAGGAATTAAGTTAAGCCTGGGAAGAAGGGAGGGGTGGGTGGAAGGTGGTTTTACTTTTTTTTTTTCATTTCTCACTATCATAGTCTGATTAATTGGCAATAAATTAAATTAATTTCCCTGAGTCGAGCCTGTTTTGCCTGTGATGGTAATTGGTAAGTGATCTGCCTCTCCTTATCTTAACCCATGAACTTTTTTGTCATATTTTCTCCCCCTGTCTTGTTGACGGAGGGGGAGTGACAGAGTGTCTTGATGGGTAACTGGCAGCCAGCCAAAGTCAACCCAAGGCCAGGACGTGAGGCAATGGGCATAAGCTGAAGCGCAGGATGTTCCTTCTGAATGTCAGGTAGTGCTTTTTTTTACTGTGAGTTTGGCTGAGCCTGGAATATGTTGCCCAAGGAGCTTGTGGAGTCTCCATCCTTGGAGATATTGAAAAACTGTCTAGATGTGGTCCTGGGCAACTGGATCTGGGTGGCCCTGCTTGAGCAGGGGGGTTGGACAAGATGGCCTCCCGAGGTTCCTTCCAACCTTATTCATTCTGTGATTCTGTGGTCACATAACTATAATTATCTACGTCAGCTGAACTGGCTGATGACTGTTCTGTGAAGTTTCAGGGTGACAAAACAAATAATAGTGTTTTTATCATCAGTGCACTGGATTTTATTGAGAACAAGATACTGCAAAAGAAGTGAGATGCTTCATAGTCTAATAACTCAGTTGTCTTTACTTACCTTGACTGGATTCCAGTCTTCTTGTCTCATCATACACAGCAACATCTGCAGAGTTAGTTTTGGCTTGCCCTGATCGAAAGCAGAAGAGAATTAATTTAAAAGCAAGGATAAATACAACAGCAGAAAATGCTAATTTTCCTTTCAATCATTTCATTTCAATCATAATTTCAATCTTTAAACAGAATGTTACTTCAGACTTCATAAACTAGAGAGACTTAAATAAAATAGCTGTTCTCAAAAATTCAAGTTCGAAATAGTTTAATATCAAGAAGGACATCAGGTGATTATCTTTTATTACCTAGCATTCCCCTATTTTGAAACTCTGGAAATTCCCAAATTAGTTTATACAAAAGCAGAGTTTCATTCAGCTGTTGGAAAAGATCAGATGTTAGTATAGGCTGGTGACATTAAGGCTGCATGTAGTAATTTTTGGGCAGCATTTTCTCTACCAAATAAACTCTCAAAGTGCTAATAAATGAAACTCTCACTATTACCCAAAGTGAATAGCTACACAGATTCCATTTAGATATCTATTACATATCCCACAGTTTTCATGATGTAGGTGCAAGCTTATGTGACTGAGGGCCATCATTCAGTCTCCAAAATGAATTAATATTTTACTTCCCTATGATTTCCATACCCAGATATTATGAGATTGCTCTTAATTCCTCCTAGGAATTATCAGAAGAAAAGGCCTATTCTTGATACAGAAATACTGATCTGAAAATATTTTGTGGGGCAGGATAATTTCACCTGGGAGCGTTCCAAGGAAACTTGTCCTTGGACAAGTTTCATTTTCCAGAGTGAAAAATCTCAGTGCAAATCTGTTTCATCATCTAAAATCTAAAGACCATTTACATAGAGATAATCAGGGAATGGACACAGCGATTAGGGTTGTAAATGTCTGAAAATAAAGATAAGACCAAATCTGCTGGTACGAGCTTTCTGTGTGGTGCATCTCGGATGATGGAAAGCAGCTGTAAACTGGTATAAGCAGCATTTGTGATTCTCTGCATCCGTGGAGCAATGCCAAAGAGCTCTGGTGTATCAACAAATCCAGGGCAAGTGGCAGCTGCATCTTTCTAGACAGATAAAGCTTCTTCTACTGAAAGTAGTTTGAAGAAAACATTTGCATATATACAGTAGTGTATTTGTTTGCATGTGTGCATGCATGTGTGTTTACACGTACACACACACAACTTTGTGAGTATGTGGTGGGCCTGGTAACACCATCTGGCATTAAATTTATCCGTCATCTCCGTTGACAAAAAAAGTTGCTTATGGTCTTGCTAAATGCTAGTCAGAAAGCCTAAATCTTCCATAGTGTCAATAACTCTTTTTGGACTCAGGCAGAATAAAGGAGAAAACTTTTAAAAAACCTAAGAGCCAGATGAGCACATTGGGTCAAAAGATCTGGTGGGACTAGACATGAGGAGGAGAGACTGGAGCTGATTGACTGTTGTAGGTGGATGCTGGGACTAGTAGGGTATGTAAAATGGTCAAAGAACCATGAAGGGATGGAGGTTTGGGTAGTGAGACGGTTTGGAAAAAGTTGCAAGCCCATTTGTTGGTGTACAACGTGGGGACAGCATGAGAATCTGAAATATGGAACCTATTTGGGCAGGATGGTTAAGGGCTACAGATCAAAGGGAATGAGAGTTAACATCCAAGTACAAATAAGAAAGCTCTTAGGGCACTAGGAGAAGGGGGAATGATGGCAGTTTCCCAGGAAAAAAGGCTGGCCCAAGAGACCAGGAAGGGGAAAGAAGTGGGGGGGTAGGTCAGTACTGGACACGTCTGTAGTCTGAGAAGAGGCTTGAATTGGGGGTCAGGGATGTGAGAAGGTAAAAAAGAGGAAAGTCTCAAAGAAGAGTGAAGAAGAAACCGTCTGGCCAAAGAGATGGGAACTGTCTGGGGCATACTTGTTTGCTGCATGGGAAATGATGGATGGGACTCCCAAGCACCGATGGGCCTTGCTGGCACTGAAGCATGCTCAGGGGAGAGAGACTCCTAATTTCAGTCGCTAGGCTCAGAATAATCTCTCTTAAGCATCCATGAACTGAGATTTTTTATTCCAAGGCTTGTAATTTGCTCATCTCTTTGTAGATTTTCTTATACACAGTGAGTAGAACGGCCCAAATTTCAAATCCCTCCACAAAGCATCCTAGAAGTGTCGAATCTTTCTATGAAAAAACATTCCCCATACTTTTTTCTGATATCGAACAACAGTATTCTCAGGAAAGCCTTAGCTGCCTGGATAGTGCCAGCATGGAAAAAGTCTTATTCAAAATGTTTAGGAAAGTTATGAGCAAATAATAAAAGATCCTAAAACAGGGAGTATCGAGCAACATTAATTACAGGAAATGCTGGAATATTTATAGACACATACGCACATACTTGTAGAACAACCTCTAGGCTTTTAACTTTCCTGGATTAATCTCAGCGGAGGGACCTTTTCAAGTGATAACCTAAATATTTTGGTTCGGTATCTTTATAAGCAACCCACGGATTTCCTTGAAAAAATGAGTGGAGTCTGACACATAGTTGGGGTTACGGCTGACTGTATGTCTTATTCACTAGAAAGTGTATTTTGCTATAAAAGCATTCTTTATTTGTTTGGAAGCAACTGCATTTTGACTTTATGATTTTTTGAAAGATAAGGCTGAAGCGATTGTTTACAGTCATGTTTTATTGTCTGCTAGCACTTCTACTGGTGCGTAATACAGCAATTGCTGAATTTATCTTCGGTTCAGAAACAATTTATTTTCTCCTATTACAAATGATGTGACACTTTGGGGAGCTCTTTTGCAGGACAACTCAGAGAGGCCCCACTAGAAGAAAATTAGGCTTGCTTTATGTTTTTGAGCTCTAAAATCCTTCGTACTGACCTAACAGTTATCCCGGATAATGTATATTGATGAACAGAATAAAAACACATTCAAAATGGCTGTAATTTCACATTCAACAGTGAAAGTCGCACCTACAGTTTGGTGTATGGTTTGAAAACACAAATCACTTGCTGTGGAAAGCCAGCAACGTTGTGGTGGTATTGGGTGGTTAATAAAAAAGACTTTTACAAGCAGAACTCTTATTCACAGAAATTGACTGTATTTTTCCAATTATAACGGAGCTGGAAAACTGTTGTTTTAAACATTAAAGCTCATTATACATTCCCGACACTGTGGCTGGCGCAGAAAAGAGCTTGCTTTCCTTCTACGCTCCCTTTGCCTTTTGGTATCAATGAAATGATGTTACCCACAAGTGCTTAAATCTTGACGTTGATGCCCAGCCTGGGAACTGCTCACATGGAGGCAGAAGGGAAGATGCTGTATTGATTCATGTGGCTGCAGGTAAGGGCTATATCATCCCCTGCTCCTGTATTATGTTACAGGGCATCCTGCTTGTTACACATCAGAGTCCGTGCCCCAGGAACAGGCACTGCTGTGTAGGCACATCTTCAGGCACATACTCAGGAGTATGACATTTACTGAGGTGTTATCAGGCAACAAACGCTTCGGACATGAAACCGAGGGATAGGAAAAAAATGTCCAATAGTAAAATGCCAGCTTCTGGAATGGTCTTAACCACTCCGCTGAAGTTTGTGAAAATGCTCCTTTATACCAGCTGAAATCTTGGACCACGATCTTTCGGAATAGACATCGGTTTCCCTAAATTGCCTGTCAAGGGGAAACACAGCACTGTATTCACTCAGCTAGCAACTAGGTTTTTATCGTGACACTCTACTTCAACTATGTCCTGCTGCTGTTAGGCATCATCTTAATGTTTCTTTCACCTAAGAAAAGTAAGATTGGTGTCATTTTTGAGATTCAGTTACAACTGCAGTTGACAGCAACTCTTCCAAATTGGGAACCTCAGGAGAAATTCATTAGAAATGGTTACAAATAGTAGCTGTAAAAAATATTAGATCTTGAAAATACTACAGATTCCTCATGAGCTTTTAAGTCAAACAAATCTAGGAAAGAAGCAGGCACTGATGCTTCTTTTAGGGCTTGCATGAGCCATAAAGTAAAATGTTTGGAAAATACCAATATTTAATGACAAATGCTGTAATTTAGAGCACAAATTATGTTTTATTTATCAGCAGTGAAATATCATAGCTTAGCCCTTCCAACTTCTGCATTAATCTGTCACTCTGTTCCCTGACGATGGCTTTGGAGTAAATAGAAATATAAAATATTTCCTTAAAAACACTGAAATTATTTGTTTTAGGGCTCATAAATGTGTTCTATGAAGAGCAGTTTGATAATATCTGATGTTAAGTAACACCAGTTGCTGTGTAACTGTTCTAGACTATGGATACCAAAGAAAGAGTGTTTACAGGGTTATTAGCCTGATAAAATTATAAAATTAGATCTGTTTTGAGGCACAGAAACCTTGTGAAGCTTGTCTATTTTTTTTCCAAATTGATGTGATGTTACTGTTACACATATTGCTTTGGAAGGCACACAAATGCTGAGGGCAAGCGAAAAGTCCTTGGATCTTTTGAGGCTTTGTTCTTATCTTGCTTATATATGCACTCAAAGGAGTGACCACAGCAGGCTTGCCTTCCATTCCCAGGTGCTCTGGATATTCTGGCACCTTGAATATCTGCAAAGCCATTTTATAATCCTTCTTAAAACTGGCTTCTGTCATGATGCACACGAAAGTTGACTGTAGTTACATCATTCATGTGCTGTGATAACATAGAATCACAGAATGGTTTAGGTTGGAAAGGACCTTGAAGATCATCGAGTTCCAACCCCCCTGCCATAGACAGGGACACCTCCCACCAGACCAGGTTGTCCAAGGCCACGTCCAGCCTGGCCTTGAACACCTCCAGGGATGGGGCCTCAACAACCTCTCTGGGAAACCTGTGCCAGTGCCTCACCACCCTCAAAGTGAAAAATTTCTTTGTAAATGTTTAATCTGAACCTGCCCTCTTCCAGTTTAAAGCCATTTCCCCTCGTCCTATCACTACATGCCCAAGTAAAAAGTCCTTCCCCAGCTCTCCTGTAGGCCCCCTTTAGGTACTGGAAGGCCGCAATAAGATCTCCCCGGAGCCTTCTCTTCTCCAGGCTGAACAGCCCCAACTCTTTCAGCCTCTCCTCATAGGAGAGGTGCTCCAGCCCTCGGATCATCCTCGTGGCTCTCCTCTGGATACACTCCAGCAGGTCCATGTCCTTCTTATGTTGGGGACTCCCGTCAAATTAATTAATAGGATCTCTTGCTACTCTGCATTCTCCTGTCCATCTACTGATTCCTGCCTTACAGTTTATATTGTATGCTTGGAAGTGTCGTTACAGCACTTATCACACTAAGATCATGGTTTTGATCTATGTTTTCTATCTCAATAACTTAAGAAAGAGACCTAGCATTGGTACCAAAGCTACTGTGGTGGTTTTAATGACTTACTGTGTGGAAAGCCTGAAGTGTAGAAATAGTCATGCTGCCCAAGTTTGGTAGACTGTTTATGCTGTGGATAGGATTCACCTCATTCTAAGACAGAGTTCTATAGGAGGAAAGATGAATCACTCTCAAAATGTGGTTTTTTGATATTTTTCTTTTCTCTTCTGAATATGAGAAATATCTAGGTGTTTAAAATTAGAGGAGATGCTTACTACCTAGATGCCTCTGGTATCTGCTGTGTCTTGTCACCTTTTATTATATGAAGAGCCAGATCTGTCAGCTCCAGAAAACAAGCATAAATAAATAAATAATTTAATCCATCACTGTTCTCTGAAACATGCTGGAAAGTTTAAGTCAGGCACTTATATTAGTGGTTTGAATGCAATTGCTATGCATTATAGTAACAGAAACTGTAAGTGATAGCAATAACACTGGAAAGCTTTTATAAAATTAAGTGAGGGTTTTGGATCAGGTCCCAGCAGCTATGGCTTCATTGCTCAGAAACCAGCAACTGGTTATATCTGCAACACCTTTGCTGTCCGTTCCAGCAGAGTCCTCATGGCCTGAATGGATGGTGGGAACTGCTTCCAAGGTATGGTGAGTCCTCTGGGTTAAGACAGTCTCACACAGCTGTGCACGGGTAGTGATTAGTCCTTTCATTGAAATATTGTGATATGGAATAGGAGTCGTTAATGTTGGTTGACAGTATCTTGGCAGACGAGACAGGCAGATCCCTTCTCCTCCCTCAGTAGTTCCTATATCTGCTGTTTTATTAAAACAGCTCATCATATTTGTAAGCTTCAATGCACAATTCTCCTTAACATACTCCCACATAAGGATCCATTGAACAAGTTGCATTGTCTCAGCTACTTTTGAGGATAAACATTTCTCCAGGAGTGCTCATGAAACCTACAATCAGTAAAGTTTCAAAGATAATAAATATTACCTTCTTCAGCCCATTACAGGAGGTAGTTTCTTTGCTACTTGGGAAGATAAAAGTTAGGAGGAATAACATTGCCCTTAAAAACGATGACAAAAAGGTAGGATAGCATGCTAGGACCTCAGCTCAGGAGTGTGGTAAAAACTGTGGGTTCAATCTTGGAAGGGAGAAGTTGGAGCTAAATCCATGTTAGAGGAAAAAGAATTAATCAGTTGCTAATCATACAAGTAACCTTTAAAATGAAGGAATCCCCTTTCTCTGGGTTTCTTAGGGGTTCACAGAATCATAGAATGGTTTAGGTTGGAAGGGACCTTAAAAATCATCTTGTTCCAGCCCACCTGCCGTGGGCAGGGACACCTTCCACTAGACCAGGTTGCTCAAAGCCCCATCCAGCCTGGCCTTGAACACCTCCAGGGATGGGGCAGCCACAGCTTCCCTGGGCAATTTATTCCAGTGCCTCACCACTCTCATAGTGAAAAATTTCTTCCTAATATCTAATCTAGATCTCCCCTCTTCCAGCTTGAAGCCATTCCCCCGTGTTCTATCACTACATGCCCTTCTAAAAAGTTCCTCTCCAGACTTCTTGTAGGCCCCCTTCAGATACTGGAAAGCTGCTATAAGGTCTCCGCAGAGCCTTCTCTTCTCCAGGCTGAACAACCCCACCTCTCTCAGCCTGTCTTCATAGAAGTGCCCCGACCCTCTGATCATATTTGTGGCCCTCCTCTGGACCCGCTCCCACAGGTTATCATGTCCCGGTCCAGGATGTGAGGGATCCAGGAGGACCTGTAACAATTCCACACGTGAGATTCAGACACAAATGAGGTCGAATGCCATCTGCTAAAGCTTTATTGTTATCTCCCAGCAATGATTAACGAAACAAACTATAGACTAAAGGAGGAAGTATAGGAAAGGCAGAAGACAGAAGCAGTATTATGGAGCACACCAAGAGTATAGTCACCACCACAGGCCCCTCGGCATCCCAACAGTCCCCTAGCATCAACGAAATCCTGTTGACTCACCATCCTTGGATCACAACGATGGCAGGGGTTCCAGAGGTCCAATAGTAGAGGGACATGGCACTAACTTATAGTCAAAGTCTGCTTGATACTTGACCGATCAGTGTAGAGGCCACTTATACTCCACCAATTTTTCTTGGAAGATGGTTGCTCCTGATGTACCCCTGTGGTAAACAGGATGCAGTTGATGATCATGGTGGCACATCTTGCAGCTTAGCTTGGCAAGTTTCAGGTGCTCCTTGTACCTGTTATGAACAGGATGTGTCTGGTCTGCTTAAGGTAAGCAAATTTTGAGACATTTTGATTGCGACATCTTAACTGTCTCCTACACAGGTCTATGTCCTTCTTATGTTGAGGGGTCCAGAGCTGGGTGAAATATTCCAGGTGCTATCTCATGAGAGTGGAGTAGAGGGGCAGAATCACCTCCCTTGACCTGCTGGCTATGCTTCTTTTGAATGCAGGATACAGTTGGCTTTCTGGGCTGCGAGCGCACGTTGCCGGCTCATGTTGAGTTTCTCATCCACCAACACCCTCAAATTCTTCTCCTCAGGGCTGCTCTCAATCCGTTCTCCACCCAGCCTGTATTTGTGCATGGGGTTGCCCCAGCCCACATGCAGGACCTTGCACTTGGCCTTGTTGAACTTCATCAGGTTTGCACATGCCACCTCTCAAGCCTGTCCAGGTCCCTCTGGATGGCATCTCTCCCCTTCAGCGTGTCGACCGCTCCACATAGCTTGTTGGCAAACTTGCTGAGGGTGCACCCAATCCCAACATCCATGTTGCCAACAAAGATGTTAAATCATACCAGTCCCAGCATAGACCCCTGAAGAACACTGCTTGTCACTGCTCACCACTTGGATATTGAGCCATTGACCACAACATTCTGATTGTGGCCATCCAGCCAATTCCTTATCCGCCAAGTAGTCCATCCATCAAATCCATGTGTCTCCAATTTAGAGACCAGGATGTCATGCGGAACGGTGTCAAATACTTTGTGCAAGTCCATATGGATGATGTCTGTTGCTCTCCCCTTATCCACCAGTGCTGTAATGCCATCATAGAAGGCCGCCAAATTTGTCAGGCATGATTTGCCCTTAGTGATACTGTGTTGGCTGCCACCAACCACCTCCTTATTTTCCATGTGTCTTAGCAGAGTATTCAGGATCTGCTCCATCATCTTGCCAGGCACAGAGGTGAGACTGACCGTCCTGTAGTTCCCTGGGTCTTCTTTTTTACCCTTTTTAAAAATGGGGGTTATGTTTCCTCTTTTCCAGTTAGTGGGAACTTCACTGGACTGCCATGATTTCTCAAATATGATGGATAGTGACTTGGCAACTTCATCCGCCAGTTCCCTCAGGACCAGCGGATGAATCTCATCAGGTCCCATGGACTTGTACACCTTCAGGTTCCTCAGATGGTCTCGAACCTGGTCTTCTCCTACAGTGGGCAGTACCTCATTCTCCCAATACTTCCCTTTGCCTTCTGCAACTTGGGCAGTGTGGTTAGACACCTTACCAGTGAAGACTGAGGCAAAAAAGTCATTGAGAATTGCAGCCTTCTCCATGTCCCAGGTGACCAGGTCTCCCGTTTCCTTCCTGAGTGGTCCCACATTTTTCCTAGTCCTCCTTTTGCTACTGATATACCTATAGAAGGCTTTCTTGTTGTCCCTGATGCCTCTGGCAAGATTTAACTCTATCTGGGCTTTAGCTTTCCTAATCTGATTCTTGGCCACTTGGACAATTTCTCTGTATACCTCCCAGGCTACCTGTCCTCGTTTCCACCCTCCGTAGGCTTCTTTTTCCCGTTTGAGATTGCCCAGGAATTCCTTGTTCATCCATGCAGGCCTCCTGGCATTTTTGCCTGACTTCCTCTGTGTGTGGATGCATCATTCCTGAGCTTGGAGGAGGTGGTTCTTGAATATTAGCCAGATTTCTTGGGCCCCTCTTCCTTCCAGGGCTTTATCCCACTGTGCTCCAGCAAGCAGATCCCTGAGGAGGCTAAAGTTTGCTTTCCTGAAATCCAGGGTAGCAAGCTTACCGTGTGCCCTCCCTGCTGCCCCAAGGATCTCAAATTCCACCACTTCATGATCACTGCAGCCAAGGCTGCCCTTGAGCATGACATTCCCCACCAGCCCCTCCTTGCTGGTAAGAACAAGGTCCAGCATGGCACCTCTCCTCTTTGGTTCTTCTGTCACTTGGAGAAGGAAGTTATTGTCAATGCATTCCAGGAACCACCTGGATTGCTTATGCCCTGCTGTGTTGTCCTTCCAACACATATCAGGGTGGTTGAAGTCCCCTGTGAGGACTAGCGCTTGTGAATGTGAGGCTGCTCCTGTCTGTGTTATCTGGGTTATTTCTTTTCATACTTCTTGACCAGATTTCTTTTCATACTACTTAAGCACAGGCAACCTTTATCTAAATCAGACAAGATGGTTGAAGAATTTTAGTGGATAATACAGTGAGAATTTACTAAATAAAGATTGTATAGAGACCAATTTCCTGAAGTGGCTTGCTCCCTTAAGCTTGTTCCTACTTTAAAATAGAACTCAGGGGAGACTTAGGCTTTTGGGAGCCTTGCATCTCTAATAATTTGTAGGACTAAAGCTCCTGCATCCCATAAAGTCTACTGCATTCCAGCTGCCTTAGGTAGCTCTATAGTAATTTGCTTGGATACAAAAAGCAGTATAGTAGGTTTGCATGGCAGTTTGCCCGGACTAATATAGCTACTTCTAGCTGTGTTAATTAGTCACAGTGGAGTTCCACAATAAAGCTTGTTTGTTCAGCACTTGCTCAGGTATCTTCATGCTGCATTGCTTTATGTCATATAGGTATAGTCTTGGGTGTTTCTAAAATTGTAATCTCTTGCCTAAGGGAAAATTAATGTAAAAATATCCATGCAGATTCCATGTTTTGTAGCTGCTTGTTGGTTTCCAGATCAGATGGTCTCAGTCTGGGCCAAACCTCCTCTGCAATACCTCGCTCCATCAGCAGGGAGGTTTCAACAGGACTAGGGGTGAACCAAAGCACTTTTTACTCCTTGGCATGCTGTTAAAATCACAGAATCACAGAATCATCAGAGTTGGAAGGGACCTCTAGAGATCATCTAGTCCAACTCCCCTGCTAAAGCAGGATTGCCTAGAGCACATTACTCAGGACCGCATCCAGGCGGGTCTTGAAAATCTCCAGGGAAGGGGACTCCACAACCTCCCTGGGCAGCCTGTTCCAGTGCTCTGTCACCCTCACCGTAAAGAACTGTTTCCGTGTATTTGAACGGAACTTCCTGTGTTCCAACTTGTGCCCATTGCCCCTCGTCCTGTCACTGGGAACCACTGAAAAGAGCCTGGCTCCATCCTCCTTCAACCCACCCTTTAGATACTTGTATGCCATAATAAGGTCTCCCCTCAGCCTTCTCTTCTCCAGGCTAAAGAGTCCCAGCTCTCTCAGCCTTTCCTCATAAGGCAGATGCTCCAAGCCCTTAATCATCTTAGTTGCTCTTCGCTGGACTTGCTCCAGCAGTTCCCTGTCCCTCTTGAACTGAAATGCGAGCCATAAACTCCATCCGTGTTCTATGTGGCTCTGTTGATGCTGTAGAACTAACTCAAATGAAGCATAATTTAAATGTGTTTAGAAGAAAGATTGCCTTGAGTGAATGATTCTCAGTAGAAGCCGTAGGAAGAGGACTCACCAGGTCCCTTATATGTATGTTATAATTTGAGGAATATCTGTAGGCTTCCTTCAGGGCTGTATTCACCATCCAATTTGGAAGCAGAGTTGTAAATACAGCAGGAAGCTGTAGACACCAAACTGCATCCAGTTTTATTCTAGTTCAGTTCTGTTTTGGATGGGACTATTAGGAGTTCATCTTCTCCTCCACTGGAGTTATGGTCTG
This sequence comes from Vanellus vanellus, assembly GCF_965231255.1. Classification (NCBI taxonomy): domain Eukaryota; kingdom Metazoa; phylum Chordata; class Aves; order Charadriiformes; family Charadriidae; genus Vanellus; species Vanellus vanellus. The sequence goes on from NC_138905.1 coordinate 8,967,739, forward strand.
ATACAAACTCAGAAAAGCAGTAAGTGACCCACACAGTTCACTCCTTTTTGCAGCTTTCTAAAGCCTCTTCGGCTGTCTTTCCCCCATTCATGAAGCTAGGAATGATAGCAGGGGAAATGCTTAAGGAGTCGATATGTTGAGAAAGAGAGGGCATTTTTTATTTGGCCCCTTGTTGGATTAGAATTATAATTCCATGTTTCTTTTCTCTGTGAATGTAGCACTGGTGAAAGGTGCCAGACTGACATGCCTGGAGAATGAATATCTCTTTTTATGCACAGTTAGAGTCTGAACACATCAGAGGTTCTGGGCTAGTAAATCTCCCTAATCCCAAGAGGTAAATTCTTAAAAGACGCTGTTGGTATATGTTAATTATTTTCCCTGAGATGGAACTCAAATTCAGAGAGAAAGGAGATAAAGAAGCACAGAGGCGTGCCTGGTAATCCTGAACATATCGCCAGGAAAGGCCTCCCTGCCAGGCTGATAAAGAAACATCCTGCTCTCCCATTTTGTTTTGAATGTGCCTACCGATTTCATATTAAATGTCAGAGCCTTCAACCTCTCTGCAGATGACCCATGCAATCTTAACAAAAAGCTGCAAACCCAAAACTTTTAGCTTCTGGGGATGCATTTTCTTGAAGACACAACAACTGTGACAGTTTTTCTTAAAATGTGAATTTTCTACTCATGAAAAGCAGCAGTTCAGATTTCTAAAAATAACTGGCATCTTTGCACGCCAGAGCTGAGAGGTCTAAAGGAATGTGCCAATTAATTGACTAGGGAACTTAAAAATGGAAACCTGTCAGATGGATGTGTCTGGACTGTAGATGGTGGGGGAAAGGAAGACGGAAAGCAACGTGTGTGCTGGCATTTCTACCCCATCATGTAGTTTGGAGTAGGCACTCTGAGCCAGGTGATACTAATGGGGAAGGAGCTATAGCTCCACATCCTCTCTCCTTTGCCAATCGTAACTGACTCGTTGCTTTGGAAATTCTTGGCTAACATATTCATTCATTTCTCACAGAAACTAAGTGTTTCAGACAGAAATAAAACAGAAGACAACTAGTAGCGACATCTCTATGAAGAATTCTTAATGCATGACTTCGCATCTCAGAAACTTCAGAGAAGTTATAATTTATTCCTTTTCCTGCTCTGCAGTATGTCTAATGCCTTTGGTATAAAATCTGCATGACCCAACTGCTTATATTAACAGCAGTATTGAAAAGTGTTTCTTGGTTATAAATCCAGCATGGACAATACCCAGGACATTGAGCTACCAACCACACACCTGATGGAGGAAGAACGTTCCACCCTTGTAATAGGGGTTCTAACTCCTTCTTGATTCCTCTACAGGTTTTCTGGGTAAATAGGATGCCCATGCACTGGCTTTTTAAAATTATGGATGCTTGGACACGGGGGCAGTACCTGTACTGAGCAACCCTGATTTCCCTCTCTCACGGGGTGTGAAAAGCTGGCATTTAGGTGCCTTTCACCATGGTCGTGGAAATACTTTGAGTCTCTTACCTCTCTCTAACCAACAGTTTGCATCAAATGCTTATGAACTCCATCCTTAAACCACCTGTCTTTTGGTAAAATTAAGCTGCTCTTGCATATTTGGTTTAGAAGTTATTCTGAGCAGGTGATAGAATGATTTTTTTTTTTTCGTGTTAAACACTCTAACAGCCTAAAATCATCTTTGGTGTTGATACATTGTCTTTCTGGCCAGAACATCTCCAGCAAAACTGTTTTTCCTTGGAAAACTGACTTTTTAATAGAAGCACTTTACAAAATATTTCTATTTTAGGTAGATAATTTTTATATTGCCTCCAAAAAAGTCTCCCTGTCAGACCAAAATATTTTGAATGTGAAAATTCTTTATGGCAGTTGTGGTTGATGGTGTATGAATGCAATGTACCCTTCTTCTCTAGGTCTTCTCTGCTTCAAACTGTCTGCATTGCTGACTGTCAGCTCCCATAATACACAATCCCCAAGAGAACAGGTTTATGATGTCTCATGGGAGTCAGAGTTTGCTCTAAAGAGATTGTCTGCAGAGTAGAAATGGACCGTGAAGAACCAGGGAGTCACCTCCCATAAGGCATTGCAGAAACATTTCCAAGAAAACATTTTATTTTTGCTCTTAAAAAAGGTATTTTGATTTTTGGGAGTAGACACATTTCTGATATCCAACCAGCATATTTTTGGAAGCTTTTCTTATAAATTATTCAGTTTTCCTGTGCATTCTTCTTGCCAATAAAACTCTTAGATTGGAGACAGATATCTGAACGGTCTTGCAAGGACAGTCTGCAGTAACAGCATAGAGAAGATGATAGAATCAGCCAACTCAACCAGCTGTCATAGTGCTGAGCTGTCCACAAACACAGGAGCATGCCCAAGATGGAGTTATGACCGCAAGAGTCTCACAGTCAGCATATTGATTCGGTTTTGAGGAATAATGTATTTGATGCCATACGGTGGAGCTAATCTTGTTTATCAGTGCTTCCCCATCCATTTGGTTCATAGTAGGGATTATCACACAAATAGCTACTGCTGCCACCTTCTGCAGGGCAAGAGACTGGTGTGAGTGGTCTGAGGATGTCTCAGCAGAAGAGTGCCAGAGACTGAGCCGAGATGAGAAAGCTCATCCTTTCTAAGTTACACCAAAACACCCAACATGTGACAGATAAATAGCTCAGCTCTGAGAGGTTTCTAGTGGACCTAGCAGACTGTTTTCTTATTTCAGCTCCAGATTTCTACTTTGCAGTCAAAAGACTATTACCAAAGTCTTATCTATAATGAATTTATTGACAAATCCTTATGTACTGATGTACAGTGAGTCTAGACTAATTCCTTAACAACTGCAGGTTTCCTGTTCACGCCTGTGCTTTCTCAAGGTTAACACCAATCCAGTGTTTATGCTATTTTACTTTACTTATAACCTGCCTTTGCAGCAGGTAATGTTATTTCACTGCCCCCCTTGGGCATCTGTGTTTGCACAAATTCAATGTTCACCTCAGCCAACTGCAATGGGGGATTATTAGCCACTGACCACAGACATTGTCTGTGAAAGGTTCATGCCTTGAACTATTGATTGGAAAAGCAAATCATAGAATCATAGAATCATAGAATCAGTGAGGTCGGAAGGGACCTTTAAGATCATCAAGTCCAACCATTAACCTACCCTGATAAAAACACCACCACTTCTAAACCATGTCCCTAAGCACCTCATCTACCCTTTTCTTAAACACCTCCAGGGATGGTGAATCCACCACTTCTCTGGGCAGCTTATTCCAATGTTTAATAACCCTTTCAGTGAAAAAATGCTTCCTAATATCCAATCTAAACCTGCCCTGACATAACTTGAACCCGTAATGCTAGACTGAGCGTGGAAACAAGAGACCTTTTCTGTTAGACTTGACAAATCTTTGAACACACTCAAAAGGGCCAAATGCCTTTTTGATGCAGTCTTGAGTTGGCAGCAGAGTTTCACCCTCTGTAACTTTGCTGGCACCTTTGTATTCTCATATATTTCAAGCGGTCTATGGTTGCTTCCAGTGCGAGGTTTGCCTCTGACTCCAGTGAGAGCAGGCGCTTACCTTCTGCTGTTGAGTAGCTACTGGAAGAATGTGTGAGGGTAAGTGCTAGAAGAGGGATGCCAGTTACCAGCTAGCCCTTGTCTACTTCGTTCCAGCAGGAACTTGTGGATATGGCAGCCAGTTCACTGCTTGGAGGCCTTGATTCTAATGGGTGAACTTGTATAACATCTTCCTTTTCACACACCACCCTGAGTCATGTTGGGAGGAGTACAGGGTGCCAGCTTTCTGATGTCTCTGAGAAGCAGAGCAGTGTTCACACTTCCCGATGCATTAGTCATTCAAATTCACCCTCAGTCTTTCTTCTGTTATAGGTTTATTTGTGCATGAGCAGGTAAGCTCAGAATAAGTTAGAATGTCTTCTTGGGAAGAAGGAGTCATGTAAGGCATTTCTGCACAAATTTTGTATTAAAAATCCTGCAACTCTGCTGATGTATATTTCACTTCTACCTGTGGCCTCTGTAAATCCATCAAGATTGTAAGATAACTGGAAGCAAAAGCTGTTTGCGTGCTTGGGAAATGCTTTTGAGAAGTTTTGCCCTCATTCTTCCACTACGAGAAAGCAGTTCTCCCAAATATTAACAAGAAAGAGGGATAAAGGTCAACCATCCAAATCCACCTTCTTCCTTCTGGCCTTCTTGACACCCACTTGGACTTCACTCCTGAAGCTTAGTTACATGCTGTGTGATCACTGCACACACACACCAGCTGGCAAAGGGAGCCTGAATAGCTGTCGCTATCTTGTGTCAGGAGAGGACGAGCAGGGGGAATGAAAAAACAAGAAAAACAAAGTTGGATGAGTGAGACATTTTGTTTCTCCTCCTTATAAACCGTGGTTCTCTCATGTCGAATCCCAGAGAGTGAAAACACAGCGACAAGTTTAGCTCTGTGAGTGCAGTCTGAGAAATAACAAATTTGTAAATCAATCTGCCTGCTTTTCGGACAGTCTTCACCTTCTGCATGTTATATGTATATGCGTATGTGTGTGTGTGTGTATGTGTATGTATATGTGTATGCGTATGCGTATGTGTATGTGTATGTATATATATAAGGCCTGATGACAGTCAACACTTGCAAGAAATGTGCAAAGTCATCAAAGAATAAATCTCATTATACATTGTTCGGAATTAAACTGTTGAGGAACAAGGAGCCAACTATCTGCATAATCCCCAATCCGAGCAGCAGGTTAAGCACAGGGAGTAATCTTTTCTCTGTCAGTACAGAAATGCACAGAAAATTAAAGAACTGGGATCAGTACCCTGCAGAAAAAGTAGTGCTTTATCTACTGTTTGGAAGAAAACAAGTTCTAGAAAGAAGAGATTTATTTTCTCCAAAATTATCTGTTTTTCCCACACACACTAACAGGAGGTACTTTGTGAACGATCTACTCCAAACACAATAGTAAAATAAGCAACAGAAGAGCAACTCCCATTATTTGGAAGTAAGCAAGAAAACGTGAAGAAGCAATTGTATCTTCAGTCTTCCCAAATTCCTCTCCAACTGTGAAGATGCCTGACATGCAGACAGCTCTTCAGCAACTTCTTCCCCCTCCCTCTTTACAGCATTGGCATCCCAAAAAGTAAGCAGCTATGCTGTCTCATAGACCAAGAGATTATGTTGTGCCCTTAACCTTCTCCTTCCCACCTTCAGGAGCTCTGTCATGCTGGCTGTGCCCTTTCTCACACTGAGTTTTCCCTGGGACATCCGTGTCTCTGCGTGTGAATGAATGAAAGTTTGCTCTCTTTTGCCTAGACACATACTCTGCTGCTGGAGGGTGCTAGCTACTCCAGCTGCGCCGAGGAGACACTTGGTGGACAAAGAAATGGGTGGGAGCTAAAAGACACAGTGCAGGCCAAGTGTCCTTCCTTGGCCAACAGCAACAGAGTGGTCTGATGGTGGGAAAAGGCAACTCCCAGCAGTCCGTAGCCCTGCAGTCCATGCCAATTGCCAGTTATTTTCCTGCTCTTGATCAGCTGCACTTACAGCTCAAGCCTGCACAGCGGCCCTCTCTAATCAGAAAGGCACTACTTTGCTTGACAAACCGCTCCAATGGTGAACATTTTTTGTCTGCAGTTACTTGTCTTTCTCCTGCAGATCTTGGATGTGGCTTTGAGAGAGGTTCTGCTGACACCATGGGTTGAACCAGCAATGACACACTGAGCTTTCTCCTTTTCTGGAAGTGAACACGTGTCTACATCAGTGTTTCAGTTTGAACCAGGTAGATACTTTTTGAAGATGATCTCCCGCTTTTGCCCACTTATCATGCTTCAATTCACATTGATGGTCTCAGACCACGCGAATCATGCCCATCTTATATGGAGCTAAACCAGGAAATGTGCCAGAGGAATACTCTCAGTGTGCTTCAGCCACTAATAGGTGCTCAATCCACAGGAACAAATGGAAACTAATACCCAATGCAGCCCCCATAAATGAGTCTACAGTAATGGATGATCTGAAGCATTAAATGTTTCACCTTTCAAATATTTTCCATAGACTATACCATTTAGCAATGTAGAGATACTTCCTACCTTCCTGCCTGCCTTCTTTAACAGGAAAATCAGGTAAAATTTCTGTTATCACAAAAACAGGTGCCTCATAACCCCAGTGCTACCTCAGAGAAAGCTGGCCCCTGACTATCCTGCTGTTCAGAGGGAGCCATCTCCAAAACCACTGTCCATGTCACCTGGGGTGTATCCCACTCACTCAAACAGGTGTGACCACCAAAGCAACTGAGTTGCAAGGAGAGGCTGCTGGAGGTGTGAGATTAGGAAATGACACTACTCTTGTTGGAGCACCATGGATTCAGCCAGTGACCAAGCACGAGAGACATATGACACATGTTAATTTTGTTTGTTTGTTCTGCAAATGTGATGCTAAATTAACTGACAAGGACAAAAAAAACCCACAGAAATAAAATGTAACAAAATGTCATGACATTTTTTATTTTTTTTCAAGTTGCACGAAAGAAATGTTACGAAAAGCTTTGCCAAAAGTTAGGAATACTGCTCCACCACCACTGCTGGCCCGGATTTGGAGAAAGACTGTAAATCTCGACTGAAAAAAGATTTACAATTAGATCCCATTTTCTGTGATTAAACTTGGGTACAGATGCTCATTGTAATTTAAGGCAAACTTAGGTTTATTTAGCTTTACAAACCTTAACTCTTTTATGACTAAGAGTACCCTCAGATAGTTAATCCTTAAAACCATCTCCCACTGAGGACTAATAAAAATGAAGTTACCACATAGTTGTCAAAGACAGTTTTTGTGGGTCAGGGGATATATAACTCATCACCTAAGCTATATCTCTGAGCTTTCAATTACCTATCAGCTAATAAGGTTTTCCTCACAGAAGTAAGCTAAAGAGAATTGTGTTTAAGAGAAAAAGCCTGTAGATCTAATCTTTGTGGGAGATATAAATTTAGTTTCTAGAACCCATAAACAAAGGACAAAAATAGATCTGGTTAAAATGTTTGTGAAAAGCTCACTCCTACAATCTGCACTGAAAGGAAACTTTCATCTCCATAGATAATGTAGCTCTCTGTAGAAAAGGAAAAAAAATAGAGATTAAATGTGGGATTCACCTAAACTAACTTCAGCTCCTTGAAATTTAACTGTATAAATTAAAACAGTCCTCTTGGCTCTCTATATTGATTTGTATTGGGTTTGCATGGCAAGGTTTTGGTAGTGGAAGGGCTACAGGGGTGGTTTCTGTGAGAAGCTACTAGAAGCTTCCCCTATGTCCCATAGAGCCAATGCCAGTTGGCTTCAAGATGGACGTGCCACTGGCCAAGACCAAGCCCGCCAGTGATGGTGGTAGTGCCTCTGGGATAACACATTGTCCTGGTTTGAGGTAAAACAGAACCAATTTTGTTCAGTAACTTCGCTTCTTAGCTGGGCCTCTTCTAACAACTGAAATTAACTGCATATTGTGCAGACAGTGTTCACTCTCTCAGAGTGATAAGACCAATGTTTATAGCTGATGCCCAGGCGTGGTATGCAGAGAAGCTCCTGCTTACACTTATTGTCATAACAGCCAAGGCCAACCAACTTTGTTATTTGCCACGTTGGAGGGTCGGAAGCGGAAAAGCATAGTGGGGTCCCACCTGCAGGGAGGAGCGGACAGGACAGGTGACCCAAAACTGACCAACAGGGTATTCCATCCCATCTGCCTCATGCTCAGTATAAAAGCTGAGGGACCAAAGGATCGGGGGCTCTTCCTTCAATGGCCGACGTCTGAGGAGGACTCTCTCTGCCTGTGATCCCAATCCTGACTCCAGATCCGGAATCCAGTTCCCGTCCGCCACTGAGTCCAGCCTGGGACTGCCCCAGTGCCAGCCGGTGACGTGATTGTCATCTCGGGAGCTTGATACGGTTTTGTATATATTTTTCATTATTTCTTTTTATTTTATTATTAATATTTCATTAAAGTAGTTTAGTTTCTTCTAAACTCTTAAGTCTCTTTTTCCTCCTCTGCCTCTCTCTCTTTGTAGAGGGGTAGAGGGGAGCATCTGTCGGTCCCGTCTGGGGTCCCTCGGGTCCCCAGTGGTAAATTTGGCCTAAACCACGACACACATATAAGAACAGAGAGAAAAAAACTGCACAACTGCAACAATTGCAGCTGGAGAGAGGTCAGTGAAGAAGGAGGGGTAGGAGGTTCTCCAGGCACTGGAGCAGAGATTCCCCTGCAGCCTGTGGTGAAGACCGTGGTGATGCAGGCTGTCCCACTGCAGCCCGTGGATGTTCATGGTGGAGCAGATATTCACCTGCAGCCTGTGGAGGACCCCCTGATGGAGCAGGTGGACGCCCGAAGGAGGCTGTGACCCCATAGGAAGCCCACGCTGGAGCAGGCTCCTGGCAGGACTTGTGACCCCATGGGGAGAGGACTCCACACTGGAGCAGCCTGTTCCTGAAGGACTACACCCCATGGAAGGGACCCATGCTGGAGCAGTTCATGAAGAACTTAAGCCCGTGGAAAGGACTCACATTGAAGAAGTTTGTAGAGGATTGTCTCCCAAAGGAAGGACTTCACTCTGGAGCAGGGGAAGAGTGTGAGAAGTCCTCCCCTGAGGAGGAAGGAGCAGCAGAGACAACATGTGCTGAACTCACCACAACCCCCATTCTCCATCCCTCTGTGCCACTGTGGGGGAGGAGGTAGAGAAATTGGGAGTGAAGTTGAGCCTGGGAAGAAGGGAGGTGTGGGGGGAAGGTGTTTTGAGGTTTGGTTTTATTTCTCATTCTCCTCCTGATTTGATTGGTGATAAATTAAATTATTTTTTCCCCAAGTCAAGTCTGCTTTGCCCGTGACAGTAATTGCTGAGTGGTCTCTCCCTGTCCTTATCTCAACCCATGAACTTTTCATTATATTTTTTTTACTCTCCCCTGTCCAGCTGAGGAGCAGAGTGATAGAGTGGCTTTGGTGGGCACTTGGTGTCCAGCCAGGGTCAACCCACCACATGAGGACAGAGTGGGAGAAAAATCTCTAGAGAGAAATTATCTTCTATCTTTTAGTCATCTATCTTACACAGGTACCAGTCGCTTTCAAGAGGCATGTACATCTCTCCATGGTCTGTTGAGCAAATCCAGATAGGCTTAGTGGAACAGTCTTGACCATGAAAGGTCAAGTATGCTCAGTCCCATGGGTCAGAGAGTTGGCTGGTTTTGCCCAGGGAGAGTGAAAGAAAGTGGTTTGTTTTGACTTTGAAAATAGCCTAAAACACAGCCCAACATGTCTGAGGTGAAGGTACCCGATACAAAATACTAAGAAATTTTCTTTTTTTCTACTACCGTCATAGTATATGACATTTCTCTGTTTAAAAGATGCTGGTATGTTCTTGTAAAATAGTTGCCCCACGAACACGTAAAAAAAAATTCTTAGGAATGCAAATACATGGACATTGGGTTTTTTGTTTCCTTAACCAACTCACTTCATTATTTACTGCAAGTGGTAAAGCTAAATCCACTGTAGAAACATTCAATCCTACAATGTGTTATGGATTTCCAGTGGTGAACTATTAGGTGTTTTGCAATTAACACAGCATGAAAGAACCACCACTTCTATGGATCTGCGAGTTCGCACTTTGCTCTAATGAGACCCAAGATAAATTGTTCCAGTTTTGCTGTATTGGCTACCAAATTGACCCTGCTCCATAGCTCACTTCAGGCTTCTGTAATTCCAATAATCTTGTATCATGTGCAGATTCACCAACCTCAAGTGTCTAAAACTCACTCATGCTACTCCAGGAGCTAAATCCAGAAGGAAAACCACATATATTCCACTCAGGTTTATATTTTTTCCCTTTCTTTCCCTGTGCAATATAACACTTGCACCCATCTACACTGGTCTTTTCCCCAGAGATGCATTAGGGCAGAACCGGAGCCAGTGTCTTAACGGTAGTGTTGGAATTATCCTTATTAACAGATTACACCATTTCTCCTTCTCAAAGTGCAAAATGCAGAGTAAAGAGGGGTGAAAGGAGAGAGGCAAGTCTACGCTGACACCGTGTTTAATAAGCCTTTTCCACAGAGGAGTCCGGCACTGCACTTTCCATTCTGGGTCCATTTGTGCATATTCTTCATAAGAGGCAGCACATGACTGAGGCTGCTGATTGTAGCTGTCAGCATCCGAGGCGGATGCTGCAAAAGAACGGATGAGGATATTTCTCTGCACATCAGCACTTCCCAAAACTCACCTCCATGATTGCACGCTGTGAAATGTTAGTGCTCGTGCTGGGTATATAGCATAACTTGTGAAATTCCCCGAGCAAAGATCTTCCTTAACAGGTATGAGATGGGGCTCTGTGAAGTTTGGAAGAGGTGGGTCATGAGTTTTGCAGGTCCTACAGAGCAGTTGGATATCGCTAGATCCTGAACTAGTGACTATCATTAAAAAAAAAAAAAAAAAAGAAAAAAAAAAAAAAGAAAGAGGTACTCCTACCTGAGTTTCTAGGTCTTATGAGGGTATATGAACTGAGTGCCACTCACATGTCAAGAGGTGTGAGCAATGATTGACATAGTTGTCTGCTTGTGCTCCCCAAACTGCCATAACACTGGTAAGGTGCTGGAGAGCTGCTTGGATATGAGCACAATACTGTGTGAGTGACACGGCAGTGCTATACGAGTGGGTTTTGGCCCCATCAGGAAAAAAGTTTGCAAAATGCTGAAGGAAGGGAACGGTGGGTCGGTCCATCACTGTCTTTAATATCTGATGCTTAATACATCTCCTTTTAGAGCCACCTGTAAGGATGCTGAGAACACACTTGTCCCTCCCAGAGGTCAGGCCTGGCTGCCAGGGCTCAGTGTCCCCCCCCATCCCAAGATGATAGGGAGAGGCCCCCAACAACCTGTGGGGAGGCTACAGGAGGAGCTACCCCCTTCCAGGGCAGCTCTCACCCTCAGCCTCCGCCTGAGCTCCAGCCCTTGCCACATCACAGTAAAATATTAGATTTTAACAGCTGTGCAAATAAAACAAACAATTAGCAAAGACCTGGCAGAAGAGATACATAATATATAAACAGTATTTTAAAATTACATAGTTAGTAACTCTATTTTATTTTTTTTTTTTTTGAAAAGTCAGATACTTCATTATTCATGCAAGTCTGAAGTGTTTTCATGGGAACTGTACCCAAAGCAGGACTGCCTCAGGGACTGAAATTTGAAGATCTTTAATCAATGACAAACATGCTTGACAAAACCCCCAAAGTTTATGCTGTATATTTTCCTGTCTTTGTATTGATGTTTTAAGGTTATATTCTTTGGCTCTTGAGATACTCATGTATTCTCTTCCTAGATTGCACATGTGGAGCAGAGGGGTTGGACATAACGGCCTGATTTGGGATGTAGTGTCCCATCCTCCTCTTCAGCCTGAAGACTTCACTCAAGGTAAAAACGATCATTGCAGCAGTAACCAGATTCCTGCCCAACAGAGCAGAAATTATTTGGTTCTCTCCTCTCTGTGAATTGCAATATACTGCAATATATTCCCCCACATTCAGATAACACTGTTGGGTGAAACAAGGTAGGATTCCTTTGCAGAAGGAACATCATGGGCTAGGAACAATACTGCCTCAGTGTGTAGCTTCTTGCTGATTTACAGTGGTATTTGACTTCTGTCAGGCTGTGGGAATTTGTAAAATTTCTGTTCATGCTAATGTTAATTCCTACTTAATGTTCAAACACGCCAAGCAGAGCTGGGCACTTGCGTTTCTAGGAGCTAGCCGATAGGTCACCGTCCTCTGCATGATAGACCTCCAACAGAAAGGAAGCCAAATCCAATCAAACTGAAGTTGGGATCACAAAAAGTAAGATTTTGCAAAACTGTAAGGGTTAGATGCTTGCTTATTAAAAAAAAAAAAAAAAAAAAAAAGTGAAGTGTGATAGGTTTTCTTATATGCCTTTAAGAAAAGGGCTTCTATATCAGAGCCCATGATCTCATGCGTCATAAATCTTCAAAAAGTAACGATGGGAAGGATCGTAATTGGCCGCCTTATCCCATACCCTGCACTGAAAAAGACAAGCATTGTGTAGTGAGGCCACCTCTAACAGATGTTTGCTTTAAGATCTCCAAGAAAGAAAATTCTGCAACCCATCAAGGTAACCTGTTCTAGTGCTTCCTTACATTTTTAGTTAGAAAGGCTTTCCTAGTATCTAACCTAAATCTTTGTTGCTGTACATTAAGCCAATTATTTCTTCTTTGACTCCTGCTGAACTCGCTGAACAATCGATCACTCTTCTTTACATAGTTTGTTATTACTGTAAAAACAACTACTGGAAGATTGTTATCATGTCTTCATTTAATCTGTTATAGATTAAATAAATCTAATTATTTTAACCTTTTATTTTAGGACGTGCTTCCTAAACGTCTTGTTGTTCTTCAGTCTCCTTTGGACTTTCTCTAGTTTGTCTCAATTTTTCTTATATTCTGATGCATAAGATCTTTACAGATAAAAAAAACCCGTTTGATATATACAAATCTTCTAATAATACATTTCACATTGCAATATGCCTTTTTAAAAAACATATAAATTTTTGCTTCTTAATCTGTTTGTGCTTTGCTGTATTCCATCAGATTTGATACTGCTTTGTGGCAGCATAGTCATGTTTTTATCTCCATGCTGGATTTCTTTCTTTCAAATGTAGCATCTTTCATTTTTTTAATTAATTTTCATTTGCTGATTTCAAACCAAATCTCCAGTTTACTAAGATCACTGCGCATTTTGACATCTGAAAATCCTATTTCACAGATGAAATGCCTTCACGTACCTCTGTAAAGCACTGCTATCCTGAATAAGGCTTCATTTGAAGGATCTTTTTTATTGAGATTCTGGATCAGGCCCAGGTATGAAATCATTACACGGTCAATTATACACCAGTCTGCCACAACAGTGTTTCAAGCACATGTACTGGCACTTTCTGTGTGTGGGAAACAGGATGAAGAGGAAGAACTTAAAAATACTTAGACTGACATTTCTACTTTTCCATAATACTCTTCTAGAGTTTCTATATTTCCATTTTTGTTGATATATATATAATTGGACTTGTGCACCCAACATTTATTTGCCAACACACTGTCTGTTTAGGTTTTTGCACTTTTCCAACATACAACAATCCTTCTCCAGTAATTGTTCAGGTCTTTGTTTTGGCTGCTCCGGTGGTCTCTTACACATAACTAATATTTTTGCATGTGGTCCTTTTTCCTCTCCCTGCAATTATCCTTTTAGACTAATGGGCACTTGAAAGTGAATTATATTTGAAACCAATGGAGCTCAATAGGGGTGACTCAGTATTATGTTAATTGAGCTCTTGAGTCCTTTTATATGTTGTCCAGGTCCATTCAGGTTTAAGTGAAGAACAAAAGCTTTTTTTGTTGCAATGTTTACATGAGTTTTCCTTTTTTTATTGAAGTACAGTGGTTGATATTTACGTTTAATGAAGGCTTAACTGGAGGTGATACCTAATGTTGGCTCCATTAAGCTTGAAAGCTATCCTAGAAGCAAATAAATATTAGCATCCTGGCTAAGGGAGAAACTAAATAAAATAACAGTGATGAATTAAGAAAAAAAAAAAGGGAGAAAATATCTTTCACACATCACAGGGTTTTCTCCAGATTTATGATAAAACTGAAAAGCACTTTGAAGACGGGAAATTGCAAACGCAGAAACTGTGTCTTCGTATCTCCAATATGTGTCTCCACATGCTTCAAATGAATATGACTGATAGAAGTGTTACCAGAAAACTGCATCCAAGAAACAAAAAAGGGACTGCAAAATTTTTAAATGTGTGAATCCTTTTCATGTCATTAAGGCAAGAAAAGTATTTTCTTTTTCCTTTTTTCTCTCTCTCTCTCTCTGGCTTTTGAAACTTTTCCATAGACATAGTGCTCTGGAGGCAAGCTTAACCTTTGGGGTGTTTTATCATTCTTAAGCATCTGACTAGGAAAGGAGAGTGATGTATCTTCTCTCTTTAAATGTCAAAAAGTCATGAGTCGTCATCTCAATGTATCATCTCAGTTTCTGAAGACACAGGGGAGGTTTCCTTCTGAATGTTTTTCTAAAAAATCTGTGCAAAAAAGATTGATTTAAGAGCAATAAGATATACTTACTCTGATAACGGAAGACAGACAGTTTTGATAACTTTGACAGTTACAAGTTTGATGGACAGTTTTGCCTTCTAAAAGATCCTGATTTTCAGAAAATTCTATATCAAAACAAATAAATCCACTTACAGACAGCTAAAATTAAACATGCAAAATTAAAGCACTGAAAATCTGAAGCTGCATTCAAAATCCTTCCCTTAGATACCAGGTTTCAGTCATATCCCATCTGCTGCCAAGGTCTTAAGGCCCATAGTATCTCTGATCAAAATCACTCTTCATGGGACAAGTTTCCTTTGATGGCATCGCTGGTTTCTTATCAGCTGAACAATTTTACCAAGGAATTAATCAACAGGATGACATTCAGCATAAGCTTCTTGGCAGCCTGAAATGAAGGAAATAACTGTGAAATAGGAACTACATCCAAATTTGTATTTCATTTCATTTAGATTAATAAAATTATATCAATAATTTTGTTCAATATTATTTTGATTGTTTATTATTTTAGTTATATATTCCTTATATTTTGAGCAATTTTTTTATTATTTTAATTATATTTTTATTTAGTTATCATTTTTTTTGTGCTAGTGACAGGGCCTAAGTTTGTGTCAAAGTACCAAATAATAAGAAACCCTTACAGTGGAAAGACAAATCATTGTTGATTGACTAATCTATTTGTTATGAAGTAGAAGATGCTGCATTCATCTTTGCTGGACTAAATGAAGATGGCCTTTGTTATTGTGAGCAACCTGAGCAATCAAAGAATCAAATGCAAAAGTTGTGAGTAGGAAGCTGCAGACACTAGTTAGCAATGCAAAGTAGAATGACACATGTAAATTAAAGTGCATACGGTATTTTTCAAGCCCTAAATCAAATTTGTCAGGATAAAAATGGTGAGGAAAAAAATCAGACCTGCTCAAATCCCACCTTCTGAATTTATTTGAGAATCACGAGGCTTGAATCTTATTTTAGGTCACTGAAAGTTACGCAACTGAAGAGCAAAATACAAATCTCATCACCTGTGCATCCTAAAACCTAGAAAAGGGGAATCCAGGCTCACCTGTGATGTTCCACAATGACTCAGGTCAACTTTACTGCTCCCAAGGCCACTATCATGTTACTGCACAGGGTCTATAACTTCAATAGGAGTCTGTGATGAACGGAGAGCTGATCAATATGAGCTGAAAGACAACTGACACAAGGCAGCATGTCAGCTACTCCATCCAACTGGAATTCAGCACGCCATCTTTTAAGTGGGCACCTGGAATATGTACGATAGTAACCGTACTCTCCAGCATCAACTGAAAAAGTCTTGATTTGGTCCTAAGCGGTCATAGTGTTTGTTGAAGTCTCTTCAGTCACAAAGTTGTCAAGTTACTTTGACTCATATTTTGCTCAATGATCTGTCCACTGTTGATTTTGGTGAAGGAATAATAATTAACTAAGGTTAAACATATTGGAATTGACCTTCTGGTTGGTTAGTCATAGTTTCTAGTTCTAGTTTCCAGATGGTTAGCATTTGTTTTCTCTTCCTCACTAATGATATCAAAAGTTGCTTAACCAAAGAACTACTCTGATTTTTAAAAGACATTTTAAAGAAGACAGTTGTAGACATATCTATTTACCCTGAGGTCTCTTTAGTCTGACCTTAGCATAGAGATTATCAATGACATTTATTTTAAATCACCTTCATAATATCAATGAAATTTCAAATGATTATTAGCTCCGATGTTTCCCCTGTGCAAGAAAAACAGCAAATCTAATTTACTTGCTCAGATTTTTTTATGATGCTCATTTAGAACTATTTTGATATAACAGTCCTGGAGGCAGTCCTATTCGTAATCGCATGTACGGAACTTTGTTACCTCTTCTACTGTGAAGCAGACTGGATTCTAATGATATTATGATTTTTTTTGGTGTCACTGACCTAAATGAGTCCTGCGTTATTTTTCTACCCATTAAATGAAGAGAAGATTTTCCCATTTCTATATGGTGCAGCAACAGCTTTGGAGCTTGCAGGCTTGGAGTACTCATACTATTTATCTTTACAACGGATATTTGCTGAATTTCCATGATCATTAAATCTCTTCTTTGAACCTCCAGAATCTAGAACAAGATTTTCCATTGAGCATGTGAATGGAATTCTGTCTGTTGGATTTATTTTAAGAGCACTGCAATTGAGGGAATGACATAAAGTGAAGATGCAAAGATAAGCAAGGAACAAATTACAGCAGGTTGGAGGAGTGTGCAGAGAGAAAGTTTAAACCGCAAAGTGGCAGCACTAATGCACCAAGAGGGGAAAGGAACTTAAGACAAATACTTTGGATGGGTGGG
Organism: Vanellus vanellus; assembly: GCF_965231255.1. NCBI lineage: Eukaryota > Metazoa > Chordata > Aves > Charadriiformes > Charadriidae > Vanellus > Vanellus vanellus. The sequence continues at coordinate 8,984,251 of NC_138905.1, forward strand.
AGGTGTCTGGAAGCTCTTGTGAATGATGGTAGACAGCATATTGTGTGTGGGTGTCTACTGTGATCTGCTTCCCCCCCCAGCAACACACGAACTGTACCTACTCTCAAAGTCATATTTCCTCCTAGTTATAGTTCTTTGTGTGATCTTTATTTTTATGCTCCATGCCCTCCTGAAATTTGAAGTGGTTTATGGTGTCTCCTGAACATTTTATACCTAGAAAGATATCAACAAACTAGAGGGAATTTCAAGAGGAGTGAGAAAGAAAAGCTGTAGAGATGATCTGAAGTGAAAGAAAATAGGTACAGCAGGTAATGATGGCTGTGATAACTGAAGGCTGCCCATTGCCCAGCAGGAGCTTCAACACATGTCCTTAGAAAGAACCCTAATCATAGTTCCTTTTTAGGAGACATTCTGATTCATGTAATAGTATGTTTGGGTACTTGCCAAGATATGAAAAGGGGTCAGAAGAACGGCTTTAGTCTCTGGTCGACAGAGCTTAGAAAAAGGAGAGGGGAGGAGATAAACTGTTTTAAATGAAATGTTCAAGATTCCTCAAAAAAGAAAGAAAATGTGGGTAAAAAAATAATTTAAGAAAAAAATCCTCAATTTTGAATGTGGAAATTGGGTATGTTAAATTACAGCCAGATTATTGAAGAAGGTCAGCTGGATAAAATGAACCTTGAACTCCAACTCTGCAGCAGCAGAATTTTCAGGTTTTGCTCTCTCGCGCTCATATATCATTCAGGCCAATGAGTTTGATCAACATTTACCCTGGTGTCACTGAGATCACATTTTGAGGACAATGGTAGAATTGAAGAGGAGATTAGATCACGGTTTGGCTGACTGAACCTCTGTTATCACTGATGTTGTGTGGGAGAGAAAGGCCCACTGTCAGAATCCAAAGTGACTCTGGGTGAGTGGCTGTGAGGGGAAACTTGTTTTCCATTTGCATGATGAGAAACCCAGGCCTGGAAGTGAGTGAAGCATGGTGAGTCGAAGACAGCAAATAGCAAAACTCTTTTTTTTTTGTAGATTTACTATTTAGAGTAGGTACTAAAATCCAGCACCTAATAATTATAATTGTTCAAATCTTTATTGCTTAGGCATTTACGTCCATGCACTTAGAAATCGTCAGTGAACTCATATGCTTCAATTTCAGAGTATTCTAATAGAAACCGAGAAGTCTTCATAAAGTAAGGAGCACCTAATCTCAGAACATTAAATCACAGCAAGATGCTTTGATTTAGGCATTCAAATCTTGCAGTGACCATAAAGCTCTCAACAAATTTGGTAATATGGGCTTTGCTCGTACCTAACAATAGGTTCCCACAGTTATCTTTGTGCTGTTTATACTTACAGGGCTACAGTTACACTGATCCTCAAAATATAGATGGTGTTCTATATTGTAGACCATAATTTACTAACAAAGATTTAGGAAAAAAAGAATGAATTTTTAATTGACTAATTATTATTTCAGGTGATATAACTAACATCAAAATAGAGCAAGAAACTGGCTCTGTACTTCTGATTTCATACCTGAAAGTGCCACCAGTTTGCTGAGGGTACTTAATTTGTACTTGGAACCACAGAAAGCAGCAGACAGTAGGTTTGCTCTACTGATTCTTCCAAACTGTCGTTTCACTACCAGTCAGTTTCTAAGCCTTTCTTTTAGTATTTCTTCCAATCTTGAGTTCAAGTTCCATTGGTGCCTATCAAACAAAATGACATTTCTGGGCAAAACTTATTAAAGCAGTCATTTAACACTGTCATCATATATTAGAGAATGAATTTTAATTTGTCAGGTTGCAAACCTGCTTAGAAAGATAATAACACAATGGGTGCGGAAAACAATTTATGTTAAATGATATACCTAAACGCGTGACTATATATCACTTTAGGACTGGGCGCTTTGTTCCTTTGTGGAGATTTAACTCCCCGATAGTTGCAGCCCCTGGCTTGGCAGGTTGTGCATATCAATGTGTAGGACACTTGGATGTCAAAAACAATTAGCAGTGACAATCAGCCAGTCAGCAATCTTGAACACCTTCCAGCTTTGCTCCATTTATGGTCATCAGTAAATAAAGCAGTGTTCTTAAAGCTGTTTTCATTTATTTTTCCTGCCAGCTAGTGCCAGGCAACTTAATGGAGCCTCCCAACATTGCTCCCCTATGGAAATGATTTGAATCAACGCTGCATTTTTTTTCCTCCAGCATAAAATGTTCCTTCTCTGTTTCATAATCCTTTCGCTTCATGAGCAAAACAGCTTCATAGTAAACAAGGAGAGGGCCCTTGTGATCATTACTATCATTTACTTGGATTTGTTTGTGCTTCTTTTCAAATAAACACTTCTATTAAAGGGGGAAGGGGGGAGAAAATCTGGTTCTACAGCTGCTGGTCCTCAGTTCATCCTCAGGAGAAAACTAATGGTCTCCAGATAAATACTACAACTGTTGAACTTCTGAAGTGAAGCCTGGTGCTTACAACTTGAACTGGGATTTGAGCATAGTCATTTTTCTAATAGCAAATGGATGCTTTTTTTTCTGTGTCACTTTTCTTCTTGTTTTAAAACGAGGTTCATGCAGAAGATGGCTTCCCTCTTCCTTTCTTTCCAGTTCTTTCAGGAAAAATTACATTTTCCATCCATAAGCATGAATGTTTTCCAAAGAATCTTGACAGCTGTAACCAAGAAAATAAAAACAACAACAGCAATGACAAAAACAATAAAAAACCCCAATGACCTTATGGAAAAAGCACTGGGCTGTGGGAGAGAAATCCTATAGCTCGTGTCCTGCCTTTCACATGGGATTTCAGGCAAATGGCTTAATGTCTCCAGTTCTCTATCTATATGGGCTCAGCAATTATCTTTTACTATATGGATATGCAGCAACTAATATTCTTATCACTGCTGCTCTATTCTGTTACAGTTCAGATAAAAGTATCATTATAAGGATTTAATAGTGTTTAATATAAAGTCATTTTTATATACAAGTTACATTTATTCCAAGAAAACAAATGGAAGGAGAAAATATCTATGAATTTTCCGCTTATCTGGACAAAGACTTTTATTAGCCGTTTCCTTGGTAACTTTTTTGCAAGAAACCTTTAAAGATAATTTTGCATTTGGGAGCAGAGAATCTTGAAATAAGACAAAGGCTATTGAGAAGTCCTAATACAAAGGCACAATGTGTCCCAAGAAAGTATTCATGCTGTAGCTTTTATGTCTGAATCTCTGAGGAAAAAATACTCTGTTAAGAAAAGCACAGCATGAGAGCAAAGATGGTCAGATGAATTAACACACAAAGATAACAACATCGAAGCAGCTAGGTCCTGCTTTTTTGGGGGGGGGATATGTTTGTGGTTTTTTTTTTTTTTTTTTTTCTCAGACACCACACTAAGCTCAATAGCACTTCTCCAGCTGGGAGAAACTGGGGCAAGAGGGAACATTTTGACTTCCTTCATAGGAGCATTACCTAAGTAGATTAGATGTGTCACCATGAGAGATGATAAAGGGTCATTTGTAGAAGGAAATGATGCAATTAACAACCATATATAGAAAGCAGAAACAGTCAGTAAATATTTCTGTTCCATAATTGGAAACAGGTAAGAAATATGTACTTGTACAACATAAAGGTGATGAAGTACCTTTCAGTCCACATATCATCTACCAAGGATGAACAATGAGGAATTTGTGTGGCCTAGACGACTTACACATCACAGCCCAAACTGTTGACGAAAATTTTGACAAATCCCGAGGAAAACACAGAAGCAGCTCAGAAGAATGACAACAACCTGTAAAGCCTGTAAGTATTTCAAAGGGATATTTTGTTTTATTCTGATTTTTCAGGCCAGAGGAAAAATAATGGAATTTCATTAATGAAGATTAAAGACTTGGAATTTAAGGAATGCCAGTGTACTTTATGGTTGGTGAAAAAAAAAAAAAAAGAAAGTATTTTCAAGGAGATTGGACTTTCGGATGCCAACAGTACCTGAATTATTCAAGTTATTATTAATTGTTACATTACTTACACTTTTATAAGGATTTAGAACCTTGTGACATTCTAATTAAAAATATAGCACTGTGAATTAGAGTTGATGAATGGTACAACTGGCAAATATTAAGGAGTTGTTATTCATGGAGAATTTTCATTATAGCTTTTTTATTCATGGAAAATGTACCTGATACTGCTCGAGATTTTTATCCGTGATCTGGTAGCAAATATGTTGTCACTGTCAATAAAATCCTTGGTTGGTGCAAAGCCTAGAGGAACAGCAAACAATGGTGGAGATAGATACAAAAAATGGTCAGATACGATGTCCACGCCTGCCTGGTGAACTGGTTTTGTTCAATCAAGGTGCTTTTTCATTCAGATAAATGTAAAGTTTTATCCATGTCAGTATAAGGAATGCAATTCATTCACACAACAGAGTAGGACTCCAGGAGATGATTTTATTTAAAAGGTTTAGGGATCATAGTAAAGCAAGCATCAGTGGATGCTCCAGTGGTTTTCTGCATCAAAAAACACTCGTGCCAAGTCTTTTATGTGGCAGCAGTTGAAATAAAAAGTATTTCCTTCTATAGTACTGATGAGGTGGATATTATCACACTACCTATAGCTCTAGAACCTGCAATTTCAAAGGAATATAACAAAATTGGAAAAGAAATCTATTATAGCTATTCAAGATCTGCGGAATATGAATTGCAGTGAATATTACTAGCGGGGAAAGGCCCACTGGACACTAAAGGTCATTCAGATGGGAAAGACAGTGCTTTGATACAGTGATTAGTCAGTAACTAAAGGTAAATGCACTTGAGATTCTTCTCTCCTGATTTCTTTATACCAGAAGTCTTCTGAGAGGATGCGTATTGGTCACAGACAAGCTGTTAACTCCACAAAGGACTAATGTGATGAATCATCAATATCCGAGATATGAAAAAGTTCGGACTACAGGATGATATGATGGTGGCTGCTACGGAGAGTGGTGGTTATGCAAAGGGGGAGCCTGGCACTCCCGACAGAAAAGCAACATCTTTGGATCAGATCTTGGCTGTGTCAGCTTTCATCTCAGTTTGAATAGCTGTGGGCTCCTGGCAGGATTTAAGTCCGAGTAGCAGGGTAATAATTCCCTGTGGCCTATCATGGGCATTAACAAGTGATTTCTGTATCAATAATATCATAGATATAATAGAAGTTACATGTACAGAAATTGTATATTACAAGTTCCTCCCTCTGTACTCATTCCATCAGGATGGGAGCTGTTGGTAGAAGAGCTTTATAGCGGTACCAAACGATTATTTTCTCTGTAGAGGTACTGGGTTAAATCCCAGCTATATCAGCCTGCAGAACAGCTATCACAACAGCAGCTCCTATGTTGGTAACCAGACAATTTTCTTTACAGCACTCCTGAGTATATATTTTATGTACTACGGCTAAAAATATCAACTTAATTCCTTCTTTAGTAACCTCTTCCAGAGATCATGCATCAAATTACACATCGTATTTCATAAATAATTATCTCACAAGGAAATTCAGCTTGGTGTAAAAATAAAATGTCAATCCAATTTTTCTTCTGCAGAAATGTCCTTATGCCAAGACAAAATGAATCCTTCACCATATGGCCGTAAATGAAACAGAAAATATGTGATCTAATGGTGCTATGTTAGCAAACTATTCTAATTGATTTATTTTTCTTAGCAATTACACTGCTAGAACGTATCTATGCTTAAACTGCCACCAGCTCTGCCTAACATCTCTTATTTTAAACACCGGGCAATGAATATGAAGAATTTGTCATATTGTCACAGCTGATGAATTAGGACATTATATTTCTAATACTGCCTGAAAATGATTAAGTTTTAAAAAAATTATCTTAATTCTAAAACAAATGTAAATATTTGTTCAAGTCTGGTTATTAACTTAAAAACTTGACATGATAAAGAGCAAAGGCAAAGCACTTTCTCTTTTTTTCCTGAATTTCTGAGCATATATGAGGAATTTTGATATTCCAGATATTCATACTATTCTTGTTTCAGAGCTGTTTGGTTATTTTACTGACATGCCTCACCACAAGGGATTGAAAAGAAGCATATACTGGCAAAAATGAAAACAAAAGAAAAGGAGAATAAAAGAGGGAGAGAGCAATGAAGTCACTAGGCAGAAGTTTTTGCTTTTAAATCACTGAGACAAAATTTATCAGATAGGTGGCCTCCAGCTTTTGAACAACACCTTGTCTTTTCAAGTGTTCCTCAGGAAAGCAGAGAGGAAAATCTGCACATTTTCATGTGAGCATCCATTGTTTGTAAAATCACTGAGATATTGCTCTTTAAAATAACAAATGAAATATTAACAAGTTCCCTCAGAGCAAATGCTAATTCAGAATACAATAGATGATGCAGTTTTATGCTATCCCAGGAGTTAAGCTTAAAACAATTGGGAAGTCGGACATTATTCTCGTACTTCTGTGTTTGTGGAGGAGACGGTGTGGTGTCTCACTACCTCATCACCTCCTCTGACTACTACCGTGTGCTTTAAAAGTGTCTTTATGATTACGGTCTACAGAGCATAGTTACCCATTGAGCTGGAAGGGTGATTAGTCAATAACATAAATACTTAGGCCACAGCTTCATCATAAAACAGCTCTCAGGAAATGCATTGCAAATGTGGATTATGGCAAAAAATATCTCTTTGCTGAGTACAACCGTGATCCAATGCCTATTCAAGTTAGTAGCAGTCTCCATGGTCTTTGATCAAGCACTTAAACCCCTGTCAATTTTTGCTACAGCTGGATTATGTTGCCCTTATTTCCCATTGTGAGCTTTGCTTATTTGAAGGTTAGAAAACTCTTGATGGACTCCTGCTGGAAAGGTTGTCATATATTCGCATGTACCTTGTATTGATTATGTTTTATGTGGCAAAAACTGATGGAGAATCACCTGTTGGAAAACCTTGTCTAATTCTAATGGTTGGAAAATCTACGGCCCCATAAAGAACTGATCTCCTTCTCATAAATTCCTTTTGTGATATCCAGGCAGCTGTGTAAGGTGACAACAGACTCCCACTCATCAGCCAAGGTGTATAATTCATTATTCAAAGCAACCTGTTGTAGACGTCTGGGAAAACTGTTGTCGCTGTAGACAAAATGACAGCAGGAAAATGGTATTTTGAAGAATGTATTGAAGTTAGCCATGAGAACGAGTATAGTAAGAATCAAACCAGAAGAGCAGGGTTTAATGGTGAGCCAACTACTGGTTGCGAATTTTCAATATGTAGCCAAGTTAGGAAGGGCCTCCGGAGGACTGTAGTCCAATGTCCTGCTCAAAGCAGGACTAATTTCAAAGTTAGATCAGGTTGTTCAGTCTTACCCAGCTGACTTGGCACTGTGTCCCACTTTCAAACCCTAAGCAATATCACTCATCGAGCTTGGAATCATTGACCACCATCTTTTGAGCCCAGCAGCCCAGTTTACTTTCCATACACTTTGTGGTCCGCCTATCCAGCCGGCATTTCCTCAGTTTGGTTACTAGAAGTTTATTGGACACCATGTTTAAAGCTCTGCTTAATTTGAGGAGAACAGTATCTACTAATCTCCCCTCATTCACAGGGCCAGGTATTTCATTAAAGGCACTCAGGTTGATTAAAGCTGACTGATATTAGTAAATCCATAGTAGCAGTTCACAATTACCTTGTATTTCAGGTACCTTTCATGAGACATTTTTCTTTCAATGCACTAATCCTGGGCCCTTGTTGATTCTCTTCTTTCTATCTCCTAAATTTTTATGCTAGTCCAAAATTTGACAAAATCATCATGAAAAAAATAATATATTTCACATTATTTCTTCAGACCCTGTAAATAATTTTCCTAGTGTTTGCTCTTTACTTATAAGGGTTTTAGCGCATTCATGTAGGACAGAATATAGATATATTTTAAACAGACTGACCCATTAATGACTGGAACTCATTAATTTGGAGTTTGAATTGATTAAGCCATAAAGAAATACTTGATAATGAGGAATCTAGCTCTAGATGTGTTTTAAGTACATTTAAACCCTCTGTAAAGTTTTTCTCTCTTAAGCACGAAGCATTTAAGTCATCCTTTCTTTTTCCATTTTTACCAAGACTTGCCAAGATGTCATTAGCAATGTAGATTTTTAATCCACATTTTTCAGACTGGGATATCAAAAATTTAGTACCTCGATCCAATGTCACTGTTCAGAAAGTGAACTCATTTTCATGCGTTCGGCAGTTCACTTCCGAAAATGTTGTCTTTAATTTGTCTGTCTCTTGGTCAGTTAATTCCCCTCTGATTCAGTACGAAGCAGACTGCAACTAACAGTGGGTTTTGCATAGCCTACTGAACAGCCAGCAGACAGTAGTCACATCTTTGCACCGTGAACAACCTAGGCCAGACGTTTGATGTGTAACTTAGCAGTGAATGGCTCCGTATCTCATTAGTAATCCCCAGCACCATTCGGTGTTCCCTGTGCCTTTAGCAAAATGCAAGAAATTACAAGGATGACATGCAGTGCAGGAGAGAGGAACGCTATAAAAGGCAATATTTAGAAAGTGAGAAGTGGCAGTGCTCACTTCCTAAGTATTTGTATAAAAACTCGTGAAGACGAGAGGAATAGCAGCATTCGTTATTTTTTTCAAACGCATCGGTGTGTTGCACATTCTAATTGAAACTTGTGGAGCAGAAAGCTGATCTTGCACTAATGTTTGTGGATACAATTATGGAAATCCTTTGAGCATGATTAAATTATACAGTGTCTGGATATGGAAGTCATTTTGATACTTATGTCTGCCGTAGAGTCGGTGGCAATGCATGAGGCAGCACCTTCCTGATTAATCTGTTTAGGAAGGATGGAACGTGTTGAAGTTTGCCAGTTAGCAAGTTTTTCCAGTGGTAATTACTAGCCGTATAGGAGTAACTTCTGCGTGGTCTATCAGACAAATTTGAACACATATGATGTGAGGCCACCCTTGAAAGATTGCTCAGAAGCAATGAACATTAAAAAACGGGTCATCCAACAGAAGAAATGTCATGTCTTCATGTTAATTGGAATTTGAAGAGGTTTTACTCCATCATTCATTGCCAGTTCCAGATCTTCTGGTTCCTTTTTTATATATAGGTTTTGGATTTTGGTACAGTTATTTGAGAAACTGTAGTTTATTCACAACAAATACGTAGGTTAATTTTGTTCTTGTTGTTCGTCTCAATGAGGTTGTTGATTTCTTTTGGTAGGTAAAGGGTATTTTAATTTGTTATCTGTTGTGAGCACCTGGGCAAGAGTTCAAAGGTCCATAAATTATTGTTAATGAACAAAACTTAAGAATAGAGGAAGAAAAATGGAAAGATTTTGCACGGAAAAAATGAACGTTGTAACTAACATAAAGATCTATTTTTTAAACTGTGTTTCCTCTGAAGAAATCTGGTATATTCACAATGTTAAAATGTCAATGCTAAAAGGATTCTGTTTTTATGAAAAATCATGTAGCTCCAGTACAATGTAGGTTTTTCTACAATACTGAAGCTCCTAAAATCCACCAAAAATCTTCAGACTAAATTCTGGTTTTCCTTTAGCGCAGATACATTCTAGCTGCTTCCTCACTAGTAGAGACATGATTTTTTATAAGGCTATTATCAATTTGATCCTCTCCTTAACTCAGGGCTAGATTTTACCCTGAAAGAGCTGCAATCACCCTGACAACTTTCAGTTCATTGTGAACTCATTTGCTTCTCATTTTGAAAGAGAATCACCCATGGTTTAAAGACTCTGAATGAAGTCATATATTCTATATCTATTAGTAAACAGTTCAAATAGTTAAGTATGCTCCTGCTAAGAAATTGCATCTCATTTCCAGTTTGAAGTTTTGGCTTTCAGCCACTGGGTCTTGTTATTATAGATGAAAGGGCCCTCTGATATCAGGCACTGCTCCCTGCGTAGGTGGAATGTTCCCCACGTTGTCCATATAAATCTGATTCATTGCTGCTACTGCATTATCTTTCATCAGTTTTCCTAACGGTCAATTTTCAAAATATGCGTTAGTTTCAATATACTGTCTGTTTTTGTAGCTGAGATGCCATGAAGTAGCTGGAGAGGACTTGAAAGAGATCTTCATCTGGATGAATTATTACTGATGGAAAAAATATATATCTACATCTTTGAAGGATGTCTTATAATTGGGACTATAATTTTCTGGAAACTTTCACCACCAAGGACTCGTGCTTGCTCTAATAAATGACTGAAGTACCTAGAAAGTTATTCCGCTATGCCTGGCTCCTAAAACAGAAAGTGAAACTCCTGAGGTAGGCACCTTGGCTCAGGTTTTTCTGGCCTAATTTCCAACAACGTCCCCGTGATTCCAACAACGTCCTAGCTATGTGACCTGGCAGCACAGAGCCAGCCCAGAGAAAGCCCGAGGCAGAGGGATTTACATGGAATTTAGGAAATTTCCCAGTGCCTGGGGAGTGTTAGCCACTTCAGCGTACTCCGTGCAGTATAGCAGATAGCCCTGAGAACTGACTGCAAAACAGCTTAATATAGGATCGTGTCGGAAATTCCTCCCCTCCTTTGCAGCTTAGACATATGGCTCAAAGCTGACAGAAAATGGAAAGATGCATTCAATATCCATCATCCAGAACCTTCTACCATGAAGAAGTTTACAGAAAATTCCCAAAAACTCAGAAGAGACTGCGAAAGAGACACTATTTCCTCTTTTCTCTGAAATGTCCCAGCGGTTTCATGCATTTGCCTAGAAAATGGGAAAAGAAGAGGCTGTGCCCATCAAATTTGCATGTGCCACCTCCAGAAGGCTCTCTAAGCACCAGGAGGTACGCACAGGGATAAGGTCCTTTTTGTCAAAGGTGTGCAACAGCATCCAAGAATATCTCTCACAGATCTCTCAGGTTCCAATACATTGCTGTTTCCGAAAAATCCAGCAAATTTTTATGTACCAGGAAATTGCACAGTCACATTTACTCCCCTTTTCTTTGTTGTTTTTTTTTTTTCTCCTTTTTTTTTTTTCTCTTTTTTTTTTTTCTCTTTTTTTTTTTTTTAATGTGGCTATCTGAGCCATGACAAGTATTTATTTTTTTTCAAAATGTAAGAAGACTTTGTTGGCTTATTCAGAAAAAGAGTTTCCTAAAAACGGAAAAATCAAAGTAAAAGACAGTATTGCTGTTCTACTTGTATTCAAACTGACCAAATACATGCTATCTCCTTATTTTTGCGGTACACCTTTCTGCTTTGGGAAAAGCATGTTTTAAAGAATAACGTAGAGAACAGTGAAGAGAGCGGTGTTCCAGAAGCTGTGCTTCCAAACTGTCTGGAAGGGGGAGAAAGATTTGCCTGGTTGGTTACCCTGAAATTTTTCTCAAGGAGCTTTTTGCTCAGATGTAACAGCAAATAAAAGCTCGATTTGAATGCACTGCTGCTTGGTTGAACTTAGATTGCCTATTGTAAATACGGAGGCCTCCCCAGAGGCTGCAGTGTGGTTTTGTTTCTTATGTTGGAATATAGGAAAATCGTTATTTACACTTGAAAGATGATATTGAAGAATCAAATAGTTTTTCATTAGCTCCACCCAGCTCAACTTTTTCCCTTACCCTTATCTCTGTCACTGACCATCCACTGAATATCCTTCTAACTGTGAGAGGATTAGGATTGGGAATATCCTCAGATAACCCATCTGCACCTCATCTAGAGCTAGTGGATGATGAGACTCTTCAGAGAAGACTAAAGTCTGGGTTTGCACCTCCAGAGTGACTTCAGGGAAATGCAGAGAGGAGAGAAGACCTGAACCTGTAAAGTTTGAATACCCTCCAACATTTGATGATTTGATGATTTTATACGCACCCCTGTTTACAGACTTTGAAGCTGCTCACTGAGGCAGGGAGAAACAGAAAACTTTCCAAGCTAAATAATTTAAAGAGTTGAGTGAAAGAAGAGACTCTCTTTGACTGGCAGGATGCTAGGGCTCATAAAAAGTGAAAACTAAGTTATCTTGAAAACACATGAAAACGACCAGAGAACTTTGTTCCTCTTTAGCAATCTACATAAATAACAACATTTTCAGGATAACACAGCATTCAGAGTCTGGCCTCAGACAGCATCATGTGAACTGACAGCATTTCTGAGGATTTTTGAGAACCTGGCTCTAGCTGCAGTTCCTTCACACTTCCAAATTTGTCTCCAAACGCCAATAAGAAGCATTTGGCAGAACCAAATATCGAATTCAGGTTTCTGAATGCATATCCATAGGACCATCATTCTTCCTGGACCAAGACATTTTACTAATAAAGGATACACTGAAGACATCTTTAGACATCTTGGTTCAGAGCCAGCATCCATTATCCTGTTGTCACAAAGAAGGGAAGAAAGATATCAAACCTGCTTGATAAAATAGATGGAAAAGGCAAATTATTAGTGAACACATTTTCTGGCAAAGAGATTGGGGGAAATAGAAGGAATATAAACAAGTAAATAGGCACAGCATTCCTGAAGGAGAAATGAATAAAGATCCTATTATATTACTGCTTATGCACAGCTTGGAAACTTCACTACAAAAACTGCAGGGAATAGAAATACACTGCATGCATGCAGAACATCCTCGGACTGTTTACGACAGTACATGCATGAAATACCCTGAGGGTCCTATAAAATACTTATTATTTACCAGATCAAGCTGTTTGACTTAGCTGTGATTTCTGTAATATTTCCTTCCATCAGAGGAAATGTTATGTTGTTGGTATAGGCTGAAGTGCTAGAGTAGCATATCCCAATCTTTTTCAGATCGCTAATGTGTTTGCAGGCCACAGTTACGGTTCCCAGGTACCTGGAAATTTTGCCTATCTCAGAACTTTTCCCATTCCAACAACTTGGACAAGGCAAGGGTCCATAACCACTAGTTTTGAAACATTTATTTACATTTAATTATAGAATATTTCATCTGCTTCTTCGTCCTGGTTGGGTGGTCTATAATAGACTCCCACCAGGATATCTTCTTTGTTGGCCTTCCCCCTGATTCTTACCCGTAAACATTCAAACCTACCGTCACCATCATTAAGCTCTGGACAATCAAACACTTCCTAACGTACAGGGCTACCGCACTGCCTCTCCATCCTTGCCTATCCTTTCTGAACAGCCATAGCCATCAATAGCCACACTCTAGTCGTGAGTACCTGTGGGTGATGTAGTAGCTTTATTTAAACCTTAAACATCAAAAAAATTGAAATCTGGTGTGTTATCTTTAGTGAATCCTTATTCTAAACTACAGGTGGTTCTGCCTGACATGTGGATCGATTCTTTAGGCAGAGCAGGGAATATACATCAAAATTTCAACTTCATTAGCTACTCCATTGCCATGGTTGTGTATCTCATGTCACAGACTTAAAATTCACTCATTTACATGGGCTCTGACATACATACAGAAGTCCTGGGGGATCTCTGGTAATTGCAGGGCAGAATATAACACTGAGTAAACTCTTTCACTAAGCAAAAAGCAAGGGTTTTTTTTCTTGTTGTTGTTTTTGTTTTAAAGGATTTTCAATCTTAACTACTTCAGTTGGGGAAAATTCTTTAAAAGGATGGAACAGGAAAGGCAAAAAAATGACAAAATGTGAACTTTTTTGCGGAAGGCAAGGAAGTTTTTGATTAGTAGATAGACAATTTGAAAATAATTTCCTTTCCTGAGGCTAAACCTACAATCAAAGTAGGATACTAAGTCTTGCAAAACCCTGAGTATAGAAAACAGAGGCGTTCTTGGTGAGCGGACCAGGAGGGAAGAAATTCCTCAGGGCATATCAGTAAAAGCTTCAAGGACATAAATTCTGGATCAAGCAGGGCATCCAGAGAAGCTCAGTCCCAAGGACAAATCATACCAGCGCAGGAGGTGGAAGGGAGTATACAAGAGACCTACTGCCGTGTGCGCTCCTGCCTCTTCTCTTAAACCATGCTCTACTGCGCTGCTTTGGCAAGTCATATTTTCTTTCGCAGGACTTCTCTGCCACCATTAGCCCTACGGGCCAGACACTGGCACACGCAGAGCCCACTCAACCTTCTGCAAGACTCAGCGGCCACTGAGCAGCTTGAAGGCTCAGTCACACGAGGGTTGGGTTGGAGGGTCTCACCCTCTGGCCAGGCCGTGAGCTTTTTACCTTTAAAGATGCGTTCAAGGGATTCAATAGCTTAACTGCCCATGGGAGCGGAGCTCGTGGGGAATTTTACTCCAAAGTCAGTGTGTCAGTCAGTCAGGGAATTTTACTCAAAGTCAGGGTTCTTCTTCTCTCTTTTTCTTGGGATATTAAATATTCTCTCAGAGTAAACAATATACTTGATGAGTTTCCACTGACTGATACTTAGCTCTGGGAAAGGACAGGCTCATTTTGCCCAAATTGCTTCTGGATTAGGATGTTGCATACCCCATTGCTAGGGACATGGCCCACTGAAGAAAACATTAAAATTTAATGATATTGGTGGCTGCAATATTATTTGTGAAATAAAATTGCCTTATTAGGATATTTAGCCTTCTTAGATCTTTAGAGAATCATTAAACAAAGTAATTCCCTATTACCTCAGTGAAAAGGAATTAATGAAAAAGCAAAGTTATCAGAAAGGTCTAAAAGCAAATGATTATGAGTTAATAATGTTTCAGGAATTAAAATGTACAACCCTGCTAACAATCAGAAGAAATAGCTATGCAGGATCAAGCTATCATGCAGAGCCTCCCGCAATGATTTATTCATTAAAGATGAGGAAAATTATTTTCCATTACTCCAAAGACTAACCTCACAGTGAAAAATAAATTGGCATTTATATGACTTCATCTCTAGCAAGCAACAGGAAAGATATCTGTGACTTGCAAACAAAAGATTTATTTTTATTAAAAATAATAGAAAAGAAGAAGAGTAGTTCAATTTACTTCCTGGAATGCCCTTTTCTAACATTTTCATACAATTATCCAGCTGTGTGATAGCAAAATGATAATCTAATCATTTAGAATAATCTAAGATACTCTAATAGAAATCTTTGTAATTATTTTGTGTTTTGAATGGTCATTCTCAGCTGCATGCAAATTTTCCTTTCCTATTTGACTGAAAGGTCCGGGCAGATAAGTTTGAGTTTAAACCTTCATTTTTCTCAGTGTCTGGTACACTCAGATAACTGATGCAGCCGAAGGTAAAGGTATGTCCTTTTTTTCCTCCAGAAGCTCCCGGAAGTTCTTGGAAGAATCACTGCACAGTTTGATGTCTGGGGTCCCTTCACACCTGAATTATCCCATGATCTCACGATCCTTCAATACTGTAGAACACCTCAAACAACACTAAATACCGACCTTCTTGGCAACTATATTGAGCTCTCGAACTCCTCTGACTATTGCTGGAGATTATACACCCAGATCACGTGTAGACATTTACGTATTGACAGCTGAATTTGGGTTCTAATCAGGAGATGGTGAATGCCACTTCTCACATGAAGGTTTTGTACATGTAAAGAACGGCAGGATTCATGGGACAATATGTAGTTTTTCCACCTACTTCACAGTGTGTTTATGCATGTGAACTTGTGTGTGTGAGTGTGACAAGGAGTATGCAGAGATACTAGAAAATGCTCTGACTGTTTGTCTTTTGAAAAAAGATGTTCTTTAATAGTCTTCTGTGCAATTATTTTTCTGCTATTTGAGTTTCAGAGTAGATTAGAACATGATAGTAATTTTTTTATTTAAAAATCAGAGGATGAGTAAACCGCTTTTGTTAAAACAACATCAAGGGGTGCTTTGTAGTAAGGATTTAAGACTCTCAAGTTCTGAATCTCGTTGAAGAGAAGATGTAAAAATGCTGAATATTATTATTCCAATGTAATTTGCTCTAATTATTAAGGAAAGTGGGAAAAATCTCTCCTTCTAAAGAGATTTCCTCCAGAGAAGCCGTGATTGTTCTTCATATCAAGTTTTTAATTTGGAAAATCAGGAAGAGAGGTGATTTTAGAAGCTTTCATTTTGAATCAGTTCTCTAGTACGTACTGAAAAGAATGAGAGTGCTTTTCAAGCACTTCGTCTGACTCATAAACCCAAGAGCTCTAAATGACAGTGCTGATGTTGAACTCTCAATAGTTCTACCCTTCCAGAGCTCAACTGCAACTTAAGGCAAATTTGGAAATTACACAGTCTGTGTAGCCAAATCTTTCTTTTCCTTTGATTGATCAACTCCGTGACTGGGTTACTGAGTTGCAACAAATAAATAGTATAAATTTCTGTGGGTAAAATTCTGCCATCTCTGAGGGATACAAGCAAAGCATGAGAAGAGGAATATACTTTAGAAGCTGTATCCTGTACGGCAGCCGATATTTTTCCCTGTTGTACAAATAAAAACGAAAGGTGCATAAGTTCTCTCTTCTATCAACCTGAGCTTGTTATCCAGGGTTTCACTGAGATGTCTAAATGCAAGCATGGAGTATCATTTGACATGCCCTCATGTATCCTTTTTGTTTCTAGATGCCACTCCAGAAAAGCAAAACATTCCTGTAGTTTCTGTGTCATATGTCAGTCCCACACATATGTCTTGGATCCTCCAGTGTACCTACCATGTCTCTAGACATGCCTGTGCAGGCAACTGAATTGAACATTTAATCTCCACTTATAGTCACAAGAACATAGTAAATAACTCCAGGGTGCAGTTCCTGACCTTGTGTGGGCATTTAAACTCTACTGATGCATTACAGACATACCAGTTCCTCTCATCGTTATAATGGGAGTTTTCATTTCCCATGTTTAGACTTCCCATGTTCCCATATGCACTAAGTTTTTCCATCCCCCATGTCCCGACTGCCATTACAATTGCACTTTGAATCCATTTGGGCATGGGATCTGGACATATAACACATCTTCTCTTGAAGGATCTTGAGGCACCCGCACTAGAAGAAAGATTCTGTGTTTTCTGAAGGTTCTGATGTTGCTGACCATAGGGAGAATACTGAGACCCTGACATTGAATGAACCTGCTATAAAGCACAGACATTTGCCTGTATATCTGTGGTACCTACAGGAATCAAACCCAAATCTTTTCAATTCTGTGCCTTTATCATATATTCACATAAATAAAGTTTGTTTTCCATTTTGACCTTATCAAGGTCAAAATTTTTCTCTCCTTCATTACCAGCTGTTTCTAAATTAATTCAACATTCCTTTGGAACTAAATACATTAAAGAGTTTTATTGATTATTTTCTTAACAAAGAACATTTCAATGGTAGAATATCACATCAGATATTCTTAAGTCTGAGTAGGAAGTGAAAAAAAAGTTAGTAATGAAGAACATGCTCTTTATTATCAAGACAGTAGAGTATCATCTTAAGTAGATTAATTTTAATCTTTAAATTCTGTGAACTACAAGACAGCTCATTTAGAATTTGATATGGATGAAATTATGAGAGGTTGTGAAAGAAACAACCAATAATTTTAATTTTAATGTTCACTGGTGAAACTAAAACTGACACAAAGTAATTTAGTTTAATCAAAACCAAATATTATTTTGATCCATGATGGTGTTACATTTATAGACTTTTAAAAAATCAGCAATGGATGAATGTTTAAAAATATCTTTTTGAATTAAAAATACAATTTTGAAAATGTCAGAATAAACTATTTAGACTTCTGCGCTTTTTTTCTGCCTTTTTTCAATATAAACAACTCAAAAAAGTGAGAAACTTTAAACCAGCACTTCCCAAACACTGACACACAAACCTTTTGACAGAAAGGATCACTGAGTTTAACTTTGATCACCTGTAAGTCTCAGAAAAAATAGCAGACCGTGATCTCAGTTTCTTGAGTTTATCACTCACTTTTATAGTTGCTCACTTTCTAGAAGATCTTCATTTTAGTAGTCCAGACCATGGGGAGGTCTGTATAAGTGAAAAGTACGGATACTTCTGCAATGCAGTATTGTATGGGTCCTTTACATTCGTCTGGCATCGCTGGGTTAGAACCAGAGTGTCCACACCCTGGGCTGATATGGGTTTTACGGTTTACTCCATGATGTTGTTTTTACAGCAGAGCTGTGACTTCTACCTACATAAAAGCTTCTCAGGCACATTAATAGTGTTTTCCTCTGAGGCTAACTGGCTTTAATAGGTGTGTAAGCTGTCATATAACTACATAGATTTATGCACTGTGGATGAAAAATAACTTACTAATGCATATCACTCTCTTTCATGCTCTGGACAAGAGAGATCAAGAATCACTGTGTTGCTTAACCTAGAACAATGCAAAGGACTGGGGGATATTTCCCCTTGAATTTCTGGCGGGAACACGTACTAGCTGCAGCTTCAGGACTGGCACCGCAATAACAAAGCGAAGCCATAGCGATGCAGCTGATCAGTTCAGCACAGACGTTCAGATATGATTCACCGTAATTAATTCTTCACCAAAGGCCTGCTCTAAGTGGTATCACCCTGGAGTTCATTTGAGAGATTTTGGGAGCTTCTGCCTTGCATCTAGTCTAAGAATGTTGTGGAAGATGGTTGCTTGGCAAGAAAATTAATGGAAATGTCAATTAAACTCCATTTATATATGTATACCAACAAGAGAACACCAAACCACCTTGGTCTTAACATTAAAGCTAATCCAGCAGGACAAAAAGATGGTGGAAAGTACATGATAGATGCAAAGCAGAATGTCTACGGCTGATAGCTACAGCTATGATGGCTGAACACAGAGCAGTCAGTTCCTTACACAGTTTCATATGTTTTGGGAATTATTGCCCACCAGGATACTGAGATTGAGGAAATCTTTGGTTAAATCTTGATCAGCTTCAATATCCACCAAATGCTATTCCAAGATCCGCATATTGAATATGACACATGCATTTTTAATGAAAAAAAAAAAAAACAACCCTCACCGCAATTAACTTTTGTGCTGTTAATTGCTGCTTTCAAAAAATGCACAAAAATTTTCCTTTTTGCCAAGCACAGAGGAGATAGCAACCTTCACAAGCCACTGTGCAACAAACCAAGGAAGGAATTGGCAGCAAAAAGAAGAGCTCTGTAGGTACCCTTAGAAGAACTGTGATGTTTCTAGGGTGTAATTTTCTTATAGAGGTTGTTATGATTGTTATTATAGAAAAACATGTATTGCACACGTACATATCTTTTTATTGTGCTAATGTGCGTGGTAAATGCTATAGTCAGTAGTTACCTACCATAATAATAGTAATTACTATGCAGCTTTGATACTGCGGAGATAGCCAAGAATATTTGTCAACATCAAGGCTGTCCTGCTCTTCTCACTGTAAACAGAGCAGTGTGTTCCTGTCCAAACACTGCAGAAAAAGACAACCTTTGTCCAACTGTGCTCCCATGGGATTCAGTGATTTAGGTCAGATCCCAAACAAACACGATGCACAAAAATGAGAGAATGCTGATGAATCCTAAAGCCTTTACAGACTGGAGTTACAATGAGCTATCAGTCTAAAAGCTAGAGATGAAGAAGACAAATTTTATTATTTAGTTAGTATTAAAATGCATTTTTAGTGTACTATATATAAGCCTGTGGGAATACATATATACAGAAATATATGAATCCACATGTGTGTGCACCCACACCCACAGACAAGCAAAAATGCATGCATATATAGGCACAGATAAAAAACTTCCCGCATTACTGCAAACTTCGTCAAGAAAGAAAACTACTCTTTTATTTCTACCCCAAGTGTTAGCATATTCATATATGAGATGGCAGTGCTAATTGATGACAGAACAAGAGGGAATGGCTTCAAGCTCCAACAGAGTAGGTTTAGACTGAACATTAGGAAAGAATTTTTCACAGAAAGACTGGTCGGGCATTGGAATAGACTGCCCAGGGAGGTGGTTGAGTCACCATCCCTGGATGTGTTTAAGAGATGTTTAGATGTGGTGTTGGGGGATATGGTGTAGGGGAGAACTTTGTAGAGTAGGGTAGATGGTTGGACTCGATGATCCCAAGGGTCTCTTTCAACCTAGAAGATTCTATGATTCTATGATTCTAATTCTGTAGGTAAATATGAGTTTGCTGGCTACACTGTACCTTCAAAAGATCAGCATCCTGACAGCAGAGCCAGTAAAGAGCCTTGATGCTAATCTTTGTTTCTATAGACAGTTGCTAAGTATAAGCACGCTCTACCAGCTGTGCAACTCTAATCTAAAGCTATTGCCACACGGAAATAAGAAGCAGACTAGAAAGACTTTGAAAGCAAACCTAGACTTCACAGGATATGTCAATGATTGGTGATATTTTGTTGGTCTGTTGTTATTTGAATGAGTAGATAGCACATGATATTTTGAAAAAACAAAGGAAGAATATTTAAAAATGCATAGGAGCAGTTGAAATAGGAGTATTCGGGCATTTTACATGGTAAAAGATATGAGATAAGCAAATCATATTTTGTCAGCAAATAGAACGTCAAGACTATCAGTAGAGCAGAAGGAAGAGTTCAGTATAATTCTGCCTTCAAAGACTAAATAATGCTACCGCATGGGCTGGCTCAGGTAGAAGTATTCCAGGATGACTTCTGTGAGACTGAGCTACAATTTAAAATACATTGGTGAAGAACATTTAAAAAATTTTGGACAAGTATTAATACTTTTCTAGGCTGCTGTTTTGTCTCACTGCCAGCATCTGACCACACTCAGCAGCTTCGTGTTCCCATGGCAAAAGCTGCGGTGTTGTAGTACGTGTGTTACAGGAAGGATCCCTTAACAACTGGGTGACCACACTTATGTCGTACTGACTTTAAATTCTGTATCTGACCTAGTATAAAATAACTGTAACTAAACATAAGTAGAATATTAATCAATCTTTCATAGCTTTATTAAAGACATGTTAGGCTGTCTTAAGCTCTTTGGAAAAATTTTGAAGCCATTTGAAGGAAGAAAAAGTATATTTCCTTTCCTTCTCCTGTCGCATATTGGTCCAGTTATGCAGATTGGACCTTTTCTCATTCAGGCATGACATCTGGATAGACTAGAGAGATGGGCAATCACCAATCGTATGAAATTTAACAAGAACAAGTGTTGGATTCTTCACCCTGGGGTGGGGCAATCCTGATTATACCTACAAACGGGGGGACAAGAGGCTGGAGAGCAGCGCCAAGGAAAGAGATCTGGGGGTTTGGGTTGATGGCAAGTTGAATATGAGCTAACAGAGTGCCCTGACAGCCAAAAGGGCCAACCGTGTCCTGTGGTGCATCAAGCACAGCATCACTAGCCAGTCACGGGATGTGATTTGCTACACTGAGCACTACACTGCGCTGGTGCGGCCCCACCTTGAGCACTGTGTGCAGTTTTGGGTGCTTGGATATAAGAAGGACATCAAACAATTAGAGTGTGCCCAGAGGAGGGTGACTGAGATGGTGAAAGGCCTCGAGGGCAAGATTTACAAAGAGTGACTGATGTCACTTGGTTCGTTCAGCTTGGAGAAGAGAAGGCTGAGGGGTGCCCTCATCGCAGTCCACAACTTTCTTAAGGGGAGCGGAGGTGAGCAGCGATAGGACGTAAGGAAACAATGAATCTCCATCAGGGGAAGTTCAGCTTGGACATAGGGAAAAGGTTCTTCACAGAGAGAGTGGCTGGTCACTGGAACAGGCTCCGCAGGGAAGTGGCCACTGCACCAAGCCTGCGTTCAAGGAGCATCTGGCCAATGCTTTTGGTCATATGGTTTAGTTTTAAGTAGTCCTCCAAGGAACAGGGAGTTGGACTCAATGATCCTTATGGGTGCCTTCCAACTTGAGATATTCTACGATTCTAAATCAGATGCTACAATCGCTATGTTCTTCTTGGGGGGGTTTCACTAATATGCTGCTGAGGTTCGTTCTTGCTTGTGCACCCAGCGTGGTTGTGCTCAGCATCTTCTGGGGAGGAAGGCAAAGTTTCTTTCAACTTTAGTGGTAAAAGGCCTTTGGGGCACTGAGACAGATTCAGCTTCAGAACTGATTGGGCTGTTTGGATACTTGGCTCCCTAAATATTCACAAGATAAACGTGTGCGTGCATGCTAAGTTCCCCATAGAACATGATCTTGGTCTCAGAGATCATGTTTCACATTTTCTTCCTTACTATTTATGTTCTGCTCTGAAAGTAAATGAATACTAAATTGAATCAGCAATTCAGGCTTGCTACATTTCATTGATCTATGACAGATCAGAGCTTGATGCTGAGCTAATGTGGCCCGAGGCATCAACCTTTACCACTAATATGGTTTTAAAATTCTCTACTCAAGTCTATTTATTATGAATGTAATCTGTTTTAGGAAAGCACCTAAATCTCTGCTAATGATTCATTCAGATGCATGCAGTGTCCTCATTTAAAATGCCCAGGTCAACCCAGCTTTCTCTGATTATTTTAATAGTGCACATTGTTCTATCTTAACTGGTTTGCTTCCAGTCTCACTCTGTTTCAGATATTTTTTGCCTGACTCCCACTGATGATAGACTGGGCTGATTTATTTCCTTATGCAACACTCTTTGTATTCTATAGTTATTTTTTTGCCACAGTAACACTTTATTTTCTCCTGCTCCCAGCAACTCAGTCTCTCAGACACGAGTAAAAATTAGGAAAGTTTTCTGAAATTTCTTATGATATGGCTAGTCAAAATTTTATGTGGGATTCTAGATCTCAAAAGACGCTCCTTTCTTAACTCAAAAGGAATTAGCTCTGGTCCTTCGTGCTCCTCTAATGA
This sequence comes from Vanellus vanellus, assembly GCF_965231255.1. Classification (NCBI taxonomy): domain Eukaryota; kingdom Metazoa; phylum Chordata; class Aves; order Charadriiformes; family Charadriidae; genus Vanellus; species Vanellus vanellus. Next base: position 9,006,949 of record NC_138905.1, read on the forward strand.
CTGTCATCCATCAATACTAATAGGGAAGAGAGTGGACTCAGCCTCCTGACGTCAGCAGATGAAGTTCAAAAACATTTATATTTGTCATCTGGTTTGTCACCTTTGATAAGTCCCTTTCTTCACTCCTTCTACTTTGCTTATTTGATCTGCTGCATCCCTTTCAATTTCTCCTTACCTTATTCACATGTGCTTATTGCTTCTGAGAACAAAGCAGGGGAATGGATGTTTCTGGCTATTTATTAAACTGAAAAATAAAACTCTGCATTCAACTGGAATAATAACATTTTGGTTCTTCATCTTAACAAAAAAAAAAATCATAATATCCCTAAGATAGTTTTGGTCTTATCACTACTTGTCAATCAATTACACATGATATCTCTTAAGTTGGGGTTATCTTTTTTTTTTTTTTAATTTATTTTCCCCTAAAAATTAGGTAATTTTTTGTATCAAAACCTAGAACTTTGGAAACAACATTTCCTTTTAAAATTTCTATATAATATATTTCAATGTTTTTTAAAGAAACTCTTTGTTGAATGATATTGGCCACACTTGGGCTGAATCTGCTTCTCAGTAGAACTTGAATTCATGAATCTGTGAATTTTTCAGTGAATTTACTGTCCACAGAAAATTTGTGGCCAATTCTACATACAGACAATGAGTAACTATATACTGTTACTCCATTATTGTTGTATGCTTTGGATTAGATTTCATATTTTCTTGTTGGAATAATTTTGAAATATATTCTGATTTCTGTAAATACACGGTGTTTCTGGTGTACATTATATGCAATCAACTTTGAAATTCAAGGGCTTTGGGTGTAATAGGGACATCCAAATTAATTCCATGTTAATTTTATCGATGTATCTCATGGAAATATCATAATTTCTTATTCAAAGCTTACAAAATCATAGAATCATAGAATAAAAGAATGGTTTAGGTTGGAAAGGAGCTTGAAAATTGAGTTCCAACCCCCCTGCCATAGACAGGGACACCTCCCACCAGACCAGGTTGCCCAAGGCCACATCCAGCCTGGCCTTGAACACCTGCAGGGATGGGGCATCAACAACCTCTCTGGGCAACCTGTGCCAGTGCCTCACCACCCTCAAAGTGAAAAACTTCTTCCTAATGTTCAATCTGAACCTGCCCTCTTTCACTTTAAAGCCATTCCCCCTCGTCCTATCACTACATGCCCTGGTAAAAAGTCCTTCTCCAGCTCTCCTGTAGGCCCCCTTTAGGGACTGGAAGTCTGCAATAAGATCTCTCCGGAGCCTTCTCTACTCCAGGCTGAAAATAAAAATAAAATAAAAATAAATAAGTACAAAAGTAAAATAATAATAAAAAAAAAGTACATAAGCATGCAAACTTTCTGACATCTTGAATAGAGGAAATTCTTCCAGCCTGCTTGCTGTCTTGAGGGTTTGTTTCATGACAGATTTCAGGCTTAGCTCAAATTTGTCCTTGAACATAAACTTTATTCACCATTTGGATGTACACCTAGGTTTTATTTATCTAAGAAATGGTTCTGGTAGGGTAGTTCATTGTTTCAGAGGAGTTAAAAAAGCACCTGAAAAGTCACGTGCATCGCAGTTGTGCATTTCTTCTGGTTGTCAAGGAAACCGCCCTAGGATTCCAGGCAACAGACTTCATCCCAATCGGTAATGGAAACACCACAGGTATTAGCCAGTCAGTCACCTCCCACTGGGTGCTATTTTCAGAACAAGTCAATAGATCAGATTTTCCTCTTTAAGCAGCTCTGAAGCAATGTGAGAGTTTGTCATATGCCTTTGTCTCTGTGGGGCTCAGCTCTCCAGGCTGCACACAGGGGCAGTTTCTCCAGGCAGCAACTCATAGTATAGGTGATGCTGGTAGGAGTGCTTGCTGTTAAACATTGCTCTTGAGGTAAAGAAAAACCTTCAAAGCTCTGTATTAAAGCTTTCTCTAACTTTCTTAAGGTCTGGAGCGAGGACTAAACATTATTGGGAGAAGAGGGTAGCCTTTGTTTCAGATGGATGTTGTTTCTCTTCATGTCCAAATGCTGCAAAAATGTGTTCGCATTTACAGCCTTAAAGAAAATAATCATGGTTTGCATAGTTGTAGTGGGTACCTATATTTAGTCATTAAATGTCTTGAGGATGTTGACTGAGACCTCCAGTCCTGGGAAGGGACAGAACACTATGGTTGCAGTTCTGGGCTCTTCTGCGAGTGCTACATGCGGGCACCCAGACTGAGAGCCAGGGGATGCCCCTGTTACCAGCCTGTTTCCAAAATGAATTGGTCCAGGGAGCATCCAAAGGAGTAGATATTGCTTTATTTTCATGAACAGAAAAGTAAAGCCATATTTGTGATTGGGGGTGTTCATAGGAAATGGAGAGGTTGGTGCTGGTCTCTTCTCACAGGTAATTAATGACGGAACAAGAGGGAATGGCTTCAAGCTCCAACAGGGTAGGTTTAGACTGAACATTAGGAAAGAATTTTTCACAGAAAGACTGGTCGGGCATTGGAATAGACTGCCCAGGGAGGTGGTTGAGTCACCATCCCTGGATGTGTTTAAGAGACGTTTAGATGTGGTGTTGGGGGATGTGGTGTAGGGGAGAACTTTGTAGAGTAGGGTAGATGGTTGGACTCGATGATCCCAAGGGTCTCTTCCAACCTAGACAATTCTATGATTCTATGATTCTCAATGACAGAGCAAGCTGGAAGAGAGTTAGGGACAAGATGATGGGAAAGACAGATGGGAGGAGGAGAAGGAAAACTGTGGTACGTACCTGAAATGGCTGCACAAAACAGGGGTTGGAACCCTGTGGGGTGGGGAAGAAAGACAGATAAGAAATGTAATACTGGGGAGAAACAGTTGCGGAAGAATGAAAAATCAAGAACAGAGAATTTACAGTAAAGAATGGGTGGACCAGAACTGAAGTAAGGGGAAGGGACTAGAGAGGGGGGGCAACAGGAATACAAAGAGAAAGCGAAACATGTCTGGGATGGGAATATTAGAATTGAGAGTCCAGTGGTCTGGTATTAGGAATAGCTGGATGAAGAAAAAGCTGAACAGTGGTGATCCATGAAAACAAAAGTGTCAAATAATGATCAAGCTAAGAGTGTGGAAACTGAGAATGGATCCTTTGGGAGGAAAATCAGGACCTCATGTGAGGAAGAAAGAAACAAAAGGAAGGTGAGCTAGTTTGGGAAAATTGAGATAAGGTGTGAGATAACAAGACTAGACAAAATGCATAGAAATACCTGAGCCATCTGAATAACTGATAGAAATGTAGATGAAATTAATGTTTTTCCAGCTAACCTTAACATGTAGGTGTCTATATCTGAACTCATTGCTTAATCTCCCCTTATAACAATGGAGAGTTAGTCAGTACAGTCATTTGCTTGACCAGCTCCAGGTACCCACGTTAGGGTGAGATTATTGACCTTCTAACTCCAGTGACTGTGCCGATTACCATTAACATTGTCTATTAAGGGGTCCTAGGAGACTTGTGTAGGTGTAGACACAAGCAGAGGTAGGCACAGGAGTTCTCTCACAAGAACTAGTCCAAGGCGAAATGTTTTCCTCTGGGAAACTATGGGAGAGTGTCCTGGGTCTCCAAAGCCCAAAGCCCACTGGAAAGGATATTTTGAGGTTAGCAGATCTCCTCCAAGGAGAACCAAGAGTAAAGCTGAGTTTTGCCGTAAAGTTTCTGGAAACGATTTAAATATCTTCATTTTTTTCCTCTCACTGATGAGTGGTTTCTCTTGCAGATAATTATTCAGGGAAAATCTCTCACAGTCTATGGCGGAGCATGTTCATGGTAGACTGGAAAAACTTGTGGTATGGATTTGAATAGTACAACTACTTGTGCAGTAACTGGCATGATTAATTTAATCACAAGCCAAAACAATGAGATTCTGAAAAGCCAGTATAACCTCATGCTGATTTCAATGGGAATATAGCTTGGTGCCTATGTGCATTGACTTTGGACTTAGATGTTTACACAAGACTAATCAATGTGAAGCCAGGCAGAAAAGGGAAGAATGCAAATGATAGAATAAAGCTGGGACATCTGGTGAACTGCTGTGATTAAATGACAAGAGTCTGAGGAAAGAAAACGGAAACTCTGACATGGCTAACAGCAATACCAAGGATAAGCAGGTTAGCAACTGGGAATTTAGAAATAACTACGATATTGGTATTGTGAGCTTTTTCCTGTGGGATGAAGGGTTGAAAACGCACCACTTCAGTATCAATTTGCAGTTTAAAATACTCATGTGCTACGCAAGGAAGGACCTATCTATATATTTGATTGCTTGAAAATCTTAGTTCTCTAATTCACTCCCCAAAAGCCTTTCTCTAGGGAGAAGGAGTTCAAACAAAGGTCTGCTTAGGCTGTAGTGCTAGTCAGCTTTCCTCCTCCCTGGGGTCTATGCTAGCAAGGAGGAACCCAGTCTGAGAGTTGGGAGAATCATCTCTCAACTTCTTGCAGTGCTGCCCTCCTGGGAAACCTGGGCAGGAGGCACGTGCTCCCAAGCCCAGGTTCGTGGGAGATCTCAGGGAGGCTACTGCGAGTCCCAAGGTTTCTTTGTGACTCCAAAGGAATCCATTCCTAAACAAACCTTCTTCCCTCCCTCAGCAGCCTAGGAGAAGCTCTCCGTAGATACATCTAGCTTAGCATCCAGTGATGATACTCACATCATGCGTTCTTTGGTCCTCCTACTGTACATTTTACTTTGCATGCTGGAAAAGCAGAAAAGTATGGTAGTGGTGAAGTACTTAGATCAAAGGTGATTATAGAAGGAAACAGAGTTAATGAGGGAACTGTGATTAATCGGTCTATGACTTGCAAATCACTGCAAGCGGCTCCACAACCTAGTCAGTTCAATGTTTGGAGAAAATCAATTCCTGGAAGGAAAAATGAGGCAAATAATCGTGTTCACCTGAAAGATAGTCATCAAAAGATTAACAACCATCAACTGAATAAGAATAAACAATACCAAATCAAACCTAATTCCCTCGATTAGAGAGTAATAGGACATGTGGAAAATGTCCTACATCCCCTGCCTCAACTTCAGGAGTATCCACCTTGATAGTCTTCCACAGTAATTCATAAAAATAGAGGAAGTAAAAATGGAAAAGAGCAATTTAGTATGCAGTAGACGAAAACCTGTTTGGAAAATTATACTTTTTAATGGTTCAATGTTGAAACTGAAGGATGAATTTAATGGTGTTCCTGAAGGACCTGTATTGAGTTTGTTGCTTTTCAGTATTGTCATTAATGAGCTGTTATAAGCTTTATAATTTTGCAGGTGGTACTGAGTGGAGACAGCCTGAAGAACTGGAGGGCAGGAATGCAAATGTTCCTGTGACAGTGAAAGTGGGGATTGAAAAAAGTGCTGAATTCTACTTGGCTGGGATATAGATACCGTTCTCAGGCAAAACCAGTCAGCTGTCCTAATATAGGACAGTGAAGAAATTGTTGGGTTGCAGGTCTACAGAAAAAGACTAAGAAGTTTTTGTTGCTTGTGAGTGACCATGAAACCCAATGACAGGTTATGGCGGAAAAAACAGATTTCAGTCAAATCAGTACAAGCAGGAGTGAGCCACATAATATAATCCATCTCTCCATTCACAACTGGGGAGGTCCCTGCTGGAGAGCTGGGTCCAGCTTTCTTGAGCAGCCAGAAGTACACTGAACCAACAACCAAACTGGAACAAGGAAAATGTGGTTCCAACTCAACCTTAAGGTACCACAAGCATGTAGGACAAGGTGACAAGGGTGAAAGGGAAGAGAAAAAAATGAATTATGCAAAGACCACTGCAGCATGGGGCAGAAGAACTAGACATTCTTACTGTTGAAATTTGATAGAATCATCACACAAAAACCTAGTGGCCCTCTCTGATTGAAAAGTTAAAATTAGGTGGGAGTTTCGATTTAAGGATAGAATTGTCATAAGAAGAGAGGAAGATGCTCCTTTCTATTAAAATCAGTGTTCCTTGTTTCGCAGTTCTTAGAAATTCAATGCTACATGATCTTGAATGCTGGTGGATCTGTTTTCTAACAAAACCTAGGAGGAGAAATGTTTCAGAGACACTGCAAGAAAGTAACTAAACTGCATGAAACTTCACTTTGGGAGAGACACAGAGGATCCTTCATACGTACCGCTGAAGGAAAATATCATTGAAGACTTAATTTTCTATCACAAAATAGGCATTACTGACACAGATCAAAAATCTGTTCCATTGAATACAGATGAATCGGCTCCCTGGTTGTCACTTAGTAGTTACATGTGAAGCAGTGAGCATGACATGGTTGTGTATGTTAGGTCAACTTTAATGTTTAACCTTGGTGTTTCAATAGGCTAATTAAAAAAAAAAAAAAAAACACAAAATTAAAAAATACTGAGTGAAGTAATAATTGATAGTGCCAAGAACGAAAAAAATACAGTTAACATAGTGAAGGAAAACAAGACAAGTTTAGAAAGCAGTAAAAGAATGAAAGCAATTTTCAGTACTCAAGTAAGAGTCCCTTCTGGTCAAAAAAGGAAGAGAACAACAGTTGAGCAACTGCTGTTATTAACAGCATTAGGGAAAAGTGTTAGAAAATCATGAATAGAGAAATCAGTCCTGCCTTAATGCAACTGAAGACAAACTTTTCTATAAATCACTGTCTATTCACCTGTAATTTTGAGAATTTCATATGTACAATATTCTTTTATAAACCAAAGAGAAGAATTTTCACACTTTTTTAGTTACCCCTCCATCAACTGGTTGTTGGCATTTGAAAACTTGAATAACCTCACAGGTTGCCTATTTTCCCCTGCAGATCTATGTGTTCAGACTCTCATTTTATAGCCCCCTCATTATTATTCCCTCCATCCATATCTTCCTGCATGTCTCTCGAGAGAGAGGAGAAAGTTATGGGAATTTTTCTCAAACAGTGGGTTTCACACTAAGAGACGGAGATTTGCTCTTTTAAAAGCTAAACAGAATTTCATGGTTATTAACATGCTGTTTTTCTCAATGCAACTTCCCTGTGTACTTATTCTAGGCAGGGCTGCAGGCATCAGCTTTTACTAAGCTTATTCAAAACTTTCCATTGTAGGACTCGTTTGCTTATAGATTTGAAAAAGCTTTGATTATTTCAACCCAAATTTGTCATGTGCAATTTAAAGCTGTGATTTTATTTTATTTTTTTTTATACTTGAAACACTGTGTCAAATATTACACAAACATATGAAGAAATACGGGCAAAAGAATAGCAGACAGAAAACAATTTCATGTGTATGACTTTCAGCTGTGTGGTCTGAATTTTTTTTAGGGTAAGGGGATCTTTTTGAATCACTTAAAAACCAGGAAAATTGGCTTGACCCTCTTACTCAAGGAAGGGAGGAATGGCACAGAGGGTCCTAAGTGTCATGAGGCTTGGTGACCTTTGAGAAGCTGGAGGAGAACAGTCTTGGGTTACTCTCGTTCAAAAGAGGTTAGGGTTCCTGAGACAACTCCAGGTGACCCTCTCAGCTATACCACTGGAGGCATTTGATGGGCTCTAAAAGTAACTTCACATGTGTTTCTCTGACACAGAGCTTCAAGACCCTGGGCAAAGCATTTTAATTGAATTTTACATAATTCACTAATAAAAGAATTGATGAGAAGAAGAAAGAACAGGGAACAAAAAAAGAATATAGAGAGGGAAGAAGACATATTTTATGTCACATGTTATAAATCTCAATATAATGTTCAGAAGTTTATAGATATTTGTGTCTTTAGTTACAGCTGAACACTGATTAATAGAAAAGCTGAAAACTCATTGAATTCTTGGCAATTTAGAACTAAACTCATTGAAAAAGAACAGGCTAGGTTCAGTCAAAATGATCACAAGGATAAAACAGAGCATAGCAGTATATTTACCCAGGTTAATGCAACTTAACTGCTGCAATAATGCCAAATAAGCCAAGCGGCATAAAGGCACGTAGGAACTTCCATAAGTGACAAGTGGTGTTCCTCAGGGGTCAGGACCAGGACTGACGCTGTTTAACATCTTTGTTGGTGACATGGATGTTAGGATGCAGTGCACCCTCGGCAAGTTTGCCGACGACACCAAGCTGTGTGGTGCGGTCGACACGCTGTAGAGGAGGGATGCCATCCAGAGGGACCTGGACAGGGTGGAGAGGTGGGCCCATGCCAACCTCATGAAGTTCAACAAAGCCAAGTACAAAGTCGTGGGCTGGGGCAATCCCATGCACAAATACAGGCTGGGCAGAGAATGGATCAAGAGCAGCCCTGAGGAGAAGGACCTGTGGGTGCTGATTGATGAGAAGCTCAACATAAGCCGGCAATGTGCAGTCACAGCCCAGAAAGCCAACCCCATCCCGGGCTGCATCCCCAGCAGCGTGGCCAGCAGGGCAAGCAAGGTAATTCATTCTCTCTACTCTGCTCTGGTGAGACCCCACCTGGAGTACTGTGTCCAGCTCTGGGGCCCTCAACATAAGAAAGACATGGACCTGTTGGAGTGGGTCCAGAGGAGGCCACAAAGATGATCTAAGGGCTGGAGCACCTCTGCTGTGAGGACAGGCTGAGCGAGCTGGGGTTGTTCATCCTGGGGAAGAGAATACTCTGTGGAGACCTTATAGCCCCTTCCAGTAGCTAAAGGTACAGGAGAGCTGGAGAGGGACTTTTTACAAGGGCATGTAGTGATAGGACAAGGGGTAATGGTTTTAAACTGGAAGAGGTAGATTTAGATTAGATAATGGAAAAAAAAAAAAATCACTATGAGGGTGGTGAGACACTGGAACAAATTGTGCAGGGAAGTTTTTAAGCCTGCATCCCTGGAGGTGTTCAAGGCCAGGCTGGATGGGACTTTGAGCAACCTGGTCTAGTGGAGGGTGTCCCTGCCTATGGCAGGGGGGTTGGAATGAGATGATCTTTAAGGTCCCTTCCAACCTAAACCATTCTATGATTCTATGATTCTATGATATTAAGTTAGAGAAATCTAAACTAATCTGATGTGCCCAGCACAGACAGCATCAGTGATATGAATGTTTTTGTATGTTATGCAATCTGTCTGATAAAAGGATGAAGATTTTAACATTTATAGAAATACCTGATCTTTTAAAAATCCTTCCATAAGACTTGACTTCATTATACCTTGTGACAATGACTTGCACAGATTAATTACTTGACTAATAAACCACTTTATTCTCACTATAAAATTTGCCTTAAAACTGTATGACACATCCCACATTCCCCTCTCCTCTATCCATCATATTTTTATTTGCCTTTTATTGAAATGTGAATAGCCAAAAATTACACTGCTTTGTACAGATCACTTTTCCATGACTCTAATAGTCATAGCTGCCATTTTCTTATTTTCTTTTTTTTTGTTTGCTTTATTATTCTATTTCTGCCATATCCTCGGGGCACTTGTGTTTACTTTTCTAGAAGAGTAAAAATGGAAACAAACAAGATCCTTAAAAACTCCAGTGAAACTTAGTGAATCATTGCATCTGTAAAGGTCTTCTTCCAACTACAGTTTGAGCAGCTAAAATGTTGCTTGTAGTTTTATTTTTTGTCTCTTGAGTACTTAAAGTTGACTTGCCTTTGCTTGCAGTTTGCACACTGATATAACAATACCTTTATTTTCAGATTTGACTTTTTACAGTTTTCAGTGAAGATATTACTTTTTTATCTCCTCCTCTTCCAAGAGGTTGAATAATTAAGACCTGTGTCACATCTCAACAAGAATAGCCAAAGATCACAGCCAAACTCAGTTCTCTATTCTTTAAATAACTGCCAGAGATAGTGATGGACATTTGTATTTAATAGAAAAGCAGTGATTAAAAATCTGCCTTCCTAATAAAGGCCATATCATCATCATCAGGTATAAGATCAGTTTACAGCTGATGGATCCCAATGCCAGCTGGATAGACTGTGTAGTAAATAAGGACTTCAGAGGCATTATCTTGCATTTTCCCTAGAGAAAAATAAGGGAGAAAGAGCAGAAACCTCCATTAATAATTAAAAACTGACTCTATGTCCAGTAGTGCAATCTTACCTCTCATGTATCACATGTCAAAACATTTTGTCCAATAATTTTGTAGGTTATAGTAGATAATTCAGAATTATTTGAAGAAACTATCTATATATTTTAATGCCAGCAATGGCATTGTACTTGACTAGATCAACATAAATGTTTAGTCTCAATTCTGATCTGATCAAAGAAATAAAGTACAGAGCAGTAGGAGTAATTTCCTTGAAGGTCTGATAGAAAAAATACAAAGATTTCTAATGTATATAAAAATCTTTCTAAATCCAGAGTATTAGGCAGGATCACTCAGAACTTTATTAGATGTTAAGGTAAAAAAGTAAGAAACTTTGCTGAACAAAGCAATACCACTCAAGTTTTCTAATTCTCCTTCATAGTTTACTGACATGAATATAAAGTCATTATTTTAATACTCCCTTTTCCAATTAGCCTTATTGTCCATGAAAAGTCTCATAAAGACATAGCACTTCATTAGTTTCAAGATGCATTGCTATAGAGAGTATAAAGGGGATGAGACCTGCCCCAAACTATTATAGTCTCCACATGAGTCAGATAGTCCTACAATTTCATTATGTTTTATATTAATGCCTTAACTAGTGAACTAGTTAAACATGCATCCTCTTTGTAACCTTCAATGTTTTCTGGATTAATAAATTCATTAGCGTCACCCACTTTCCTTGCTGTCTCCTCAGTGATTAACTGACGTTGAACAAAATCTTTAAGCACTTTTCCTCTTCAGTGCAAGTGGAAGACACTACGTCTGACACAAACTCTCAAGTACTGTCTGCACTAGGTAAGTTCGGTCAGGAACGGTGGCAATGCAGCATAGTAAGGCTAGGTAGTAAGTCAGCTCTACAATAGCAGGGCACAATTTTATCCCTGTTCCTGAGATGCTATACGAGTAAGCGACTGTAGCTGCATGTTACCGATGGAATAACAGAGGCCCAAACCCAGAAAGTAGGCTTTACCTCACTTAACTTTTGATACTGAAGAGCTAAATACCTAACTATGACTGAGTTATGCTTTAGAGTCAGTGGTAAGTAGCAGGCAGTTCAAGTGAGCAACTAATCTGAATCATCTCAGATGCTTATTTTGAAGCGCTATGGATTGCATTGGGTGCCTGGGCTATTAAGAGTCTTGCTGAAATGTATGCACCCAATGGCAGCTGCACTAATGTGTTGGAAACATATGCAAAGAGCTGGCAGATACAGCAGAGGAGCTGTGGTAGGTATGTCTATATAGTAGACATCTAAATTTAGGTATCTTCATCCGGGAGCTGAATCTCGCCCCTGTTACAGGAGCCACTCACAAAGGGACAACATAATGTCACTTAGCACAATTCTGTTTTACCTAATACCTACCTAAAAGTCAGGTATTTAGTCCAAAGTCAGTGGAAGAAGAGGGTACTACAGAGAGAGGTTTATCTCCTTTTCTGAAATAGGTGGCCAGGACAAGGGAGACTACTCACAGCCAAGGGGGTGATCCTCTCTTTCTCCATTACTTACAGCTGGAACTCGGGTCACACGGTGTTTGCAAGTACTTAGCTGCAAAAAGCATAAAGGAGAGGAATCTGAGCCAAGGCTGAAACCGCAGGAGCCTGGTAGAAGATGCACAATCCACACCAGTCCCACTTAACCCTCACTCACAACAGCCTTTGCATAAAACTGCGTCTGCTTAGACAGCCAGGAGCAGGTTAACAGCTAACGTAATCCCTCCAGTCTGTGTTATAACACTGCCTAGTTTTCTAGTGGCAAACCCCTGTTATTTTATCTGCTCCATACTCTAGAAAGGGATCTGAGTTTGCAGACTATGAATACGTCACGTACCATTGAATTTCAAACTCAGTCAAACTGTAATAGCATCTGTGAAACCTGTCAAATGATGGGGAGCCAATATTCAAAATTCACGCAAATGTAAATGTCCAGACATGATTTTTTCCCCATTTAGCTTAATAGCTAATGAGGCGCTTCCATTAGAAACCTAGATAAGATAGGATAATTCCAGCCTTAATGGAGGCTTCTTCAGATCTTGGAGGGGCTAATTTACTCTGTAGGGGTGCTTAGCTTTTCACCTAGACTGCTGCACAGAGGTTTCTAATTTAGGTACCTTAAATTAGGGTGGGATGAATCTAGGAGCGTTTGTTAAGATTGTCCATGATGTTTTAGTACAAAACTCAAAGAAAGAACAGCTATCACAAATAGAGGCAATGCTACCAGACTTCTCCTATTTACCAAGAACAGTGTAGGGCATTTCACTGACATGTTGCAGGTACTTCTCTGGATTAATTCAAGAGAAAATGAACTGTTCCAGCCAGTAGCTACAGAAGCTTGGCTCTTTATCTTAAGCTATAGCATTTTGCATTTCCTATTTAATATAGAGAGCTATGAACTTAACATTATTAATATTTCTTCACAAGGGGAAGAAGAAAGTAGAGCTCACTACAGAGTCCCATGTTTCTTTAATTTCACAGCTGAATTACCAGAGACTTACTTAAAGAGGGAAAGCTACAAGAAAATTCAGAGCTGCTAGAAACATGTATATGCACATATAAATATGTTCAACCCTTTGGGTGTTATTAGAGTGGAAGTAACATCTAGTATATGATAAAGCTCCGTGTAATGAAGAAAGGGGGTCATGCATTTTTAAATAGGAAATGGCAGAGGGTATTTCATCACTGCGGAACCATGTAGTTTTACCTAAGTTAGCTTTAAAATAGCTAACTTAGCTGGTGGTAGCTGAGAGCTCAGAACACGCTGGGAAAACCGTGAGCACTTACCTTTTCTCTTAAAGTGCGGTGGGAGGTGTTGCAGCCCACAGTGAACTCCCTGTGACTGACATCTGAGCCAGCGAAAGCTGCTAGATCTACTTATGACAGAAAAGGCAATGCGGGCATGTAGAGAATTTGCAGGTCAAGCAAAACTTTAGGTTCTTGAAGGCTTAAAACATTTGATCCTTTGACCACTAGTCTGAAGCAGTGATTACTTGCATTTTTTTTGACAGACAAATAGTGTTTTAACAGGTGGGACTGGAAATCTTAAGTATGAGAAAGCAAGTAGTGGGCAATGTTTGGCTGCCAGACAGCTCATCTAACACATTTGAAGACACAGTAATGGTAAAGACAACATTTAGCTTATTCAAAGTTTGGGAAACTATAACCAGGATTGACTGTAATGAAAGAAATTTGTTTAAAGCATTAAAGAATAGGTTGATTCCTATCTATGCTGTTTTCAAATTCACCACTAATCCAAGATGATTATCTTCTATGAGCTTCAAAGGATGTATTTGCCATGGCTCCTGGGGCTGCACATTTTTCGGAGGTAATTTTTCCATAAATGCAGTGCAGACTGGTGATGAGAATTACTGTTCAACTAGCACACGTGTGGGCTTACTTCAGTGTGAGAGTCAGGATAACATCCATACCCATGACACGGTGATGAGACAGGTGACAGGGGATCTGTCAAGGGCATTACACTAGTTATGGAAGCTAGGGAACACACGGGGCCCTACCAACCTCCCAAAGGCACGTGCCACGCTCTCCTTGTATGTTGGAGAAATCAGTAATTGTCTCTCAAGATTGATTTCTAGCTTGCCATATGCCTCATCACAACACTTGTGATTGCACCGCAATGAGTTGTGCTCCAAGAGTGTACTAGAAAGAGCCGGACTCCACCATGGTTCCTGCAGAAGGAAAAAGGGTATGTCTCCATGAGAGAGTTCTGCCAGGTCCTGAACCACTCAATTGATGCTCCTGAGCTGGTAAACTTTGTCCCAAAGTTGCCTGACCACATCACTGTGGCTCTGAGCCCAAGCCAGTACATCAGGCTTGCTTGTGGTTCCTACTGCACCCATCGGGCTTCTGTTGGCCTGGCCATGCTGCTTTTCTGTCTGCCCAGGGTAATGCTGTATGACATACACTTCTTTTGCTGTTTAATGTGTTCATATCTGATTATGTCCTGCTTCTGCCCCTCCTGCTTGCTCTTCTAGTATCGTTACTCCTTAACTAAAAGTAGATTACTAGAGTTGAAGGGTCTCATCCTGACAATAATGATTTTATTTTACTCAGGGAGTAGCTTGCTGTCTGTATCTGGGTCAGTATTAAGCTTAGCTTCCAGTGTTAATTTTCATGCTAAATATTCTTAATTTGTTCCTCCTTTATAAGCAGCTCCTTGATCCAGTAAATCTTCTTGTCCCTCCTACAGTGTCTCTAGTTCTGAATTGTCATGATTCAGTGAATCTGCAGAGAAACTATTTTAATTATCCTCCCTTCCTTTCTTTCTGTCTTTCGCTAGGATGTCCAAGCCTCCCACGGGGGGAACATTCCTATCCTCCTTCAGCTCCCTTGAGGCAATCAGAATTTTTTCATGTCAAGTTATCTTTTCGTCTCCCAAATCACACTGGATCAGCACTTCTCAGCGCTGCGAGGTTGATTTCTGCTGGGAGATTCCAGCTGCAGGGGAAGGAAGACACAAGCTCAGGGGAGACTGCCAGAGAAAAGGAATATGTAGGCTCATTTACATAAGACTTGGCAAAGCCAGAGAGGCCTGATCTGCTGCACTGCTCTCTGGACTTCAAGCGCCACAGATTTTAGCTTGATCCAGTGCAAGCAGAAAAACCACATTTGCAAAATTTGTAGCTGGTAGCTGCTTTTTTTTTTTTTTTTTTTTAATTCTGAACATCACCATACTTATGGGCCTAGTGGTGGGCACTGGGAGAGGGATGGAGAATCTCCAGATCCCACACATGTATTGGATCCAGCCCAGAAAACACAGCTGTCTTTGCTCAATTTCCAATAGTGCTGAAAACAGGTTTCAGGGCATCCCGAGACCTGGGAAGAAAACATCACCAACTTTGCAAACAATTAGGACTTTCCTTCATGCAATTGCTTAGACGGCAGCTCGAGTATTAGTGCAGTTAGTTGAAAAAAATGACAAAAGCCTGGATAAAGTGCTTCCCTCTCAGGCTCAGCACTGTCAGTCATCCATTCAGGCTTCAGAAGTTCCCCGGTGCTCTTTGTTCAGCAAGAGGCTTACTGGAACCACCACATACTGTGTCAAACTACCAGGAAATCCTTTATCAGTACATCCTTTTGAAACTGTCATTGAACTGTATGGACCTAAAGAGTGATAAGCATTAATAATACCGTGTTCTTTTTATCCATGCGTCTCTCCATTTAGTCTCAGTTGGCTTTATCTTGAACTCAGGATTTTCAGTTTGAGCCAGTCTGCTGCAATTCCCTCCCCCCCCCCTACCGGCCATCGCCCTTTAAAAACTGATTCTTAACCCATCTCATATGGATGCATATGGCAGAAAAATATTAAACCAGTTCTTATCTAAGTCAGAGGTCGATGTCTTTTGTTCATGAGTTGGGCTTCTTTTGGCAAGTGCATGAGCAACCTGTATACCATGGTCCATTTGCATAAGCCCCACAAGCAGCATAGCTAGTCAGAGTGTTCAGTTTTCTGTGTTTCAGTGTTGGGTTGGGGTTTTTTTGGGGGGGCTGGTGGTGGTGTGTAGCTTTAAATTCATATAACAGGGGCAGGTGAAAAGGATCTGATTGGTTTCTATACCCACAGGCAATTCTGACCTTAGCATCATCTGCCCTTAAGAACATGCATACAGCCACACCCAGCTGTCCAAGCAGAACAGGATCCAGAAGGAACTGCTGAACGCCTTAGTGTGAAACCCACTGCTCACTGGCCAGTCCAGTTTCACTTCCCAGTGGGTTTATCTTCTCTTTTGATAGGAAACCCAAGGAATTCAACCAGCATCCAAATAGGCACATGTGGAAACCATCCTGTAAAGAGAATTGAATCTGTGGACCAAAGGCTTGTCTTTAGAAGTGTGTTTGAGTGTGTTTCAGCTAAAAGTCTTTTTGGGTGTGTTTCAGCTATACATGGCCTGCCATCCATTCAGGTTGGCTTTCGGGCAGCTGCCAAGTGATGACACAGAAAGGAAGATGTAGTTCCTGTTCCTGGAGCTAATAATAGAAGATATATGGGCTAATCTGAAATATGAGTGTAGACTTAGCCAGAATATGCTACTCGAGTGAGAACACTCTGCCAAAGATCTTACAATTTTCAGTAAGGCTGTGCTTTTCAGCAAAAGAACACAAAGGTGTAAGTGCAACATCAGGCAACTAAATCCCAAATCTTCAGAACTTCTCATCTGTCTTCTATATACAGAAACAACTGAAATCTACAGACCCTAACAATGCCCTGAAATTCTGTGGATACTTTGACAGTCTGGAGCAGCTAACCACCTAAATAAATCCTGGCAGGTGTTGGACTACCTCTAACAGTCGTCCCACTTACCTTACCAAAAGTCTTTCTCCAAATACACATAATAGAGGCTCCTGCAGAAAATACAGGGGTTGCAAAGTAAAAAAGTAAATAATGCTGTTGGCATGACCGTGACTCTTGAGAATAGAATAGAATAGAATAGAATAGAATAGAATAGAATAGAATAGAATAGAATAGTTCCAGTTGGAAAGAACCTACAATGACCATCTAGTCCAACTACCTGACCACTTCAAGGCTGACCAAAAGTTAAAGCATATTTTTAAGGGCATTGTCCAAATGTTTCCTAAACATTGACAAACATGGGACATCGACGGCCTCTCTAGGAAGCTTGTTCCAGTGTTTGACCACCCTCTCAGTAAAGAAATGTTTCCTAATGTCAAGTCTAAATCTCCCCGACACAGCTTTGAACCTTTCCCATGTGTTCTGTCACTGGATACCAGGGAGAAGAGCTCAGCATATCCCTCTCCACTTCCCCTTCTCAAGAAGCTGTAGAGAGCAATTGGGTCACCCCTCAGCCTCCTTTTCTCCAAACTAGTGATTTTGGCGCTTCAGTGCTTCAAGTACTCATCTATCATAGCCCACCAACGCTCTTCTCGACCTGCCCGTGTCTGTCTCATTGGACTCAAACTCACATCTTCAAAAAGATTGAACTGAATCTGAGAGCAGTCTGGATGGACGATTGTTCTCTCAATCCTTTGTGCTAGAACAATGGTATCATTACAGTAATCATTTACAGGGTGAGTGAAAAAGCAGTAAACTGAGCCTAAAGCTGATGGGTTACAGTACTTGCAGGAGGAGACCTGGTGTCCAGTTCCTTGTCCATTAAACGTACTCCATGGATTACAGTAAAGAAATAAACAGTGGCATGGAATGAGTCAAAAATTGATTTTTTAATTTTTTTTTTAAGAGCTCTCGGCATAACTGACGGCATTGGGAACTCTGCAGTGATTTCACTGCTTGAATTTTCCTTTTAGGGATAGATTTTCCAGGAGGTGGAACTTAAAAACAGAAGGACCATCCCATGGGTCAGCTGAGGGCAACATATCTGACAGTACAGCCACATGGCCTCCTCCAGCATGTGCTGACACACTTATAGAGGCTGGCATGCCTAAAGGCTTCTTATAATTTATTCTGTCTTTCCTACAGTCCCTGAAGCACAAATAATCAGAAAGCTATGAGGCCTTGCTATGCTCCAGCTCTTTTGTTCCCTCTTACTATCTCCCCTAGGGTAAGCATAAGAGCAAAGCACAACTTCTATAGCTCACGGCAGCATAAAAATTCATTTATACAAGGCTTATTATTGGAGACCCTTGTCTGTCCCCTTTAAGGATCCTGGATACTAAGCAACAAAATATATTGCTGTGCAACAATGCTGGAAGAGTTCGTCAAGTTCAATGAACTAGTTGTATAAATTTTCTCTCCCTGACAAAAAATAAAAAAAAAAACAAAACCCATTCAAAGAACAATTCTTTTTTTATGCTGTAAAGGTTTGTAAAGATATTATCTATCTGGCAAGATTTTCTATGTTTAAGAAAAGCTGCTAATAAAATATTTGCTTTAGCCATCACCCAGTTCTGGAAAAAGTTAGTCTTCAGTTTTAGTGACAGTAAAGGTGCAGTCCTGGAACAGAATAAATATACATGGCAATATTTCAAACAGAGGTCAACAATTAATCAAATTGGAAGGCTTGTCTTTACCCTACAGTTATGATAATATTGAATCTTTTGTCCATCTACGAAAAGCGCTTTAAAAGAAGCCACGAGGGTTTTAAAAGATTTCGTTCTGAAAAGCCTTAATTTCTGGGTCTTGATTTTGAAACAGAAATAACATCCCTGCAGTGTTTATGTTTGCCTGTAAAGATTTACGTACGCCATGACTAGACCAACAAACAGTTACCCCACAGTTTGGCATAACATTGATTTGCCACAAGTCTACCACAAAAGGGACACCTTTGGCTCTTCCATTTGGAAAGATTGGTAGCAATAGTTCATTATGTTCTGCCACACTGCTCACCACCAGAAGCAGCTGTGCGGTACCGTGGAACAGACAGGTCTTCCTCAGTCATAAACTCTCTGTTTGTGCCTTCCGGGTGAACTGCTCTTTCTCCCCAGCCCTGGCTGACAACATTGTGAGCCTCATCTAAGCCAGGGATCTCTTCAGTTGGCTGCTGCTCCTTGGTGGACTTCCTGCCCAAGTTCCCCCTACCTATCTCGCTATCTGCTCCCACCACCCTTACCCTGCCCCTCTCTGTTCATCACACCCAGTCTTCTCCTCTCAGCTACTGTGTCCGAGCTCTTTCACGTTTCCCCTTGGCACTCATTCCCAGTTTGTTGTCCTTCATCTAGTGTTTCGCCTTCCAATGTTTTAGTCCTGTTTTTGACAGGGAGGTCACAGTAAATCAGACTAATTTGTCAATATTCACCTGCTCCTGTTTTCATGCCTACACAGATTGTCCTGATCTCGCCACCTCATTGATTCATAGTCCAGATCATCCTTATGTCATTCCCTGATACTCTTTCTCAGTCAGCTCCAAACTCGAACTCTACTCCACCAACTCTTTGTCACAGTTATTTTGCCTCATACAGCTCCTGCTGCTGCAAACTCCACACAGTTTCCTTGCTCAACATTATCCTTCTTCTTCGGCTGCCCTCCCTTTTTGCATTCACATCACTGATCCTGATACGCACGGGGAACCATATTGGTGGGATGAGAGAGACAGACTTCATGCTCTCAAAAATTGCATGGGAAAAACAGCTTCTTCCTTCCAGCCCTTCTTCTGAATAGGCAGAATACAGAGGAACTGGATGTGAACCACCAACAAGGATTTGCTGACTGATTGTTCCTTAGCAAGGTGATTATGAGGACAATAGAAGGGCTGATATAATAGCCTGCTTCCTTGCCAAGTCACCGATTCTTGCTCCACACTGTAAAGAGAGTGGATCTTCTTAAAGGTTAGGGGAGTTTTAATATGGATAAAACCGAGTGTTTGGGTTTTTTTTCTAGTTTCATTCTTGGAAACAGCTGAATAAAGTTGGTTATAATTATAAAAAACAACCAGAAGCACACAGCAGTACAGAAAATGTCATCTTGAACAGTCAAATTTATAAACATTTCTATTAGTAACTGAAAACAGGGGAAGTATTCTTACAAGAAGAGGTGTCATCAAAACCTAATTATAGATTATGTTTCCATTCTTGATGTAATATAATTTAAATTTGTTATCCATCTGTAGTGAGAGAAGAGATGTATTTTAATTCATATGCCACATCTAGCATGGCTGAGTCCAAAAGCTGTGATAGATAGCAACAGATTAGAGGAGGTCAGTGTCTCACCACATGGAGGAGTTACTAATTATCAATTTGGTGAAAAAAATGTTCAAAATCTTCAGAGAATTCTCCTTTGTAGGAAAATCTTCAAATAATATAATTAACCCTTGATATAGACTCTAATTTGGTAAATACTCTTTTACTTCCTCAGCTTTTTGCAAACTGGTAAAGTTGTGTGTGATTGCAGTATGACTATCTAAAGAAATAATGTAAACAGACCCTTAAACCCCTCCAAGGTCACAGTCAGTCATATTTTTTAAGTATAAGAATGGTGTTTGCCATCCTATGTGGTTTAGATAACTTGGGTGCTCAATGCCTTTGTTGTGGTATATAAATAGTGGTACATTATTTCTCGGTCTCACACACACATACTTTTGAACTGAATAATTTGCAGCAGCTGTTGAAGCCTATTACACTTTCATTAAAAATTATTTCAGAGGGCGTAACATTTAGGTACTTCTAAAACTGGATGAATGCACTAAAAGAGACACTGCATTGTCATAAGCTCAAACTATTGTTTAGGTTTTTTTAGCTATTTAAGCTAAGAAGCCTTTGCTCTTTTCTTTTCTTGTCTCCCTAGCCCTTTTTCTAGGTCTCCCTCAGTATCAGTTTCATGAGTTGATTCAAAGCATTAACATGAAACCCAGACTGGACTATAGCAATGCACAGACACCTCATGCAGATTTTGTAACTTTTGTAATGAATTCATAGAATCATGGAATTGCTGAGGTTGGAAGGGACCTTTAAGATCATCAAGTCCAACCATTAACCTATCCTGACAAAAACCACTTCTAAACCATGTCCCTAAGTACCACATCTACCCTTTTTTTAAACACCTCCAGGGATGGTGAATCCACCACCTCCCTGGGCAGCCTATTCCAATGTTTAATAACCCTTTCAGTGAAAAAGTGTTTCCGAATATTCAATCTAAACCTCCCCTGACATAACTGAAACCCATTTCCTCTTGTCCTATCACTTGTCACCAGGGAGAAGAGGTCAGCCCCCACCTCTCTACACCCTCCTTTCAGGTAGTTGCAGAGGGTAGGTTTGAGTATCAGAACGTGCTGTATATAGTCCTGCATCACAAATGTCACTTTTTTTCTTTTGCAAAAGTCTCTTTTATACAGGTGCACAATATTATGCAGTGAAAACACATACATGAACACAAACACACATACACACAGAGTTTAATTGCTTTTACACAACACTCTACTAGTGTTCTTCATGAAAATCTGTAGGACAGACAGGACATAGAAATTGACATAAATTCTGTTGTAGATACATCAGATATGTACGACAATTTGCACTAATTGGACATCTGACTCAATACTCCAAAGAAAACATGAATGCCCATCTGGAAAAACAACCACAACAACAAAACACACTGGTTGGTAGCATCTTTCTTAATATCATGACAGCATCAGGTATTTATCTATTTCTGCAGAATAATGTATTTGGATCAGAGCCTTCATTACCCAGTGCAAATAAAAACCTCAGCTGTCCAATAACGATCTAGACAAAACCATACAATTAATTTGACACAGGTTTCCATCACAAACAATTGTCAGGCCTCAAACGATACCAGACAAGTAAGGACTTGATAAAATAACGGAGGAATGCAGCCAAGCCCTTGTCAATTTAATCAAGTACAAGATGAGGTGAAAGACGCAATATGAGCTAGTTGCTGCTCAATTACTGTTGAAGTTTTGCTAAATGAGATGACTGCTATCTTATTTACATAAGAAAATCTCCACTCATGCTTCACTGAGCCTCAGCCAGGCCTTAATTGAGAATTTATGGTTGAGTTCTCAGGGGAGAGAATTCAAAGTGCAGCGGTTGGCCTGAATTCAATCGTCTTCATGACACTGACGAGTAGTGTCCATTCACGTAAAAATCCTGTAACAAGTGAAGACTTGAACTGAAATTAGGCAAGGAGTTGCCAAAAGTTTGAAGTCAGGCTTGAATGCACCTGGATTTCCCTGTATGTATGTGTAAAACAAAATTACATTTTCCCTGGCTTTTCTCTGGCTTATGTGTGGATGTTTGTAATGTAGAGAAAGTTTCTTCAAATTAAGTCAATCCTTCTTGCTGGAAACAGTCAAGTCAGCCACACTTGCCAAAGAAAGATGAGGATGTTTACTACTGTCTGAAGTGCCACAGAGGTTGCCCTTCTCTGCTTCTGTGTTTCATCTATATGTAGGTGGGTTTTTTTCAAGGAATGGTAGAAAGAGGACTATTTATCCCATAGTGGACTGTGATACGCTGAGGAAGTCCTGCCACCATGTTGATAGCTGAAGCATGGGTTGTTTGGCTTCAGTTCTCTGCCGTGACAATCTTTCCTGGGTGGTCTTTGGTAAAATATTGAAGACCCAGCACCCCACTTCTATCCGCAAAATAGATAACTTTGAGGACAAGTACCAAAACGGAAACAAAATCTTTAGGTTTTAAATATGTGTCATAGTCTGTTCCCTAAAGAATTCATTGGAAGAATTCAGGTTGAAATTAAGAAAGCTAAATGTAGTCCTCTACATGCAGCTGTCTACCAGTGGGCCAAGCGTCTAAGCAGCTGTTATGGTCGAGGGTAACCAGACTGATTTTTGGCTCCCCTGAAGTAGGTGCCTAAGTGGCTGAACCGCAGTCTGAACTCCACTTGCCAGGGGTTGGATTTGGTTGCCTAAACACAGGTTGAAAGGTCACTGACTTTTCTGACTGTATGAGTTTTTCCATCACAAGTTTTCGGTGGCTAAGGGACACGAAACAGCAACCACATACGTGATACCTGGGTCCCAGGCAAAACACAGAGCAGGGCTGGCTGACACTCACAGATTTTTACCCTGCGACAGAGTACCCAACGCTCACTCGGAAGCCAAGGTGAAGAACGCATTTGTAAATATGACACAGAGGCCTTTTTTGGAAACTATTGGTGTTAATGAGATCAAATGACAGTGCAGAGAATATAACAGGGAGGAGAAGGGATGCTTTCTAGTTAGGGTTAAGCAATTGGACTTCCCAAATATTCCAATTTTTTCCCTCTGAGATACTGTCTTTTTAGCAAACATACCATACATAGATTTTAGTGTTCCTTACCAGCTGAGACTAACACTGAATCTACAAACTTTTCCTGGTAAGCCCGGTGGGTTGTTCACTAGAATTCGATTCTTTGACCAGCAGCTTGTTACAGCCCTGAGAAAATCATGTCTTACTCCATCTACTCCCGTATCATCTCACCCCATGCAGCAGTCCATGTTTCTGTGTCAATTACTGGGGCAACCTGTTCTGAAGATACTGGCAGAGATGCTATGGCCCCTCAAAGGCTTTGGTACCACAAGGAAGCTCCAGGCACCTGCAGAGCACAGGTGTTCTCTAAGATGACTATTTGCTCGTAACAACCAAAGGGAGCAGAGGGAGGAAGAAACAGTGGACAAAAGCTGCCTTTTCTGATTTCAGAAGGTCAGGACTACTTTCTGCAATGAATAGCTGACACCTGTCTGGAATAAAGTCACATTTAGAGAGACAATTAAGTATCGTCTTTCTAGAACTATTTAATTAAGATTTTCTTTTTTTCATGGGGCTGATTATGTGCTATGTGACGGGCAGGGAAGAAATACAGAAACAAACAAGTACTCTACTCCCCACCAGCAAACTTCGATGGAAGATATGCACAAGTTGGACCTTAATGATTTCGCCAGCCCTGGGGATACATTACGTTATCGCTGGGGATATGCCAGCCCTGGGATACCTTACTTGGCATCCACATTACCCACTGGAGCACGTCTCTTGAGCGAGGAAGCTGCCATCCCTCCGAGGGCTGCACTCTGCCTTGGCGTTGCAAGTTCCAGGTCAGAAGAGCTTCCATCCTAATTGGAAAATCATTCATGTAGCGGGAAGCCCCTGGGGTACTGCCTTAATTTTTTTTGCTTGCATATCCTTACTGACCCTTCCATGCCTAGCTATCAGGCATTTCTCGAGTTTAATTCCTTCTGGAAAAATGCCTACACTTACACGGGGACAGACGGCTTTCTGTATTAAATGTCTTGGTCCTGGCTATTGAGAGAGGCGATGTCAGAGTTGAGCTTTTGACGCTCGGAGCACCTGGCACAGCGTCCCACCCGGCACGGCTCTTACCGCCCACATTGGCACTGTTGGGAATCTCACCACTGCTCTGCATCAAGAGCACAGAACAGAAATCCCAGTGCTATCACAGCCTCTATGGTGAGCCTCACTGATACCTCAGCTTGCATCCAGAAATGGTACTTCTGCTTTTGTGGGGCATTCCGTCCACATGATTAAGATTATTTGCTCAGGTTTTGTAATCAGTTCACCCATCTCTGCACCCATGGTACAGACTTTCCTTCCAGCAGCTGAATTTCATACAGCGTTTTCAGAGCCAGTTGCTGTAGGTCTAAACGCAGCTGGTGCCTTCAGCAGCACAAAGAATTATGCCTGAACATCGAAGCGGTACCAAACTCAAACTTCTCAGACAACTACTTTGTGCCGGAGCATGAGGACCTCTTCTAGAGCTCTCTTTCTTCAGAGCTCCATCAACACCTTTACTGATGGAAGCAGAAACGTCACATTTCAGCTACAAGTTTATAAAAGGCAAACTGCAGCTGGGAACTGTCTCACAAGTTGTGGCATGTCAGAAGATGGACACACACACCAAAAAGTCCCCTGCCCCTGTGCCTTTCTTTTCATTCTAAGAGTTGTACTCCAGTAAGGCTTAGCCCGGCTATATCAGCTCAGCATTCACCCAGGTATAGCCTATGAATCTGACACCATACAACTAACACCCCCCACCTTTGATCCTCAACGGGGCAAAAAGTGCTAATGCTTTATCCCACATTATTTGGGGGCTTTCTAGAGTTCCATATATTAACGCAGTTCACTCTGTTCAGCAGTGAATATATTTCCTCTTTAGGAAGGTTATATTCAGCTGTGGGAGGGAATGTGAGAAATAATCCCAGTCCTGTCAGGCAATTAAAGCAGTATTATTCCTTGCAATTTTAGGTTTTAATTTACTGTATGAATACCTACACTGTTAAGTCAAATATTTTTATGGGAAAAATCAGTGAGGCACTACACAATAATGTTAAAACCTTCCACCTCCTACATTTTTTTCAGTATGAAAGCATTATGGCCTGGCACGCAAACAATATACTTCAATATTTAAATGGAAATTTAGGAAATGAGATGCATTGTTCTTAAGTTTATAGATTAATTAATCATTTAATGAGGGTTATTTTAATGATAGAATTTATAAAAGGTATAGTTAAGGTTAAAGTGTGATTATTGTTCTCAGTTTCCCTGCTTTCTATGCCTCTATTTCTCGTCAGTCATTTGTAACATTTTGAAAATAGAATTGTGAGCCAGAATTTTCCAGTCTTATTTACAGCTCAGCAGCAATTCTGGGGAGGAGTGAAGATCTGAGTAAAATTGTTTTAGACGCTTATGACTTCAGACCAAAACCGAACTACATTCTTCAGCCTGGCTACTGATCAGAAATCTTTCATGGGAATAATTTAAAAACAGCTGAATATGTTTTGTTGTAACTTGGCTTATGGTTTCTTGAGTAGGTTCCTCTAATGACTTGCTAGTTTTAAGGCTATAAGCGTGAAAACATTTTTTCATAGATCCACAGTATAATTTTCTACAAGGATTAGTTTTAAAAATTGATTTTAAGCTTAGCTTCAACAATGTGCAGAAGTAAACGCAACTGGTATTTTCTCATTACATGGTTATACATCAAAAAACACACATTTGTCAAACCAAAGTTTTCGGTAAGAACATATCAATTACGACAAATTTTATTCTCTCAGAGATGCTTCCTCTCATGCTGGTGAGAGTTTCCAGTTTAGGGGGAGCAGAAAAGCTGTAATTATCCTCATTAAGCAATATCTTTCCCCAGTGCCTATATCTGAATGTGTGAGCCTCAGCTCCTCAGCCAGTAGAGAGAAACGCTACTTCTAAGGCATGAATCAGACAATCCAAAAGGAGATGTGCAAAACCACCAATTTCTCATCATCAGTTAAAAAGGGGGTCAAGCGCTACTAGCTGAGATGGAGGTGTTTAAATGGTACGTGTCTGTGTTGGGTCGGGTACATCTTCCAAAGATATTTTCTGTCATTGTCTGAAAATTTGCTTGAAAAACAGAGCAGCGAGGGTCCAAGTCCCTGTTTCAATAAACTTTTTATGTACAAAGAGGAACAGACTAACTGCCCTGGGTTGAGGACCCTAACACAGCTGAGTAATGCTTACATGGGCTAAGGAAGGATGAGGTTCAAACAGAACATGCCTATGGAGCAGTCTTCGCTGCTTTGAAGGATGGTGAACTCTTCTGCTTCCCTTGGCCACTAAGCACATTGGGTTTGCATGAGAAGCGGTGGAAATCCTGCCTGATCTTTGTAAGAGAGAAGAGGGAAGAATGGGTTTAATATGATATAAATGAACTCAGGTCCGATGATACGAACATCATTTCGGACTGCTAGTGATGTGTTGCAAGCCACTGGAAAATGATGCAGAGGTGGGTGGTTTTTCAAGTGCTTGCTTCCCTTTGTGACATTTATGATTAAATTCTGCATAACAGTGTGGTTTCCTGCTGTGCTTAGCTATTTCGAATATGTGGCTACTCCTCTGGTAGGCTAAATAAAGTGTGAATTTCCTGGAAACACAGTGCCTGCTCTCACACATAAAGAGGGAAGGCCTACGAAATTGATATGCCTGTCATTTTAACTTTGATAGCTGGGAAGATACTAGAACAGATTTTTAAATAATCAGTAGATAAGAACCTAGAGGAAAATCAATACTTAAAAATGTCCAGCGTGGATCTATCAAAAGAAAATAATGTCAAACCTATCTAATTTCCTTCTCTGATGAATGATCTTGCCTAGCAGATGGAGGAGAAGCAGAAAATGTGAAGTATTCTGACTTTATTAAGCTTGTTGATATTCTACCTCAGCAAGGTAAGGAATTATAGTCACTCCGTGTGGATGTGTTACTGGCTGAAAAATGGCACTTAAGGGGTGCTTTCCAATCCTTTTTCTATCAAACAAGGAGGACATTTTGAGTAGGGCACCCCTGCCTTGGCTTCGGTTCTGGGCAATCTTTTAATCTGTGGCTTGGTGAGGGAATGAAGCACACGTACAAAAGTTCTTGGGTGACAGGCTGAGAAGGGTTGTGGGTACTTTGGAGGAAAGGATCAGAATTCATAACCATCCTGCTAAACTGAAGCAAATGTTTGAACCATGAAGATGAAATTCAATAAAGACAAGTGCCATGAATAATAATGTCTGTGGAGGAAACCTGAAGCACACAAATACAAATGGGAGAATAACTGGAGGAACAGCAGTACAGTAGGAGAGGTCCAAGGTCATCAAGGCTCACTAACTGCGTATGAGTCGACAAGATAATGCGGTTGCACAAAAGGCAAATCTCATTCTGGGCTATATTAACAGCATGACAAGGGAAGTAATTATTCCGCTGTACTAAGCTGCGGTGAGACCTCAGCTGGTGCACTGTCCCCAGTCTGAGAACAAGCATTAAGATAGATGTAAATAAATTGGGCAGTCTCTAAGGGAGAGAAAAAAGACAAGGCATAGAAATTCTATTTATCCAGTGAAAAGACGATCAACTGGAAACACGATGATACATGAAATGGAGTAAATTAGTTTAAACAGGATGATGGCCATTTTTTCTCCATGTCCTCTGTGTGTGCTGTAAGATATGGTGCCTTAATTCAAAACAAAATATTTCAGACAGAAATTTCAATACAAAGTTGTAAGATAGGGATTAAGAAATATGTCTAATTAATAGATTAGTAAGGCCTTGGAACAGATAGTTGAGTATACTGAATCTCCTGTGCTGAAAGTTTATAATAAATATTGGGCAACATCTCTCAAATATTGCTTAGATTTATATTGTTTGTGCTTCACAGAGAAGAGCCAAGTAAGTGACCACTCGACATTCTGTCATTCTTATGTTTCTACAAAAACATTACTTGAAACAAAAATATTACAATATGATATTTAATAAGTTCATATGCTTCAGTTTCCCACCTGACAGCATGGACAATTTGTCATAGCACAAAGAGGGTTATTTGAAAATGCTGTAAAATTTGTAATTTGGGATGTCACAGTAGGATTGTGTTTTAGAAAAAGTCAGTGAAAACAAAAAACCAAACAAAACCTCTGGAGAATAAATTGCTTTTTTGAGTAGAAATCTCACATTTCCCAAAGAAAATTTATTTTTTTTTTAAAAAGTGAAAATTTTTGTAGTAACAGAATCAGTGGTGCTGAAAGTACATTTTTTAAAAGTTTCATCTGAAACAGTAGTGGTGAAGCCATTGGTATTTGCAGCCATGAACCTGCGGGGCAACGATTTTATCCTGTTTCCAACCTTGCTGCCTTTGAATTAACAGGACTTTTTGTTCTTTTCTCTGAATTCAGATTATTTTTGCTTTTGCCTCGTACAACCCCAAATAATTCTCCCTCTAAATGACAAAGGGAAATTAAAGAAGGCAAGTTCAGGCAAGCAGGTAACAAGAAATCAGGGAACACTTCCACAACGGTGTCTTTGTGAAAGCACTCGGAAATCTGTCCTTCGTGTCACGAAGCAATCCATCGCTGTTGGCAGAAATGATAGCGTGGAGGCAGGTGGCCTTGTGGGGTAATATATTGATCAGAGGCTGTAACACTCGCTCACTACTACAGCTGCTATCGTTACCCCTGTGTTGGCATTCCCGTTACACTCCTCCTCATGCATGAGTTAGAAACTATTTTACATTGAACTTGAATCTTGTTTGTAATGCATATTCTTTCTGGGTTGAATTTAGCAGGGTCATGTCCAAACTGAGACTGGGTACAAAATGGACCCCTCTTGCTCACTCTCATTCAGATTCAGACTACTTGTCTGAAAGCCAGAGGTTATAGGGCGCTTCACTATCACGCCTGCACCACACTGACAGCATCTGAAAGCCTCTGAGCACCTTCCCTCCTCCTCCTCCTCCTCCTCCTCCTCCCAATCACTCACACCCCTTCTGCTGAGGCTGTGACATTCTCTCAGAAATTAGGTTAATACATTAAGGATTAAAAGTCACAGAAAATCAATGGAAGTAAGCTTAGGAAAGGTGGTTGCTAACCAAAGAAGCACAACTCTTTCTATGTTTGAGGGTAATGCAGAAACAAAATGGTTGAGGGTGGCAAAAAAAAAAAAAAAAATGTTGGGGAAAGGATCAGAAATGTTGTGCTTTGAGTCACAGAGTAATGGAATCAGAAGACATGAGTTATAATCTTACTTATAGTGTTAGGATAATTAGCTAGCTTTTACATCTTTTACAATCTCACTACTGTCTTTATAATCTCAAATGAATCTCTTCCCTCTTCCACAGTACTTCCACAGTAAATTATTTGCGGTAGAGACCATTTTTCCAATATTTTATGACAGTCCCTGCTATAATGGCTCCAGGCTCATTAAGAGATCTTTTGGTGCTCCTGTAATATGAATTAATATCTTTGAATATATGAATATATTTTAATATTCATATAAATAGATGAATAAACCTTTATCCCATCAGAGTTACACTGGCTTGGAGTGGAGTAATGCATGAGCGACTCAATCAGAGACTTATTGCTAGCTCTTAACAGCCTCTAATTTGTGCCAACCCTGGGAGAGTCAGTGTTATTGTTCCCATTTTTCCGATGTCTCTTGTTACACTTGGAAAACCGAGGGGTAGATAGATACTAAGGGAAATCTCTAGGTTCACCAAAATTATTCAAGGCAGAAAAAGCAGTGAGCTCTTAAAGCTGTTAGTGTTTACTGCTGAACCCTCTTCTTCTCTGGCATTGAATCTTCAATGGGAGGACAATAGCAGGGAAGTATTCCCCAAATAGGAAATGAGAAAAAATACTCTAGTTCAATTCTTCATTTGGACTCATACTCTGACACTGTAAGGATTGAGTTTCCTTTGTGTGATCAACCACTAACGTAAGTATTAATGAAAAGTAAATAATAATAGTATGATAAAGTCCTCCTGCAGCCGTCAGCAGTTTTCAACTCTGTTTCAGAGTCCAGAGTTTTTTTCTGTCCAACTAGAAAAAAAAAAAAAATAGTCCAGATGTTGGCAATATTTATTTGTGTAATTATATTCCTCGCTGACCAGCTCACAAAATGTGTGAGGATATGTCCCAGTTGCTCAGCATCTCGAAAGGATTACATCAGTTTTGAAAGTCTACCCTGAAGGACAATCAAATATTTATGCTCAGCTCCTATTTAGGTTGCATCCAAATACGAAATCTATCCAGAAAAGCCCCCACTTAAGTCCATAATTATTCCGGTAATCTTTTAAAACTTGTTCTTTGCTTTAAATAGGTGTTTAAATTTCATTGATCTCAAAGGAATTTATAGAAATACTCAAATGAAACACGGTGCAGAGGTTCTTCAATAAAGGGAGCTCTTGTAAAACGGGCCAGGCTTCAATTGCTATGCTGAGCCTCTGAAGGCAGATTTTAGCAACAGGTACATAATGCCAACGTTTCAGCCAAAAGGCCTTGTTGAAGTTTAATTACCTCTCAGCAGATTAAGGTTCTATGAAAGCTGTTTCCTTATTTTTAAAAAGGTAATTTACCATTAGTTTTCATGGTAAAGCTGTCCTGACAATCTGCACATTTCATGCTTCTACCATATTTGCATTTCCACATGTCTGATATAGGTGAAAATATTCATTATATTTGTTGAGTGATTAGGAATTTTAAAGATGTTTTCTGTGAAAAATCATTCCTGACCTCCATTCATTTTGGGAGACAACAATTCCGTTTTTAAGCCATAGCTGCTACTAGCTAAGAGGATAGATTCTTGTTATTGCTGATTTTAATACTTCATGAAAACTGCAGCTACTCAAAAATACTCCAAAAAAACGATTCAAAGTTTAAATCTACGGAGAAACAAAGAGCTTTATCTAGCTGCAAAAAAAACATCTGATGGCATTCATTCTGTTTAAATAGCAGTTATTAGACTTTTAACGGTTTTATGCTTTAAAGAAGGATAAAAATCCTAATAAATTAGTTCTTCTGGACCAGTTTTAATATCAGCTAATCAAGTATGATTAAGATAATAGATAGCATTTATCACCATAGTAGCTGGTGACAGCAGCTCTTACTGTATTCTGCATTTCCAATACCTATCAAATACTTAGAAAATATGATGAGGTAAATAATGTATCATTACACATATCAGAACTTTAGAAAAGTGCTCAACAACGTTATATTTCTCATGTCTCCAACACATGTGACTTATTTTCATGACTCACATTTGATATTTTCTGAAAGCCTGAGTTTCTAGAGACTTGGATTCTAAGACACTATCATTTTTTACGCCAGAAAGCAAACACGCAGAAGGGTAAAGAAAAATCTTAGAAACATGAAAATCATGATAAAAAAGCAAAAGTAATTAAAAAAAAATTATGAATGAATACTAATAAAAAATAGCATTTTCCTGCAAATGACTGGTTTTGTGGCTTTAACACCAACATTAATACCCTTGATTTTTGCAATAACATGTAAAATCCAACAAAAAGATGCTACTTATATATTCACATCTAGCATCCCATGTAGTTTCCAGGTAAGCATAAGTTAGCCAGTGTGCGCATGCTGTATGGCGACTGAAGACACACTGTTCTGTTCAGTGCATATCTTTCATCTATTCAGTTTTTGTCAGGTCTTGGGTAAATGCTGCATTGCAGTACACTACCAGGGCTCAAAGTCTATAGAATGAAAGGATTACTTTTAGTATTTCAGTCTGTGCTGCTATTTTGGGGCGGGGGAAGGTGTTAAAATAGTTTAGAGACAGAGAACAGTGTTTGAGGTGATCGATTTTTCTACTTATACTTAAAAAAAAAAAAAAAAAAAAGCAACTTCTAGCAAAAGCATCAAAGCTGCTAACAGCCACTGTTAATTTTCTGTCTCAAATCCACCGGACTTCTCCACTAGAGTTTATTTACAGTTGATTAAAGAAACCCCAGTACATGTCTCATGGCACTCAGCAGAATCCTCGCATTGATTGATGAGAAAGGTTGAGCCAATGGCCATTTATTGCCATATATTTTTACACAAAGCACTGGAAATGAATGCTTCCAGCATTGGGTTGGATTGGTACAAGCGTATTCCACAGGTGGTCTCTGAGGCAGACACACTAGTATAGATAACTCCATGCCAGTTTTAATCTAACTAGCACTTTAGACAGTAAGCATGATAACCACAGCAGCACAGACATCAGTGCAGGCAGAAAATGCTACCCAAGGAGGACTGAACATGCTCATAAGACTATTCTGTATGCACCCGCACACTGACACAGATGGTTTGCCAAAGACGTGTGTTTGGGGCGTTTTGCCATGTGTGGCTCCTGTAGTATGGAAATATAAAAACTGAGACACATGCCTGTGCCATGATAACAACTGGGTTCTCCTACTACTAGTGTCTGACTGGGGAATCGGAAAAGCATCCCAGATGATACATCACTAACAGTTTAAAGTTTAAAACAACAACAATAAAAACCACCCCAGATCCTACCCAAGGATTCAGAAGGCAGCAATCAAGTTGAGGGTTATTTCTCACCTAAGCTGTGGTCTAGATTGACCAATGTTGTGGAGCCCTTTATTCAAGGATGAGTAAAATTGCCATCGCTGACTGATAAATCAACAATAGTGCTTCTCTGCAGATAGTATGGCTGTGCTAATGAATGTGGATAAACAAGTTGCCATGGTCAGAATACTCCTGTGTCCCTGTCCTCTTCGTTGTATACTGCAGGGGATGGTGTAGGGACACCCAAGCCAGAGAAGAGCATGCTAGATACACGATCAAGGGTGGAATAGCCACGTACTCACAAAACTATGACCATGAGTGTCAGAGACTTAGGTGCAGGATCATACTTGCATGACATACTGCTTTCAGGTCTGAGTTGGTTTCTACTCATGTGGAGGCACTAGCTGAGGTTGATGCTGGGTTTGGGAGCTCTGCAGTGTACTCTGCTGCTTGGATTCCTGCATTCTGAACACACTCCCTCAAACCTTTTCTCCTTCTGCCTCTCTGAGCTGGGAATATAATGATTCTCCCTGTCCTGAACTGCAATAAAGGCTTAGTTTCCAGTTTCAGTCTGATATGGATACATGGGGCTGCAGTTCTCTGGAAAAAAGCAATCAACAGCTTTTGTTAACAAGCACCTGTAACCGAGTATTCACGGAGACTGAAAACTTGTAAGAACCACTGAAATCCTTCTTGGTTAAGGAAACCGCAGATTCATTTCACCAGTAAGCTCTGGATTCCCAGTCTCAGTTTCCCTTTATCTAATTTGCTTCAGCTTGAGAGGTTACCTCCGAGTTGCTCCCCTGCATTTTCAAGAAACCAAATTCCTTTCTATTTCCTGAAGTATTTTATGGGAAGCAGAAGACACTTTTTCTTCCTGCACCCATGTATCAGGGGACTAAAAAAAGCACACCAAAGACTAAACTAAGTCTTGTGGTAGACAGCTCCCTACTTGGACATGCCATACCCTTTTCTGATATACACATTTTAACAAGCTACACAGAAATATTTCAACAAACACGTTCAGTCACTACCTTTACAAGCCCACAAAGCATGCAACTTTAACAGGTTGTTGCGTATGTTCAAGGATATTAAAGTATTTTTATTGCTTGTGAGTCTTGCAGTTCAGTCTAGAATCTAATCTGGTGCAACAGGAGAGCAAGCAGTGAAGTTTATTAAGGTGGAAGAAGTAACCTGCTGTTTATGGTAACTCACTGTGTCAAAGTACTGCTGCTCAGAGCAGGATAACGGCAGAGCCTCTCTGTTTGCCAAGCAGCCCTGGCTGCTAACGACAGCATATGCTAGTGCTGACTGTGCTAACACTGTGACTTGTGAGGGTCCTGGGAAGAGGCAACTGTCATTAATGTCCTGCCCACTCCCTTCCATGGATCAAGGACAAAAGATGCATGAATCTAATGGCTATTGTATCTACTGGCTAGTTTCAACCTCCTTGAAAGATAATTTCACCTGCCATTCATAGAATCATAGAATCATAGAATCATAGGGTTGGAAGGGACCTCTGGAGATCACCTAGTCCAACCCCCCTGCCAGAGCAGGGACACCTTAGAGCAGGTTGCACAGGAACGCGTCCAGGCAGGTTTTGAATGTCTCCAGAGATGGAGAACTCCACCACCTCCCTGGGCAGCCTGTGCCAGTGCTCTACCACCCTCAAAGTAAAGAAGTTCCTCCTCATGTTTACGTGGAACTTCCTATACTCAAGTTTGTGCCCATTACCTCTTGTCCTGTCACTGGGCACCACCGAAAAGAGCCTGGCCCCATCCTCCTGGCACCCACCCTTTAATTATTTATAAGCATGGATCAGGTCCCCCCTCAACCGTCTTTTTTCCAGACTAAAGAGACACAATTCCCTCAGTCTTTCTTCATAAGAGAGGTCTTCCAGTCCCCTAATCATCTTGGGTAGCCCTATTCAGACATTCCCATTCAGACATATAATATGGGCCGTGTCTCCCTTAAAAATAAGTTTTCTAAATGTCAGTATAAGTGCCAATCGTCCTTGTCATTACATTAGCCATAAGAACTTCATTGCTTCCTGTCCCATTATTCCTTAGGGCAGTGATCCTCCACCTTTACGAAATCATGGAAACAAAAAAGCTTCAGTTCTTTGTTTCACTATACAGTGCAAGTAAATTTATACAAGTATAAATAAGACGGTGAAACTATAAACATTGACTAGTGTACTACTTAGTCTTTCAAGAAAATCAGTATTCCATAACTTGTCCAGCTGTTATGTGAACATGTGCAAGTATCAACTTTTAAAAAAATGAGGTAGTCTTAGTCTAATGAGAGTTACTGCAAAATTTCATGTAATCATAGAATCATAGAATGGTTTAGGTTGGAAAGGACCTTGAAGATCATCGAGTTCCAACCCCCCTGCCATAGGCAGGGACACCTCCCACTGACCAGGTTGCCCAAGGCCACGTCCAGCCTGGCCTTGAACACCTCCAGGGATGGGGCCTCAATAACCTCTCTGGGAAACCTGTGCCAGTGCCTTACAGGATTCAGTACCAGTTTCCCCATTGTGTTTTCAACTTTTAAATTGTATTCATTCAAATAAAAAACAATATATAATTTGCCTTTCGTGATAGCTTCCTCTGTTGTCATAATCCTGCCACGTCTTCAATTGTCCTTATTACATCAAAGATTGACTTCACAATTTCTAGTGTGAAAAACATCCTGAAGGAAACAATAACACCTTCCCCACACATACATCCAAGAAAATATCTCAAGAAATAACCAATTCTTTTTTCAAATAACAGACTAGGCAAAAACCTGGTTTATCTCCTGTTGGGCATTGCCTTTGAAATAAAACCGTGGTGCTTTTGGAGAGATTGGGAAACCTCTTCCTTAGGGCCTGTTCTAGTCTTACAATTCATTCCAGCTTATGCGAATGCATCACCAACACATATGCACCTTGTAATGGATAAGATTTCACTATGTTTAGTTCTAGAATAGAAGTTGACCAACGTACCATAAAGATGACTCACAGAGCACAAATGTACTTCAGTAACTCCTCTGAATGCAGCTGGCGTAACTACTGTACCCAAAACTGGTCGGCAGTCAGCAACG
Organism: Vanellus vanellus; assembly: GCF_965231255.1. Taxonomy (NCBI): domain Eukaryota; kingdom Metazoa; phylum Chordata; class Aves; order Charadriiformes; family Charadriidae; genus Vanellus; species Vanellus vanellus. The sequence continues at coordinate 9,042,258 of NC_138905.1, forward strand.
GAGAGGTGTCTGTGAAAAGCGGAATAAGAACTCATATGGCTCAGTTGTACCCTCCTGCCATGACAGTTTGAGATTTTTCATTTAAAGCCAGATCTGACAAGCTACATGAGCTGCAGTCAAAGAAACATAGAAACTCAGACCAGGGTTATTGCTGTTTACGTCCTTTGTGGTCTCTCTGAGATGTGGCTTCACCAGGTCTTGTCTACGGCACAAATGGGATTCAGAACAAAACATCACTGACCAGTTGGGCAAAGTATTGGTGGTGTTAATTAGCAATGAGTCACGTCCCGAAGGACAGTACGCTCCCTTGGGAGAAAAAGGCAGTGATCTACAGAAATGTCAGATGAAAGTCAAGCATGCTGCCTTCCTGGTCTACCAGAGATGCGAAATATTCACCTTTGTGCAGCACAGTAGATATCAAAGTCAGGTGGTGAAAGGGAGGGGAGGAGTGTGTGTGAATCTCCTCTTTAACAGAGCTGAATGGGCTTTATAAATGGGTAGGAAACACTTCTGGAAAAATTGGTCCTGATTTGGCCTCTTCCCTCTCCTTTTTCTCCTTCTCCTTCTCTGGCAGTTGCATACAATAGGCCAGTTGGGATGGGAATAGAGGGAGGATAATGGACTGCAAAAGGTTCTTTTTGGGGGGAGAGGAAATGGGTAAGCAGGACTAACTGCATTGGGTGGAGGACAAATGGGGGTTGGGGTAGGCATTCGGGAGAAGCTAAAAAGTAACTGGAGAGAAGGACTGGAGGACAGGTGGGGCTAGGACAGCTAATGGTACAGGCACTAACTACTAGAGAAAAGAAGGGTGACCAAATCTAAAATGTTTGAGATTATTTAAAGACTGTAAGTATATTTTGCCTTTCTTTGTCTTGCACATTTATGGCATACACATTAAGCCAGGTTATCTAAAATATAGGGCTTATTTGATCACTTTTGGTTTGTTTGTTTGTAGGTCCACGCTGACGTTTTTTGAACATTTTGGCCAATTTCCACTTTAGTCAAGAGAAAAGAAGTCCCGAAAACAAACATTATGAAGGTGTATGAGAGCTGATTTTCAGGAGAGACAGAAATCTTCGTAGTGTCCTGGAGAGCTCCAGGCTGACTTCGCCCACAACTAGACCTCAGAGAAACTGCCCTGGCTGTAACTCAACAAGCAAAGCTTCAACTAACGCTTGCAATCAGCCTCATCCAGCTTATTCAGTCCTGCTGCTCTTGGTATTATTTGTTTCCTAGTGGGATAGATTTCCCAACCCAATTTGTGTTATCAGGATTTGTTTTTTCTCCTATTACCTTCCCATTCTTTCCCTCCACACAGTAGGTCTCTTTTGTTTGGCAACAAGTGATTCTAATTAATCATTTTGTGCTGCTTTTGAATTGTGCAGCTCTGATTAATTTGGGGGACTGAAATACTGGCTATAGGGTTGAGCTGAAGTGATAGTGAGCCGTGAACACAGGCTCTATTGTCTGCAACAGCACAAAATGCTTGTGCATAGTGGTTTGAAAATTTAAGTATTTCTTTTGTCTGTAATATGCTATGCTTGCTTAAACCTTTCAAAACAATGTCCCTATTATATGCAATGAGAGGTTACCCAAAAGTTAAGATGATTATTCAGGCACTGCAACACATTATAAGTCAGAGGCCAGTCTATCCATTACTTCAGTCTTGTTGAAGATTGGCTTTGTTATTGTTATTATTACTTATAAACAAAAGAAATTTAAGAACTGTATCATATTCAGTTATATGATTTCATAGCTATAATACCGGGTCCTCTGACTTCCTAGAAAGTTCCTGCTGTTCCAATCCAGCAAAAATTCTTTTCCTTTTGTATAGACCCATGAGGATTAACACATGAACTCATATAAGTCATCTAACTCATCTGCTGCGAAAAGCTGACCATCAAAATAAGAGGTGTGAGCACTAGCAGGAGTAAGAATTATCATTATGTAAGCTTTTTATGCCTTGATTCAAGCATGCTTATCTAATTCCGCATACGTACCTAAGTGTGCATACAGATATACACAACTATGTAAACACACATGTAGAGAAATAGCTACAGATAAAAGACTGTTTCTCAAAAGGTGTATAAGCTTCAGTGTGGAACTCTACAGCTGTGTGACTGCGACTGTGGAAACTGGCAATGGATAAATCCTCTCTCCCGATGTCCCGCTGCTCCCAGCTGTACAGGTGAGGATAAAAGGGGAGGTTTTCCCTGGTAGACCTCCATATCTTCAGGCCCCAGTTTCACAGGGAAGGAGTCTACTTAAGATTTTACTTAGTAATGTCTGTGTTTGTGCAGTTTATTCTGGTGCGTAACTGGAACTTCTAGGGATTAGTGGAGTAAAAATGCTAATGAATAATAAACCATGAAAAACAAGGTAACGTCAAGATTCAAGACATCTCTCCACATTCCCCTGCAGGAGTCTTGCACACCTATGGCAGTATGGAAAATCCCCTTTACTGCTTCAGGACACATGCAGAGTTTAGCCTTAGCTGTTGTCATGAAAATTAACTTTATATGTTTTCAAATACACCATAAAAATCATTGATTGCCATATTTTTCTCCCGGTAAAATGTTGTTTGCTTAGGCGAGCGGCTGAGGTGAAGGCAAAGGTGTCAGGCTAACGAGGGATCTAAGGGAACTATGGCATGGCTGTGAGTCTGATATCAACATAAAAACTTCTGGGAATTTGCTATCTTGTCAGTTTATGGTACTTTCCTGACAGAAGGTCAGCAGGCTGGGAGTTTGTTTGGAGACCATGGGCAGAACTGCTGAAAAGCAAAAGGCATCTCTGAAGTCTCACTTTCTTGAACCTTTTTTTAAATTATAATTCAGTCTGCAAAGAAACAACTTTAAAAAAAAAAAACAACACAGCTAGACAGATAGATAAATAGCAAGGGACCACAGATACAAATCCTTGTGTTTTCCTTGAAGCCATTAAGCACAAAATTGCAGAATAAGAGATATTTTCTGAATATCTAAAACTTCATTTATTTGCTATAGATAATCTGCTGAACAATGTTAGTGTAAGTAGACTTGGCTACATTAGGAAATACCTGGAGTGATTTTGTTGGCTTCAAGTTTATTACAGGGCTTTGCTGCTGGATCAAGAACAGGGTGCTGAGGGATTAGCAGGGTTACTATTGCGCAATGTTAATATAATAATATTAATCTAATAACTATATAAACAAATTAAATACTTTACAACAACGAAAAAGTAAAAACAAAAAGCAATGGTGTACTGGGAATAATAGCATAATGTAGGTTGGAGGGAATCTCAGGAGGTCATCTACTCCAACCCTTAGCTCAAAACAAGATTAATTTTGATCACATTAGAATTGGAACATAAGTGAAACACGTTTAGAGTTGCAAAGCATGTCTGTAGTGATGGTACAGGAAAAGATGGGGTCGGAATGATAATGCCATTGCTGTGTGTGGCACTAAGCTCCCTTTGTGCGTGTGGTCTTGAAGCCATGCTGCGTGACTGACCCATACGCTTCTAGGTAAACTGGACACTTGGACGTTTGTCAGACGTAAGTACCATAACTGACTGAGTATTTTTCAATGAAACATTCCTTCTCTTTAAAATTCCATTTTTAAGCTGTTTCAGGACCAGAATAGAATTTCTAGTGGAGGTCAGGTTGAACCATCTAGTCCACTTCAACAGCACTAGGGAATAAGATGAATAAAGAACAATTATCACTCCTTGTGTCACTTAAGTAATTGAAATGAGTAGACATAGCAAATGCTCAGGGAACAAGATCTGTGGAGTAATAATATTCTGACCTTTTGTAAGTCAAAGGAAATTCTGCCATTGAATTTTCTAGGACTTTGCTTCTCCCTCCACTTTATTTAAATAAACACTCATTTCATCCTCAATAAGACTTTAAATTAAACTGTGAATTTGGCAAGAATGCATAAGGTGCAAAATATAGACTCATCTGTTCTGTATTGATGTTATTTGCTTGTCCAAGCAGCAGAGTTATTTTAAAACTACATTTTTCCATCTGTGAAGTGATTATTAGGGATATCTAAAAATATGCAAGGACTGTTCATATTTGCTGGTTCACTGGTGTTAGTTCAGTCCTAGTTTCACAGAATGTTTGACCAGGATTCATCTAAAGATAATTTTATTGGTGCCTTATGTTTAATGTGCATATAAAATGACAATTTCCAGGCTATTTAAAAGATTTGAATGTCTCAGTCTTGTTAGAATATATATGGAGTGTGCCTCCAAACTCATTTGGGTGATTCTGGTTTTTTTTTGTTTTACAAAGCGTCTTTAATTATGACTAGGGTGGAATGAAGCATTATGGCTTATAGCGTCAGTCTCTACTGTCTATCAGAGCAGGCAGGAAGCCTGTCCCAGGCGGTCCTGGGCAGCCCTGTGCAAGCCCTCTCTGCTCAACACATCTGCAAAGTTGGTGGTATTGTCCCTGGGCTTTTTAGCAGACAGAGGCACAGACCTCTCAATTCGAAGCACCAGAGCTCTGAATTACTCTTTAGAAATGTGCCCCTCTCTCCTCTCCTTGGACTATAGCAGTAATTTAGCATGATTATGCTCCTGATTCAGGAACCTCACTTAGCTGTCTAAAGGAAAGTGAACCTTTGAGACTACCCAGTGAATGGTTCCAGAAGATGATGGTGATTTTTCTTTCCTTTACAAAGGTGAAAAAACGGTAAAGACAGTTCTCCTGAAGTGGAATTGTATAATCTCTGCAATTAATGAAAAGATGTCTTTTTTTTTTTTTTTTTTGAAAGGTCAAGGAACCAAAATGTTGTTGTTAAGGAGTCATTATGGTGCTTCCTATAACATTGTGAGAATAACAGACTTAGGGAAAGCAGCATGTAGACTTTTAATAAACACTGTCAAACAGCTTAAGTACAAACAGTATGAACTCATAAAGATAAAGAAACATACTGGTTTCTGGCTGTCAAAAAAAAAACCCAACACAGAGATTGTTTTAAATATTGCCCTAAGCTGTATTCAAACAAAATATAGCATTGAAGTATTGAAAAAACAAACAAACAACAAAACAACAACAACAACAAAAAAAACCAAGAAAACCTCAGAAAGGCCAGCTCATACAGAATAAACCATTTAATTATTGCAGATGAGGGTTTGGCCTTGCTGCTCCCCAGTTTGACTTCCTAAACAATCATAATTTCTTTCCCTGAAGAAAAGAAAACCAGCCAAACGAAAATGAGATCTACTGTGAGGCAGCATCTAAGTACCTTTAAATAATGGATACTCTTTGTCAGAACATGAGATCAGAAGGGAAGGGAGAAGGGTGAAAACCATAGGTACAGTATTGACCAGTTAGTTAGGTTTACAATAAACAGCAAAGAATAATGTATATGGCATTTAAGGGCAGGAATACAGGTGTAGCAAATGAGCTCAGAGAGACCTGAGGAAGTTCAGATGAGACATATGGGCCAGTAAGAAAGAACAGGGATATATGGTCTCAACATAAGAAGTGGGCAATTAAGATTTGATCCCGCTACATCCAGACCTGAGACTTTATACAAATTTGGGGGCAATTCCAATTTGTTCTATGAAGAAGTGAAATTATTTTAGAAATGGCGTCTTTCCCTGCTGCGTGTTTAGATATTTAGAGTGATTTTCCCATTCCCTGAATCCTCTGAAGTTTCTGGTTCCTGTGTTGCCTCTGACATATAAATGCTCCAAAGCAGATGATCCAGAGCTCAGCCCTGCCATTTACAATCAATCCTCAGGGAAAATCCCTTGGGCTCACGTGGCTTAGCTGCTGCTGAGGCACTGGCAAGCTAACCAACACTTTAGGCAGTAGCTCCTCATCTTTCATTGCAAGAGGCGACATTTGTTTGTTCCTTCTTTCAGTCTGAGTGTAAGGTCTGCTGCCTCAGTTGCCTACAATCGATATCTGCCTTTAACAGTGTCCAGAATAACAATAACTAAATGGATTACAGTCTGTGGTAGCAAATACCTACATAAATTAAAAATAATACGGTAGTTTTCAAATGATCAAATGGTGTGCCAGTTTGACAAAAGGGAGATCTAAATTTCATGTTCAGTGCAGCCAGTTTGTATCATAAAATCATAGAATCGTCTAGGTTGGAAGATCATTGAGTCCAACTGTTAACTGACAAAACCAAAACTGAACACAGTACTCGAGGTGGGGCCTCATCAGTGCCGAGTACAGGGGGATGATCGCTTCCCTAGTCCTGCTGGCCACGCTATTCCTGATACAGGCCAGGATGCTGTTGGCCTTCTTGGCCACCTGGGCACACTGTCAGCTCATATTCAGCTGGTTGTCAACCAACAGCCCCAGGTCCCTCTCCACCGGGCAGCTTTCCAGCCACTCTTCCCCAAGCCTGCAGCACTGCATGGGGTTGTTGTGACCCAAGTGCAGGAACCGGCACTTGGCCTTGTTCAACCTCATACCATTGTCAGTTGCCCCATTCCTCTTGGTCCCAGCCATGCATTTTGTCACCCACTTTCCAAATATCACCACATGTGTTTGCTTAGTCAGGCCAGGAAGTTGGAGTGTGGCTGAAAACAAATCAACTTTTGTAAGTGTATTTTTTAATCAGTGGCCTTATGGGAAGCCTTGGAAACACGTAGCTGAGAATGTGAGGAAAGGCAGAACCATCCTTTTTTCCAAGAGCCCGTCCACAGACTGGCTTAAGCTGGTCGTGAAACTGCATCCCTAAAAGTGAAAAATCTATTCTAAAGATTAGCTAGTGAGCTACCGAGTACTTCATATTTAAAGAAGTCAGATTCTTAAACCCTAATGAACTCCCATGGATTTTGATGAGAATTTAATCAAACTATGCATCTTGAATCTCTTACTCAAATTTATTATACCATTTATCTTTCCTACAAGGCCTGTTCAGATACGTACATTTTATTAAGGAAAATTTACTTTAATATTTCAGTAAGACAGATTAAAAAATGCAGTAATTAATTTATTTACAGCTCATACAAATAAATCTAAAACAGAGCCTACGACATTTCTAACTTGTGGGGCATGGTTAGTGTTGATGTAACAGTATTATTTCTCCTTCTGGATCTTCAAGCAGCTACTAAAAACATCAGGTAGTCAAAGATAACCTTAAATTTGTCAGACTGTCATTTGCAGCAGCTGTCATTTGCAGGCAAACGGAAATAAGCTAGCATTTCTGTGTTGGTACCTTGGCTTTGGACTGGCACTTTCCAGAACCTTTAGCACAGAAATAACACAATCTGATGGTATTACACTTATACTTTCATTCCTGAATGCTGGAATCATTCAGAAATAAAGACATAAATTAATGTATTCTTTCTTCGTCTTACATACAGAAGAGCCATTGAAAAGTAAAGCTGATAACAAAGAAGTATAATTGCAAGAACTCTGTTTTGGCTTAATTATAGATTCAGGACACGTATGCGACATAATTTGAAAATAATTGAAACTGAACAAATACTCCAAGTAGTTCATGAACGGAGAGCTGTTATTAGTTATATATAGTTATAGTTATATATATATGTAGTGGTTTTTATATATATATGGTAAGGCACTGGAACAGGTTGCCTGGGGAAGCTGTGGCTGTCCCATCCCTGGAGGCGTTCAAGGCCAGGCTGGACGTGGCCTTGGGCAACCTGGTCTGGTGGGAGGTGTCCCTGCTTATGGCAGGGGCGTTGAAGCGAGATGATCTTCAAGGTTGCTTCCAACCTAAACCATTCTATGATTTTATGATTCTATATTCCTCCAGGTTTGGTCTTGGAAACAGACCTGCTGAGTATACTCAACAGAGAATATTCTTATATCTTGGTATAAGAATTAGGTCTAAAATGTATATCTGATTGCAAGTTGGAAGCTATTGGCGAAGGACCAGATCATCATACAGAGATTTTTTTTGACCAGAAAAATACAAATTATGTACAGTACAAAGTCCTTTATTTAGATTCATCATATAACTCACACTATGGTGGTTGGGTGGCAACAAAAACAATTAGATATCCTTAGGATCCCTCTTGCTTTTGAGAAAACTATGAATTATTAAGGCAGCGAGGCCAAGAAAAGGGATAATGGAACCATTGGATGTATCAAATTAGGTGGCTTTTTCACTACAACAAGTAATATTTTAAGACCGCTGCATAATGCAGACGAAGGCCTGATGTAGAATGATGTGGGTAGATCAGATATTAAACAAGGACTAAAAAGGTCTCTTTGAATAATTGGGGAAATAGTAAATACACCTCAAGAGATTAATCAGCAGAACTCGGCTTGTTCAGCTTGATAAGAGGGAACCGAATTACTTCATATAACTACATCTTGTCATGAGGAGAAGACATTTAACAGTAACAATAGCGTAGAAATATTTGTTAGAAGATAATTCTGGCAGAAAATCATATAGAAAAACTCATCATGGGTATGTTTACACCAAAAATTAACTGACATTGCAAGCATTGAAATAGCTTTCCAAATAAGACCGACAAGGTAAGAATATTTCATTGTTCCAACATGAAGCTTAGTAAGTTTATGGGGAAAAATGACAGGAGAGGGATGAACCCGGAATGAAGAAATTGTCTGTGAGTGGTAGTTATAGATTTTTAATCTACTGATATTCCCCAAAATGGAGGCAGGAAGATATGAAAGGATGCATAACTGTTGTCTATTGCGATATACTTATACACGATAAATCAAAATTACTGTTGCTTGTTTCCCAGGGCCAGGAATATTGTTTTGTCTTCTGAATAACCCAACTGCTATTATTTCTTCCATTGGTCCTTTATAAAGAAGATGAGTGGCATAGCTGAAGAGAAGATATTGAGTGAAGAGTCTTACTCTTTCCTCTGCTAACGAGAAGAGTCTCATGACCATAACCAGTGAGATTTGCTCACAGTAACCCGGTCACTCAGTGAATTTTCCCACAATCAGATTGTCTTGAGGTTTTTTGCACTTATTTCAACATGGCTCTAGGTTCACCCTACAAATCACGTGCTGTGGCAGGAGTCTAAAATATTGGAAGTGACAACATAAGAGGCAAACCAAAAGTGTCTCAATAATTTGCCTCTAATAGCACCAATGAATGCTTAGAGAGGAAGGCATGAAATGTTTCCCTAGGTATGTTTAGGAGTTTTCTGAGGAAGGATTTTTATTCTGTAGTAGCTCTAAACAATTACGTCCTCCATGCCTTTAAATCAGGAATGCTACAGATTTCTCAGGCTGTTTTCCACTGTCGGGATACAATTTATTGTATCATTTGATCTTTTTCATAAAGGTCTGGTGGCTTTGAAGGTCAGAGAGATGAGAAGGAATTGGAGTTGATGTCTGAAAGGCCCATTGGAATAGATTGCAAGCATGAGGGATAGTGCTGATGATTTATGAATCACACTAATCTTCTGTTCCTGCATCATTTGTCAGTCAGTCTTCAGGCCACCCACATCTTTTTGCTTAATATGGGTTAGTAGGAGCAGTAAATAATTAACTAAAAGGAGATAAGTTAAAGCAAAACAGTGACACAGATTAACCCCATATACACGTGGCTCAGATGTAAAATTTGCCCTGTAATTTTTCTTCTATCTGGCCAAAGACATGCTGTATACAAGAAGTACGATTATAAAACCAGTAAGCCAGTAGCTGATGCTGTACCTAATAAGAAGTGATGAAGTGTGGCAGCAGCATATCTTCTACATTATCATAATAATTTCTAGACACACTGGCTAGAGAAATGTGTTGAGTTATAAGGCTGCCATCTCTGAATGAAGAAAAGAGTTGTAAGAGTGTTTAAGGGTGATTAGGGCATTTGGAAACCAGTGCTTCTGTACAGGCTGCACTTTATGCTCTTCAGCAGCATGATAGTGGATCTACACCAGTATAACCAAACTAGGGGCTGTCATAATTATTACTTTTTCGTCTTGCTTTCTTTCTTGTTGAACAGAAATAAATGTGATTGGATATGTACTTAAAGATTAGTCTCTGCTTAAGAAGTGCTGCATTTGACATGGTAAAAGTTTAGAACATTAAAAAGTAAAACGTGATTTGGTTATATTAAAACCACAGTTCTTCATTTCACCCACCTAGCACCTTTTTCCCCCATGAATCTCAAAGTGTTGAGGAAAGGTATGAATGTAATGTTATCCAACAATTCACTATAGGAGTTTTTCACTCTTTATTATTGCGTGTTAAATGTCTGAGACTGAAACAAGTCTAATGGAAGTGAAACCTTGCCCACCTGTCATTCCAAACACAGGTCAAGTATGGAAAAGCCAGCGAGCAGTAAGGATGGCATATTATCCAGCCCTGACTTTTGCTTACAGCTGTTTTTTTCCTTCTCATTTAGTCTTACATTTTGAAAAAATGGCTGAAGTATACGGTAGTCTCTTCATTGTGAATGAACCAGTTTTTAAATAGTGTTGCCCCAGGTTCTTTTCTCTGTTATGGCTCTGCAATGTGATACAATAAAGTCTTACCAAGAGTAAATTCAACCAGTCAAGTTTTAACAATCAGATTCTGATCTCATTTGTACCCAGGGAGGTCCATGTTGCACATCAGTTCTTAGTTCATTTGAAGTCAGCTCCAGGAGCAGCAGCATATGGCTTTTACATCGCTGACGTCAGCGAAGTTAGTCTGTGTTTACACTCATGCCAATAAGATCAGAATTTGTTCTTAGTATTCCAGAAGTGAAAATCCCCAGACATTCTAAATGTCATTTCTATACAAGCCCCACGTACCTCAGAATAAAACACAGCATGAATTTCAAGAAATGCCAGGTTATGACATATTATAAGTCTCCAAATAACCAGTTTAGGCCACAGCAGTGCTTATCTCTTCAGTGGGAGTTTCTTTACTAAATTGAAGCGGTTAGGTTTACCATAAATCCTGTTATCTGATTTAGTAGCACTATATGGAACAGATAATAAATCACAGAGGTCTCTTTCTTTGGAAGGCTATTTGTGCTGCTGGACAATACCATAAGAAATTAGCAGAGACCTTTAACCAGTTCATATGAGTTGAAGAGTTGTCATTAAATATCTTCACTCAGAAAGCCTATCAACTGGAATACATGCATGAATGGGGCAGAGGACTGCAGGCAGACAGAGCAGGGGTTCACAGAGAGGAAATTTTGTCTTTGCCAGTACTATAAGGTTACTGTATAATACAAGTCATAGTTTAGACCACTTCATCAAAGTTGATTTAAGGTGAAGCACCTTGCCTAAACTAGTTATCTGGGTTTCTCTATAGCCAACAGAGAAAAGTCGTATCTCCAGTAACGAAATATTATTGCCTAGAAGAGGCATCCAAGATATAATGGATCATGTGTGGGAGGTGTCTTTGTCCACTGTGTACTGTCATAAGGTTACTCAGCTTGCTTAGCCTGAACTACTAACTTTAAGGTGGATGAATTAAAGGAAGCATATCTCAACCTTAATCTCATCTTTTTACATCTTTGCACATGTTTTTCACTTTACTTGTTCAGCTAGAGACCAGAGATATTTTTTATTCTTTTGTGGAAGAGATGAGATTTTACAGCTCACAGTAGCCGGTGTTATAACTGAAGCCGATGAGGACTGTGCAAGTAAAGCTGGTTCTGTGGGAAAAAAGAAGGTATTTCCAGGTCCTTGGCCTCTTTAATTTAGTTTACCCCCAAGTTTGGAGATTTTTTTTTATTTTAATGTCACAAATTTTGCTTCTGTTAATAAATAACATAGTTTTCTTCATTGGAGGCTGAGCTGAGCCTATCAGGAGACAAGTGGCAGAAGCACCCGATTGTGACCAGCTGGGTGGGTCCATGTATCCTTTGCATAGGATCCCTCAGAAGAGTATGCTTCCAAGACTCAAAGGGTAGTGGTGGGCCTTTGGTGTAGCCACCAGGGATGCAAAGAAGATTAAACAGTTGTCTACCTTTGCCTGACCTCTTGGAAGATCCTTCTGTTGTGGGGTTGCTGCATGTTGAAGTGGAGAAATTGCTGATTGGTACTATGACGGTGCACCAGTGGTGGTATGGCATCAACCAAGAATTCTTGGTCAAAGCGTTCATTATCTGACTCCTGTAATAGCAGACCAGAAGTCCCTCAGATCTCTCTCTGAGGCTAATGTCACACTCTAACCTCTCAAGATGTTCTGCGTATGTATAAAGTAATGTTTTTAAAACATTCTAATATGATAGTGATGAATACTTATTTTATAAAAAAGGGAGGGAAGGAAGGAAGGAACAAAGGAGGAAGAAGGGAAGGAAGGAAGGAAGGAACGAAGGAGGGAAGAAGGGTAGGAAGAAAGGAGGGAAGGAAGGAAGGAAGGAAAGAGAGAAGGAAGGAAGGAAGGAAGGAAGGAAGGAAGGAAGGAAGGAAGGAAGGAAGGAAGGAAGGAAGGAAGGAAGGAAGGAGAGTGGGAGATAGGGAGATAGGGAGATAGGGAGATAGGGAGGGTGATATGGAAAGAGATACAGAGAAAATATGACTTTATTTCACGGAATCACAGAATCACAGAATTTTCAGAGTTGGAAGGGACCTCTAGAGATCATCTAGTCCAACTCCCCTGCTAAAGCAGGATTGCCTAGAGCACATTACTCAGGACTGCAGGTGGTATAACTGGTATAACTGAAGTTTCACTCCAGAAAAAAAAAAAAAAGGAGGCTTGTGGTTTTGACCTCTGTAGATCCAAGGCTGAGCATTCAATTGCAGTAAATAATACTTTGCCTATATGCCTCAATCATAAGTCTGTTCAGAGACCTTACTCTGGGCTTGAAATTCTCTTCTTTCCAAAGCAGGTGAACAGATTGTTTCTGATCAATTCAAATAAATGTCAGATAACCTGGTGCAGGTTTTTACATCTCCTTTTCTTTGTGTTCAGTATGCATTTGCTTTGTGTCCTTCCCATGTGCATGGCGATACCATCTAGAGGAGGTATTTACATGTTGCTGTCATTTGCAACCACAGAATATGACTTCATGTATATATGTGCCCCACATGTGCATGGCATAGAGTAGCTTATTACCATTAGTTAAAGGTGACAGACTGAGACACAAAAATGTTAAATCTTTTCTTCAGAGTAATAATGAGCACTGTGGAGAAAGAAACTCATGTCTTCCAAACACTTGAGTCAGTGCATCATCTCACTCTTCTCACTGAATCCTATATTTTTCAAGCTGGCTATAGTCCTGTAGTTGGGTTGGTTTAGGGATTCATCCCTGCCTCAGTTTTGACGTAAGTTTACAGGCACAAGTGTCAGAAGGTGATAGAAATTGGATATTTCATAGTAGGGGCTGACAAACTAGGCGTTGGAGCACAGGTACATTAAAAGATGTATTTGAGAGACATCAAGGTTCCAGGTTTGGACTGAAAATCTACCAGTACTCTTAAACGCTGATTTGGGGAAAATAAGGTACAAGTTGTCATACTGCTCATACAAAATTGCCAGCCTTTGAGCTTCTTAAGGCGTCTTTCAGCCACATGTTTCTATGAATCTGCAGGCAAGTCTGCTCTGCTGTGTTGGATCTGTCCCGGAGTTCCTCTGCCCATGATCTGAGATGACTGAAATTGAGCTCACTCTTGTCTGTAAACCATTTAACTGCATTATCATATCCATGTCATATGGAAAACTTAGTCTCTGCCTGTGGTAATAAGAATGAAATGACTGTACCTGCAGAGGAAACCAAGGATGCAAATTGCTTTTACAGAGGGAATTATATCTCTGAATTTCCTCCATTTGTCTGTTTACATTCTCGGTGAATACTCTCTGCTTTTCACTTTATGTTTCCTTTTTTTTTTATTTTCTTCCTAATAGTCTGAATTAAAGATAGACTGTTCTGAAGATTTGGTGGGTTTCTGCTTCTTCTTTTTTTTTTTTTTTTTTTGTTAACGTATGTTGCCTGTGGCATCACCCATTGCAGGCACACATGAAGGCTAATGCATCATTATCAGCATACTGAATGGAGAGGCTGTCTTGTGGAATTGTCTAAGTGATACGCCTGCTTATTTGCATCGTAATAAGGCCTGATGACAAAAATCCCTCCAGGTCACTTTGTCTGAGTCTTTGCAGAATATTAATATGGCTGTAATGAATTGAAACTTGTACATGGTACAAACGCACTTGGATGCAAACCATTCAATTACTTCAGCAACCTGTAGAAGCCAAACCCCATCTGTGTCCTTTCAGAGGCTTTCAGTGGCTTTGAATCAGACAGATATATACAATTGGATAACTCAGTGCTGGAATTTTAAGACTATGTTCATTCAACAAATTGGAATTAGTACCAATAAAATTACTAATGCTGGAAATGAACATGACACTAAGTATTGGGATCAAGTAGGGTCGAGTGCATCCTCAGCAAGTTTGCCGATGATACCAAGCTCTTTGGTGAGGTAGAAACACCGGAGGGGAGGGAAGCCATCCAGAGGGACCTGGACAGGTTGCAGAGGTGGGCCCAAACCAACCTCATGCAGTTCAACGAGGCCAAGTGCAAGGTCTTACATCTGGGTCGGGGCAGTCCCAAGCACAAATACAGGCTCGGCGGGGAATGGCTGGAGAGCAGCCCTGAGGAGAAGGACCTGGGTGTGCTGATTGATGAGAAGCTCAACATGAACCAGCAATGTGCGATCACAGCCCAGAAGGCCAACCGTATCCTGGGCTGCATCAGATGTGTGGCCAGCAGGTCAAAGGAGGTGATTCTGCCCCTCTACTTTACTCTTGTGAGACCCCACCTGGAGTACTGCATCCAGCTTATGTTGGGAGTCCCCAACATAAGAAGGACACGGACCTGCTGAAGCATGTCCAGAGGAGAGCCACGAGGATGATCTGAGGGCTGGATTACCTCCTCTATGAGGAGAGGCTGAAAGAGTTGGGGCTGTTTAGCCTGGAGAAGAGAAGGCTCCAGGAAGATCTTATTGTGGCTTTCCAGTATCTAAAGAGGGCCTACAGGAGAGCTGGGGAAGGACTTTTTACTAGGCCATGTAGCGATAGGACAAGGGAAAATGGCTTTAAACTGGAAGAGGGCAGGTTCAGATTGAACATTAGGAAGAATTTTTTCACTTTGAGGGTGGTAAGACACTGGCACAGGTTTCCCAGAGAAGTTTTTAATGCCCCATCCCTGGAGGTGTTCAAGGCCAGGCTGGACGTGGCCTTGGGCAACCTGGTCTAGTGGGAGGTGTCCCTACCTATGGCAGGGGGATTGGAACTCGGTGATCTTCAAGGTCCTTTCCAACCTAAACCATTCTATGATTCTATGATTCTATGATTAATCTCTCTTAACTTTAGATACATAGGTTGTCCCACAGACACACCTGAGAGTTGTCTGGACTCCCTTTTTTGTCAGCTAAAGGAGCATCACTCTTCTCATCTTCTCTTGACAACTAAAATAGGTCCAACAAATTACTCTTTAGAAGTGTCTATTTGTGTCCACTGATTGAAAGGAGCCCAGACAAACAGCTCTGATTTAGACATATGCATTGAAATCATTTGGAGCAAAGTGGGATGAATTCCACTTCAACTGCTTTTGAAATCCACGATGAGACTGGCACCTGAATTTTTGCACTTCTGATGTATATTATGCAGACCATTCACTCTCTACAATGGATGGGACTCATTTCACCTAACTTTAGACAAGCCTGGTATAGACATCTGTGTATAAGTGGATCAACCTAGGCTCCAATTATCACCTGTGGAAACAATTAGACATTTGCACTACAGACATTTGTATGGAGTCAGATGAATCCCACCTAAGCAATCTTTATTTGCCTGTTCTGTCTGGAGAGGTCAGGCATCCTGGAGAACAGAAAGCTAATGGACACCTAATTTCAGTTTTCCACAACTAAAATGAAGATCACAGAGAAGATGGGGCCATGTGTTGATCAAGAGGCAGTTGTGAAAAGTGGCAGCAAACAGAATCCTGCTTATAAATACGGAAAAAAAATCTTCATTGGTGACATTTATTCTAGTCTGCAAGGTTCACAGGAAATACTTTGTCACTGGTGGTCAGATGAAGAAACACGTTGACCAGAGAGGCTGAGAAATGTGTCACAGTCCTGCTTGGACTAGGAAGTGGGACTACCAACTTGACTAATTCTGCCACTCCGAGATATATACTGCTATGAAAAGGGAAGGAAGGGGGAAGATGCTTTGATATCTGAGGCATCTCCCCATGGAGTACTCCACTGGCACCTTCCAGCTCTCGAGGACATCTTCCACCTGTCCTGAGCTGAGGTGGGATCTGTCTGATAAACTGAGGCAAAAAAGTTAAAAATCTTCCCTTAGCAGTCAATGAATAAAGTAATTACTTCACAGCAAGGACTCTCTTTTCCTAGAGCAGACATCTAAAACAGGTTAGATGGATGCACCTTGGATGCACTCTCTCAATTTTCCCAAGGTAAATAAAGCCATTCACAGAGTCTGAAATCTCCCTGGAAAAATGCAGAGGTTCCAGGAGAGGCAATTGTGTTGTGCCTCAGTGAGTTACTGTGGTACGAATGATACTCTGTACTGCTGCTGCTTTAATTGGCTCATGGTTGATAGCATGAAAATGAGATGCTCTAAAATGCATTTATTTCCAGTCCATCCAGTACTTGTTAGATTTATTTCCTGTTTGCACTCTGCAGCTGAAGCTGGAGCTGTTTGCTGCTGTTTGCTGTCCTGGGCAGCCCCTCTCAGTATGGAGGGTTACACAAAATGTGAGCTGGGGCATAAGGTTGCGCTTTGTTTTAAGGGCCGCACAACCTCCAGCCACTTAGGTTCAAAGCAGCATGAACTACTTACAGCGTCAAAAGCTGCTAGCAAGGCAAGGGGAGGGTTGTGTGCAGCACAAGGCTTTATTTTTATGACTTGCAGGGTCTGTTATTCATCAGTGGCCTAGCAGAGAGCAACCTCTCCTTTATCTTGTGTCCCTGGATGTTGCAGAGGAAACGAAAATGGGGATTGGATTTGCCTGATGCAGAAAATCTGATTTGTTTATTGGGAGATGTGAGAAGTGGGGACTGCAATTTGTGCACTTCATCTCAACACGCTAGTGTGCAAGGGAGTTAACTAATAAATTTTCAGGCTGCGTTTTCAATCTCCTCTTACTAAATATGCATGAACTTTTAAATTCAGATGATTTCTTCTTAAGGGTTACATCTATAATCAGCTGACAGATCTTGATATCCCTAAATCATAAGAATGAAATGGGACCTATTCTTGGAGCAAGCACTGTTCAATGGGGCTATGTAGGAGAGGCTGAGATGCAAAAAAACTGATAAAAATCTGGCATTTCTTTCAAATTTCAAAATAGAGTTTTATTCATGGTGGTTGATGACATTTTGATGGAGAGTGACAGGTTGTTAGCCTCCCCGGCAACACTTCCCCATCCACCTCTGACCCACCAGGAGGGATAAGTCAGGGCTTTTGTTCCCCTGACTGATTTATCTGAAACTCTCGAGCCTGAGGGAGGACATCTTTTGCCCTGCTCAGCGCTACATGGAATCCTTGTAGGAAACAGTGAGCAACCTATTGTTTTTCACAGATGCCTCCCTCCTACATAAACCCCTCAATAATTAACCAGCAGCATCTTCAAAGCAGTAATGTGTGAGATAAATACGAAGGAGCAGGAATGACAAAGTGATAATACCCATGTGTTTTGATGCAGAAGTGACATGATCGTAGTCTCAGAACCGTTCATCATGCTTTATGATCTTGCTGGCTTTTGTGCCAGTCTTCAAGCTTCACAGAAGATACCTTGTCACACAGGCATCATGTTCACTGCATCTTGCCGTTCCCACCACCACGTTCTCCTCTCCCCACTGCCAGAATTCAGCTCAGGACATAGAGAGAGGAGAGGACCCTGTTTTCATTTTCCTGGCACCCCAATGGGAGACAAACAAAAATCTCTTATTGCGTAGCTTGTCTTCCAGCTTCCTCACTGAGATTAGGAATGTACCCAAGGAAACTGGTGCTCAGAACACATTTTTCCTCCAGTTTTTGCAGGGATAATTTTTTAAAATTTTACAAAGCAAAAGAAGGTAATATCCAGGTATTTGTGCTCACTGCCCAAAACCACTGCTTCTGAAGTTCTATTTTACATCAGATAACTTTGTCAAAATGTTCATGAGAGGGTAGACCATGTACAGTTTCCCTCAGTGGTGCAGGAGAAAAAAAGACATCGATTTGGTAAAATAATGCTGCTTAAAATGAATTCTGTATGTGTTGCTTTTTACTTAAATTTCTCTGAAGAGACCATACAGACATATCTAGGCCCATATAAACCATATTTATGAACTGTATACATATGTGAGAAGTTGCTTTAACTAGTTTTTGGTAGCTTCTAGAACAGAAAATGCAGAGGGCCGGGGGCTCACTGAGTTTTTAAAGGAGTATTATTTTAATATGTAACAATGCTCATAGGTTGTATCTTCCAAATTTAGCATGTTTTCCTGAACTCCCTTATCACTGAAAAACACTGAATATTTATACTCACAGATCATTGAAATACCTTTCCATATCTGACCGAGTTTACATATTGGGTTATATTTGTCCTCTCCAGCTCTTAGCCAGAGGGTTGGAAGTATAATCTCTTCTGTACCCATTTAGGGGAGAGGGCAGTCAGATCAATAATCTGTGGTAGCTTCTTGGCAGAAATAAACAGACACATTCACAAAATTATTGATTCTATTAACCCATGTCCCACTGCAAACTGACAATAGGTCAGCTCAGTCACATTTCTCCTTTATTTTATTGAAAACAA
Source organism: Vanellus vanellus (assembly GCF_965231255.1). NCBI lineage: Eukaryota > Metazoa > Chordata > Aves > Charadriiformes > Charadriidae > Vanellus > Vanellus vanellus. The sequence goes on from NC_138905.1 coordinate 9,060,935, forward strand.
ATTTAGAATAGATTGCAAGGAATAAGGACGCTTATCTCAAGGCACCTCAAGAACTTACAAATCAAGATTTGTGTTCCCCCCAAATCACAAGACTGCCTGAAAAAGATGGTGATGTTTAGGATTTAGATAAATGGTGTTCTCTGTGTGTGTGTCCTCTGTTTTGAAACCTTCAGGGTTTGCATATGTCACCTTGAGAAGTTTTTCACTGAAACTGATAGAACTAGAAAAGATTAATGGCAGGCCTAAAACCACACATCAAATCTACACTTCAGTTTGTATATGAGAGTCTTCCTTCTCTCCAAGAAAGTTTGAATCCTCACTCTTTCCTCTGGCTCTTGGAAAATATTTTCTCCAAGATACATGTGTCTGCCTTGTCCCACTCACGCCCTCCCACTTTCAAAGACAAGGTAAAAAAAATGTTCTCAACAAGAAATGCAGTGTGTTGCCCTTTGCCATCACCACTTGCTAGCTTTCATTATTGCTGCGCCTATTCCTTGCCTGGAGCAATATTATTTTAATATTCTGTTAAAAAAGCCCTTGACATCCTCTAGGAAAATAAAGAGTCTGAAAGACAACAAAGTGCATGTGTACATGAGCATGCGGAGCTTACTTAGCAGCTTCTCTGCCTATTACTTTATCTCTGATCATATCAACATTATTTACCCTTCAAGCAAACAAAATGCTTTGAAGTGATGTTTCCCTTGACGCCATGAGCCTTTGGAAAGCTGTCAAGAGCAGACAATAGAGAAAAAGGGATGCCTGTCACGTTTGAGGGAGCTGGGACAGTGATGAGCCACAACTTTGACTATCAACTGAAACTCACAGGGACTATCACATGGATGTCTTTGAAAGACACAGGTATAATATTAGAGGGAAGTATTGAACATTTTTATACGGTCATTGGCTGTATAACAAGATACTTGGTTTATATGTGGAGAAAGCGAATGGGCAGCAATCAAATGCCTCATGCTACCATAGTAGCTCGTGGTTTCTATCTGGTGTATGGAAAGATGAAGTTGACATACAGAGAAAGTGGGGATGGAGACAAGAACAGGCTGCTCCAGCCACAGGACAGGGAAGCTGAGACAGAGAGGACACGAGAAGCCCGGATGGCCTGGTTTGCTGCTCCTGCTCAAAGTGATTGGAACTGTAATGCATATTGATGGAAATGGGCATAAGGAGCAACCAACCCACTGACCTACACCTCTCCTTTGGCACTAGCAGTTGGGCAAGTCTAGCTATCCAGAGGTTTGGATAGCTACTGGGGCCATAGCTACTTTACCACCCCAATTAATCTGTTTTCCTTGGTGACTGTCTACTTTCCTTATGCCTAGAGCCATCCTGGGCTCAAAGGTGAAGCAGAAAGGATCATCTAAATCTCACAATAATATCCTGTAGTAGAAAATAAGAACAAAATGTATCACCACCAACAAAAGTTCTGTAGGTTTCTTCCAGGGAGGCTCTCAGGAGGAGTCCCACTCATGCTGGTGGTGCTGGCTTTTCCCTGGAAACAGGAACCAGTGTGAGGACATCAGTCTCTGGATCCTGGCAGATGACCACTGGCCAAGCTAACCACAGTGGTTAAAAAGATGACGGTTCTTGCTGCCAGAGGTTACTTCCCTTGTGCCACAGTACTAAGTCTGTCACAGCATCTTAAACAACAGAAACAGATGTGTTTATTCTAACGTGGCTGTGCTGAAACACGCACACATCCCAGTCTGCAGCTTCTGCCTTAAAAGCAGTAATCATTAGTAAGAGGTCAGGCAGATAATGAGTGGTAGTAAGGTCCAAAGCCCCTGCAGATATTTGCTTCAGAGTAGATGAGTCAGAGCCCTTACTGTACACCGCTGTATGAGCAGTCATTATATGACCAGTTTTGCAGTGTGTTGTAGCCTGCCTAAAGTGTTTTTCTTTCTTTATGGAAGGCCTATTATACACTTATTCCCCCAGTTTTCTTTTGTAGCACTGCAATGAACAAACTGATCAAGAAACATTAACATTAAAACATATCCATGCTGGGTTTATCTTGGTAAAACACAGACGAAAGACTATCATATTGCAGTCCCTTGTGTTACGCAATCTCCTTAGTAAATAATCTTTGAGAAACGTTAGTGGAATGAAAGCTTCCTAAATGTGTTGCAAAAATCATTCATTCTGACTGGAAGAGGTTATATGTTGTATATCATAATCTGCAGTGTGTATGGAGGTGTACCTTAAAATATGTGAAAGGATAGGAAGGAAGCTTCGCGGCACTGATGATTCTGGGTAGGAGTGATGAATGTTTGGCTACTCCATTTTTAACCCCTGTTCCAGACTGCTGGGAAAATATGTACCCTGAACTAATAGTAAAGCAACTGCTTTCCAGGAAACAGCCAGGAGCTGTCAGACAGAACATACTGAACCACAGAAAAACGCTATTTTTTTCATCCTTAGTCAGCTCAGATACAAGAACTTTCAGCACCCGTGTCAGGTTGACGTTGTCTCCCTCCCTATTTGACCTTCACTTTGGTCTCCAAAAGGTGTGCAGCTTCAGATTTGACCCCCCAAAACCAGACTTTCACAGATGTTTCAGCCTCTGTAGCCTAAAAGGGAGGTGTTGGCCTTGGAGTTGAAATTCACAGTCAGTACTTTAATTCCCATGAATGGGGAATTGAGCACAGAAGTTTGAGGTGTGGAAAGAGCCAGGCAGCCAACAAATAGCAAAAAGGGCAGATAGGGAGAAATAATGGACTCGTGATTTTCTTTTCAAACTTATCTGGTGGAGGAGCTGGTGATTCTTACCTATTTCATAGATATGTCACAATTGGAAAGCTTCCTCAGGAGGTGGGAAACCTGGATTTTGGGTTAACGATGGCACTGGAGGAAATTACCAACAAAAAGAAATTATCGCTTTATAATTTATCTTGAATAGAGATTACTGCGTTTTCGCTGCCTCATCTGAAATGTTAGGCAACCTTCTTCATCAGTGGCTCCTGCTCCTCTCAGAAAAGGAGGTTTGAAACCACCCAGCCATGCCGTAGAAGACAGCCCCTCATGTCAAGCAATGGGCGAAGGGGTGCCATCCCCCTCCGCTTCTCCTATAGCAGCTGCGCTACTGCTCGTGTTACTGCACAAAAATGAATGACTCCCAGGGCAAAAAGGAGAGCAAGGAGGAGAGAGCCTTACTCTGCAGTCCCAAGTGTTTTATGACCGTAGGAAAAAAAATAAAAAGATATAACATCAGATTTCATCTCTGAATATCCCCCAGCACCACCACTAGCTCTTTCCTTACAGGAAGGTAAACGGGCAGAGGAGAAACTAATCCTGCTGGCCCCCAGGCACTAAGCAGCTTGGAAGTGTCACAGCTTTGAGGATTATTGCATACCCAGCAGCAGCAATGTAGACACCCGAGACATTTCTGCACAGTCACAGAGGTCCCTTTGGGTTTGGCACTGGTGATTTTGAGGTTCTAAATTTTGTACTTTCACAGCCAAAGTGACAGGTAGGCATCGAAGCCTCCTTCGAGGCATTTGTTTCTGTGCACTCCAGTTACTTGTCAGCAGCTCTTTCTTCATCTATTTACAGGAGACGCTAGAATCTTTGTTCCAGGGGAGGTCCAGATGATATATGTGTCTCAGCTTTTCACACAGAGAGGCATGTAAGTTCAGATGGTACAATAAAAATATTATAATTCATTAATTAGGTCAATTTCAATTACTTACATATAGAAAGTTGTTTTTCTCCTAACAAGATAAATCCAATTAAAAAATCCTGTCACCTCTCTTTTTTCCAAGAGACATCCATAAATGGGCCTTTGCTGTTATCAGATGTGTGAAGCAACATTACTGTATATTTTCACACCTAGTTGATTACTTAACCATCTGTTCTCTCCAGCAACACAGGATACAAGATGGGAGGAAGGGAGGGGAAGAGAAATAAATGGAAACATTGCTGTGATTGTTTTCTTACCCATCTTTTAGTTTTTCATTTGAACCATAAGTCCTGGGGCAATTTTTATTGTAGTGGTATGTATGCTGAAACAAGACCTTTATATAAACCAAGCCTCTTACAACTCTTCTTTTTTCCCTTCTCAGAATAATGGAAATGTATCACAACATATACCATATCCTCTCTGGATGACTATAAAATGGAGATGGAGGGAGGAGAATTTTGTAGGTAGAACACTATGTGCATTAGATAAAAATCAGTTACTTGGTAGCTCGTATTTAAAAATATTCACACTTAATTTAACTCTCTTCGTTCTCTGGGAGGGTTGTGGGTGTGTTAATCTTTTGGGTTGATAAAATCATTCATCTGGATGGGCAGGTTGAAAACTGACATTAAATTTTCAGTTAACATTGTTTTAATGTGTCCTCTTCGGCTTAAGTTTATTTTTCAGACATCATTTAAAATTAGAGGCCTGGATAGATTTAATTAAAATATATAGTCTCCAATTACACATTTTAAGTTATAAATTTTTCAATTAATTTAAAATAAAAAACCCAAACCAAATAACCTCACAATATTTTTCCCTTGACTTTTTCACTCAAACACAAACCCATACTTCCTTCATTTTGAGAGCTACACTAAGAATAAGTATTTTCCCATCCCCTGCTATTTTATTTGTCCATTACAATTATTGAGTCAGACGACATATAGAATTTTGGGGGAAAAAAAAATCAAGATAAGAAATCTAGCAAATGCACAAACGGCTCTGTAAACACAGAATATCTTAGATCACACTTAATACACAGGTGATACATCATCTTTTGAAACAGGCATTGCGTACCCATATGGCCATTTCCAGCTTCATGAATAACCATTAGTGACCATCAAAACCAAAAGCAGAAGTTTGCCTCTCTCTTGCTTGGCCAGCTGAGGTTACAAATTTGTGTGCAATTGGCAACCGGTGAAAAAAACATGGCAGTAACATGCTAGTCCGATAGGAACCCCTCCTTTACAGGAATAAAACTTGTCCTATGTTAAAAAAGTGACAGAAAACTAGGGATTGCTGAGGTTAAGACAACCACAAATTAGCCCTTTTGTGGACTACAGTGATCACAGAATCATAGAAACATAGTAGAGTTTGGGTTGGAAGAGACTTTTGAAAGTCATTCCCCCGGCAATGAGCAGGGACATCTTGCACTAGATGAGGTTGCTCTGAGCCCCATCCAACTTGACCTTGAATGTTCCAGGGATGGGGCATCTACCACACCTTGGGGCAACCTGTTCCAGTGTTTCGCCATCCCCATCATAAAAAATTTCTTCCTTATATCTAGTCTAGATCTCCCCTTTTTTAATTTAAAACCATTACCCCTTGTCCTATCGCAACAGGTCCTACTAGATCCTTACCTAGCTGATCAGATGCTTAACTCCTGCAACTTTGGCACAGTAAATCAATGTCAGTCAAACACTGGCAGCAGCCAGTGTAGGTAATGCAGAGAGTGTCTCTGAATTGACTTGACTGAACAAGTCGTAATGGAAAAAAAAAGCCCTTTGAGCTGCAGGTGTCTTTGGGATGATCAAAGCTGTGTGGGTACAGAGAAGGTTAATGCGACAGACTGCGCTTACTTTGATACTTTTTTGTTCACAGTTGTTTTCTGTGATTGCTTGGGTGGAAGGTTTCTCTTTACCTGACAGGCACCGAGCAAATGAGGGGAGGAAATCCAGGGAGACATTGGGTGTGACTGTAGGGAGAGGATGGATGGGAATCACAGTGGGTCGATGGGAAACGCAGGAGCTTCCTGAAAACAAGAAACGATCATGGAGAGTTGCTTACACCCCTGGAAGTCATTACATTAACTGAAAACAATCATAAAGTCAAAAATATGTCTTGAGGGGTGCAGGTGGGTGGGAGAGAGTTGTGTATAAACCCTGTTAGTTTCTCATCTTCATACTTTAGGCACTTTGATGTTTCTCTGCTTAAAAAGTGAAATATTCTCATTCTTCTGCTGTAAAACCTGGGTTTTCAGGTTTCTTTGAAGGCTTACTCAGGAGATGGTTTAGGCCTGAAAGTTTTGGTAAATGTAGGGTCTTTCCATAGACCTTTGGTGGGAGGGACAAATGAGGCTGACTGTTGGTGGGTCTGAGTAGACAAACGTGTACCAGGGGAGGGAAGCAGTGGTGGCAGCAACATTGTGAGATCAGGTCTTTTTGTTGAGGAGTGTATGATGGGGCTCTCTGCTCACCCATCTACAGAAAAGATGAGTATTCTCAAAAAGAAAGCTCTTTTCTTCAGCTCAAGCTATCAATCTAAGTTTTTTACCTCTTTTGAACTGAAAGCCCAATTTTAGCTGCAGCTTTATGTTTTAGGAGAGGAATTTGGTCACTAAGCCTACCTATCACCCATGTGTGAGAATGTCTGAGCTTGCCTTGCATGTCTTCAGGTATCACATCTTTTTTGAAAATAATGCTTCCAGGGGTAATAGCTGGGTTACGCCTTCCAGAAAAGCCCTGCCACGAGTCTGTGGCTGAAAGCTATAAGTTAGGTTTGCAGTCCATCATTTCAGATCGATACACCACAGAAAGCTGACACAGATCCTGCACAAAGACAGATTGCACTTCCAAGAGAATTTCATGCCATTTAAAAATGGAATTAACCAATATGGAAATGCTAAAAATACATGAAAGATAAAGTTTAAGTCATTAATGGGAAACTCTGTGTGTCATTCTGCTTATTAAAAGACAACAAACTGCCACATAAATAAATGCTTCCTGCTAATAAGCTAATATTTAATCAGCACAGTACTCTGTTCTGAAAAAAAAAAAGGAAAAAAAAAACACCCTTCTGTTGATCACTTTTTCTTGGCGGTCCTTTAAAAACGTAGATTGAAAAATCAAACACTGTATTTAAATTACTCTGTTTTTCTATCCATTGAAACAGGAGTGTGCTGTAGCACTTGTCATGAATTTCTTGATGACCCCGAGCCCTCAATCTCAAACAATAGAAGAGAAAATGGACGTCACTGCTTCTTATACATGTTGTCGTGCAGATGTGTGCTCTTCGTACAGAAGAGGGCTTTCAAAGGGGGTGCTTAGTTCTAAACGTAACATACATTTTTTAATAACAATTTCTATTGGCTTTTTTTTCACTCCACAAATGGGACTGCTGCTGCAGTCTGGCTGTGTTGTGGCTCACTGAAGATGGAAGGGATCCATCTGCTGAATCCCATGAGATGTTATCATGCTGGGGCTGGGCACAGTTACCTGTTTTGCATCTTAGGGCCCAGACTCCACCAGTAGGCTTCTGCAGGAGGCAGCTTGGCAATGGAAGAGGGACAACAACAGAAATTAATGAGAAGGATGAAGAAGATTCTGCCAAAGAACTGGATAAAGAGTAACAAAAACTGGGCTGTTGGTAGGTTGAATTTTGATAAATCACCTTCCTCTTCTGCACCTAGCCTTTTCCCACCTTTTCCTGTTTAAAATCAAAGTATCTTTCCAATGAATTTCTCAATAGTTAGAAAAGGTCTAATTTCTTATTTCCAGCAGTGACAGGTGTATGATATGGTATTTCAAACTGTGCAAAAAATCACCACCTGGATAAAATTTACCTGACACCCTCCCTGTACAGTAGATTATTTTTTTTTCCAGCACGCCAAAAAGTTAATGCTGCTTTTCTCACTCTTAATGGCTTTTGCACCTCCCATAGCATTTTTTCAAGGATGTAAGGGGTCTGGTTTGTTATTTAAACTTTTAATAATGTGCTAGAGACTAAATTAGAAATATTTTTTCCCCACTGACTTCTAGAGCACTGCTACCATTTACTGTATAGAGTCAGAGATATAGTAGTGGTCTGCACAAAAAAAACATTATAGATCCTCCATATGTATTCTTGCCTCAATAGCTTCATCATTCTGGATGCCACCTTTGGCCTGAAATACGGTTCTTGGTGACTGTACAGGACATTTGCTTCCTGCTGCTTTTGTATCTCCTCCTTCCTCCTGGACAGGCTTTTCTCCTCTGGCCACAAGAAATCTTTTGAGTTTATATTTCTTCAAACTAGCATCTGTCTCATTTCTGGACTGGTGTTTTTCCACTCTTCTGTGAACTACTGGAGGATGTGGCATTTTCTGGCTCCAGCCAACTTCCTTTGAAAACCAATTATTTGAGCCAGAGCACAGTTGTTAAGTTTAATGATTCCCATTGTATCCAGCCATGGAGAGAGATTATGTTTTGCCTTGTCAGAAAAGGCTGAATGCAACACACTCAGAAAGGAGTCTGGTGATACAGCGGTTTTCATAGGAGCGTCTTCTCATTAGTGTTTAGGTTTCTTTGGCTTTACCTAGACAAATTCCTGAAACTCTTATACCAGTCACAGATTATAGGTTGTAGGGACAAAAGGTACAGTGCAACATATTTGTAATTGGTGGGAAGTTGGGTTTGCATTCCTTCCATGCTCTAGGAGAATATTTGCACTCTTTAGTAAAACTGACAGTCACTAGACCTAACCATTTTGAGGTGATAGTAACTAGTGAGGATCAAAGGTGTGATGGAGACTATTCCCTTCAGTCTTGGGTTCAGTGTTTTCAGATCGATATTGAAGTTCCTTTAAGGAGTAACTGGGCCAAGTGGAACCTCCTGGACAGGGAAGATCAGTCCTGGTTTGGGGGAGATATTGAGATTGTTTACGACAGAGGAGGCATGAGGACTGAAAGCAGTGGTAGCCATTTCAGGTGCCCTAAGAGAGCCTGCCTGGCCTCCAACTGTTGCTCTAGAAAGCCACGCTCCTCCTAGAGGTCTGCTACATCTGCTGGCTTTAGCTGAATGTCTTACATACTTCCATGTGTCTAAAATAGCATAGTCTGCTTGCATAACTGAAGCCTGTTTTGTGTCTCCTTTCATGATCCGAAATATTCCCTAGGCCCCAATTAGATTGCATTAACTGGATCTCCATCAACTATAATGAATCTTAAATACTTAGCTCATATACTGACAGCTACATATAGACCTTTAAATTATGCGTCTAATCTTGTGCCAAATCCAACCCCAAATTAGTGATCACTAGCACTGAAAGTAAGAAGTCAGCTATGGTCAGGGGAGGGCTGGGCAAAAACTCGTTCTGTCTTTCTTTGTTTGATCTAACTGTTGCACTTTTTTTTTCAATTTAGTAAGTTAATTATCCTATCTTTTACTCTAACAGAGCCTGGCTTTTTAAATTTTAAAAACCTTTCAATCTTCTTTGAGGAACTCCCTGTAGAAGAGTACGTATACCACTGACCTCAAAAGCTCAGAACAGTCCTGTCACAAGACATGAGGACCAAAGCACTGTGGCAATGGACCAAGAACACAATCAAGAACACAATGATTCTTGTGTTCTCAGCTTCCCAAGAGTGTGACTTCCATGAGCACATCAGGGCAGATGTCCTTTCAAAGTGAACAGGTTGGGACTGAGGCACTTAATGCACACAGACCACGTCTTGGGAGCAGTAGGGTCTTTGGCCCTTCTACCTGACTTTGTCTTTGGCTGTTGGATCCCCTCTGTCTTATCTCACTAGCCATAGTTACGGCTATTTAGACTGATTATTTTAGTTCTTCCTACAGCTGCTAGGCCCTGCAGTAGCGTGGCTGAGTAAGAGCATAGATTTTATGGAAACAAGTCTTCACACTGGTGACCTGATATTCTCTAGATAAAAATATTCTTCCAGCCTTTAGACTTTCACGTAGACTTGGACATTATATCTCTTTTCTTCCCTTTCTTCTCTCTACTGACCGAGATTTGCTGTGTAATCCTGATTGCAATTTTTCTAGTTTATTTTTAAAGTCCACTTTTTTTTTCTTTTTTAAATTCATAAGAGGTTGCCTGGTCGCAAGCTCTCTACCCCTTTGACAGATGATTATAATCTTCAATATGTCACAGTGATTCATAAGCTGTGTTACCTCTTAAATGAAGAAGTCAGTTCAGCAAGACTCCTTGCTAAGCAGGGTATCACTCAGTGCAAGTAGCGGGGTTAGAATGGGACTCCTCAAATGGAATTACTACAAAGATAGAAAACAGGGTCTCAGCTAAGATTAAAGACCACCTGGAACAAAACCGGCTAATCTACCTAAATGAAGTGTACCCACTTTGGCTCCTGAAAAGGCATAGTTAAATTTCCCCTACTTAGACGCTGTATTACCCGATGTTGTGATGACGACAAGCAAAGAAAGCAGGCACAGGTGGTCCTACTCAACACATCACCTAGAGACAGACTGAAGAGTAGAGACTTACTGAAGTTCACCTTATAAAAGTAAGGAATGGTAAGAGCAAGCAGATAGGATTCCTCCCAGCTGGCAGCGCCCCATAATGGTACTCACAGCCATGGGCACGCTCAAATCAGGCTGCAGAAGATTAATCTCAGCACTTGAGTTAGTGTCAGAGATCAATAACTCTTGGACTTTTATTTGTGATCTCTTTACTGAAAAGCTCTGTGGCTGAGCCCATGTTCTGATTTCTGGTCTCTTGTCCCCATGAATATCAATTTAGAGGCACCGATAGATATGTTCTAGAGATGTAACGTGCCTTGAGAGCTCAAGATATTTAGACACTGATTCTGAGCACTAGTGTCCTGTGGTTTTCCCCTTAAAAATTTGTTTATTGCATTAGATCCATGGGGAACTGGTCTACATTACTGGTAAGCTAGAAAAATGTGTGGGCACGTATACAAAAAACGTTACATGAGTATGCAACTGTTTGCAGCCAAATAAATTCCCTGACACAGCTGAAGAGGTGACAGGCATGCCCCGGGACCAATAATAAGTGCTATGGTGAAAGGAAAAACAATCTTCGTTAGACAGTGCTACTGCTGCACCTTTTGTGTTGTAAACAGCTGGTTGCAGAAAAACCTGGCACAGTGGTGAATACGACAGAGATCTAAAGATAACTTTTTATAAGTACAATATGCATTCAAAGGGATTGCATTACCTGTTTGCTAACTGGGTAGAAATTGTACTGTTGGATTTGACACACACATATGCTAGCCAATATCTGTACTGTTTGTATGGCATTCTTGCCATGCTTGGATCTATTCTGACTTACAAATGACTTTCTGAACTAGATGTTATCGAGTTTCTGTCCTTAAGTTCAGGTTGGAGCAGCTGACCTGCAAGCCCCTTGGTGTTCTTAAATTGATGCTGCTGGAATATTGGTATTCTTTCTTTTCCTGCCTCTCTTACAAACTTTGTTCAAGGCCAGGCTGGACATGACCTTGGGCAACCTGGTCTAGTGGGAGACGTCCCTGCCTATGTCAGGGGGGTTGTAACTCAATGATCTTCAAGGACCTTTCCAACCTAAACCGTTCTATGATTCTATGATTTTGTTACAGAGATTTATTTAGTGTTGCTAATTTAAAGACAAATCTTGTGGAGTAACTGATGACTCCCCTGTTAGTTATTACACATAGTTTTCATGTTTGCATATTGTTTGTAGCCGCGTCCTGTACGCTGAAGAAAGGCGGCAAGCAATAGTTGCTGAATATGGAATGTGACCTAAAGCCATCTGGAAAAAAATGACTAGATACTATCCAAACTTGTTTGGCATAACAGAGGAGGTTGCTGACAGAGCCTGTAGAAATCCTTTTCAACACTCAGGTAGGATTTGTACTTTTGCAGAAGCTGCATGGTAAGCTCTTGTCCCTGCACAGTGCTGTGCACAAACAGCGCCCTGGGCTCAAGGGATACTCTGTTACCACCATTTTACCATTTGCAGGTTCTTTAATTGCCCTATCTGCAAAGGAATGCTTAAAAAAACATGCTGATGAAGAGGATGGTTATTTACAACATACTAAACAGAACGTGCACAGTTCTTTTGAATGTCAGTGCAAGGTGGACTTCTGTGAAGTATATCTCACTGCTATGACCCAAGATTTTTTACTCATTTCTCCAACAGCGAAGGCATAATCCAGGCTGGGTAAAACACCCAGAACCGACTTTCCATTGATTACAGTGGAGCATGCCTGGCATCTCAGGTGAGTGTCCAGCTACAAGGTTTAGATAAAGGAATTGTTGAGGTATTATTGCAGTACACTGGATGACAAGTCGGTTGCTGTGGTAACTCATTATTTAATGTTTGAATGGTGATATAAATAGGAACACAGCACGTGTCAGTTGTCATGCATTAGCATGATAAGAGAGGTAAGAGATGTCACCCTCTTCAGATTTGATATTTCTACAAAGCGCAATACTTTTATATTTGTGTGTGTGAGAAAGGGCACAAAGTCTCATTTTTTTTATAATATAATATAATGCAAAGTCTGAATAGAAATCTGATTCCATTCAGGGAACACTTTGAAATGTTATCAGAAATATCTTTTGTACAAGGCCATAAGAAATTAAAAAAAAAAAAAAAGAGCATGAGAAAAAAAACCATCCTACTTTCCTCAAGTGATTGAAGTTGTTCTTTTAAAAGTCACACAGACACCGCTCTCGAAGCCAACAGGGCTTTCCAGGAAAACAAGAAGTCTAAAAGTTTCATTTAAAAACTAAACCACAAAAAGCAGAATAGATAAGTAGTACAAATGAGAACCTGAGCTTAATTGGTGCAGAACTGGATACGAAAGCAAGGAAGAGAAAGGTCAGCTCTACTCATTAAACATGTTGTGCTCGCTTCATGTGATGAGTACATGCAACGGTAAGTGGTTTCGATAGGATATGTACAGATTTTTTATTTTCCTCTGTAAATCTGTTCTTTCCAAATGAATGATTGGCTATTGCACTGAACTTCCCCAAATTCTCCGAGTTTGTGATGAGGGTCCAAATAACCTGCTCTGACCACATGCATGGGGAGTTCAGCCTAGTAGGGGAGTTATTAGAGATTAGCATTTAAAATCTGTATTCAGTTACCATCAAGACAGTAGAAAAAAGTATACAAAGGTAAAGGAGAAGCGGATAGATTAAAATACCCTTAATACATCTTTAGTGTAAATGGTCTAAAAATAATATTGCCACTTACTGGGGAGTTGCCACAGTCAGTGGGTATCTTTACTCTGTACCTTCCGCCATTAAATAGTGTTGAGAGGTAGCAACAGAAGATGATAAGTAATTGAAGATATAGGTGTTTCACAGTTCACCTCTTCGTGTAACTGCTCCTCATTGGTGTCCAAGGTGGCTGATGTATCTGAGGTAGCTTTTCATAACTTGGATATTGAGATCAGCCTGGAGTCCAGTGATGACCAGCCAGTCTTGAAATTACCCAAATTACCAAGTGTGTTTTGTAAGATGTGCTGAGCGTTTTGGTACCACGCTGTTCTCCAAATCAGTTAATTTTAAATTGCATTGTTTTAGCTACACAAGGTGTCACCACATGAATAATGCAGTGATGCATTTCAAGTAATTTCAGTGACCAAAACAACTTGTGACTACATTGTTGCTCTTCCAGTTGAGTCGCATCCATAGATTTGAAGTGTCCAGCTTCTCTGTGTCTGCTTCGGGGGGGGGGGGGGGGGGGGGGGGGGGGGGGATAGTTCTGAGAGGTAAAAAATGCTCTTCTCTTGTTTTGTGAGGATGGAAAGTAATCACAAATTTAGGTCAGTTTATTCTTTCAGCTGCAAGGAAAGCAGTTATTCGGTTTTTCAAACCTACTCCTTCCCACTGTCTTTTGTGCCTCAAAATGTTCAAATTAATAAAAATAAAGAGGATTTCATAGGTTTAGTGTTTCTTGTTGACTTTTTTCATGCAGCAAATCTTTCCTATTAGTCCTTTTGTGTGAATTCGGTGTGAAGGAAAGACAGCACAATGCTAATTCATTTAATTAGAGTTGCTTTATTTCCTCTTTTAACCAGTGACAATCTAGCAAATCGGCATCGTGTTTCCAACTTTCAGGAAGGAAAGACAAAGTTTGTCAGCCAATTGCAGTTCTATATTTGCTTTCCCTCCCTCAAGTATAGGGAAATCAAAAGAAGGAAAACATAGAAAAGGCAATGAGAAGAGCGGGCGGCTGGCTTCCAAGCCATGTTCCAAGAAAGACAGTTGGAAGGAGAGTGGAATAAGAGTATGTAGGCAGTAAGCTGAGCATGCTTGAAAAGGCACTGAGCCCCGTACAGAATCTGTCCCCTCTGGGCAGCACAGCAGACTGTTTCTCAGTCAGTGTGGGCCAGATTCCCATTTGTATGAAAACCCATTACACTGCTTTAAAAAGGGGCTCCATATAAATAATCTCCAGGTCCTCTAGGTATTTCTTGACAAATTTCAGTAGAACTGCTCTTGCTATCCACGTTCATTCCTAAGAGGATGGATTGCATTGCTGTTTGAACTCATAGTTCAACACATGAATGGTATTTTTGGAAATATACACAGAGTTTGCTTGTTACAGCAATTCTCTTTCTTACTCATTTCACATAGTGACTTGTATATCCATTAAGTGGTAAGATGTTCCATGGGAAAATGTTGTAATTGAACATATTTAAAGGGTACATCATTTACCTTTATTACAACTCTTGTTGCAGCTGCGGTCTCAAAAATTATCCCAGTGTGTACAACCATGCTGGTGCAATTAGGAGAAACTGGTTCTTTGTCTTTATAATCCTTCTCTGGATGAGAAATAGGAACACTGATAGAGCAGAGAAAGCATTGTACTGTATTATAACCCTGCAAGACAGCCCGGCCCCATGACAGTTCACGGAGAAGTAAATCAGACTTAGAGAATAGTTTCAGAAGAGAAACCTAGTTAGAGTGTTTGTGGTAAATATAAGAACTGATGCGTGGGCGTTGCAGTCACAAATCCTGTTATATGCTAATACGATTTATGCGCATAACTCCCAAACATCATTATCAGAGTTAACCTCTGTGTACCTGTTCTATTTAAAATTAAAATGAAGGTATGCTATTGGCGCTTTCAAAACGTTGGATCTATATTACGCACAAATATTTAATATTTTAACTTATTTTTGCTGACTCGATACAATGTCCCAGACCACACTCCTTTCATTTGAACAATGATTGACATTCTTCTTGAGTCTGATAAATCTTGAATTCAGATGAACTACATTAATAGTAATTTCATTTAAAAATATGAGTTTTAATGCAGGAATTCCTCAATCAGCGAGTGAACTATACCTGGGCAGACACAGTGTGTTGTATCAAGCCAATGTTTAGAAACAGCTTACAACACAATCTTCATTCTGGAATGAATTCTTAGTGAGTAGACGTGAAACACCCGAGGAAACCAAGCAATCACAGAATCACAGAATTTTCAGAGTTGGAAGGGACCTCTAGAGATCATCTAGTCCAACTCCCCTGCCAAAGCAGGACTGCCCAGAGCACATTACTCAGGACTGCATCCAGGCGGGTCTTGAAAATCTCCAGAGAAGGGGACTCCACAACCTCCCTGGGCAGCCTGTGCCACTGCTCTGTCACCCTCACCGTAAAGAAGTGTTTCCGTGTATTTGAACGGAACTTCCTGTGTTCCAACTTGTGCCCATTGCCCCTCGTCCTGTCACTGGGAACCACTGAAAAGAGCCTGGCTCCATCCTCCTTCAACCCACCCTTTCTTTACACACTGCATTAGGTATACCCAGCCAAATATGTTTGTGCTCCGTTTTTTTTTTTTAGGAAAAACCTAGTTGATCTACTACAGAGAAAAAGCCTGGCTGCTGAATTCGTGGACAACCATGGGACCAGAGAATAATCCAACTGCTGCTGTTGACACTAATTTTGAACAGTCATGTTTAGGCTTTGGTGTTCCAAAGTGTTCCTACTCTATTATTATTCAATACAATGACTAATTCTATTAATTGGGGACTAACCTTCCTTCCTCCTCCAAACGGGGAGTGTTTTCTGAGAAACCCCCTTTATTGCAAAAGTGGAAAAAATTATGCTTGGGGTTTTAAAGGCTGCTGAATTCTGGAATCTAAACTCAGATGCACACAGCCCTGGGAGCGTAAATAGTAGAGTTCTGTATACCTTCAGCACAATACTCACTCCACAAAGTTGTGCAAGGGTAAGTGATGGTCAGGTATTGCTCTGTTTTGACTAGTAAACCAAAAAATGTCTTGAATTAAGAAAGCCAAATTTTTCATTTTGAAAACGTCAAAACAAAGTGTCAGCAATTCTGAAAAAAAAATGTCCCTAATATCTGCTTGTTTGCCTTGTCTGATTGGAAACAAGTTTTCTAAAAACTAACGCTCTCTGAAAAAGTCTGTTGTTTTCAGTCAGTAGTTTCTAAGGAAAAAAATAATTCAAAATCTTCCCAGCCATCTTTCTAATTCCCTAATTTTTGCCACTCTAATTTTCATAGGTAAGGAAATGTTAAGAAGGAACAAGGAAGTTAAATAGCAGACCTATTGCAAGCATCAGAAAATCAGCAACAGCTCTATTTACTGTAAATTTTGCTAGTGGTTCCTGGAATTACACATGGATATGGGTATTTTTCTTTGTTGTCCTGAACTTAGATCAAATTAAAATTCTATGACCTTCATGCTGTGAAGGAATTTATTCCTTTCAGTGTAACTATTGGTGTTAACTTTGATATAGGTTTTTTGCTCTGGTGAGAGGATTTCTATAGTAACTCTTTGTTTAGCAAGATCTATGCAAGTTTCTAGGGTTTCTTCTTAATTCAGTTTGAAAACTCCCATAGTAATTAGAGCTTTCATCAAATTAATGAAAGTGTTCGAAATACTAACTACTCACCTATCATTGTGCATCAGGCAATAGGGACCTCCTCCATCAGTCTACATCTTGTACCTTTTACAGGACTCATCAGAGGAAAAGTGTGCTGGATTCCCATTAAAACTGGTTAAATGCAACTTCGCATCTCAGAGAACAGTAAGTGGAAGTGTGTAGTGTATTCACACAGGAACAGACTATTTTTCCAAGAAAGACCTAGTTCAACACACCTGACCCTCGCTCACATTGGCAACACGTTATGGTGTATTTGTAACATGGCCATCTCCTGTAGCCAGCACCTTGTGGAAAGTGAAAACATTTTTCATACAGTTTATTGAGCAAATTGTGCTAAGTGCTGCATGCACAATAGTTTAGTGCATTGGTATGACCATGAAATGAACAGAGTTTATCAGTCTTATCTTAAAAAGGGTAGCTGCAAAGCGCATAGTGGTTTCAGCAATATTCAATCCACTTCTCCAGGTCCAGTTGCGGTATTAGTAACAAGAGTAATTGATGAAAACCTTTGAAAGATACATAAATAAAATAATCTGGAAACCAATCAATGGTTTAATTGGCAAATAAACTATTCCTTACCCCCAAAGTTTTCTGAGAATTGTACAAGTAATGAGGTGGGAAAGATTAACATCAAATATAATTCCAAAAATAGCATAGCACAAAAGTGCAAGACAGTAAGAAGTCAAACTCAAGGAACATGAAATTCGACGTTCAGCCTTGACTTGTCTGGCTGGCAGATATGCATGAGTTGAAATCTTTGCCTCTGACTAACGTACGACATAAGGCCTGAAGTTTTTTATGAGAGAATGTTCCCATTAACATAATACATTTAAAAAACATCAGAAAATATAGCCTTTTTATATAGATAGTAATAAACCCTGAACCTCACTAGCACAAAATGTTATCATCCTGGACGTTAATAGGGTTCTGACAAAGATTAGTCCTTCCTAGAAAAAGTAACATCTATTTTACAGAGAACGTAAGTTATAAAGCAGTGAGCTCACTGCATAAACCCACTGCAGACACAGGAAGTTAAGAACAAACTCCTCCCTATGAGCACGTTATTCTTTAATGATCCACCTTAGGGTCATTACAGTAATTAATGAAGGATTGGAAAGTTAATTTATCTATTTCCTTGTGTTATCACAGTAATTTGAAGGAAAGAAATCACCGAGAATCAATGGCTAATCTTCTGAAGATCTTGGCGTTAGACTGCTGCCTGTCAAGGCTGGAATTAAAATGAATTTGCTCCCTTGTAAACAGTATTAGACTGTAATAATATGAAATGTGTGAACAACTTCAAACTGTGATACAATGTCAAACTCATGTAAACACATACAGTTTATAACTCTTGTGCATCTTTGGGTTTTGTGGCTTTGTACATGTTTTGAGTAAGGAAATCGCAACTGGGTGGAGCCGTACTATCTCGGGTAACTAGCGTATTCGGAGCCATTGAGGAGAGTACCAGGGAAAGTGCCATCAGGTCAGTGATGAAGAAACAGTAAAAATTACTCTTTTTCCCTGAAAATAAAGATGGAGGTTGAATGTCAATCAGCAACGTTAGCTGCTGTTTCTGTAGACTCACAAGAAAATGACTGATGAATCTATTTCCATGTTTATGACAGTTGAGCCTATATGGATGATATTGACCTGCAGAAAGAGTTAAGATAAAAGAAATATGAATTTTAAGAAACTGCGGTATATATCAGGATTAAGCCAGAAGAGCAGCTCTTCAGGATTAGATTGCTTCCATGGAACAGAATAAGATTGGAATCAACTATAGAGCAACTTCTGAAAATCAAATTAAGAGCTTCTAGGTCTTCACTCTGTCAGATGTTGCTATTATACAGAGAAGCAAAAGAGCAAAGATAAGACCCCAGAAGGCCACAATGAAAGATTTGATTCCTGATGAGGATTTCCAAACCACGGGAAGACTCTTAAAAGGGTTTTCAAAACCAATTACTTAGCTTTTATTCAGAGTTCAACACAGAATAAGAAAAACTAAGTCTCCTACTCCAGTCTATTGGAACTGGTGCTACAGTGCTTCTGGTTTTACCTCTGAGGTCCTGTTCTCTACTAAGACAATTGCCACCAATGAATGGCAAAACAGCTCGTGAGTATGAGGTGTTGAGAGATACCTGAGAATACTTTCCTTTCAGAGAAGTTGTGCTTCCCTTCTTCCACTTTCATTTCTCAAAGCGAAAGACTTTAATCAGATCGTGTCCTCTGGCTTCTCCACTGTCTGTCCCTCTGATGAACGAGAAAGGGAATCTGGAGAGACAACCCAGTCAATCACAGTGAGAGAAAGATGAATACCTTTAGTCTTCTCCAAAGAAGGAGAATCACAAGCTGGAGAAGAGTGCTGAGGAAATGGAAAGGGGATGCTGGACAGCCCAGGACTTCCAGACTCTGGTCAGGTTGACTTCAAATGCCAAGGTGTTCAGGGGGTGAAACACAGGATAAGCCCTTCACAGATAGTTTCAAAATAACCAGTTTTGTGATGTTTTTTTTTTCCTGTTACAAATGGAGAAGAGATCAAATAAAATGGAGACATACTTCACAAGGCAGAGCTTTCTTTCTCCAGTTTGTGTTGCAGCACCACATTCTAACAACACCTACCTAACAGGTACTATATTAATAGGCTATAAACTAAAAAATTTCAGAGAAACAACTTGAATCTAGTGAGCTTCTGATGAAACAGAGACCAAGACAACTCGCCCAGCAGGCTGCAAACAAATCCAAGCTCAGCAGTCAGTGCTGTCTCTCAAAGTACAGTTTGTCGTCAGGGTTTGGAGAAACAAAAATTTCAGGTCTACAACTCCAGGGCCGCAGTGCAGGCAGCGGTGCCAGCAGCCTCAGCCCGGATGCAGAGGTGCGAGGCTCTCTGTTAAGAAGTTTGTAAAATATTAGGATCATCTGGGACTGAGCTTCCAGCCTTACGGGGATAGTTTGGATATCTGCAGGACTACCACGGAATTGGTCCAAACTCAGCTTCTGAGTTATGCAGATCCTACTTGGAGCTCTGTCAGTCTTCCAGGGCTGATCCAGGTGCCATGACTGAGCTGGAAGTGAGTTTGACTTCCAAGACTTAAATAACTTACTTTACATTTTTTACAAAACTTCTTATTGAAATTTTTTTCTTCTTTTTTTTTCCTGTTGAAAATGTGTTTTCTTCTTGTTTTGTGTATCCCCTCGCCCCCTCCTCCCCCCACAAAAAAAAACAGTTTTCCTATTTAGAATTCCCTATAAGATATACACTTAAACATTTAAACAGGTCTACACTTGACAAATTTAATTCTTATGTTACCTCTTGATTTTTGCTCCCCTTGGTATTGTTTTGTTGTTGTTTTAGGGATTTTCTTTCTTTCTTTCTCAGTCACATAAATGACTGAGACAAAGGCGGTAGTCACAGTTTGTTGTTTCCTCTGACATCTATTTTCATGTATGTCAGTGAAGGTAAGTGTTTCCATGGCACAAAAGAGCACTATTCAATTTTCAACACATTTGCTTATGTATTAGAAACACTCTGAGGTATCTGGGACATCTACCCTCTGCAGCAGCAACTGGAGGCCACATGGGATATTGTAAGGTGTTTAAAATGGAGCTGGATATTTAAGTCTGGGTAACTGAATCCTGAAACGAGATCGTCTCGCTGCAAAATCAGAGATTGCTGAGACAGAAAGAGATGCCCTAATCTTCTCAGTTCAACACCGTGCATCCAAAGATGGCTCAGTCGTCAGACTTGAGTCCTCTGGTGTTTTATTGGTGCATGATAATATATTTCAATGTCTATGCTTGTGGTACCTGAACAAAGCTGGTTTTGGCCTTTGTCACTTTTAGCTCACAGCAGTGATCAAAACAACATGCTGTAAATGCTTTGGATCCTTTCCTCCTACAGGCAATAAGAGATTTGCCACTAAGTTCTGCAGAACCATTTTTGGGTGCCACGTTTAATTAACATATAATTCAGAGTGTCTAATAGGATTGATGTGTATCTGAATTAAAACTGCAAATAAAATGGTGCTAAGGGATAGAAGCAGAGAATGGACTTGAAATCTCATTTCAGGACTTGAGTGCAAACGGCAGAAAAAACCACGGGCTTCACAGACAGAGAAGAACTTGGCATGAGATAAAAGGCTTAAGCCAGGATTCATCCAACTTCCAGTCTTGCTCAAAGGATGAAAGCGCCTGAGATTTGTATATTCACAGTCTGACTTGCCTACTATGTATGTGGTGAGCCCGTATACAAGGCTTTGAGTGCCTCTGGAGACTGGTTTTTAGAGGACATGAGAAGAACCGACATAAAACATTGTTGGGTGAGCAGTCTCCAGAAGGCTTCTGGCCGGTCCACCAGGCTTCTGAGCAGTCAGAAGGGGAAAGGACACCAAACATGCCTTACTTAAGACATTTTTGGAGTGAGGGTGGTGCTCTTACAGATTCACATAATCTCATTTATAGCTTTCCCTCTGTTAGGATGCAATGTGAGACAGACTTTCAAGCACCATTTCCTCTGGTGCTAATCTTCCGATGAATATTGACTCATGGGTTTTGATAAACTGCTGAAAAAATGACAAGTCAATGAACAGTGCTCCCTTTCTGCCTGTCTGCTCAAGTGAGATGTGCCCTTCTTCCCAGTGGAGCTAGGAGGAGAAGAAAAAAAAAAAAAAAGGAAACCAAAAAACCCTAAACCAGAAATTCTATATTGGTGTTTAAATTAGGAAGTTTAGGTCAACAGAAATACTGGCTGTTTGTGAACCCTTAAGAAACGCTATTGGCCATGCTATTTGTTATTGTAACTCTGCTGTCTGGACCAAAGCAGGTGGCTGTTGTACCCTTTCACACATCTCTCCGTTCTGTTCTCCCACATGCCCTAATGTCAAGGTGGGGTAGTATGCCACACTCCCGTTTTTTATAAGTTGAAGATTGACATGATAACTCCCCCCTTTCCTCTTCCTCATGTTCTGGAGAGAAGAGGCTGCAGTCAGCCTGCCTGTTGCCCCTGCGGAGGTGTTGCGTACAGTGTCACAGCCAACCAGGAGCATCATGCTGCTGGGAGAAGCAGTGGTTTCTGCCTTCTTTGGGGCTGATAATAGCTGAGACCTACATTGCCTCTTGCAGAGGTAAAATCTTGATGCTAAGAGAAAACAGCTCTGCCACAATGGGGGAGAGAGAGAAGAAACTTCCTGTCATAGGACCATGACCTGAGCGGACAGCAGGAGCTCCCAGGTGGGACCCAGGGAAGTAAAGAGCTGGGACCAGCTCAGCCCTGGTGTCTTGCCTCTCTTGAGCCTGCAAGGCTCAAACTCACATTCCCACTTCCCCCCGCCCCCTCCCTTTGGTCTCTGCTCATCTCTTTTTTACTGATGTTGGTATAGGACCTCCATCCTCTCTTTAGCAGGTGTTAACTGTCATCTGGAAAATGCAGAATTTCCAGCCTTGGGGACTGAGATTTTCCCTACACTCACAGGACAAGCAGTAAGGGCTTCTTTATGCGTGTCATGGGGTGGTGTTGTGTTAAGGGTCTGAATTTCTTGTATTGTCTCCCTGATTTTTTGATTATCTGGGGGGGGTGGGGGGTATCTAGGCTGTCAGTCAGTGGTAAGCAGAGAGGTATTAATATCATCTAGTTAGACCGAACAAAAGCAAGAACCATTATGTGTATTATGAAGAGGTTAGTAACTGCTGACAGCCTTACCGGCAGTCAGCTTTGATTCGTACTGACACAGGATAGATTTATGTTAGTAAAATTGTTCAGTGAAAATGAACGTCTTTATTCTCTGTTAAAACTGCTATATTATTAAAACTGCTATATGAATAAGAGCTTCCCTCCCGTCTTTCTTCCTTCCTTTTTTCCGTTGTCCTCCCTTTTCTCCTCCCTCCTCCCTTTTTTCCCTTCCTCTCTTTTCCTTCCTTAGTGCTTGCCTCCCTCTCTCCTCTCTTTCTCCCTCTCTCACGCTCTCTTGATTTCTCTTTCACTTTTTTCTTTTTCTCTTTTAAAACTAAAGATGTAAAAACTTTTCTCAAATTTTACATGAATTGCCTTGTTTCTTTTAGAAAATATCCCAAACCCACAGGTTTTAGTCAATATGTCATTATCTGCTGGCACTGGACAAGACATTAATTTTCCAAGTATAATATACAATTTGTTATTTTGGGTTGGGGTGGTTATTACAGGTTGTATATAATTATTCTTGCTTGGTAATTTTATCTAATAATAGGTGTGAAAAAGCAGTAAGTACTAATTAAGGAGGCAAAGGAAAGTCCAGCAGTAATGGCCCCTGAAGCTGCAGTAACTCTTTTATGTGAGGCACAAATCCTGGAGAAGGGTTTTCTGCTCTTCATCACAAGAAGCTACTGAGCATCAGAGAAATGAAATGGGTCAGAGGAGGAGAACCACTAAGGGCTTAAGGGTGGTGGTTAGTGGTATGACTAATCAAGTACAGAGACAAAATTGAATAAAGAAGACCTTTCAATAGAGTGACAAAGATGATGATAGAAATAGAGCTGTCATTACAGATGCTAATTAACAGGGCTCAGTATCTCTCAGCTTTGGAGTTAACACAGGTGGGAAGCCTATGCAACAAGCAGCATAAATTTCGTACACCCTGACTTGTCCTGACGAAATTCCTCAAGTCTGCCAGGGGCATAATGTTGTCGCGGACTGCTGTTATTATCATCTTTGAGAAAATGTGTCTAAGTATTCAAAAACATCTCAGGGAAAAAGCGTATCATTAACTTTTCAAACTATTGAGCATATATATGTAAATCACTAATAGGTTTACATGTTGTCTATGTCCATCTGGACATGATATTAGTAAGGTCAGAACAAAATTACTGCATTCATTTTCTGGTAACATGGCTCAAATGGTGAGGATACTAAAGACAAGTCTCCTCAGGAAGATGTTAAAGAATAGTTATGAAAGTTTTTCAGCCGGAAAATCCAGTTACTTGTACCTGGGAGTTTATTTAGCCAAGATGCTCTCAGTACCTTTCATGCTCCATTTTCAATAACCACTGAATAAGAGGAAGTTCAAAATATTGTAGGGACATTAATTGCATTGCTTTTAAGGCATAAATGAAATAATAAATTTGTCTTACTGTCAGTCTGATACTGATCTCAGGACTTGAATAGCAAGGATTTAAAGGAGTAAAATAAAATTAATACCAACTAGTACGGAAAACAGATGTTGTTAGACTGACTTTTATATGTTAATAGAGACAGTATTGATGAAGTAGATGTAGATATCTGTATTTTTGGCGTACCACTGCACACCTTTTTGCTTAAGAAAACAGGATGGCATAACTTTAATATGGTACACGTCAAGCAGATTAAACATAGGACAAGTGACAGTCCTCTGAATAAAAGTATAAACGGCAAATTAATGCTGAACAGGTTTGTTTCTGTGGGACTGCACAGAGATGAGCTATTTGATCTGTATCATTTGTCATATTTATCAAAGTTCAGGAACTAAAGAGCTGATAAATTTGTTCTTGACTTTAAGGCCAGGAAAGCAGGAAGAAATCAGATGATGGGTGATTGATACGGAGCGATCTAGATCTCCTGGTAAACAGGTTTCATGTGAATAAGGAGTAATCTGCCCTTCTGTGCTCCTCTGGAAGTTAGACATGCAAATCCGAGCCCTGGGCTCGCTCTGTGATCATAGAATCATAGAATCATAGAATCAGTGAGGTTGGAAGGGACCTTTAAGATCATCAAGTCCAACCATTAACCTACCCTGATAAAAACACCACCACTCCTAAACCATGTCCCTAAGCACCTCATCTACCCTTTTCTTAAACACCTCCAGGGATGGTGAACCCACCACCTCTCTGGGCAGCTTATTCCAATGTCTAATAACCCTTTCAGTGAAAAAATGCTTCCTAATATCCAATCTAAACCTGCCCTGACATAACTTGAACCCGTTTCCTCTTGTCCTATCACTTGTCGCCAGGGAGAAGAGGTCAGCTCCCATCTCTCTAAAACCTCCTTTCAGGTAGTTGTAGAGGGTGATAAGGTCTCCCCTCAGCCTCCTCTTCTCCAGGCTAAACAACCCCAGATCCCTCAGTCGTTCCTCATAAGGTTTGTCCTCCAGACCCTTCACCAGCTTTGTAGCCCTTCTCTGGACACACTCCAACACCTCAATGTCCTTCTTGTAGTGAGGGGCCCAAAACTGAACACAGTACTCGAGGTGAGGCCTCACCAGTGCCGAGTACAGGGGGATGATTACTCCCCTAGTCCGGCTCACCACACTATTCCTGATGCAGGCCAGGATGGTGTTGGCCTTCTTAGCTGCCTGGGCACACTGCTGGCTCATGCTCAGCCGGCTGTCCACCAACACCCCCAGGTCCTTTTCTGCCAGGCAGCTTTCGAGCCACTCCGCCCCCAGTCTGTAGCGCTGCATGGGGTTGTTGTGACCCAAGTGCAGGACACGACACTTGGCCTTGTTGAACCTCATACCATCTGTCAGATGGCCTCAGCCCATCTGTCCAGCCTGTCCAGATCCCTCTGCAGAGCCAATCTACCCTCAAGCAGATCAACACGCCCCCCCAGTTTAGTGTCGTCTGCGAACTTACTGAGGGTGCACTCGATCCCCTCATCCAGATCGTTGATAAAGATATTAAAGAGAACGGGCCCCAGCACCGATCCCTGGGGGACACCACTCGTCACTGGACACCAACTGGATTTAACTCCATTTACCACCACTCTCTGGGTACGGCCATCCAGCCAGTTTTTTACCCAGCGAAGAGTATACCTGTCCAGGCCATGAGCAGCCAGTTTCTCCAGGAGAATGCTATGGGAAACGGTGTCAAAAGCCTTGCAAAAATCCAGGTAGATAACATCCACAGCTTTTCCCTCGTCCACCAAGTGGGTCACCTTGTCATAGAAGGAGATCAGGTTTGACAGGCATGACCTGCCTTTCACAAAGCCATGCTGACTGGGCCTGATCACCCTGTTCTCTTGCATGTGCCGTGTGATGGCACTGAGGATGATCTGCTCCATGACCTTCCCAGGCACCGATGTCAGACTGACTGGCCTGTAGTTCCCTGGATCCTCCTTCCGGCCCTTCTTATGGATGGGCGTCACATTTGCCAACCTCCAGTCAGCGAGATCAGCAGAGAGCAGTGCACACCTCCAGAGTGGTTTGTCTCATCCTGAGACAATGATGATGATAACTGTTTTCCCCTCATTGATCAGAAAAAGAACATTGACATTTAGCTTGAAAGTACAACAATTACCAGTATCGAACTGGTTAAAGCTCTGAGAGTTACTAAAGGATAGGACTATACACACTACTGTTCAATCCACTTACTAAGAGGAAGGTTGAGGGGTTACTTTGTCATATGCATAAGGAGGAGTGATGGCTGATGGTTAAATACGTGTATTTTCAGATGGGAAGCAAGGCACCCATTTTAACAACAGATTCTATTTATTTCTCAAATACTTTAAGGACACTTGCTCTAGATCTTGCAGAAGATTTTTGTTTATCTTAAACAAGCCTAATCTTCATTAAAACTATGATAGTGCAAAAAGGAATAAATTCAGTGAAATTCATGATCTGCACTTTATAAGTCCAGCCAGATGTTCACAGCACACATTTTGCGCTCTGCCAACAGCTAACTGTACACATTCATTTCTCTCTTTAAGCATTAACAGTATAATGAGAGACATACAAGAATGGGGGAAGGAGCAGTACTGAGCATGATCACTGCAGCAAGACACACCTGAATCATTTGTTTGGGTTTTACTTTGCATCATGAAACCAGCTGTAGTTTTTTATGAGCTAGGCAAAATTGGATTTTTAAAACCAGTTATTTTTGGGTGTCCATATTTTCTCCTTGTGTTTCACAAATACAAAGACGCTTGTCTATGAGTGATGGTTTGCTGTTCTGACCACGTATCCAAAAATCAGGCTGTTAGCCAAAATTAATGTAGCACTCCCACATTTCATTTGATCAGAATAATAAATGAAGGCATGCAAAATCAATCCAATACCAGTCCCTGGAGAACTCCAACCCTACCTGTCTCCAGTCCTCTTTTTTTCACCCTGTTGACCCCTCCCTTTTAGTCAGTCCCCAAATCTCTTCTCACTCATAAATTTTCCTTATGAAGTAGTTAATCTCCCATGGGGTACCAATACTGCCGAAATCTTCCAAAACAGCTTTTTGTGCACGTCGTATAAAGCCCTCCGATTCCGAGCGAACGCATCCCCAGCAGGGTCTGGGCGGTGATACAAGCAGGCGGGGAAGCCCATGGCACTCCCCTGCCTCCCACCAGCCTTCAGTGAGC
This sequence comes from Vanellus vanellus, assembly GCF_965231255.1. Classification (NCBI taxonomy): domain Eukaryota; kingdom Metazoa; phylum Chordata; class Aves; order Charadriiformes; family Charadriidae; genus Vanellus; species Vanellus vanellus. The sequence continues at coordinate 9,087,795 of NC_138905.1, forward strand.
TTACTTTTGTTTCTGCTACTCTGCTATGATAGCTACGAGCACCACATCTGCGCACGCTTTTTCTCATTTTCAGGCAAACTTGGAGTTGTAACGCCAGCTTGATGTTCTCGGGGAGGATCTGCTTGAGCTAACTCCGGCTCCTTGCCCGGGAGCTAGAGTACTGTTCCAGCAGAGATGAGTTTCCTTTGATAGGAAAGTGATTTGCTTCAAAGGCAGAAGCAAATTACTTCAGCATCTACTAATAACCTCTATTTGTAAGAACCCACAGATTAAAATATTTTATTTATTATGTTCAGCTATTTGTGAGCCAGTACCAAAAACATGCCAAATAAAATGAACATTTTTTAGTCTTTAGTTTAGGTCTGGAAACAAATTAATTCATAATTAATATTTAAGTGCTGCTGGTTACTTTACATTGGTGAGTGTAAAGAGTATTAAAAAGAAGAAATCGCTGCATTTATACAAATATATAGCTTCCATTTCAAAGTCACTTTAGAAGACTGGATTAAGGTAAAAGATCCTTAGAATGAATTATGCCTGTAGATGAATTAGATGACATTTTCAGAATTTCGTTGGGTCACGTTTTTCAGATATTTTCATTTTTCCTCTGTTGAGTTCTACCCAAAAGATACCTCAGCTGGGCAGAGCTCCAGAAGACACCGTTTGTAATCCTACCTCTGCCAGTGTCTGGCCTGACCCTTTTGTATGTATCACTCGACTTCTCTGAGCTCTCTCTGAGCTTCTCTGTCTGTAAAATGGAATCATAATGCTGATCTTCACAACGTATTCAAAATGTGCTAATAAAATTCCTGTGTCTAAGCTAGAAATTATCAGTGAGGGCAGCGTTTCTCTCTCCTGACATCCATGCTACATCTGTGCTACTCTCATAGGATGGGTTTCATTTGACCACATAGAGATTCTGCATCTGAAGTAGTCACTTGAAGTCCCTTTAAAATCAGTGGCGAGAAATAAACAATGGTATATCATATTTCGTCTGACCTGGATTAGATGTCTACCTTCATTCAGATAGGCTTAACAAAGAGAAAGAGATTCCTACAATATAGATGTCTAAAGCTAGAAGATGCTAACACGACCCAAAGTGATTTGACAGCGAAAGCCTATGGCTCCCAAAGATTTAGATTCCTTTATCCATTTTATATTAAAGAGTTTTAGCTGGATAATTTTGCTTCAACCTATACAGTCAGAAGACAATAATAAAAACCTGGGACCTTGAAGTACCCTCATGTCACATCACTTAAACAATTCAAAGGTTGATTTTCTCCCTTTGGCTAAGAAATAACCAAAGAACAAAGCTTTCACAAATTCTCATTTGCAAATTGTAATTGCTTCAAGAATAGAAACACTTAACATGCATTTCTGATAGATATATTAAGAAAAAAGAGAGAAAACCAAATCCCAACTAAAGAACAAAGCAGTATCCACTGCCAGAACCCAAGAACAACACTCAGACTTCGTAGTAACAAATAAAAAGGTTGTATAGCCTAATTTTTTTAGACTCCAACTTGATGCCCAGCTAAAATTGTGCAAAAAGATGCCATTAAAAATACAACACAGAATCATAATGTAGCTGAAATGCATGCATATTATATAATTTATAATAAGATTTACTGGCTGTAATTGCCGTGCACTTTTTATGCCTCCAAGAACTACATGAAGCATAAGGATTTACTAACTGTGCTGAATTTTAGCTATGTGTCAGAACTAGGGCTGTACAAAACATGACAGTGCGTCTTCACCGGGGCTCATCTAAGAGCTTCCTCCTTCTTGGCGTCAAACCAGAGCCTTCCTTTGTGTCTCAAGTTCCTCAGAAGCCCAAATTTCAAGGCAAAACTCAAGGTCAGAGCCAGGGTCCCATCTTGGTCCCATTAAAGTCCTCCATTTAACCCACAGAGTTCAGAACTTAAGGGTGGGAATAACATTTTGGAAAACTATCTAGTCTCACATGCAAAGGGTAAAGGGATTCACCTCATCTCGCTCGAGTCATTTGAAAGCTGCATCTTTAATTTAACCAAACTATTTAAGCTCTTTTGTAGTGAAAAGAGAGAGAGAGGTGCAACTCATCCCAGGGTAATGAGATTTCTGCACCTATGTTTCTAAGATAAGCAGGACAAATCACGCTTTGGAGATGCCTGTCTTTGTCGATTGATTTGAATGGGAGCCTAGACAATTAATTTAGGCTTATCAGCTTTTAAATGGCTCTAGTTCGGTAAGACAAAGGAGATCCTAAGGCTGAAATCTAATGTAGTGTGCACTCCAAAATTGTACTTAGGGCAGACACTTAACTTTTACTTACAGGGGAAGAGAAACTTCAACTTTTATCTGAATTGCACACAAAACTCTGAAGAAAGAGCTAGGATTTACTTTTGTGAGTACCGTTATCACACACTTGACACAATGAAAGCTTAGTAATGAGGTTTATTTTCCCCTCATAACAATTTCATTGAACTTCTATTAAATAATCCATGAGGAAGAGATTTCTAAGATTAAACATTTTCATTTATTAATACTCTCAGTATGATGAATGTATTTAATTTTAAGTCAAATTTGAGTGAGACCTTTCCATTTTATCAACAAGATGTTTTAGATGAGTTAAGCGATGGCGTCTGTAAAATGTATGTTCATGGGAAATTATAACATTTTACAGTTTCATTTATATTGCAAAATAAAAATTTAGAAATGTCAGTATGTATAATAAAAGAAAAATCTTAGTTTTGACGACAGTTAAAATTAATCTAGTATACGTTTGCATGAGAATTAATACATGGGTATGATTAAAAAAAAATAATCCTGAAAAGTCTGCAAATTAAAGACTTAAAAAGAAAGTCATTTCCATTCTCTCTGAACAGCAGATTAATGAGTAAGGTAAGAATATAATTCCTCTCCCTTTTCCCTTGTTTTTGATCAATAGCAATGATTCGTTATCCTTTCCTGAAGAGGAGGAAATGAATTTGACATTCTCATCACCTGACCTGAAAAGAGACAGAGAGACATCATTGGTGATGGAGACAGGAGAAATTCCCAGACTTGGAAAGGTGGATAGAATAAACTGCAGAAACATATGGAAATGAAAGCAGTAATAGTTCTTTTGAAACTGAAAGTCTGTTGAGAACAAATTCTTTGTTTAGAGCTGGGCTCAGTATAGCTAATTTTTTTTTTTTTTTTGACGAGGTTTTGCCTCCTCACAGGCAGAAATGTGAAGGCAGTTTAAATCCAGCATGAAGTTGCAACAGAGTTAAAAATGACCTAGCACTGAAGAGTCCAGCCCATCAAAAGCCGAGTTGTAGACAAAGCAGCATAAAACATTTTATCCACTTCGATTTCATGGTGTCGATACAAATACCTACAAACCTCCCATGTTAACTTAGCCTGCAGGGTTGAATTTTTCATGCACAGAGGTGAAAGGAAATATATTGAAACTGGCAACTTATTTGAAATCACAAACACTTTATAGAGTGCTCAGGAACATAACAACCCCCCATGTAGGATAGTTTGGCTGTGAAATCAGGTGGCATTTACTTGTGATTCTCAAGGTAGGATGAAGCATGGCTCAGTTTCCTTGTGGATTTTGGTTTTATGCTAGCCACTAAAACTCCTAAAAAGCACATGTTCTTCTAATGTGATAGAAATAGTAGAAGCCAAGATGAAATAACGTCAGTACTGAAAGTTTTTATGCAGAAACTCAGACGATAGTAACTTATATCAACTTGATTTTGATCCATTTGAATTTCAGTTACATGTCACTGACAGAAAAGTCGTGTCTCTGTCTCAGTTAGAAACATCATTCAGAATCTCATTATTGGACAACCATAACAGCTGCATGTGAAAAATATTTATCTGATGCAAATAAACTGATGAAAATCCATATCATAGAAGTGTAGAAAAAGTTATTTCTTTCTTCAAAGATAGTTCCTTTGTTTAATTTCCTGTGAATTTAACCTGTGAATTTTCTGTGAAAAGAACTTAAAAAATGTTTCTTCATTTGTTTTTTGATTATATATCTTCCTTTTTCTCTCCTTTTTTTCTCTCCTGTCCAATGGCAAACATCCTTTGAAAACAGGTTTTGTTCTTATTTTCGTCAACATACTGTTGCATGAAACAAACATTTTCTTCTGAATCTATGTTTGAGAAAAGGAGATTTATAGAATAGTCAAAATTATCTTGAATAAATAATGACTTCTTTTTATTTGATTTGATTTTGATCCTACTGTATACATGGAGAAAAAAAAAAAAAACAGCAAAAACACCCCCACCTTGGTGCAGATTTGTTCCCATGTGACCATATCACAGACTGAGAAGCATGTGGCAGTGTTTCTAATACCATAAACAGAAACACAACTCTTTAGTCATAGACATTTTGAATTACTGCATTTCCTCCTTCAGGTCTTTGGATCCGATTCAAAGCTTGCTGAAGTAAATGGATGTTACATCATAAAATCTGGGGCTTTTATTCATCAATTTAATTCAGAATTTTGCTTATAACCATTCATAGAATAACAATAATTTTTGGTGAATGCATAACAGTTTCTTAACACAACAACATTTGATTAAACAGTTTTTTTCCTTAAATAACTTTAATTATCCAATTAATAGCTATTCAAAATCAAAATGAATGAAATTAAAGAAAAGCTCAGAAAACTAATAATACCTTGAATGCATCCTCTAATCTCTTTAATAACAAAAGCTCACAGCATTTCTAGAAGTTTGGTAAGAAAATTTCTTGGTTATCGTTCTTACTTAAATTAATTAGATTTTTGCTGTTATGTGCATTTTCACAACTAAGACATTACTCTTGAAAAAAAAAAAACCTGAAGTGGAAAGATAAAGATAATAAAGTGGACAAGGGGAGAGCTATGGCTATTGTCTATCTGGATTTTTGTAAGGCCTTTGACACAGTGCCCCACAACATCCTTCTCTCTAAAATGGAGAGATATGGGTTTGATGGGTGGACTGTTCCATGGATGAGGAATTGGTTGGATGGTCACTTCTGCAGAGTAGTGGTCAACGTCTCAATGTCCAGGTGAAGATTGGTGACAAGTGGTGTCCCTCAGGGGTCTATATTGGGACCAGTACTATTTAATATCTCCATCAGTGACATAGTGGGATCAAGTGCATCCTCAGCAAGTTTGCAGATGACACCAAGCTGAGTGGTGCGATTGACACCTCAGGGATGGGATACCATTCAGAGGCACCTGAACAAGCTTGAGAAGTGGGCCCATGTGAACCTCATGAGGTTCAACAATGCCAAGTGCAGGGTCTTGCACCCGGGTTGGGTTAACCCCTGGTATCAATACAGGCTGAGGGATGAAGGGATTGAGAGCAGCTTTTCTGAGAAGAACTGGTTTTAAACTAAAAGAGGGTACATTAAGACTAGATATAAGGAACAAATTTTTTACAATGAGTGTGGTGAAACACTGGCACAGGTTGCCCAGAGAGGTGATAGATGTCCCATCCCTGGAAACATTCAAGGTCAGGCTAGACGGGTCTCTGAGCAACCTGATCTAGACCTAAAGGTTCCTGTTCATTGCAAGGGTGTTGGAATGGATGCCTTAATTTTCCTTTCCAATCCAAACCATTCTATGATTCTACTATTCTATAATAAAGCAAAAAAGATAAAATTCGCATTAAGGATTCAGTTATGAGTTCTGCATATCTATAGTATATAGGTTGTGAATTTAGATCTAAGATATGCATTCAGACCTTCAGATAGTGAGAAACTGCTTTTCTAAAGTGCATAAATCTCTGCACACATCTTGTATAGATCCCTCTTCATTGAATCATCCTGAAGTAAGTTTCTTCTCATCCCTGATATACAACCTGTGAAAGCCCTCATAAAAACTACTTTTGTACCTGATTATGTCTTGGGCATGTTTTGGTGCACCCTTGACTTCCACAGAGTTCAGTGGGAGTTGAAATTTCTCGGCACCCTGTGAAGCAGGGCTCCTGCCCTGGAAGGCCAAGCAGAGGAGACACTGCAATGTTCACAGCATGTGATCTTCACAGACTGCATGCCAATGACTTGAGGATTTTCACAGTATTCCTTCCAGATGTTTATCTTCACATTCACACATCTGTGCTGAAGGTCAGCATGGGGGATATACCTTCAATTTCCTCTCATTCCTGAGCTTCCAAACCAATGCTCTCTGTGGATTTGTGTCTCTTAACTCCCCAGGTCAAAGATACTTGACCAAAGTGTCATGTCTCCAGGAGCTCCCCCTTGGTATTCACTGAACAACCTGCCCCAGGCTGCTTACGTGACTACACGAGGGGACAAGGGCTACCAATCCTGTTGGGGTCAGGGAAGGAGAACTTGGGTTAGACTGTCCTTCAGTGTAAATACACACTGTTTTTGTGACTTCTAGAGTAAATGTCTACATGAATATGTACTCAACAAGCACGTTTCAACCTGCAAAAATATACCTAGCTGAGGTGTACACACTTTCATTGGAGCTCTCATGAAATCACTTTGATATTTTTTTTTTTCTTTTATGCCGCTGCAGCCCTTCCTAAAAACTAATGACCCAGACACTCTCCTCCTGAGCTACAATAAATGAAAAGGAACAAATAAACAGAAAATCTCCACATCTCCCTTAGAGCCAGCGCATCCTGCAGATATCTCCCAGTGGCTGTCATTAGCCCTAATGGAAAGCAGCTGAGTCCCAGCACAGCTATGTTGGTCTTCACTGAGCAGGTACTTGTGCGTGAAAGAGGATGTATTTGCAAATATTCCTTCTGTGTTACAAGTGTAAGATATTTAACCATGTAGCCTAACTTTGGTGCCATAGGGATAAGCTCAGCCCAAACTTCACTCGAGAAGGTAAACTTGTAACTGCATAAGGAATTTTTCCTTTCCCATAAAAAATACACGTATAATGTGAGCAACCCTGACAGGTGGATGTATTTACGTGTGGCGTCTAATATAAGCTAGTTATCTAGGATATGTTTATACATGGGGAAGATACAAAGATAGCACTAGGATAAAACTTACTCCACCCTTACATAGGCACTTAGCGTAGGAAGGAAGACTCCATATATAAGGTGCCTTCTCACTCCACTGATGGTAAAGAAAACTAAGCACGTGATTCACCTGATCTCTATTAGATGTCAGATTAGAGGTGAGAGGAATTCCTCCCCTGAAAATACCCATTTCCCAGTAACGTCTATAAAAGAAAAGAAGGGTGATGTTCTCAGAGGTGAATATTCACTTTTAGTTAGATGAGCCCCACGCTATTTGTCTACATTCTGTAAGACTAAAGCTTTGTACAATCAATCTATTTGAGATCATTGTGCACTAAGAATGCATTAAATTCCAATTGTTATGATGTCTCTTCACTTTGTTTCTGGACTATTTTGGATCTTTGTACGCACGCTGCATGTTGTGTTAGGCCCTTATTCTTCAATGGGGATTCGAGTTACAATCCCCATACAAAAAATAATAGAGACATCACTATGGTGAAATGTGAGGGTGCAGCTCTGAAGACTTCTTGCTATTGAGACCATAAAAAGATAAGTGTAGTCGTATTGGGTCAGACCAAGAGTCCATCTCCCGTCTCAAACAACGGACAAGAGAGGACACCCCCTAGAAGAGCACAAGAACTGGGCAAACAGCGTTGTCACCTGTTACGCTCCCCAAGGCCACATGGTTTTAGCTTAGGCACTTTGAGAGCTGGGGTTTATTTCCAAATAAATTTCAGGCCATGATGGAGGTCAGGGTTTAACTTTGAAATGGATCTCCAGTAAAACCCAATTGTAGCTGATCGAGTTATAAATAGGTATGTATTTGTTTTCCATGAGCAACAGCAAATGGCTGGATGCACTGGTTACCTTAGGGATCCCCGTGTCCCAGAAGGGACACTGTGACAGGGAAACTGGAAGGCATTAACTGTGCTAACCTGATGGGTTGGTTACCTGAATTTGATCGGGTCAGCGTGCTGGAGAATCAGACGGACCTAAACTTTGTGCAATATTTTACCTCCATCGCATAGTGCTTTAAAGCTCAGAAAGTCATTAAACTCCAAGCCGACACAGGGAATGCCTAGTGGGATTAACCTTCAAAAACTAATTACCAAAGAGATCAACAAAAGGCAGCCTGCATAACTACTGTTGTGACAGCATACCGGAGGAGTGAGTGGTGTCAGAAAATGTTGATTAAAAGAATCTGATTCACTGGAGATGCTTTTCCTATGCAGGCACAGGTTTCTAAATGTTTACCAAGGAAAGATCAATGAAAGACAGGTTTCTAATTATAGCTAGGGATCTAAGTACAATTGCTATGATGATTATTATTATTTTATCATTTTCCAGTAGTTTTTTTAGAAAAGTTATTGACTGAGGGATCAGCTCCCATCTTAAAGAGAAGAGGGGGGATTACCTCACCTTTATTTAGGCATCTGCAGTTGAGCAAATCACCGTGAAGTTCCAGTGATGATCACTGAAGAAGTACAGACATTGTTGTCTGAATAAGGCAAAGAGCACCTTCAAAATGCATGCTGGTTTGTTTGGGGTTTTTCTGTTTTTTGTTTTTTGTTTTTTGTGTTTTTTTTTCATTTTTAAGGGAGCCTGTGATGGCTGCCTTGAGCATACAGCATGGGTTTTAAATGTAAAGAGATAAATTCTAGCTCAAACAGATAGCATGCTGAGCTTATGAAAGGGTCAGTAGTCCATCAGGTGTCAATGCCAAAGCACAATAGACTACTGTTACCTGTGAAATCTGTTAATTATTCCTCAGATTTTGTGTCCCTTGGATGAATCTGATCTCAAGTGATGTGACAACCAGCCAGGCAGCAGATTATGTTACATATACATATATATATCCACACATACGCACACACGCATATGGACACATAGGTTGTGCGTATACCCGTGTATAATACGACAGTATATTATAATAAGCATTTAATGTCTTTATATTATACATTATTTTATTTATTTTCATATCTATAGGTGCATGTATGTATGTTTGTATTATATAACCACAAATTTGCTCCAGTTCCTGGCTGCATAGCTTTTAGACTAATTTAAGTTTGACCAATAAAATAAAATCATACTTCTGTAAAGAAACAAAAGCGTCTGTTTTTTCTCAAATTTCTACAAATACTATTGAACTAAAAGTAAAATGCCAAGGATACTAAAGTGTAGCCTGAACAAAACATATTGGAAAGCAGAAATCCCAAAGTTCATACCAGCAAAAGTAAAGAATCCCCGGAAGCTTGGGACCCTGCACAGTCCCACAGGCTGAACACATTTCCAAAAGCTACCGCATAGTTGATGCTATTATCAGAATTCTGAGAACACATGTTATATAAATATTGTTAAATCAATCTGATGATAGCACTAGTACAGACCAGGCCCTGACTTTAAGAGATCACCAGGGAGAACTCAAAAGAAATTAGCACATTTAATTACCTTTCTGAAGTTCCCAAATAAAATAAATGTCTATTGAATTCCCCCCCCAGTTTAAGGCTCTTCATGAAAGCTATTACACTTTAATTAAAGTAAACTTGTTTTTCCGTTTAGTGGTTATTCTAGCTTGATTTTTTTTTCATTATTCCTACAATTGAATAAAGATGCTAATTGGGGATTAGTTTGTAATAACAGCTGACAGGCCCTGAGGATCCATTCTGCAAACTAATGGTCTATGGATGCAGTACAATCCATAAGCCAGCATGGGGGAACCAGTCTGTTACCAGAAATGATCCTCTTCATTCACAACTATAGACTGCACACTACAGTGAGTTTTGTTCTGGTGAGGTATTCTTCTTACTTAGAAGTTGTGTACTACTGCTTTACAGATGTTGTTTTTTTACTTTGGCCCAGGGACAAGAGGGACAATTTGCCATTGACCTGGCATATTTACGTGACAGACATAGATAGCTCATGTGCTGAACTGTCTGGAGATGGATCGGGTCTGGTGCAGGAGCTCAGTAGCTGAGCAAACACTGACAGCTTTCAAAATGTTAATAAGGATATGGTACTACGCTAACACAGTTGCACAATATCTGGATAAGAGCAAAGGGTTTTGTCTCTTTGAGGCTAATTATCTAGACATTTCTAATATTAGCAAAATGATGCTCAGTGATCTCAGTCTATTAATTTGCAAAAAGTCCTTCAATAGTTCAATATTGAGTAAAGACTGTGAAAGGTAATCTATATCCTATCAGAATGTGAAGTTAGTAAAACTAACTGAAGAGCTAATTTTAACTCTTTAACTCTTAACTCTAGTTTTTGCCTGAAGATCAGGCAAGTTGGAGTAGAGATGACCAAGTAACTCTGTCTTGACCCCTAAACAGCAAAGATCTCTAGGTATTATATTAATTCACAATTCTAGTTGGTACTGTACTAAAGGGATGCAAGTTGATCTCCAGGTCTGCATAAAAATAGGGGTGCTACTTGGTGATGTTTACCAACATGCCCTAGCTGGATGAAAAAGCATAATTTCAGAAAATCTTTGACTTAAATGACATAATATTTGTACCATGTCCTTTCCCGAAGCGATGAAGCAGTACCGTGTCTCCAGGAAGCCTAACAAAATGCATGAAGTTTGGTTACCTTTAAGAAAAAAAAACAACAAACAAACAAAACTAAACAAACCTTTAAACAGAAAGATGAACAGAAAGCTTGAACTCACAGACAGATCAATGTACTGTAAACTTACCTACAAATCTAGAATACAAATTCTCTGCTTGCCAGCTGCCTGTTTACTGGGGGTTATCTTCACTCTTATGAAAATGTTGTAGCCTAAACGCGACAGAGGTCTTTGAAGTTTAAATGAGCATAGATGCTTTCTTTTGACTTTAATCAAATCCAGTGGCAATCAAACTCTTCCTACTGTGCGACCTACGTTTTAGAAGAGACTTCTTCAAGTAGCATAGGACTGGTCCCTCGACTTGTTCTCCCTTCTAACTCTACCCCTAAAAGGTTCAAAAACTTTACAAATCACAAGGAACTGTCAGGATAAAACATAAACATTCTGTCTCTGTAGTAGATAATACTGAGATAGTGAGAGGAAGAAAACATGAAACAGAAGAAGAAACCTTTCATTGTTTAATCTTTTTCTTACTCTGAGCATTTGAACAAGATATCTTTCAGTAATAAAGAAACTGAGTTAATTTGTATTTTATTAAGCTAGTAAGTTGGAATTTGTTATGCTGACTTTTAAGCAAGATTCAGTGTCAACAGTACAATGTAATGAGTTAATGGAATTCTTAACCCTGAGAAATTTGAAGTCGGTATATTTAACAAGATATATTTTTTTTTAAATTAAAGTGGTTTGCTGAAATCTGGATTGATAACCTAATAAGGAAATACCAAGAAAAGGTAACGAACTCGATTAAAATACTTTTATATACAAGTCAGCCAGCGCCTTATTCTTAAACTGTCCCATTGATTTCAGCTTCACTGGAACAACATTTGACACACGGTACAGAGCCTGTCTGATACAGCTTAAGGAAGGTAAATATGCTGAGGAAATGTTGAAACTGATTCTGTAACAAAGGAGTCAAATGGCTTAATCTGTGTGTGTACTATAGCTCTGTACTGTGGAAGGGATTTTCCAAAAAGACCTAAGCATACCTTTTCTCTGCCTTTGGAGAATGTCATTGTAGCAAGCAATAACTACGTGAGACAAAAAGAGGCAGTGTGTGTTTTCATGTGGACTAAATAAGCTCCCCACAGGGTCTGGAAATGCGCGTGAGCGGCTAGAATCGGATACTGGTAGAAAAACCTGCTGGAAAGGACCTCTCAGGTCCCCCAGCACAGCACCTGGCTTCTGGTAGAACCAGCTACACCAAAATCATTGATAACGTATGCGTGTCTAATTTGGGGTTACAAATCTCCAAGGATAAAGATAACAGAACTTCTCAGGCAGTCTCTTCCAGTGTTTAACCGACTATTCTTATTCCTGCACAGCAAAGCTGGCAGAGACCAGAAGCATATGACTGTATAACTCAGAAGCACATGAGTGCCTGTGTACTTCTGAGACGCTCACGCTTCCACTTGCAGCGAAGCCCCAGCCTAGGGAAGATGCTCACACTGTCTGTTGTTGGTCCTGAGCTGAGCCTGGGTGACTGCTGTGGCATGGGTGGTGGAGAGGCTGGTGACTCATTCCGACCGCCTACAATCCAGTGGAGCCGAGAGCTCTATTTCTGCACACATTCAACGGATGGAAGAATTCACAAAAGCTAAATCTGGCAGTCATTACTGGAAGTCTCAGTGCGGCCCTCAGTCAATTAAGCAACCCAGTCTTATGAACAAGAATGACTAAGGGCCATTAGCTTATGAGAGCCAAAGAAAGTCAACTTCTTAACCCCAGAGGCACAACAACTCTATATAGGTATCAAAATTGGTTTGTCTGAAGTAAGTAATCAAGAAAAGTAAGAAGTGATTTACCGGGGGGTTTAAAATAGAATAGGTTTGCCATCAACAATAGCTTAACTCTCTAGAGCACATTGCGCCCACATTGTACCTAAGACAAGCTTTGCATAATAGAGGAGAGTTCACTTCCACATGATTACAGTTATAGACTCCCTGGAGGGAAAAGCAAGAAACCAGCAGAGAACAGGCTTTTCATCATCATTTATAAAGAGGTATGTTTAAAACGATGAAATGCTACTTACCTCCATTGTATAAGACTTTGAGGTATAGAGCTTTGATGAATACACCATTTAGCTGTTTGGGATTATTACTGGTTATAGTCTTTCCATTTAGTCACTTGCCCCGTTTCAAAATCTTTCATATTTTCCCACTACTGCAACATTATTTTTTTTTTTTATTTCTAACTTCCCCTAATTAAAGTAGCAAAAAGCCATGAAGGCAAACATATTTAAAATCAAAGATCACTTTACAAGTAAATTTGAGAAGTACAATGCTGGTTCCTCTATTTAAACAGTAAATTTGAAATTAATATTTACGCAGACTAAATCAACGAATAAAATCATGGACGAAAAGATAATTAAGTGGACCTGTCAAAGGAGAATGAAAGCTAAATACAGCAACGCTTGATCCTGGAGAGTAAATCTTAACTTGTGTGGTTATTTGCTCTGCCTTACTTGGGGAAAGGATTTATGGCATCACACCCAGAAATTGCTTCTTCATCCTGGAACTCAGACTGAATATTTACATTTCTGCAGCTCTGTGATAGATGTAGAAATGCATATATAGGTACCTCTAGAATCAGACAGGATTCAGAATTAAAGTTTTATATGCTATTTAGTGTCCAAATGAAAATCTCTGGTTATTTGAGTATGTCACTACTTGCCTCTGGCATGAACTACAACACACTGAATTTCAGCATGGAAAGTCTATTCTTTTGCATTGTCCATTGTTTTCTCATTCTAGTTTTTGCTTCAGATACATCAGCTGTGCTAAAGAGGGTTGCTGGATGCATTCTCTGAATCGGGTGCTGTTCTTTGAGAGACCATTGCCCGTTACAAGGAGTTCAGAAACATGTATCACGTTCCGGTTTGTCACTGACCTTATGAAGATCTGTGTGCGATGGTACCATGTAAATCCATTTGGATTTCACACACAGGTAAAGTCAGCTGATTTAGGGTTCAGGACTATGAAGGAATCATGCAAGATTTCATCTCGAGTTCCTTCTTCGATCTTGAAGAATCCATACTGCACCGTCCAGGGGTGGATGCTGATGAGGTTATGATGGCTCCAAAGTTCATTTGACTCCAAAAATTTTTCCATTTAGACATCTAGGCTAAACTAATCCTCTAGGAACCATCAACAGTCAATGGAGAGAAAAAGCACCTCTAAGTTATGATTCATTTTACCTCTCTCTCACTCTCAGGTTAGGGCAATGTGAAAGCATTTCTCTACTGAGGCTATGCAGAGTCCTTAGGGTGAATGTAACCATTAGCTTTCATTGAATGACAAAGAAAGGTTTGGTGGTTAAAATCAGGTGAGAGTATCACTCTGGGTAGGACCACAACTCTGTATCCTCATAAAAATGCAATATAATATATATTAAATATATTATAATATATATAATAATATATTGTTTTTATATAGTTTTATATATACAAATATATATATTATATACATATAACAAAATTTTTGGATGACTATTTATAATAGCACCTTGTGATCTTTCCTGGCGAAGATTAGGAAACTAGAGAAAAGACACTGCAAATAGGTAAAAGGTTGTAGAGGTCAATCAATTGTGGAGAGTCCACATCCAGTACATGAATTATTCCTCCCACTTCCCTGAAATTCAATAGTCAATTAACATGTAGGAGAATTACATGTTTAAAATGAGCTTTCTTTCAAGTAATGTTTTCTTCCAGGAAGGGCAATTTTGCTGGAGGTTTATTTACTAGTATTCACGCATTTGAGTTCAAACTTGTCTCTCTTGACAAAAGAAGAGAAGATATAAGTTCGCTGGTACTTTAATTCTCTTCCAGTGCCTCTGTAGACTTCAAGGGGTCTGTGTTCATTAATGTTGTCCCTGTGTATGACAGGATACCTGACAGATATCCAATACAGCCCCTTCAGGTGCGTATCCAATTATACATACAGAGTTGGATGCAGCTACTTACTTTAACAAACCAAATACCAGGAATTTAACCTAAAGTAATTGTCTGATCTCTGGGTTTTTTTGACACATATCCTACAGGCATCTTAAGAGGATGTTTCATGCTCTATCAAGGCGCTAAGCCAGGATCAAATGCCATTTTGGAGGCTAGTCCTACTTACTTTCTCTTTCACTGACTCCTTAAGTAGCCTAAAAAAGCAACTTAAATTTGTATATTTTAGGCATTTGAAGTAAGACAAAATTAATGTGAACCTTCATATCACAAAAGCAAAGTTACTTCCCAGCTTCCAAAATTACCAACTCAGTTAAACCTATAGCGTGGGAGTAGTTAGGCATTCTTGGTGAAAAAGAAAAATAGCCTGTTTTCTTCAGGACTTTCATAATAGTATAGAAAAGTGACCCCTTCAGAGTATTTCACTTGAACTATTGTCCTCCATTAGAAAATGTGGCTTGTGTGTTCACATATGTGTATCTCAGTACAGTTAATTGACCTCTAAAAGCTAGTGTTAGGTATAAAAATAACATTCTCTCCATTTTCTTAATTGTCTCTATAAGAAAAAGGAGCACTCTATGCATGTTGTTGTGTGTCTTTTTTTTTTTTTTGGTGTATTTGTAGTATAAATATGAAATATTTTTACATTAATGATCTATTTTAAACTTTTGCCTATTTTCATTTTTCCTATTAAAGGTTTTTTTTTGGTGAGGAGGATAGGGACAACAGGACTTTTAAAGGGAAAGGTTTTTTTCCACTGACATTTCTTAATGAATATGTTATGTTTCAGATGGCCAGAAAATGTGAAAGCAAAAAACCCATGCTAAATAAAAATGAAATCATATCATTTACACTCAGGATCCACAGCGTTCTTTAACACTTAATGATTAAAAAAGAGTGACCCTCTGTGCTGTCAGAAGTTCTCCAATGGATTCCTGTCTCTTTGCCTTTTCACTCATCCACCAATTTCTCAATACCATCCTGTTAATTTCTTAATAAATATTGTTCTTTAAAATTGTCCTCTGGGTGCCTCTCACCCTGTTTTATACACCTGCAGCTACCCTTCCTTTCAATTCTTTTCTGTTCTATTAGTACGTGCTTTAATGTCCTCCCACTTGGTGTCTTAGTGCGAACCAGTTCACTCCAAGTTCTGACTCCTCTATGATGGGAAGACTCCACTGCATCGGAATTTGTGACATTGAGACAAACAACATACTGCTCTTAGGGGGTTTATAGACCTGTGAAGTTGAAGACCATTGCAGGGCCTCTATGTACAAAGAAAACTTCAGCTAAATCGTCAACACGATTTGAAAGTAGACATTTAGCACAAGAAGAACCAAGGTTTTCTTTGCTTATTTGTAACATTTGCACAGAAGGAACCCAAGCTGTAATCCATGTTCATTAAATTTACACTTGGCATTACCAGGTGACCTGGCAATATACAGTTGATCTGAAACAGGAACAATCATATTTGCATTTCTACCAAAAAATAGTAGACAGCATTGTATGGCGCCCACGAGGTCTCCTAGGACAGACTTTATATGGACTGTGAAAATCTTGCTTAAAGTCCATCAGTACAAGTTACCTATGGTAAACTTGACAGAGACAAGTTTTTTTCCACTTTGTGTCATGTGGGAGAAGCTTTTGAAAGGCTTATCAGATGTCCTAGTCTCCTCAGGAAACCGCAGGTTCAGCTCTTCTCCATATATAAGGTATATCCTCTTTAACTCAACCTGTTCCATGAAATCAACTTAAAACAACAGAGTTTGTACTGTTACATATTGCAACCTACTGCAACTCTGAAGTTGGTCCGCTTTTGAGCAGGGGTTGGACCAGATGACTTCCAGTTGTCCCTTCCATCTTGACTTTTTATGAGATACCATTATTTAAGATTTTTAAAGACAGAAAGCGTTTAACCAAATCAATCTGCTTATGCTAGTTTAAGAATGATTTGCCTTAACTCAAAGAAAATTAGACATTCCTCACACTGTGTTCAGATAAGCACCTTTATTTCTGAAGAAGAAAGGGAAGGAAAAGAACCAGCGTGCAACCCAGCAACTTACGTTTAATTCTTTGCTTCCCTTTTCACTTCTTGTGTGACCTTAAATACCTCTCTCTGTGTTTCAGAATCCTGCAACTAAAGTAGTAAAAATTATCACTTTGTCCCATTGTTGATGTAAGGGAAAAAAACATAAAAGCTTCTCAGATACCATAGTTGTGGAAACCATGTATTTATGCCATAGATAAAAGCAAAGATACATTGGTGTGTCTCTCTATATAAACACATACCTTTACTTCTACTGTTGTAAACTTTTGTCCATGGTTGAAAGCTGGAAAGGGATGACTTCCCCACAGGGCAGATAAAGGAAACTGAAGCACTTTGGAACAAAATGTTCCATGCTGGAGAATAGACTATTACTTTCCGCATATTATGCAGACCTGTGAAACAACAGGTTTATGGAAGTGGAAAGAGTTGCCTCCAACTGGCTCCACTTTGTGCACAAATTGCAATGAGGTTCTAACCTGGCACACCAAAATGAACAGCTCTCAAAGAGTACAATATATTTTTGACACGGCTCTGCCTCCCAAAATTTTAAAGGGCGATAAGAAAGTCTGAGGCAGAACATATTCTATACACAGAAAAAGGGCTGACTCAGACTGGGTAAGAAATAACTTTGCTCTAAGAAATCAGATCAACTAAAAAAATTGCATTTGAATAGTTTTTTAGCAGCTCTGGTTTCAAGACACAAGTTACCTAAAAGATTTATTGGTGTGATAAATACAGATCTTTACTAGCCAGCCAATAATCTGAAACTTGCAGACTCAACTGGAAGAAAACATGAAGCAAAGTATTGCCGTAAAACAGACCAGATAAGGTTTCACATGTTTTCAAAAGCATCTGAATTATAGATGCAAAACAGCCTTAGAAAAGTCACGTGGCTCTATTTCCACCTAAGATAATGCTTCCTGCATCAGGAGCTCCCTATATAGGCATGAAAGTTTCTGTTTCAAATTAGTTTTTAATTTTAAAAAGTGCTGAGATCACAGCTCTCCTTACCATTGGTAGGAGGTGTTGGTGGTATGCAACTCTGAAAATGAGGCCACTTATTTTAGGCACCTAAATATATTGGCCCAGGCTTCCCTGTGCCACTCTGCAGATACAAAGCAGCCACATACCTTTCTTAGTCGGTCAATTATGATGAGATACTGGCTTGAAGTAAAAGCAGCACTTGTGAAATTAACTTGCTGTAATTTTTTTTTTTCCCACTGTGCTATAAAATGCTTGCTAGGTATGGCGGATTTATCACCGAAATGTCTAGAGTTGGGGAAATGATCCAAAGGTCTTAAAGCTTTGGACTAAGATAAGTAGCCTGTCATAACAGATTTAGCAAGTGATCATGCAGACCATAGGAAAAATACTTAGACTTGCTGCAGAGAAAGAATGTCCTGTTTACAGGAATGCTGTGTTACTTGCTTTTGGTGGAATTCAGAAGATTCAGTGCCGTTGTGGTCCTTTAAGCAAGGCCTTTAAGTATAGCTGCATTGCCAACTCTCACTGCTTTAATAATAGTGTAAGGATACTTGTTGCTTTGTAGAAGTACCTGGGTTCATTTGAGTACTGGGATTTTTATATTTTTTTCCAGGAAAAATGCAAAATTCTATCCAGCACTGTTGCAGAAGAAAACTTGAAAGAGTCGTCTAAGGAAAATATAATTGATCCAAAAGATGTGTACATATATGTATGCATATGCATATATACACACACACACATATACAAATGATATAGGGAGAAACATGATTCAGGATAGAAGTATGATTTAGTAGTTTGTTTAAGCAGCATTGTTTCACTGAATCCAGACCAAAGAGCCACAATCTGCTGGCTTGGGCACTTGAACTTCCACTTCATTAGACAGCAAAACCAGGGTGTGGGTTTTTTTGTAATTTTGGGGTTTTTTTGGGGTGTGAGGAGGGAGTCATGGTGAGATGCTGTACCATTTCTGCCTTGTAATGAGCACAAAAGGATTTTTAGAGAAGTTCGATGTGGGAGTGTTCTTCTGGGGAGCATTTTTCCTGGCATTTTTCTTGAAAGCAAGACCATGGCTTAGTAAGGAAGACCACATCTGATTTGGCCACAATATGGGTATCCGTAGTAGGATGCCTATTTCACTAGAAATAGACATGAATGAATGAAGTGGCACTCTGTGTTTAAGAAGATGTAATTTTTTTTTTTTTTTTGGCATGACACACATTAAATCTGGGTACAAAACCTATAATTACATCTCCTCCTATTACACAGTTATAATTATTGAGGGACTTTGCCATACGTCTTTGTTATGTCAGAAATATGAAAGCCTTGGCATAAAAAAATGTTATGTATAAGATCATTTAAAAGATTTAGAGGCTTCTCATCATAGGTGCCTCAGGTATTTTATTGTAGGCCAAAAGCGCAGTTCAGCACTATCAACAATACTACCCGCTGATGGAACCCCAAGCCAGCCAGTTCTGCTATTAATATGTTGTGTATTGTTCCTCTGGAAACTTCTCAACACAACTCTCATTGTGGGATCATCAAACATATTGTTTAAATAATGATTTTATAATATGAAGCTGTCAAGTAATAATGAACAATAAAAAGATTCTTGTTATAAGTCACACTGTCTAAGGAAAGCAGAAATCAAAAGGCAGGTTGCTGCTTGCACCAAAACACTTGTATCATGTTTGGTTTGCAAAATGTCATAATGTTGGTTTATGATGACAATTCAACTGCTTTTCTAAGAGAATAAGCAGACAGGAATAAAAGAAGGATCACTTCAGAATACCTTTGTTCTCATTAAGGGGTTTTGTTCTTAGGGAAGCTCTACTCTGCCCTGGTGAGACCGCATCTGGAATATTGTGTCCAGTTCTGGGCCCCTCAGTTCAAGAAGGACAGAGAGCTGCTGGAGAGAGTCCAGCGTAGGGCAACTAAGATGATTAAGGGAGTGGAGCATCTCCCTTATGAGGAAAGACTGAGGGAGCTGGGTCTCTTTAGTTTGGAGAAGAGGAGACTGAGGGGTGATCTTATTAGCGTTTATAAATAGATAAAGGGGGAATGTCATGAGGATGGAGCCAGGCTCTTCTCAGTAGCAACCAATGATAGGACAAGGAGTAATGGATTCAAGCTGGAACACAAGAGGTTCCACTTAAATTTGAGAAGAAACTTCTTCTCAGTGAGGGTGACAGAGCACTGGAACAGGCTGCCCAGGGAGGTTGTGGAGTCTCCTTCTCTGGAGACATTCAAAACTCGCCTGGACGCCTTCCTGTGCAACCTCATCTAGGTGTTCCTGCTCCGACAGGGGGATTGGACTAGATGATCTTTTGAGGTCCCTTCCAATCCCTAGCATACTGTGATACTGTGATACTGTGAAGCTGAATAGCATTCCATTATTCTCACATATACCAAATAACTAGAGCAAGGCTGTACAAAAAGATAGCTCCTAAATTAGCACAGAAATCCAGAGGGTTACTAGACAGGCTCTTACATATCAAAAGAATCCCTAACATTCCTAGGTAAAACTGGAGTCGATATCCCAGGGAGGAGGCGATCTCTGAGAGACAGCATTTGGGAACAGAGTGTTTTCAGAGACATTCTTCCCTTCTGTGATGCTAACAAATGCCTCTGGTCCACCAGGCCATGGGATGGCTCCATCAGTGACAGCTGAATTATCCACAGGTCACAGGTCCCTTTCGTTGTTATCTGCCCCTCTCCACGAGGTCAATGTCAGGGACAATCTGAACTGACATTTTAGACCTTTGGATGTTATCCTTTTTGTTGTCAAGAACTTGCTTTTCTTTTTCAGAGGGTTGTGTTTTGTTTGTTTTTTTTTTTTTTTTTTTCAGGTTTAAAGTCAATGCAAGTGAAGGAAGCAGCCTGCTTTTAAGGGGAACATTGAATTTAAAATAAAGCAGTGCTGCAAATCAGCAACGATAGTGACTGCGGTTCAAGCCAAGGTTGAGAACTTAAGGAAGGAATGCGTTTCCAGCAGTGCTGTAAATATCATCTTAGGTGGCTGATATCAACTTGTACCATATAAAGGGATGTTTTCCCAAAGGAAAATCTTGACTATATTGCTGGAAAGAAACAGGCATTGGCCTGGTAACTTACACGAGAAGAAACTCATCTCTTTTCATCATACCCATGATACCACCAACAGGAGCTAAACATGTCTATACTTAGAAATCTCTTCACTGGGAAGATAAAGTGTAGCTACATTTTTTTCTGTGATAGCTAAAGTGTCTGCAAAAGCTGAAGTATCCACAAGATATTTGGTCATTGGTCATTGCATAATCAAAATGTCTTCAGATTTGAAGGCCAGAATAAAAAAGAAAATAAAAACAAGGCTTTGAGCTGGTCTGTGTAAGACTATAGCATCAAAATATCAGCAAAAGTATGGCCTCCTGTAAATTAGCAGAAATTCTTGGGAAATTAGCAGGAAAGGAAGGGAAAATGCAAGTGCTCCTGTGGCTAGGGCATGGAGAAGTCAGGTGATATTCTATACCCACAGAGGGAGTGGAGGGGTATTCCAGCTGTTAGGCTACTTTTTCCTTAATAAGAAATCGATTCTGCTGTGTCTTCTAATGAGATGTCACTGAATCATTTATATTTGTAAAACTGCATGGTCTACAGTAAACTCTTTTGATACTGTAAGACACCTTACTGAATATATATTTCTTAATTTGCTTTAAATTTGATTGTATTCCATATTCTTGCAATGTGTTTTTGTGCTAATGTACAATATGGATTTTTTAATTGCATTATATTTGTGTTTCATTTTATTAAGTTTTTAATAGCTTTGCTATTCAAGACGTTGGAGACTATTTTTAGGTTTCTAAATGATGATATTAGAAGGTAATGTAATATTAAAGAGTGTCAGGATAGCCCATAAATTAATTAAGAAGCCAGATGGGCAACTGCAACAAACTCTTAAGGGTCTATCATTAGTATGCAGTTCTGCAAACTATCTTCTGTCAGTCACTAGAAAAGACCAAGCAAGTTTTCACTTCTAAGTATTGTAGCAAAGGCAATTCCATATTCAGGCAACCAGATTCTTTTCTTCTTCTTTACCTTTTCTGTTTTTTAGAATGACCTTTTTGATTTTACAGCTCTCCCAGCTATGAATGTGAGTGAATGAGACTTTATTTATTTATTATTATTTTTTTGTTTGTTTGGAAAGAAAATACATATCTCTTTGGGTTTGGGTTAAATGAAAGGATTTCAAATATGCAGCTAGAATTACAAGTTGATTTGACAATGTCACAAAATTAAAAAGAAGGCTGTCGTTGTTGGGACGGACACGACACTGAATATCAAGTTGCAGCAATCCAATTTCTTTATTTCACAAGCAGTGCTTTTTTATATTCTTTTACCCAGGTGCTTATCTATGCATATATTCTAGCATTCTCCTTTTGCCCGATACGCTCTCACATCACACGCTGTTCATGCTCTGGTCAAAGCCAGGATGTTTGCCAACCCTTATCTTTTTACTTAGCTCTTCTCAGGACTCCCCAGTCTCTTCAAGGGTACACGGATATCTGCTCAAGGTCAATGTTAAACTCGCATTCTGATCCCTCAGACCAGCCGAGGTTTCCCACAGAAGGCCATCATCGTTCCAGCTCTGTCACCCAACATTTCACGCTCAGTAGACTGATGAGATACTTACTCACCTTGAGGGTGGGAGACTAATTCTGTGTCTCAGAGGGTAATGACTCATGCTACGTCCATATCCTTGTGCAACTTTCTGACCAGAGCATTACCTGAGGGTCTTTTGAAGGAAGGATTTTATTGTTTTCATACCTCTGGCCACGGTCCTACTGGTTTTGAGATAATGGGAAAGAGTATTTACATCTCTACGATTTAAGAGGGTATGTCCTTTAAGTGGGGCCTATTTTCAGCTATTACTCATATGACTACTATGGGTAGATAGATTTTACGTTCTTGTTTATGTACGGAGCTACAATACTACCTATGCTATCATAGAGAGAGGGAATAATGATTAAGGAAGACTGTATGCTTTCTTCTCAATAAATGTTAACAATTATGTCACTGTTTTGTAGTGGGAAACAAGAAAAAGAGAAGGATGAAGTTTTTTATTATTATCAGCATGAACTCAGTCACTCTTTTGGCTTTTATTTTTGACATATGGCAAGCCTGATCAACATCATTACTAGACTGAATTCACTGAGCTCACTGTAGTGTAGAAGAGCTTACTCTCCTAAACTTCGTTGTGTGTTGGTTTGGTTTTTTTGGGGGTTGTTTTTTTGTTGGGTTATTTTTTTTTTCTGTTGGTATTGTCTTAGGATCTATTTTCCTAATTCTTTTAAACCAGAGATAGTTGATTTCCTAGGATCACCCATTGTTCTTAATTATGAAGGCACACTATGGACAAATTAGTCAGCTTTGTAGTAGAGGTAGATATAACCTGTCTTGGTATAACATGCAGTAACAGTTGTAACTGGTGTCTGTGGCATTTCATTCTGAGCACTATCTTTGAAAATTCCCATTCACTTTTCATATGGGCCTGGACGGAGTATGTTGTTTCCTTCTCTTGGACTGAAATGGATTAAATATAAATCTGGTCCCTGCTCTGCAGATCATTTTGACATCCTTGTGGCTATTCGTTCAGCTTCCAGTTCTCTCCTAAACTTGTATTCAGTTAGGAAATTGCATATTAATAGCTGCAAAATTAACACTGATAATTCATAGGAGTGAAGAAGTTGAGCTGTGTTTGCTACTCCCTTTTCTGGCAATAGCACAATGTCAGCCCAAACTCACAAAACTGGGCAAAGGATGGAACATTGTCCAGCCAGGATCAGATCAGACCCTTCCTCTCTAATGAGTGCACTGAAAGTCCTTTCAGTACATTTGATTCATACATTAGTGTTTTCTCATTTTTCAACCTTATCAGACACTCCTTGGATGCACCCGTAATGTACTTTTAACGCTTACACTGGGATGAGATGATTAATTTCATAGAGATGGCTGGTTCTCTACTATAATCAGTGGCCTTACTAAAAAGGCTTTTAAGCAGCTACCTTGGATAAATGTCTTTATTTTGTAGATATTTAGAGTGAGCTAAGAGGCCTGTGGGCCTGCATCAGAAGCTGTGGTTTAACCTCAACTGTTTTTGTGTTAACTGCCAGAAAACAATTTCAAAAATGAGCACTGTTCACTGCAACGAATGATTTCCCCCTAACAGATTGCAGGAAGAACGCAAACAACAACACAGCAATGCGATGAGCTCCAAACAATTCCTTTGTAAGCCTTCATTTTTAATTGCTTTTGTGTCCCTAGCTCCTCCTCTCTCTCCCTCCATCAGCCCCCAGTTAAAGAGATATAAATGAGGGGTTAGACTCTTTTAACTTTCTGTGTTTAAAGACAGTCAATAATACACCCTCCCCCTTCCTTACCAGCTCTGGAATGCAAATTCTTTTGCGGTAAGACTGCCTCAGAGTTACCTCTGACAGATGTGGACTTTGTGATTGTGAGGAGGTGATTACTATGCTAAGTAAAATGCTTGTTTATTTGTTTGATTGTTCTCTTCTGATCAACAGAAAAAAAAATCTGTTGATCTGGGGGCTTACACAATGTTGTTGCAAATAATGCAACCAAAGCAAAATCAAGAGCCTAGTTTAATTACCACTCCAACCCAACAGAATCAAGGATGGGAATTTTTAACCAAGTATCCATTTACCATAAAGTTTTTCTCCCCTGATTCTCCAGCAAAAACGAGCATTCATACCCATGGATGATGCCTTACCATGATGCTCAGGCAAAAGCTAGGCCTTAAATAATCTATGCAGGTCCAACAAAGTCATTGAAAATTAAATGATCAACCATTTCAAAAAAGGACATTTTTCTAAAAAGCTTTTAAACAAAAATTCAGTGTGTGGCAGAGATTGTCTGGGTAAGTACAAGAAGGCAGCGATAATATCACCAAATGGGTTAATGGAGAGCCTTGCAAGGACATAATCCAAGAGCGATCCTTATAAAGATTCTGAACGCAGATATGAAGTGGGGCTGAACACAGGAAACTCAATGACGCTCGTGACTAGTCTGCCTGGGTAAGTCTGGCAGTAGGCCGAGTTTCTGGATGTTAGGTGGGCAGTCCAGAAGACCCCTTATAAACACAGTCGAAGCTGTCATGGCCTCTCTCCCAGTGCAGTAGGATAAGGAAGGACTTGGCAGAGTAAGACATTCCTCTTTGATGATGTCACCCCACCCGCTCTCTTTTCTTATAACAACTGATGTGCTCAGCAAAACAGCTCATGAATGATGATAACAGAACCAACATTACCTTAGGGGTCATCTCATAAGCATAAATCCACGCTAACTTTTTGTATCCGCACTCTAAATTCCCATAGTTTTGCAGAGCAGCTGTCATCCTTTCACGATAGGCCTTGTTGAAATCAACACTACGTGCAGGGCCGTGGCTTTCAACATGTTTTGTAGACGAAACTAAGCAGCATGGTTTAGACCATCAGCAGCTCTAAATTTACATATCTCCTGATTCCTGATGCCAAATAATTCGCTGTTAGTGGTGGTGATTTTAACAATCTCCTAAACTACAATCTGTACTAAGAAGTAAAGTCTTTTTAATCCTTCATAACCTCCCATGGAATAATGTGTCTTTTACAACAGTAGGCTCTGGACCTGTCGGTCAACTTAATGCCTGGAATAATAATGCTTGACAAAGTATCTTCTCATCTCAAGAGCAGGCACTTACCTGCATAAATCTCTCATGTAGAGATAAGAAATAGATATATACCCAAATGGGCTTGCCTTGTGAAAGGTCAGCTTTTGAAAGGATTTCCTTAGTCCCCTGGAGCCTCAGCAAAAGATAACATTTCAGAACTTGTCGTCTGCTTTCTACTCTATTTAATTAAAGTCTGCTGCTCACTTTGATGAAAATATGTTTCCCTCATGATTAAAAAGCTCTTTTGATTAAATCATTTTGCCTAGACAAGTGGCCTGTAATAATAATAAATTAGAATATTTTTGAAACAACATTCTTATGTGTTAATAAATTGTAATTCAATTCTACATAGTAATTGTCTGGTATCCAGAATACCTCACCCACCAGTTGAGTATATTACTGTCACTGGTCAATCTGGAACTCCTTCAAGGTGGATTACCTTATTCTATACAGAAAGAAAGTGGGAAAATACCGGTCCGAATCAATGCTAAGAGACCCTAGGTCTCTCAGCTAATCTCGTAATCTGAAATGCAGTAAAGTGCAGTACAAAGAGAGCTGAACTAATTTGATGGAAATCATCGCAACTTTAGAAGTTCAATAGTAGCATAAATAGAGTGTTAAGCCTGAAAGAATAACTCTTGCCGTATGATTTCTAACCATCTTGGGTCCCTGGTATAATTTTCTCATTTGTGTTGATCTGAGATGACAATGAACAGAACAAGCTTGAGTCTCTTTTTATTCAGCTGTGATAGACATGTTCCAAGGTACAACGAACACCTTTGGTCTGCTTAACGATATATAAGAAGCTTGTAGAAAAACTGGAAACAAAACATGGCTTTCTCTAGTTTGATTAGACTCTCCTTCATTCTTTATCATTGATTAGAAAGAAAGGAGAATATTTACACAATAAAAATATAAGCATGCCCATTCTGCACTAGACTAGAGACACTGATGATCCGGCATCTGGGCTGCTTGTATCATGACGGGCCTTGGGGATGGAAAGATTTCCTTTCTTATCAAAATTAGTATCAAAAATGGTAAAGAGAAATTGCACCTCCTTCCTTCTTCTGTAATATCAGAGAGGAGGCTGTAATACTCGCCACAAAAAATATCACTTGGGTGACTAAGTATGAAAATCTTTGGTCTCAAAACCTTTAGTTTGGTTTTGCACTAAACTTCACATTTTAAAAGTTTTTTTATAAATGGTCATTGATATTTCTGAAAAAAAAAAAAAAAACACAAAAAACAACACTTTTTTTTTTTCCTTCCTAGTCAGCAAAACCACGGCGGTAAGGAGCTCATTTGCTATATTAAACCCAAACTCTCCGGCTTAGAGATCTCAGCTCATCTGGAAATTAATGCCTTCCCTAAGCTTGTTTGATCCTGGTGTTTTTGAAGCAAAGGCCACAATATATATGAGTGACAGACTTTTATCCCCACGAGGCTTAGCTGAAGTCACCAAGCTGTGACCTGTGCTAGATAAGAGTTAGGTCCTTCAGAGGTAACAGATAATGAAACGCCGGACCGCTGCACCAGCTGACTTCTCTGTTCATCAGCCCCAGTTAAAGGTCAGATGAGAAACCTCAGGTGACAGAAGAAAAAGAAACTCAATCCATCATTTTCCCTGATCGCCTCAAATGGGAAAGGAAATAAGGTAGGTATTTTGGTGCAAGAATTATCTAACTGCTGCTGTTATAATTTTTTTTTTTTCCTATTTAGACATACCAGTTAATTGCAGAATTTGCACTTAATACATATATATTTTTGATACCTAATTGCAACAGGATAATATATCAAAACGCTCCCTGAGCAAAAGCATGTTCATAAAATCTCTTTTAGGTACTGATGGCACAGAAACAGCAGATGGGATTCCAGTAAAAATCCTTAGGTCACAAATAAAAGTCACATGAATCAGAAAGATTCTTTTAGCCGAGAAAAGCATGACCGAAGGAGTTTTAAATTACAGGCATTTCCCAGGAAAAGGATTATTTGGAAAGCTCGGTCTCTCTGAACTGGTCTGAAAACGCAGTCTTAAACATGATACTGAGCTACTTCAGTGCATCCTGTGCCAAAACTTGTGAAAACGGAGAAACCTCAGCACTTTTGCAGCTCTGCTGTGTATGGAGTAGCAGGGGATCAGAGACTTCGGAGTAACTGAGGTGCTCTCTTGGGACTGAAGGGAGTTGAGTTTTCATCCTGGATCTGCCACTAACCCACTCCGAGCGCACGGCACCCACCTCTTCTGGTTATTCAAGTGACGGGTTCCCCGGTGGCTGGCTGAGGTTGTCACAGCGCAAGGGATCTGGACAGTCTTGCCCGGACACTGAAACTCAGAAGCGCAGCTGACACAGTTACCAACCCTCCACCTGTCAGAGAGGGCCTCTGGACTGGGCAGAAGTGCAGACTCAGCAATTTGTGCAGGGTCTGTATGCCGCTGCTTACATGCGATCCGCGTTTTACATGTACCATATTTTTGTACTACTGGAAGCTGTCTGGCTGCACATGCAGCTGACTTTTTACTTCTCTTCACTTATTTCAACACAGGCTGTCACATGCAGGGAGGCATAATATTTTCTTTTTTTCCCTAAACTAAGAAAATATGTCACTTTTGCATCCAGAGGAATATGCTGGTGCTTTAATACAGTGAAACAGACCAGTAATCCTAAAACTGATGGCACATTTTTAAAAATCTAGTTTATTTTTAATATGCAATTGACAAAATACTGGTCTTCTGAGACATTTCTATATATTGTTGTATGGCATCCAGATCTAATATCATCTTATTGGTTAAAATGTACACTGGCAAATATGTAGGACTATTCTCTTCTTTCCGACTCCTCATGAAAATATATTGTATTAAATTTACTTTTCTTTCCCTATACAAAAGCACAGCCTACCTGTTAAGTAATTGTATTTGCATGGAGGTGCTGACTTCAGTACATGGACATCCCTTCTCTAGTCCTTTCCTTGTGCTGCTTGTCACAGCAGAGAACTAAAGCAGCATTTTTGCCTGTGGGAGCAAAAATAAATGTTGATTAGGAGATTTATTTAAGACCAAGAAAATTCCAGATTCCAGTCCACTGTGTGAAAACCATGCAGTTCGAAAAAAGGCATTACAGCCTGCAGAATGTTCTGATACTGCAATAATATCACCTACATACAAATACTCAAGTTACAGGAATCTTTTCGATTTCTCCTGGATACTTGGAAACAGCTAAGACTCACCTAATGCACAGAAGAATTTCCCTTTCAGATGAGTATGTAATTTCCATGAGAATTGCACTAGCTCAGAGATTTAGTTTTCCTTCTTGAAATATCATGCATTACAGAGACAAAATATATCTTCCATGTTCATAAGAACACATAGTATGCCTAACTTAACAAAAAAGCTATTTAAAAAAAAAACACAGGTATTCTTCTTTTGTTTTCTCATTCCTTTCACTAAGGAACTTATTCAAAAGCTTTTCATGGTGAAAGCTCTTTACAAAAATTAACTTAATTCAATAATATTATGAGATAGGAAATCATTTTTGTTTCAATAGTTTCCCAAGCAAGAGAGGCAGAATACAGTTCCAACTATGTTAATAATTAAGTACTTATGGAATTCTATTTCAGGAAATTACCGTTAAAAGGAGAGTATCAGGAGATAAAGAAATCTAACCCGCAATGTTCCCTTCTTTCTGTCTCTCTCTCCTTCAACAGTAAGATTCCCCATTTTACTGACACTTAAAGACGTCTGTTACCTTGTCCAAAATAAAAGAAAGCATTGACAACAAAAGAAAAATTAGGAATTATTATTATTATGTGTTACTGGACCACAATGATTCTGAGTACCTGGGACACCTATAAATAGCGAGGGATGCAGAAGTATTGTGACATTAGCTTGCCAAATATTTCAGTATTAAAGTTCTTGTTAGAGACTGATCAATAGTGGAGTCCTCCCTCTGTAGAGCTGTTTATAATTTTCTGAATAACTTATTTATCAGTGTAAGCGTTTGCAGATCTTGAACATTTTATAAGCTTGCAATACAAAGAGTCGGAATGCAGAGAAAAGGCCACGCTTCTGCAGGAACAGCACCAGGGGTTTGGAGGCAGTGCTGGTGTCAGGCTGTTTGCAAATAAACCTACAGGGGCCAACGGCAATCTTTGATTTTTTTTCACTGAAATAATTCTGCTTTCCTACAAAACTGCTTTTTGCTGCACCATTTCTTGATAATGAGGAAGGTTTTAGCCATATAAATACTGCAAAGTATATTTGTATCACTATTTTCATTTACAAAATGTCACTATCATCTAATACAGGTGGACATACAATTGTGTATCTCTTAGTTCAGTGAAAAAACCCCCATTGGGCATATAATAGTTTGCAGGCATCCTGTATACTGAAGCTCATTTGCAAAACATATTTTGTTGACATATGCAAAAAAGAATTGAATATCTATATACCATGACCAGAAATAAAAACAGTCCAGAAGCAGAACAGTTTTCACAGCAAATCATGACATTGTTTGAAGATGATTTCCTTGTTTTCCAAAAGTACCTTTTATTCTGTTCTTTAAGGAAAGGAGCCAATCCTATAGAAAGCTATGATCTAGAAAGGAGTCAAAGCTTCAAAGGAGCAAAGCCAAAGAAACTACACTACTTCCTTAGATGCTGGAAGGAATCAGTATAAGGGCAAGTGTGTATGAGAGCATCTGAAAAGGTATATCTTAAAGCCTTTCCCCAAAATGGAACGCTTCTGGGGAAAAATCTATCTTTTGCTTTTAGCTGGCAATGGAATTTATTGCTGACTTAAAAAAAATCTATAATAATATGTTTTACAATATGCACCTCCAGTCCACAGATCAACAGTGAGTAATGGGTTTATGCTAACTAGAAATTTGCTAATAATAACTTTTTTTTTAAAAGAAGAAAACTCCTACCAAGGAAGCTGTTCACCACAGCATATACAATAAAAAAGAGTATGTTCTCAGTACAGCACCACCTTGATGGGAAGAGAGATTTCTATAAAGAGGCTGCCCTTGATATGCTGAAAGGGACAGAATGGGTGGACTGTATATAAAAGGGCGTTACAAGTTCTAAATGTTTGTCTGGAGATAGCTTCAGGTGCAGGGATTTGGAATTAATAGTAGTTGTGTTTATTTTGTTGGCATGTGGACTAGTGGAGGTGAGAGATCTGAAAACGTATCTGGAAGATACTTAAAGCAAACAACCCATTTTAAAGAGACCCAGTGTATGAAAGCTGTCTAATTCCTGTATTTATAGGAGACTCCATTTTCTCTTTTAATCTGAAACTTGGAGGCACTTAATTGAGAACCATTTAACGTAAAATTACATTATGTTTGCTTTTATTTCCCCAGTTAATTGGTGGGCGAACACTTTCAAGGATCATAGAATCATAGAATGGTTTAGGTTGGAAGGGACATTGAAGATCATCAGGTTCCAACCCCCCTGCCATAGGCAGGGACACCTCCCACTAGACCAGGTTGCTCAAAGCCCCATCCAGAGTAGAGAGGAAGAATCACCTCCCTAGACCTGCTGGCCACACATCTTTTGATGCAGCCCAGGATACCGTTGGCCTTCTGGGCTGTGATCACACACTACTGGCTCATGTTGAGCTTCTCATCAATCAGCACCCCCAGGTCCTCCTCCTCAGGGCTGCTCTCCAGCCATTCTCCACCCAGCCTGTATTTGTGCTCTGGATTTCCCCAACCCAGACGTAGGACCTTGCAGGTGGCCTTGTTGAACTTCATGAGGTTGGCATGGGCCCACCTCTGCAGCCTGTCCAGGTCCCTCTGGATGGCATCGCTCCCCTCCATCATGTCTACCTTGCCACACAGCTTGGTATCATTGGCAAACTTGCTGAGGGTGCACTTGATCCCACTGTCCATGTCACCAATAATGATGTTGAACAGCACGGGTACCAGTACTGACACCTGAGGAGCACCACTTGTAACTGGTCTCCACTTGGACATCGAGTCGTTGACCATAACTCTTTGAGTGTGACCATCCAACCAGTTCCTTATCCACGGAGTGGTCCATCTGTCAAATCCATATCTCTCCAATTTAAAGACCAGGAATGTCATGCACTTATCTGCCATACCTCATCTGCTTTGCTTCTCCTTCTTTATCTGAATCCCTCTGTGATACCTTTCATTTAGATAACTGTTTGTTTTTTTTTTTCTTTAACCATAAAATATTTGTGCAAGAACAATTCACAGATGTCCTGGTTTGAGGTGTGAAATAAAGTTGTTTCTAAAAGCACAAGTTCTGAGGATCCCTGTCTCTTAGAGCTTTGAGGATTACATGTGTTAAAACAGTCCTCTGACCTTCAAAGCTTCTCAGGCAACCTGCAGTCATTAACTTCAGCAGGACCATAAGACCTGAATATTTTGGAATGGAGGTTTGACAGATTTGCCTGAGTTCAAAGAGATGTTCTGCAGCAGAGCAAAGAATTGGCCACAAATTTTGGAGGGATGGCTGAACAAGAAAATCATCCCTTTCTTTTAATGTAGATGGGTGGAAAAGATAGAAGATACGTCTGGGTCGTAGGTATTTGACGTTATCCACTGTTGAGGAATGTTGTAGTGATGCACTGCTATGTATAAGCAGCTATGAGACTAGGCTTTAGGCTAAGTGAGATACTGTCCCTAGTCATGTTATTGCTGGGGGACTCCCAGGGATGACTTAATGATGGTGCTGCCATGCTGAGATTAGTTAGCAAGCTAGCAAGACACCAAGGCTCACTTGTCATCTTGGTTCATGAGCCCTGACAGCCAAAAAAATATCTAATTTTAGAGATCTATATTATA
This sequence comes from Vanellus vanellus, assembly GCF_965231255.1. NCBI lineage: Eukaryota > Metazoa > Chordata > Aves > Charadriiformes > Charadriidae > Vanellus > Vanellus vanellus. Next base: position 9,119,886 of record NC_138905.1, read on the forward strand.
AACATCTGTATCAGAGTTAATTATTCAGAATAGTTTTATAGGCAAAGAAGGAAAAAAAGCACTTCTAAAGAATGACACAACTAATGGTTTTAGACATCTGCCTTGAAGCGAGAGTTAATCTACTTCACTAGCTGTGAAAAATCTAGACAACTAGCTTATGTTGCATACTGCTGGATTTCAGCTGGTGGATACTTGCCTAGATGGCTACTTCAGATAGGATGCCTAACCTTCAGGCTGCTAACTGCCTGACTTTCACCCTCTGTTTATAGTGTGGCAGTTCCTTCCTGAAGTGAGGTTACACTAAGCCTAGGCTCATCCCGAGGGGGGCTGTGATATTCAGGATACATAGGCAGAGTGTACTTGGACTAAATTCAGAGAAAAAAGGTACTTGGCCTGAAGATAGTCCTGACACCGGCCATCTTTCATGCCGAAGATATAACTGGATTATTAGAGTAAACCTTGAGACATCATTGCAAAGAACTGTACGTAGCTCATTTGCATAGAAAGACAAGGGTCTAAAAGTTTTTATTTTCTAGCTTTCTTGTGTTTTAGGATTATTTATAGCCAGAATATGTTTTAACAAATCATAGAATCACAGCATGATTGATGTGGGAAGAGACCTTTCAAGATTACAGAATCACAGAATCACAGGATGGTAGGGGTTGGAAAGGACCTCTGGAGATCATCTTCTCCAACCCTTCTGCCAGAGCAAGGTCACCTAGAACAGGTGGCACAGGATCATGTCCAGGCAGGTTTCAAATATCTCCAGAGAAGGAGACACCACAACCTCTCTGGGCAGCCTGCTCCAGTGCTCTGGCACCTTCAACCTAAAGAAGTCTTTCCTCATGTTGACATGGAATTTCATGTGTCCCAGTTTGTGCCCATTGCCCCTTGTCCTATCACTGGGCACCACCAAAAATGCCTGGCCCCATCCTCTTGACACCCGCCCTTTAGATATTTATAAGCATTGGTGAGATCCCCTCTCAGGCTTCTCTTCTCCATGCTCAACAGACCCAGGTCTCTCAGCCTTTCCTCATAAGAGAGATGCTTCTGTCCCCTGATCATCTTCACAGCCCTTCACTGGACTCTTTCCAGTAGTTCCGTGTCTTTCTTGAGCTGGGGACCCCAAGACTGGACACAGTACTCCAGATGTGGCCTCACCAGGGCAGAGTAGAGGGGAAGGATAACCTCCCTCAACCTGCTGGCCATGCTCTTTTTAATGCACCCCAGGTTACAATTGGCCTTCTTGGCCACAAGGGCACATTGCTGGCTCATTGTCAACTTGTTGTCCACCAGGACTCCCAAGTCTCTGCAGAACTGCTTTCCAGCAGGTCAACCCCTAACCTGTACTGGTGCATGGGGTTATTCCTCCCCTGGTGCAGGACCCTACACTTGCCCTTGTTGAACTTCTTTAGGTTCCTCTCCGCCCAACTCTTTAGCTTGTCCAGGCTTCCCTAAATGGCAGCACAGCCTCCTGGTGTTTCAGCCACTCCTCCAGTACATTCTGTCCCCTCATCCAGTTCATTGGTGAATATGTTGAACAAGACTGGACACAGTACTGACCCTTGGGGAACACCACTAGCTACAGGCCTCCAACTAGACTCTGTGCTGCTGATCACAACCCTCTGAGCTCTGTCATTCAGATAGTTCTCAGTGCACCTCACTGTCCACTCATCTAACCCACTTCATCTAATCCAACCTCCTCTGCTGAAAGCTAAAGCAGATAGCTGAGGGCTGTGTCCAGTTGGATTTTGAACACCTCCAAGCATGGAGACTCAACATCTCTGGGCACCCTGTTCCAGTGTTCAACCATCTTCACAATAAAAAGGGGTTTTATGTTTAAATGGAATTTTCTGTATTTTAATTTGTGCTCATTGTCTCTTGTCCTGTCATTGGGTACCCCTAAGAAGAGTCTGGCTTCCTCTTTACTCCCCCTCAAACAATATTTATTTATACGGATTAATAAAATTCCCCCTGAACCATCTTTTTTCTATTCTTATTCTTATTCTTATTCTTATTCTTATTCTTATTCTTATTCTTATTCTTATTCTTATTCTTATTCTTTTATTTATTTTATAAGAAACAGGCTATTGGTAAGTAAACAGTGCTATGAGATTATTTTAATTTAGAAGAGGTTTTTTTCTTTGTTCCTGCAGAAATGTTTCCATTTACTGACACAACAGATTCTCTGCCCTAGGATTTCCCATGTCAAAATGATAATGTATTTTTTCGTTCAGAAACTTGGTTGGACAGGTGAGACTAGATCAGCAAGTGAGGCAAGAGATGGCACAACACAGAAAGCCCCAAACCCAGCCCAAAGACAGGAAGGATATTAGATATTATTTGCAGTACTAAGGACTGCTGCTCTGAGCAGATGCTCATATCTTGCAATTTTCTCTTCACAAAAGTCCCTGATGCCCATTAGCACAGCTTTCCCCCAGCTAAAATTGAGTGTGTTAATCCAAGTGCTAACATTTCTAGCAGCTATATTGTTTTTTTCTTCAGAAAGCTTTGTTAGAGATTGTTCTGCTGAACTCCAGCAGCTGTGCTTATATAGAAATGACCTGCACAAAAAAAATGGTCCCAACTCAGGACAGTTCCCTGTGAGCTACCTAACTTATTAGTCTAAAAGCAGATGAAAAATCTTCACTGAAGAGGAAAACTAACCTAACATACACATCAGAACAATCCAAGAGCAGGCAGCATTCATAGTTCTTAACTGGGACGAGAGTGCTAATAGTTAAAACTTGAGACAAAAAGGATTTCCAGCATCATTTGTATTTTAACATTTTTATTTTTTTTTTAAAGAGACGTATAAGAACAACTAGAAAATGTGGAAAAAAAGGCAAAAAACAACTCTGTGGATGTGGTTCTGTGTGGCAGTTTGGGCTAAAGCTTCTACAAAAACTACCCAAATTGTGTTTGAAGATGAGGACCTGAATAAAGAATAGTGTAACAGTCATAGATTATAGCAGAGCTTGCTCAGCCAATACATATACAAGAAAAAATGTTCATTGTTTTTGTACCAATGCTTTCATTTTCAGGTATTCAACTCAGAGTTTCTGAGTTTGAACAGGGAGGTCTTCAGTTTTGCTGAAGGGGGCTGAGATGCTCATTGCTACTAAAATTCAGATTTAGGATGAATTTTGGCAACATCGGGATCTTAGCCTTTCTTCAAGGTTGGTATAGGTCAAATGTTGTTGTAACATTGAAGGAAATACCCAACCCCCTAACTTCTCTGGACCTGACCACAGAAGAGACTCAGTGATCTCACAGTGGGAGCTGAGACAAAGACTGAAACTGGAGCAGATCTAACTTTCTATATACGTGATTTTTTTTTTCCATGATGAGATCAATATTCTTCAGTCCTCAGGAATTTTGTCTAATCGGAGCAACTTTTCTACCTGGCCATTTCAGCGGGTCATTCTTCTTATTTACACTGCTGAGTGTGATCAATCAAGCATCGGCAGTGTTTTGTGTCCTTTGCCCACGTGCTGCACAAAACGAGATGGTTTATCGTACTTTCTGCTCGTGTTCTCTGCTTTTCCCACAACAGGCTTTTATTTTGGGGGCATTATAGTGCCAGCAGGAATATGTAAAAGGAGAAGGCTTGTACTGGCTGTGTATTAATGCTGGGCACAAAGAGGATCTTTCCTCAGAGGGACTGTATATGTAATTTTTTAATTATTTCTTTCCCCAAGCCTCTCCTCTGAAAACTGTCATTGTCTGGCAGTTCTACCTTGCCTAGAGCCAAGGTTAAACTGAGCCCTGTGCCAGCTACCTGCTACCAAAGCAGATGAGCAACAAGAGACCGAGCATTTTCCAGGTACTGTTTTTCAAGGAATTATTCCCAGCAGAGAGCACCGGGATGCCCGTCCGTCCTCTGCTTACTGACCTGTGGCTGAGGACAGTTGCCAGCACCAATTCATCTCAAAAATGGATTAACTTCCACAGCTTCTTCATATCACTAGTGCGGGACAGATTGAATGAGGAACGCTGTGAAAGATCAAACACATAAAAAAGGCTTCGAAATGGAGTATTTACCCTTTGCTTTACCCTTCCCATGAAATGGGACCGAGTCGGCTTTAGGATTCGGAGTCATTTCCAGCTCTCTCCAAGGGCTCTGGTGTGCAAGAAGGAAACACAGGTTCAGCCCGCAGACAGAAGGGATGTTGTGTGTAACCTTATCAAGAGAATCAAAGTGCTGACACCCAGGGAGGCACTCAGTGCCAAAAAGCCCCAGATAGGCACACAGAAAAATCAAATGCTAGGTGACCTCATCCACTTCAGTACAGAAAGGTGTTTTTTGTTTTTTTTTTATAAAAAACCCAGAATATAGGAACAGATCTTCAGTAAATGTTTTTCAGGCTACTTATATTGATATCACTGATTTGTACCTGCTAAAGATCATGGAATCATGGAATCATAGAATAGTTTGGGTTGGAAGGAACCTTTAAAGGTCTAACTGTGTGTTTTGCTATACGAGGTGTAAAACCCCTGCTGTTCTGCATCTGGTCCAAGGGCTTTAGGTCATTTTCCAGGTGCCTTTCCATTAGTGCTTCAGTTCAGCTCACCGCTGCACTTCTTAAGTGTATCTCCTTATCGCCACCACATAGCTCACGGATTCAGATTGCAGATGGGGCTCTTAACACACAAACTGTAGTCCCTTAGGAAGGCATTACACCAGAATGTCATACCAACACTGGATTTGTGCTAATTGCTACCAGGCATTCAACCCACAGCACCAGAGCTGGCCTGAAGCAGAGCCACTGGAAGGCATGCAGCGTAGACGTCAAGTGCATAGCATCACTTTGCTCTCGTATTGGGCCTCACAGCTTGCTGACATGGACCAGCCACTTACTTTTTCTAAGACTAAAATTTCTTCAAAGTCTTGTTTCAGCAACTTTCTCCTCTCCTCCATGGTGATATCTTGCCCACCGTGCATGGTACATTAATCATTCTCTTGCACTTATGTAAACGCCTGTCATCAAGAGAAGCCAAAATCAAACCAAGATAATAGTAACAAAAAGGTGCCTCCAAACCATGCAATAAAATAAGCAAACAGCAAGTGGGAAAGATCAACGGCAATGCATAAGGGGGTGTGACGAAGCCGAGAGACACGGGGACTGAGCTTCCAGGGACTTGGAAGCTGCTAAGAGAGCAGTTTTACGCTCCAGCCCCAAAGCAAGTACTGTAAAATTCCATTTGAATTTTTTTTTTTAAGCTGGAAGCTCAAACACTGCCACATGCTGATAGTGATAAATCCAAAGAGGCACAACCTTTGCAAAGCAATTTTTATCAACACTAAGAGGATGCTGTCTCAGCAGCCTGGAAAAGCAGAAAACGTTGAGCTTCCTGTAACATATATGGTAATTTTTGCTAAATTTCTGATCGAGCCGTGAATTTAGTGCTGTATTGTAGAGTTTTACGGTTACTTATGTTTACTGCTAATTAAGGAGTGATGTTAAAAAGGCCAAAAAAAGTTAATAATATTTAGCCCTTGGGCAGGGTGTTACACTTCTAAAAGGCCTTTCACACTTGAGTCTTGTGCAGTGAGGGCTCTGCCATGCAGAATCGCTTTTATCAGCTGAGGGAATGACATTGGCAGAGGTCAGCTTGCTATAACTCAACAAAGCCAATAATATTTTAAACTTCAGTGCTGCCTGTTAGACACCGATTTCCATCATTAAGTGCCTAAAAAGGCAGTTTTTCAGAGATATCGATCAACCCCTGATGTAGCCACTGGAAACTATGGCTTCACTGATCTCTTAAAGTGAGACCGCTTTATATCTGCATCTGGTGCTGGATTTGGTTTCCAGCCCCAGAGATCTAACCCCACAGTTCTGTGAACTCCTGCAGCTATTTATACTTTGAATAAAAGGTAGCTACGAACATCAATAAGTTATTTGTATGATCAGACACACACCAAAAAAAAAAAAAAATTAAAAATCAGTTGAGGTATATGGCTACAGTGTGGTTAGATTCAGTCTCAAAATTAGTTGGTGCTTTAAAACTACACTTACTTCAACTCATGAGCAACCTAGAGTTCTGATTCCATATTTATCTCAAAGGATTAGGCATGGCAGCCTAATTCTGTGTCTGGCTGAGATACAGTCACTAGGATGCCTCTGCACCTTTCTCTATGACTCTCCATCTGGCAAAAGCACACTTTGTTTATACCCACAGGACAGTTCCGACAGAAAATGCGATGCCATAGATACTGTTGAGACAGTGTCTCTTCTATTACCCACTACCCCACTAAGTAAAACACTTACCAGGTTGTTAAACATTTACACTGAAATTCCCCAATACCAAAAGAACTCATCACGGGCCTGCATTCTTCACAAAACCCTCTTCCCCAGAAAAAGGATGTGTCCAGAGAAGGGCAAAGAAGCTGGTGAGGGGTCTGGAGCACAAGTCTTATGAGGAGTGGCTGAGGGAGCTGGGGTTGTTTAGCCTGGAGAAAAGGAGGCTGAAGGGAGACCTTATCGCTCTCTACAACTACCTGAAAGGAGGTTGTAGTGAGGTAGGGGTTGGTCTCTTTTCCCATGTAACAGGCAATAGGACAAGAGTAAACAGCCTCAAGTTGCAACAGGAGAGATTTATGGTGGATATTAGGAAAAATTTCTTCGCTGAAAGGTTTATCAAATTTTGGAACAGGCTGCCCAGGGAAGTCGTTGAATCACCATCCCTGGAGGTATTTAAAAGATGGGTAGATGTAGTGCTGAGGTACATGGTTTAGTGGTGGTTTTGGCAGTGTTAGGTTAAGGGTTGGACTTGATGATCTTAAAGGTCTTTTCCAACCTAGACGATTCTATGATTCTGTGATTCTATGACTCCTTACCGTCCTTTTTACATAGGAAGCCAAATAGATCCTGGCTACCTACAAACTTCTACTACTTCACATATACTTAAATCAGGATGTGCAACTCGTCGTCCATTTTAAGACTCTATTTTGTCATCCAGCCTTACACATGCAGACTAAGACGTAATTCCTATAACCCCTGACATCTTCTGTATTCTCATCTTCCATCCCAGTTCATGAGTTCCCTAACACTGCTGTCTGCATCCTCAGTCACAAGTTCAAGTCCTCAGATGGCAAAGCTGCTGCAGAGTGAGCACCAATTAGTTTTAACTTCACTGTTCATTAAATATTATTGCTGCTTTTTTTTTCTTTTTTTTTTTCCAGATAGGGACACTGAGGTCAAGGATAAATCATCTATTAATTTGTAAAATATTTGGCTCACAGGTCAAATTCAGTCCCTCCGAACAATTAATTGGGCTCTCAGTCTGGATCAGGAGAAGGATGCTTGAGAAAGAATGTGTCAACGAATGAGCTGTAAAATGGAAGAACTATTCCAGTAAACCAGTCTCCCACCAATCTTTTTCCCAGAACTTTCTGCCCTACCTCCCTTGGTAATCTAACTACAAATGTGTCTGCCACTTGACCAGAACATTGACAGCCCCCACAAGAGGTTACTTTCCATTTATGTGTTAGAAGCACTCACTCTGTGCTGCTTCTTATGTCTGGTCCCTAACACATGCTTACACTTTTGCTAATACAATAGACAAGAAAGCCACAATGCCTGTACCTTGAATACAAACATTATGTCAGTATTGGTTGAGGACATCAGTTTGAAGACTGAGACTATCTTTAAGAATAGCTTGACCAAATATCTTGACCACCTTACTTCTACCAAAGAGTGTCCTTTTTTTTCTCTGTATTTTCTTTCTTTTACTTTCAGTCTCACTCTTTAAGCTATTAGCAAGATTATAATTTGAAAGTATTTGTAATATTGTTCCTGAGTTAACAAAGAGATGAGGAGAGCATGATTACAGTTCCTTCCTCAAGAGAGAAAATTGTTTTTGAAGGAGAAAACTTACAGGCAAACTTAAAAAAGTCTCACTTGAAGGTAATGCTGATGTTTTATAATGTTGCTGCCACGGTGTCACCATGGACATACTATCATCTTACGGGGCTGTTGGAGATGTAGGCAGCTGACAGTCTAGCAGAGTCAGCTCTACCTGTCACTGTAGCTCACAGAAACTAACTGCTAGCAAAAAATATGAGCTCAATAAGAAGGAAAAGACTTTTATTTCTAAGCATGCTTCAGGAAAGAAAGAATATCTATGAACACAATCAGTTTGGGAGTCCTACTCAATAGCCACCAGTGAAGAAGAGCAACACTTCTCACAAAGACCCTGTTTCCCCAGTTACAAGCTGGTTTATCCGGTATGGGTGGGCAGTGACATCTGTGTCAGTCTGTTGTGCTCTTGACTTCCAGCTAGTACTGTGCACTACTTTTCATAAGATTTAATTACTGACATGACTGGTACCTTAACACCCTACTTCTGTACTTTGTAGTAAACTGGGTACAGGAGATTACTGCAATGGGAGCAGAGCCTGGCAAAAACCACAGAGCAGCCATTAGTGATGCATACAACACAGCCTCGGAGCCATCACCTTTAGGTAACACCAGCTGAATCCCAGAAAACGCTCGGGAGGGTGAGGGATTTGAAAAGGGATGGTCTGTGTTTCTCTTGTGTGGCCTGGGCATTAAAGGCCAATTAAGTGTTTCACCAACTCTAGTCAGCTCAGCTCCCTCTACCTTCAATGGAGTGCTTACACCTTGTTCACAGGTAATGAGTAAGAACTGGTGCTGCCAACATGCATTTTTTTTTTTAAACTTATGCTAAACCTATGTTAGAATTCAAGGATTTGCAGAAGTCCTCTCCAACCTCAGCCACTCCACGATAGCGGGCCATATTAGATGACTATGAAGGCACATGAAAATGACAGGTGAGTATACATATGTAAATTCTAGGTGCCTGAGTTAGGGTAGGTAGGTGGATCCTTTGAGAAGTAACCTTTCCTTGAGGAATAGATTATGGACTTCCCATTATCAGTATAAATTCTTGGTTATTTTAACATATTGATGTAGCAGGTCAGCATATACTTCCATATTCAAATCCCTCACATCATTCCTTGCACTGTCTTTTTCAAGAATTCACATTTTGAAGGGCCAAAATACAGAACTGATGGGGCTCCGAGTCAATTCAAGCCATCAAACGTACTTGATACTATATTTTATTTTTACCCCCACCAAATCCGTCTGTATTTGATGACATTTCTGCATAGAAGTTTTATCTCAGCACTATGCAAGAAGAATGTTTATGAGGACAGGGAACAGGGTTGACAATAAGGTGGTCCACCCCGTGACCAGGGAGAAGGGAAGCAGAGATCAGGTCATCCAAGGGATGCAGGGGACAGGGAGGGTCGTTCCATCGCCGCCAGGAGGCAGGACCAGTGGGCTGCGGTGGAGGGAGGTTGTCAATCCTAACTTTCCACTGATCCCAGAGGCCCATCTGCCAGCTCTGACAGTCCATGATGGCTCATTGATTTCAGCTATGTGGTGAAGCCAACGCTTTTTTATGCTTCAGCTCTTGTCCCTGGCAATACATTGTCATTCCAGCTGTCCCTATATGAATTCATTCTCATTTTTTTTCCCTTGTTTGAGAACAAATTAAACAAAGCAGAACTGCAAGCTTAATAAAAGGGGTAAAGTTTCTCCTCTGGCTGGCAGCACATCTGATAGGGGCCTTAATTTGTTTTTTTAGTATTAAAAGACTACTGTCGTCTCCTGCAATTTGTGAGCCCCACCTGAGCAGTGAACAGCTTGGACTTTCCTGAACTTACATTTATTATTATTAAATAGAACTTTGTAATGGCTGAGAGTTAATGCTGACACTGAGTTGGGTTTGTGATTTTATTTACTTACTTGATTCTTATTTATGAAGGCTTGGCCAGGTAGTGAAGCTTCTCGGTACTGAAATAAAGCATCATTAGAATCAAGCAAGGAAGCAAAGTGAAATAAAGGTGATGTGAATGCTGTTCACTTGCTTATTCATTTAAATCGATTTTTCCTTACTGGCTGAGAGCATCTATCAAAAGAACAAAGCCAAAAAGAAAAGAGACAAGTTGAGTTTGGAAGCAGATTACTTGCAAGCCATTAAGAGTTATGTGATCTACAATATCATTGTTTCCATCAATGGTAATGGCAATTTTTTGCTGTGGATTTCAGCAGGAGAGGATGACAAGCATGACAAATCAGACCAATAAAACAAATGTCAGAAGTCATAATTAGTGCTTGCCAACTGTTATAATTTCATCAAAGTATAGAAATCACTCATATGCTTAAAGCTCCTGCAATCTTATCGTTATGAACAATTTTATTTTTTTTTAAATTGTACTCTGCGTGACTGCAGAAGAAAGCTTGTACCTATGAATTCCAACAGTTAATGAAATAAGGCAAGCACACAAATGTGAAATATATTAATTTTACACTGATATCATGAATTGGTCATGCATTATGTTAGTAGCGAAATAATGAACAATCTCTTTTTGCACACCAGGGGCCAGATAGAAATTGGTGAAGTACCATTGATTGCAGTACAGCAGCCAAACTCCTGATTTATGAAAGTTAAAAATATCACTTGTCATTAAGAACTATGACATTAATGTATATTTTAACAGGATAGATATTCTTGCAGTTCTCAACTATTATTGCTTTTTGTCTCATCCGTTTCTCTTCCTGATTTCTACTTTGTTATGATCTAAACAAATATTCTCTTGAGTTAATTTTTTCATCCTGTACAGACAGGACATTTGTTTCCTTCATGAAAATATGTTTCTTTTCCACCCCACACCTCCCACCCACCCCCCTCCCCGCTGAGAATCCATATTATTTGTTCTTGAAAATGGTTCAAAAACCTGCAAGCAATGAAGTTATCACCTCTCAAGAACCTGCAGTTTATAGGCTGAGGGATCTGAGAAGCTTTCCCTAACCTGCTGTGGCAGTGTCAGATATTTCGTGCCTTGCCTGTTTGCTCTAACTGCTGTTCCTGCCCCTCGCAAGAGAAGCAGGAGGAATGTGCTTCTGTGCCTCAAGCAGGCCAGTTTGCCATCCAGCTTATCAATTTAAGTAACTAATGAAACTGAATTTATGCTCACGTTCTGGGTTGTGAATGCTGCTGTTTCAGTTGAGTACATGTGCTTCTGGACGTGGTACTGAATTAAGTAAATTAAACTTGATGGAGCCTTCACTGTTTGGCAACAGTCTCTGTACAGACAGGACTTGGCCAAGGAGCACACGTGTATCTGGTGGTAGGCCTTAGCCTGTCCAGCCAGCAGGTTATGACTGATCAGTGAAGATTTGGAGGGTGGAGAATGAAAAGCCCTTCATGGTCTAGTCTGGTTCCTAATACTTCACCTAAATTGAGTATTAAAATAATCTCTTTGGGATTTGACAGAATGTCTCAGGTAACAGCTACATCCATGCCTTGGCAAGTGTTTTTTAAATCACACTAACTTATGCAAAGACACTTTGAGATCATTTCCTTTTGGTTAAGCTTCTTTCTCCCACTTGATTTTGTTTTTAAAATTTCTTTTGCCTTTTTTAGATCCGTTTAATTTTCATCTGTTATTGCCTTTCTTCAATTCTGTGGTTTTCATTCTCTCTCCTTCTCCCTCAGTATTTGCATTACCAATGTTGTATGGATTGTGATTCACTAGTGTGACACTGGAGCAAACTAATGTCATGTGAGTTCACTAGGTATAACTTATCCCTAAAATTGCCATAGGTAATATGTTTTATCTTAATTTCGGAAGATGCCAGTTGGATGTTTCCTACATAAATGTGCCATTACTCCTAACTGAGGTAAAGTCCGCTACACAGAAGGAATAGAAGTATTACTACATTAATGTTGAAAGACAGGTTATATTTGATCTTTTTCCCATTTCACCTATGGTTCTCCAACAAGAAGTCCCTGTTGGGCTGGAATTCGGTGTCCTCTTTGCACGAATGACAATTACCAACAGATACATTCTTATCTGGTTTTATGTCCTTCAGTTCTTGGCTGTCCACGGACCCTGCCATGGGAACTGACTGGCTTCTCCTTTTAACAATCCTTAGTGCTAAAATGGGTTTTAGATTACTGAAGTGTGCAACGTGAGCGGTGGCTTTCCCTCTATGGCTTGGAGACCTGTCAGGTGCCTTTAGTCATACTTGTCTCTTGTGTAGTGAAGCACAGCGTGTGTCACTGTGTTTGTATTTTATTCCCACTTGAAGGAAGCTTTGGATATAGCAGAAGTGATGGCAGAAAGGATATTTTTTGGCATATATACCTGTTAAAACTTCATTTGCAGGTGCAACATATGGAGCTTGAATTTCCAGAATAAAGGTAACATTTTTTCAGTAGCTCTGGGTTTTGTCTGGTTTTCATTAAAACACTACAGAAAACATTGTTAAATCTTAATTGCTTTTAATGGGCTTGGACAGCTGTAGACTTTAAGAGCTTCCTATAATATCAGAACGATAAATAGTGTCAAGATACTAGCTACTGAAAAAATAGTCCAACTAAGCTAGCATATAAAGCTATAGATTTACTGGTTTCAGCCAGCATAGAAACCACGTTATGCTTTTAATATACTCTTCTGGAGTTGCCTTTATGTCCATAGCCCAGGAATGACACCAGCTTTCTTTTTTTCCTGCTTCTGCCAGATTATTCTCATTAACATCACTTATAAATCTATAAAAATGAAAGAGTACTGCTCCATAGACAGTCATAGAGCTTGGGAAGTGACAAACAAAGCAGCGTTTGCTAAAGAGCAGACTGTCGAGAAGAAGTGACAGACAAGGCCAATTACCATATGCAAATAAGATCACATTCATTATATAATTTAAAAAAAAATATCTATATTTGTCAAAAGTACTGCTATTCAGGACTGATTCTCTGTCTGGATGAACCCTGTAGAGTTTCAGGTTTTATAAGCCTCTGCATCACTTTTTTTTTAGAATCGGAAAATGTATTTCTGTTCAACTCACTTTTTCCTATGGTTTAACATTTTACTTTTCCCTGTTTCTCTACAGGAAAATGTTGAGTGCCTTTAAAAATAGATAGTTTATTACCATTTTCAATCCAGACTGGTCCATCTACTCTTACTCCTTCCCAGAAAACTGCAGGTGCTTCAGGGTAACAGACAGAGGTAACCCTGCAACATGGTAATTGCTCTCAAATTTTTTTTCTACTGTTCTGGAGCAGAGTCTTTGTCTGGATGAACTCCATGGCAATGTCCTAGCTGACTTGCACATAGCCATGGCTTTGGTTCCCACCTTCAAATCGTTGGCCTGGGAGTAAAGCATATGATCATGGCATTTTTTAGTGACAACACGTGAAATGTACTTGCAACGGGTGTGTATTCATCGGTGTTCAATGCAGAGTAGTCATGTCAGCCAGTCATCTTCATTTATTTGGCAGTTGTGAGTATCTGCACCAGTGTTGTCCATCTACAGAGTAGTTATTCTGCATTACGCTTCCCTACAGTCACATGAATCTAAGTGAATTCATAGGAGAATAACAATACGCAGTCCCCTAGGGCTTGCCTAGGTGAGGAAGTTATTAGGAAATAAGTGAGGAGATGAATTTGAGGTTTGGTAGCTATTTCACACTGTATGTGATATAGCAGCTAATATGCTGCACCTCTGAGCGATGTCGCGTTAATCTTCACAGAAGCACTGAGTACTATTTCAAAATTTCTTCCAACACATCTAGATGGGGCTAGTGTTATATTCCTACCATCTCCCTTGTGATGGCCAAGCAATAAGCCAGATGGGAGAACTGCCTTCCAGAAAACTTACCCCTAGGCACCCAACGGTTTCCTTCCAGCTAGGGCCGGTATCCAACTTAAATTGCAATGTGAGTGTATGAGCACTGTGACCCACACAAAGAAAAGAGCACTCACACGAAGAAAAGAGCATGGAGGGGAATGGATGGCCAAAGGTGGTAGTGAGTCATCAGTGGGATGACTGATTTTTGTGGCACTGCCTTTTAGTTGAAAATGTCTGTGAAAGCCAGATGCAATGTGTAAGAAGGGCAGTGTCAAGAAGGGGAATGAAGAAGTTATCCATGTCATCTGCTCTGGCACAGCTTTAAGTGTTCAATCTGAAGGTCAATGGACAGTGGCAGACTCCATAGGAGTGTGCACTGCATTTGCATTGGGCTTGTGCTCTGAATGGCCTCTTAGAGAAGCTCACTTCTGTCCATTGACTATAAAGAACCTCAGCAGATGAGACTAAGGCAGATGGTCAGAAAAGCTAGGGTTTTTTAGTGCTATTTCCTCCCACACTTTTGTTTAAAAGTTTCTTTTGCCAGTTTGGCTAACATAATTAGCTAATTATCATGGCAATTACGATTCATCATGGCAGTCAAAAGTAACTCTCAGTTGCTCTAAACCCTGTGGAACTGATTAAGATGATTACCGATCCAGTTTATGGACTTAAAGTCAGTGAACAATTTTCCCAGAGAGAAGAAAGGCAGATATGCAGGAAAAAGATCAGCTGCCTGGATTCTTGTGGAAAAAGTGCTAACTTATTCACCTCTTGCTCACAATCTCCAACATTTCTCCAAGCTTTTAGTCTCCAGAGCAGAATTATGAAAGTTGTACATTCTTGTTTCGGAAACTGCTGTCAGTACTTTACCAGCAGTGCCCCAGTTGAGCATATTTCACTGTATGCGATGGCTGTACTTAGTAAAAGCAATCATGCTGACAGTCTGCATGATGGAAGCCCTAATCTGTGCAGTATGCATCACCAGGAGGGAATCTCTAGTGACACGTTATTAATGAGAGGGAAGCGGTGACATTATTATTATTATTATTATTTATGACTTATCCTGCTCCACAGATGTGTGAGGCACTTTAAAAAACAAATAAAGACGGAATCCCTGCTGCTAACCGTGCAGAGCAGCAAGGCGCGGTTGGCGTCCTCATCCTGCTGCAAAGTGTCTAAAGAAAGTAGGCTGGGCAGCGGCGAGGACAGCTCCATCTTCTAGTGCTGTCAAAGAGAGAGATGTGGGTAAATTGAGAGTAGTCAACACTGCAGCCCCCTAAATAGACATAATTCTGCTTATTATTTCCATTACATAATATTCTAGATCTTCCTTCTCCTGTCCTGGATTAGGGCTTCGTGCATAAACGGTATGAAGAATTAACTTCCAGCTTCACTTTTGCTACCAATACAAACTGAGAGGCAATTGAATATCTGCCTACAACACAGAACATAGGAAAGCAAGGAAAGTGTTTATTTTGTCTCTCTCTTTACTTGCCACCACATATTTTAAGGGAAAAAGAACACATTATATGAAATGACAATGGAGGGAGGGGAAAAAAACACAGTGATGATTAATGTGCAGATGTTATTCGAAAAACTAAGAGTGAAATAAAGAATCGTTGTTATTAATAAAAAGCATCACCTCTTGATTTTTTGATTATACCACACTTTCCTCTTTTATAGCTCTGTAGTGACTGAGGGCTCTGAGCTGGATCAGAGGCAGTGACAGTATGACATGAAGTATAGGCATGGGACAGGAGCCTTTCCCTTCCTGATAATTTTTTTTTTTTTTTTTTTTTTAAATCTAGTCAGCATGCCCAAACTGTTGATCTCTCCAATTATAGGTCATTTTTTTCACCTTCCTCTCTGCTTAATCACCTGCTTCTACTGTCGGCCTCCCTGGTTTGCAGCTACCAGTGAACACCCTCGCTATTTCAAAGCAGTATCAGCTCTGCAGCAAAGTGTATTCAGGCTGAACTGTTAGGTCCCAAAGTAAAAAGGGGCTCTGAAACTAAAACTCAAGAGCTGCTTACACGTTTCATATCTTCATCGCCTTCATAACCAAAGCCTGCTGTTTCAGCCTCACCGATGTACTAGCCGATGAACATGCCCCTTCTATCACCACTAGCAGAAAGTCCTCAAAATAATTCAGGGGCACTCACAAAGAAAATGAAAGAAACCTAACGAGAGATCAAGAAGGTCATTGTCAGCACTGACTAGTGGTTTGGCATACCTCATGTGAGATGCCTTACCATGGATCCATCTGTGGGATCGGTGGCTCTTCCAGAAGGGTCTTCGGATGGGAGAAAGCCGTAGCCTCAAAATGGGATCTTCAGGCCCTAAAGTTTATTTCGTCATTTGGTTCAATAGGGAGGAACTTTTGCTGGTGTTCGCGGTGTGCTGCAAAATGTGTACATTTATTCAATCACGTCTTAACTGAATGTTCTGCTTGATCCTAAAAAATCCCTCAAAAATTGGCTTGTCTCCACTCAGTTTGCAAGAACACCTCGATTTCTTCACATTACTGTAAATTTTATGAAGCTAACACCCCTCTCCATCCTAGTTTTAGGTTCTTACAATATACATTGCTATGGTTCTGTCTTTACTTCATTGCTTTTTATGTGATGGTACAGAACAGCTTGCAAAACATCTGGCAGTAAATGGTTTATATTTTGAGGCTATCATTTTGCATGAGGAACTTTCAGAGACATTAGCAAGTTTTGGATAAAAGTCATTGTCAGAGTATAGCCCTTTGCACTATTTTTATAGAAAGATGAGAGAAATTTCCTCATGAAAACAAGATCTTGAAAAAGTTACCGATTTTTTTTTCCTTGCCATTGCAAATGATGGTTTTAACAGAAAATATTGGTTCAAATTTTGCCATAGCTCTGACTTCGCATACATTTGTTCTGGTTCTGGATGAAAGAAGGATCCTATTTTCAGCAGCACGTACCCACTAAAAGCATCACATCGAATGGTCCAGGGGAGTAAAGTTTTACTGAGCTTGGTGAAGCTATGCTGATCTATTGCTTTACCCTAACAACCGTTTCTGGGCAATGTGATAAAACTGCATATAGTTAAATCATACTGTAGTTAGTGAAAACAGTGTAACTGTTTCATAAAATCCATGAAAAAATGTGATTGCTAAGAATGCCCTTATGCTGCTGCAGAACTAGTGGGTTTCTGGGGTCAGGAAAAAGCATGGGCATTACTTTTATGATCACTTTGAGGGTGACAGAGCACTGGCACAGGCTGCCCAGGGAGGTTGTGGAGTCTCCTTCTCTGGAGACATTCAAAACTCGCCTGGACGCCTTCCTGTGCAACCTCATCTAGGTGTTCCTGCTCCGACAGGGGGATTGGACTAGATGATCTTTTGAGGTCCCTTCCAATCCCTAGCATACTGTGATACTGTGATACTGTGATATTAAAGGAAACTGTGTGGAGAAGCTATGGGAATTAAAATGATGAAACAAAAATTTGCAGTTATGCAGTATATTTATTTAATAAATGAAACAGAACCCTTTGTATAAACCTTTGAGATCTTGCAGACTACCTTGTGCTAAAAGGAAGATTATTTGGACACAACTAACTTTCCAGTTGTATTCACACTCAGAATTGTCCCCTCTGTGAGACAAGACGGCATTTAACTAACATATTCAAGTTTCAGTGGTACGAAATGCCATTTCAATCGGTCTAGACCTTGCATCTCAAATATGGGTACTATGACAAATTATAGGATAAATTATGTCTATTTCCTCACAATTAACACATAACACCACAAATGTAATTAGATCCAAGGTAATCAAACGCAGGGGATCAAAGTCACTGGACCCATGGCTTTGTGAGGATTCATGCCAGAAATCATAAAAAGATTAGTGAGCAGCACAGACATGGCAGATCAAGCACAAGTCAACATCTCACCCAATGTATAATGAAACAGTTCACTTTTTAGAAATAAGTATAGTTACAATGTAATAAAGGAAAACCATCTTTCCTTAGTCTCTTGCTTTTGCTTCTCTTTCAAAGTTACTGTAAGATATTCTAAATGCAGGATGAGACAGAAAATCTTCAAATAGAAAGGGCAGAAAATAAGAAAAGAAAGAATCCTTTAAGCTCAATGATATATTTTTTAATGCCCTTTTTTCTCTTCCCTTTTCTTTTGACCAGCCTTAGGCAGGGGCTTTGATCTATATTTCAGTCGCCAAGGTCCCTTATCAGAGAAAACACAAGAAAAGGATAGCGAGAGTTACAGACGGAATGACAAATAGGTGCGCCCTGAGTCACCACGGAGTGACTTTTCTGCTCTTCAGGATAAATTCTATCTAGAAACCATATCTGCAATGGGAATGTACAGGAGAGGGAAAGAAAGCTTTGCCCTGAGGGCCTAAACCAACTCCCATTGATTGCAAAAAGCCCTTTTTGATATGTAGAAAGCTTTTAACTTGTAAATTCAACAGGATAAAACAATAACATGCGATGTCCTAATGTTGCCTGGATACTCCCTTTTCTGCTCCCCTCCCTCCCTGCGCTGCAGGTGGCTTCTCTGTCCCTCCAAATGTCATTTTTCAGGTATGCATACACATCTCTCGCTTCTAGGAATGATTTTTACCTGCACAGTATTAGGTGTATAGATCAAAACTCCACCTAGCCAAATGTCCCTACACCAGGGACAGACACCCGGGAAAAAAGAAGGGCCAGAAAAGAGTGTTTGTCCTTTGCTTCCAACGTTTTAGAGGCAAGGAACTTCATGCAACAGAGGTGGTAGATCAGTATCTAGTCACCCTCGGTGGATTCTCCTTCTAGGAGTATGCAGACACCTTTATCACAATGCTAATTTTCAGTACCAGTACCTTCCTTCAGCAATAATTTCACGTTTATAACAAATTACTCCAGTTCACTTGTTTTGAACGGTGTGACAGAATCGCCTCATGACTTTAAGCTCACGTGCTAGAATTTGATCCCTCTTTACCTCCTTCTTGTCACTTTTGCTCTGTGCCACCTCTTCCCCAGCCTGAAGAATCCTGGTCCACCGCATTTTTTCTTGCACAGAGACCATCCACACCTTTGATCAGCAACGCTGCCCTTGTCCGTGCTTTTTCCAGTTCTGCTCTGTCAGAAACAGAAAGATCAGAAACGCACAAAGCATTAAAGGTGCATTATACACTGGCATAATAATAGTATCTATTTGTTCTCTATTCATTTCCAGATAATTCCTAACATTTGATTTGCTTTTTGACTTCTACTGAATATTGAGCCGATGTTTTTATACAACTATCTATTATATCCCCAATATTTCTCTCTTGAATGATAATAGTCATCCCAGAGCTCAACATTTTGTAAGTAAAGCTTTATTGCTTTTACCTGTGTGCATTACTTTACATTTATCCCCATTGAATTTCATTTTCCATTTTATTTCGCAGCCACATAGCCTTGTACGGTCTTTTTGCAAATCTTTGCAGTCAGCTCTCATTTTTACTAACCCAAGCAAGTTCATACCATCAACAAAGTTTGTGTCCTCACTCGCTTTGCCTTAGAGACTAATGCCTTTTCCAGGCATTTTCAGGCAGCTGATTCTGAGCAGTAGTACTAACAACGAATTCGTCTACCTCAGCCTTCCTACTAGAATTATTTGTCCTTTATGCTTTCAGAGTTTCATCCTTAGTTTTTGCATAGCTGGCTATAGGCCATCATCTTCCCATCTATTTTAATCTACTTTTTCACTCCTTTTTTTTTCATATTCATTCTTCTTATAGAGCAACTGCATTATTCATCTATCTGAACATGCATAGCATTTTGAGGGGGAATTTGGAAAAGATCTATTTCATAGCGACAACAAAGCTTTCTCTGAGATAATGTTCAGCTTGAGGGAAGCTACCAAACTTATATAATGTTCCGTTAGGAAAACACAGAAGTGCTGTATGCTTAGCTGCCACATTGGATAAGGGTGGTTAAGGCACATTAGTTGTTGTAGCCAGTAGCACACACTGAGTGATGCGACCAGCAACGTATTAGCCACTTGGCTAACACCTAGTGGTCAGGTACACACTTCCACCTGAGTCGAGAGTAGGTGACTTCAGAGGAAAGTACAGGATGAGGCTCTCACTCTTGCTTCAGGATCCATAATAAAAATAACTTAACTTCCCGCACACGACAAGATGTATTTTGGTCACAGTAATTCTCAAGCACCATTTATCTGGAAATTTGATCCTGTTTCTTTTTCCTCTCTTTTTCTTCACAGACATTCCTCTAAACTAGAAGTCAAAGAAAGGAGGTAAAATGTGATCTCCTGAACACATATACCACTGTCCCAAAGGAAAACAGCAGGTAGGAAATCTGGACAAAGGATTCAGCCATGACGTTGATGGGATGAGCTAATGAGTTGCACAGCGTTGTATTTACAAGACCCCTTCAGATGATTTTGGGGTTATTCATAGCTGACTCAGCTCTTAATTAAACCCACTGTATTTGCACATCCAACTAACATGGTTAATTTACTGAGCTCTTCCCCTTTCAGACTGCCTATAAATATGCCACCATGTCCTCTAAACCTTATTTAAACTTCCTGAAGCACAGTAACAACAAACTTCCCACCACAGTTAGCAGCAGATTTCAATGGAGCTGCTCATGAGTATGGACTCTGTGATTTGGCATAGACAAAAGACACTGGTGTGTAGGCTACTGCACCACTAACCTCTTTTTACAGTAAGAATAGAACATTATTTCTTCTCCTTTTTCCCTATCTCCTAGTGAGGTTTTAATCCATGTGAAGTTTTACCTCTCACTCCATGGTTACCAAGTTTCCCTAAGAGTTTCTTGTAAGGGTCTTTATCAAAAGTCTTTTGAAAGCCTGAATTAATTTTATCCACCATTTCTCCCTTATTCATTATTTTGTTAACTCTGAATGAGTGTCGGCAGCATAGAGAGGTACTGTTTGGCCTTGAGAAGCCTGAGCCTTTAGTCCTACCAGGTTGTATACATTAAATTCATGTATAACTCTATCTTTCATGATTTTCTTCCCTATTTTTCCTGCTGCTGAGGTATGTCCTGCATATCTATAAAAGACAATTGCCTCTGGCACTTTATGAAAGATTTAGGCACTCTTGGCTACAACCCAGTTGGCTCTGGTAGCAGGTTTTATTTCAGATTTTTAACAATAAATTGTGTATCTTTAAACAGCAATTCAGCTGCTTCAT
This sequence comes from Vanellus vanellus, assembly GCF_965231255.1. Taxonomy (NCBI): domain Eukaryota; kingdom Metazoa; phylum Chordata; class Aves; order Charadriiformes; family Charadriidae; genus Vanellus; species Vanellus vanellus. Next base: position 9,140,746 of record NC_138905.1, read on the forward strand.
TATTTATTCCCTCAGAGCTCCTAGACAGCTAAGACACTACAGTGGTGATTCATTACTATGTAATGTGTTGTGTTATTCCAATACATTTTTTTCATTTTGATTTTGGGTTCTCGGAGAACATCTCACCCTTGCTTCATGTTGAGAATAACACCTATTTAAGTGGCTTCTCTAAACAAAATTTACGCTCCATCACACATGTCAATAAACTTTTTGCTTAGCCACTTCTTGATGGTGCGTCTGAATCACCGCATGAGGAGCTGAGTGACCAAGCTGAGACAACAGGCAAAACACAGGCACAAAATACGGTCAGCAATGTGCCTTGAATAAAGGATGGCTGTAAAAAGCTTGAATTACTGAGATTCAATACAAGCTATCCCACTGCCTTGCAACCTGCCCTCAGGCAAGTCATTTAACCTCTTCAACGTAATTTCCCCGGCTATAGCACATGGGTGATAATATTTTCCAGCCTCCTGGGCGTGTTGTGAGGAATAATTAGGTATTTTTTTGAAATTGTTTTAATTATGTTAATTGTAGAGTATAAAATCATGTTCTCCCCCCCTGGAGAGGTAAGCAGAGGGAAAAAAAAATGAAGGAAAATAAATACTTAATGTTACTGGAGAGTGCAAATTATTCTCTTTGAGACTGGGCCAAATAGTGTGCTGGTAAGGGAGCATAAATTGGATTTACTTAGAGCCTGGTCTACATTTGAAGAAAATTGGTGTAATTTCACTGAGACCAATGAAAAAGTCATTTACACCACTCAGAGCTTTGGCTCATTTATTTCAAGGAAGTTACTCTGAATTTATGTGGGTGTAAACCAGAATAGCACTTAGTTCACTGTTAAGGTAGTCACTTCTCTGTTCCTATTTCTGTGATGGTTGGTAGCAAAAATAGTCTGTGAGATGCTGGCATGAATGAAACGAGGAGAGGAGAGGAGAGGAGAGGAGAGGAGAGGAGAGGAGAGGAGAGGAGAGGAGAGGAGAGGAGAGGAGAGGAGAGGAGAGGAGAGGAGAGGAGAGGAGAGGAGAGGAGAGGAGAGGAGAGGAGAGGAGAGGAGAGGAGAGGAGAGGAGAGGAGAGGAGAGGAGAGGAGAGGAGAGGAGAGACAGCTCTCCATATGCAGAGAAAATTGCTTTTGTTTTTCATTTTGCCAATAGATATATACTTGAACCTCTCTTTCTCATTGTGCCAGGCACCATCACAAGTTAACTAGGCAGGGGGCTGTTGAAGCAATACCATGTTTAGGTTTTTTGCACTCCCCTTCCTCCCTCACCTCAGCTAAAATGCGTACTGAATGGTGAGGCAGAGAACTGGGCTTGTCTGGCTGGGAAGCAGCATACTCCAGCCTAATTCCTTGTACCCCTTTCAGTGTTTCCTTTCTTTGTGCCAAGTACAGCTGAATGCAGCACAAAGATAAAGGGAGAGACAATACTTTGCTCAAAGAGCTTCCAGCAGAAGCAGACAACTTCCAGTGAGGGAAATGGAGGAGAGGTAGTCTGCTTGAGCTCTCAGGCCAGACCAGAAATAGAAAGCGAACCAGTAGTTTTTGAGATCCGTATGCTTTACACCATGTTTTTTTTTTTTTTTTTAGGCAAAACACAGCAGGTAATGATACCTTTCTTTGTTGGGTGCTGGAATTTTTGAATACTGCTACCCCAGGATTAATTGCAGCCTTTGGACACGCTTCACGTTATCTCTCTGTTACAAGTGACGATGATTTGTTTCTGCTTTGCAAGTTTGGGTTGGTTTATTTGAAATTTTATGAGGGTAAAAGAGTTTTATGGAGGTAAAGAGGAAGAATTATCACTGTATGTTAAAGGCAGAGTTATCACCAGTACTTATAATAGCAATAGGAAGGATTATCACTAGCAAAAGCTCAGGAGGATTACTTGGGATTCAGCAATGTACAGTAAACAATCTTTATCTCTTGCAGAATGTCAGTGCATATTTTACTGTATAGTTGGCTTTAGTGCTCCATGAAAAATTCTGCTGCAATTTGAGTTTAATCATTTTGAATCTTGGAATTAAATTAATATTCAGTTGTCATGAAACCAGTGAAAAAAAAATCTGCTTATGAAAGGAACAAGAAAAAGCACTGTAATTTCATTTCAGTCTAATTCCAATTTTAAATCTTTGTATCAGCATCCCCTTGGCAAGTTATCAGTAGATACATAAGAGTCAGCAGAGCTGTATAAGCATGAAGATAATGTATGTGAGATCACCTAGCAAACTAGTTTCAAAGGCTTCTGGTTTAAGTTGAACACTTTTTCAAAAGTAAACAATATATTCATGACTTCCATCAGCTGCAGTCATAAAAATCCACTGAATGATGTCCTTATCTAACAAAAATACAGATCCTTCAGACACACCCACAAGCATATGCACAGGCACATCCTTTCTGCAGAATTTAAAGTCAACACAACTAAGATTGAAAAAGAGTAATGAAGAAAGTATAAATGAAATCTGTGTGAAGATTTCTTCTGGTAAGAAAAAGGACCAGACTAGGGCTACATGTGAGAAAAACATTTAATATTTGCTGGAAATTACGTGGATACCAGGAAGATAGGCAGCATATAACATAATGAAAAGATTTAAAAGAACGAGTAAACACACTGAGCCTGTCTGGAGCATGATGGAATTATCTGAAATTATATTAGTTTTGCCCTTGGAAATTTATATTCAAATTTATATATATAAATATAAAATCAGATTTATAAATCAAAAATACCCTGAGACGAATTCTGCACCAATTCTTGTCTTGTTATTCACTTAACGATGGCAGGTTGCAAATCAGCCTCTGGTGGAAAGAGAGTGATGCTCTGTTTTCTTTTACACCTTTTTCTTAGCTTTGAACAGTAACTATATGGACTCATAACATATGTGTACATACATTGACTTTTTTATGTATATGTATATTTAGTATGACATATATGTACAAAAGTGTGTATATATACCGATATACTGGGCTTTAAACAACATTCAAGAGTCTTGAATCTCTGATCAAGGTGTCACCTATTGGACAGAGTTCTTGGCTATTAGAGAAAAAAAATACCTCCTAGACAAAATAACATGCTAGTTATACATTCCTCCTGGCCTCCAAATTAAGAGAACGCTTGTACTATGAATTTGTTTTGAAGTCACTGTTTTGCAATACAGTTATGGTAATGGAAATTAGGACTGCAATTACAAAGATGGAAAACTGTGAAAGGTAAAAATTGGGGATGCTCTGGATCATTAAACAGGGTAATTAATATTGTTTTGCAAAAATGATGGAAATTTCATGCAAATTACAGCTTATTTTAAATAAAATTGCTATGCATATATACATAATAATCTTAAGGATAAGTTTCTCATTTTTAGGAAATAAACTAAGTTGGGAAATTCAAGTTATCCTATTAATGCATTTACCATGTTTAGGAAAATTAGATTCTTCTGTTTGAGGTACAGATCAATCATGGACAAAGCCACCTTTCCCAAACGCATCCAACAATGTATCTCAGATTTTACCTGGAGGATCACCTCAAGGATATCGCAGTGGAGGTAAGTAAACCACAGTGCTTGTTGAACCTTCAAAGTTGGCTTAGTTAACATGAGAAGTTGATAGTGATTGAAAAAATCATTGTATATGAGGGCAATTCTAGTAAACAGGACTAGTTGCTGACCTACTCTTGGAAGCAGAAAGATCTACTTTTCCTCTCACACATTCCATCTACAGCAAAAACTCTAGCTATTTAATGAGAAGGGAATAAACAATACCAGTGGATGATAGTTTGCACTAACAGCATTGTATCCACATAGTTGTTCCAGTGAATCCATACAAAAATGTTTTTCCTAAAAGACAGCTGTATCGACATGTGCTGTCAGTCTGAAGCACAAGGTCCTGTGCATGTTTTTCAGTGGCCATAAATCGGCATATTCTGCCTTCATTTACAGGTGGCCCAGCATTACTTTCCTGAACTGTGGAACAATTGCTTTACATAGAAGTAACACGTGACATGACAAGCCATGTCCTTATTTTCTTCTTTTGGTAGGTGACTCAGAATGAACAAAACTCTTCCATCTTTCGCATAGTATTTTTGCAGCTTTCAAAGCAACGCTTTGGAAAAAGCCCGTTTTCTGGTGTGGCTCGGTGTGTGGCTTCAGCACGCAGCAGGGGGATACTGACACTAGGTGGGGCACAGGAGGTAGCACGAGGGCTGTGAGATCACGTACATCCTAAGGTAGCGCCTGATACAGACAACGTTAGCAAGCACATATTTCTCCTTTTTGCTGGGAACTTTATTGAAACTGACTTCTGAAAAACATTTTTGGCTTTGACAGTACATAGTTTTCTAACACAGTTCCATTTCATTGAAATTGTACCGATTGTTCTTCAGTGGCAGCTTGGCTGGAAGGAGTCCATCCTCCAACGGTTTCTAAGCCTCCACTCAGGTGACAATTGCAATCTATTTCCAGCTTACTATTCTTTAGATCTTGTCTTACCATGTAACCTCTTTTCTTTGACCTTGAAGTCAACTAGGATCATATGTCATGACTGAACCATGTGAATTTACTTAGCCCAGAATTTGCAAGATAATGTTATCAACTCTGGTGCCAAGTGGGTCCTCTGGCAGCCTTAGCCTGCAAGTCACTCTTAAGTCCCAAAGTGGTGTGAAGATACAATCATGATAATAATAGTACTGCTTAATCTCTGTTGAACCAAGGTGTTCTGCTACACTTTTGACCCCTGCACACTTACCTACCTCTTCCTGGCTCCTGAAATATTTTTGAAAAGTGTTGGTGGTTGCTGCAGTGTCCTTGATGTGCACTTCTGGAGGCTGAGCCAGCGGGTGCTGCAGTGCTTGACAATCTTTAAATGCTTCAGTGCTCTTGAATACCTGATATATTTTGTAGCCTTCCTTCTTTTTGAAGCAGTTTTGAAAATGGGAAGATATACCCAGCAGCCGTTCTCAGACACTTAATGGCCACTGCTTCACATCATGTTGGCAGCATCTGTTTCCCAAATGACAAACGCAGCCCGGGTCAGATAAGCTCAGCTCTCCTTAACAAATCCAGAGATGAACCGAGTAGTTTTTTCCCCTTCTCATAAAGCTGCCGTTGTCATCGCTGTGGAAAGCAACGATGTTATTCCAGAGCAGAGCTTTGTCTTGTCAAGGATGGCAAAGGTGTTTTCACCTACTACATGTCAAGATGTCTGAGATCCACTTACTGCTTGGCCTACATCTTTCTCAAAGAGTCTTCCTTGAATAAGAAATTCTCTCTCATCTCTTTGATCGCTGCTTTCATCTCTTAAACAAAATGACCCATGCGTTCTGATGTTCAGCTGGATTAATGGAGCATTTTTAATGACCGTTATTGTTTTCACACATCTCAGGATTTCTGACTGCACTGTCATAGAATTTCTTCGTCACCTTGGATTTTATAGATGTCTGTGCTGTATATAGATACCTTTATCTTTTGCTGTAGTATCTAAGATTAGCAGATTCATTGCATAGGACAGCTATAGACTAAAAGTTATTTTGGAGCACTGTAGGGTGTTCTTATTTCGTTCCCTACATGTTTGTTGCCCATAAAGCTCTGTATTATGTTTTTATCAAGAAACAGAATCAGTATTGATTCATCACGGCAAAGAGGCCAATATTAATAACAGGCAAATGTAAACTAGGCTGTGGTTTCCAGATATACCAAGTAAACATCACTATTCTCTGTCTCCTTGTTACTTGCTTTTAAAGTGGAAACCGTGACTTTGTACTATTATTTTGAATGTGAGGGCATGTGATGTCACTGGAACCAGAGATGCATTCTGCTAGACTCTGTATGCATATGGAGTTTGGTTTGCAATGGAAGTATTTATATAATCTTCTGTGATGGAAAGTGATACACCAGTGCAAGCTAGAATATACAATACAAATACACACATGTAAAATACAAAAATACAAAAAAGGACATCAAGCCACATCATATGAAATACAGTCTATTTCATGCCTGAGATGGTGATTCATATGTATTGCCATGATGATTCTGTGTTGATTCATAAACACTTATTTATCTCCTCTGACAATATACAGAAGCATTAGAAAAGCACAGTGTTAGCTCACTGTCTTTGACACATTAATTTCAACAGTTGTCTCTGCAAACCCTATTAATTCCAGCAGATGACATAAAGCATCCATATTAAACAAATGCAGTTTACTGCATTGGAACGGTCTAAGAGTATGGACATGGTCAATTATTTCAACCCACTTAATAATTCAGTAGCTTATATTTTATAGAAATTTTCTTCCTATATATTTTCATAGCTTCACTTTCCATAGTTGCACCTTTATTTTTCAGCAGAACCATTCAATATCTCTTCGGCTTTCAGCATAAATTCTCTTTTTACTAAGCAGGTTGACATATTCAAAATTCATTAAAGAAGATGTTCAAAGGGTAGTGCTACAAATGAAAAGCTAGTTGAATTTGCAGGAAGAAATATTTGCCATTAGAAAATACAGTGTCACTGAAACTGAGGAATTTACCACTAAAGTTACTTTTAACTATGAAATCACAGTTCTGAAAATGTAAAATAATTCTCCTTTAATATATTAGCTATATCACATATATCGTATTTTATATGTTATCATTCAATTTCATTGAAATCAGAACAAAATTACACTTTTGAAATTGCAACTTGAAATTACAGTTTTCTTTTTTTAGCTTGCAAACGTTAAAGAAAAAAGTTATATGATTTCTAGTGTAGAGCTTTCAGGATATTTTTATTTCCTTATGGACTCAGATTTAGACTAAAAAAAGATTTTCAAAATAAAGCAGCGATTTTACTAACAGGTCATGTACAAAATTTCTCTATGAAGAGGTTGTATAATTGTATAGTATAGAGGTTCCCCATCGGTGCCTCTTTAATGAATTACGCTAACATTAAAGGGAAGGCACAGCACGCAGTGGAAATCAATAAACCTTGCTGGAAGATTGCAGTGCAACTGAAAGGCAACTTTATGGATTTGAGGGTGTCGCACTGAGGTTGCAGAGATGCAACTCTACAAATCCGTGATAGTTTATCGGAGGCACAGGGGAATAAGAGGCTAAGGGATCAGGAGGAACATGGGGCAGGAATAGGCAGCTGTGGGTAGAGTGGAGGGGGGAGAAAAATAAACAAACTGCAGCACTAAAATCTGTTTTATAGCAGATTGAGGGTCATTGCTTGCAGATGAGTAAACCAATTTATAGTAAAGGTCGTATTTTCTGTATTGGGATATATATATTTAATGAAAATAGCGGGGATCATGGATGCTCATGAATGAATAACTGGGCATGAAAAACTGCGGTTCTGCTGTAACAAACAGATAATGACCATATTTCACCCTTCAAAACTATTAATCTTCTAATCTGTGCTGTCTGGTATCAATATGCTATACTGTTCCTAACTATGCAATCACCCGCATGTTGTCTTGAAAACCGCAAATAGATATTTTCATGCTAGTGCACCTTTAATTTAGGAAGAATGTTTTTCTCTGTCAGTAATCCTTTTAGTCACAGCTGTTTAGCCTAGTGAAATGAAATAGTTCCCAGTATGCTGAAAGTCTGTCTGCGATTAAATGTAATCAGTTTTTAATTAACTGGAATTTTCAGTATCTTGCAAGTACTCTTTGTGAAGTTTTATTCAAATGAGGCTATGGATTACTTTACTTTTTAAAGTTTGGAGCTCAGAGAAAAGACAACAGAAGAGATGGTACAGATAAAACGAAGCTTAACCGAAAAAGGACAATGCACGCATAAAATCTGCTTAAAGGCTATGCAGGGTGTGTACCTAGAAACGCACCTTGAGAAAGACCTTAACTGTGTATTAATCTGATGTATACAGTTGTACCACTGTTAATAGATATCAATGTATTAATTGTTATGTTATTATTATTAACTATTATGTTTAATACTGTAATTGAGTTACTGTGAATGGTGGAATTTCAGCCTGTTAAAGCAGTGGCACAGAGAGCTCCAGGTGTGACATCTCCCAGGTGGTCTGAGTGTCCTCTCCCAGAAAGTACCATAGACGTTCTGCTTCAGCAATGCACTAAAGAAGTCTCTGGGGCATCGTGAGCCAGATAAAAACTTTCAAAGCCTCATGAAGCAAAAAACTGCTTTATTACAAATTTGCCTTCCTGGATCAATGGACAGAAAAACAGAAGATCATTCTGAACCAGAGTAGAAAGCCTGCTATCATTTCTTTTGAAAACAACAAAGTTATGTGTTTTCTAGTCAAAAATATATGATCATTTCTTTGCAGTAATAGCCAAGGATTTATTCTACCAAACTGAGAAATTTCAATTATGTAAAGAACAAACTTTTCACTTCAATAAATCTATACCATAAACTAGTACTGTAGTATCATAGAATCATAGAATGGTTTAGGTTGGAAGCAACCTTGAAAATCACCTCATTCCACCCCCCCTGCTGTGGGCAGGGACACCTCCCACCAGACCAGGTTGCTCAAAGCCCCATCCAGCCTGGCCTTGAACACCTCCAGGGATGGGGCAGCCACAACATCCCTGGTCAATTTGTTCCAGTGTCTCACCACTCTCAGGGGGAAAATTTTTTTCCTAATATACGTAAATCTCCCTTCTTCCAGTCTGAAGCCATTCCCCCTCGTCTTATCACTACATGCCCTTGTAAAAAGCCCCTCTCCAGCTTTCTTGTAGGCCCCCTTTAGGTACTGGAAGGCTACAATAATGTCTCCCCAGAGCCTTCTCTTCCCCAGGCTGAACAACCATAAATCTCTCAGCTTGTCTTCATATCATATAAATATTAGCTATATCAAACCCCAATACTATAAATTAATATTAAATATAACATTAAATGAAAAATAAAATCTCATATACATTTTATCTCATCACAAAAAGACATATTTAAAATATATTTTAGAAAATGAAGGAAAAAAGTTTTAACATCTTGTTTTGGACGTTTTGGCATAAAACATGATTAAAATTGACAGTGTCCCATTAAATATTTTGTTTTCAGTCAAATTTATCTTCTGAATTATCATCTCTATGTAGCTCTCCTCTTGCAAGTGTACCTTTTGTTGAGCATGCATAAGTTTCTTTTAAATATATTCCTATATTTTTTCTTTCATGGTTATTAATTCTATTCTGCCAATGGCTGAACAGCCATTTAAAATGCCAACCACCCACCATTCTCTTTGATGTGAATGCTTAATATATTGTATAATCAAATGGGGCAGGAAAGTCTCAGTCTAATTCTTGACGCGGATAAGATGAGACAGATGTATTTGAAGGGTTGGAAACGTATCTAAGCGAGGCACCTAAACAATAAAAGACAATTTACTTCATTCAGGCTCAGGCCAAGCTTCCGTGATTGCACAGGTCCAGAAGGAAGAGGCACTCCCCGCGGTCAGGGTTTTGGCTTAGACCGAAAGAAAAGCACCGTTTTGGCAGGCAGGATTACAGGGTCCCCTCAATTCTGTCCCTCATCTGTGCGAGCTGAATGTCAGGCCTCTGGTCACAGGGTGAATGTTTTGTCGGGCAAGAGCAACCTTCTCTGTCCTCAAGAGTATGGTTGGAAGGAGGGAAATGATCTGTTTTCCCGAGGTTTGAGGAGAGCTTGTGCAGAGCAGCAGTGGCATTGGCTGCACCTACCCTGGGGTGGCACAGTATAGCTCAGGGTAGTTTAGGCATAGCAGATGCCCATTCATTAAGTGTGGAAATACCTCTGTCTCTGGAAATTCATCTTGGCAAACTAGAGGAGTGGCCAAGGATGCCTAGCTTGTCTCTATGCCTCCTGTCTAAATGATGATGTACCCAGCAAAGTGAGTTGGTGAGGAGAAAGCTCTTTACGTTCTTCCCACAGCCCACTAGCAACGTGGGCTTTTCTGTCAGCAGCGTCAGACTATGTGATGGTCACCAAACGGCACTGAGAGCAGCGAGCATCCGCTTGCAGGAGCTGGGAAGGGGCGGCATTGGAACAAGTAAAAAGCAAAGAAGTTTCCTTCCTTAGGAAGAAAATCAAATAATTGGCTTGATTTAAAAAGGCCTAGCTTCTAAGCTGTAATTAAATCTTCAAATGAAGGGGAAGGAGGGGATGAGGGGAATGTGATTGTAGAACTCTCTTCTGCAACAACTGCGCCGTCCGGGGGTCCCATTCATCTCCAGGCAGACATTCAGCTCTCCGCCGTTACAAAACCAGCCCAGCCTGGCACCAGCCTGCACAACCCCCGGCTGCTCATTAAAACCAGGCACAAGCGCTGAATGAACGTGTGAGCCGGATGAAAGGTGCATTGGCAGAGCCGCCTGGGGAAGTAGCTGTCACCCATGGCTGTACCAGCGCTGGGCTCTCACGAACAGCGGAGCTGTTTCTCGTCTCTCGGATGCTCTCTGCAGCCCTGTTCCCAAGATCGCTGTTCACGCACTGTTCCCTGAAGTCAAGGAGCGGGTTTCCTTCCACAGAAGGAGCTAGGTGGGGAAACTGCAAGACTGGAGTCTTTTCAAAATGTGTAAAGAGATCTCCTTCAGAGTATAGACATTGCCACTAAGCCCTGGCAGCCTGTGTCTTGGAGCGTGGGCAAGATCTGAATGTACATCTGCGTAGCCCGGCTGGAGCAGAGGGGGTTATTTACTACAGATGAATATATAGACAAAATACTGCTCAGAACGCACCAGGGCCAAGTAAGGCATAGGGTGAGCTGCCAACCATGGTGTTATGGAAGGCTAATGGAGAAAGTGTGTGGGAAATGACTGTCACTGCTATGGCATAGGAGTTATGCAGAAAGGATGTTAAATTTGCAGAGGGTATAGGTTAATGCAGGGGAATCCCAAATGCACACTGGATATGAATTTCCGTTTTACCCATATTAACCTTTTCACTTCCCACTTAGGCCCGAAGCCACAAGCTGCAGGCCACCTCCAGTCACATTGCCTCCAAAACCCATCTCTATATGCAAAGATTTTTTCCATTCTGCTCCTAATAGCAGCCTGAAAGTCAGAGAGAGGTAGCTTGAGCCCCGCTACCTGCGCGGCGTGTGTGAGCCTGCCTCCCTTTTGGGCAGAGCCGCCTGCTTGCAGGCAATATAGGCAATTAAGTGTTTGGGTAAGAATGTGAGCTCAAGCCTGGAGCTATCTGTCAGCACAGACGTAGTCTGAATTTCCTTTCCTCAGAGAGGCTGTGCCTTCCCCTGCATAAATATTTTGCTACTCTTGCTGCATACATCTCCCCATGGCCACTGAGAGCATCTATACATCAATAGGGTTCTATATTTTTAAATGAACGCATCATTACGTACTGTCACAGCTCTGGTAACACAGACTTTTCTCCATTAACACATTTTTAAAAAAAAAAAAAAAGAAAACTGCATCAAAATATTTCGGTTGAAAATAATAAGAACAAGAACAACAAGTAACAACAACAATTATTATTATTATTATTATTATATCCTAAGAAGTATTCTTGTTTTTTCTAATGTAGCAACTGAAAGCAGTCCTGGAAGACACTTGTTTTCCTTCGGTGTTGTCTTGCTCAGACCACGTATCTAGTGGAAGAGAGCGCTGATGGGGAAAAGGAGGAGAGAAAAGACCACAGTCACTAACATACAGTATTTTAAGACAGAATCCAAATGAGTGCTGCGGCTTTTGTTTGGGTAATAAAAGAACAACTGAGGTAGTTATAATATACTTTAAAAAATAGCCAGTGTCCAGATACAACAATGCCCTCATTGCTATAGGGATTTTTCTGTAGTTATTTAGTTGCGTAAATCATGTATATATATATATATATACATATAAATAAAACCAAGCTCCATGCCAAATCTCCAGGCCATTTTTACAGCCATTAGCAAGGCAAGCATCAAGTACAGGAAGTTTTACAACACAGAAATAAAAGAAAATCCAGAAAAAAAAGTCCTTTTACAAGCTTAAACTACCCACACAATGCATCTTTTATCCGCAGGCTCAAAAGCATACCAGAAGACACAGCCTGTCCTGACTACCTCACAATAGACCTAGAATCATAGAAATGTCCGGCTTTAAGGGATTCTCCTGTTCAACCACCTGCAATGAAGCAGCACCAAAAATACATGCAACACCCGGTATATTAGCTGTCCTTGAAAACCTTCAGTGAAGGAGTTCCTCAAGCCTGCCTAGGCAGATTGTTCTAGAATTTCGTACATATTGGGCGGGTTATTTTATAATATTCAACTTAAATTGTCACATATTCCATAAAACTTCTGATTTTATCCCAAGGACTTTGGAAAATAGCTAGTCACTCTTTTTTTTTAGTACAAATTGTATGTATCGGGAAAACCGTTAACTGCATTTGTCAGTCTTTTCCGGATTGAGCCCAGCTCACTCCGCTTATTCTGGCTGCTTTTGCCGGGCTCCCTGTTTGTCTTAAACCAACACTAAAGCTGACATACAGTCCAGATAAAGCCTTGCGATGGACAAGCAGCATTAACCAATGCAGAATAAAAAAAAAACCAACAAACTAAAACAGAACACCAAACTCGTTCTGGCAATCCCATCGTAAATACCACTGACTCACAGCTGGTTTGTCTTTCTATTGATCAAATACTTCTATACGGATCGAGCCAATTCCTCCCCTCCACAGGGCATTAGCACCACTGAGTGCACAGACAGTGCTACCCTCATGTGCGCAATGTGAGAACCTGCCCCACAAATCTCTCTGAGTTGTTTTAGATTTCTGTTCTGCAGAAGAGATGTTACATATCTTGCAGTAATTAAGCTCTGTATACTGTAAGGTATTCCCTGCATCTTCCAGCCAAGTGCTTTCATTTTTAATAACCCTTGATTTTTTTTTAATTTTTTTTTTTTTTCTGCTCCTGCAGAGTGCAGCAACTTCAGATTCAGTTGTGCTAGAAGTGGGGAGGCTATGTAAACTAAATCAATAATGCTTAAAATTTAATTAAGCAGTTGCATCTGAAGAATTGACTCCAAAGAGTACATGTGATCCATCATGATGCAGCCAGCGCTGCTTCAACTACAGTAATAAAAAAGTGCCGGTCTTTTCATTGTAAGCCTTTGGCAACATGATATTCTTCTGCAGAGAGACACTAAAAAAGAACAAAATCCAGCCAGGAACTCTCTGCAGTTTACTTTGAAGTGTTCACCATGCTTTGACCTTCATAGCTAAGCATCCCTTCAAGCCCTACAAAGCACACATGCTTTTCTGATCCTCGAATGTTTGATTTTCCCAAGGTGTTTGGCTGTCCTTGCAGAGAATTATCACTGGAAAGAAGAGCAGAAAGGAATTGTTTGGGGGATAATTGTTGTAGCTCACTGGAAAAAAGAAAAAGAGATATTCTAGTTTATAATAGCCCTTTAAACCCTGAGCAGAGGTGTCTTCTTGAGAGCTTACGAACACCTCTAACATTCGGGGGTGGGGGGTGGTGCTTGGAGCTAGGATGACACCGGGACTCACCTGACACATCACATAACATTCACAATACCTCAGTGGGCTTTGCAAGCAGATACTCAGAGCCTCACACATACACCAAGCTAGAAATTGTAAGGAAGCAGCCCTAGGTTTTAATATATTCAGTTAATTTGTTTTAGAAAGTATCTCTTAAATCCCCCCACAGTTGAAAATTTTAGCTGTCTGGATTTCCATACTGAACTTCTTCCATGGGTCTTATTCTAATTAAGAATAAGAAAGAAAAAGAAAAAAAAAAAGAAAAAAAGAAAATGACGTCTTTGTACATAATGCATGAACAGAACTTTTATACAATTCTAAAATATTAAAATGGAAGTTTAATATATTGTATAATGATTATAATATTATATGAATATATAGGAAATTTCCTAGAAAATAATGGAAATTAATTCAGAACATGCCTTTGTCACAGCTCTTTCAATGCTCTATTTTTATGTGTTCCAAAATTATTGTTTTTAACAGGTTTTGCATTTCTCCACATTGTGCTTGCTCTATCTCACCCTACGTTAACACTACTGCATTGTATAAGTGCTTGAGAAGAAGAGACAGCTGGTTATGGTATAGTCAGCTGGTGATGTTAACGAGCTCCTTGATGCACTAAAAAGCCAGGGAGAAATAGGTCATGTTGTAAACATTAACGTTAATTCTCACCAGAGGCTCTGGGAATATGTAGGTCACATCACAAGGTGTTTATACAAAATATCCTCCAGCAGTATTAACACCTGCTCTTGGGCATGATGCCTGCTTCTTGCAAGGAACGATGACAAACAACCCTCCTACCACCTCCCAGTCACTCAGTGATACAGAAACAAGAAATGCCACCCTGAAATGTGTACAAAAGGATGAAAATACCTGTACTTTTCTTGAGCTCCTAAAAAAAAAAAAAGAAAAAAAAAAAAAGAAAAAATCAGAACTTTTTCCAGAAGTTCACAGAAATACAGCCACAGTGGCAGAAGTTGCCATGGCACCTTAAATGCTGGATAGGAGCCTTACCGAGATGCATTACTAAGCAATTACTGACTAGTTTCAAGCAAAGTCAGTATTTTTCAGTTTATAGATGCATAAATAGAGTTGTGCTCCAAAAGCATCTCTACTTTGGGTCTGGTTTTCCAATATTATTCATTTTTAGTAGAGTCGATCAGGAATTTTTTATCATATTTTCAAGACTTAAACATTTTTTCCAACCCACAGAGCATAAAAACTACCACCGCTTCAAAAATTGCTCATAAACTCACATTTTTATAAAAATACAGGCTACGATGCTGACATAAAAGGTACTTTTTCTTCTATTTTTTAAGCATTTTTCCATTGACTTCTAACAAGATAACATTTCTGCATGAGCAATTTGAAATGAAAAATAGATATTTTGACAGTTTTTGTAAGATGCTCTGTGAAGGGCTATCATTTGCAGGATTCAGGATTTTTAGTGCAGAGTGGAAAAAATCCCAGGAAACTTCCCTGCAATCACATTTTTTTTTTTCTCGAGTATATTTGTAGAAGGTGCTGCAGAATGGGTATGGGACAGGGGACTCACTGAGCTGATTTTTTGGTATATGCTTTGTATACTCCACTTTTCAGCAGTTTCTCTGCATAAAAGACCCTAATCAGATACTCTGTGTGTGCCAATAATTTGGAGTAAAGCAGTGTCCAGTGAATAGTAGGAGTCCTATGCTGACTTTACAATGACTTAACAGAGTCTATCATGACTGTGGGCAGGGAACTTCAGCTTACATTTTAATGCCAATAAAGCCGGATTCCCGCCTCCATGTATATAGTCAAAAACCCTGTAGACATATTCCACAAAATGCTTCTTTTACACCAACTCACTCTCATTGCATTTCTTCAAATTTCTTTAAAATTATCGTCAGGTTGACTGTTTTACTGACACACTTCATAGAAGACTACTCGTTGCCTATTTGTACCGTGCAGCAGAGGTTAGATTAGGTATCATCTGTCCTCCTCCCTCTATCATAATGCTGATATAAAAACATGAGACTAGAGTAGAAGTCCTATTGTATATACCAGCAAATTGATATAAATGACCATGCTTTTTGAGAATCTAACCAGTCCTTGCAGGTAATGCATAGCTATAGAACTGGTTGTAGAATCCTTGTGCTATTTGGTCTGACTGAAGATTTCTCATCCAGTAATGTTCAAGGGGGTTCCTTGTCCAAGCCAACGCCTTCACAGTTCTGATTCAAGATGTACCGAAGGGTTACACTGATGAATGATCCAACCTCAAAGTCTAACTTTTCAAAACCATCCTCTAGGAGTGTTCCCTGGACACTCACTGCCCTTACACCATGCGACAGGATCGACCTGGGCATCTTCTGCGTCCAACACACTGTAGAAAGAGAAATAGCTTCATCTAGGAGTAAAACATACAGACCATAGGGATAGGAAGGAACAGGGTCATAAGTCTGGCTCTTCACCACACATGTTGGACCCCTTGGTAACCATCAACATACTGAAGTGTCCTGGTTTCAGCTGGGACAGAGTTAATTTTCTTCCTAGTACCTTCTGTGCTTTGCATTTAGTATGAGAATGTTGATAACAGACATTGTTTTAGTTGTTGCTAGGCAATGCTTATATTAAGTCAAGGGCTTCTTTAGCTTCCCATACAAGCTGAGAGGGAGCATAGACAGGACCAGCTGGCCAAAGGAATATTCCATGCCATAGACATCATGCTCAGTATATTAACGGGGGTTGGCAGGGGGGCAGCAATCTACAATCGCTGCTTGGGACAAGCTGGGCAATCAATCGCTCATCAGGAGGTGAGAACAATTGCATTGCATCATTTATTTTGTATCGTATTCTACCATTATTATTATTATTATTATTATTAATTATTATTATTATTATTATTATTGTTGTTGTTGTTGTTGTTGTTGTTGTTGTTATTATTTTCACTTTCATTACTGTTCTATTAAACTATCTTTATCTCAACCCAGGAGGTTTTTTTTCCTCTTTTACTCCCTCTTCTCCCTACCCTGCAAGGGGTGGGGGGAGTGAGTGAACGGCTGTGGGTCCCAGTTGCTGGCTGGAGTTAAACCACGAAGTTACAGTAGTGTTTCTTTTGTGAAAGTAACAGCATTAGGGAGTTAGTACTTGTTTGGGGCATAAAGTTGACTGCTGTTTCCAAGATTTGTGGCCTTTGGAATATATGATTCAGAGATTAAATTTCCAGTGGGTTCTTCTACAATATCTCTACACATTTGGAAAATAACCAGTGTTTTCTGATCTGGCTTTTACAGGCAGTGTCACAAGTTTGCTTACTCAGCTCAGGTTATTTAGCTGTATGTACAAGTAATTTGGAAAAGCATTTTGTTTCTTCTACTTCATAAAATATCCATCAAGCTTAGACATGCACTCCTGATCATTTTTTCCCCTGGGGCTTTTTCAGCCTTACTCCATAGTCCCCTTCCTGTCCCCAGTCACTTATTTCCACTCTCCCTGCTGTCACCAGCTGACACATCACCTATTTCATAAGCCACGGGCTGTTGGATGTTCCCTCAGACCAACAGACCTGTAGCTCCGGGACTCCCTAGCTGCCACAGTCACTGACTACAACACAGTGCGTTGTCTCTCTCCCACTGGCTCTTCCCACTTCACTTTCTAAAGAGTCTCCCTCCAGCGTCTGCCGTATTAGGCTGAGGGACAAAACCTACACTAAGAGTAGCACTTACCACCACTAAGGAATGCAAAATCCTAAGCACGCCCATTATAGTTGGTCAAAGGCAAGGGAAGACTGTTGGATACTGATTCCATATTATCCTTATCCTAACTTTTACAGAGCAATTCCAGTCCTAAGGCCCTAAAATTTTCAGTGTGCATGGCTGGGAGAGAATTTGCAATGCTTTTTTTATTTTTTTCTTTTTTTCACCCTAAAGAGTGCCTAGGGGCTGGAGCGCCTCTCCTATGAGGACAAGCTGAGAGAGTTGGGGCTGTTCAGCCTGAAGAAGAGAAGGTTCTGGGGACACCTTATTGCGGCCTTCCGGTACTTAAAGGGCCTACAGGAGAGCTGGGGAAGGGCTTTTTACAAGGGCATGTAGTGATAGGACAAAGGGGGATGGCTTCAAACTGGAAGAGGGTAGATTTAGATTGGATATTAGGAAGAAATTTTTCTCTGTGAGGGTGGTGAGACACTGGAACAGGTTGTCCAGAGAAGCTGTGGCTGCCCCATGCCTGGAGGCGTTCAAGGCCAGGTTGGATGGGGCGTTGAGCCACCTGGTTTGGTGGGAGGTGTCCCTGCCCATGGAGGTGGGCTGGAATGAGGTGATCATCAAGGTTACCTCCAACCTAAACCATTCTATGATTCTAAGATAAATATTGTTGACTTATTCCCAAGGAAAGCCATGAGAGGTGACAATCAAGGAATCAAGGGCTGGCAAACAGGGATCTAAGTTATTTGAAAGCATACATGTGCCTGCTGCTTTTCTGGTACCAGTCCGACCAATCAGATTTCTGTTTCTTCATTATCACTCAATAGGCTACAGCTTTGGTAAAGGAATTTTTTTACTGTGCTAGAGATTGCCTGCAGTATATTTTCTTTTACTACTGGATATATTGACAATAACACACAACCTTCAGTGGGAAAATCAAAATTAAAGTAGTTTCATTTTGTAAACAGAAAAGTGCTGTTTTTCCTATATCACAAAAAATAGTGTTGGGCCTGGGTTCAGTGTTACTGATGACACAAAACACAGGCAATCAAAATACTCTCTGGAAATGAAGAAACCCCAGAAATGCATCAATAGCTCAGCCTGGAATGTTCTTTGAGAGACTGCTGGAAATCTGTATAAAATTCCTAAGAAGGCTTTGGTATGGGGGACAAGCAGTTTGAAAAGAAAGAGAAAATATGGTTTTCTTAAAGCTCTGCTTTCATAAAAAGAAAATAATAAGGCAACAAGGAAATCAATGTCTTGGAAGTTTTGGGGGGGATCAATGAGAAGGAATTTCTGTACACAAATGAAAGAGTCTGTATAGGATGTGATGGGTCACCCTTCCTTCTGTTCTTATCACTATATCTCAGTTCAGATCTTTGAATGCTATTGGCCTTAGAAGCTGACAAAAAAATGTTCCTGTCTCATGTGTTATTTGGTGTGGGTATTTATGCCTGGAGAAGTGGAAGAATACAGCCGATTAATTCCTTGAGTGTCACGGAATATCTGCCAGGTGATGCAAGCTAATATTCAGTCTCTATTGACCCGGGTAACAGTTAAATCATCAAGCTGCACATAACAGATATCTTGCTGCCATGGAGCACAAACATTTGCATACTTACAGATACTGCTAATTACCAGGGAATAGAATGCAGCCTGGAAACATTACCCTTATGACATGCTGACATCAACCAAAGTACTTTTATTTTCAGAAAAAATAATACCAAAACAATCAACCAAAATTAGATCTTGTGTGGAACTTCACATCCAATCATTCTACCTTGATTTCAACAATCGTGTTGCACCTGGTGCCCTGCCTAAGCCTGTTGGCATCCATTGCTGAGCATGTTTTACAGATTCCTGGTGTGTTGATCATAGATGATACGTTCTCGTACAACTCCTGGATACACGATTTTTCATTTTTAGCTCAAGCTTCCGCAGCTCATACTTTCAACTCTGGAAGTCTCTGACTCTGTATTTAGTACATAAGCCAGAATTGTTGTTGTCTCACATATTTCTCTACTTCCACTGTCAAGGGCAAATGCTTTCCGAAATATCATGCAAAAAACTACAGAACAGGCTTTTTGGGCAAAATGAGAAGGCAAATCTTAAGCAAGATGTTACTATTCAAAAGGTACTTATCTAAAAGTACTAGATTTAAAGCATTTCAGTTATTAAGATTCACATTTCTTGCAGAGAGCCTTGCGATTTGTATGCACAGTTTTGCACCCACAGCCACTTATCCGTGGGCATAACTGAAACTTAGGGCTATATTGACTCCCAACATAAACAGATGAAAGCCATTAAAGTAACTGGAATCGTGCTTATTTTTGGTGATTGATCTCATTCAGTGTCTGCCTTCTACACCCATGGAAACAAAGGCACATAACTTGAACTACTTACTGACTTTGCTCACTTACATATTAACCATAACTACTAAAGAAAAAGATCATCAGTAATAATTGTTTGCTGAATCTATAAATCTGGGAAGAAGCCATATAGTGACTCAGAGGAGATTGGTTATAAGACTCCTTTGCAGCCGACTGACCCTTCTGTCATTGCAGCAATTGGACATCATAGCGGAGCCTCAGCATAAGGCAAGCTGCGCTTCCAAAAAGTTTAAGAACCAGATACACAGGTATAATTCTGAGTTTATAGTTCTGTTCAGCAGCTAATCTTTGTCCTGGCTAATCTGGAACTCTGTAAAATCGGTGACAAAACTACTACAGACTTAACCTGAATCAGAATTTTGACCACTGTGATTGAAGGTAGTAAGACTGAGCCTGAGTAAACTTTCCTTTCTTAAACAAAAAAAAAAAAAAAAAAAAAAAGTAATACCTGAACCGCACAAAAATCCTCAGAAATATGTATGACAGGTGGTAATTCAAAACAGACCTATTCTGGCATGTTAGTAGGATGTGGACACCAGAGAATTTCTGTGGGAAGACAAAAGAGCCGTATAGCCTTGCACTTCTATAATCGTCTGCTTGCAAACCACATTATATTTGATTAATTCAATGACATTTCATAAGGAATTTGAAACTTCTATCAGATCATCTGGAGCAAAAAATAAATAATTACAAAAAAGTTAAGACTGAGTATTTTTTGTTTTTCTAAACCAAAAATTTGCCTGGTACTGGGCTTACCTGTTTATTAATAATGGCCTTGAGAAATTGATTTGAATTCTGCTTCAGATGAAAAACAATGTAAGTTTCAGAATCACAAGACAGCCATTTTAGGGACATATTTTGGATGGAAGGATATACGAGTAACAAAATAATTAAATATAAATTTAATCTATGTTGGTTTATGTTCATGACACAACAGATGAGGCAGTATGAAACTGTATTGGTGGGGTAGAAATCTCATTTAAATACATTTGAATAACTTATTTCCTGAAGTCTGGATGAAAATAGGACAGAGTGTGCGTGGGCTATATTAGTGAGATACGTTCCCATTCAAAACAGACATATTTCATCAGATTTTCCTTTCAATAATCCAATTGTCAGTTTTATAGCCCATAAGAAAATGTGCAGAAGTGATAGGAAATGACTTTCATACATATCCTGGCTGCTGAGTTGCTCTGTTTCATTACATTGCCCTGCAGATGACTGACAGCTCTGTAATCATCTTCAGGCTGGATTTAGTGGTTCCACGTCCTTTTCTCTCATTAATTATTGAAGGCATTTCTCTCGGCTGAGAACAGCTGCTGCATGCTGGGTGACTACTCACTACGCTTATATTTGTGTCTCTCTCTCGAGCAGCAGCAGCAGAGTCGTACGGTGAACAGGGAGTCAGTCATCACGTGCACACGCAAGAGAAGATGAAGAAAAGAACCATGAAAGAACCGCAGCTCTGTTTGCAAGAGGCCTGGAGCAGCTCTGCTGTTACCTGTGAGGTCTCAGCATACTGTCTTCAGAAACCAACCGATCGCTTACAAGAGAGGTTCTTGTTTTGCAAATGCTTTTGGTTTTATTCCAAAAAGAGAATTATTTATTATTTTTTTTCCTGTTAACGGTGCTATTCGCCCTTTTGTTGCTGTCTGCTTAACTGGAGAGTGCAGAAGAAATGGAATTATTCCTAAGAGATCCCTGCATGTACAAATAGCATAGTGGCAAAATGATTGCCCTCTAAATGCCATATATACTTACGATTATATTTTTTCTACGATATTCAGTGAATGCTAAAGAACGCCATGGTCGTCAGATTTCCTTCCTGGAAGACCTGGTGACCGATCAATTAAATATGGCTATAGGAATAGGTCAGGTACACGTTATCTCTCCCACCCCTTCTCTGAGGCAGGTCTGGGTTGGTGTTACTGTAATATGGTGCTTAGTTGATATATAGCCTCCTTTGTCTTAGTTCACATTATTACAGCATTACACTTGTACAGCTATTCCAGAAGAGCTGGAACATGAATTGAGAGTCTTGCATCTGCCTACAATTGTTTTTGCAAATGTAGGCTAAGTGACCTACTCACCACTCTTCCAGTTCCTACTCCCCAGAACTCCAACTCTATCCTTCATAAGTATTCACCCGTCTGCGTTGTCACCTTGATTATTTCCTCGTGCACTAATATCCTGCCTATGAAATGGAAAAAATACCAATTCCTGACCTCGTTAACATGTTGCATGAACAACTGTCTGTGCTTGGAAGAGCACAGAAATTTCATTTTGAAGAATATTCTGAGGTTTCAAAATTGTACTCCTTCTTAGTGAATAAAATTTAAAAAATATTGATGAAACAAAAGTCCAGGGAAAATGTGTGTTTAAAGGATTTTAAGTTGATAAATACTGACAAGTTTGATTTATTTTTCAAAATAAAACAATTACTTTAGAACATTAAGTGGAAGAAAAAATCAAATATGCACATTTCATATTGAAATATTGACACTGCTAGACAGTCCAATTTTTAGGGTAAAAAAAAGAACAGTATCAACATAATCCTGTAAAGCATGCTATTTTGAGAAAGCAATTTTTTTCTAATGGATTTTTTTCCAACCAGCTTTAATAAATGAATGGAGACATAGTCCAAAATTTATCAGGCCTTGATTCCACCTTTTACATATTGTTCCTCTTACCCATTGTCATGGGAACATAAGTATGGGAGGAACCTCTGATGTTATTGAATCTAGTTCCTTCACATCTTAGCCACAACGTTATATAACTCAATAATGGGTAAAATAAATTACCAACCTGGAAGTTTCTCAGCTATTAAGAGAGAAAGAAGGGCATCTGAAAACTTAAGATTATTAATGCACATCTTCAAGGGCAGGACTGCTGTCTAAACAAATTCAGAAACGAATGCGCTGTAATGAATAATACTTGAAAAGATAAATTATCCACCTCTAGAAGATGACCAAAAAGAACATTTTTTAAAAACTTTTTTGGAGATTTTTTTTTTTTTTTTTTTTTATGATGTGTGTGAGTGGCTGAATTTGTGTATAAGCAAATACTGAAGTGTTTTGAAGATACTGCCAAATTTGATCTATGATTAATAAGTTGAATCAGACGAAAAACACTTTCAGCATCTTCTGGTACTTGGACATAATAAAATAGTGTTATTAGAAAGGTACTGTGCTAGTGGGACTAATCTTACGAACCTAAAAAGAAAGAAAGAAAGAAAGAAAGAAAGAAAGAAAGAAAGGAAAAAAGAAATACTATGTTTTCACCAGCACTGGAAAGAAGAACAGGCTTTCTCAAAGTATACAAACTGTGGATAAACAGGTATTATATATGACATCATTTAAATGTCTTTTGCTGCACAGGGTCAATACTGTTGCTAAAAGAAGGGATTGTTTTACACATAGATATGTTTTTTACATTAAGCACTTCAAGTAGTGGGCTGGAAAACACAGATCTAAATGATTCTTATTCAGGGTGATGTCTTTAGTCATTAAAATTGTTTCTCTTGGAATATATATGCAGTATTTTCCCATCCTAGAAGCACAAATATGGAAAGTAATATCAAGAACAAAATTTTTCTCTCTCTTCATATTCAGTAAGACGTCAGTAATTGTTCAAAAATGAGATTAAGAGGGAATAAAATATCCATTCTCTTTCCATCTCAAAAAGAAACATTCTTCCTAGAATGAAACGCTAGTGTTTCCATTTTGGGTTCCTTCATCACCTGACATAATTAACTTAAAGATTAATTCAGATATAACTACATGACAGCAGAGAATGGGCATAATAAATGAGAAAGCTCTTTGCTAATCTTACTTTTTCTTCTTGCTACTCCAATGGTCACATTATCAGAAAAAAAAAAAAAAAACCTAAAAAGTTCTCAGTTACATTTATTTGACCTTAAGTTAATTAGCGCATATGACGTCTTCACGCCAAAATCATATTCCCTTCTTGAAAATCTTTACTAATTACTTTCTTAATGGATTTCATACGCATAGAAAATATAGCCTGTAGACGAAGGTGGATTCTAGTTGAACAGCTCCATGAGGGGAGTCATGAAGATACGGTTGTTTGGAGATATGGTTGTAAGATTTGGATTTTAAAAAGAGAGGAAAGAAAAAGACCATGCTTTGTTTCAGAAGACTGTCTAGTAGAAGCCATTATTTTGTGTAGGTTCTCTGGTCACTAATAGAAAGCCAAAAAATTTCATTGGAGATTTCTGTGACAGCATGGGGAACCCAGAGATGCTCTCTGGCATCAGCATCGCCTGTACTATGCTGCCTCCAACATGGAAAAACCCTTCAACATGAGAGAAAAAAATATTATCATCATATTCACTTTACTGACAAACCATAATCTTCCCCATCTTAAAGCTAGTGACTCTGCCAGTCCTTTGTACTAATATTGAGAAACTCATCAAAAATAATAATAATATTTCTTCTCATTTCCTATTTAAATATAATTAAGGTCCGATTCTACATAATAGCTCCTGTGCTAATATAATATTTTTAGTTTAAATAATCCTTTTCTTTTTTTCCCCAAAATTGTGTACTACATTCTCATTGAATGCTCTCTAGGAAGGCTGGAATTACCTTATCTGAGATGTCTGAAGGCCACATCTTTTTAAGGATGCATCACACTGGCGTCCCACAGTCAACCTGTTTCCAGCTGATCCACTGATTACTTTCACCCTCATTGTTATTTCCAGCTTATAAACACACAGCTGAAATCAGCTTTCTGTGTAAGTTTAAACGTGTAACCTTTGACTCTGCTCTATTGCAGCTCATCCTGTTCCCACTGTTCAGCTTTCACTGTCATTGTGTTCTCCTTGCATGATATTCTAACAGCTGACTGGTGCCAAGACCAACTACCAAAATGCCACTAATAGTTTTGTTATAATGATTATTTTGTATGGTCGAGTGTTGCAAATCACATAGTCAAACATTAAGGACTGACTTTCACCTCCTTGACTATGCAGAGTAGTAGAGGGTCTATGAGCAGGAGCTTCACACAACTCCTGCCAGAAAAGCAGGATTTGGACCTTTTTTCTCTTTGAAATGGGAAGTTTATAGACACCAGACTGAACTTATGAGAATGCTGTTCTCCACCCAGATTTCCAAAATAAATTTATGTATGAACCAGACATGCACAAGACTCTTGTCCTAGTCTATCTGGTAAGCTCACAATGGCCTGCACATACGTGTTTCAGGATGCCAGGGATTTTGACATGTGGGTCTTTTGTCCCCATCTCTCATTTCTGCGTTTCTAAATATAAACCAGATCCACTTATAAGTGGCTGAAGGTCATACCATATTTGTGGACCAGAAATAAATGCTTGTTTTTTCTCTCCTATTCTAATTCAAACCTCATTCCCATGAAGATGGTACTCCGACAGTTACAGAGAGAGAGGGAGGGAGAATCATCATCCCTTTTCCAAGCAGCGTTTATCAGTAGAGGCTAATTCCTGCCTAATGACATGGGTGGAAGCACTGGACTCGATAATGTTTACTTTTCTACCTGTATATATAAAGCCTTTAAAGAAATTGCCTATAGTGAGAAGTTGCCAATCTGTTTTATCAGATGGCAATGGCAATTTTTAAGGTTGAGTCTATCTTAAGCTCTGAATCTTCTTCAGGTAATGCTAACAAAGGAAAGCAACTTTGATTTCATCTAACAAGATACAGCTGAATAATCTGGTTCTCCAGGCGAGTAGGAGACGAGACTGGGAATATATCAACAGCAGTACTTAAATACTGACACCTTGTTATTCAAGGCAATTTTCTAGCTATAAGGATGAACTGTGGAAAGGAGATCAGAAATGTCAATGAGTTGCTGTCTGGAAACCGAAATGGGTGCAAGAAAATTGTAGATGAAACACGTGAAACAGAACAAGTTTGCATGACAGGCACAAATACCATTTCGTCTACCTGTGCAGTCTGCAGCATTTTCTTAATCTCCTAGTGTGCAGAGAGATTCCTATCAGAATTCCTATCCTTCTGTTGGCTTCTCAAGGAGGACGGTAGGTGAGATGGTGGGTACCAACTTGAGGTGGCAGGTAGAATTAAGCTGAGTGTTTAGACTTTTTCTCACAGCTTCTGGAGGAAACCAAACATTTGCACAACGCAGTTAATCTCATCCTAAAGCAGGTTTCTAAACTGACCAGATGAATCACACATCATTTCACATGTTTCCTTCTACAGACTACAAAAGGTAGCCAGGGTGATAAACTTAGACAGAAACATTGAAGTTGCTGCAGGCCAAAATTAGTGAGCTGAAACACACCCACGAAGACTAACTTACTCTCAAAGTCCTAGAAATGCCCTATTTAAAACCAAAACCAAATCCATCAGTGTTTATTTCCACTCTGAATTTATATTAATGGTGTAAAACAAGGATACACACATCCTTTCAGGATCCTCAAAGCATTTTAAAAATACATACTGTGAGTATAATTTAATATACTTACCATCAGTGGACTGGTGACTTCAGTTTTCTTTTTCAAGTTTCAACAGTTTTCTCACCCTTACCACCCATATGACTTTTCTAGTTATTTTCAAATACCATTGCTTCTATCTCCAAATATCAAAAAAAAACCATGGAAACATAAATCTTGACAGGTTCTCAATAGAACTTGTTTTAATCTGTCCTCTAGATATGAGACAAGATGGGTATATCTTAACCATTTCTGTCAGATGCTTTTCAGAGAACATTTTCTTAAAAATTTCCAATAGGGTGGATTTACAGCTTCCTTGGATAACCTGTTCCAGTGCTTTACTCCCTTGTAATCTGAATGTATTTCTTATTAGGTTTTTGCAAGTTAAACTAATTTCTTTTTCCCTTATCCCCAGTGGCTGTAAAAGCAATTAATCATCACCTTTTTTATAACACCATTTTATATATTGAAGATAGCCATCCCGTCTCAGTCTCTGTCTACCCTTCCGTAGACAAAAGGAATCCAATTTTTTCAACCTGTCCCTATAAGTCGTGTCTTGCAAAACTTTTTATCTCTGTTTTTCCTTCAAGCTTTTGGGGCTACATATATCTTCCACTATAGTGCTTAAAACTATACAGAAGTTCGCTGGAATGGTGGTAGGTGAACTTCAATCATTATTTCCCATATCTTGCTGCTCACGTGGTCTTAATGAAGCACAGAATGAGATTCACCAGTTTTGAATTAACATCTCTCTGTTGACTTTCATTCTCAGAATGTACTATCATTCCCAGGTCTCTCTTGGCATATTGCTGCCTCGTGAACTGTTCCTCTTTTTGTAGTTACACATATGATTTCTTCTTCTGGGGAGCAGTGCCTTTTACTTCTCGTTATTGAATTTCATCTTGTTGGATTTCATCTTATTTCCCCAGTTTCTCAAGATCATCTTGAATTTTGATACTGCCTTGTAGGTTGCTTGTGACCTCCCTCTTGGCCCTGCTTGAATTTATCAGCGCTTCACAGATAAGAAAAGAAGCTGATAATATTACTGAGCTAATCAGTGTGTGAAACAGCAAGTTTAAAGCAATGGGAGTGAAAAACATTGCTAAAATTAGTTGGGAATAAATACTTTGTGGGTAGTTGTCAAGTAGGAGATCAACACTTATATGATGCTTCTCCAGTTGTGTTCTGTCTCAAAATATGCAGTATCTATTTAAGAAAATGATGTTGTTGCAAACAAATCATAATTTTAAACAGTCTCTACTTCCTTAATCTTATGCACGTGTGCTGAAAACCTGTATCAGTCTTCTTTGTACCACCGTGATAAGTCTATCTCAGCTGGGTGATTACCGTGGGATGGAAGGCCACTCGGGATGTCAAATGAAGTGACCGATGTGTGTAGGTCTCACACCAAAGGAAAACACAGTAGCATGATGTCTAAGGCAAATCTACGCAGGCCAGAAAATGATGAAGGTTAACTATTTTAGCAGGGTAACTGTTATATTTGAGAAACTGATAACATTAGTGACAAGCACATAGACAATATACCAATGTCTGTAGATCATTAAAGAAT
This sequence comes from Vanellus vanellus, assembly GCF_965231255.1. NCBI lineage: Eukaryota > Metazoa > Chordata > Aves > Charadriiformes > Charadriidae > Vanellus > Vanellus vanellus. The sequence continues at coordinate 9,168,261 of NC_138905.1, forward strand.
TAGAGAAGATCTACACAAGACACCTGCCCTATTGAGTCAAGGATTGACCACAGACTGCAATCCTGCAATCCAAACTAACATTTTAAGATGTGGAACTTGAACCATAGTGCAGCTAGGAACAAAGTTTCCATATAAGTTTAAGATAAAGTAATCAAAGAAAAAAATGCATGTTGCCTGACTGAAGGAGATAACCAAAAAGAGAAAGCATGTTAAAAGGGATAATGAATGTATTAAATGTATGTAAATCTGTAGATTACATCTTTACATTTTGAAATTGTATTCTGGATTGTCAACGGTGGGATTCTGGAGCTCCAGAGAGCCAGTAGTCAGAAGGCTGGTGTGAGAGGGCAGTCATCAACAGATTGGAGATGCAGACTCTAGAGGGAACATCTAAAAATAATAAATAAATAAATAAATCTATTCTCTGTTTCTTTACCAAAGTCATTAGAGAAAGTACAGAACTGATCAGGAACCACCATACAGGTATACAGGGCACTACCTGAAACATCCTCAAAGCCTAACAATGAATCATGAACTGTGGTGTGAGGATATTTTTATTCAGCTGATGGTGATTTTACCTTTCACACCAAATACTTAAGCAGCTCCTCTCTACCTGTCAGAATTATATCTAGAATGGTTAGTTCTTCAATAACTTCTTTCCTCTTCTAAAGAAAAGGTTGGTCTCAATAAATTTTTTATGACATATTCCTGTGTTTTACCGCATTATTCTTCAAAAAAAATCTAGCTAATTCAGGTTCTTCATTGCCACCATTTATGTCTTGTTTCTAATTCTTTAATACTGTTGCAAATGTTCCTCTCACAAGGCAGTCTGTAGCACATCCCATACCTTTGTTTTTCTACTTCTACATTTATCAAGAAATATTCAGTATATTTTACCTTTTACTATTACTACTGCATGGATGAAAGCAAATATAAATTCTTTTAATATACAGAAAATAATACTTTTTACATTTTCCTCAGATATTAATTCCTTTTGTGCAAACATTCCAGTTCTATGACCTATTGTAATGTGTCTCTTAAATGATAATATATAATTTTGATGGTGTTCCAAGATTTTGATTTTTTCCAATTTACTCCTGTTTTCTGGATGCCCCTGCACAGATACCTGAACTGCTCATTGGGCATTTCTCATTTTCCTACAGCAGTTTTCATCTAGCCTCCATGTTGTTAACATCCTCTTCAGATGTTCTGAAGCAATCTTTACCAGTTTGTTTAATGGTGATGTTCTTAGGTACTTTTCCCCTGCTTTTTCAACTGAACATCCAATGTTCCTTGTGGACCTTTCTCAGTGAACACTATCAAAGAAGTCCCAGTGCCACAATCTGCTATGCAATGACTTCCATAAGAAAATCTTCCATAAGTAACTGTAAAATCTTATTATACACCTGTATATGCTGATACTATTGCATTTATTTGGGAGAATAGACCAAAGCACCTCTTGTCATTCTGATGTTTCCACCTTTGTTCTCAGAATTTAATATTTATTTCTAATTGGCTTAGGGCCATTGATACCAGTACGGATAAGCAGCTTAGAGGAACACTGATGTTTTCAAGATCTTTGCAAGACCTTGAAGGTCATCAAATTCAGATGCTTGGGCATGTCACGGCAGATGCTATTTGCAATTAAAATGGTGAGAATAACAAGAAGATTAATTGCTTTCTGTGGAGCTATTACAGATTCATATCAATGTAATTGAGCTCATAATCTGGCCCTTTGACAGGTGAGTTCATTTATGAGGAGTGGTTTCATTGTTACCATTTTTGCCACAGTACTTTCAAAAAAACCCTCCTCCTCAATTTATTATTCTTGCATTTCAAATCCATTAAAAATATGCATTAAAATAATATAATTCCTGCTAAAATAAATGTTTGCTGAATTTTTTTTTTTTCATCTCAAATAAAAAAGATTGCTTCTATCTCTTTCATCTTCCTGTCCATACGCATCTAATAGACGAAAATATGTATTCTCACAGATGTCGGTAGTGATACTTGGTAAGTATGGATGAATATCTCCTAGCAGAGTAAGTGAACTTGGGCAAACAGCTTGATTTCTGCAGCCAGACTGCTTTTGGTACTGGATCCATTTCAGCTACCAATATCCTGTACTGTGAAGGCCGTGGAGGAAAAACTTAAGTAGCACGGTGCAAGGATTTTCAGCTTCTGCGACCTCTTCTGCCTTCGGTGTTCAGCCTCACTGAGTAGCAGGCATCATGAGCACTAGCTGGGATCACAGCGTGAACCACCATAGTCACATACGAACACAATGCTAGATCAGAACCTCCCTTCATTTTGCGGTTATTGGTTCAGCTCTGGCAAACTAAATAGTTAAAAGCCTGTATTAAATTTTTCATGTATCAGCAGTACCATCACTCAAAGTCCAGAGAAAACTGGAATCTTATAAAAGGACATTACTTAAAATCAAAATTGCTGGCCCAGAGCGAAGTGTTCTCAGACGAGGTGTTCTGACCTGTGCCCGTTCCCAGTCATGAGGTTCTTCACTGTTGTGTTGCTGCTTACTAATTAAAACAGTTAAAGAACTTTAGACTCTGAGCTCTTCATGGACTATTGACAAGAATTCTGGTATGGATTTCATGGATAAAGTTATACAAACTCGAACTGAACCATCACTGGAGAAATTGTCTCACTTTCTCACCTAGGTTGCAGCAAAACACATGCATGGTTATTGTTCTTGCAGGACAATAATGCGCTATATCAAACACAAAATAAAGTTACTCCCATGTGCTGGAGAATCATCTGCCTTAATTGCCATCTTTGATGGAAACCACTTAACAGCGCTTCTGATTGTTTTAATTGAAATTTGTGGAAATAACATACATTTGGCAGGAAAAAAAAATAGTTTATTTTATACCCCTGTTGTGTCTAAAATAATCACTATTATACAATCTATTGGTAAATGAATGCTGCTTTCAGTGAGTACTAGGGAACAGGGGGTATCCTGTTAAAACAAAACTAAATGCAAAAGCACTCTTTGTTATGCATAAGGATTTTTAAAAACTCAAACATATTCCCCTATCTCCCTGCAAAACCACACTGTTAGCAAATTCACTTTATAAGAAAGTACATCGGGTGAGCTATTCCATATAAAAGCAAATCTCCGACACACTATAAAAGACATTAGATGACTGATGTCAAGACTCAACTATTTGCATAAACTTGAATCTTGGCCAGAGGATGGTAAAATCTAACTCCAAGGTCGCAAACCTCATGGGGAAATATGTAGCTTCAAATCTTTCATACATTAAATAGTAACTCTGTTTAGAACAGTGATTCTGAGGAGGAATTGCATTTTCTGGCCTTTTGTGCTTAGGAAGTTCATATTTTGATTTCTTGTTTTTGCGATTTAGCAAAACATTCCTCCATTCACTGTACTGGGAAAGTTTCCAAATAAGGTTAAATAAATGTTGCGCCTTTTGTTTTATCCCTGTAGCAATGTGACTTTATGCCACATGTTTTGATTTTCTGCTCAAATCTTTAAAAAACACCCAGGTTAGAATGATTTTATGAAGATTCACGTTTTAAGACAGACTGTGAGAATACAGAATGCTTAGTCTTATAAATGACTGCAGGAAACTGCAGGTATATGCAACCAGTTGCAATAATACAATGTGGAGTGGTAAGCTCTACATGACAAAAGTTCTCACTTGTATTTGTCGTTGTTCTATGTGATCTTAGTGCTATTGAGGTCTCCTAGGCTTTATTGCAATTACAATATTATAGCATATTCTTTGGAAAATATTTGGAATTTTTTTTTTTTTTTCAAAAATCTTGTTTTGTAGATCTGCATAGCCTCTCATGCCCAGCTCCAGTCAATTTCTTAAAATCTTAACTCTTAATTGAATGCTTGCATAACAATTTAAGAGTCCAGAAAAAGATTAGGAGCATAGATACTAATTGCATCTGATCCTCTATGCTATTGACGTGCTGTCTCAAATGGCAAGCATAAATATTTTGTTACATTTGGGGTGTCTTAGGATATGACCTACAGCTGCTGCTCCAGAAAGCTGTGGTCTCCCATAGATCCCTGTAACATTTTCAAAGCCTGTGAAGATGTCTTGGATACCACAAGGAGTCTCAGTTTGCACAGGGCACCTTAGGTGGGTGGCTGATTTCAAGGTCTTAGTTTAAAAAGTCAAGAAAGTGGACTACTCAATTTTCTCTAAACTAGATGCATTTGACCAGTTACATTTCTTTACAGGCTCCACTCATCATACTAAAGGGTCATCTTTAACTGTAATCAGATCTTAAGGATTTAAATCACAGCTGGACAACTAGAGAGACATTTAAAAGTGGGTGGCTTAGTCTGAGTCTCACTCTAAAAGTCAGATGCTGAGTTCACTGAGGTTTTTGATACTTTCTCCCACTTGTCTCAGAAGCAAGCTAATAATATTTGGTCTACTTAAAAATACGGTATTTTAGTGTGGGACCAGAAACAATTTCATAGCTCAGTATTCATTGTGATGGTCACCTATAATTAAATATGGAGCTTATGAAGTGTCCATTACCAAAGTGTTTTTAGGAACAGGCTAGGAACAGAATGGCTAAAAATGTTGTAGAACTAATGGTATTGTAGCTGTGACAGACTTATGACATAGCAGGACAAGGTTTTCTAGCAAGAGGTAACATCTTTCTTTAGACCTAAGTATCTTTTGTGGTTAGAAAAATGGGAGCCCTAGGAAGACTTGTTTTTATGTGTTTCTGGATGAAAAGTGTTGTGATCACATTGCACAGGATTATACAGTTTGTTTTTTTGTTTTGCTTTTTTTGACAAAGTTCTGACTAGACAACTACTTGTGGTGCCTCCAAAGGCCATTTTTCAAGATTTGTGTCATAAATCTAGAGCAAACTGTGTTTTCTAGATCACTTGAGGTAATTTAATGACGCATACTTTAAGAACTTAATTTCTGCTTAGGCTTCACTGAAAGCATGTAAATACTATTTTGGAACTTGCCTTTAGCTCATTATACATTTTAATGTAAATTTGCAATAAAAAAGATTTGTGTTTTTTTTTTTTTTTTAAGTAGGTTTGTAGAACTTCAGTCCTATCCTAAAATAAATGACATAGCACCCAAATGATTTAAACCAATGTTTCCGTTCACTGTACAAATGCTGTACTCAGATGAACTACCTACAGGAATTCTGCCCTAAGAAGGAGCACCTAATAGAGATGAAGAAAAGGAAAAGCTGAGCTGGAGAAGCTTTAATGCATTCCTATTTATAAGTGCTATTTACATTATCATGGAGTCAGCATTTGCTCAGTTTGTGCAGTGTGATCCACTGCAGTTTCATTAACTGCAAAGACAGGATCTGACCTCAGGCCCCTATCCCCAAAGCCTTAGTCTTTCTCTGCAGCATGGCCAAAGAAACTTCAGCCTTCTTCAACCTCAACCTTCTCAGCAGAGCAGCAGATTTTAACTTCTTTTGTGTTTTTCTCTCTTTAGACAAAACTGCTCTTATCCTCACCTGCAGCTGTCTGCACAACAGCTAAATGAGGTGGCAGTTATTGATGTGTCCCAGCATCTTCACTTCCCTATAGCAGCAGACTGTCTTCCTCTTCTCCCTTTCTTGCAACCATCTTGCTCATAAGTCTTCCTATTATTCTCATGTACCAAGAGCAATACTTTCCTTCCTGCCCTTAAATGCAAGAAAAGTCATACAAATACATCAGTAAAATATGCCTGGTTCTACGAAGGGAAGCTAAGCTTCTGCCACGGGGAAGATGAGGAGGAAGGAAACGGGGAATAGGACAGGTGAGAGCAGTTATTGCTGTTGGCAAGGGTCACTGCTTACCAGCAGAAGCTATCATCTCCCATTCTCCCATCAGCTGCGGCGGTCTGGCTGTTTCTGGCCAGGTGAAACAGATACGGAGGACAGAACTCATCTATGTGGGCAGAGGTTGTTACTGCAATAGTCGTTGTCCTGTGCCTATGAGGGAAAAAGCATTGGCCTCCACAGAAAGATTTTGTAGGCCAAGTCAAGTTGCCCAGTGTTACCTGAATTGCTCTTGTTTTCAGTATTACCTGCTCCAGAGAAAAGTATGAGTTGCTTGTCCTCATTCCCTGTCTTGGTTAATAACCAAAGAAAACAGATCTATAGAGACAGAGACAGTGCGTGGGCTGAGTTAGTGACAACCGCTCCCGGACTTCATGGCAAGGTACTTCAGAAGCGATATCTGGGCATTGCATGAAAACCGACAAGAGCACCAGAACTGCTTGGTGCTTGGTAAAGAAGTGGTCAGTTAGCGAATGCTTTAGGGAAGGAAGAAAATTTATTTTCTCCCCCTCCCCCCTTAGGAAGTAATTCGCTGTTAGCAGATTTCCCAGATTCTCTTGTCACACTTAGATGGGCACAATTTAAGTCTCAGGGTGGCAAAGAATGGGACATATTCATAGTAGGAGTGTGTTTGTGCTTGTAGTCCTGCATTCCTCCTAGCATCCGCCACAGTCATTCTGACTGCATAGCTATTTATATTTTACCGACTTTTTTTATTGATTGGAAATGTGAAGTTGCTGGCTAATGTCTGTGGCAGAACTGGTAGAAAATGTGTGTGTCCTGACTCCCAGTGAAGCTGCCACAATCTCTTCCTTTTGTTAAGTGTTGAAGTGATCCAGGACCGTTTGCTCTGATGCACGCTGTCCAGTTGACACCATGAATTATCATTAACCATAGAAGCAGAGATTGGTATTGATCAAACATGGCTTTTGGGCCTTGAGTTATAAAAACTGATTTATCACCTTGGCCTTAACAATATCTTACTTAAAACCCTGTGCAAGTTTGGCATTTAATATCCTTTAAATGAAAGAGCACATTAACCTGAAGAAGATGCATTGAACCATGAATCTACAGAAGAGCCCAATCTGGAAATTGCAAGATGTGGGCTTCCTGCCTAATTTCTTACCAGTGTCTGGAGAAATCGGTCCTAAATGGACCCCACATCTTAATATTTCTGGCTTATTTTTTCTGCTTGTGAAAACTGTTACATAGGAGCTCACAAGGCATCCTAAAGAACTGATTAGCTTCCCATCGATATTACTTTTTTTAAGGATTGATTTGGGGGCAACCCAGCTTCTGGGTTACCACCCTCCAGTGATGTGTGCTCTCAAATTTCTATTCCTCCTGTCAACCCATCTGTTCTGGGACATCAGAAAGAAAAGACCCTCCCTAGAGGGTTTGGTTCAATCCATGAGTGTTCATGCCAAGACTGTACAGGATTTTGTGATAACGTTTATTCTAGTGTCTTGTCTGGGGCTACTACATCTATGAGGCCTTTCAAAATACCAGAAATTGATCTGGGAGTAGTGTGATTCCAAATTCACAGTAGACAAATACCTGTTCTTGTTCTTTGTATTAGCGATTTCATGAGGATTACACCCCAAACCAGAAATCCACCTATATTTGCAGAAAGAAGACCCTCACTTTTAGACAGCGAAAGGTGAATTCTTAGGGCGATCCCTAATCTGAGTTTTATATGCTACTGTATTGCATGGCTTCTAAAAAAATATTTCTGTTTCTATTTCCGTGGTAGAGACCTTTCCTTTTAATTTAAGCTTGAACCAACTGAAATAAACCGCTAAGCAGAGCAATTAATTTAATTGAGTCCTTTCCCCAAGTAATAATGAAATAATTTGTGATTTGCTTAACACTTTAGGCAAGGAGTTCATTCCTTTGTCTCTGTGGCTGTGCCCAAGCCTAACAGCAGTTACCCCCAAAGGGCAGCAACTGTCTTTATTGTAGTCATTATATCCCCCCTGTGTTCCTTTAGAGAGTACAAGTCTAGCTGAACCTTCGTGGCACGTAATATGCTGTTTTTCTACCGCAACCAGCCATCCTGTTAGGAGTCCTCCAGATGATATTTGTAGCTGAGAAGGACGTTTATTTTTTAGTAAAAGACAAGCATGGGGGATATGTAACTAGATTGCTCTGAGCTGAAGTGACCCTAGTAAGTGTGTGGGAAACTTATCTCCAGGCTTGAGCACCCAAATTGACATTACCTTCCGTGAGCGAACTTATCTGGACCCACACACCCTCTGCCCGTGGCCCAGGAGCAGGGTTCAACCTGTGCCCTCAGCCCTTGCCTGAGCCACGTTGCGAATACCCCTGTGCTGGTCCCTGACTGGTTGACTGGATCAGCTGCAAACCTGACTCACAGCTTCGAGCCCATCTGATGTTCATTGGGCTCTCCCAGACCTGTTGCTGTCACCAGCCCTGCTCTGCTTGGCTCCTGCAGGACTGTGCCCTCCCAACGAGGATGCCTGCGAGGAGGGCACCCACGGCTCCTGGCTCATCTTCCTCTTAGAGCAGCCCTATTCCTGCTGCTCCTCACACCTGACATGATGGTATGCCTACCCTGACAAGACTCTAAATGACTGTATTCCTCGGTTAGGGATCCTTTAGTTGCCCAAAGTAAGATAAATCTTCTTCATTCAGTATCTAGATGATTCGACCTCAAACATGTTTCACTAGCCTGGCTCTGGCAGACACGTCTTTTGTTCAAACCCTTTCAGTTAGCAAAACAAAAACCCAATAACAGCTAACCCCATTCATCTTATTTAGTATGAATCAAAACAATATGTTATTATTAAATGTGCATTACTTAGATTCATAAAGACTAAAGCACAAACAGAAAAATCTTTATTTCATGAGGGAATGAAAATAGACAGACCTCTTAAGTGCCACAAACATCAGCAACCTTAAATTGCCAAACTGAACGGGAAATACATTTGACAGATGATTCCAGAATTTTTACGGCCCTAGCAAACCAGGCATAATCCACAGGAGGCAGATCATCTGTAAAACATACCCAGTGCAAGCCACATAACTTCCAATGATGGAAATTAAGAGAAGAAATTGTTCAGGTTATTGAGTCCAGGTGTACCTTGCTGGAAGGTCTAGAAAAGAGTGAGTGTAATGAGAAATGGTGAAAGTCATCTGAACTATTCTATTCTGGAGGGAGGGATGGAATATGAGAGTGACCTATGAAGCCATGAATGGAATGGAGTGGCCGCACAGGGAGGGCAGAGTGATTGTTTCTCCATAGCTCATAAAATGGGGACATACATTGAAACGACCCAGTGGCAGACCGTAAAATACAGTAGATCCACAACAGATGAGGTGCCACTTTCAGGTTTTGCAGACTTTACTGGTGGGGTTCACTAAGGCAAGGTCTCACTACATTTGCACGGATTTTGTTTCTTTTTCCTTAATTTTGTGATATTGTTCACTCCAGAGACAAATACTAGGTTTGGGAATCCTTAGCTAGGGAATCCTTTCATCTACTCTGCAAAAGGCAGAGAATAACACAAAAATTAAATATGGAAGGTATATGAGAGGAACAGAGAGAATCCTTAAGCAATTATTGCATCAGAATCAGGGAATTAACAGACAGCTAAAGATAACCAAATGAACGTGTGGATCTTTGAATATTAAGTCACAGAGGGATTTAAATACTTACCAAAGGCCACAAAGAATATCTTCAGGAGTCCCAGGTGTATCAAATCTTATTTTGCTACTTTAAATGCAAGTTCATCCCATCTCTAGATTTTGCCCCATTATTATTTTCTACTAACATTCAAGAAGCAGGAGACTTCACTTTGTAGACAGAGGAAATCTCGTTTTTCAAACCATGTTTATGTTCTTCTCGCAGCAGGTCCATGAAGATCATTGTCAAAAATAGCAGGGTTTAAACAAGGACTGGACATTCAGGTAGATAATGAGAATTAAATTACATGGGACGGCTATAAGCCAACCACTGACAAAAAATGTTAGTAAGAAATTTTCCTCGTGGCCTTTTTTTATCTGTTTGAGACACCTGAAATGTACTACCAGCTGAGAAAAAATATTCACCTGGCCCAGTATGGCGATTCCTAAGTCATAAAGTTAACACCTTATGAGAGTTTTATCGCCCCAATGTGCGTCTTGTTTTTCAAGGCGCTCCCTTGTTTTTATTGTCCCTGACAATGTAACTTTTTTTTTTTTCCACAAAAGCCAAGTGAAAGATGAGAAGTTCACACATCTGACGTGCTCTTCACACTCTCTCAACTTGATAGCTTTGTCTTTTCTGAAGAATGTCAGTATGAGCATCTTTCAATGCATGTTCTGATTTCAGTCACTCAGCAGAGGATACAAAAACTACACGTATCTGGAGATACACTTGACTATAACTGATGGAAGGAGAACAGGATCTTTAAACCCAGGTCTACTTTCCTCATACAATCTCTCTTTTCTGTCAGTTCCAAAGCGTTATTCTTTTCCTTTTCTTCCCTTATTTCTCTCAATACAGATTTATACCCATTTTGAGTGTTTAATACCGATTTTCAAATTTTTAGGTTTACCTGTACCTTTTGTAAAATTCACTTAAGTGACAGCAGCAGTGATTGACCACTCATTCTGCGCATGGAGCTCACGGGGCCACAGTACAACCCTGTCCACTCTGTCACTTCCATGCGCTTCTCCTTGTAGAGCCAGTTGCAAAGAACTGGCTTTAGCTATTCATCTCTTTGGCCACTCTTGTCTGACCTCCTTTCGTGAGGTTAAATGTGTTCCACAGGGAATCATTAATTGTGCCTCAAACACATGCACAGCTTTTTTGCTTCCCTAAACCTTTACTCCTTATTGGATATAATTAAATTCCTTGAACACTTGAAAATTGAAATTCAACTAGAAACAATTCAAAACAGGCAAGTCTTCTGTGCTTTTAGAGATGCAAAGCACACTCTGGTGCTTTGCTCAGACAGGAGAAGGAAAAGAGGGTCTGCGGTTCACACAGAGACAAGAGATAACATAAGGAAGAAACAAGAACACAGTCTGAGAGGTTGGCATCTATTTTTTAAGCCAACAAAAGGTTTTGAATTCTGGAAATGTTTAGGTTATATCATGTACGCATTAGAACAACACAGGCTGAATTCACCTTCTGATGTATCATTGGCTCCCGGCAGAGAGATGAGCATGTATTCCTGCTCTGTGATAAGTAGATTGGGAGTCAACATAAGGTGATGCCAGTATGCACTTAAAAGTCAGACTGAGGGCGGAGACTGCCATCTGTTATAAACCAACGTTGTTTCATAGATAGCAGAATTGTCTCAAAGATAATTGCTAAAAATTATTAATGAATAACTTCTGAGTTATATCCATTTCAGATGCAGACGCTGTTTGCTGTAGAAGACGGTCTTGGACTGAAAAACAAAATTCAGAGGGGAGTATAAATATATCTTCTTTGATGTGCTGCACCTGCCCAGCCCTTATAATGACAAAGATGCATTCAAATTTTTAGATTGATTTTTAGGGAAATGTAAATAAGCAGTAAAGGTCTTTTCCCTTAGCTTTCTAATCTCAGTGATTTATTGCTAAGACCTCTTCCCTTTTACAGAGGGCTCTAATTGTTTTCTTTCTGTTATGGACTTGGAAATTTATTTTTAAAAGACTCTTAAAACTTTGAAGAAACTTTCTCTTCTCTTTCAAATTCCCAAAATAGAAAGTACAAGCAGCAGTGGATAAAGAAAAGGAAGCAAATAAAGATCAAAAGTGGTGTTATGTCACACAAGTGATGATTTCTTGGACATGGGTAAATATCCTTTGTTGTACAGACACAAATTTTGAGTTATCTTATGACTGTCAGTATTTCTGTTGTGGGCTGGATTGTGACTGGAGGAATTCATGTCTATGTGTGAGATAAGGAAGATCTGATTGCCTTAAATATGCACATATTCAGGTCCTGCAGAAGGTCCTTGAATCATTGGTCTGAAGGCTCTGCATGAAGGACGCAGTTTGTGTCTGCTTGTGCTCATCTTGATGCAACCTGAGATGTCACCACCAAACCTGTGCACAGACATGCTGTCATACGCTTTTGGTATTGATCAGTAGACAACAGGAAACCACATTATGCTGCCACGAGGAAAAAGCAAATGGGTGAATTGTATTTAAGAAGTACATGAAGTTCTAGGCTTCTAGGCTTTCCTTAGCTGGTAGAAACTCTGCTTCGCTCCATGGTAGGTCTTCAGTCACAGACCTCATTTGGCACATATTAGCACAGACAGAATCTGTGTAATGCAAAATAGTGCTGCTGGGCATTTTCTGGTTTTGGGTTTTTTTTTGTTTCATTGTACTGAGCATGCATCTGCAGCAATAACGTTTTTCCGATACTGTCATTTCTTGGTTATCAATTGTTTCTTATTAATTGTGATAATTTTGTTAGCAGTGTTTCTTCTGTTCATATTTTTATATGCTACTCTGTCCTAACTGCCTGTAATGTTATTCACTTCATTTCTTTGTCTTGAGAAAAAAAAAATAATTAGTCTTATAAACAGTCCAAGCTGTTCCTAAGGACTCCAAGTAATTATAGTGTTGTGTCCTTGGTTAACAGGCACATTTAACAAATACACAGACTGTGGATGTTATTAATTGAACAGTGAGCTTTAGGGAGCATAGTGCAAATAGTATTCAAAATCATATTTTATAAATATATATTTTTTAAATTACATGTTTCCTTTTAAAAAACCATGGGTCTTTTTGTGTTTATGATTATTAATTTTTATATTCACTCATAAATAATTGGAAAAAAGCCATATTTTTTTAACTCCTATATCCCTATATCCTTTGCTGATGGCAGCCCTGTAAGAGTAGATTTTGCTCAGTAAGCACATTGGCAAACCTCATTCTGGAGTGTGGCACCTGCATATTTCAAGTTGATACAGCTTTAAAATAATAAATGTCACATACCACCTGCATTAGGAACACAGAAATGGAACACAAAAGAAATTCAGCCTTTAGCATCTACAGTGAAGGAAATTACCACTGCACCTGTGCTTTTCACATGTTCACACTCAAACCTGCCTTTTTTTTTTCAAATTAACTAATATTTTATTAGTGGTGGTGGTGGTGTTTTGAAAAAAGAGAGTCCTAAACTCTGTTGTGGTGTAAAAAAGTGTAATTCAACTATGCAACTATGTAAAGTATGTAAAATATGTCTGGAAATGGGCTTGGCTTATTGTCCAAACTCAGTCACAGAAAGGAAGAATACAGAGGGTGGAAGCAGGGATGAAGTTAAGAAAGACAAAAAGACAAAGCTAAATGGAATTGAATCTGGCCAGGGATATCAAAGACAACAAGAAGAGCTTCTATAATAGCGTAGGTGACAAAAGGAAGGCAGAGGAAAATGTGGGTCTACTGGCAAATGAGATGGGGGATCTTGTCACACAGGACATGGAAAAGGCTGTGGTACTGAATGTCGCCTGTGCCTCTGCCTTTACAAACACAACTGGCCTTCAGGAGCCCCAGGACCCAGAGACCAGAGGGAAAGGCTGGAGCAAGGAAGATGTACCCTTGGTGAAAGCAGATCAGGTCAAGGAAAACTTAAGCAAACTGAACATACGTAAGTCCACGGGCCCTGACGGGCTGCACCTATGACTGCTGAGGGAGCTGGCTAATGTCATTGTGAAGCCATTCTCGATAATCTCTGATCAATCACGGAAACTGGGAGAAGTGCCCAAAGACTGGAGAGTGTCTTTGTGTGTCAATCCTGTCTTCAAGAAGGGCGAGAAGGAAGGCCCAGGGAATTACAGGCCAGTCAACTTCACCTTGATCCCTGGGAAGGTGATGGAGCAGCTGATCCTGGAAACCATCTTCAGGCACAGTAAGGATGAGAAAATCATCTGATGTAGTCAGCATGGCTTCACCAAGTGCTTGAACCAACTTGATAAGCTTCTATGATGAAGTGACTGGCCTGGTAGATGAGGGAAGGGCAGTGAATATCATCTATCTGGATTTTAGTAAAGCCTTTGACAATGATTACATGCAAGAAAAAAACCCCAATGATTCATAGTTTCTTCTCGTCAATTTAAATCTCTGTAGCAGTAGCTAAACCATTCACCTTCTTGCTGTACATATGTGGCAGAATGCTGACCTCACTGAAATCAGCAGAGCTTTGTCTTAGGTTCAGTGGGATTAAGATTTGGTGCCTAAAAATTTGGATTTAAAGCCTTTTCCAGTCAATGGGTAGAATCCTGGTGACTTTTGTAGACCCATAATAAATCTGTAGACAAATATCAGTGTTGAAAAAGCAAATAATTTAATTAGAAAACATGGGAACTTCACTGAGTCACCCAAAAGAAAAAAAAAAAATCCTCAACAAAAAGCAGTTTTCATAATCTCTTCAGCTTGTTGTGCTTGAGAATTTTTTGGAGAAAAAAAATCTCTCTCTCTGCATACTACAGATGGGCATGAAGATGTGGATTAGAATAAAGTTACATTTATGAGTTAAATTTCTGCAGTTCTATAAAGAAGGCTCTGCATGAGAAATGGTTACAGTATCATGTTTTAGGTGCAATCCTTTTTTAATTGTATAGTCTTTAATTACTTCTGCCTTACACCTTGGGGAAATGCACTGGGGACTGATAAGGAATCTTGTTTCTAAAGAAAAGTCAGAGTAGGATAAGCAAAAAAAATGTGGTTGGTATCAAGTGAGATAGAGAAGAAGAGCTCTGCAGAATGCAATTAATCGGTAGATAAGAAACCCATGGCTACTTCCCTCTTAAGCTAAATAGAATTTTTTTAAGGGTTTCTTTTTTATGTGAATAACTGTTTCAATCGTGCAAGCTATCAGTACCTTTTATAAATTCCATGACAACCTCAATACCCACAAATATTTCTCCTTCTTTTCTTCTTGTCTTTGATTATTTGTGTTTGATATCAGTGATACTGAAATATTTTTCTCATTATTTCGTCAATAAAATGTTTCAGAGGTACTGATAAAGGCCTTTTGATCTTTGGAGGTTTTTACTTCTGTTTCCAGGTGCAGATTTAGGAGATTCTATTGTTACTACCCATCTTTCAAGTTACCTTGGTTTGTAACTAATGAATCTTACAAATTGTACCAGGCTCCTAGGTGGAGTTGTTCTCCTCTCTCACATATATTCTGATCTGTTTCTGGTGTGGTTTTTTTGTTGTTTGGTTTTGTGTTTCTTTTTTTTTTTTTTCCCTCAGGACTTTATGTAACTTAACTTCAAACCGTCCTTTCAGCCTGATGCCAAGTTTTATCTATATTCTGTTTCATTGCAAGAGATAAATGGAGGTCTCTGTTCCTGTTTGGTTTCCTCTGATCCACCTCTTCTGTACCTGGTATGGATGCACGCAGTGTTGGCTTTTATCTTTCAGTCAGTTTCTGCTTCTTGTGGACACCTGCCAGAATCCATTCCTTTCAAGATTTAATGCTGTGGGAAAAATGCTTTATTCTTTCTTCATGTTTGCTTTGACCACATGTCAGTGTTTGGAGGTGGAGGATGTTCTTCCAGTTCTCTATCAAATCACAAGTAATGGGCTGGATTTGCTAACGTGGGACAAATTTAACTGAAAATGGGTGTTCTTCTGAAATACAACTGTATTTAATATTAGATGTGGGAAGAGATCTGTTATACCCCGAAAATAAATAAATAAATAAATAAATAAATAAATAAATAAATAAAAACAAATGAAAAACTGTGGAGGTAAACTACCTAAGGAAATTTTTGCAATGCTTATTTCCTTAAGTTCATACCACAAACTGAAGCTGTTTCTCTTCCTTTCAAATAACTGTGGAAATCAGGAAGGACCACAAAGCCATAAGCAACATTCACAGAACATTCACAAAATCTCCCCAGTACTTGACTGAGTTTTCTTACCTTTCAGAGGCTTTGCTTTTTGTTACCATCTTGCAAAGTACGTTGGAAACCTGAGGTCAGCCAGGAATCATAAAGCTATTTTCAACAGACCCCACTGTGACGTCCCAAGAACAACACAAAATCTTCCTCTGGCCCTGTCAGTGCCTCACTAGCTATTACAACGGTTGGGAAAAGTCAAGTGGCCTTAATTTGTCTCATGAGTTTTCTGGCTTAAGTATTTTGTCACATTCCATTAACATTTTACCAATGACATTTCCCGGGAATAGATGAATGGGAGATCGTGTGAACGTTTCAGCTTAATATTTACGTACACTCTCAGTGTGCATCAAATGACATTTTTGGGGGCTGTTATTAATATTGTCAGGAAATATAGTTCAGCTTAGAATTTCACTCCCAAGGGTCTGTGCTTTTGTGCTCAGATCAACAAAAGGAGAACATCTTTGAAAAGTTGACCTTATGTGTTGGTGCCTGAATGCGCCAAATCGAAAGAGCTCAGGTTTGAAGGAGACTTACGGTGTTTCCTAATACGTGAGTGTCGTGGCTTGCTGGCACCATTTGAGCTGCCCCACGGCATCCTTCCCGCACTACAGCAACGCTTGAGGTGGGAGGGAGTCCCACCTGCTTATATCAGCGAGCTTTGAATTTGGCAAGCGTGCACATGCTAAAAAGTATCCCAAAGTCATTCAAAGTGTCTAATGGATAACGATTTACCCTCGTTTGATTTTTCTATTTATTTATGTATCACATTCACCACTGGCATATATGATGACAAAGAGTTTATTCCCTGGGGAATGAAAATTCCTCTCTTAAACAGGTTTTTTAACTTAAAAAAAAAAAAAAAGTCCAAGTAGAATATTTTGATGGTAGGGATTTCGGGGTTTGTTTTTAGTGATTTTATTTATTTACACAAAATTCCCTTAGGGGCTTTCCAGGGAAATTTTCAACAACTTGGCCCCGTCTGAAGGAAGAAACAACCAACCCAGCCGATCCAGCGAGCAGCAAGCTAAGACCCCTGGCACCAGCAAGGGCAGCAGAGGAAGGGTCGCGACAGGGCAGAGGCCCGGTTCAGGGTGTCACCTGCGTGGCAGAGGTGTCCCGGGAAGCCCGGTGTGCCCGGGGGCTGCAGGGCGGCCCCGGCCCGGGAGCGCAGCCCGGGCTCCCCTCCCCGCGGTAGCCAAAGGCAACAGTACCACCTGGTGGCTACCGGCACCCGGCTGCTCTGCAGACAAGCAGCAGCACGTGCACCGAGTTTGGGGGATATTGTGGGGAAAACGGTGTTTCATGCAGGCGCTGCCTGTCCTACCTGTCCAAGCTACTTTTATCTTTCAGCAGCATCCGCTGGTCTGGAGGCAGGTAGATGATCTGAAGCTCTCAGCTGTATTCCTTGTTATTTCCAGGATGCAAACTGTTGCTGTTTGTATTATTAAGGTACCTGGAGGATCAACCAAGAAGTATCCCACTTCTGGGTGCTGTATATAAGGGCACAAAGACAGCAAGGTAGGCTGAAAATTGCAGCACGAACCGACGTGGCGAGTTAGCCGTAGGCAAACTAGTTTTAGGATCCTAAGCGGTGTGACATAGCAACCTGGGACTCAGCGTGGGCTGTCCACTCTGCATTGACTTGGCATTTTTGAGAGAATGGTAGGCTGCTTGCTGCTCTGGGATTTTTATTTTAAAAAAAAAAAAAAAAAAAAAAAAGCCAAACCCCCAAAAAGAGTGAAGAAGGGTTATTGTGTAGAGGAGAGGCTGTAGCAAAGACAAATAAAAGAATTTGCCCAACATCACAAAAGAGATTTGTTCTAACAGCAGGAATTGAACAACTGTGTATTAGTTGAATTTAGTGCTGTAAATACAGAAGTGTTTGTCCTTTACTGACGTAAGTCCTCTGGACTTGAGTCTGCTCTGGATTTAGAAAAGTGGAGGTAAGAAGAGAACTTGCTCAATAGCCACTTATTACAGCCATTCTTCACTTCCCTGAGAATTATCATCAATCAGCCTTTCAGGGATATTCTCGGAGAGGGGACTGAAGAGCAAACATATCGTCACCTGTGCTGTTGTATGACTAACCTCTGGCACAACAGAGGTGAACAAATGTTTGATCTGCCATCCATGATAAAATATCTCGGGTCACTGACTGATAGCTTTTCTCTGGGAAGTGAAGAATGGTAAGAATAAATGTCTCGAGAGATAAACTCTGTTCTTGCTGGATCTGTCTGAAAAGTCATGTGTGTGTCATTAACTGATTCCAGATAATATAATGCAGGGACACCCTCAATTTGCAACAAGACTCCTGTTTAGTTTTGGCATAATCCACTTCTGAGTTCTTACTTTTTGAATTTAAACCTGGCCTTGACATTAAATTCATGCCCAGATGGATACAAGTCTTGATATTGCTGAAAATCCTGAGTCAATGGTTACTGTTGCTTTTCAATTAATCGAGACTTTTTCACCCAGAACTTTAATTACAGACTCATTTTTTTTTTTAGAAAAACAAAGTAAAAGAAAACAAATTGCTGTGTGGACTGTTTTAATATAGAGCATGTGGGAAGTAATCTGTTTGTGTCAAAACAAAATTAGACAGAATTTTTTAACACTGAGTAAATTGGGATATATTAAGTACTTCGAATAAGGTTAAGATGACAGAAAAACCATAATAATTTCACCCTCAGTTAAAAGTGCAATTGCCAGAAAATTGAAAAATGTAGGGAAATTCTCTGCAGTGCTTGAAGAATCAATGTTGGCCATATGTGGCAGTACCAAGCTGATGCGGAGAAGATAGAACTGACTGATCTTTTCAGTGCAGTCTCTGATGCGTGAAAGTCATTCTGAAGTTTAATTGAAGTTGGGATAAGCTAGTTTCTGACAGAAGACATTTGTTTTAACTGTTTTGCAGGAAATGAATGAAATCTTTAATTTTCAACACGGAAAAGACTTAGGCATTTGTAGATAAAGATGGTCTTATTAAAATTATCACCTTCTTCAATTGTAGGGAAAGCAACTACTCAAGCAAGGTAATACTTCAAGCTGTTAAAATTATTTCATTGTTATCAGGAAGCAAGCAACGAGTTTCCTTATGAATATAATTGAGGGAGGAAATTCTAATATGACCTCTGTCATCATGCCTACCAAAAAGGTGCTTAAAATTGATTCGAGTATGAGTGCGCTACGGCTAATGTTCAAATCAGTTATTGTAAGCTCACTGCTGCTTGGCTCTGCCTCGTCCTGTGCACTTACAGCACAAGATCTTCTGCTCAGGGATCTCCCTTTCATGATGCATGTGGATAATGCTTCCCAGGTGGACATATAAACAGAGTATGTAGCTGCTGCTGTAGCACTAGTAGTAAAAAGTAATCTGTTGTGACCACCTTTGCTGTGCTACACGTGCCATTCATCAATCCTGAAGCACACCCGTGCTCCCACCAAACTTCTATGGAAAAGTGCAGTGGGAAGCTGTGTTTTCCAGAGACTGAAATCCCAACTGGGATTCGGTGACTGAATTTGATTTGTCTGCCAGGAAGCCATCATCAAGGACCCCGATTTCCTTGTTTGTAACCAGCGACGATGCTATTGATCTCTGCTGGTATCTGCTCTGAGGTCTGCAGTTGGACAAAGTTGAGCGTATATCATCATTGTATCATTTCAAAGAAATCAGACCTTAGAAGGACTCTGTTTTCATACTCACATTCATCATTTTCATGACACCCAATTCGCACTCCCAGTCTATACACCAATATAGATTTGTTTTGTTCTGCCCTATAATTGACGTATACTGCTGACTCGAAGGCTGGGATATAAAAAGAAAGTTAATATTAGGCTTATGAAAGGAATATAATTCTAGGGCACACACAGTTATATAGAGTTCCTTTACATTTCTTTTCAGTGGAAGAGATCAATTTATATTATAAAAACATATCTTTGTCTTAGCAATTGCTTCTTTTGTTCTGTGTTATAGAGAAAGATTTTAAGCTAACGATTTCAGAGTAAATAAGTGACTGGCTTACAAGGCTAAGTTCCTATTTTATTATGTTAGAAATTCAACTTTTCCCTAATATGAAAAGCAGTTTCATGAATTCTATGATATTTTGATCTTTATGTATTTTTTTGACAGCATTAAGAGCTAAACTCACCTATATTTGAGACATCTTTAAAGGATGTAGACCTTTTAAAAACATAGTGTTACAATGCACAATCTGGGCTCTACTGAACCCTGCTTTTCACCAAGAAATACAGCTGCTAACAAAACGTCACCTTATACACCTAGTGATTATAGAAATGGAAGCATTTTATGAACTAATTTTAAAGGGTTATCTGAGGCTTCAAATAAAATAATCAGTGAGCAAAAAGAGCGACAACATTGTAGTCACAGCCTCATCCTGTTTTGAACTGCTGAAAGACACTGAATAGGCTCTTAATAGAGCCTGTCTCTATAGAGCTATACTGAACAGGCTCTATACTGAACAGGCTATTCTATACTGAACAGGCTCTTAATAGAGGACCAGGACAACTTAAAGAAAAGACTACAGACACGCTAGTTTAGCTAGATATTAATGGCTAAAGAGATTGTTATTAAAACAATCCTGACCTGGATGAGGGGACAGAGTGTATCCTCAGCAAGTTTGCTGATGATACCAAACTGGGTGGGGTGGCTGACACCCCAGAGGGCCGTGCTGCCATCCAGCGTGACCTGGACAGGCTGGAGAGCTGGGCAGAGAAGAACCTCATGAGGTTCAACAAAAGCAAGTGCAAGGTCCTGCACCTGGGGAGGAAGAATGCTGGGCACCAGTATAGGTTAGGGGAGGACCTGCTGGGAAGCAGCTTGGAGGAGAAGGATCTGGGGGTTGTGGTAGACAGTAAATTATCCATGGCCCAGCAATGTGCCCTTGTCGCCAAAAAGGCCAATGGAATCCTGGGCTGCATAGGGAAGAGTGTGGCCAGTAGGTCGAGGGAGGTCATTCTCCCCCTCTACTCTGCACTGGTGAGGCCACAACTGGAATACTGTGTCCAGTTTTGGGCTCCCCAGTTCAAGAGGGACAGGGAACTGCTGGAGCAAGTCCAGCGAAGGGCAACTAAGATGATTAAGGGCTTGGAGCATCTGCCTTATGAGGAAAGGCTGAGAGAGCTGGGACTCTTTAGCCTGGAGAAGAGAAGGCTGAGGGGAGACCTTATTACGGCATACAAGTATCTAAAGGGTGGGTTGAAGGAGGATGGAGCCAGGCTCTTTTCAGTGGTTCGCAGTGACAGGATGAGGGGCAATGGGCACAAGTTAGAACACAGGAAGTTCCGTTCAAATACACAGAAAAACTTCTTTACGGTGAGGGTGACAGAGCACTGGCACAGGCTGCCCAGGGAGGTGGTGGAGTCCCCTTCCCTGGAGATTTTCAAGACCCGCCTGGATGCAGTCCTGAGTAATGTGCTCTGGGCAATCCTGCTTTAGCGGGGGAGTTGGGCTGGATGATCTCTAGAGGTCCCTTCCAACTCTGAAAATTCTGTGATTCTGTGAAAATAAACATGCTTACACATTTCAAGATACAGAGGTACGCATGTATGTACACAGAGCATCATCAGAATGCCCAAAATATACTTTCTTGCCATAAGGACAAATAAAGGGCAAGTAATGGTGTTTTCAGTTCTTACATCTTGCATTTCCCTAAAGAATTTTGTTATCTACATTGTACAGCTCAGTCTTGCCTGTTGGTATTTTAGGATATGGTGATTCCTCACGATTTGAGGACTTGCAAGCACAGTTCATCTTGTATTTCTTCCTGCTGTCAGTAGTTGCTATTTCAGTTACAGCTCTGTACTTCTGTAGTAATTAACTTATAACAGCAACCTCATAAGGTGGCATTGAACCCATGTTTAACTGTTATAAACATACTCTGCTTTTTGGCTGCAAAGGCTTTCAAAAACATAGTTCCCTATCATAGTATGTTTCTGTTTCATTAAATCTGCATACAGGCATTTGTAGTACCTTTGTTTTTAGCACTGACTTGACACCAACCAGGCTGTTTCTAAGCTTAATATTGAAAAACATTTTAGGAGTTTAGCAGTTCCAGAGTTAGCAGTTTCAAAGTTGCTCCTCCAGTTTACTAGTCCCACCTCGCCCTGATCAGTAGAGTCAGAGGAGCCAAGAGCAGTACAAGAGCCAACATGGAAGTGCCTGCTAACATTTGAGATACTTGCTTTTCTTAGCTGACTTCTGCTAACCCACAGGTGCACAGTTGACCCCGTTGATCCTGTCTTATCTGTCAGCCCTGCAGAACCGTCTGGGAAAACTTTGTCACACCTAAGTGGTCTTCACTGCTAATTGTTAGGCAAATGGAGTGAGCGCTTAGATCCCTAGCTCGCACATATTCACCTCTCAGTAGATAACTATGTTGAGGGGTCTATAATATAGGCTTCTACCTGGTGACAGAAGGCGGCATAAACTCACATTATGAGCAATAGAAAATAGTAAAAGTAGTCAACAAAACTCACCGTGTGATTCTGACCCCTGTCACTCAAAAGAAAATGGATGTCCCATAGCTCCTGTGTAGTATCTGCCAGCCAGGTAGACATAATAAGGTATTTTAGCCCGTTAAATGTTTCAGGTGATGCTAGATCCCTCTGCCTGAGCAGTTGAATCAAGTCAGACGGATCTTGCATTTCCCAACACTTGCAAAATTACCTTTCCAAGACATATTGACGTTTGTACCTGGCTCTGAGTATTCAGAGTAGAAATAGTCCCTCTATGATGCAATCTGAACTTTACCCATGTTCCACATGACCAGGTTCTCTTTTCATATACTTAACTGTATCTTCAGCTACCACAGTAACCTGCGCATATTTTAAACTTATAATTATAAAGGTCATCCCCGATGTTTAAAGTAATAATTCAGTCACAGTGTGTAGCTGTTCTTGAGCCGATCCCACCAGGAAATATTCTCTAAAGTAGCTGTTAAGGGCTACAAACATCTCCCAGTTGAATGCAGAGGCTTATTCAGTAAAATACACGTACTGTCATTCTTCATGGGTATCTTCTGTCTGTCTCTGCAGCTTCATGGAAAGTGGGCTTGTGTCTTGCAGATTTAACAGTCCTGTGTGATGTTAGGACATTGCCAAAATCTGCCAGTTTCCTCTGCATCACATGTGCTCTTTGCTGCTTCTTGTCCATTTTTAGTCTCTTGGAGATTTTACTTTTGTCTTGCCTCTGATGCTGCTGTGAATCCATGTTTTGAAAAACTCAGCCAAAACTTTTCTCTTCTAAATATGTAATCTGGTTTGATTAGATTCTGGCAAATAACACGATTGCTTTTTTTAAGATTGAGTTGAGATGTTCTATCTCAGGTCTCTGAGCACCATCATAATCTGTTCTCAAATTAGGGATTCCACAAACCCTTCAAAATTGCATGTCCGACTTGGTAGCCTCAGAGGTGGTATAAATGCTTCAAATTTTTCTCCCTGTTTTTGATCTTTTATGAAACTGATACAGTTCTTTCTTTTCTCTGGAAGCACAATATCATTTCAAATCTCTTTAGAACAGTTAGATAACAGTGCATTCTTCTTTCTGTAAGTGCAGGCTGTTAAGCAAATTCAACACTTCAGATACAGCAAAATGGGAAAAATAGAAAACTCATGTTAGTTTTCAGTAGCTCTGCATACTTTCTTGAAAAAAATACCCATATTTTCTCTTCGAGCCTCTTTGTATTTTATGTATTGCATTCCCAGACAGTTTCAGCTGCAAAGGAAAAATACTATAGAGCCATCGAACAGCAAGGGGATGCAGCCCTACTTTACCACTTTTCTCTCCTCCTCAAGCACCTGTCTTCATCTCTTACATCTACTTCTAGTACCACTCAAA
Source organism: Vanellus vanellus (assembly GCF_965231255.1). Taxonomy (NCBI): domain Eukaryota; kingdom Metazoa; phylum Chordata; class Aves; order Charadriiformes; family Charadriidae; genus Vanellus; species Vanellus vanellus. The sequence continues at coordinate 9,191,787 of NC_138905.1, forward strand.
GCCCCGAGCTTCTGTGTAGGGTTTATAGGTTTGAATATAATAATAAAGAAGTAAATGAAAGAGTGTATGAAAAAGCTTGATGGGGAGAGAGAGGAAAAAAAGAGAGGAGTGGTTATCACAAAAATGACTTTTCAATTTAAAAACTGTAAAAACTGAATGTTCCAGACTTTTGGATTTCAGCTTTAGCAGCAAAAGTCCGAATATTTTTGGAAACAACTATTCATAGAACTAGCATATATTTGAAGATATACACTAGGCGATTGCCTTGGGGGAAAAGCTCAAAGGAATAGGAACATTCTAGGACGTCTTTATTTCTATGATGCTTTTATTTTCCCTTTTTTTTATAACTCTATGTGTGTGTGTGTGCATGAATGTGGATGACAAATACAAAAGCTTATACATATATTTGCATACAAATGCAAATATCCATATCCATATATATATATGGATATATGAAGAAAGCGGAGAAGGAAGTTTGATTTCTGTGTATGTCTTGCTGGCTGAAGCAAACTTCTCTGAGAAATCTTAACCCAGACATAGAATATACAGTTAATGTGTGCAGCAGCAACACACTCTGTATCTGAATTATTGCACAGCAGATAAATGCCTATGCATAAGTTTGTTACAGTAGTAAGTAAATTATACGAAAGAAGAGTTCCATAAAATAAGAAGAAAAAAGGCAGAAAACATTTACTTGGTCCAAATGCCTTTACCTGGAGCATTTTAGAAAAAGTATTCTTCCACACTCATCTTCTCTACCTCAGTCTTTTCAGCTGCATAAGCACAGTTGACAGCTCTTCATTCCTGAGTTCTGCAGGAAATGTATGAATTTTTAAAACAAACTCACACCCCTTTCTTTTCATTACATCTTTCCCACTGTGTCTGTTCCTGTTTAAAAATATCACATCTCAGTGTTTCCTGCTACACAAGCATATAGATGTGTAGTATATATATATTCTTTTAACAGCGATGTGGCTTATTTTCTTTTTCCCCTAGCGATGGTCGTCTGCATTCTGCATGTGGCAATACTCACCAGAGGGATAAATATGGGACATTTGCCCTTTTATAGTCTCCTTAGGATCTCTTTCACAAAAATGGATTATCCGTTTGCCATTTTCTTTTCTCATTATAACCTTTGTCATGTGTGTGGGCTCCCTGGGCTCTAATGTCTCTTTCTTCATGAATTAAAGGGGGAATTCTCCTCTTCTTTGACCTTTTCAGTATTCTTCATTTCAGTGGGGTGGCATTTCCACTCGTTAAACATTACAACCTGCACTGACTAATCAGCCAATCAAATGCCAACTATGAATGTAAAATCAATTACTTTTGCTGTCAAAGCCGAACCTCATCCAACGTATTTTGGCCTCCCCTGCCATCATCCGCTGATAGGGTTAAAGCTCTAATGACAGGATTATATACCTAGATGGGCCTGATCCTTTGACACATCCTGGAGAACCTTCTACTTGGCTAACATAAAGAGGAATTAAACTTCTGCTTACCTCAGAGCATGGTGTAATGGGTAATTCAGGAGTTAAATTCAGTATTCCCCTTAGTATTGTCATTTGTGTGATTTTCAGCAAGACAGTGCATGCTTTGACTTCCCCCCACCCCCAAGAGGAAAATATTTAAAACCATCATCACTGAATTAATGACTTCCTGTCTCCTGGAAGAGGATACTGGAGTTCAACGCCTGATCTGCACAGGTCTTCCTTCTGAACCCTTCCAGACGATTTCCTCAGAGTTCTTTGTTTACCACAGTGTTGGCTACTTTCAGAAGTGGACACAGTGTCCTGAATTTTAAGTATACTTTTGAGCCTCATATTTCCTATTAATCAACTGTTGACAGCTTCCTACTCAGCAGGCAAGAGAATTTAATCATCTTATAGGCTTTATAGATCTAGGCCTTACATATGGTAAATAAGGAGATAAGGGTGTCTCACCTGGGCAGTCTGTAGAGATATCTATTATCTCTGTTGATCAGAGGGAAATTTAAGTGTGTGAAGATAACGCTTTGAATTAGACTTCCAGATATCCCTCTGTCATGCCAGGCTTCAGAATTTATCTTTTCTTGTTTGGTTATTGGACAGTTAGAAGTGTAGTCTAATTTTCCAGCTTTCCTCCATGGTCATCCAGGAAGGAGCCTGGAAGGAGCCTTCCTCATATGAGAGGAAGAGTGAATCTCACTTCTACAGACCAGCTTCTGAAGATGGCTCCCATTGCAGAAATGACTGTGTTGCTTAAAAAGCTTCTTGGAATGTAGGAGGTGATGAGGAAGACATTACAGGAAAGGTTGAGGATTTTACTAACAAAATATTCCTGCCGGTTGTTTCAGACTTGTTATTCTGTTGACCTGTAAGAATATTTATTTTTTACATGCTATCCCCCCTTATATCTAAAACACGAAGAAGTTGAAGTGTTACTTCATTGTGCCGATTTCCAGATCTTTGTGCTATAAACCCCGACAGCATTTAGAAAACTTTTCTTAAAGTCATGAATAATAACAATTTAATGGACGTCTGTTGAACTGTTTCCTGAAAATCCATTTGGAGATTTGCAAGCAGTTGCATCCACAATCCCTGGCTGTCACAGAAGGGAAGCAACAGATTTCGTGGTCAAAAGACTGAGTTTTTCCCTGTCTTATGTCCCTTTTTATCACTTATAAAGTAAGAGGAAATCAATACCCCAGAGTGTTATTGTCATTCCTCATATGTAGCAAATACTCTCTTATAAGCAGGACAGTATTTTGAGACAAGAGATAAGATTCATCTCAATTACCCCAAAGTATCTGAAAGTTAGGGAATTACTTCTAGGGCGAAACTGAGATTGTTAAATTTAGATGTCTGAAATGTGTGGATTCAGATTGTTAAATTTAGATGTCTGAAAATGTCACCTGAGTCTCAATCTGAACCAAATCTTAAATATCTGGTTTAGACCAGAAGAAACCCACCACAGGTGTGTGGTCTAAATCACTTATATAAGCTCCCCATAAATGAATCACTAAAATAAGACGCCTAGCTTTTAGATGAGACATCTCACTTTCACAGATGATACATCTCACCCCCCAAGCTAACATGATTTTGGGGATGAAGTTTTCAAATATCCCAGAATCCCAGAATCTCCTAGATCAGAAAAGACCTGTAAGATTATCTAGTCCAATAATTAACCTAACACTGACATATCACTTATGGCAATCACCTTGAAAAACTTACAATGAAAATTCCCTCAGACCGTCCAAGTCTGATCCAAAGCCCTTCACTGTCAGTGGGAAAATTGTTGGTTAGTTTTGGAGAGGAGACTGGTTAAGAAGAAACAACCTTTGCTGCCAGAGTCCTGTTCTCTAGAAAGCAGAGAAGTCTCGAGGGAAGGATCGTGCAATGAGATGTATTTTTTCTGTCTCTGCAATGGAGGAGTGTGTGTCATTTACAGACCGCTATATTTTAACAACCAGAGCATACATATTAGCTGGTTAAGCAGAACAAACATTGCTGACGTACAATGACTTTCCCTCGGGGCTGTCATGGACAGTTCATCGATAGATGGAAAAGACATTTTCCCTCCCCAGCATATTTTAGTAACTGGGAGTGAAGTCTGCATTGCACAGGGCATGAGAGCACAACATCTGCATCACTAAGAGATATTGAGGTTTCCAATACATCTAAGTTCTTCATAAGATTCCTTGAAAAAGGATAGATTTATACTCCAGTGTGTAAGGTTGTTAATGTGTCATTGCCATCGGGCATGTTTTGTTTGTACAATTTTAGTGACCTGTAGCATCATAGAGTTTTGAAACCTCCTTCCCCTGCTCAAAATAAATGTATTTTATGTATCTGTCTAGTATGAAGTATATAGTCAGGGTCAGCACCAGGTTATAAGAAACAGATTTTAAAATAAAATTAAATATTCAAAATCTGTACAAATAAATACTATCTGTTTAAGTGTTGCATGAATAACAGACTGACTCTTCCGACAAGGCACAGCCTGAATTGGGAATGATCTGAGAAAGTTTTCATTGCTGTATAATAACTGATATGTAGCCGGTGTATTCTTGTGGTGTCATTTGCTTATTTCTATAAATGTTAGGCTATTGGATTTCAGTGAATATCAATAATATCACAACATTTAGGAAGAAATCCCAGATAAGACATGCCAGCACTTATCTGAAGCAGCAGGTATCTTTTTGCCTTTGCTTCTCTCCATTGATTTACAGGGAGTGCTCTTGCATGGTCACTTTATGAGGTTAACCAGCCTTACCTCAGCTCCCAGACATCATTTTTGGAGCCCAGTATAGCACACTGGCCAGTCCCTCTCAGTGGAAATCACTAAAGATTGTTAACGTTCATTGGCTCTTTTCTTTATAAATAGCTTTTTCTTGGGTTATTATTATTCTTGAATGTTTGTCAATGTAAATCATATACCTTATTGATAGTATTACTATTAATACTAATCAAAAAGAGTAATAGTACAATTACAGTAATTGTAGGCTGGCCTCCTTTCTCAGGTAAGTCCAACAGTCTTCTGAGCAATAAACTATTATGCTATTTTCCTCCTGAGAACAGTTTGAAAGCATTTTGGGAAATATTTTTGTTAATCTTTTTTTCCCAATTTTTAAATGTCATTTTTTTTTGTACCAAGTAAGTACAATAAATAAATCAAATGATAGAAATCACTCTTGCGGAACTTCCCACGGGGTATATTAAGGAACACTGGGGAGCTAAGAATACAATCTATGCAGGTGTCATTTATGATTTTGAATAAAACCAGAAAGGAAACAAAGAAATTGAAAAAGAGAGGGAGGGAAGTAGTATGGTTGCTTATTATCTGAACTTTCAGAGGGAGTTTCTGTTCAAATAGGCTTGGAAAAATCAGAGAAAGAAAGAAGACGACAGTCCCCATAAAATACACACTTTTCAGTTCATGGTATGGCATTTTAGAGTGAGAAAACAGACAATGTATTTCAAATTGTCAACACAGGGGTGACAACAGGCTGACAGCAGGAAAAGCTGAAGCCTTAGGATTCTTATCTTTGGTTGTAAGAAGATTATAATGATGGCACACTTAGAAGAGTTGCTCCATATTTTTTTGCAGCACTTTTTTTTCAGTTGTGGTAGGAAAGAAAGTGTAGTAGAAACTCCAGAATCTGTACATCTCACAATCATGTGAATTGTTTGTGTTTGTGAAACTTTCTTTTAGATCTACCTAAATCTGTCTTTGAGCCACATAAACAGTGATGCTGGGACAGATCGAAAGGCCATATTTAATAGTCCGTTTCCAATTGCAAACAGAAGTAGAGACTATAGGAATATATAAATACAAAGTGAGTATGCACTGATAATTCTCCTGAATACTTATTGAGTTGTTGACAATTTTAGGTATAGAAGCTTTTAGCTCTTGACCAACAAGGATTAAAATATAAGCAGAAAGCAGAATAGGTCTCCTAGATAAAGAGAGGACAAGGGGTAGACTAATGCAGTTCAGTCCCCTGGCCACTGCGATTGTGTTGCTCTTTGCCAAATCTTGCAATGTCAGCATGTCTTGTTCTTAGGATGGAAGATATCATGGCTATAAATTTATCTATGCTTAGGAGTATCATATTTTGCAATCTAGGGTCCCTTCCTAGCCAGTGGAATGAAACAGGTAACTCCAGAAGGCAAATCTTCCCACTTTCCTTCATTAATTTTATTAGGATGGGACTGATCACTGTCAGGGGGTGCCTATTTTACCCCAAGACACACAGACACTTCTAAAAGTTGACACAGATTAGACTTTGATAAATAGCTAAAAGTGGCTTAGATCCAAAATTAAGATGAGTTAACTATAAATTAATAATATATTTTTTCTCAAATAGAAACCTCCAGAAAGATGTTAAAGACCACATCTATTTCAAGTTCTATCAGGGTAGTTACAGGATTAGAGACAAACATTTCTTCAACTAATATATTTGGTTCACTATTATTATAAACAAAGAGAGAGAGGAGGAGCAGGGGAATCAGTAACTGGAGTACAAGGTTGCACAGACAACCTATAGACATAATTTGGATTTTTCAGACTGTTCTTTAAATGTGAGGGAAGTGATAGACCTTAGTCATGCTCCTGTATTTTCCAGGCAGATGGATTTTTAAGCCCATTCAGAGCTCTGATGGGATATGGAAATCGTGAAGGAGCGGGGAGGATTTGAGGAATAGTTTGCTGATCATCAGAGGCTTGGCCTGTATGAACACAGAAGAAATGGTGGAGAAGGTGATGAACCTACTCATTGTGGCAGAAATTTCGAAAATCTGTTAATTTTACAACTAGACAGGTTATACTGAAAATGGACGGAGAGAAGAACTTCCTTCATACCATAAGTAAGAAGTTGCAGAGTGATTTTCTTAATAATTTATTGACTGTCCTGTGGTTTGGGGCTCCCTACAGTAGAGATTATAGCAAAGTAAACTACAGCCATTGTAATTCACATCAGAGGAACGGGTAATAGACTTCCAACTTGATGAGTATAAAATATAAAGATATCTTCTGGGGGAATAGCAAATAACAGGGTCCCACATCACAGTTCTCCTCATCGTTTTTCTTGAGGAAGAAAGCCAGGGCTGTTCATACAGAGAAGCTGGAAGAAAGATTCCCAGTTTCAAACAATTCACCTCTTATTAAACAGTATATTTTGTCAGTAATAAAATTCAGTAAATAACTATAGAGCAAGCAAGTAAAAGGGCAGATAAAATCCAATAAAGTGCATGAAAATGATTTATTTCCAACAGTAGATTGACCAACTTTCTGACTTCTCCATTTATTTTCTCAAATAAATAAAAATAGTTAAAATTAATGTTTTTCATTTAGATTTTTTCAGCATTTGTGGAATTACAGGACATGGCTAAAATGAAGTTACACATCCCTCACTTAATCTGAGCTTGTTTTACTTCATCTGAGATCATCTCATTATTCTCTAGGCTCCAGAACAAGAAAGAACACTCATGATCAACATGAATGACTTTATGTTAAGAATTTCTGCAGATTTTTTCCAGAACTGGTGAAAGAGAAACAAGGCTAGATAGTTTGCCAAGGCACTTCTGAAGGAAAGGACAAAAAAACATTTTCTCATTATTGGTCCAACTCTTATTCAGAATAATTCTTCACTTCTACTCCCATAGGATTTCTTGGCCCTTTTCACTCCTTTTGGCTTACTTTTTTTCTAATCTGTTCACCTGACCTTTGGAAACTTCAGAGGATTAAGTTTATTTGGTGGTTTGTAACTCAGGATTTCTGATCTCTAACTTCTTTTTTTCATCATCAGATAATAAACTGTGTTTATACATTTATTCTGGCTTGAGTATTATTCTTTTTTTCAGAGTTATCTTCTCTCATACACCTTCCTCTCTCCTGGCCCACACTGCAAAACTCTGTCTTTAATAATTGCTCTTTCAGGAAGTCAGTATTATTCATGCTAATCTCTTAAAGCCCAAGGAATTTCAGAAAACGCATGTAGCATTTTGACTGGGAAGATGAGCCAAAGTTTGAGAGCAGATCTATTACATCCATCAACCAAATTTATATCAGATGAGTAACAAATGCCTTTATAATACGTACATCGTGATTAACGGTATTAAAGTGGTACAAGGTATACAGTATTGTCAAAGAACATGCTAAAACACAGAATTTTCCACAACCATTTTTTACAACATTGCATACACACATGCATCCACAAAGCAAGGAAAAAGAAAAACAACCCCAAGCTTTATTAATAGTTAGAAATATTTTTCTTTATTCTTTTTAAAAATTAATTCGTCCTCAGAAGCTGGAATGCCATTAGAATGCATTTCACAATCCAACAGGTTTATGGCCGCAAGACAGCAGCTACAATTTGTGGGGAAATATCAATGTGTTAATGTGCTGGATAATATTCAGCATGAATAAGACTATTCAGGCTTCTGGGAGAAGAAAAGCTTGATAGGCTGCGAGATATTAATAATACTGCACTAGTTTTGGTGTCTCTACCAGATTGCGACAAACTCATTTCAAACCATCTCAGGACATAAAACAGTCTATAAATAAAGATTCAATTACATACTACCTGGACTGTGTATTGCCTATAAACTGTAGGCTGACCAGTCTTAAAATAAAATGCTTAAAAAAAAAAAAAAGCTACTTTTAATTTTTTTTTCTTTAATTTTATCTTTCAGAAGACGCACATTGTAAAATATTGGTTCAACCTCTTTGTTGCTGTTTTTGAACAGAGATTCCAAGCAATGAACAAGCAGATCTGCCTCATAACATGTTTTAATGGTTCTGCTATACATGTTCTCTAATAAAAATTAAGGGTTCAGATTTAGACTAGAATTTATCTGAAGATCTGGATAGATAATATTGTTGGAGAAGGTATAGCAGCTATATTTCATCAGCCCTTTTGACAAGCTCCCGTTCCAGGGTGTAGATATGGTTGAACGGTGATGTGCGCTTTGATCCAGTTTTAATCTACAGCTCTGGATTTCTTTCCAGCAATTGTGTTGGCTGATGATTAGCTAAATTAGCTGGTGAAGGGTCTGGAGGACAAACCTTATGAGGAACGACTGAGGCATCTGGGGTTGTTTAGCCTGGAGAAGAGGAGGCTGAGGGGAGACCTTATCACCCTCTACAACTACCTGAAAGGAGGTTTTAGAGAGATGGGAGCTGACCTCTTCTCCCTGGCGACAAGTGATAGGACAAGAGGAAACAGGTTCAAGTTATGTCAGGGCAGGTTTAGATTGGATATTAGGAAGCATTTTTTCACTGAAAGGGTTATTAAACATTGGAATAGGCTGCCCAGAGAGGTGGTGGATTCACCAACCCTGGAGGTGTTTAAGAAAAGGGTAGATGAGCTGCTTAGGGACATGGTTTAGGAGTGGTGGTGTTTTTATCAGGGTAGGTTAATGGTTGGACTTGATGATCTTAAAGGTCCCTTCCAACCTCACTGATTCTATGATTCTATGATTCTATGATTAGCTAAATGAATGACCACGTATGCAACAGCCAATGGCTGAAACCAGCTCCTTCAGAGGTCTCTCTAGTCATCAATGAGATTTCATTTTTTCATATTACTGACATCCGAAACAATTTAATTGAAAGTAACTAGGATGAACCTTTCCATTTACATTTTCACCTTTTAAAAATGAAATTGAATACTGAGACAATGTACTTTCCTTTGCAAAGTCTATGAGGACAAAAAAAAACAAACTAAACCAAAACACTGTTTTTCCCCGATCGGTCTCAAATTTAATAGAACATGTGCAGATTTGTGTAAAAAATGACCTAATTTTTTTAAAGGCAGGTAGATCTAAAACTAATGTTATTAAGCAAAAATCCACTGAAGCCATTCAGTGGCACCAGCTAATGTAAAAGAGCTCAACACTGTCAGAGTTCACCGAATGACTCTGAACAAAGCTTGCCTGCCTGTATTACAAATGGTAAGCTGTGAGCAAATGATTGCTTTATAACATGGATAACTCATTTTTTTCATGTGTTTTCCAACCTGAATACATTAACTGTACACACTGTGTATCAATGTATTTTGTTTCTGAAATTTCTTTACTGAATGAAGTTTTAAGGACAAGGTGAATCAATATTTTTAAATATTTTTATGACTAAAATATTTGTTTACTTTTATCCAGTAAAACCCCAAATATTTTATATTTAATTATCTTTGAAAGTTAAAGACTGGGAGATTTCAGCAGCTGAACCTCTTCCTTGTTTCTGAAGGAATTTGAGCAGAATATTTCTGAAAAATTCCACTGAAGTGCTGGCTAAAAAATAATATTTTTTTCCTATTCTTTGTTGCCAAAAAAAGAGACATTTTTACTTGCAAGTGTCATTCTGTGGCACCACTAAACATGTAAACATTAGGTTTTGCTTCCAGTACCTCCAATCCACATGACCCATTTTAGACAGGTGCATACAGATGGACTTCTTCCTGGAGTTTGCTATTTCTTTCTTTTGGGTACAAGTTTGGGGCCTGCAGATCTCTAACTCTTAGATGCTTAAGTTACAGGTAGAACATACCAGGCTTAGCCAAACTGTCCCTTGTAGCTAGGTAGCACCTGATCACTGTATTTAAGTAAGCGTAAATAGAAGGTGAAGGAACCGTAAGTGAGGAGAAATGTGGAAAGCTCTGCCCTTACCAGTGTAAGTCACAGTTCATTTCACTACGTCCTGAGGCAAGCACAAAAGTCAAGACTCGGCCTAATGGTGCTTTTTCACATAGCCACTCAACAGCTGATGTTGGCAGGGACTTCTGGAGATCATCTAGCTCAACCACCCTGCTCAAAGCAGGGTCAGCTAGAGTAGGCTGCTCAGCACCATGCCTTGTCAGGTTTTGAATATGTCCAAGGGTGGAGAATTCACAACAGTTTCAAGTGTCAGATGAGGTCACTTCTAAGACACCGCTGCTAATGGTGAGACTTGAATCAAGTCCTATGCATGTGCCAGCGTGTGTGAGCTCCATAGAGGTTTTCGTGCCTGGGTCTGACTGCGGGCCTTCGCACAGGAAAGCAGTAGGCTCATCTCATTCAGTTACAACTTTTTCCTCTAAACTGCCTGGCACAGTGAATGCAAGCCCCATGGGGAATAATATCCTGTAGCCAGGAAATTTTCTGTAGAAATAGTGCTAGCAAAGACAGCTGTGGCTGTGTTGACATCTCTCTGTCTTCTTCCTTTCATCTCAGATGAGTTATGTGTATGAGAATAATAGATCAAATGCTTGAACCAATATTTATAAAATATCTTGAGATTCCCCAAACTATCCATTATGTCCCTTCTGGCAAGCTGAGCTTGCAAGAAAAGTTTCTTCAGTGATAAATAATTCAAAAACCATGTTCCTCAGATTATTAATTTCTCTTCATTCTCTCTGACAACTGTTGTTCTCCTTCGGCTAAGTATAATATTGTTTTGAGATGAAATCTGCTTCTTCATGTTGTCTGGTCCTGAATTTCCAGACTCTGATGCTTCTGTGTAGCTGCACTTAGGTGGAAGACTTTTATCATCACACATAAAAACAGCGTTTGAAGGGGACTTCAGGTGTATGAGAATGAGCAATTAGAAGCACTTTTATGGGTAGCCACGTCCTTGCATGCTGTTACTCCATTTCATTCTCTGTCAGAGGCACGGGTCAGCCATACAATCTACCAACATAATCTAACTCACTACCACCACTGCCTATCTATTGACATATGCAGATTTAAGATTCAGTTTTGAGGACTGATAAACAACATTTCCAGGGTTTTCTAAAAAATAATTTCTAACAAAATTAGAATAGATTCTATTCTATGTTCAAGAATAGGTTCGAGCTGAAAATTTTTGTTCCATTAACTCCTTGTGCATTAAACCACTAAACTCGGTGGCTGAGGGAACTGGGGTTGTTTAGCCTGGAGAAAAGGAGGCTGTGGAGAGACCTTATCACTTTCTACAACTCCCTGAAAGGAGGTTGCAGCAAGGTGGGGGTTGGTCTCTTCTCCCAAGTAACAGGACATGGGACAAGAGGAAATGGCCTCAAGTTGCACCAGGGGAGGTTTAGATTGGATATTAGGAAAAATTTCTTCACAGAAAGGATTGTCAACATTGGAACAGGCTGCTCAGGGAAGTGGTTGAGTCGCCATTCCTGGAGGTATTTAAAAGACGGGTAGACACAGTGCTGAGGGACACGGTTTAGTAGTAACTTGGCAGTGCTAGGTTAAAGATTGGACTTGATGATCGTAAAGGCCACTTCCAAACAAAACGATTCTATGATTCTCCTCACAGCTAAAGCTACTGATGGCACTGGGGCTGCTCCTTCCATCGCATGTAAATGAGAGAATGAGAGGACGCACAAAGCAATGAGTCATATGAGATCACAAAGAGTTTGAATATGGGAAGACTACCGATGAAAACTTCTGGAGTCTGATTCAGCATGACCAGGGACATGCCTACAGTGATCCCCAAGCTAAGGTGAGCAAGATCCAAGGATGGGTGTAGTCATATCAACCTAATGCAGTTTCTGAAGCTCTGCTCTCAGTACACATAATGCTGAAGAGCAGAGATTAATTGGTGCAGCCAAATGGGATCTTGCTCAAGAGATTTTTCAATTGGTACTATGACCAGACAGGACCTTACCCTTGTAGTCTATAGTCCTCATGAAGAAAACAACTATAGATCTTGGCTGCAAGATAGAGGCCTTTTTATGCTGAGTGATAAAGATTTTTTTTTTGGTTGTTTTGTTGTTGTTGTTGTTGTTGTTGTTGTTTTTAACAGCCAGATTTAAAAATAAAAGCTTTAAAAAAAGTATCTAGGATTGAATTTCCAGAGTCATTTGCCTAATGTTAGACACCTCATGAAGATATTTAAAAATCAAAAGACTTGTGGATCTAGGCTCCATGAGCTTCTCCTGTAGTCAGTTTAGAAAAGGGGAATCTAAGATCTAGAGTGCTGTCTGAAGTTGTCTTTCTGTGCACCCCTGGGTTCTAGTGGACTTTACATCAGGCTCCTCCTTCTGGAGTGCCTTGTATAAAGTGGAAATCCATTAATTGTTTCCTATGTAGTCTTCTCATTGCTCTAAAGGAGCAATAACCCAGGATATTAGAAATCAGACTCCAGTTTTCCGTAATGTTAGATCACACACTGGCTACACATAGGTCAGAATGTCCTTTTTACTGTATCACATTATATTCTAATATAATTTCTGTCTCCAAATAAATTAGACTTTGCTAGAAAAATCGCTGAATATCTCTTTCTGTTCCCATTGCACACTATTTGTAACAGAAAAGTCTTTCCTATTCTTATCAATAGCTTCCTCCTGAGTGCCTTTGTTCCAGGGTTATAAGGTTTAATGAAAGCTAATGCTTCAGGCACACATTTAAATCTTTCTTGAACACTACAGATTTTGGAGGCAGCCTTTCTGAAAGAACATGCTTTGTGCTGTAGTGACTAAAACAATCTTTTTAATGAAACAGAATTTCCTTTTCAGATTATAAAACACCTGCCGCAGCATAGGGAAGATTACTTTGGGTCTGAGCAGTTTAGCAGTAGTGTACTGTAGGATGGGCTTGATAGAACGACAAGATAAGACGGGGGAGTAATCCAATTTGGAATTAACTCAAGTCTGCAATATTCAGTCCCAGATAGCCTAGTGGAAAAAAAAAATCGAAACAAACAAAACAAAACCAAACCAAACAAACACCAAACAAAAAACCAGCTGCAAAACAAAAAGCAAAATCAAACAGTAATATTCTGGCTTTCTTACAACATATAAAGAATGCCCTCAGAGTGGCTGATTGACATGGAAATCTTCTCTTCAGCCTTGCACTAGTCAGTTTCCGTTAGCTTTTGCTGTACTGTGACATAAAGCACATTAAATCCCCCGCTTATAGGGGACTCATTTAAATTTGTAAATGTGATAATACAGCACAGCCAAGTTCCTTACAGACTTTAGGACTCACTTTTTTGTATAGAGAGAAGCAGTTTTCAGAAAAACCCTTTTTTTATCTTATCTAGTGTAGCCGGGTAGGGAGGAACAGGAAGAAGCAGGAAGTAAGTGGACTGGGGATCCTTTATTCATCTTTTAGTAGACATTAACCCTGAATGCCATGATAGGGGAGGCCTTATTAATTAAAATCAGTTGAGTATCTGTGGAGTCGTTTGCACTGGAGAACAAAAATCCAATTTCTGACAACAGCATGAGAAAATCTGTCTACTGCGGTGCTAGTACGTGTTGAGCTCTTTGTCTCATCAAGGAGAGACATTCTTCATTTAAGGATGGTAGACAATGATGTCAAGATAATAAAGGCTGCCGAGCTAGATATTGAGATGTGATTATCATTGTTAAAGTGCAGAGCTATTATGCAATGGAACAGCACAAACGAGGAAGGAGTAACCATCTGTTGATATTGATATTGTTTCTGATAGAAAACAGACAAGAAGGAGTAGATACGAATGGCTGGAAAAAAGCAGGGAGAGAGATGAAGACAAACAGAGCAGTTCTATGATTTGGGATCTATTGATTCCCACCTTCATGAAAAAAACCTTGAGTGTAGCTGTGATATGGAGAGTGGTGACAGACGGCTGGAGTATCACAAGGAATGGCTTTTTGGGTGAATGTAGTTATTGTTTCAAACAGAAAGAGAAACTTACAATTGTAACATTTAATTGTTAGCATGCTCTTGTGCCAGTTGTCACTCTCCCTGGCGATGCCTGGGCGTATTTCAGGGAGATTCATGTGTCAGAGTGTTTTCAGCAGGGACAAGATTGCAGCAAGTTTGGCTCCCTTCACTTTATTCTATTCTTCCAAACATCTTAGCAAGATTTGCATCACCCCCAGCATATGCAAAACATGCCCCCAGTTTCCAGTCCCTGAAGCTACAAAACTGTCCACACATTGTTTCAGACTCTTTAAACTGAAAAATCATTCAACAAATATTAATTACGTTTTAGGATGATGGGAATGTGGTACGAGGCCTAGAGGAGACTAACAGTGAAGATTTATGGATAAAACTAATTGGTTCCCCTCTACTTAAACTGGAGAAGGATTTTTGCTCTGTTTGACTTTTTATAAATAGTATAGCCTTACATCATGGTTTAGATGATGACTGGTACTGTCACTACATTGTTTAAATGTAGCTGATAGTCTGCATTATACTTAGCAATTTTAATGTTGTAAATGTTTGGCTGGGAAAGGGCATTGTGGAGAATTGTATTTTAAAGAGGTTTTCTGTGATGTGCAGAGGTTCATGCTATTCGGGACTGTTCCCTTAAAATTCAGATCTTAAAAAAAAATCCCAGTTCTCTATCCCAAAATTTTGTTCAGAGAAGTTTATAAAGCACAGAAATTTGAACTTAAGTATTCATTCATGGTGTTGATAAAAACACCAAGGTCAAAATATAGTGGAAAAACAAGCAAAAAAGCCTCAACAAGGATCATTCAGATAAAAATCTCTGCTGCGGTTACCTGAATGATGTTAGGTTCAAGCATGACAGAGTGTTTTCATTCCTTCAACACCTGATATGGTGAAAAGCCAGCTCTATAAATAACTGTAGCATGAAGGTCAACATTTATATCCAATGTTCATTCACATTTACGTCTAAGAAATAAAGAATTTTTTGAAAGAGCAGTTGTATATAAATTCTTTATGTCTGACATATTGCTATTATTCCTTCCCCACAAAACAAAAGGATAAAACTATATGACTCCTGCTCTTGGTAAAAGTCAGCTGGAAAGCCAAAAGTTAGGGGCCTAATGAAGATGCCACCTTTGCCATCATAATTGATTGATACATTTTTTTGAATGTGACCTCTTGCAAAATCCATCGCCAAAGTGCATCTGTCCAATAAACCTAGGCATTATTAGACCAGGTTTTATTGAATGGAAAGTCCTAAATACTTTTTTGTTTCTCCTCTCTCCCAATTCTTTGAAGGCTTCACCATGCAGAACAGAACATGTCTTTTTTTGAATTGACAAGTTTGGGTTTTTGTTCCTTCCTTCCCTTCTTCCAGCCCTCATCTTTCTCCATTATTAGAAACAAATGAATCCAGGGACCTAAAAATCACTTTCAATGCCAACTATGTTACCAAAAATAATATATCTCCATGAAATGTTCTGGCATCAGCAAAGCAGCTCATCGCAGTTCAAGAAGTTTCATCAAAATTCTCTATTCACTTCAAAATAGTATTTTGAATTGAATGACAACATACAATTTTTACCAACGTCTTGCATGAAAACAGAATGGGGGAAAGGATGTCACACAGTGTTTCTCCCCCCTTTGCCCCATGGTAACTGAAATATTTTCATAGTTTAGGGAGAAACACAAGTTTTAGTAGTCCAAGTACTTTTTGCTCTCTTACTCATGATGTCATGCCAGGTGACTTGTCTCTCTCTCCTCTTCCCCAGTAATTGCAAAAAGCCTCTACACACAGAATCCTTTTAGTTTCTCACTACCCTGAAAATAACAAGATTGGTGGACAATTGACCCCTCATAGATGAACCCAGACAGAAGGTTAAACAGTAATTTCCTGCTCTCTGGCAAATACTGTTTATCAAATCTGGGACTTACAACTGGCATTTCAGCTGCCAACCTGATAGCTCTTTTCAAGATTATCTTTGTGAAGTATAATGGAAAAATCCTTCTGGATGGTGCAAGGTGGATCCAGCATGATTTACTCTCATTGCCTCGAGCTAATTGACTTGGTGCAGAAAATAAAATCCATTTTTCTGTCATTCTGTCTTCTCTCTGGAAAAGCTAAATTAGAGCATAATAGATGGAGGGTGTTTGATGTTCCTGACGGCACAGTTTGCATTGCATTCCAGTCAGTCTCTTAATGAGAGACTCAAAAAACTCATGCCACCTAACTCTACCCATAGGAGGATCTAATAGATTTTTTTTAATTCAGCAGCTAAATCAACATGAGACTTTCCAGACATTATGACCACAATCAAACAATAGTCTAACATGCTGTGGGAGCCTTATCAAAGTTGCCTTAGCTCAAGTCCGTTTTATTGATCGTAACATTCAAAGGAATCCCACCTGATCAGATGGATTATGAACACCGCTTTTCACAAGACAACATATAAGTCAAATGAAAAAGTAATGTCTGTTGAATGAAAATCAGATGATGCTTCATTGTAGACTCATTAAATCTGTGAGGATTTCTTTAGGTATGATGCATTAGTGTGTTAAAAGTCCCTGAGCAATCTCAGATATGCTTTTTCTATCAGTTTTCTATAGGTTTGTTTTTTTTTTTTAGCTTGAAACTGGTGCTGGTTTGAGTTGTAAGAAGCACGCAAAAAGAAAGCTATAGAAATGACAGATACGTAGCAATTGTTAATAACCCTGCATTTTGCACCTTGTTTCTTTCAACAGTTTTGTGACGCAAACACACTTAGAAACATAAGCAGAAATGTGGGATCATTAAGGTATCTCGGTGAGATTCCTGACATTACCTGAGCAGTTAGGCTGCAACTCCATACAGTGTGGAGAGGAATCATGAGGTATATTTCTTACCGTTATATACAAGTATCTACGTTCTTTGTGCACTAATTGAGTAATCAAGAACACTTGGAATTCCTACTGTACTGCATCCGAGTCTATGCCTCCAACAGCCCTTTGAAGTGTATTTTCATAGAATCATAGAATCATAGAATGGTTAGAGTTGGAAAGGGCCTTGAAGATCATCGAGTTCTAACCCCCATGAGACCAGGTTGCTCAAAGCCCCATCCAGCCTGGCCTTGAACACTTCCAGGGATGGGGCAGCCACAGCTTCTCTGGGCAATTTGTTCCAATGTCTCACCGACCTCAGAGTGAATTTTTTTTTCCTGATGTCTAATCTAAATTTACTCTCTTCCAGTTTGAAGCTTCTACCCTTCATCCTATCACTACATGCCCTTGTAAAAGGTCCCTCTCCAGCTTTCTTGTAGGCACACTTCATATACTGGAAGGCCACTATAAGGTCTCCCTGGAGAGGGAAATTTTGCTATTTGGCATTAATGCAAAAGAAGTAAAATAAAGGTGTTAAGGAAAGTCTGGGCTGCTCTTCTCTTTGGTATGTCAGGAGAGTGGTCTTTGCTCAGGAGTAATGGGCAGAGGCCAGCAATGAGAACGAAGACAGTGGCATTTCTCCAAGTTATTCTAAAAAAGCAGTGGTCATCCAAATAAGATGACGTCTACAACAAAGAGTTTGAAATCCACTTCTACAAAGTCAGTCCTTTCTTTGAGCTGTGCTATTTTGCTGGTCTTTTCTGGACTGCAGGACTCAAGATTTTCCTTCCTTTTACATTTCACTAGACGTTTTAAGCTTGGAAAATACCATTTTTCCTGCCTGGTTTGAGAAAATGAAAGCTCCTCTTCTACGTGGCTGTGGAATGAAGAATTTATTTCCTGTTTTAATGCACCTTAACTATTGTGTAGTACAGACAGAAAATCTTTTCAAAATGGTAAAGACGGACACCTTCCTAGAGCTGGGATGAGAAACATGCATTTCTGGGACTCCTTTTTTTGTTTTTTACCGCAAATCTGGGCACAAATATTTTGCAACAAACAGTCTGCTCCTACTTATTTGAGTGAGATGTGGGACTGGAAATAGGTCCTAGGACAAGTGATGGGAAAGTGAGGGAGGAGAGATGGGTGCTGCTTTAGGGTCACTGCCAAAGAATGTGGATAAAGGGAAGGAGAAGGTAAGCTCATTCCACAAAGGGTGAGAGAGCTTTTTCTAAGATGACATACTTCTATGATACAATTATATCTTGCTTTTTTCTCTGACGAGCTGCAGTACAGTCCTGGGCTCTGATGTGTCAGGGGTGTGATAGTCTCAGTATCACATGAGACTCCTAGTGAGTGGTCCATGGTATAACAAATTAGCATGGCTTCTACCAAAGTGGCACAGTGGTTGACTGGTGATGGAT
This sequence comes from Vanellus vanellus, assembly GCF_965231255.1. NCBI lineage: Eukaryota > Metazoa > Chordata > Aves > Charadriiformes > Charadriidae > Vanellus > Vanellus vanellus. The sequence goes on from NC_138905.1 coordinate 9,210,169, forward strand.
AGGTTGGTGACAGCTCTTATGACAAAGTACATTGATGTAGTCTGTGAAATACACAGGATGGCTGAAGCTGCTGTTCCACTGTCTGAACAGCTGAGCTCATTATTTTCCTACCTTAAAGAAAAGCGAATGCAGTCCACATTTCCATTCCTGTTAGGCTATTGATCGTTCTCAGTACTGGGTGTGCCAAGGAGGGTATCCCTCCATTTCAAGCAGAATATGGCTGGATTATTAAAACAAATGTGAGAACTTTACTTTGGAAATGTCAGTCTAGTTAATGGATATTGAAGACAGATGTGGCTATAATTAAGATTAGGAGAGACACCAGGTCTCTGCAAGTTATGGTGAAGGTGGGTAAGAACAAGGTCTCCCAAGTGTGAGGCAGAAGAACATCAGACCAGCTGCCTTACTGCAAAGGGAGGCAGGGGGACCTTCTGAGAGCCAGGGTTTGAATGAATCCTCATCTGTCTCTGCTGTGCTGTGTTCCATTCAGCCAGGCATTTGGCTGACTCTTCCTGCTACTCTGTGCAGCAATGGAAAGGTGTTTGCAGAAAGGTAAGAAGGAGAACAAAAGGGTGAGAGGAGCTGCCAGGATTTCCTGAAGAGTCATGGGCTGCCATGTGCCCAGGAGAAAAAAGGCTGTCCTGATTTAAAATATTTGTGTGTAAACTCCCCTACGTTATTTCCTTTTGTCCTTGTCCACCATCTGGCAGTGGTGGGAATCACTGTCACCTGCCACTGCCTTTGGTATCTGTCTGCACTACCTCAGCAAGTGCTGCTGCTGAAGAGAGGAGCCACCAGCTGATGCCGTGTTCCTCCTGGTCTGATGGAAGGTTAAATCATCCCTACCTCCCCTTCCAACAATTTTGCTATAGGGTGTAAAGAAAAAAAATTGTACGACCTTGTGCCCATCCTCTGACAGCCCCCCAGGGTACCAGACAGACAAGAGGAAAAAATGTTTCCCTGCTAAGGTTATCGAATGCAGCTATTTCCAAATATAGCATCTATAGCACAACATGGTCTTTGGATCATTAAGGTTTTGTGAGGGGTGCTTCAGTAAGAGACATGTTGTCCATCCATGCCTGTTACAGAGGTATTCCGGTGAGGAATTAGCGGGCAGTGTAGTAATAGCTAAGGCATTACATGGTGGTACGTGCTGGATAAGAGCACTGTGATGTTGTGGGTGAGGCTGAGTATGGGTGTTCGCCTCAGTTTCCCCATCTGTTAATTTAATACTTAACTGCTTCCTAAACAATAATGGTGTAACATAAAAGAAGTATCTTGTCAACATTTTTCTCATCTTCAGGTGGGCTTTATACACTTGCTCTTCTGTGAAGTACAGAAATTGTGATTGGTCTGTTTAACAGTGGCAAGAGAGTAAACATTTCTTACCCCTTCACTGTACACTTAAAATCAATAACTTAAAAAAAAAAAAAAAAGAAAAAAAAGAGACTTGTTTTGGTTACTTTACAACATTCTTTTTAAAGCAGAATTTAGCCTTATGACACATTGACGTGCAGTCACCAGAAACCTATCAAATAATATCTCTTGTCACACATAATGTTCATTGTGAAATCCATCACCTTTTCCTCTTCAACAGTCATTAGGAAGGTGTTTTCCTGGCACCACTGGCAGGGGTGAAGGATCCTTTGTGGAAGCCAAGTGCGGACAGCCCTCTCGCGGAGCATCGGTGGTGCAGCTGCACCTCGGGATGCGGCAGCAGGCAGTAATAGCCTTACTGTTAACAGAAGGAGGTGGCCTCAGTCCCTGCCTCATAAATCTGCAGCTGCGACTTATTTTACATCCACAGCGGGTTTGTAAGGTCTAGATCGAGACAGTATTTCCCAGTTCCCACAGCTCAGTAGAATGGGCTGTACGCAGTGCCTGTGATTTAAACCCTAGCGTGGGATCCTTTGCCAGCAGTTTCTGATGTGTTTAACGTGGCCAGGCTGAGCAGAGGCAGGAGAGGGCCTTGTATAAGCTTCCACCGGGCACAAACATGAACATAGGAAGTTCCATCTTAACATGAGGAGGAACTTCTTTCCTTTGAGGGTGGCAGAGCACTGGCACAGACTGCCCAGAGAGGTGGTGGAGTCTCCCACTCTGGAGACATTCCAAACCCACCTGGACACCGTCCTGTGCATCTGCTGTAGGTGACCCTGCTCTGGCGTGGGGGTTGGACTAGATGATCTCCAGAGGTCCCTTCCAACCCTGACCATTCTATGATTCTGTGATTTTTATCCTGCAGTTGTTCGCCCAAGACAAACGGTATTGTGTCTGCTCCCGGCTGGAAAATAAGGCCTTGTGAGGGATTAATAATACAGGTAAATGTTTAGCCTGTGCTGATTTCTCCTGCATTCTTGTCTTTACTGGTAAGCTGATTGATAACCATCCAAACCTAGTGCATCCCCTAAACCTTAAAATGAGCAGGTACAAGGCTCCATGCAATTTGCTCATTCCAGTTATCTCTATGGAGAATGGGAGAAGGGTATTGCACACATTTACTCAAAATGTGCTCACACTTGACCAAATATTAATGAAGGAACGGGTACAGTACAGACATCATGTATAAGCAGTGCTTTGCTTGACAGCTATTTACACATGCAGAGAATATAAAAATCACTTCAGTCTCTTTCCTAAATGATAAAGAGATAATTGCATTCTAATTTATTATGTGAGTAAAACCTTTTTACTAACAATAGCTTCTGCCATAGCATCAAACACCTGCATTCAATTTGCATAGATGTAGACAGACTGTGTAGAGGGGGTACAGGAGGGTAAAACACAGGTTATCGAGTGCTTCTTAATGTCAAAGAGACTAATGTTTGATCAGTGCTGAGGAACTGACTTTAGAGTTTTAGTCTCTCTTTTCTTTTTCCACATTCTTATTTTCTCCTCTATGCTCAAACAATCCACAATATAAAGAATAGAAATCCTCTCTCATTCTTCCCCCCTCCACCCCCTAATCTTCCATCCTCTCTGTTATCTTCTGCTGCTGTTTTGGATGGGGAGGGAGGAGAGACTCACCCAGCTACTTACACACACTGCCGTCATCAGTGAATTTGCAATATGGTCTTTTGACTGGGCAGATATTTCCAACCTCTCATTGTCTTGCCATAGTCTGTAGATGTCTTGGGGCAAAGTCCTTTGCGCCATGGTGTCAAATAATACATACTTCCTTCTTGGCATTGAATTTACTCGGAAAGGGAGAACATCGTTTTTTGATATGTAGTTATACAGACAACAGCTATGTTTGTTTGTGCTATGAGAAGAAGATGCCTGTTTACTGCTACACCTATGAGCCTACTCTTGCTTATTTGTGGACCACTGGGAGTAATGAAAATAGAGCAATGAAGTCCACTTGTGAAAGGCTGGCATTGGATGCCGGGGGACAGCTTGGCGTGAAGAGTACAGATACAATAAAGAGGATTTTGAATTTCTTCCAAGATCTTTCAGAATAAATAAAAGAATCCCAATGAGATGATCTGTCTAGAATTTAAGAAAAGCAGCAGAACAAGGGACTATTAAAAGGAAAGAATCAGCTCAGGTCTGAAAGCAAGTGGATGATGACGAAGGAGAAAACAATGTCTACCCAGTACCAGACCTGTCCTTTCTGTCAGAGCCCTCCTCCAAATGCTCTCCCCCCGCGCTGAGCCCTGTGCCAGGGGATGGCTCTCTGCCATGGATGTCAGCAGGACCTGCTGCAAGAGGAGGGCTCTCCCGGGCACAGCCCTGACAGCAAATCTGGCATAAGAAACGGAGGAGACTTCAAGCAAAATCCAGCCATTTGCAAGCAAAGACCCTGGCTGATAGCAAGTTGCTCACTGAGAGTAATGCCCTTCCCTGTGAGTGCCAATTTTCTACATGGCTTGGAACAGCATAGTACACTACATCAACAGTACGATTTGTGATATATGATGGATACTATAATGATACATAATTTATAACTATACATAATTTACAGCATATTCTGTAAATACACATACATATATATGTATGTCATAATAAGAATACTATGTTTACTATACGTACATGAGTACTATATATATATAGTATTCCATGAATTGTCATGCTACCACTGGACCTTCATTATGGGTAGAAAATAATTTATTACTTAATAGATATAGATGATACCCCATTTATAAAAAAAAAAAAAATAATTAAAGACCAATGCTTCTGTGCTATTTTACTTTTTTTTTTTTTCTTTTTATTCATTGGCAGGTACTGACAGAAGGGCATGTAATGTGTAATGTTGCCCTGAAATTAATGGGACCTCTTCCAGAAAAAAAACAGATGTGTTTCACAGAGTGTGCAGCCTGGCTGTGTTAACCTCTGCTCTTCTGCTGCTTGTTCTTTTGACAGGTTTCCATCTCTATGTGCAGATGTCAAACCTGGTTCTGCTCTCAGATTATCACCCACACATGATATGCAACAGCTGTGGCTCATATAGTGTTCTCTCTTTAACCCCTCTTTGCATTTGCATTGAAGCCACATAAGTGGTCCAAAGCTCCGATATGTTTGTAGAATGATGCATGAGATGGGTGTTACAAATGTGCACTTTATTTCCCCTGAACAAACACTTTTAGTTATGGACAAAAGCATTAGTGGGTTGTTGATACAATTTCTTAGAGAAAAAAGCTAGTAAGCAACAAAAGCATTTGTTCGCTGCCTCCATCTTTCTAAGCAGAAACGCATCTGAGGAGGAAGTGGGTCCCCGGGATTAAATCCAATGCACCTGAAAAAGAATTTTAAAAGCAAGGTTAGGATAGGATAGGATAGGATAGGACAGGACAGGACAGGACAGGACAGGACAGAACAGAACAGAACAGAACGGAACAGAAGGCTGTGCATGCTCCATCTATACCTATTGCAGGATAGATGAAACAAACTAGTAAATTAAAAAACAATACATTAAGAAAATACACAGCTGCTGCATCATTGATTTATAAAACAAAAAAAAAAATCCCTACAATTGAGAACCAGTGTGTTGGACCCTGACAGCTTGGTATAGAGGTAAAGCAGATAATGTGATTAACACCTAAAAGCTACTCTAGTGATCTTCACCATTGATGTGACCTGAATTGATCCTCTTACTGAAATTTTCAGTGGAATCAATGCCTACATCAACAAAACCTACAAAATTGCTGCTTATTTGTTCCACTATGGGAGGTGAGGGGTGGAGGAACTCAAGCAGACACTTTATTATCTTCTCAGCCATGCCACAAAATGCCATGTGTCACACTACTTATACATTCAATAGCAGTCAGTAACAATAGTTGCCACAAATCCTGGCAGTGCACAAATACATTTAAATGTTTTAGACAGATTAGAATTCTATATGCTCATTATTTACCATTTTCTAATTTGAAAATGAAAAAAAAATCTTTTCTCTGTCCTGTCTCAAGCACAAGGGATTACAACTGCATGCTCTTGTCACTTCCAGCTTTCCCATCTGTTACTGCAAAGCTATGATAAATGAAGTTTCAATGAGATCACAAAAGCAGGCTTATCGTTTTGACACAAAACAAGACTTAGATAACAAAAATCAATTATAATGCTCTCTCATTGTTGGAATGAACAATTTGCAGTACTTCAGAGGCAGGTTTGAAACAGTGGCTTAGAGGGAACAAATGATGTGTCAGAAATTAGAAAAATAACAATAAAAACTGAATTCCTTACAACACATAAAGCAACAAGTGTTTGAAGGCAAAATGCTTCTGTGATTTCTTGGGATACACAAATTAGGTGAGCATTTCAGACTTTTGTTTGATGTTTGATATTGAAATATCACATCAGGTATTGTCATTCATCTCAGATGTTGCATTTCTGACTCAATATAACAGATACGTTCAGTTTGATAAATAAACTGAATATGTATGTAATAATAGGGATATATCAATGTTTTCAGTGATGGCGAGAATTGAGAAGATCATAAGGATATGAAATACATAAACCATTCATTGAAGGGGACATTTCTGCTCAGTGCCATGCAATGCTTTGTTTCACAGAGAGACAAAAAGCCAACCAGGAGCTCCTGTGTTTTCAGGCCAGACTTGGCTAACTGGTTGAGTCAATGCAACATCCTTCCAAAGATGACCACGGGTTTTACTACATCGGCTTTGTAATTTGTATTTGTACTAAGGCATATCTTTTGGAAAGATAAACAAACTCTGGTGCAAAAGCTTCTTGTGATGGGAGTGTATCACATTACCCAGAATACAGGTGACTTTTTCACTCAGGGGTGAGGATAAAGCTACAAGAAAATAAAATGGCCAGTAAGCATCATTTTAACTGCTACCTAGACTCTACAAATGAAGTTGATGTATTTCTAAGAGATCCTGCTTCAGACTTAGAATTTTTTACTTTAAAACTAGATTTTTTTAATTTAGATTTAATTATTTTGGAAAAAAATTATTATTCATTCAGTCCTTCATTTTTTGAGGAGTCCTAGCTTTCCTCCTTCCCAAGGCACGCTGTGTCAATGATTCATTACTCCTTTTTTCAAAATGTGTGTCTTCTTTCTGGTCACTATCCAGCTTCATCTGTTAGATTAGACAGCTCCACCAAGAGAAGCATTCCTCATGTGTGGATATTTGCAGAATATCATCAGATCTGTTTTTTTTTTTAACTTTCACGTTACTGAAACACGTTGCCTTTCCCTCTCCATCAGGCTTTCCAGATTTGAGTACCTTGTCATGTAGTCTGTTCCAGTGATGGATCTCTTATAGAAACAGATGTGCAGAAGCAATCCTCTTGGCCATGACCAGTGACTGCACCAGGGCAGCAGAATTGCATCTGTTCCACTACATTTAATCCCACACAGGACTAGTAAAGTTTAACAAGCATTTGTCCTTATGATGTGAGTACTGAAATAGTGGGCCGTGTACTGGAACAGTAGTTGTTTGTGCCAGGGGAACTGTAAGCCTGAGGACCACACATGTCAAATGTTGGGTTCAGAGAACACTCATCCCTCATGACAAGAGACTACAAAGCTAGGAGATAGAATTGGTTGTGTGATATCAAATATCACAGACTGTCAGGTGCCATTTTCAGTAAATTATGCTAGAAATCTTTTATTAAGGCAATTGAGAATAAATCAGTTTTAAACAGAGATGTAGTCAAATGGGCTAGATAACTAGACTCAGGAGTCCTGGTATTTCAGATGAATAAAAGAGACTATCACTAACACGATGATTTCATCTTCAAGAAATCTCAATCAGTTTGGAAAAACAGTAGGCTAATATGAACTAGAGACAAATGAAATTTCATGCACTACTAAAATGCAGCAATCTCTGAATGACATTTGGCAGATGGCAGATTATACCCAGCGAATTCACAGAATGATAAACCAAAAAATTAGCAGACCTAACGCAGCCTTCCCAGGAATCTGCTCAGCCTTTTGAATTAATATGTGCATATTCAATATGGCTGGCAACTTCCATACAAGAGTGAGCTGCATTTAGAGGCAAGAACTGTCCAGTGATGTATATCAAAAAAGTACTTTGATCCCTTCTGCACATGCAGATGACCAGCACAATATAAAAGAAAAAAATACTGCTTATATTTATTCTGCCAAAAATTTTTTGCTAAAACATGGATTGTATTCTTCCTCCCGTTTAGGTTCTACTCTGCAAGGTTTATTTTGTTTTCACAGAAAAAAGAAAAAACCCTTAGTAGAAATGACTGACTCAGCAGAGGAAATGTTAAAAAATCCAGTTTGCTGCAGAACTTCTGATGTGGTGGTTCGTGCAGAGTTTCTGTGTGGTTGTGAAACATGCTCGTGCTCTAAAATCAAAGATGATTGATGTGCTACTCATGATCTAAGTTATCCAAGTTTATAAAGCAAATTCCGGACATTAGACCTAACTGTGTCAGAAATATTAAGTTTCTTTTTCTGCATTAATAAATTAGGTAATCTAAGTTGATAAAAAATAAACTGATAAAAGTTCATTAGTCTTTACATAATGACACTTTCAAGCTGTGTTTTATCATTGAAAATAGCTGTATGATCACAGTGTATTAAGGTAGAACGTACTGCCAAAATGTCTATTGTCAAACCTCTAATTCAGATATTCTTTTCTCTTTAAAAGTGACAGTTTTTATACTTTTTCAAAAACTTTCAAGTTGATTGAGCTGTTCATTTATTGTGTTGTAATTCCCAGAAATAAAGAGATCTCACTTCCATTTTAGTAGGCCGTATACAAATACTGTAGCTACAGTGTAACTGAACTGAGAGGTTTGTGGTGGAGCCTACAGGTTACCTTTCTTGTATGATGAATGATATTCCACTGTAGAAACCCAACATGGACTTGTTTCTTAAGCTCTGAGCAAACCAATCTTCATAATCAGTGGATTAATACAAGAAGTATGGAATCATTAAGAACGACTGGAGGAAAAAGGAGTGTGGAGAAAGCTTAACACAACTTTCCATTCCCTAACACTATCTTTCATTTATTTTCCCTATTCCTGATGTCTGCTCTTCTGAGCTGTGGTTCTGCTTCCAGTTTCCTGCATCCTTTGCAGCATCTGACCTGCCTGGATCCCAGTTCCCTGCCATCTACCCAGGCCTCAGCACAGCTGCTGGTGACACAACGCTGCTGGGTAGCCGTGGCTCACACTCTGGAGGACGTTGCTAAAGAGTTGAAAGAACCTTGAGAAATTTCACAGGGCGGAGCCACGTAAAATGAACAAGGCAAAACTGAAAGGAGAAGTAATATTGCTGAGACAGATGCAGGTAGCACCTCCAGGATTTAAGGGGAAAAAAGTGCACCAAGAGAAGGCATTAAATTCTACAGGGGGGGGAAAAAAAAAAAAAGCCGGGAGTTGCAACATGGCAACTCTGCACTGGCAGGATGTGATCAGAAAGCGATGTAGGCCAGGCATCCCTTCTCTATTCTCCACAGTCCCAGTGACGTATAACTCACAGACTATCTGCAGAACAAGAGGTGATAGCATTTTAGTTCTGCTTTCATTTTTTGAACATTTGAAATTAAGCATGTTTATGAATTGGCCTCCGAGGATAAGGAGGAATTTGTGGGGTTGTTTGCAGCTGTAACTTAGTAATAGTAATTTGTTAATGATTCTGCAATAGAACAACTTTTGTTTGTCAGTATTTAAAATGCATAAAAACAATCAAAAGATTAAAATAAGTCTGGTGAACTTCTAGAAGCTGTCAGAAGATTACCAACATGAAGATGTTCTCTTCAGTCAACTTTCTTCACTAACTTGGCTATAGCTAATGAGCTGAAGATAAGGTGAAGTTAATTTTGGAAGCAGAGGTTCTTCTAGAGACTGCTATGAAAATAATTTACCCAGGAGCTGGGTTAGTACCATTCTTTTACAGAGTCCTGACCCAAAGCTCTTTCAGGGCTTTTCACATCCAGTAAGTTTTAGACTGGGCATTCACAGCTCCTGCTGACAGTTAGCTTTACACCATATGTGCTAAATGCAAAGCAACACGTGTAAATGAGCAGTGAAACACAAGAGAGCTGAGGGGCAAGGTGAAAATGGTAATGGGGAAGAGGAGGTGAAATTAGGAAAATGGAGTGAGCAGAAAGAGGAGGAAGGAAGGGTTAATGAGTAGCAGATGACAAGAGAAGCTGAGCCAAATATATTACTCAAGTTCTGGTTCAACCTTCAACCAGAATATATATCACGAGAGCTGCTGTCTTTGTGGTGGTACTAAAACCCAAAAGCTTCACTGAGAACCTAAGACTTGTATTGCTGGACAGATAATGGTGCAGTTGTGCAGATAATTTGTTTCAGAGGGGACCTGTCAATTCAGAATAAGCAGAAATATATTTTGATTCAAGGTTAAAGACAAACTTGTTTTTCATTTTTAAAATAAAATAGAAAACTTTCATCTATGTTTTCTAAGTGAAAGTTTATGAATTATAAAATGCAAGATATTATATGTTGGAAAGTTTTAGTTTCTATATAACATATATTTTGTATGTTTCAGTATTGCTGAATACATTTCTCTTTTGCAAGAAGTACGAGATGAAACACTGCATTGTCCCTAAAATTGTTTCAGGAAAATAGCCCTGGATCTAGTCCTAAAGCAGCAAGATCTGCGTTGTACCAAGCTCAGAGAGAACAAGATGAATATAGTCTATCCTAGAAATGCAAATGTATTAGTACAGTTCAAATTTTACAACCATTTTCTTTTTCTGTGCTCTTTTTCACTACCACTCCAGAGCTACATGTTCATTCGGTTATACCTTTATAGTTTATTTTCCTTTTGGTTACATCAAAGTAAATAATTTCTACTAGCAGTTCAAGAAGCACCTCTAGCCTAGTATAACTGCATCCAAAGTAAAGTATAACATAGCACAGCTACTCAGTACAATGTTCCATCCCCCTTTTAAACAGCTGCATTAGGTAAACCTATCTAGTGTAGAGAGGAATAAAGTAGATAATGAAAGTATCCCTAGTCAAGTAGGGTTTCACTTGCAGATAGCTTTCAAGGGAAAGTTACTTTTTTTAATGATTAATAAGTCTTAAATTTCAAGTATAGTATTAAAATAAAAACAGTACAGCAGTTTTGTATACTCTCTTAAAAGTACATTCCAGAGGCATATTTAGGTCATGTTACATATTCAAACTGTAGGTTTAGTAATAATGATAACTACTTAAATATAGAGAATCACATTTACAGAAATCTTTCTCCGTTTAAATTATCCTCTCTTTCCTTCTCTTCCTTTATTCTACCCAATGCAAAAAGCTGAAAAAGACCTGCACAGCTGTTTTTCATCTCTTTAGTGCCGCTCTGAATAACATTAGTTGAAATCCCAGTATAAGGAACCAAATAGGTACTCTCTCAACTGATTAAATTTTCAAACCTTCAAAATCTGCGTTATAAGAATTACATAAAGTAACCCCCAGCCCCATTAGGTTGTAATCTAAATAGACATAGAAAAGTACGCCTGCATAGTGGATAACATGAGGTTTAACAAGCACCTTTACAGAAGGTTATTGAAAGGAAGCAAGTTTGCTTTTCAAAATTTTCACTAAAAATCATCCAGCAGGTAAGCAGGCGCCTTAATACTTTCAACTCTTGTGTGGGCATTGAAATAGCAGGTGGAAACAAAAGACCCAGAAATAAAGTCTTGTACACCTGACAATAGAAACAGCCCATGGCTGAGAGAGCTAACAAGCCATAATCATGCTTTATACTGCTAGTGAACATTGTGCTTACCATATTTTAGTTTGCCTCTGCCACAAAATTCCATTTTCATTGCATGTTTCTTGGGTAACTGTTTTGTGTAGCACAAAATTCCATCGACATGTCACAGGATATTGTCAGCTGTAGCTATTAGAGGATGTTCTCAAGAGACGGCTTCTTCACAATCACTATATTTATATTTTAGGCACTTCTTAGAGAAATGAAGTGTCATAATAATTAATAATGACTTAGTAATTACCATAACAAGCATAAAACATGGGATGGATGATAATAGACAGAGAACTGTGAGGTACTATAGCACATGTAATCGTTTAGAAACAGTGACTTGCTGGAATAGTACATACTTTTGGTTCTTCTTTCTTTAAATAGACAAAATTCTCAGACAAGGAAGACTTAAATGTTATAGAAATTGAATTACAGATGAACAGCTTTGTCCAAAGAGGAGGATGGGAACAAGATGCGCAATGTAGAAATATTAAAAACTGAGTTACAGTGGAAATATAGACTATCCAGAGAACATGAATTTTAGTTTCTTAATTAAGTGTTGGGGTCTAAGCACAACCAATCAACTGCTGCTAAACTCTTAGTCAAGCATGCTAGGTCAGGGTCTCTGGTGGCTGCTCTTCACACAACTTTCAAGCCGTGAGTGGTGTACAAATCAGCTTGACCGATGGCTTAACCAGTTTTCAGTTTATTGTTTGAAATGTACTGATAATTTCAACTGGTTTCATCAAAAATTTTTCCCAGCCTTTGCCTTCCCTAGTGACAATTCAGAGCAAGCTGTGGTGGAGGGAAGACTAGTGGGAGAAGTCAAAGGCATGAAGAAACTCTAAAGCACAGAGAGCAGCCCTGAGGGATAGTTCCTGTAAAGTAGAAAAACAAGTTAATTGTACATCAGTATTAAAAGGCAGCAGCTTACGTATCGTAATCACCTAAAGAAAAAGACTGTAATTGTGTGCCTATGTAATACTGACACAAAGCAGAATATGCAAAACAGATAATTAGAATAGTGAGTGAATTTTCTAAAATTTAGTACTAAGATTTTAACAATAGTTTTCAGAGTTCTCCGGGGATAACGTACTATGAAATGTTAGCATTAAATAAAATATCCTCAAAGACTTAGGTAATTAACATTTTAATTGGTAAACCAGAAGAAAATCCATGGTCTGAGCGGTTAAAAATAACTTTTCATTCAAGTGTACCAGTCGCAGACTAAAATTTTCCTATAACAGCCATTGGTTGGATAAGAAAATTGCTTTAATGCTGGTGCCATGGCAACAGATCTGTGAATACAGCAATATAACTTTATTTATGAGTTCTTTCTCCATACATTTGTCTGCAGTACACACTGAATAAGTTACTGACATGCATTCTCCGGAGTCGTCAACACTTAAGGTCAATGGGTCAAATTTCAGAGCTTAGTCTAATTGAAAAGATAGGCCATTAAGCCGGTATACACAAATCCTTCTTCAAGCTTTTTATGCACTTGTCACACCCATTCAGACACGTGTATTTCTCAATACATAATCTATCCAGAACTTCTTCATTTGCCACGTTAAAGCGGGCGCTAAAACTAACACAACATACCTTAGCGCGGCAGGAAAGTAATAAACAGGAGAATGCAAAGAACCTAAAATAAATGTTGATCCTCACCATACCAGCCCACACACCGTACCTGCAGTTTATGTTTAGCCCCTGGGTTTAACAACTGAAATTATAGCTGCTAGTTTTGTTTCCCCATAAATAGGCAGAGCTAAAATAGTGCAGAAACCATCACTTCCACAAGTAGCTCTGAGGTGGACGCAGTGGAAAGGATGGGTTGCAGCGTCTTTACTCACTTGGCTCTGAGGGCAGGAGTCTTGTAGTGTTAGAAGACAATCATGAGTCTGTGGGAATCTATTGGCAAATAAATATACAGCATTGTTCATATTCTAATTATTAGATAGTTATTATAGCCAAAGAAATATAGAAAAAAAAACCAACACATTAAGACTAAGGTGAATGTCTTTTTATAGGCTCATTAGCAAGACTCTACCTAATTTTGTCACTATCCATTTGCGTGAGGATGAAAGATTAAAGATAGTATTAGGCTGAGATAGATTATGTGGATCAGAAAGTGGAGGAATACTGTCATGTCAAAATATGTCTATATTGCAGTCACAGGAGGAGCTTACCAAAGCTGGTTATCCATAACTGAAGAATTTCACAGAAGTAACTGCGATGCAGTTTTATCCAAGCGAGTTTTGAATTAGTTAGCTCTTCTGCAAAGAGCTGGTATTGCAGCAGTGTGGAGCTCAGCATATTTCAGGTTACAATCCGTGTTTGAAAAGTTTGACACCTACTTAAGCGGCAGGCTTCTAAGCAGATCCAGAGAACCGCAGCTTGAACGGGACCCAGATGATGTCAGGTTTATTTGTGCTGCACTGCAGACACAATAGAGATTGCAACTGAGAGACTGTGAGCCTTCAGTAAAATTAACTTGAAGACATTTATGTAAGTTTAATTAAGGTGTCTCAGACTCCTTGAAGTGAGGGTAGATGCTCAGTTGCAGAATGAAGCAGACAAGTCTAGCCTTTTCTACACCACGTCTGAAGACAAGAACAGGGTGGAGGAGGTGGTACAAATATCCTCAAAAAGAATTCCTGTCAGTGGATTTTGTGGTAGGTGTGGGAAGTTCCTCCTTTCAGCGGACAGCATGTTACAAGTTTAGGAAGAGCTGCACCACGCTTCTGTGAAATGTCATACTATGTTTAACCATCTTTGCTGGTGAGAACCTGGGACAAGACGCGGCGAGAGCTGAGGGTATCTTTATTGCACGCACCGGGGTTTGGTGCAGACGCCTTTAAGAAAGAAAAGAGGTAAATCGTAACTCTTTGTAGTTCAGCCCAGTGAGGATCCTGAGTGGTACACACGGGTTCCTGTCTCCCTGACCACAGCCAGAGGGCCAGACATTTTTCAAAAGCCAGGAAGTCAGTCCTCATGGTGGTGTTTTCAAACTAATGGCTGTCAGACTTTTCAAAGTATGTGTGTTTGTGTGTGAGTATTCTCAGATGCCTCCTGACTTCTGGTTGATCCACCTCAAAAGAATGCGAAGCTCTTTTTCACTTTTCATCTCCAGAGAGTCTTCCTGTCCTCTCCGAAGGTTAAACACATAACAGCCAAGTTGTATAATATGCCCACAATAGTAATTCTTGACACATTTTGAGTAAGTCTGGATACAGGATATGTCAAACCATATGGAAAGAAGAGATTTCTCAATTTCTAATTTTTTTTTTTTTTACAAAACTAAATTTTTTGCTCACTGAACTTTTTTTTAATTAACTGAGTTTTGATAGTTCCTAGGCACTTCAATATCATATTTATAAGCTATTTCTGAACTCTGTTACAACTTCTTTTTTTTCAAAGGTATGAAAAAACTTTTTCAAAGTAGCCTATCAGCCAGCAGAAATGTAATGCAAAGAGGATGATTTAGGTGAGATCTTTCTGGCTTTAAGCAGTATACCTGGCAGCCACAGTGTGTTTGTAATGATGTTAACTGGCTCATGTGGAGGCAATACTTTGTATTAATACACCATTCTTCACAATATGCATCACCTGGGAAAGACATCTCCAGGTTGGTCTTCACTCCCTCAAGACCATAGTTCTTTGGAGTAGACACACATTACAAGTTCTGCAGTGCTGGGATCTGTTCAGGCATGGCAATTGCAAAGTGACCTAACTTTAAACAAAAATTATTTTGACCACGAAAACCAAGGAAGATTATCTTAGCATTCGGAAACAGCAGTTAGAAATTCTGATTACAAGGATGTTGGCTCCCACCAGAGGACTATGGGGCTGAGTTCCTGTCCCATTCCTCATGCTCAAGTGAGAACTAAAGCCTGGTTATCACAGAATTATAGGGGTTGGAAGGAACCTTCGGAGATCATCTAGTCTAACTCCCCTGCCAAACCAGGTTCACCTACAGCACGTTTGGCAGGAATGCATCCAGGTGGGTTTTGAATATCTCCAGAAGAGGAGATTCCACAACCTCTTTGGTCAGCCTGTTCCAGTGCTCTGGCACCCTCAAAGTAAAGAAGTTTTTCCTCATGTTGACATGGAATTTCCTGTGTTCCAATTTGTGCCCATTTCCCCTTGTCCTGTCACCGGGCACCACTGAAGTCTGGCCCCATCCTCTTGACACTCGCCCTTTAGATACTTATAAACATTGATGAGAACCCCTCTCAGCCTTCTCTTCTCCAGGCTAAACTGACCCAGGTCTCTCAGCCTTTCCTCATAAGAGAGGTGCTCCATTCCCTTGATCATCTTTGTAGCCCTCTCTACTGGACCCTGTCCAGTAGTTCCCTGTCTTGAACCGGGGAGCCCAGAACTGGACACAGTACCCCAGATGTGGCCTTACCAGAGCAAAGTAGATGGGGAGGATGACGTCCCGTGACCTGCTGGCCACACTCTTCTTGATGCACCTCAGGATGCTATTGGCCTTCTTGGCCGCCAGGGCACATTGCTGGCTCATGGTCATCCTGTTGTCCACCAGGACTCCCAGGTCCCTTTCCACAGAGCTGCTTTCCAGCAGGTCAACCCCCAACCTGTACTGCTGCATGGGGTTATTCCTCCCCTGGTGCAGGGGCCTAAACTTGCCCTTGTTGAACTTCATTAGGTTCCTGTCCACCCAACTCTCCAACCTGTCCAGGCCACGCTGAATGGCAGCACAGCCTTCTGGTATGTCAGCCACTCCTCCCAGTTTTTTGTCATCAGCAAACTTGCAGAGGGTTCACTCTGTCCCCTCATCCAGGTCACTGATGTATATGTTGGACAAGACTGGACCCAGTAGTGACCCCTGGGGAACACTGCTAGCTACAGGCCTTCAACTAGACCCTGCACCCCTGGGGCAGTGGGCAGCAGAGATGGAAAGAACTGAGCTGCTCTAATACACTGTTTTTTTTTTTATTCTACCTGAGCTCAATAAGTCCTTAGTATTTAAGAAAGAGCTGAATCTTTTTAGCTTTTCTCACTTTTCTTTTCTTTCTTCCACAATCACTCTTTATAAATTTATGCAATTAAACAGACACATGGAGCTTTACATAGGGCATCTCCTAAGCTTTCCTACTATTTAACATATTACCTCTCACAGGTTTCCTAATAAGAGGTAGCAGTGATTATTTCTAAAAAAATGCATTACAGTATAGAGGTGCCTGCATTTGTGTATCAAAAGTGATTAAATATTATTTGTCTTGTTTTTCACCATCCAGGGTAAAGCTGAACAGTGAAAAACTGTAGCGTAGTTGGTTCAATAGTAACAGGGTTTCCTGAGGGAGAAGACAAATCCATGTGACGAATGGTGGCAGAACCTGATAACACGATTCATTTACTTATTTAAATTATTGTTGTTAATTGGTTTAATTGCAGCTAATAAAAATTGTTACTGACCTTAACTGGTAAGTCTGTTTAAGTTAGTTATTATTCCTGCGACTGCACAGCCTATAAAATCAATTACGGAATTAACACTTCAGATTCCCCTCTCCAGTATTTACTGTAAATCTTAATGAAAATCAGAATTAAAAGGTATCTCATGTTACTACTGCTTTATGACAACAAACAGTTATATGTTTGTAACTTGTTTGTGAAAGGCCAGAAGAGATACACAAAGGAGCTACGTAATAAAGAAGCTGGTTTTCAAAATATTGATTGCAGGTAACAGCAAAATCTCAATATTCCAACAACAAGGGAAATGTCTCTTTTAATTTAGTAATCTCTTTTGAAAGGTGTACATCAGAATCCTCCTCTTTCACAAAGGAAAGTGTAGACACAAAACTTTGCAAAGACTAATAACTCATTCTTCTATGGACCTCCTCAAACCTAGTCCTGAAATCTGCACTTATGCTGATTTTTTCATTTAAGTCAGTGCAAAACACATTCATGTTTAAGTGGAGTTCTTCAATGTCCACAGATTAAGTGTGTGCAGATCAACATATCCAAGAACGACAAGATCCACAAGAATGCTCATGGGATGGTGACCACTTCCTGTTATGAAGCCCTCATACAATTTATGATACTGTTTAGTGGGTAGAGTAGAGATTTTTCATACGTTTTATTTCAAGTAACATGGAATTAGGGCAGGAAATATTGAATCAATTTGGATCATATTTGAACCATTGTTTCATGGTACCTAGTTGTCTTCTTTGCCTTCTTAATGTATTATTCCCACCAGAAAACAGTCAGGAGCATCTGTCAGAGACTCAGATGAGCACCTTACATTGGTTTCCTGAAATAAACCATGCCAGCAAAAGATCTGAATTATCTTAGGGGAAAACACCTCAAATATTTCAAAAGTATGAGGTAAATATGTACTACAGCAAAATTCAGCCCTATGGAGTTAGAAATTGTAACATTAGAGATCACAGCTTCCCTGAAGAGTTTATCTCTTCCCTGCCCAGGCACAGGCAAAAGAGAGGGGAAAAGAGTAGAAGAAATAGAACTGAAACAGAGCCTAACACCTTTTTTCCCCCTCATTTATATGATCTATCTCAATTGCTTTCAGGAGGTCTAAGCCAGAATGAGGATACTTTTATGAATTGGTACACCAGAAAAACATGTCCAGGCTTTAAGGCTGCTGTTTTCCTCTAATAAAAGCCAATGTCCCATAGCATTCTCATCACTTTCTCAACACTAAATTGTCACAGCGTAGAGCAGTGTATTAAAAATAAGTGTCTTTCCCAATTTAAATGCAAAGGGTCAGTTTTGAAAAGGAAAAAAAAAAAAAAAAGCTGTAAAACTGTACAGCACTGGAGGTAAAGGTTCCAAAGGGCTCTCAGAAAGTTTAACTTAGTATTTATGTAGAAGTGATGGGCCAAATCTGAAGTTTTGTTTAGTTGTGAATTTACTGATACTTAAATTACTTCTGTAACTTGAAATTACTGTTACAGTTTTCAATAAAGTTCGGTGGTGTCCTTTGTCCTGAGGGCAGACATGAACAGTACCTTCCTCTTCTGGATTAGAATATTAATTTTCCAAATTTTTCATTTTTCCTCTGTATCTATGTGTCTAGCAGCTTTGGCTTCAGACTCCTGAGACGGGGCTGACTCACGGCTATACAACTGTCACCGCTCCGGTATTAATATCCCTTTGCTCAGAAAGCACATTCTGCGGATGGGACACCTCCAGCGATCAGCATGTGTGCAGCCAGGACAGGATCCTTCCCTCTAGCTACACAGTTGGTCTCAAGATCCCCAGGCACATTTAATAACGATTTGTGAAGGAAAGATATTGCTATTAAAGGTAATAACTTGAATGAGAGTATTGCCAATGTTCATCAGCCTATGAAGTCTAGTGATATTTTTTAATTAAAAGAGAGACAGAAGGCTCAACCAATTTAAATTGATTTGATCTGAATGACATAGCTGCCTTTTAAATCAAGTCACTACATTCCTAAGATTGGTATTTTTTCACTCCTACACCAAAGTGAACAAAGACAACTGGTTTTAAAATGTGCTTTAAATCCCTCTTTAACTCTATTCCCTCTTACACAGGATTTATCTACAGTATGGATTTATCTTTAAAATTTTAAGAGTTATTGATGAAATAATTTATTGATGAAATGGGGGTCCTTAGAAGGTCACTAGGTAAATATTAAAAAAAAAAAAAAAACACAGAAAGAAGATCTTTATTATTTTTATCTCTTCTAATATTTCCATCATTTAAAATGATGTATAAATAGGAGCTGTCTTGGAGGAGATGGAGGAGGCTCTTATAAACAAATAACACCTACAAAACCCCTCTGTTGAATCAAATAAATAGACTAAGATTAAAGCAAGGGGTGCTTAACATCACCTATGAAAGTCTGTGTGCATAGCCTTAGGTTATGTGGATTTTACTACAAACTGCCATAGATCACCAAGACGCCAAGCCTAATTTTGTGGGGTTGGCTGAAGCCCCAGAACGTGCATGAGAGCACAGTCCCTCCTCCTGCCCATGTGCAGGAAAGCCATGAGAATCCATGTCTCAGTCCAGCAGAAACTGGGAGTCCGTGCCTTGCCCAGGGACAAGGAGCTGTGGCTCATCTCTTTGCATGGAGGAAAAAGCCCTCATCTCTCACTCAGTTGTGCAGCCCATTGCCTCCAGCATGTGACCACCTGTCATCTGAGCCACATGGCAGCACCTTGTCCCATCTTCTCCATGGCAGCCAGGGGGATACTGCTTGGGAGAAGATACTGGGTTTGGTGATCTACTGTGCAAGGCAGCAACAAAGTTATATTCCTGCAGGTGTCCAAAATGTGCTGGCTTTCCTTAAAAATGGAGTAGTCCAGCCACTGCAAGAAGTGTACAGGACCATATCACTTTGAACACCATACCAGTTTGAGTCATGCCCTTGAAGACATGATACTCCTCATAGGAAACTGGTGTGGTGAACACACAATTTCTGTTAAAGAATTTTGCAGCATGTTTTAGATTAACTGCTCTACACCATTAGTATTTGTCCAAGCACATAGTTCTCATCCTTCAGCAGAAGGACAGGGAGGCACCATATAAGAGATCTGCCCAGCACACCCAGTCAAGAAAAAAACACAGGCTTTTTGCTGTGGTCCTGGGCTGTAAACACTAAATTAAGAATCAACAACATACTAGACAACATGCTAACAGGGCCAAGGAAAATTCAGGAGCTGCAGGCACTGTCCTCTTCTGTCTTCTGCACATTTTTGAGTTTAAATTAGGAAAGTATCATGGTTTAACCCCAGCTGGCAACAAGGACCACGCAGACACTCACCCACCCCCCAGAGGGATGGGGGAGAGAATCAGAAGAGTAAAAGTGAGAGAACTCATGGGTTGAGATAAAGACAGTTTAATAAGTAAAGTGAAAGCCGCACACACAAGGAAAGCAAAACAAGGGATTCCTCAACTGCTTCCCATGAGGAGGCAGGTGTTCAGCCACCTCCAGGAAAGCAGGGCTCCATCACACGTAACGGTTACTTGGGAAGACAAACGCCATAACTCTGAATTTCCCGCCCCCCCTTCCTTCTTCTTCCCCCCGCTTTGTATACTGAGCGTGACGTCACATGGTATGGAATATCCCTTTGGTCAGTTGGGGTCAGCTGTCCCGGCTGTGTCCCCTCCCAAATTCTTGTGCACCCCCAGCCTGCTAGCTGGTGGGGTGGTGTGAGGAGCAGAAAAGGCCTTGAGTGCCTCACAACAACTGAAACCATCAGTGCACTATCACACCATTCCCATCCCAAATCCAAAACACAGCACTGTACCAGCTGCTAGTAAGAAAGTTAACAATATCCCAGCTGAAACCATGACAGAAAGAAAAATACGTTCTCACATGTCATCCTTGCAAGACTGATAATCTCCACACTACTTTATATTCTTTCACTTTTTACAGCATTCTCTCAAGAAAAGGATGTAACCTTTAAATAATTTATTTGTGCTTATCCTGAATGATCTTTCAATCATTGCTTTGCTTAGAAGAATTTGTTCTTAGGGAAGCAAGTACTTTAAAGAGTACTGAAATCTATAAAACTTGCAAAATGTAAAATATTTGTCTCTGCTCACTGAACCGTTACTGTAAGAATTATTTCTTACCACAGGAGAGGAACCTGCATGTGAACTGAAACTCCATTTGAGAGTGGAGGGAAGGAAACACCTGTAAGCTGAATTGCTTTGTTTGAGACTTTAAATTATCCCCATCAGCCACAAAATAACACTAAAATTGGTGGAATGTTAGTAGAATTCACTGTTGGAGCAGCAAATTGCTTTTGTCCTGAAAAGGTATTAAGCTCCTGGGTACCTACAACATTGCCTCTTTCCTTACTGTTGTGACAGTACAGGACAATCAAAAGACCAGCGTGACAAAGGGACAGGCGAATGCAAATACTCAATTCATGATGGGCTGTGATTTTAAGGTCATTCCCATGCGAAAGTTGAAAGATTTAGGAGCAAATTCAGGATATTTTTATATGTGGCTTTCCTCCAGAGCCAAAGGTTGAAAGATCACACATCAGTTATGTATCTAGTAAAGATGACTATCATTTTTGTTATTGCTGAGCTTTGCTGGCTGACATTGTGAATAGGGAGTCTACATGAATACAAAGGACTAGGAAGAGCCGTATACAAAGGAAGAGGTGGAGTCATAATTAGGTTAAATAATTTTACATGTGAATCTTTGCTGGGTGCAAGCTCCATTGCACAAGCTGTACAAACTGGGAATAGCTCATCGACTGTGTAAACACCTTTTTATCAAAAGGATATTGAGAGAGAAAAAGAGACAGAAAGAAAGGAATCTAAAAAAAGATCTAGAAAAAATATACTCCTTGTTGTTGCTTCGCTCCTGTATTCAAGTGATGCAAAAATGAAAACTCCAAGACCACTTTTAAAGCACTCCACTATACCCCGATGGACATCATTTAATTTGCCAGTCATATGTTTTTCTGTAGCTGTGGTTTCTACCTCTCTTGGTGTTAGCCAGAAATCAGTTTTGTATTTTAACTATTTACTGGTTCCTGAAGCAGTGTCTTTTGCAGACGTTAAAATGTATTTGCAAACAAAGGAAGACATCTTCCCCAGTTTCCATAGACCATGGGAAACTGATCTGTAGGCATTAGAATGTCTTTCCAAACAAGTTGTATTGCTTGATGCCCCCACATCACTTATGAGGATAACAGAGGGCCTTGTCTCTGTTTGGGATATGTATGCAATTTTACTAATTGACCTCAGGAAGTCAGCTATGTTTTTAATGATTATGACAAATAATGAGGGAATGACAATACTGACAGTGTTAAAAATGTGTCCCTTTTTTGGGTGGTAGAGGAATAAACTTATCAATGATGTCCTAGACCTCTTTTGAAAACTTTTCTGTACAGATGTAGATGGATATTTTGGTGTTGGTTGTTTTTCTTTTTTGCTGTTTTTTATGTCTTTTTTTTTTTTAACAGAGACCATAAATTTGTTATAAGGTTTTTTTTATAGCTTTCTGAAAAATGGAGAAGCATTATGTATATTTAGCAAAACATCACTAATAGAATTGTGTCTCCAAAAAAGAACTCAATTATTTTTGTTCTTAATGCAGGACAATGTTTGTTCTTAATACAGAATGCATCAATAAATTTTGCCTTCCCATTCATGAAAATCTGTCTCTTTCTATAACAGCTGCCCTGACTACACATGAGAAAACCTATCAGTGTATCTCAGCAGGCTGGGATTATATGCCTTCATATTTTCATGGTAGCACGTCTCTTCTGCTTATTTAACTGCTTAAATCTGTGGTACATTTTTATTAATAGGAAGAGTTTGAACAATGTAGAAAATCCCACATGTAAGGTTCGACCTTTGGAACTGCAGACATGGGCGTTCAGCTCCCAAGATCTGTAAAACTAAAAAGAAACTTGTTGATAGAAAAAAAAGTCAAGTAATGGTTTGGACACTCTTTTTAAGACACTTAAAGCAAAAGAAGATAGATCAGGCTCTAAAGGAAGATATTGAATTTCTGTTCAACAATGAAGAAACTATTCCTCAGGTTTCTGTAGATATAGTTCTTACATAATCTGTAGCCATTAGATCACCATCAGATCAACAACACGTGTGTTGCAGTGAATTTTGGGGACAAGAGCAGCAATGTGCTTACATTAGTGCAAGTGTAATTTCTCTTGGACTTTTTTTCACTAAATCAGAAGTTATTATCAAGTGTACAGGTTACAGTTTGAATATTCAGCTGTACTGCTCCATACAGTAAAATTCTCACATTTAATTTTTCATGTTATTTTATTCTGTGAGGGATATTTTCTTTCAAACAGCTCTTCTGAAACTTTTTCCAACTGAATACACAAAATCCTCATAGTGGTTAGCCATCTAGCCTGCAATTGCCTAGTACTTTAAAAGATATTAACAGACAAGCAATCATTTTAATTGTCAGAATTAGCTTTTAGGAATGTTCCTATGGACCCTATTGAATTAAACAGGAACAGCTTTTAAGAATTACTTCATTTTTTTGCCATACTGTGAAATTAAGCTAAAACTATTCCATGAAATTCCCGGTCTTTAAATACACATTCCTGTATTGCAGGAATTTTAAAAATATTTTCTTTTGATCAAATGTTATGTATCTATATTTTCCAAATGTCCAATTTATGTCCAATCTACCTATTCAAGTTCTTTCACTTTTCATGTCTTTTCCACTATTCCTGGACAGAAAATGGGAAAATACTTAAAAATTACCTTTGTCTTTCATCCATTAAAAGTTTCTTTAGAGAGTTGGTTTATTTTATTTTTTAATACTGTCACTATCTACCACTTCTGTTCTGGTCTGGTAGGGATGAATCATAGAACAATAGAATCATAGAATACCAGGTTGGAAAAGACCTCAAAGATGGTCTGGTCCAAACTTTCTTGGCCAAAGCACAGTCTAGACAAGGTGGCCCAGCACGCTGCCCAGCTGAATCTTAAGTGTCCAATGCTGAGGAATCCATCAGTTCGAGTCCATCTTAATAAAAATGTATCTTTCCACATGGCTTCCTTAAAGAATTCATACAGAGTACAATGACTTTAAAAATAACTTTTTAAAAGTTTGTATCTTTTCAGAGGTTTATGATATAAAGCCTTTTCTTTTGCAGAGTAGAGATTAAATGTTCTGATAGAAACTCGGCAAAAGTTCTTTGCTGTGACAAAATGCTGTTGATTACCTCACCGATCATATCACACCTCACTTTGTGAAGCAGCAGCTCCTGTCTCAAATCAAGTTCCGTATTTAGTTGAGTTAGAAGCTCAAAGCAGCAGCTTTGTCTTCAGTACTTCATCCTTCCGGCTTTTGACCTTGTCCTGGCCCTGTGTGTTATTTAATGTCCGCTCACATACATCTCGGGCATCTGTATTGGAACTTCTTGATTTGTGACTATACTGAGTCTATTCATCTTGACTATTTTTCACAGAATCTGTGCAGATACTGCAGAGAACTGTACTTAGCATTCTCCAGAAATGTCCCAAGCAAGCAAAAGACAACTTCAACATATTTTTTCTCACTAATTAAATCTTGCTATGAACAATGAATTATCATATACCTCTTATGGAAAGATAATTTATTTGCAGCACAGCTTGAGAAGTAACTTTGAAACTAAGAGAATGACTTGCAAAATAAACTTGATTACGAGTGCTTGAATTACATTAATATACAAAGAAGCTCCTGGCTTCTGTAAAATTGTTCACGCAAGAGATCACTCACCAAACAATGTCAGAGTTTAGTAATATGTAACGCGCTATCTAACACACAACATCATCCTGCTTTTTACTGTTCCTTGAAGGTTAATTAAGTTAATTTTGTTTGATATTTTATGCTGGCATTCCATAAATCTATCAGGGTTGATTTTCATTTCAGGTGTGTTGCATCTTTGTCCATTCCACCTAATTTATCGTGTGGTTAGCTTGTCTGTTTGTAACGCAGTTTTTTAATGAGGACAACAATGTTGTATCTAGCTAATATCAGCAGTGCTAGAGCAGGCTGAGGTGACCAGGACAGTCTCCACAAGACAGAGAAACAAAGTCTTTCAGTCTGTTATTATCTGTCAGATTACTGATGTAATATTTAAAAACATTAAAGATTTGAGACTTTTGACAACATTTACATTAAATGGATCTTTGTCGTCTAATCCTTAATAACCAGTGTTGTGGTTCTTTGTTTGGTTGGTTTTACATATTATAGTTTTTCTACACTACGTCTCTAGGACATACTTCATGAAGATAATAGCTAAGACAATCTCCTGTTTTCCTTAGTCATCCTCAGCAAATTTAAATGAGAAATTGCAGATAGGTTTCAGAGACCTCGTAAAGCTCTGGGAGAAATGGTTCACAAAAAAAAAAGGAGTAATAGTAATAGGATGAGCAAAAAGATTATCTAGAAAAGCTCTAGAAAAAAAAATGTTTGACATTTGGGTCACTTCAATGACTGAATAAATTACAGAAAGAAGCACCTTCTTTGGAGAAATAGTTATCTGATCTTTGGCTTCTGGGACAAACACAGCAAACAGAAACTCCTGTATATTGTGCGATACTAAAATCCCTCTTCTGAGGCAACGCTGTTGGAGCCCAATATCCAAAAGAACCAGAACTCGAGCTCTGAAGCCATCTGCAACATTTTTGCGTCTGAGAATAGATTATGTTGTCTATATTAAGAAAAGAAAATTCTCAGTATGAAAATATCTCGAGATTAAAAGTACAGAATACAGTTTATTTTATATTCCAGTGCAGTATGTGGCCCTCCAGTAGAAATTAAGTTGCTTTTGCAAGTTGAGCACTTTCTTTGGGAATGGCTGCTGGGCATTGCAGAACAGGCAAGGGTAGGACTGAGCTTCATCTTCCCTCATATCATGCTGTCTCAGAACGCAATGTCTTTCAACAGACAATTCAGATAAGTAACCTTAAGCATTTGCATTTGGGGGGAAGGTTTCCAAGCTCCCACAGCTCTAGTCAGTCACAGCTCATTGCTCTTAACCTTGTTTTCTCTTTCAGGATGGATTTTATCAAGCCTCCCGCTTATTTCACAGCCCACATGCTTTGCCAGCTGTCCTTGCATAATGCAAAACTCAAGGCTGTTACCTATCCAAATATCAAAGCATCCTTTGAATATAGCCTTTATAGAAGCCCCTTTTGCAAACTTTTAAAATGAATATTAACCGTAAACAGTAGAGGAGATCATAAGAGATAAACTAAAATACTTTTATTTTTTCCTCCTTTTTTTTTTTTTTTCAAACGTTCAAACCAAGCAAACAAAGTATCTGTATATAGCTTTGATGGCAAATCGCCTTCTGTCACTGGCATGTTTCAATTGGAAGGAGCTCTTGACACTTGTCATGCTTGGGGTGCCTAATAGTCTCTTCTGTCAGAAGAAAATTGGGTTCCTAGTAAAACGTTTGCTCTAAAACTGCATAAAAACTAATGACTGTATCAAGCTATGTACACTGCCGGAAGCTACAGTCTGCTAGGAGAATTGCTTTTTATTTGGAGGTTTGATATCATCATGCTGTCAAGGGCCTCACATTGGCGTTTGGCAGCCAGGACAATGAGTTCATTGTGCATTTTATTGCGGGAAACCTTAAAGCCAGCCTGCGGCTTGGTCCCCAGTGAAAGCTGATAATTTTAACAATGATGCTCATTCTGAAATTTTCTAATCAAAAAGTTTAGGTTTGTCGTGTTCCTGAATGCCCTTCAAACTTGGGAATGACCATTCGGAACAGGCAGGGCCGGTGGTTATTGCTTGTGTTGCTTCTGAAATGCTACAGTGATGGGTCATATAGTGCAAGTTGGGACATAAATGTAGCAGAACTGCCTTATAAGTCAAACGTTAGAAGAGAACTGGAGGAAATCCCCATAAAAAATAGAAATATAAGCCAAACCATAAATCAAACTTTCAACTCAAGCAACAAGAAAAAAGAATACATTTATATAGAGGCATCCACTTCTTTCTCAAGGGAATGCTCTATGAGAAAAACGCTGGTCTGCCAGTAGTGACACCAAGGGAAGGAAACAGTTCAAGTAGTGGAGGCACCTCTCCCATCTCTTTTATACTCAAAACAAACTGTAAAACTGTTTCTTACCAGAACCAACAATAACTGCCTGTGTTTTGACACCTGTAAAACAGAAACGTTAGCTTCTAGTTGTCACATTTCTATTTCTAAATCAGCACTAGGCCTTTTCATGGGCACATGGTGTCAGGGCACTGGGGGACTGGCAGCTTCCTGGGCCGGGGGTGGCACGGACTCCTGAGGGAGCAATGGCAGGGCAGCCCCATCCCCAGGCATCGGGCATCTCCCTGAGGACCTGAGGACAGGGATGGGACATCAGCCTGCAGGTAGACATGGCTTGGCATAGCCCATGGCTGGCCAGGGCACGGCTGTGGCAGGGCTGAGATCTCTCTAGGGCAGGGACTGATGGCTCCAGGGGGCTGGAATGGAGCCCTGAGCCATGGGCAGGGTGAGGGGAGCCCTGGGGACCTTGGAAGAGATGTTAAGATCTGTTGATGCCTTCAGGGACCTGGTAGATGGAGAGTGGGATAAAGGCACAAAAGAGATTTTCCATTTTGTCCCTGGCCTGGACAGGATTCACAACGCAGCAATAAAGTCTTCTTCAGTAAAGAAGGTTGCAGAAAAGAAAGGCAGAGGGCAAGAGAGGTCCATGCAGGTTTCTTCTGGGACTGAGGTTCCTGAATTTTCCCTCAAGCAATGCTGCCCCTGTCTTTTCCTGCCACTGGATGGAATATAAATAACAAAGCCCATTCTTTAGTTGACAAGCTTTTAAAAGGGGAGTAAAATATAAACTAACCTCACTTAATTGATTTTCTTACCCAAAGGCAGCCCTCCAGGCAGCCTATGCTCTTGACCTTCTTGTCTGCAAGATATCAAGTCCCTTTCTATGCTGAATGTGTGAAGTCAGTATTTACATAAATGTGATTTTACAGCAAATATACAGTATAAAATTGGTGCCTTTGGTTATAAGCCATTTGCTGTTGAGAATATGTGGAGGAAATCAGGTGGGACACAAGTTCAACTCAAATAAATAAATAAAATATGTTAATGATCCTTCAAATGGGCATGCATCAACATGCATGGACAGAGTGGTGACCTTGGTGATCTAAAGCAAAGAACTATTTTCATTGTGGGTGAAAAAAACTTTCTGGGTGCTGTCTGGATGAGATTTCACTCTGAGCCACACTTTCTTTTTTCTTTTCTTTTATTTTGAGTCTAAAAAAAAAGGGGGAAAATAAAGCTTTTTTTCTTTGCCTTTTCCTGCAAACTTAAGCCCACAGGCTATTTTCTACTTGATGCATTTTTCTGGAATGAAGTAGAATGACTGCTTACCGCACTGTGCAGGGTAAGGTTGACCCAGGTGGAAATAGTTGCTTGTTTATTTGTTTCTAACACTCAGACCTTCGAGTTTATTTCTATCTATCTGAGTTAAAGATCTATTTGTAGGAAGAATGTTGTCTATGGAAGAATCTCAGAAAGTTCAGCCATGAACAGCTGAAAAATAATCATGCATACGAACTTGAGGGTAAGTTGTATAGTTAAGTACGTTGAATGTGGTTTTTTTTCCTGGTTTTGTTTTCAAATAAACTGCCCATGCCACAAAGTATCCTTTTGAGTTTGAGCTTCAGGGTTATACTTACGTGTTCTTAATCTGATGAATACCTCATTGGATTTCAAATTGTACAGCTCTGAGCTGAAATCGTGGACATCTCTGATATTTGGCACTAACACTAAAGTCTGGATTTTGGTCTAGGTCTAGTAATAAACATTACATTTATGCATTACATATTATATTAGAAAGCAATCCGTGCTAAAGAAATATCTGGATGATTTGAAATGTGTAAAGAATTTAAGTGGTGCACAAAGTTAGCATCAAATCCATTATTTAGATCATAGATGTGGAAATTGACACATAAAAATACCTGCCGTTAAAAAAAAAAAAAAAAAGAAAAAAAAAAAGAGCTGAAATAATTTTCAAGTTAAAGTCTGTTTTTCAAAGGATTGTTGTGAAGACAGTTGAAGTCCATGTATTTCAAGGTGTGGGGCATTAGCCTGGGATGTGGAAAATCGTAACATATATGTTATTTTTTTGTCTGAATTACCAGGTTAGGAAGAAAACTTTGCCTTACTGTTCTCTGAGTCGGTCTAGACAGGCTCTTGAACTTATATATCCTATAGGCTAGGGCAGCACTGTCATTATTGATTGTAGAATCCTTAACTCTGTGTCTCCTCCCTCAAGGTTCAAGCCTTTGGGAATGTTTCTTCTTTTCCATTGGACTAATTTTAAAGCAGAAAAATAATTCTCCTGAAATGGAAATTCAACAGAATATCATAATACATATCTATAAAGAACAACCGAGTTTCTAGCCAATCCTCGTTTAAGAAGTGCAATCCTGGATGCTAATGCTACTTCAGAGTTCAAGAACACAGTGTTCAAAGAAACAGAGAAACAATAAAGACTGATATTCCCTTAAGGGCCATCATTCCCTCAATAGAGGATTTCCCTGAGGTTTACAGCCATCTACCAATATTACTTCACTTCTCTGCATTGAATTAGACCCAAGGACAGCTACATAACTGAAGTTCTTGAAACAGAGTTCAGTAAAAGGTAAAGCAACTCTTTGTATGACTTCACCTTTTCTAGTTTCCCTCCCATTTCTTACTTTGTACATTCACCAGATTATTAACAATGACAAAGTACACAAAAGTGGAGACTAGTGTTTGTGACGTTTTAAGGAAGAATTCATCCTTCATTTTTAAGGCACCTTACAGAAGGCACCACACGGTTAAAAATCTAAAGTCCATCAGCCTTGAGCCACTTCATTATAAATGAAATAAATAGCCACAATTCAAAACCCGAACTGGTGGATTCTTATCTGTCACTCCTGTGGTGGGTTGACCTTGGCTGGATGCTAGACGCCCACCAAGCCACTCTATCACTCCCCTTCTCAACTGGACGGGGGAGAGAAAATATAACCAAGGGCACATGGGTCAAGATAAGGACAGAGAGGTCACTCAGCAATTACCGTCACAGGCAAAACAGACTTGGCTTGGAGAAATTAATTTAATTCATTGCCAATCAATTCAGAGGAAGATAATGAGAAATAAAACCAAATCTCAAAACACCTTCCCTTCACCGGTCCCTTCTTCCTGGGCTCAACTTCACTCCAAGCAGTGCAGGGGGACAGGGAATGGGGGTTCATCACAAGTTGTCTCTGCTGCTCCTTCCTCCTCAGGGAGAGGACTCCTCACACTCTTCCCCTGCTCCAGCGTGGGGTCCCTCCCACAGGAGACAGTTCTCCTCCACAGGCTGCAGTTCTTCATGAACTGCTCCAGCATGGGTTCCTTCCACAAGGTGCAGTCCTTCAGGAACAGACTGCTCCAGTGTGGGTCCTCCATGGGGTCACAAGTCCTGCCAGCAAACCTGCTCCTCTCTCCACGGGTCCACAGGTCCTGCCAGGACCCTGCTCCAGAGTAGGCTTCCCACAGGTTCACAGACTCCTTCAGGCATCTACTTGCCTTCATGGGCTGCAGGTGGATATCTGCTCCACTGTGGACCTCCGTGGGCTGCAGGGGGACAGCCTGCCTCACCATGGTCTTCACCATGGACTTCCAGGGAATCTCTGCTCCGGTGCCTGAATAACCTCCTCCTCCTCCTCCTTCTTCACTGACTTTGGTGTCTACAGAGTTGTTTCTTTCACATATTCTCACTCCTTCCCCCGGCTGCTTTTTCCCCCCCCCTTCTTAAATATGTTATCACAGAGGTGCTACCACCATTGCTGATGGGCTTGGCCTTGAGCAGCGGCGGGTCCATCTTGGAGCCGACTGGCATTGGCTCTATTGGACATGAAGCTTCTTGCAGCTTCTCACAGAAGCCAGTCCCCCCGCTACAAAACCTTGCCACGCAAACCCAATACAAAGCCTTGAAGTTGCATGGGTAATTTTGATCTCATTGACACATTGGAAGTTTTGCCGCTAATTACAGTGGGACTAAGATTACGCTTTAGGATTGACACCAATGCTGAGCACCACGCCCGCACGGAGGCAGGATACCTTCACTCCCCACAACCACCTCAATAGCTTCGAGGCTGGAGTCCAGCTGGCAACGAGCCAGGTAACCAGTGGCATATGGAGGTGTCTTAAGCACGGTTTGTGTGCCTGGCTCACATTCAGACTGAAATTGCTGCCAAACCACAGAAAGTACGCATGTGTCATTCGTGTTTGGAATGGAAAAAGAGGAGGATCTGGCAGTGAACTCAAGGCACTGCAGGCTCAAGCTAATAACATTATATTCTCAGGTTAGGGTTGAGATCCAGTCAGGCACTTAAAACTCCTAATATGTAGTTTGGGTGGAATACAGGCTCTTGAGTCCAAATGGTTAGGACACGTCCTGAGAAAGGGGATCCAATGCTCAGTACAACTGTTTGTACTCTTTACACATTTTGTCTGGTGGTGTTTTAACACAGAATTTATGAATAGTATCTCAGCATTCAGATGTCCCCACAGAGAATGTTCTGAATTCAGCCCCTCTGTTACGGTTTCTCGTGCTCGAACACGGCAAGATTTTCAGCAGAGTTGTCCCACTTCAGGAAATAATCTCTCAGCCTTGCCTCTTACCTGCTGGTTAGTGGAGTTTCTTGAGATGGAAGAGATGCAAGTCAGAAACTTTCCACATCAAACTCTTAGTATTTAGGTAAAAAAGCTTAAAACCATAAGATTATTACATGCCTGTTTAGATGTCACGAATTTGTTTGAAAATTCTGACACACACCTCTTGTATATCTACAAAAAAAAGATGCGCGCACATAAGCATTGAATGAGTTTCTGCAGTGTGTCCTATGGGGTGGCTCAGGTGTTTCTTGCTCAGAATATTAACTGTATCAATCCAGTACTCCTTCTGTTCAGTGCATAAGATATAAAAATGCTCAAGTGAATAGCTATAACACTAATCAGGAATCCAGCCACTGGCAGTGGCACAATAGTGATGTCAGTGCGAGCCCAAGTTCATGTGAGCACTCTACCCAAACTTCTATATTTTAACTGCATTTCCCACACATTGTTCTCTTTTTTGCAATCAAAAATTTGCATAAATAACCACTTCCCTGAGATACCTTTGATCAATGATCTTGATCAATTTAAAAGACAGATTTTTTCCTTAGAATATGGTCATATCCTTTCTAATTGCACTCAAGCATTCAACAACTGGAGAAGAAAAAAAGAGAAACCAGAAAAATCACTATGTATGCAGGTGAGTTATTTGGGTTCATCGCTAGTAATTTTAATAGGTTCAACAATTAGAACATCATATTCTGTGCATGGTATGACATTGAGTGCCAGAAGCATGCAACCTGGTTTTATCAGCTTGAAACAATGCATTTGCCATAGTCCCAAGTACCACTAGTAGGTTATGGTTTTCATTTTCAGAAAACATTATATCCTCGATATGTAATTAAATCATGCACAACTTGGATGATTCCTGTGCTTTAACAAATATAAGAAGGTATGAAAACAAAAAGCAGATGGACTTTCTCATTATGGGACCAGATTTAAAAATGGAAGAAAGGAAATCTGAGATATGTCTGGAGAACAAGATCAAAAGTGAAGCTTTCAGACTCTACAAATCCTTGTTTCATGAATTAATATTTCATAACCTGAAAGTTCATCCATTATTAAGAGTCTTAGCGGAGAAATAAGTTAAAAAATCTAATACATAAACATTATTCCACCTGGCTTTTTAAAGGGAGATTAACTTGCTTTCTTGAAACACATGGACAGAACCTTTCACAATCTGGCAATTTCTGTCCCACTGCCTATCTCTGTCAGTAGCTCTTGAACTCCACTCTTGAAATGTTTTTTTCCCCACTGAAAAAAATGGGAAATTAAATATTGTGTATTCAAACCACCTAAAGATTGCTGAATAAAAAAGAAAAGTTAAAAAAAAAAAGGAGGGTGAAAATAAATGTGAAGACAGGTCTTTAGTGCTGAATCATTTAAAAGTGTTCAGTCCAAACACATTTAAAAAGGAAGATGAGAGAATTCAACGTGCGAATCATCAACCTGTCTTTAACAAAATGGGTTCATCTGTCTGCAAATATCCCTAAGTCTGTGACTGAAAAGGACTTTATATAAGGCACTTGCATCTGAGTTTTGGATTCTTTTCTGGAAGCACACACACAGTTGGGAGGTTTGGACTTTGGATCCACTCTGCTGTGATATGATGAAACAGACAAGACAGGGTTTGTCATGAGAACTGTACTCCTGTGGATAAAGAAATGCTCCATTTCAGGTTCTGAAACAGTTCCACTGACCTTTGCCAAATATTACGTTGGAGTAAAGTCTGCATCATTTCAGAAAACCCAGAGGAAGTTCCCAATTCTATGGATTTCTGTGTTCTGCCACTTCAGGTTATCACAATTTACAGTCATTTATGCTCACCTTTTTTTTTTCAGAGGAAGACATTCTGGATACAGTTGTGCATTTTTCACAACAAAATATGGATTTTCTGTTAGACAGTATGACACAGACTTACTTCAGAATATGGCAATTCATTTGCTAAGCTTCATGTAGGTTAATCTACAAACAACTCTTATGCTTTTCTGTTTCTTTGTTCTCTGGATCAAGACATTGTGTAGTCTCTTCTAGGGGCAACCGTTACCCCATTACTCCTTGATAAACTAGAATACTGCAGCTGATGCTTATCAACAAGATATCTGGTGTTCAAGATTTCCAACAGTTTGACTGAGATCAGAGACTTGCCTAGTGGAATTATTTCCTATTTAAATAAGTTCTAAAGAAAAGCTGGACTACTGACTTTCATGTTGTCATCTTTCATAAAATCGTCCCCTGAGATTTCAGCTATGAAGATCAGTCACTGCCTTGTAGGTTACATACGACAGAACTTTCTTGTGAAACCTGATAGGCTCCAGATGCAAAGTGAACTCAGTGCATGCCTTCTAACGGAAATTACCTCCTTACTGACAAATTCAGATGCTTTTGTGCTTATAACAACTCTGCTGCAAATTATGGTTATGGTGTGGATCTGTGTTTGGCAGATAAATAGAAACAAAGCATAAATGACTCAAGGGGAAGTTTCTCCCCCCTCTCTCTTCTCTCCCATCAAACTTCTTGAGACTTTCACATGGCAAATTGTTCCTCCATGGTGTTTTATGCAAGTCCTGCATTTCTTACCCGGGACCAAGTCTGACGAGGTATCGCTCACAGCAGATTAGCTGTGTCTGTACTTGTAAATGAAATCTGCCTGGGGCCATTCTCTACCGCTGTGCCCTGCTGCCATCAGCTGCTCTGTACCCCTGCTGTTAAGCTCTCAGTCTCCAGTTCATACTGGATACTTGCAAACCGCTTACTGGGAATCAGCCCTGATCTGTGTTAACTCCCAAACCATGTCCAATTGTGCTAGCTGTCCTAGAACAGTCCTGTGTTAGGGAACATTTTAATATTTTAGACCTATAACCAGGGACGTTCCCTGGTCCTGACTAGTACACATCTAGCCGTAATGTCTGTGATTCCGTGACTGTAGATTCATACTTTAAATAAAAATTACCCGTGAAGCTAGAATAATAACAGTAAGCACAAAGGAGTTCAGACACAGGCAAAGTTAATGCAGCTATTACTAGCAAGTGTGACTTTTGAAAACGTACAAATAAGTAATAAATATTTCACAGAATCACAGAATGATAGGGGTTGGAAGGGACCTTCGGAGATCATCTAGTCTAACTCCCCTGCCAGAGCAGGGTCACCTACAGCAGGTTGAACAGGAACGCATCCAGGCGAGTTTTGAATATCTCCAGAGAAGGAGACTCCATCACCTCTCTGGGCAGCCTGTGCCAGTGCTCTGTCACCCTCACCCTCAAGTTTTTCCTCATGTTGACACGGCATTTCCCATGTTTCCGTTTGTGCCCATTGTCCCTCGTCCTGTCACCAGGCACCACTGAAGAGTCTGGCCCCATCCTCTTGACACCCGCCCTTTAGATATTTATAAGCATTGATGAGATCCCCTCTCAGTCTTCTCTTCTCCAGGCTAAACAGGCCCAGGTCTCTGCCAGTGGGCTGTCTATTCATCAGAAACAAATGTTTCTTAATAGGAATTGGGTTGTATTGGGACAGGATGTAATTAAGTGTCAAATTTTCTATTATTCTATAGTACAAGATATTGTTGTTTCTACATTTTTGGTCCTGGTAAAAGATTTAAAAATAATCCTTCTACCCCCCTCATTCTTCCAGCAAGACATCAAAAGTAGATCTATTTACACTGTGTTTATGATAAACAATAAATACTCCTACAAGGTCTGATCCCGTAACACTTATTTGCCTGAGTTGGACCACTGACTTCTGTCGATGTTGCATCAGGATTCACATTAAGTCAGAAGAAACCTTTCTGTTAATTTCCTCGTGCTTTGAAGTAGATTCTTGTGTGCCAACAATTCTTCTTTGAGTGAGTTATCCATAGGCATGTTAGTGACTTCAGGTATGTTTTGGCATCTGGATTAGTTCTCATTGCAAAGTGTTCAACAGTGAAAAGCAGTAAAGGCTTTCTGTTCTTTGCCAAAATCAATATCTGTGCCTAAAGCGTTCAGCAAACTCAAACTCATACAGAAAGGTTAGGCCGGGTATACACAAATTTACATCAAACACCTATCTGGGATACAGATTTTGGATTCGAACCCTTACAACAAACTCCAGTATATTGTAGAAATAAAAATGTGTTTAGTCTGTAGGCAAATTAAAAAGATAGGGAAAAAAAGAAGAAAAAAGAAGGAAACCCAAGAAAATTATGGCAGTTACATTTAGAACACAAGATACGTCTTCCAGGGTATAATTCTTGGAATTCATCAGCTTTACATGGGAATTCATTTTGTTTTTTTGAGGTTTTTTTGCCTTTCATTTTAATCAGTCAAAGCCTTACCTTCCTACTGTAAGCTTCATTCCAGTTTTTCGATATATATTGGGCCCATTTAAAGCTCAGTACTTTTATGAAGCACAGCACATTTTCAACTAGGGGGCATAAGGCTTTTAAGTTAAGGCAGAGGTACTGAAAAAGTGGTGTATGACAAATCTCAGCTTGACTGCCTAGGTCAACAAGGTCCTATTTTTCAGCAGGTGATGTAATCAATAGCTTCCATGGATTTCAGTGAGTTCTCAATCTTTTTGTGAAACTATTTTTTTTTTAAATGATGTGGCTGATTCTTTGTCTTAAATTAAAGAAAAACACTGGATTTTATAAGTCCCTAAAAATCCTACTTTGAATTAAACGTGCTACATATAAGTTCAGTGTTTGGTTACTGTTTTCCCTCACAGATTCTAGACAATAAATCTCATTCTTACTCATAGTTTGGAAAGCACAAACAATTTTCAAGTTAACAAAAAAAAAAAAAAAAAAAAAAAGAAATCTTCATAATTTGAGTGCCCTTCTTTGAACAGCAAAGAACTGGCACCAGTTTACTTTTTGATATATGAGATAATGTGTTCTCCATCCATCCCACGGTATGACTTTTTCTTTGCCATGTACTTTCCAATGTATAAGTTCTCAAACCTCTGCAGCGTTGACAACAACTTTACATTTCACAGCTCTCTTTCTCTTCATTCATAATTCTTCAAGGCAGCTTAGTGTCTGCCATAGGAATTCCTTACATGGAAAAAAGTGTTAGTACGGAAACTACAGTGTAATGAGTTTTCTGTGCAAGCCAGCATCTGGATATTCCAAATTGCTTACATTCTGGAACCATTGAGATGTCAGGAAAATACAAGGAAATCCCTCAGATTTGCAAGTGAATGACAGTCAGACAGCATTGATCCAATTCTTTGTCTGTCCCTATTTGATTTGATGATTAAAAACTAATGCTAAAATATGCCATTTGAAGTCATGGACTTTATTAATCAGCAAATCTATGCCGATTATGCCATATATTTTTGAGTTCCAGACATTTAACTATTTGCAGATTACAGTTAGTGCCAGTAGAAGATTATTAAATTGCCTTACATTTTCTACTTTAAAATTCTATTTTCAGACACATTGCCTGTCTAAACTTTAACTGGACGGCTTGCAATGTAGACAGCAGGTGTCTGCCTCAGGCTGAATTTCTCTGGAAATTTTCAGTGAACCTGTTCAGTAGTTTGCTGAGAACAGGGTCAGGGGACAATGCAATTTCCGTTGAAAAATGCTGAATTAAATAAAATTTCTTCCCTTCAAACTTTCAGATAAAGAGCATTTGTTTTGTGTGTCAGGTTTCTTGGACACTGCATACTGCCAAACTGCAAGAACAAGTAAACATTTCTCAAGTATTTCTTCTGTCAGACTAGAAGAAGGATTTCTAACAATCATTTTGAGTGAAAGATGTGGTTATCTACCTATATGAAGGGAGTTATTGGTTATTTTGTAAGTGTGGTTGGATGAGAAAAGATAAAATTGATGTGCTTGAGATTGTTCTTCACACACAGGACTCCAAATACTTGTCTAAATTACTTACGTGATCTGAACAACATGAAATAACATTCCTTCCCATATTTTTAATTATTATTAATTATCTTTTTGGCATATGAAACCCAGAAATATTTTCAGTCTACCTTATTCGGGAACATAATAGACATACACCTCCACTGCAAAATTCTTTTTTCAACAGAATTTTTTTTCAAAGTCAGTGGCTGTCGGCTATGTAACCATACCTCAGGTCTGCTATTTCAGTACCACAGGGATTTTGCTTTTCTGGCTAAACCTTGGGATATTAGATTATAAGACAGGAAAATTTCCATGGTTTAGCAGTCTACTACATGTTGCTCAAAAGTTATACGAACTGTGTGTTCATTTTGCCTTGCCAAACAGAAGATTTTCAGCTATTAAGAATCATGTGAGGTTGAATGTTGTACTAAACACAGATAATGCAGACGAAATGTTTTGCCCGCTGCAAATCTGGTCTGTAGCTTGCACACGGGCTCCTCCTTGAGGAGCTGAGAATTATTACAGCAGGAGAGAAGCACATTATTTTTAACACTGTATTTTGTCACATTTTACCTATGCCAGAAGGCAGCTCTGAATTCTCTCTTCTGAGCTATTGTTACTGTTCCTGAATCTTTCACAATGGCCCAAAATGCCAAAATATTGGGTGTCATTTTTCAGGAACAGCATCATTCAGGAGATGTTCAGAAACAGTCCAATTTGCAACTTTTTGGAGCGAGCTGTGTATTCAGATAAACCAATCCCTTTTCTCAAAGAGCTTCTAGGTGACCCCTGGGTCCAAGGTGAAGAAAGCTGAGAAAATGAAGGACTGGTACCTTCTGTACCTTCTTCCATCATCCAGCTTTGCGTGCGATGTTTGACCTGGGTGAAAGGAGAGAAGGAAATTAAAAAAAGAAGAGGTGCAGAGAATTGCACATCCTTAGCATCTGTCCATGTTTCTGCTATGTCCATGTGAAGAGAGAGGCTACAGGGAATGTAGTTCTTTATTGCTTAAATCATTATTTCATTCTTTTAAAATGAGTCCTATTGCATAAGAAGAACAAAAGAGAAAAGCAGAAAAAGTTAAACCACATAACCAATGACCAGCTATACTTTATACTTATCTTCACATTGGTGCAGCATGCTCTTATCAGGCTGAGGAGATGCTGCCAAGCATTTCAAATTATCAGAACAGCATGAGAGTAACTGCTTTCCAGAAGATACCCAGAGCTACACCCTTCTACTCCATCAGAAACTGGATTTCATGGCACAAACAGGAGTCTTTTCTTTAGAAATAGTGTTAGAGGTATTGATGTCTGGGGGTAGTAGATCTGGAACATGTCTGACAGCCTCATAAAAATGAATTTTTCTGAGCCTTGGGGATCTTATAGAAAAAAAGCCTTTCAGCTGCAACCCCCTTTATTATATCAAGGGGAGTCTAAAATCAACGTTTCTGCTAATTTATCCACGTAGCACACTGCCAGTTATGGGGGGCTGGGGGGGGGGGGGGGAGGGGAATAAAAGATAGAAATGACGGTGTGTGAGAAGCTGGCATAGGGATGAGTGGGATGGGAGACATGAGAAGTCCCAAGACTCAGAGAGGAGCGAAGACAGAACAGTACTGGTTTATAGAATGAAATTAAAACCAGGGTGGGGTGGGGAACATATGGGAAATTCTGTTCAGTTGTGCAAAATGGCCCTGTAAAAGAATCTTTGTGTGTGTGCGCGCACATGCAAGGTAAAGGTGTGAGGGGAGGATTTTGAATCCATCTAGAATTTTAAATACTGTTATTGTAAAATTCTACATGATTATTTAAAAAGCCCTATGAAATGGAAATCATTCTCTATTAAATGTAAATCAAATTTGTAAGATTTTTCCAAGGGAGTGATGTTAATCTCTGTTTCTATAGCGATCTCCAGGCAGATAAGCCATGGTTACTTTTTTAATTTAAATATTTATTTTTTTTCTTTTAGTTTTATAGTCTAAATAATTTCATAATTGGGAAAGGTGGATAACACTGTAAAGGAAATTCAAGCAGAATTGAATATTTTTAAAGAATTTCTCATTGCTTATTATCTCATCTTGATCAGAACTTTTTCTGGGAGAAATAGTGAAATTGCACTTATTAAGCAAATCTCACAGAACAAAATTTAAATGCTGATTTTACATTTGTACTAATCCTAAACAAGACTCAACTGCTTTTCTGTTCAGAACAAACAGGACCACATGACCTGTGCTCAGACACAAAATGCATACTGTCAAAAGGTAACAAATATTAAAAAATGTTTTGGCAGATATTCTGCGCTTTGCACAAGGGCTCCTTCTTCCCTGCTGAAGGGAGTCTTGTCAAACCACAGGTCAGCCTGGGCTGAGAAAAGCCCAAATTTGGTTAATGGAGAGCTGCAGGATAACTCCTGGTGAGGAAGAGCTGGGTCCCCGAGCAAGTCAGATGTGTCTGGAGATGATAGAAAAATCACGTGTGAGGGGAGGGAAAGCAAGGGAGATCTACCAGCATTAAAATACCAGCAGTATCCCTAGCATTTACTTACAGACTCACTACGCTGATATTTCAATTAAGCTGGGTTTCTAGATAAAGGTTAATACTGGTAACATTCATCGGTTTGTAATATGTCCCTGTACTGCTTTATGCAAGCAGATAAAAGATAGAAATGCAACATCCAAAGGAGAAAATAACAAACAGAAGAAAATCCCATATAGCAGTTATAATGACATACAACACAGAACTCTGAGTTAAAGTTGCCATGACAGCTGCAACCCAATTTCATCGCAGTTGATATTGAATTCTCTAAGCAGGGATATAAAGTATGGGTCTCAATATGATGACTATGCCACAGTATTCAGGCGAAGCAGGACGTGTTGCATAATTTCATGATATTACTATTCTCCCTTTCTTACTTTTCTAAGCATTGCCTACTCTTTTCTCAGAAGGAGGTGAAAAAGAGATTTTTTACCTCGAATGTCAGCCTATCATTAACTGTAAAAGGTGTTAATGCAAAATGTTTTCCTTAGAGTACAAGCCAGCGGTGGCAACACTTGTCCATACTCCTCTTCGGCTTTGAATTTGCAAAGGGCTCAACATGGTCAACCCCCTTTGTTTGAGGCAGCAGAACTGTGGCTAATGTGGTATCTGTACCACAATGTATACATTACACTGGCAACTACTATATGGTACAGTTACGTGGTAACAGACCCCTTGTAATTTTGGGTCTTACCAGCAGGTCAGTGGGATTTCAAAACTGCCTTCCAGAAGGCCAAAAATACAGCTTGTTATGAACCAGAGTTTTATAAATTTATCAGTAAGGTTATATGGCAGGGCTAGTTCATATTACCACCCAAGAAGCCCCATTTTATCCCGGGGTTTATCTTAGCGCATACAGGACGCTTGCTGCTCGATAGCCGGCAGCTGGCTGGTTGCCTGTCTGCTTGATTCCAAAATCACTTTGGAAACTATTAGTCCCAAAGTGAAGAAAACAGACAACACCATTCAGGGCTGAAGATGAAGACAGTACCTCAGTCCCTGTGGAAAGGTGAAGCTGTCAAGGGGAAACGGACCTCTTAAGCTTCATACTTGCAGGTTCTTGGTCTTAATAAAGAAAAAAGAATATAACCATCAATGCAGTGTGCAAACAAATTAATCTCAACAAAATGATTGTGAAAAATTTCAGCCCCACAACCCATACTGAAGACAAATTACTCTCTTCCACCTTAGTTACTTTGTATCCTGAAGATAATTTGAGAACGGGAAAGCTGCCAAAGAGTGACAGCTGACCTAATAAATGCAATAAATCTGTTAGTGCTGTTGTCAATCTTGTCCGACAATGCATTTAGGTACCGTACCAGGGGCAAAATGAGGCTTGCAGGACATCGATTCCATTTAAATGAACACAGAATACTGCATCTACAGAAACTCCTCTTGTTGCCTGGTCTGTAACCGTGGCATTTTGAAGAAAGTTGCCTGCATTTATCAGGAATTCAGCCTTGTTGACGCCTGAAATGGCCTTTCTTCAGACTCCCATCCAAAACCAACTCTCTACCAGCAGACATCTTGAAATACTGGGTATGGATCAAAAGCAAGAAAGTTCTCATTGCACTAAATTCAGTTAAGCATATTACTAGAATCATGACAGATTTAAGTTTCAGAAACAACCAGCCCCTTCCTGTTAAAATTTCGCATCGCTGTAGGACACCGAGCTGCGACGACTCAATGCGATAGCCTGCGAGTCAGCAGAACTGTGTTGCCGTTTACTCTTTTATTAGGACGAATGCAACGAAAGGCTGAGAGCCTGTGAACAGAATAGCTGTGTACTGACTCGCTTAAAAATATTTGAGACAAGAACTGGATTATGCTTCATTTCCATGGAGCTGGGGAAGAGCTTTTCAATCACTGCCTGTACGTGGCTGAGCAGACCCGTGCAGACCCAAGGCCCAAACAGCTCTTGTTTTTTTCAGTTAAAAAAAAAAAAAAAAGCCGAAAGGGGTTGTAATAGTTGAAGGAGTATAAGCAACCATCAAAAAATGGAAAAATGCCCATGCATTGGGCAATGCTGGCACAAGCACGGCAAACATGTCAAGCGTAAATTTTGGACAGAAATTAGAAGGATTCTAAACATTAGATTTTTTTATTATAATCCAATGAATTTATTGAACTAAATTCCATTACATATTGCAGGAGAGAAAGTATCTTTAACATTTTTTAAAGTAAGTTAGGTCAATTTGTGAGATCTGCATGATATGTTTCTTTAAAATATTAATGTATTTGACGCCATGTTCTAGAGCCTTTAAGCTCTTTTTTTTTGTCTTCTTTATTTTTTTTTAACACAAAGGAGTGAACGGTAGTTTCTTCAAGACTGTTTCTATGTTTTTCCAATTTATACAGCTCTGACCTTCCAAGCTACAATACATTTGGTGTCATAAATTACCCATGTACTTTCCAAGTTGTCTGAATCCTGACATATTACCTGAGAAAGCCAGCTGAAACAGAACAATAAATAATTCCTGTGAGGGGAAATATTCCTTTGCAATACTTACACTACACACATGCATTTGTTGTTGGCTTTTACAATTGCTTAGCTTCACAGTGTTTCCTGCAGAGCACCATTTCCTCGGACATATTGAAAAACTGTGAGTTACAATAGCAGTGCCAGCAAATGCATCTTCTTTCTCACAAGATTGATATGCATAGCGTATCTTTCCTTCCAAAAATGCAATATCTTTATATTAAGGAATCAATGTGAATCACATTAGAGCCCACTTTTGCCCTCTTATTTATAAGTAGCAACATACTATATTTAATATGAAGCTAAGACAATTACTATTGTTTTGATATATGCATATCAAGAATGAGGACACGATTGTAGGCTTCCAAGCAGTAACACTGCGTTATTATTTCTGGATATTCCGAGCCCAAGTTTAATGAAATACTACCATTGTTGCTTCAACCATATTTTTTTTCAGAAAGCCATGTAGGACCGCTATTGAAAGGTAAGCTAAGCACCTCTGCTTTCAAAAAATAAGCTGGCAGCTTCCTCCCTTAAAGTGTGAAAATCTATAATAGAAGAATATTTTTTTGTTGGTTAAATTATCGCAGTTCTGTTGATCTCAGCTGGTAGTATCATATTGCCTCAGCTGAAGGCTGGTCCCACCTTGCTCCACAAGGGCAAGCGTATTTGTGTTTCGAGGCAGTTGAAAGCAGCAGCCCGATGGATGTGAGGTTCCTGTGGTTTCGTGTGCCAAGGCTGAGCCGGGAGCAAGGCTGAGTGTGTATTCACAAGACACAGGCACGCACGCACATGCGTGGCTGCCCGCACGGGTCAGCACAAACAGCAGCGCTCTGCCGGCACCCGCGGAAATGCGTACAGCACTCACACAAGCGTGAGCGGTGTGGATGGCCTGAGCCTGTTCTTGCTTTCTAGCTATTGGGATGGAAATCCTGCTGGGAGAGGGGGTTGGGGAATATATATACGTACACGAAATATTAATCACTCCAGTGATGAGCCTTAAATGCTCAACCTACCCAGTAGCTGGTCCCCAAATATCCTGGTCCCCTCACCTGCTGGTACCCAGACATATGACCCTGGAGGTTTACAGTTACACTCCGGTAACTGGTATCTTTTATCCAGTAGCTGGTACTTCTAATCCTGCTTGCTGGTTAGTTCAATTTGAAGTTCACCAGCTTTCACACGTACTCAGTCAGCATAGAGACCACACCCCCACAGAAGACAATTAGAAAGAGGACTTAATGAGAAAACAGGGCAGATCAGGATTATGAAACACAGGGCTCAGTCTGACAAGTGTATCAACAAAAGACGTTTACACCTGACCAGATTGTTTTATCCCCTTTCCCCTCCATTTTTTCCCGCTTGTTCCTTCCTAATCCACCTTGACTGCTCCTTTTGACACTTGTGATCCTCCACTAAACATCCTATAATGTCTCACACGTTCCCACGATTCCTTTAAAATATCTCATATTAAATTTTATGTAATCTCCAAGTCTGCTTCCTCTGGTATCCCATAATGACATCTCTACCTGTGTAGACAGTAACACTTTCAGTCTGTAAGGTGTTGTGGGAAACACTGTCCTTGGTTTTTGGTGGGCTTCCCACTGGGAAGAACGGTCCCACCATTCTCCTTGGATAGTCCCAGGATGATCTGGTTCAGGGTGCCTCGTATACGTTTTAGGGTTCCTCAGCCTGGAATCGTTCTGCTCATCTTCACTGGGCCTTTGCGTTCTTGCTGATTAGTTTTTAATCACATAACTGCAATTCTCAGCTAATGATTTGCATGAGACAAAGTTCATTCTCCAAAGTCATCAAATGTTATGTTCTTCAGCATCTCCACATTGCCAGTTGAGTGGCTTTGGTTCCTGTCTCTCCAGTCTTTATCCACTTCCATGTTTGTTGCTTATTCTTCTTACTAATGTGGATGAACAAGACATGAACTACTGTCACCAGCCAGATGCTTAGTACAGCCCATTTCTTCCCAGAATCATCTGCAGAAGTGTCTGCCATGTTTCCTTTCCCTTTCCCTCTCTTCTTCCTTTCTTTCCCACCTCCTCAAGTAATGCTAGTAGTTTTTCTGTTTCTTTTTCACACTACTTTCTCCACAGCTCCCATCCAGCTTTTTCTTGTAGCTGGCCTCGTCCTCCTGCCAGGGAGGCCATCTGACCCAGGGGAGGATGTTGCCTTTAGGGCAGGCTCCCCCCTTGCATCCCCACCACATCTCCAACGGGAAAACAAAAACATCTTAGAAGGTAGATATAAAAACATAATGGTCTAATAAATGTGGCTGTAGCAACTTATTTTTATTCCTTCTGTTTTCTGGATTTGGGCACCAAGATAAAAAATGGAAATTACAGAAACTGT
Organism: Vanellus vanellus; assembly: GCF_965231255.1. Classification (NCBI taxonomy): domain Eukaryota; kingdom Metazoa; phylum Chordata; class Aves; order Charadriiformes; family Charadriidae; genus Vanellus; species Vanellus vanellus. The sequence continues at coordinate 9,254,681 of NC_138905.1, forward strand.
GAGTTACTCCTCTCAAAAGCTTCTCTCCATTTCCACATCCACCATATTTTTAATTAGGTTGAGGGACACTCTATTTCCAAAGAAGTGACTTTACTTAATGAATTATGAAGTGTTATTCTAACTTTTCATAGAAGTCATACATGACATATGATGATAAACTTGTCATTTACCAGTGACTAATTTGTCACTTTATGTGGGATTCATTTCAAGATTGACACCTACATTTAGCTGTCTATTCAGGCTAGGTGTCTAAGAGCTCATAGTTGATGCCATTCTACCCAACGCAATCAGTGGAGTCTGCAAGAGCAACTATATTTAAGACATCAGCACTGGACCTGTGGGAGAGCTGTGCTCTTCTGGAGTGGTGCATGGGAGCAGTTCGATTGCAAAAACCTAACAACATTTGAAATACTTTTGGATTTCAAAAACTTCCTTATAGACCTGAAAGATGTGATGAAGGACTCAGAGTAGACTTTCATGTTCTGAAAATTTAAAAAACAAAACAAAACAAAACAAGGAATCACTTTATTGTTAGCAACAATAGGTAGCATAAAACGAGCAAGTAACAAGAAACTCTCAAAGCACAATTATTTATCTGCCCTGGAAGTAAAATGAAACCCTTAGACACAAAATTATGGTGTTTAGGCAACTGAATTTAATCCCAGACTTGCAGTGACTATCATGGGACTATTGGCGTCTAGGTAGAATCTTACATTCAGGTGACACTACTTTGAGGTTTGAGATTTTTCTTAAGTAAGAACTTCTATCATTATAAGCCATAAAAAGCTGTAAGATAATAACAATAATGGTGTGTCCCCAAAATAACCACAGTTGAATTCATTAACTGGCTTATTCGCTTATATAATTACCCATGATCAAGTACTTATCTTCAAAATAAGTACCACTGAACTGAAAGTGAATGTCTTCTAACTTCAAGTGGATGTGGAGATCTGAGGATGAGACATGATCTGACTCCTAACTTGAAACTTGAGAAATGTTTTTTTGAAAATTTCCAAATTTCTTCAAGAAGAAAGGCTGGGTTGTTTTCTCAGTCTACAGTCTTGCTTCCAACCAGGCAACGGAAACTGAAAATGCTCAGGTAGATTAAATGGCTCCAGGGGCGAAATGTTTCTTATTGATTGCTCATTGTTAGCAACCCTTTGATTTTGGTGATAGACTCCATACTTTCTTTTTCTTTTTGTGAAAGAAAATCATCGTCGTCTTTTTTTTTTTTTTTGAAGTGATATTTTCTTTTTTAATATGCAGTTAAAAACAGAAATGGAAAAGAAACATTAAGGTAACTCAAGGAAAAGGCTTGAGATCAGATCTTCCTTTCAATGCAATCACTAGAAATACAGCTGAGTTACTCTGAGGTACATCATGAAAAGCCACAGCTCAACCAGGGCTGTCAGGTCTTACTCTAGAATCTAGGTGTAGCTGCTCCAGACTTACAAAATTGACACCAGTATTTGGAACTTTGTTTCACTTTGGACAAGTCAATTACTCTGTCAGACTTCTGTAGCTGCAAATTCTACTTATTTTGCATGGCAACTCTGAGACTAGTATTGAAAATAAGAAAGCAAAAAAAAAAACAGGGATGGGTGACTATTACTAGGCAAAAAGAAAAAAGATCCTGCTGTACTTGCAAAATGTCTTTTCTAAGGCAGAGAAGTTATGCTGTAGATTCTGTAAAGATACTCACATGGGATGTAACCTCCACAGAGCGTAAGAAGATGTTATCAAAACAGCAAAACTCCATTGGAGATCTGTTATTACTGCAGCTGTCTTCTAAAAGCCATAACTGAAAATGTTCTCTTTCTCTTGAATACAAAATCAAAACTCTTTAAGCACAAATATCTAAATGACAAAGCAGATTCCAACACAACTTTTCAGGTTTTATTCTGCTATCACTCATGTGATTTCAGATGAAAAAATAACAAAATTTCTTCAAAGCAGCCAAAAAAAAAAAAATCCTAAAGAACTGCACAGTTAGTTTTAGTGAGTGAGCAGTGAGCAAAGCAGAACTCCATGGACATGTCTAAAGCAAAGTAAATGCAGAGAAGCTTTGATGTTTGTATTTTGCCTGATGTGGGTTTGATACAGTGCAATACCCGATCATGGAAGAAGAGCTCCTCACGTAGTGTAGATTAGAGTAGCTCCAATAGCTTCAACGGGCTCACATTTCCTTCTGGTTTATGATCTTTTTTTCTGCCTCAAGTTGTAGCTGTACATCTCAGGAAGCTGGATCTCCAAAAGCATTTTGTTTTGTTTTATTTCCCAATTTATTTATTTATTTGCTATTTCCTGATACTTATCAGGAATACATACTGGAATATGATAAAATTAAACAGGGAGCAGAAAGATCTGATAAACATGGGATTTTTTTCTGCATCCAGTTTTCACACATCCGTATGAATGCAATGGCATAGGGCTCCAACCAGTCCCACGGTGAGCCACCCTGGGAGTGGGGGAAGTCTTACCTCTCCATGGCAGCGCATCTCCACATTGCTTCCAATTTTCCTTCGTGAAGCTGTTTGTTTGGTTTGTGGGGGGGGGTTATGAGATGTTATTAAAACGATAACATTAGGGAAACAGCACACTAGATTTCTCTGACTATGCACTTTGAAATTTTGCAAACCATTGTCCTAATTATTTACTCTATTGATCCTACTAAATTTTGCTCATCTGTGCAGAGATTTATTGATCTTCATTACCTGGACAGATGAGCTCCATGAATGAATTGAATTTGTTAGGATCCCAGATGCCTCACTTTGAAAAGATACCACCAGCTTTCAAGGTACTCTTCTTTGGTGTATATTAATGTTTTTTGATAAAAAATGGTGGACAATGGCCAGTTCATAGAATGAAAAATCAAAGAATGATGCTGGCAGAGATTACAAAGTAGTAAAATGCAAGATCCTGGAATGCAAATTACTTTTCAGTTCAGTATAAGATATTCCTTATTTGCTTGCTTCTTTTAATTTACCAGTCTTTATATAATGTGTCTGTAATCTTTCATGAATATAACATCTTTGAACAGAGAAAGGCTGTTTTATTCTAATTATTGGAAATGTGCAAAAGCCAAATATTATGTGTAATTTTGGCTCAATCTGAATTTGTCTATTGTGTATCTCCCACTTACTAATCATTCTTCATCTCTCTCCCCACTGCTAATCAGAAGTAGACAAAAGGTCTAGTCCCTTCCCACAGATCTCTTTAACTGTGTTGTCTTTTGGTATAATCTCACATTAAATTACAGAGATGCATGACAGGAGAATATATTATAAAAGGAAAAATCTTTGCTGAAGAGCATTGTGTTGTCATTGAATAAATGTTAACCGGAAACTGATATTTTAACCCAGTTGCTTTTGCCAACTTGGTTCCACCAGTTGTTTTTCTGAAAGAAAAAAATTATCACAGTAATTACAAATCAAAGAAAACTAAAATATATGCCCACTTGTAAATGATCCTGGAGCTTCATGAATTTTAAGAGAAAGATTGTTCATCCCTGTAATTTTTCTGGACAAAGCTGATATTTTCCTTCATCTGAACAGACAGATGTAGAAAAGATACAGAAAGGTTCGGCCCTCATCGATTTCAGTTTCAGTTTTATGCCTAAATAACCTTCACACTTTCCCTTTAATCTTACTGCTTTATGCTCCTGACTATAGAAAACCATCATTACTCCTTAGAAATGTTTTAATTTCACATACAACAAAGACAAATAGGTGCTTGAGAGTCCTATTTTAACACTTAGACACTCAGGAATTTTGGTCTAGCACCTCACTCTGTGTTTGGAGATGGTAAATCTATGCATCTTACAATCCTCAGGTATAGAATAATTCCTCAGAAATACAGCAAGAATCCTGCTTGACAAAAGTTTGAAAGATGCCTCGAAGATCTGTGGATATTTCATATCTGCGAAAAGTATTAGCAAGAACTGAAAAACCTGAACTTCTCTTCAGCCTATAATCATCGTATTACTCTAGTGACACTTCTATCATACAATTCAGAGGGAGAAAGACTGCTTTGTTTTCTTCTCCATCCCCATAATTTAGGTAAGAGTCTAAAAAAAATATCTCTGGCAATGCAAGAGACAAGCTGTCAATGAAAGATACAGACAACTTTACCACTTTAGTAAGATTCTGTGCAAGGCTGGAACCATGATACGCTGCTATAATTAAAAGAGAACTACAATGGAGGATTAATAAAAGAAATACCATCTGTCAGTGTTTTTGTTCAAAAAAGACATCATATTAAAGGAGCAGGAGAAGCTGGAACAGTCTGAAGGAAGAAAAGCGGTGCAGTGGTGCAATAGCACCATCCCTGAAGGAGCAGAGAGTTAGAGACTCAACCTGGCCTCCGTTGAGAGGCAGTGCAGTGCTTTCTGCTGAGGGTCAGAGAGGGGACCTCACCTTCACAGAGGCGTAGTGTCACGGGGCAGGCGCAGGAAGGCCATTCAGTCTCTTTTGAAGCCTCCGTTTTGCATTTATGAGCACCAAACGCAGAAGTCAGTCCTGCAAGATGCAGGATTTGGGGGAATGCAGCCGGCTGACGTGTGAGTTCTTAAGGTGGGTGAGGGTCCTGCCACCAGAGCTGTGCCCAGAGCTGAACGGAGGACTTCTACAAATTCAGACTCGTGTAGCAGTTCATGACTTCCATAGTGCAGCTTGTGGCAGTAAGCACTGAGACTGGACCAACATGCTGGAAGGATGGATTTGTCTACAGCGTGCTGTAGAGTGGGTTTTTTGTGTTTGAACGTGAAATCCACCCCTGGAACTCACTGCAGAGTTAGAACAAAACTGTATTCATTTCAGAGCTGACATAGCTCCTCTAAACTCCTACAACATGGGCAGAAAACATACTTATTCTCTTGGAAGTCCAAATTAAGCATAGGAAATTGAGATAAATGCAGACTCAGTCAAACTTAGAGATGACTTTAAGTGACTCAGTTTATACCAGCTGAGGTGTAAACTCCTAATAATAGAGGGTTGTTGAGATAGAAAGGTAAAAATTATGTATACTTATCTTCACTTATGTTTATATCATAATTTCTCAATTTCTTATAATTAACGTATACACATACATATATCTTTGTTAATTAAAGTGATTTGCCATGCTTTAGGTTATTGTGGTAGCTTTGAGAACAAGGAACTTCATAGACCTCTGCAGGCTACTATTGGCAAGGAACACAACCCGGGTATGTCTGGCTTCACTAGAAATATAGCAGCTAGAGTTCCGTATTTGTAACAATCTACAGCGACTGTTCCCCTCCAGAATTAAGAGCAATTGGATCTGCACACCCCAGCATGCCTTTAGACCTTGAATAGACAAAGAAGGCAATGAATTTTTGTTTTTCCTACAGAAGTCGCATATTTAATTGGGTTTGCTTAGCCAGCAAAGAGAAAATTACAGGGTGATTTGCTTATGTTCAAACATTTAAAAATGTGCAGAAAGAAAAAAAAAAGAAAAGGAAGGATCTCCTTTCTCTGTTAATACTGACATACTGATTGTGATTAGGTTACGGGAAAGCCTTCCAATGTAAAACACTAGAAAAAGTTTCTGGAGGAGGTTACAAATTCTTTGTTATGGAAGCTTCTATGAAATTCAACACAAGCATCTGTAACAGCTGGAAAAGCTGAAGTTGACCCTGTCAGCAGGCAAAGGTAGAGATTAGTATGGAGATCCCTTCCAGCACAGCTTTCTGTCATTATTACACCAGCTTCTCCACCAAATCCCATGTTGTTCATTTATTGACCTGTGCCAGCCTGCCTAACGCGGGTGCGAGCTCTCTGCGCCCTTCTGCTGAAGCCTGACTTGGAGTATGGAGACTTTCACAGAAGAATCGAGTGCTGGTTGAGGCTGCTGGATCTACAGTGGCAATCTGTTTAACCTCAAAGTAGCTTCCGCACAATAGGCTTCCAAATTGTCTTGAAGTTTCTAGTTTGAAGGATTGGTTCTTTAAAAGTATATTCATCTATAGCGCACGCTTCAAACATTAATAGGCCTGAAACTCTCCAGCTTTGAGATAGTCCTGCGACTTCATCAGCTTCTAGAAAAGCTAATGTTTCTGTTCTTTTTCTAGCCGGAGAGTAGATGTCCTCTGTTCATAGAAGCATGCTGTACATTTTGGGGTTATAAGGCAGGAGAAGCCCTGAGTTTGAAGCTATGGTGTGGGCTTTCGAGTTCAAAACCATTATATTCTGAATTGTGCTATGTGATACGTTCCCTGGCACAAGTACAGCTCCACAATGTCTCTTGTTTTATGACTTCATACATTGGACATCGCCTCGGGTACTGGCTCAGCAACAGAAAAGGCTGTAGGGAGACTGAACATGTGCAGGTTGTGCATCTTGGCCTGCCAAGAGTTACAGATGTGATTGATCTGACTTTTCACGTTTCCATTTTAGTCATAATTTCTAGCCCATTCTGTTATTGTGAGCTGAAAACAACGCTTGCATAAGGTCAAATGTTTAAAGCTTGGGAAGAAAAAGACCGTAATTCCCGCACTTTTCTGGAGCACTCCTCACCCTATGTATTTTATTGGCTTGCAGTTGATTCTCTTCTCTCTGTTCCTGTGGTATTTTTCTAATACATTTCTCTTATTTACAGTATTTATTACAACTTACCTATTACCTTTAGGCTAGACTTTTCCCTAAAGCTGGAGGAAGAAGCAAAGGCTTCAAGGTCTGGAACACATAAGAAAATGAGCACTAACAGTTTTAGTTTTCAGAGATCCCAAAAGGCAGTAGAAACTATTTTGAAATAAATATTTTGGCATCCAGATCACATTGAAAAATAAGGATTTACCCTAAAATGTCTTCACTAACACAAGAAATCACTTGAAACTAGCTATAGAGTAATTTTATGAGCCTGTGGTGAAGACAAGGTTGTGGAAATTACGGGTATTGTTCCCTATGCTGGGCTGAATTGCACACTTCCTGTAAAATATTATATGCCTTGATTTCCCTGCTGATAAAACTGGAAATATCTCTCACTATTGCAAACTTTTGTCTGGCTTGCTTAGCAAACTTGTTTAAAAAACTGCTAATCCTTCAGTAAGGAGAGCTACAGTGGGGCTCTGATCATAAGCATGGACTTGCGATACTACAAAAACGCTACTTCGACTTGCATAAAAAACTGAGTGAATAACGTTTTCCACATCACAGATCCTTCTCAAAAATAATATGTCCAAAATTGCTAAGTACTCACTATGTTAAGATTTAAATGTGCAGAAATTAATTCAGGAGACCAAATGGAAAGATTCAGTTAAGGACTGGACTGTCTTCCTGGAGTTACCAGAAGCTCCAAGCCATTTAGTATGTCTGTATTCAGCTTTTATTCTTTATTTGTGTGTCTGTCACTAGATAGCAGAGTCAGTATTGCAGCTGTTTGTAAAAATCCACAAGAAAAGCTGCTCCTTATCATGGAATAAGACATAGATCTGTTCGTGCAAGGGACAATGAGTTTGACCATGCAGAAGCAACAAGGTTGAGGAGAGTTATGAACAGTGATTAAGCAGCTGATTTGTTATGTTTTATTGTTCTTCAGTACAATATCATTGTGTCCTGGGCAGATCTCTCTATTTTTATTCCACCGATTATGTCTAGCTATTAAACTTGGGATGCAGCAAAGAATCTCCAGACAATAATCTGTCTTCAGACCCATCATCCAGTCTAACACAATTTTTGCCATCAGGTATCAGTTCTCATCATCTGTATCTGAGTAAGTAACTATGTCTGTCTTTGAAGACCGAGAGTGAGATCTTCTATGCTGGTATTTAAATGTTAGAAAGAGTCAACCTAAAATGCTTCCCAGATTTCTCTTTTGAAATCAGTAGAGGTCTAATATCCTGCAATACAATTATACAATATAGCTGTTCTTTAAATAAATCATTCCTTCCTACGCATTAAAAAAACCAAAAAAAAAAACCAAAAAAAAAAACCAAACACCCTTTTTGGTCTCCATTCCTGGCATTATTCTATAATTTTCTCACCCATCGTGTCTTTGCTGATGCATATAAGATCTCCAAAAAGTTTCTAGGGCACATACGAATACTTGCAGCAACTGAATACTGCCATGGAAAAAATAGTGCAAAGATTTATTGTAGCCACTAGATGGCAGCAAGACCGCACACCTGCAGAAAAGCAGTTCGAATTTTTGACGAAAATAACCAAAACTTACTGGGTGGCAGGTGATCATCAATATGCAATTCAGCTTTCAGATGTGTTTTGCTAGCTTTAGTATTTCATCTCTATGTAAAAACAATTTCTGTGTTCTGAATCTGTGTTAGCAGTCTCTGAAATTCAGACTTTTATTTAATATTGTTTGTTTGTTTGTTTGTTTGTTTTAGGAAAGAAAAGAGAGAAAGAAGGGAAAGAGGGAGAGAGACCAACCGCTGGACATTATATGGATCTCTGGAAGGATCATAATAAGCACAAAAATGAGGACCTTCAAAATGTGCACTGGTGTCTTTCTCATTGGCTGCCTCCTTCAAATTCAGAAATATAGTGTTAAAAAAAAAAAATCAAAAGAAAATATTAATTCAGAAGTTTTAAATTCCCATATCATCTTTCAGAGGCATAGGATTTCACTGGTAAACTTTATTTCCCATAGACTTTATTAAGCCCCTCAGATAATTTGCTAGGATGTTTCATTGATATGTCTGTTGAAAAAGACTATTCCATATTTAAAGAACATGGTGTTGGTTACTCATGGTAAAGGGAAACGTACTGTCCCTTAGGCAACTTAAAGGTGTGCTGTAGTCTGGTTCTAGGGGACATTTCAGAGCTTACACTTCAGGGCTGGTTCAGGTGTCTGAAACTCCTGCAATCCATCCTGGGAAATTACAGACTATCCTCTGATAGAAGTACCCAAGGAGGAACCAGGGATATCACATGCTCTGAAGAAGTATCTGAAGTATATCAAGGAGTGGCTTTCCTAATTTTTTAGGACCATTTATAAAGCACTCCAACATCTGTCAGATTTTAGGAATTGGCTTGTGGAGACAGGCGGGATGTTCTAAGCAGAAGGAAAGGCTGAGGAAAAAAATGCGTGCAAATACTTTGGCTTGAAAGGCCAAAACAGAATGTTGATTGTGCCAGTATCTCTGGAGTAAAGTCCTTGGCTGCTCCTTAAATCAGCAATACCGTATCTGAACTCCCAGAAAGCATGGCTTCAATGTACCAAAATTATGAGCTTTTTGTTATAAAGATATGAACATCTCCCCCTCCCAATCTTCTGTCGTTAGGATTGTGTTTTAAACATCTATTTACAGTATGAAGAATTTCAAAAGTTTGTGTCTATGTTTTATAACAATAACCACAATTCTGCATCAAATGAAGGATTTATCAGTGTCCTTATAGCTCCTTGGAGGTTTTTTTTCTATATGTCTAAGTAGAACATATCAGGAATCCTTTGGTAATGTTTGTGAAAACTGTTATTTGATAAACCCAAAACTGAATAAATTGTGAAAAAAATAATTAAAATGGCAAAATACTTTGAGACTGCAGAATAACAGATCTATCTTGTCCTCCTAAACTTTAATTTTTCTACTCAAAACTTTGCTTTTTTGTTGTCCTAAACTTCAGAAGCAAAGCAAAGCACTTCAGCAGGACGAAAGCAGCATGTTCCAAGTTTTTGGGGACAGGTTTTGTGCCCAGTCTGTGCTGGTTTTGGATGAGATAGAGCTAATTTTCTTCATAGTAGCTATTTTGGAGCCTTCATAGAGGCTGTTTTGGATTTGTGCTGAACACAGTGTTGATAATACAGGGATGTTTTAGTTACTGCTGAACTGTGCTTACACAGAGTCAAAGCCTTTTCTGCTTCTCACACCACCCCACCAGCAAGTAGACTGGGTGTGCACAAGAAATTGGGAGGGGACATAGCTGGGACAGCTGGCCCCAACTGACCAAAGAGAGACTCCATACGCTTTCTGCAGAAGACACGAGCTCTCGATCCCCAGGTATAAGAAAACAGGAAAGGAGGGCAACAGACCGGCATAGCTGAGTGGAGACCTGCTGGTCAAACTAAAGGGCAAGAAGGAAATGCACAGGCAGTGGAAGCAGGGACAGGTATCCTGGGTAGAGTATGGGGACGCTGCCCAGTTGTGTAGGGAAGGGGTGAGGAAGGCCAAAGCACAGCTGGATATGAACTTGGCAATGGATGCAAAGAATAATAAGAAGGTCTTCTATGGGTATGTCAGACAGAAAAGGAAGGTCAAAGAAAATGTATCCCCTGTGATGAGCAAGACTGGCAAGCTGGTAACAACAGATGAGGAGAAGGTTGCGGTACGCAAGAACTTTTTTTGCTTCAATCTTCACAGGCAAGCTGTCTCTCCACACCTTTCGAGTGAGGACCGCAAGGCAGGGACTGGGGGAGCAAAGTCCCTCCCACTGTCAGAGAAGATCAGGTTTGTGACCACCTGCGGAACCTGAACATACAGAAATCTATGGGACCTGATGAGATGCATCCCAGAGGCTGGAGGGAATTTGCTGATGTAGATGCCAAGCCACTCTCCATGATATTTCAAAAGTCATGGCAATAAGGTGAAGTTTCCAGTGACCAGAAAAAGGGAAACATGGCATCCATTTTTATAAAGGGTAGAAAGGACGACCCAGGGAACTACGAATCTGTCAGCCTCACCTCTGTGCCTGGGAAGATCATGGAACAGATCCTCCTAGAAGCTATGCTAAGGCACATGGAGAACAGGTAGGTGATTCGAGAGAGCCAGCATGGCTTCACCAAGGGCAAGCCTTGCCTGACCAACCTAATGGCCTTCTGTGGTGAAGTGACTACATCAGTGGACAAGGAAAGAGCTGTAGATGTCATCTATTTGGACTTCTGTAAGGCCTTTGACATGGTTCCCCACAACATCCTTCTCTCTAAATTGGAGTGATATGGATTCGATGGGTGGACTTTTTAGTGGATGAGGAATTGGTTGGATGGTCACATCCAGAGGGTAGGGGTCAATAGCTCAATGTCCAGATGGAGATCGGTGACAAATGATGTCCCTCAGGGGTCTGTATTGGGACCAGTACTGTTTAATATGTTCATCAATGACATAGACAGTGTGGTTGAGTAAACCCTCAGCGAGTTTGTGGATGACACCAAGCTGCGTGATGCAGTTGACACACTTGAGGGACAGAATGCCATCCAGAGGGATCTGGACAAGCTCAAGAAGTAGGCCTGTGTGAACCTCAGGAGGTTCAACAAGGCCAAGTGCAAGGTCCCGCACCTGGGTCAGAGGCACCCCTGATACTGGTAGATGAAAGGCTGGACACAAGCCAACAATGTGAGATTGCAGCCCAGAAGGCCAACTGTATACTGGGCTAAATCAAAAGAAACATGACCAGCAGGTCAAGGGAGGTGGTTCTCCCCTCTACTTTGCTCTGGTGAGACCCCATCTGGAGTACTGTGTCCAGCTCTGGAGCCCTCAACATAAGAAGGACTTGGACATGTGAGCACATCCAGAGGAGGGCCACGAAGATGATCAGAGGGTGGAGCACCTGTGCTATGGGGAAAGGCTGAAAGAGCTGGGGTTGTTCAGACTGGAGAAAAGAAGGCTCCAGGGAGACATTATTGTGGCCTTTCAGTACTTAAAGGGGGCTTATAAGAAAGATGAGGACAGATGTTTTAGCAGAGCCTGTTGCAATAGGACAAGGGGTAACATTTTTTAACTAAAAGAGGGTAGATTCAGACAGACTAGATATAAGGAAGAAATTTCTTACAATGAGGGTGGTAAAACACTGGAACAGGTTGCCCAGAGAGGTGGTAGGTGCCCCATCCATGGAAACATTCACGGTCAGGTTGGATGGGTTCTGAGCAACCTGATGTAGTTGAAGATATCCCTGATCATTGCAGGGGAGGTTGGACTAGATGACCTTTAAAGATCCCTTCTGACCCAAACTATTCTGTGATTCTATTCCAGATGACATCATGTTCAGCATATAAAGCTGGGGGAAGTGGGGGACTTTCAGAGTTATGCTGTTTGTCTTCCCAAGTATCTGTTAAGTGTGACAGAGCCCTGCTTTCCTGGAGATGGCTGGACACTCGCCTGCTGATGGGAAGTAGTTAATTAATTCCTTGTTTTGCTTTGCTTGTGCATGTGGCTTTTGCTTCACCTATTAAACTCTCTTTATCTCAGCCCACGAGTTTTCTCACTTTTACTCTTCCTATTCTCTCCCCCACCCCAACCAGTGGGAGTGAGCAAGCAGGTGTGTGGCTCTTAGTTGCAGGCTAGGGTTAAACCAAGACAAAGTCAAAAAAAAGAAAAAAAGATGCTTTCTGAGTCTGTCATTCTCCCAGGAAAAGTTTAATGCTGCACCTCAGTGTGAAGCTTTTTCTGTTTTCTGACTTGTCTTGCCCAAGACAAAATGTCCCAACCACAGTAGTGGGCCTCCCAGCACTCCTGTTAGCTTCCAGTCTGCTCTCTGAACATCTGTTTGTAGCTGCTCTCCTGGATGAGAACAGCAACATTGTCCCTGGTACTCCTCTCTGTAACCGGCTTGGGAAATGCCTGTTGATTTATCCTTTTTGAGCAAAATATTCAATGTTTTTCTTTGCTATAACTGTGGCCGGTAAAAATGAGATCTTGTATTTACATAGTTCGATAACACACTTTATAGGGACCTAAATAAAAGGAAAATTAGCTTCCAGTTTTTAGAGGCTTACGCCATCCAACAGGACAGTTTTGGAGAGGTAGCGATGTGGGAACTTCGCAGCAACATTTGGAGCGGCACATATGCTGAAGGGCAAGTCGGCTGGGTCTCTTGAGCAAACATCAGGTCTGATAGAAAGCCAGAGTCCCCAGGACTAGTAACATGCTTGCCAAGCCTTCTATTTAGATACTGAAACCAGCTTCAGATGAGAAGTGAACATGTGGAACCCAAATGTGTTTGCAAGTTAGCTGGGGCCTACGAGAGCCTCTGGCTATTTATTCATGTGTCCATCAGTACCCTGCCCTCCTGTGTGTGGACATCAGGGTGCTGTCCTTCTCTTGAGTTTCTGAGTGCTTAGGTTTTTCTTGGGTTTTGTGTTTTTACAGGGGAGAAAATAATAATAGTTTAAAAAAAAAGCTCTCAACACCATCTTACTGTGGTTGATGTATGTGGTGTGATTGATGGTTTCACTTCATTTCTGTCACTGTTAGTGCTTTTGCTGTCACTTAGAGGCACATTAGCAAGAACATTCCTGTTACCTAGACTCACTTTCATCTAAACTTTAGCCATCATCATACCAGGAGTCAGATACAGAGATAGTAGCCTCTGCTGATGACAGTTAGAAGGAAATCAAAGATGTTGCTGTGAATAAGCTATTCTGCTTTTGGGGCTGACAACTTTTCCCACCTGACACAGTAACATGCTGGGAGGAAATGCCTTTTTGAGGCAATTTGACCTCTTTATAATGCTACACCATCACATAGTGATAGGTGTGTATTCACTGACTGACAATACTCAGTTTTCTCCAGACAGACAACCCGTGCCTGGCAGAGCTGCGTGTAGGAGAGGTGTCAGTAGGACATAGGCTAGAAGGTGGGCTCACTGATATGATCGTGACTGGATAGTCAAGGTAAGATTCCTTGCACATTGAGCGTGATTTGAAAGTGATGGCATCAGCTGCTGGAGCCTGCACTGTCTGTGGATTGGTGAGTGGCTTTAAACACCCTTTCCATAACTGCTGGCTGAAGCATGACCTGAAGGAGCAGGGAATGAGGTAGAACAATTTATTTTAATAATGCCTTTGCTTTAGCATGTAGTTGAACACCATTTGCAATGTTCTCATGTCTTGATAACTACAGCAACATTACAGCAATGATTTACTTTTTTCCTTCTCAGTATTTATTTGAGATAAAAATTCCCTAAAAAATCTCAGATCTTCTACTTTTGTTTTAGAAAAAGACCATATGTATCGCATACAAAGCAGTCAGGTACTCCTTCCGAAGTGGTCCCTAACCACTGTTTAATCATGTTAGCAAACTGTGAACTTTTCTAGCCCACCTTATTGCACTACCAGCAAATAATGTCTTTTTTGTTCCTTCGTTTTAGATCTCCCAATACCCGATCTTCATGATGAAAAGGAAATAGTTATCATGCACTACAGAAGGCCAATGGCATCCTGGGCTGTATTAGAAGGGGGGTGGTTAGCAGATCGAGAGAGGTCCTCCTTCCCCTCTGCTCTGCCCTGGTGAGACCGCATCTGGAATATTGTGTCCAGTTCTGGGCCCCTCAGTTCAAGAAGGACAGAGAGCTGCTGGAGAGAGTCCAGCGTAGGGCAACTAAGATGATTAAGGGAGTGGAGCATCTCCCTTATGAGGAAAGACTGAGGGAGCTGGGTCTCTTTAGTTTGGAGAAGAGGAGACTGAGGGGTGATCTTATTAGCGTTTATAAATATATAAAGGGGGAATGTCATGAGGATGGAGCCAGGCTCTTCTCAGTAGCAACCAATGATAGGACAAGGGGTAATGGATTCAAGCTGGAACACAAGAGGTTCCACTTAAATTTGAGAAGAAACTTCTTCTCAGTGAGGGTGACAGAGCACTGGAACAGGCTGCCCAGGGAGGTTGTGGAGTCTCCTTCTCTGGAGACATTCAAAACTCGCCTGGACGCCTTCCTGTGCAACCTCATCTAGGTGTTCCTGCTCCGACAGGGGGATTGGACTAGATGATCTTTTGAGGTCCCTTCCAATCCCTAGCATACTGTGATACTGTGATACTGTGATATACTTGCAAGGAACTTCCATAAAGTTTGTCCTATAGCACACAATAATCCTCATCTGAGAAGAGATAAAGGATCTAGAATGTACAGTTTATGAGACTTAAAATGGAAAAAATAATTGGGAAAGTGTGTTTTAACTGGAACACATAAATAAAGCTTTTCAAGGAACAGATTTTTCTTTCCAAAAGTAACAGGTCTATTCTGAGTGATTTAGTTTCCTGACAGTGCCTTCTCCTGAAGATGGTATAAAGGATATTTAACTCATGGGATATTCACCTCATGCAACCCGAGCATGGGGATAGGGAGGAGATGTTTCAAAACACTGAGGAGGAAGACCCTTTGCTGCCAAACAATACTTTTTAGTAAGTCTGAAAACTCTGATGCTCTCCAAGTTATCAGGGAGGGGAGGGGGGTAACACAACAGTCTCAAACTATCAAAAAAAACCCCAACTTCTAGGGAGTGGCCATAGAAAAAACAGTCTGAAAACCCCCTCTATTACCGTAGTATCTTAACAACTCACAGAATTTTTCAGGTATGTATCTTGAGGGCACCCTGTTAACCGCAGAAGGGACTGAGACATATAACAATGTGTCCATGAAAGCAGAAGAAATTGTGGCAGGAAAGGAAAGTAAACCTTTTGGTTTCTGCACTTCCTGTCCTCATTAACTACACCATTTGTCCCTACTTGAGGAATGAAACATAAAAACATAATATAAGGGAAGATGACTTATGAAGAAATGGAAAACTTTTCTCTTTAACTCAAAGGATTCCAACATGATGATGGAGGAATATACTGATCAAACAGGTTAGATAGATAGATATACAATCTTCTATAAGTTGGTAAGACTGAAAATACTTTAGTAGCATAGCTGCAGCTGTCTTTGTGGCATGGGAGATTGCATCATCTATCAAAACCCTAGAGTCAAGCTTCCATAAGAAGCAGAAGACCATATTAGGTGGTTACAATGACGAAAATATTCATAGCAGATGATGAGACAATCAACCACAGCAATACTAATGTGTTGTATGATGGAAGGACACCACCCTTGGTACCCTTGAAGTATATATTAATATTTTTCAACATCTGTTACCCATCTTCTTGATGGTAGGATATAAATGGGCTGGTTTTAGCTTCTTTTTGTACTGGCTAGACCTACAGCTCAAGGACTACTGTGAACTGTGCTTTTGCACTACTTTCACCATAATTATTCTTGGGTATCTGTAATTAAAACCATCTGAGAAAGCTACAGACTAGAGGCATCTCAGAAACACAGGCAATTAAGATAGTGATTATTATATGATGAATCATAGTGATGACTATGGAATCCTGGCAAACAAATCTGCACCTTAAAAATTCAGCCTCTCTTCTCCTTTTTTTCCTATAAATTTTTCAAGGGATCTCCAATGAGTTAATAATTAATGAAAGAAAGAACTTCCTACGTTCTATTCTTGACATTCACAGGAATACATCCCAAAACATTAGAGTAACTTTCCCATGTTAGTCTTCAAGTAATTTTAGAGGGTGTTGACAGTGCTCAGACTTCAAGGTTTGTTAGGACCCAGCAGGATGCATGGGACTAGATTTGGCACCTGAAGATGCAGATAGATACTCCTTAGAATTTCCGTAAGTAACTGTGTGCTCAACTCCCACAGCTTCTCATGAATTAATTATCTGATTATCAAAGAAAATCTCAGTAGTTGCCTACCCTTAAGGCCTTCCCGAGATCAACATTCCAGATGTAAGTTTGATGACAGAAGGTCTACAGTTGTCATGTATTGTGGAAAAAAGAAGTTTGGACTTGAGAAATGTAATGCTCTGCTGCCAATTATATACCCAGTCTGAGTTGGGGACAGTTTCCTTTTCCTTTCACACTTAGGCAACATCTCTGGTCACAGAAAACGAAGCAAAGGCCTCAGGAAAGAAACAGAAAAATGTATTTCGAGGGAGAGAAAAAGTGGCACTCTGAGCCAACTCTCTGATGCCTGGTCTATTGAGAAGATTTAGACAGAATCTCCTGGGTCTAATTTATGAGGGAATATTCTGGGACACAATGAATTTCTAAAGATCATCACCTACACAAAGTATAACAAACAAAAGAAAGCAGGAGTCACGAGTATAAAATAGCGCATTTACCTTCTTCCTCTTCTGAAACTACTTTTCAGATTAGTGGTTGTGATTCTTTATCATACAGGAGAGCCATAGCACTGCTGGGAGACAACAGGGAGAAAAAAGTAGGCAGAGAACTGAAACCACACAAAAATTCAGAGCTATAAAATATAGCAGAGGGAAAAACACTGGAAGGCAAAAGAAGACTAAGACACATAATTAATTAGTAATGCCCTATGAAATGAAAACATCGTGGGATTTAAAAAACAGCGGTAGGTCCACGAAGTTGGGTTTCTATGCTTACTAAGCATATTTTGAGGAGAGAAAGAACTTGCCTATAGGATATTTGTGTGTGGACGTGGGGTGTTGCTTGGGGGAGGGAAGCTTCCTTCCTTCAGAAGATTTTGCTCCTTCAGTCTTGGATCTAATGAGAGCCAAATGATTCCTGGATGTGATTATTTCATAAGTTCTGTTGAACAGACTTTAGAACTTTCACCTGCTGTAATCTTAGCTCAAGTACGGCTTGCAATGAGGAGGAAGAGTGCAGCGTCCTAGAGCCTTCTGGAATGAAATCTTTCCATTTATAGATAATAAATCACTTGAAGCTGTAAACCACATTTAAGTAACACCTCATTGAGCCTTTTTAAAAACATTTTCTCTTGGTCTACCACATGTATAAATAGAGTTGAATAAAAATGATTTGTCTCGTTGATAATGAGACTAAAAGCACCAGTAGCAGTATAATAATATATGCTTTCAGAAAAATCCTGTAAATGCTCTTTAAAATACTTCCCGTTGTTCAGAAAATGGAAAGCTGTGTCTTTTGTTTGTTATGCTGGAGGGTGGAAATATTAGAGAAAATCTATATTTTTTTAAAGTGCAGATTTATTGGCTAATAGGGGTAAAGGACGGTGTGTTTGAAGGAGCATGAAGGAACACGTTCAGGAAAGTGATGTCATGACGAAAGGTGCTAATGTCTTAGTCACTGGGGATTACTGATTTAGATATCCCAGGATGAAACCCTTAATGTTATAATTAAACACAGAGGGCCATGACAGATATGCTAAGGGATAGAGAGTCCTCTCTTTTCAGTTTTCTCCTCTTTTTTTGGTGTCTCCTAAACTATTCTGCTCTTAATTTTTCTTCCAGAGTTGCTTTTAGTAGTTGTGTTCACAGCCAGACTCCCCTTTCCAGAAAACACTGTGACTAGGGATTTTTAAAGAGCAAAATTGTAAGTGCCAAGGAGAAAGAGAGCTGGCAAATCAGTTACAGCTCTGACAGAGACACAGAGAAAAATGTTGTCTCTTCCAAGAACGAGGCAAATTGTTTTGATGGAAGTGTCTGCAACAGTAAAAGATTCTCATCTATAGTTGTTTCCCCTATAAAAAAAAAAAAAATAATTTGAAAACAAAACCTCTGATAGATTACAAAATATTAGAAAAAACGGAAAATACTCATATTTTGAGAGATGGGAAGAGGTTGGGAATGCTATTAGAGAAAAAACAACTCTGAGGAAAACCTTTCCTCCACTCTCCCACACTGCAGCCAAGTTGAGTGATAATATTTTAGTTGCTTTCTTTTACAGACTTCCCAAAGTTTATTCATATGAAAATTTCTCTGTAGACAGTTAACTACAACCCCTACCTCAGAGATGCCCTTATGTCTTGTGAATATATTGAGAAAAAAAGTTCAATTCTTCTTTCAAATTATCTTGCACAGATTCCTGATCTTCCCGATGAAAAGTCCATACTGCACACCAAAAAACCTACAGTTAAAAAATCTTTCAGCAAGGGTATCTTGCTGAATTTACGTCTAGGGTAAACTTTGGGATGTTGCAGTATCATAACAGGGTTGAAGAGCCAAAGTATTGCTCAGGCATTTCTGCGATCATACGTCTCCCACAGAACTTGCTTCAGAAATTTAAGAAATAGTCATGGTTATTTTTCCATGTCAGGGCATAACGAGGTGTTTTACTCAGCCAAGACTTTTAGGAAATGAGGCTGAAAAGCAATGAGCCATACTTAAGACACAAGGCACACTGGCAACGTTCATTAGAAGGAAGTCAGACCTTTTCCTGGTAGATTCAAGGTACACAAGAGATCAAAACAACCACCTCGTCCAGCTGCCTTCCTTCTGACAGTGTTCAAGCTGCTTCATCATGCACTAAATCTAACATTAATTGTGTGTGAGTCCATGCAAGAATGCTAATTTAAACAATGTACCTATCACATACTCTTATGCCTTCCAGGCAGTAAGAACACAACAGACAGCTGCTGTTCCAAGTCAGTGTATGGGAGGATAAGAGGTAAGTGACCCTGCAGTTGTTAGGTTGATTCACAAAGGGAAACCTCTTGCACAACTGTTGTTTCATCTGCTCTCTCATAAAAAAAAAAAAAAAAAAAAAAACCAACTGTACCAGAAGCTTCTCTTTATATAAGATATTTGTACACAGTCATGAAGACTAATTACTTAAACGAGGAGTTCCACAAGCACAGGAAATAAGGAAGCCCTGTGCTTCATGCCTGCCTGACTTCAGAGTCTAAGAAAGCACAGGCTCCATTTGCAGCTTTTCCTGTGTCTGGGACCTGCTTAAAAACTTTTCCCATGTGGCAGAGGTATGAACGCGAACATCTCCATTAGGCGTAACACGTAGTTTCTCTTGCTGTAACTGGTCATCAATTTTCACAAAACAGGTAGAAGCTTAATTATGTTTGGTACGTCTACTCCCCTGCTGGATTCCTTTAATAAAGTATTGGTTTCATTGGGAGGAGAAACCAAATGTGAAATTAAGAATGCACGTGGACCAGCACACTGATAACAAAAGCATCTTAAGCCTTGTTGCCATAGTAAGTCAAGTTAAAAACCTCACATCCAGATGTTAGATAATTTTCTTTACATACACAAGACTCTTGGTTTTAATTCAAGGGTTTCAGAAAAAATTATGGTGTTCTGTAATAGGCAAACCCACAAAATCCTGCAGGAACCCATGAAAACTTAGTTGTATTCAGTGTACAGAGGAAAACATGTAGACCTTAATATGCTGGCTGGGTGGCTTTTAACATCCATTATACCCTGACACAAGAAGAAATGATGTTATGCCCCTCAAAATTGTCTCCAAGCAGCACGAGGTGAAACCTCTGATTTCCAGTTGCTGCATGCGTTTCTGTTGAAGAGAGCCTAAGCCACTGTATTTGGATTCAAACATAAATCTATACTCCAGAGAGGTGCTCATGCCTAAGGTTTTTGGTTTGATTTGTTACAGAGAGAAAATGACCACCTATGTGTATTTATCTAGATCCCAGTTTAAATTTTATGCTTAAAAGTGGGCGGATTATGGGTTAAGATTACCAAGAAATAAAGGTCTTGGACAAATCAAAGTAAAAGTTTTCAAATACTTCTCATTTAGCTCAAGGGAAAAATTCAGAGGAATTTCTGGAATGTAGAAAAGGATTATTTAACAAAATTAATAGAGGAATTGAGCCTAGTCCTTTGGATGAAAGTCTCAGTCAATGCTTGCTAAAAAAAAAAAAATAAAAATGTTTGCCTTTTTTCTCTTCATTACAAGAAAAAAAAAACAAACAACAAAACAACCCTCCTCATAAATTTAACATAGTTCTGTTTAGACATTTTCAAATTATATGCTTAATGATACAAATTCATGCAACACTTACCTACTTTATCTATTATTGCCCCAAAGATAGTTTACACTCTCATGTTAGAGCATGAAGGGAAAGACCATCTGATGCATACAGTAATGCTATCTGCAGCCATTCATTCTTCAGCTGCTGTTAGGAGCACTTTCCTCCTAATTGGGCAGTTGCCTCAAGTGACTGAGTCATCTATCCACTGCAGTAAGAGCTGAATATCTTTCATGTTAGCCGAAAGCCTAGTAGGTTAATTAGGAAGAAAAAAGTTAGATTAGGTACTGCACTTTTAACTTACGTGGCTTCCATAGTTTTACTGAAGATTCGTGGTGTTAAGTGGTGTTTCCCACCTTTTCACTAAAGCATTGGATCTCATATTTACAAGAAATTACAGCTTTCATCTTCCTAAAAAAGTTTTTTTACATCTGATTTGTTTAAAAGTTCAGATTTGTAGTGTAGAAACAGACTCATTAATTACAATCTCTACATGTTAGAATATTTACCATCCTTACTTTATGCTGATTTTTTAATATGCTCGAGGCTCAAAAATAAGTCATTATTTAGTGCTCCTGGGTGTCTTGATACAGTTATATAGGAAGGAAGATCAAAGTAGCTTAGCAGGGTGTGACTGAACTGCTGATAGACTAAACTTATTTAATTTAGGCATCAGTAAGCTCTTGAGCCTGAACCCTCGTGTTTTTATGCTAGAGTTCAGGTATTCTGTCCTCTTCTTGGGTGCCATGCATTAGCGACACAAAGGACAAAAGATTCCTAGTATACGAAGGGAGGAAATAAATCAACCCACTCTGGGCAGATTTACAGTCTCATTGCTAATAAATAGTAGAGTATTTCTTGTATCTTGAACCTAGAGAACGGACAAGGCTGAGTTAACAGGTCCATTTCTTACTCCTGATTTTCAAAATAGCTGCAGCGAGCGAAAACCATCTTCAGGCTTCTGTAACCTTACCTACTAAACTAGTCTGGTATATAGATATTGAGAGATTAGGCTGGTTAAAGCCACCTAGTTTCTCCTCATTTTGCAATTCCATTAATTGTTCCTTGGATGGAGCAGGGAGGGGGGCTTGTATCTGCTTTCCAAAGGAAGAAAACCACAAGTGGAAGAGGAGACTCAGTCTTGGCATGACTATATCAGCCTGTAGAGTGGTATGAAACAGGATAATATGTTAATACAGCTTCAAAGTACAAGCAAAAAAATAAGCGATCCAAACGGTATATATATTCAGACAGTAAGGGGGAAGAGGCAGGAAAGATCTTCTGCTCATAACAAGAGGTAGTCTGGAGAGACCTATGCCTTTGAGAAACAACTACGTGGTCTGATTTCATCTCATTCAAAACAGTGATGGAAGTTTTCTGATGAACATGGAGAAAAAGTCATCCAGAGAACCATGTTTTATGACATCCCAAAATGAGCTAGCACATTATATGCTATAGAAACACTCAATGATCTGTCATGGAACTCTCTGCCACTTGGAAGTAACTAAATGAGTTGCTCTTTACTTCTTGGACAGCTTTCCAACTGTCCTTTATGGCTGAATATTAAAAACTTGATGGAAAACACAACATTTGCAGCTGAGAAAAGTACTTTCCAATGAAATACTGCTCTGTGGTGTTTTTTGTTTGTTTGTTTTTTTTGTTTTTTTTTTTGAGAATATCTACATATGAAAAAGAAGAGTTGGTTACTCTCTTGTGTAGTTGGTGGTAGGAGACTAATCCGTTTAGACAGTAGTGACCTAAAGGCAATTATTAATCAGCCTAAGCCTTATGAGTGTTTCTCTTTCACATCTATCTTATGCCTTAGAGCCTGTACTAAAGCAGTGAAACACGTACACAATAAAAAGATTCCATGGATGTGATCTGTGGGGCAAAAGAAACTTCTAGAAAAAACTGAATCTACATTTGGCAAAAATTAGAATAAAGACAAGACAGCCTGAAGCTGGAGTTATTGAATCTGAGTAAATCCTGGCATTACCATAAGCAAGGAAACTGTCTAGTTTTTTCTTCCCAGTTAGTAGCTAATTAAGAGGAAAGCATTTCAGGTGACTTAAAACTCTTCAAATGACTGCCCAGGTTGAGACAATAGTAATAGGAAAATCAAAAATGTGGAGGAAAGGAGAGTGTCTGTGCAATAATTCATCAAACCGATGTAGGGGTAGCAGTAGTTCTCAGATGCACATGCTCATTCTCTAGAGGACTTCTCTGGGATATGGTGGACTGAGGTTCAGGGCCCCTTTCGTCCCAGTTCACAATTAGCAATGAATATGATGTCTCTTAGATTTCAGATTCATGTCCAAACACGTGTTTTCCCAGTGAATGGTGCAGAAAGAGGAAGTAGATTCTACCATCTAACAGTTAGATACTCAGGGTTGCTGTAGCTGTAGCTCCAAATTAGGTACAAAGGTGTTAGGACCTCTGTTTCTAGCACCCTAGTTGAATACATGTAAGTGTACCCAAGCTGTTCATTCTATATAAAGTGACTGGAAAAGAACAGAAAATAATTCTGCGGTATTTTTATTCCTAGATGACCCAATCCATTTTTCCAATGTTTATTTGCGATTTCACCATCAAACTGAAACATCAGCTACTTGTAATACTTTTGTCTTTGCTGGTAGTTTAACCATAATCACTGGTCTTAGGTAAAAAGCTTTTCCTTTAATAAGACTGCAGCTGTATGCATGAAAGATTTTGCCTTTAGTTACTTAGCTGTCAACAACCTACATAAGTTATATGATTTCCAAGGCTGGTGTGAACAATGCTTAAATGTTTTTTCTGTGCTGCAGATACCAGCAGTGTACTTCAATTAGTTAAATTGTGAGATTACTTAGAAAAATAAAGATTTTATTTTTTATTTTGGTTCCTATAAAAGGAGGTCCAAGTTTTAAAGACTATTGCTTTGAACTACGGACTTAGATTTTGGAAAATGGTTGTAATAAAACAGGATTTATGACAACAGGCCTATTCACTGTAGTTTTAAAAAACACTTTTGCCACAAGGTGGCAAACTACGTCTACAGGTTTAAATTGAAAACAAGATTGTAGAGGTGTCAAGACCTCTCTGAAAACCTTTTATTTCCTGTGCTCAGATAGAAAACAGTATCATATCAATATCTAATGTACCTCTGCTATGCGTGGAGAGGAGGAACTTCTGTTCTTATGAAACAAGAAGGCATGAAGAGGGGGAAAGAGGCATTCATCATGCTAATGCTTTTAACTCAGCACTTAAATCACAGAACATTAATTTAAACAAAACTTCCAGATCTTTCTAAGAAACTACTCTAAATAGTATAAGAGAAAAATATGAGCCTATGGAAGCAGCCGCTAAACTTATAAATAATAATTAATATAATTGTAGGGTTTGTCTTGGTGGAACTAAGTTTTGCACTGGGGTCAAAACTTTTCCAACCTCATGGGACATTTTGCATGATGTTCTATGGGGACTGGATGACATACAAAAGCCCAGAAAGAATCTTTGTTAAAATATCTCTTAAAAGACACAAGCTAATGAACAAACAAGCAAACAAACAAAATTCCATAGTTAAATGATGCTAAAATATGCATAGTGCAAAGGAAAATATAAAGGTACAAGTTAATTTAATTTGTTTGTGTATGTGGTCGTGGGGTGTTAAATAGAGTAGAGAGAAGATAGATGGCACCATTATTGGAGCATCAAGGGGAAAAAAAAGAAACAAACAAAAAAGAACAATAGCAAAAAGTATCCTTTTTGGTCTTTAACAAAAGGATTTACAATAACAATAAAAGTTTAATAAGTGTAGAGATCATAGAATCATAGAATGGTTTGGGCTGGAAAGGACCTTTAAAGGTCATCTAGTCCAACCCCCCTGCAATGACCAGGGGCATCTTCAACTAGATCAGGTTCCTCAGTGCCCCATACAACCTGACCTGGAATGTTTCCTGGAATGGGGCATCTACCACCTCTCTGGGCAACCCGTGCCAGTGTTTCACCACCCTCATCATAAAAGATTTCTTCCTTATATCTAGTCTGAATCTTCCCTCTTTTAGTTTAAAACCATCACCCCTTGTCCCATCTCAAGAGGCCCTACCAAAAAGTCTGTCCCCATCTTTCTTATAAGCCCCCTTTAAGTAACTGAAAGGCCTCAATAAGGTCTCCTTATGGAGAAATCTGTAAGAAAGGAAGAAATCTGGACACGTGCCACTTCTGCCTTTTATTGCTTCACTGCAGCTGCGTTTAGTAGCCCAGTGTTTGATAACTTTCTGGTTGTAACAATTTAAACAAAATTAATAAATGCAACTGTAAATAGCAAGGCAGATAAGGCACTCTTCTGAACCAAAGAACAAGTGCAATTTGAAGAAAATTTGCTGGTATTTTATCAGGGAATAACTACAATTCCTCAGGGGACCTGTTGGGTGTTTAAAGAAAACAAGCCAATCAAAAAGAAAAAAAAAAAAAGCAGCAAATTATCAGTGACTTCTGTCAGGGCAGATGTTTCATAGCAGGGTTGTTAGGAAAACTAGAATGTGAACAGAAAGGAAGAAATTGGCTCTTGGAGTCTAAATTTTAGGTGAGGGTTTTACAGTACCTCTTCGGTATTGAAGGAAAAATTTTAGATGATTATTCCTTCCCCCCCTGAGAGTCTACATTTAGTTTTTTTGCCTATTAGATCCAGTCACATCGTATGGAAATGCTTTTTGAGGAATCAAAAGTGAATACTACAGGGAGCAAACCAGTAGGAGTCACGTTCGGCTGCCCTCTCAATATGGAGTTCAGTGACAGACCTGCTCTGATGGCTCTACAAATGATCCATGCAGAAGGAGTCTTTAAATAGTTGTTGACAGTTAGTGGATCTTTCCATCTTATTTTTGAGGCATTCCAGTGCTAATGGAAAAAACAGGAGAAAGAGAAAAAAATCATCTGTATCCAATCCACAGAGACTCTTCCTTTATCTGCCATGTCAAAACTTGATAAAATGTACAAACCCTTACTGACACTGAAGAGTTAATGTCTAGGATGAAATCCAGCTTTGAATCTTTCAGACTTTGCACTTCAAAGAAGACTTAAAACTTAAAAATAATAAACTCAGCAGTGAATTAGTGTCATCATGTTGTTGATAAAGATTCATGGTCCTCCTTGGAAAGACAAGTTTGGTTTACTATACGAACGTACTTTTTGTAAAGAAGAGCTTACAAAAACCCTGTGACACAGATTTTCAGATTGAACTACCTAAAAGTCTTACCTCTGTCTCTGGAGTTTGGTGGCTAAAAAACACAGTGTCCTAATAGTTGACAGATACTGAGTTATTGCTCTAAACAGCTGTGCAACACATCTGCAAACAAGGACAGCTGAGCGCAGGCATCATCCCTCACTGCTGATGAGCAGCTTAGCGGTGCCAGCAGGCGTGCATTGCTGTAATAGACCATAAAGTCAATGAGGTCTGAAACCCAGGGCAGGACCTCGACTCAAGGAGATCAGTATGGCATCAACGCAGAGCATGGGGCACATGGCTAGCACACAAATTCATCTCTAATTATGAATTGCAGAAATCGAGTTGAGAGGTAACAAATACATGTGTTAGAGGGAATGTAATGGCCTGGTCAACCACAGATGGAAGTTTTCCACTTTCATGTGTCATTAGACTTAAGTACGATGTGACTTGATTTTAGTTTTGGGAGATTCAGCTTGAGATCTCGGTACAGCTAGCACTGAGCAGCAGCTATTGCCATTAATCTGTGAGAGAGCAGATAGGACAATAAGTTGTGCATAATAAGAAGGTGGAAACAAAGAAGTGAAATGGCTGTGTTAATAAGAAGATGATAATTAATAATTCAGAAGAAAAACACCAGCAGGGAAAGATATAAAATCTGAGGAAAAAAGTTAGATTCAGATGACGGTAAATAAGCAATACTGAGGATCAGTTTATTTCAAAGAATGGCAGAATTTAACCCTTCTGCACTTCACTGGAGGCAATATGGCCAGAAGACACTTCTGAGGTGCCTCTACTGCTGTGAGTGAATATATCTTAGTGTATATCTTTCCATATATCTTCATCTGTCCCAGGGCAAGCCATAGCTTTTCCTCACAACGTACTTGTCCCAGCCCATTCCTGTATGCGCTAGCTAGTAAATAATTGTGGTGTGCCTGTAAGTGCTGTGCCTGATCCTGCCCTCAAGTCTCCACACTCGACAAATGAAGCCAAAATGAAAGTGACCCAAGGATCTGGGATTTCCAAAAGAGATTTGAAAGTTATGACGTATACAAAAAATGACAGTGATCTTGATTGAGTTAAACAGACAGACAGATGTTTTGAGCCCTTGCTTCTTGTAAAACTTCAGTTTTGCTTTTCTTTAGTTTTAGTTGCTCTCTATTTATTTTTTTGTCTGCATATATCTATTTTGATAGATATAAAGTTACATCCTTTCCATTTTATTTCTCTCTGATTACCATCAGAGAGATTTTCTTGCATAGCATGTCATGCTTGTCTTTTTGTGTAAATATAACTTATTGTTTAAATATAACACTGCTGATTGCATTGTTTTAATGACATTTGTTTCATTACGAACCTTCTCCCAAACCTTCCAATCACACCACTTTCATTCATTTACTCTGGATTTACCCGATCAACGTATAAAGGCTAATATGGACCAACATCCATGTGACTGACACTGACATTCAAATTGCAGTTCTAAAATGCTTGATGTTCCACCTAGTTCTAAGTGGTTTTGTCATCTTCAAATGTTATTGTTACCAAAAAGTGTTAAGCTGAGGCTTCAAAATTTTTACAAGTTATTCTTTCATTTCAGCTGACTTACTCACGCCAAATAACTGTCCCAGAGCAAGTACATGTTGAAAGAGGAGAATGTGGGCTGGGAGGAAGATCTGCCTCATGTTCAGTTCATTATGGGCGGCAACCCATCAATCAGGCACAGCCCCTGAGAAGGCCTTCGAAGTAGATAAACTGAGTACCAGACACACCCAAGACCTGGATGTCCAGCACAGAATTTCTTTTCCTACATGATATAAAATAATGTGCGTATCTATTAAAAAAACATAAAAAAATCACACAGTTGCATATTAAGATTCTAACGATAGCATTGAGAGAAATAAGAAATGTGATTTTGATCTCATGTTGATTCATTGGCAAGAATTTTGTATGGAGCTTTGCTAAATTCAAGTGCAAAAGTCAAAGAGCATGATAAATTCATATTTACTGGTTATAGGTGCAATTTAACCAAGAAATATATCTATTAGGGCATACACTCTACAATGTCTACTATAAAGAAGTCCAGCTGAGTCCAGTTATTAGGATCTTCTATTATATTCTTCTTCTATTTCTGTTCTTTGCATTTCTGTACAGTAATTTTTCCTCTATATCTATAACACGGATGTGCTGTTAGTTCTGCATTCATAATAATAATAATAATAATAATAATAATAATAATAATATCCTCTTCACATACACCGTTCTCCCTTGTCAGAGCTACATAGAACAGCTTACAGAAGGTACCACAATTGATGTCCTTCCAAAATTTGGAAGAATTTTGCCATTACATTTCTTAGAAAAATTTCTTAGAAACATTTCTTAGAAAATACACTGTATGAATATGAACTAATGATCATCTCTGCTCTTCACAAGTGCTCTGCTCAGTACATTGACCAAATCTGTAGGAAAATGTAATGTCTTCTATTAAAGGATCTGGTACAGCTGGGGAAAAATAATCAAACTAGTTTAGAGAAGTTTTTTTTAGGCTGACAGTGAAAAACCGGACTGAATAAATCTGATGTTTGTTTAGAGAAAATGAGTTTGTTTTGCACTTAGCTGAATTTACATAACAGGAATATAAGTTATTGTAAATTCCTTTACCCACAATCTCAGAAAGAGTTAGAGCTTGGGATAAAGAATAAAAGAAGTTAATGCATGTGTACACGAGTTCTAAAAGATCTTCAGGCATTTAGGCCCTAAATAATATTTATAGTCTGTGAAATACAGGTACCCAAGTTGCATTTTCAGAAATGGCTGAGATCACCTAGGTTATATTGTTGGGTAATATATAGAAAAACTTAGAGTTATTTCCATATGCTCAAAGTCTGAATTTGATCCTTCACCTCAAAACTCCTTGAAAATTCTGTCTTGGGGATGATTTTTAGGGGATAAGTGATTAATAAATCAAGATGCTAAGCACTACCAGCTCCTACAAAGGTTAAAAGTGCCTCAGTGCTGTGCCTCCTAGCTGAAAGTGTCAATTATTCCACTTTAAGGCTTCTGCTTTATTTCTGTGTTTTAAACAATACTGCACTTTTATTGCTTTTGGCGAGCAGCGAACATGTCTCTGATATAACACAGCCCCTAATTTTGCACACAAAAGGGATTTTGACATGAAAATTGTAGTATCTTTGGATCAATCTTTAGGAAAACCAGTGGAGTATTAGGTTTTTATTTTTTTGTTTTCTTTATCAATTACATATCTAAATTCTTCCATGAAGAATGTCTTGACAGAACAGATAAGAAAGATTCATTCTCTGAATGGTGATGGAAGACTATAAAATACCTTAGTAACAGAGTTTAGAACCACAAAAACGTATCCTTTGTTAACAGTGGGGAAGTAATATTTTCTCCTTTCCTTCACAAACTGATGATCTTCAAGAAACAGACTTTTTGAGAAATGTAGAAGAAAAATGAAATCCTCTTAAAAATTCTGCAGAGCTAGTTCCTGACAAAGTTCAAACACTAATAGGTAGCACTTTCTGAACTGTGGCCCAAGATTCACTGTACTGTGGTTTGGAGCTCATGATCAGAATAGTGCTTAGGAGATTTTTAAATAACATTTTCTGTTAAGGGAGCAGATAAGAGAATATGATGATGCGTGTAAAAAAATTTTAGTTGACAACCCATTGATTTAACATTTGGTGAACTGCTGTTTTGAAGCATGTCTTAGTCTTTTTCTAATCTATTAGATTGAAAGAGTTTTGTTTGGTTTTATTTTATTACAAATGGAGACTCTGGTAATGCCACTGCTCTGGAGTTAGTCTTATAAATATGATCAGAAACGTATTATGCTTATTACAATATAATCAAAATAAATAGAGAGAACTCTTGGCCCAATAAGTTTAAACTAGGAGATGACAGAAATATTTTGGTGCAATACTGAAGAACATGTGTTTCGGTGTTCAGGCACGTGACTATAAGACAAACCATGCACAGTGACCTCGCATTTAATGGGGTCTAAGGATGTATTAATGATCGGGCACTGCATCTAAGTAATCCTTTAAGGTTTCACATCAGGGAGAACTGATTGGTGACTTTAGTTAGGGACATCTGTTCTTCAGCCTACTTGTGAACCCAATAAAACCAGAGGACGTCATTGTGTAGAGAGAAATTGTGAAACTCATACTATTTAATACAGTTTAGACAATTCTGCTTCTCCATGTTCCCCCAAACTAGATGAGTGAAACAAGAACAAGGAGGAAAACTAAACTTCCCAAAAGGCAGCCCAGCTTCTGAAGAAAGAAACAGGTCAACACTCAGCAGAAGTTTTGGAAATCATGTTTTGTGGAACAAATCTCACGTTGTTCCTTGATGTAGAAAGGAGACTGTTACTGTGTTCCTCTCTTTGTATAAAGCCACGGGTACCTAAAGAGGTGCTAACCAAAGCTAAAGAGGGACTGAGCAAGTGCAGAAAGGTAAGTGACAGAGAGCTGAGAAATAGTAGCATGACAGAGGTGTATGCAGGTTCCTCTTCCCCCACGCAATCTGCAGACATGTTAAGTCCGTGACTTGTTCAAACATCTTTGGTAGCGGAACAGTGATCAGATATTGGATCAGATCAGAATGCCAATGGAGGTCAGATACGTGTGCCAATAGGTGTCAGACAGGTGCAGAGAGAGGAAGAATGAAAGCCTGAAATGGTGTCAGCGTGGAACAGCCGTCAGAAGACTGAACAAATGTTCCAATATTATTCTTGCTTCTCTTTCTTACACACATTTAAAAGGGAAATAAATATATTTTGAAATGTTATATTCAGAATGGGTTTGGAGGGGAAGTGGCAGAAAAGGGCAGGCAATATTGTCTTGTACAGAGTAATATCAGAAATTTCAAGTTAGGGATATAAACAGTCATGCACCTTTATTGGTTTCATATCTGTTCAAGCATGTATGTTGTGACTTCCCTGCTTGAAGGGATTAAACATTTGTTTTGAACTAACATAGCCATTTACAGGTTTCTTGTGATTTGTGCCTGCAAATATTATGTTGCCATGGATGCTAGCCTCAGATAATCCAGGAGTTTTTAAGTACAATTTCAACAAAACATGAAAGATGTGTTTCTTTTAATTATTATTTTTGTCAAAGAAGAGTCTGTCTGTGGCAGGTACAGACCTGGTCACACATCTATTTTCTCCATCAACAGGAGCAGTCCTAAGCTGTTGAGATGAGGTGTAAATTCCACAGAAGCGTGGGTCAAAACTGACATCTGTTTTTTTCAAAGTTCAGGTCAGTAATGAGAAACAAATTAAGCATGCTAAGCCCCTGTTTAAAGGATTTTATATATTAGTAAAACAACAACAATAAAAAAAAAAAAAATGGAAAGAGAAGCAGCAAGCCACCCGGCTCTGTGTAAACATCTTATAAGGTACTAGACTTAGATGCAGAAAAGATATGCAAAACCACAAAGGACTTTTTGAGATCACCGTCTATATTTCAAAGACAGAGGAAGATGAAGGCTATATCCAAATTCCGCTGAGGTTATTGGAAAGTCTTGTGTTTGCTTTGATGAGGTTGGATCTAGCCTTAAAAAACAAGCTGGTTTTCTCATATTACATGACAAATGTTGCTCAAGAGAAAGGAAAAGTACAGATAGACTGAGGTGTGTAGGCTATGTTTGGCCAGCTGACGTGGAATACGTTGTTGATGATGGTCTTAGGCAGACGGTTGGTTTTTGTGTCTGAAAGTTATTAGATTTTAACTAGGCCACAAAAAATCAAAAGACGCCTGAAGTAACAGTTTGGGGGCAGCATAGACTGATGCTCCTGGTTCGTTGTCGTTCTTGCCTCAGACGTTAGAGGATTTGTCTTTTAAAAGATTCTGGAAAATAAAGATCTATTCCTCCCAAGAGCATTTGAAATAAGAGTAATCTGGGATCATTTTAACCTGCTGCATTTGCCTTAGATATACTCTGACTGGAGTCAAAGCCTGTCATATAGCTCAGGGCCTAGCTAAGAAGCTTAGTTAGACTTCTGGAGAGCAGCTATGGCTTCTCTGCTTATTTTGACTACCCAAGTGTCCCAAGAAATTGTTACTGGATTCAGGAGGCTACGTGTGCCAGCTGTTGCTGATGTTTGTCCCTCCCAAGAGTGGTATGACTTGCCTCTCCCTCTGCTGGAAAGCCTGCTTCCCCTCACACCCAGGTTTCCTACTCAACTCCACCCACTTCTGCACAACCTTCCCTTTCCCATGAGCAAAGCAATCTGATTTAATGCTTCTTCTGTCGAACAATAAAATCAAATGTTTTCAAATTTGCCTTTATCTGGAGATATAGCAATTAAAGGTTGATTAAAAAAAATAAAAATACAAACCCGAACAAAGTTTTAAAGCATATTTACCCAGTAGAATAGTATTTTTTTTTAAATCTAATGCCTTTCCAATTGTTGAGCCAAGTGTGAAAAAAGTTTGATGTTCTTTCAAAGTTGGAAGATGTAATGAAAAATACAGCATTTTCTCTTTATTTAGGATTGTATCTTCCCTTGATAGTCTCCAGTTCAGGGAAATATGATGTTTCTGTTTTCTAACACGACCTATTGGATGAGTAGAAGGACCATGACCATGGTTAGGACTAATTGTCAGGAAAGCGGATAGTTTTGGAAAAGGGATAATCTGTAAGAAGAATCCCAAGTTAATAGGCAAGAGGAGTTCTAGCAGAAGTAAAGGAGACAACCTAATGACCAATGAGTAGAGCAATAGTAGAGTTGAAAAATATGTTTAAGAGCTGACAAGAAGGGTGGGGTTGGGTGAACCGGTGGGAGAAAAATCTTAAGTTATCAGCCAAAAAAAAAAAAACTTTGAAGTTACCTTCAAAAGCTGTTTCCAATATTTCCTTTTTCTTATTATCAGCAAGTCTTGGTGGAAAAGAAACATGAACTTTTTAATTGGGAGAGAGTAAAATAGATAGCCTGATATCATTTGTACAAAAGATGACTGCAGTATCATACTGCTACAGGCCACAGTAAGGCTAATGTCTTTAAGCCAGCTAAATCATGAAATGTTTATCTAACTTTCAAGACACCCACAACTATCATAATTTCTTTTTGTGATTTCTCTCTTACCATTCCTTTTCCTTAGATGTCCTGTTGATGTTTCAGGGTTGACTTTAATGTTCCCCCAAAGGAAATAGCTGAAAGATCCAATATGGTTTCTTCTTTAGAAGCCAAGAATATTTTAGCTCTTTCAACATTTTTTACGTGGAAGTAGGAAAAAATGACATGTGGAGACTGCTTCATATCACTGTTAACAATTTGACGTTACTTCCCTGAAATACTTTATTTATATGAGAATCAAGAATCAAGTTTTAAATAAAGATATATCTCTTAAAAGAGGTATTTATGTGTGATATTCACTATTTGACAACAGCTGTAGATTGTGAACCTTGGAACATATTTAGATCATGCTACCAGAGCCATAGGTATTATTTGGTTTCTCTAAGCTTGCCTTGCATCGGATTGGCAAAGTTCCAGTCTGTTTTCAAAAGCAGAAGCCCAATAAAAAAAAAAAAAATGTAAAAAATATTGCTTTGATTTCACTTCTTTCTGATGTTCTGAGGGCAGTAACACTCACTGGTGTTAAGAAACAGTTGAATAGATACACAAAAATATGTTGGTGACAAAATAGGTAAGAAGTTTGCTTTCCTGATCAATCCCTCAGCAGTCAGTAATATACCCAGGGGACAGGTTCATTACATGCGAATTTGATCAAGCTGCTGTTAAAGTTGGATTCTGGACAAACTGAACTGCTTGTTGAGTGAACCGCTCAACATCAAAGAGAAGCTTACACATTATGCTATTTTCTCAGATCTACCCAATCTCTTTGTTCTGAGGTATAACCTTATTTACATGTAGTCAAACCCAAACAGGAAAATGAAATTGCCAGCAACAAAACTGAAACAATTTCCCCAGTTAAAATGTGTGAAAATGGCTGGTTTATTTATTTTCTGACATCTTAAGTTCGTTATTCTAAATCTTGAAGTGCTAGTTTCTTCTCTATTACTTCCCCCCCCCCCCCCCCCCCCCCATTTTACCAGCAGAATATTTGTCTGATTGGACCTGGATAATAGTAATTCCAAGACAGCCTAGATCACTGGGTTGGTACAATGTTTCACTAATAACTAATCTACTGATATTAACAGATGCAATGGACAGAACACTGCATGTTGCAAAATATATTTGAAAAGCAAGGCAAATCACCGCAAACTGAATTTCATATGTGTAAAAGTAGACTTTTGCAAAGACCCAAACCTGTAATTTTAGTCATGCTGCTCTCACTGTAGTAAGCATAATGTAGATGTATTCAGAAAGTTCAATGTTTTCACTGGCATTGTAAAGATATATCTTTCTAGGACCCTAGTGATACAGTTCCTTGTGTTGTAGCAAATGTAACTTTTGCCTTTTGTCAAATTTGAGGAGAACTTGTCCATTCTTCTGACCGTTCTTCAGAGGAGCTGTGGGAAAGCACAGGATGCTCTCAGTAGTTAACTGCTTTAGCCCCTCTCTTTGCTTGCAATGAGGGCAAGTTGCCATCCAGAATGTACATTAGAACCATGGTTTAGCTTACAGATTCAATCAAGACAGCAACCTCGTTTTGTCCCTCCAATCCCTCAAGGTTGCGCTGGGTTGGTTCTTACCTTCTTACTATCTGTGAGTGAATGGACTTCTGTCTGTGGATAGGGAAAACCGTATTTTTATAGCATCATTGAAGTTAACTCTGAATAGAAATGCTTTACATGGCTTGTGTGGTGATTTGTCAAACTAAGGGCTCTTTTCTATTGGGAAAGGTGCTTCATTGTCTGCTTTTACATGTGGTGGTTGTTTCAGTTATGCAGCAGTACAGCACACTACTGAACAAACCTGAAGCTTTAATGGTGGTTACGCTGATGTCTAACAGCTTGGTACTGCCCATCCGGTTCACTGCTGGAGGTGGCTGCATAAGAAGTAGAGAAAAGAAAGTAAATATTTGACAGAAAGCTTTTGAAACATTGCACTGGAATGAATTCTTGTACCTCAGGTCCTCACGATAGTTTGCTTTTATAAATGCACCTATGTGGTACCCCACTATAGCCATCACATTTTCTGTTTTATGGAGGGGTAAAACTCAGTGACCTGGGAGTGGTATGACTGTAAACAAAATGAAGAGGCAGGTTCAGCTACTAGAAAAGGTAAAGGAATATTAGGTTTTGTCTCTGAGCACACTGAAAGGATCTACATGATAACAGTGCTTTAACCCACTTCAGTTCCTCCCATTTCAGGGGAACGAGAAGCAGTAGAAATGTATGAGAAATACGTAGAAAGCTAGGAAGCTGCTTCCACTTTAAGCACTGATTCTTTAAAATTTAAGGGATGGATTTTGAAGGCATTCAATAGAATCATCATATTCTTTTTACAAGAAATCAATAGAACTTATACACAAGGAGCTTTTGATATCTCGCTGGGTGATTGGACATGTAAATAACTTTTGAAATTCAGTGAGTTCCCAAATGGTGAGTCCAAGATTGCATGAGACTAAAGCTTGAAAAAAAAGCCAAATTTCTAAGCTGTCTTTTCTATCTTTTAAGGGATTTTTTTTTAATTTTTAATGTTGGAACTACATATAATTGCACTAAAGTTGATTAGCTAAAAATAATGCAATAATGCAGTTTGATAGCTTGAAAGTCTCTTTGTTTGCAAACAGGAAATTTATTAAAATCCCTGTGTGCAGTTCTAGAGTACTTATCAGATTTCAAAGTTTGGAGACCAGTGTTTAAGTTAATAAACCCATGCTAAATTGATAAATCCTTTTACTTATCTCATGACAATGATTAAAACTTATTTCGTATACATTTACAGGGCAGTTTGGCATAGGGTTGCTCTACCGCACTGTTTGCATCTTTGAAATGGCTGTGTCTGACTTAGTGTACGCTTTAGCACTCTTAGCAAATGAACCAGCACATGGTGAAGTAATTACTGTCACAGCCTGAAAATTAAAAAAAGAAAGAAATCAAGGAAATAGCCTTGCTTAAGCTGAAGGTTTTCAATATAATTGAGCTTTCTGTTATTCACAAAATACATTATTATCTTGCAATATATTGGGCTGTTACTGGCAAGCCACAATGCTCAGTCCTTCATTTAGAAGTGCTGAACATCAAGTGCTTAATGGGCTCAATCCGAAGGCTGGATTTATATCCGAGGTGAAAATGACTTCTTAAGTTTCCTAAGGCCAAAATCACTGCATCCAGATTTCACTGCTCAGACTTAGCAGCCAGCGCAGTGTGTTTTCACCCTACATTTCTTCTATACATAAAAGAGAGAAATGCCTGGAGGGGTAATGCAGATCTTGCGTGAGCTGTCTTAAGGTGCCTGTGTGGATAAAGATCTTGAGGGAACCACACTCCCAAGATGGCTGCCTGAAAATAAGTCAAAGGAAACTGCTACTTTTCCATTATTACTTATAAATAAATCCTTCGAAAGTTTTTCAGTGTATTTTTAATTGGCTCAAGTCATTGCCCATCTGTCACATTCCTTCAGATGACTTTTTACAGTTGGATCAAGATTCTCCTAGATGTGGAAATATCTTGTTGCTAGAAATACTTTGCTATACGCATTCTCTTTGATATAGAAGTGACAGTAACCATATGTCACCATTCATTTCATTTAGTTTATTCCACATGTTGAAATGAGTATACAGGATCCACTCTTTGGGCTTAGGTAGAACAGCCTAAGGATAACTTCCACAGTCTCAGAATGGTTCTCCCTTTCAGCAATTTTTACTGTACATGTGTGTATATGTATGTGTAAACACACACATATGTATATATACGTACATATATGTATGTATACGTATAAACAGACACATACGTTCATGTATATATAATCAGAATACAGCACAGAATGTCTAATTTACCTACATTTGTGCAGCTCTAGCCTTAGAATTCAGATTATCAACTGTTTATGAAAGACTCCTGTCATTATACAAAGCAGTGAAAAAATGCAGCGAAACTGAATTGTTTGTAAGGAAATGGAAAGAGATTTTAAACTTATAAATTCCAGCTTGCTAAGATGCACTTAATGTTCTCTAAAGAGCTTAGATTGAAGTTATATATTCCTGTAGCTAATTAAAAGTGTAGATGAGACTTTTGCTATATTTAGTAATACATAAGGTTTTATTTTTTGTGCTTGCACGCTAGAGTTTGGCTAAACAGGTGAAATGCAGAATGATTAGCTTATGCTGCAAGGAAGGCTGGCAGAAGAAATGGTGGCTGAATAGGTTCAGCAATGCCCATGATAAAATCTGATGACTTTTCCATAACCCTTGCCCCTTACCTCCAACGTTGCAGGTTAAATGTCACGGCAGAGTCCTTTGCTTCCCACTTACTTGAGGGAGGGTTAATGCATCTAAGCAGGGGAGCTCCTTTCACTGTTGTTCCATCCAGCCGGAGTGGACTCAGGTGCTGCAGGCAGAGAGCAGAGCTGGCAGCCACCACTCTGCACCTTACAAACTTTCCCAAGCGGAAAGTGGGAAGAGCAGTTTTGTGACACAGATAACACGTACGGGAAAACTGAGACTCTTGGAAACATTTTTATTGAGCATTAAAGGACTCAGATTATGATGCTTTAGTTTAGGACTCGTTCTGCTATTCGTAGAATCATAGAATGGTTTGGGCCGGAAGAGATGTTAAAGACCATCTAGCACCCCGCCCCCCCACCACCATAGGCAGGGACACCTCCCACCAGCCCAGGTTGCTCAAAGCCCCATCCATCCTGGCCTTGAACACCTCCAGGGATGGGGCAGCCACAGCTTCCCTGGGCAACCTGGGCCAGTGCCTCACCACCCTCAGAGTAAAGAATTTCTTCCTACTATCTAATCAAATTTACCCTCTTTCAGTTTAAAACCATTATCCCTTGTCCTGTCGGGACACTCCCTGATAAAGAGTCCCTCCCCATCTTTTAGGTTGGGAGGTTTAGCCCCGTTTAGGTACTGGAAGGCCGCAATAAGGTCTCCCGGGGCCTTCTCTTCTCCAGGCTGAACAGCCCCAACGCTCTCAGCCTGTGCTCACAGGAGAAGTGCTCATGGTCTGGTCTAAGCAGCTACACTGTGAACAGCAGCTGAGGAGGGATCATTGTTTTCTAACCTTTGATGTAACTTTTGCATAAAGCTGTATCACACACGAACAAGTGAGGAAAATATTATTCCAGACCCGTGTATATTGTGCACACTGTGTTGTTATAAAGTAATTTGTCAAGGTTCAGTAACAGGCTTGAAAGCTTTGGCCTCCACTTGGAATCATCCCATTCCTCGGAGCTATGGGCTGGCCTCCTACAATGTTTGGATACAAAGCCAAACTGCTCAGTTTTGGGGGGTGCTTCCCACCCGGGCTTTGGCAGGGTTACTTTTTCAATTGCTGCTAAAGATGGGTTATCTTTAGTGGTGTTAAGCAAGTCTATGAAAAACACAAACACATTTTCAAATCTGAGGTTCAAATGAACATGGGTAAAATATAAAGTTATGCTTGGTGGTGAAAAATTAAAGTATTTGATGATATCTCTGTATCTGACAATGATATAGTAGATTTTATCCAAAGAATGTGTTCTCCAAAGACAGCAGTGCTTGTTGTTTATGTTTTATTTTTCATCATTCTTATTATCAATGCATGTGTTTGCAATTTAAAAGTGTGAGTCTAAAGATGTGATTCTACTTGTCTTATTTAGGTAAATCTTCACTCTTTCTCCACTGATCAATTCCGATAAAAATTGCAGGTTTTTTATATACTTTCAAACATACATTTTTCTGAATTAATTTTCTACAATTAGGAGTAGTAGGCATGACAATAGTCGAAAGAAAAGAGAAGTCCTTGGCTGCTTTATGTTGTTCATTAAGTTATTTCGAGACAGGTTGAATCAGATCTTCCACATGCATCAGACTCTGCCTTCACATGTTCAGTGTGATTCAATTACATTTAATAGGAAACTTACACCAATTTAGGCACTGCAGAACACTTTTACTAACCTGCAGGTGCTGCTGCAGAAGATTGCATATCTGCCATATGTTCTGTTCTATACCCACTTGTCCTTTGGAAATAAATATCTCCAATACCGTGGGATACTTCATTGGTGTTGGGTGCCTGTGTTTAGCAGCTGAACTGAGACTTGCTCCAGATGTAGAACAGACTAATTAATTTGCATCGCATGTTTGGTTCTCAAAGAAAGAAGACCTGAGGCACTCAGAATGAGAACTTAGAGACATTTTCTTAAGCTTAATCCATGATTTAAGAAGTCCTGCATTGGCAAAAATGGGATTTGCCTGAGTTTGTCTACTTATACTTTCCTGCCCTACTACCCATTAAGTCTGGCTGGGGGTACCAGGGTTGAGCATGGAGACTCCAAGGGAATTTGGAGTTACAAGAGCTGCAAGATCAAGGGTGCACGGTAATGATCTCACAGTGTGGAAGTGAATAATTTTGCTTCCAATCTGTCCTGATCCCCGGTTATAAGCAAATACAACATGCGACGTTGGGACAAGTAGCAAGCGCATGGAATATACCACAGGGAACTTCAAAATTGCTTAGCAGGGTCTTTCTTTTTTACTTTTTAATAAGAGAAATGTGGGCTTTTTTCCTGATAAATCCCCTGTAGCCACTTCTGCAAGAGCTTGTCAGGGAGACAAAAAGTGCATGACTTCTGTTATTCTCTGTTCCCAGTTCCTAGTTGTTTTCCTCTTCAGCCATATGGAATAGGTTGAAAACATAATGGGAAGAGCCTGCTAAGAAGTAACTTAACAGAACTGTTTAATAGAAAGCTTGTGTATTTCCCCTTTAAGATCTGAAGAATTGTTTTATCAGTCTTTTTTTCTTTTTTTTTTGAGATGATCCTCCACATACAAATGCCAGGGATGTATTCTTTTTTTGTATGTCTTCAGTTCATTACGTTTGAACCTAACTTATCCATACATAATTGTATTTTTTGTTCCTATTAGGAAAAACAGAAGTCCAATCTTTTTATTTGTGAATGATTGTAAGAAATATATATTTTTTCTTAAA
The DNA here is from genome assembly GCF_965231255.1 of Vanellus vanellus. Taxonomy (NCBI): domain Eukaryota; kingdom Metazoa; phylum Chordata; class Aves; order Charadriiformes; family Charadriidae; genus Vanellus; species Vanellus vanellus. Next base: position 9,294,411 of record NC_138905.1, read on the forward strand.
TTATATTTAATTTCTAAAGCAGTTAAATGTCAGAGTATAACAAGTATATCTCATTTAAAAAAAAAAATAAATAAATGTAAATACCTCCCCATTATCTCTCCTTGCTTTCTTATAGTCAGTTGTTGAGTTTCAGAAAAAAAAAAAATCAATGCAAATGTCAATCTCTTTTCCCCATGTTTAAAATCACAATTTTCCAAAAAGTTACTTAATTTTGAAAAATCAACATGGAAAATAACAAATCAAAACTGGAGTATGAAACATGACAACAGAAAGATTAATATGGCATCCAAAATTTAAAATCATGTGTCTTAAAATGCATGCATGCATGAAAACCAATGACGAAGGTTTTTAGGAAGGTTCCCATTTGGTAAAGAGGCCTTCCTCGGTCTACAAATTAATCAGCATGAAAAATTTCAACAGATCCTTTTTGGGGAATAAATAGAAAATGAGCTGCAGTTAAATTACCTGAATATGCCCCAAATGGAGGGATGCAGATTTGACCATAGTTTGTTAATGTTTCCTGTCCACAGTAAGTGTGTGGAAGGCTGTTTCCTCCAAATGACAAAACTGCCACCTGAATCCCAACCGTTATGTCCACTCTAGGTACTTCAGTTTCCACAGGTGAAGTCTTTAGAGTCCCTAAATATTTTTGCTGAGGGCATGTCCCCAGCACCTGAACTCTGAGGGTTTTTGCCTCTGGCCGAAGTCCGTCAGGATTCACAAGAGAGGCAGGAGAACACGCACCTTGTTCTCCGGCTGCAGTGAAGCACAGCCTCAGAGCACACTCAGCCCCTGTCTTTTCTCCCCCCTCCCGGCAGGATGACCAGGGTAAGGAAGAGGAGCTCCGCTTTTCCTCGGGAGCCTGTAATTGAAGCACGCCTCTGGGAATCAGGAGACCGAACTTCAAAGCCCTTCACTGCCCCATATTTACCACATTCCAGGAAAGTGCCAGAATTTTCTGGGCTGGGAGCCCTCTTAATCCTTCCTGTGCCATCTTTCACACTTTGCATAAAATTATTAAATATGCATTTGAGCGGGGCCCGGAGACAGAGTTTTGGGCTTGTTTTACCTGGGTGCCGCAGAGTCCTGGCCATGTTCCTCTCCAACTCTCTCTCGTGCTCGCTCTGTCTTCTGTACTAAATCTCTGCCCTTTGTACTAAATTCAGCTGTGCAAAGTGGGTGAGCTTTCAGAGGAGAAGCTGTAAGACATCAATACCAAAATACTTTATGTCTGTTAGCTAGGATCCCATTAGACATGTGGACTCAAGTCCCTGCAAAGAGAGAATAACTTTGAACGGGCATCGGAACCATTTGCTTCTGTGTTAAAATAAAAAAAAAAAAAAAGCTTTCTGAGACAATGAAATCTCTGTCGTTAATGAGAAGCTACAATGTCTAGATAATAGAAAACCTGGATAATATAATTTTAAAGAAGACATCAAGCATAAAACCAGAGCAAGACATAACTGACCTGTGGGAAATCCCATGTAGATACGCATGTGTTTTGGGAAGAGTCACTGGAGTAAAGATGGGCTTATTTATACTCATCTACTGCTGGCCATGCCAGAGGTATGGCTCCATCCAGAGCCACGCAGCATCTGCACTGGTCCTTTATGTGTTTTGGGAGAGCTGATGTTCCTGCACACATGACCAGCTCATACCGTATAGGGCTTTTTAACTGAGGCTCATGCCAAATCATTCACTTCTATCCTGAGTCTGGGATCAGCGGTTTCTGGAGCAGAATAGCCACCATGGAGAAGTTGTCCATGGAATAATAAAGCTCATTTGACCTAAACCGGCTTAATATTGAGGTGGCTTCAGTCTCTACGTCCAGGATGTAGTTAATCCATCAGCTGGGCAAGCAGACTAGAGAGAACTGAAAGCTGACTGCAGGCAAGCTGGGCACTAACAGGTAAGGTAAGCAGATGCAACGGTACAATTGGAAGAAGTGTTTGTATATGAAGAATGGTGGAGGGGATAGTGGTGTTCACCTTCCACAGTCTGGGGTCTTGTGAAGATGCTATATAGAATTTTATCTGTAGCTTTTAGCACTACTTATTAAAGGTTTAATCTGTCCTATTCAAAAGACAGATTCCCTAAGACATTGAAAAATGAGCAGATCTCATTTCAGGAGAGAATGCACTAGAGACAAAGGAGTTGTTTCAGCTACCTCTTTTCATTGGGAGCCAATTTGAAACAAGGAAAAAGGAGTTCTAAATTCTGCTCTTATCACAGTTCTGCCTGTTGATTTGTGCTGTCATGCATTGCATGCAAAGATTTTATTTGGTGCAACCAAATCAAGTCTATTCTGTTACTTTTTTTTAATTATTTTCATTTTTTTCCAATGCAAGTAAACTTGCATTGAAAGTAACTGTACATGTTAAGACAGTGAAGTTGTTGTGTAGCAGCAATTTTGCACTAATGCATAAATTTAAACACCTTAATTCCTGTTCAGTGATTTCCAGCTCAGGATGTGTGTGGCAGAATTCTCAGGTGCAAAGTTCATCTGTGGTTTCCTTAATAAAAATATGAACTGCTGTTTATGAAGAGAAATTTCAGGGAACTCCTAGGTTGCAAGGCTGCAAGAACTCAAATTCCTTTAAAACACAGGAGAGGGTGGGTGCCTAAGTCCCTCGGGGTCTCCTGATCTAAGAGACTTAGGCACCCATATCCCATCGATTCATGCCCCCCTCCACCTCCTGGAGGCACAGACCTCGCCTGAGCAGTCTGTGCCGGTCTTATATCCCTGCTTGAAAGAACGCTTATTGCAGCCAGATAAGGAATATTCCTTTGGCTCTGATTCAGATGGATTTGAAAAGTATGATTTTTCTTGGAAGAAAACTGAATCCTTTAACTGTTTTCTCCTGCCACCACAGCACAACTACTGATTTACAGCAGCATGAGGTCTACTTTTCCATCTACATAATATTTGGGGAAAGCTTATGGCAACACAACGTGTAAATGAGGATAAGCAGAATGTGTTTGCTTTTCCTTCCTGCTTGTCTACACAGAGATGTGCTTGACAGTATCTGTTTTGTGTTGAATGCTGCACGTCAGGGGTTCTTTACGCTGATGTTTGCGCTGGAGGTGACAGCTCCTATTTGCCTACTGGGAATAAGCTTCACAACTTGCACCATCTGGGAGCAAGAAAACCCAACAAATCCTCTCCCTCCTGGAGTAAAGCAGGCTCAGGAATTGGTACCATCACCTCGCTGGATGTTTACCAGAGGAAGCCAACTTTAAAACCTGGATGACTCTCTTGAAAAACGGTTCCAAGGAGGTGCTGCAAATCGATGTGTTTGGGTAGCCTAACCTTACCTCTTCCCTAGCTGGCACAGGAAGTTTTTTCCTGGGCTGCTCTGAAGATTTTCCTGCTTTCTGGCCAGTCACATGTCTGGGCTTCCCAGAACAAGGTGTGGGTCAGAATCTTGTCAAATCAATTCTCTGCTTTTATACCTTCCCCAATCATTTCTGTAATTACATTTGGGCGCCGGGGGTCAAAGAGATAAAGGAAATAGCAACATCAACAACAGAAAAAAATAATATTAATGAACTTCAAGACTAATGATTTTTCACTGATGGGTTTTCCTTTTTCCAAAGCTCTGCTACCTTTCTGTTATTTACCCGTTTCTTTTCCTTTCCGTGCCAGTGGTCAGGGATTGAGAACATGCTCTACTGGTCAGAGCAAACAGCTTTTGAATTTTTACATGTTTTCAATTTGAAACATTCCTAACTTTCACAGGAGGAGAATTATAAGGCTTCCTTTCAACTTTTTGTAATTTATTACTTCTTTCATGAAAGGATTAAATGCATTTACTACAAGCCCAGTCTTGCATTCACTATAACCCTCAAACCTCTATCAATTGTAACGTGAATTTTTGTGAACATACTTTTCATGCAATGCCGTTGGGTGGGTCTCTGGGACAGCACTGAGGTACTTCACCATTATTCAGTTTAAACATAAAATTAGTGAATAAAAGATGGCCATCAACATGACTGTTATTGTTTTTCACAGACATGTTGAAATCTGGTGCAGCACACATTCATCTCCAGCATAAATCCTTCTGCGACAAGCAATAGCACACAGTTACATTGTAGTAACATTACAGATGTATTAAACTCTTCATTCTGACAAACCATATCAGTAGATAAACACATACCATTAATTAAGCATATTTTACTGATGGAGAAAATAATTTTTGCTCTAGATAGAATGTATCAGCAATTACTTTCTCTCATTCGTACATGGTAGCAGTTTTCTACATGGAGTCTCTGTTCCCTCAGTATCCAGCTGATACACACATAATTTTGTCTGCCAGATTGAAAAAAACAAAACAAAACAAACCAAAAAAAAAAAAACAAACACCAAAACAAAACAAAACAAACCCAAAGAAGCTACAAAATAAGACATAAAATTATTATCACATTTCTGTGCTTTTTGTCAATGTTCCAAACTGCAGACAATTTATATTTTATTTATTTTCCTCAAACAAGCTAATTCCCTTTAGTTATTTGATCCTGTTACTCTCAGGGATATTTCTCAAACTTTCAATTACACTTCTGACGTTTTTCTGAACTTTTTCTAGTTGTTTAAACCTGCTTCTTAGAGCAGAGGCACTGTAACAAGACACAATATCCCCAGAGCAGTAAACATGAGAAATACAGAGGTAATGGAAGCTGCCCACTCACTTTCCTTGATTTTCATTATGTTCTTTTTTGATAGGCATGAATCAGACTGGGCTCATGGTGAGCTACATATCCACAGTGACAAGCCCCCATTTGCACAGTCACTGCATCCCAGGAAGCGCTCACATATGCTGAATGCGTTACCTGCATCTTTATTACAAGGAGTATATTTTTTTATTGTTGATATTAAAGACCATATTAACCAGTTCTCTTCATTACTCTTCATTCTCTTCTCACTCATGATTTACCATGTGAAGGTATTTAGGAATTGGGTGTTTTCAAGACTGTTGATAAAAATATTGGATGGCATTGTAGTCTGAATGAGAAAAAAAATCTCTAGAAACACATCCACTTGATAATTCCCCATTAATGAGTGTATCTGGAGACTTAACAGCTAGCAAGGTTTTAATCTTCATAATATGTCATATGCTGATTTTATAATGTACCCTTTTCATAAAATATTGTGTGACAACAGTCAAATACCTTACAATGTTTAAGTATATTGCATCATTTACCTTTATCAATGGGAATGTGTAATCTCATCGAAAGATAGTTTGACAGGAGTTGTTTTTATAAACCCATGTTGACTGAATTTAATTAAATTACCCTACTTTAGATTTTGAGTAGTAGAGCCCTATATCAGCCATTCTATTATTTTACCCTGTGTCAATGTCAAACTATCAGGCATATAATTACCAGATTGTCCCACTTACCCTTTTAAAATATTGGCACAACATTCAGTTTTTTCTAGTTCTCTGGGATACTCCAATATGCCAACACTCATGAAACAAAAATGATAATAATAACAATAATAGCAATAATAACAATAACAACATTTTAAAAGCAAAACAAAACCACCATTATTCATAGATTTCCTTATTTTGCTTTGTTAAAATTCTGGAACTTTATCCTGACCTAGATACTAAATTAACCCCTGCAAACTGCCTTCCATCTGTAGGTAATCTTGGACTGGAAAATATAGTTAATACTATTTTTACACTGGTTTAAACAGCTGTTAAGATTTTTTTTTAATTAAATATACAATTAATTCTGCCAATTCTCACGCCAACACAAGAGGTCTAAGACATGTATCATACATTTGTTTGGCTATAAAACCATCACAGTTCCTATATGAACAGAAAAAAATAAACCCAGGTATTCCTAACAATACTTTTAACACTCCAGCTGGATCTAAGCTCTAGGTCAGCTGCAATCCCCAGTGTACCCCACCGCTCTCGTCATTTTTTCACCCAGATTGTCTGAAGCCATTGGAACACACTCCTCCCTTCCTGTCTCTAGAAAAACATGTTGACTTCCACAGAAAACGCTGCCTGATTTGCTGGGAAGTGATGCGCATGAAGTTCTCATCAAACAATGTGAATTTGTTTTTCATCAAACAATGTGAATTTGTTTTTCATCAAACAATGTGAATTTGCACATGATGTGTACTCTCCCTGGGAAACTGGGAAAGCCTCGTTGGCTTCCTTGTTCAATGAGCTAAAAAGCAACCAAATGAGTTGGTTGCAGATCATGTGTGTGAGAGGAACTGGGTACTAAACACAAGACTTCAGCGGACTTTAGGTGTAGCATTCCTCCAATTTACTGTGGAAATCCACTGTGTAGGCAGTCCCAGCTGAGCTCCTTCGCAGCGTAAGCGAGAAGTTCATTTCACTCCAGCTAGCCATGTCATACCCATCAGATGAACTGCGCCCTGGAATGCTTTGTTTCTCTCCTTGGGTGAAAAGGAGCTCCTCTGTTGTGCACATGCACCTTGCAGATGTCTAAAATTAGTTTGGATTATTCCGGCTTGCCCCAGTTCTGACAATGTCAGACAATTCTGGGGTGAGTACTGGTCAGTGTATGACACTTACATAAAGCACAGAGGCTGGCACTGTTACGACCAATTTTGTGCTTACAAAACAATGGATCTATTTAGACCTTTAAGGAATACATGAAAGACCCTGTCCATGATAACTTCCCAAACTAGACCACGTGAATATATCTCTGTATGTGGCTTGAGCAAATTTTTCTGAGGGGAAGAAGGTGCAGTGAAAGTGGTCTCAGAGACTCCTGTGCTTAAATTTTCTGTGGGTTTACTTTAGGTTTATCTCCATTCCTCTTAATAAGGTTTTGCATCAGTCCCTGATAGCTGTTCATCTGCAGTATAGAACAAGCTCCAAGCTTTGGATTTTAGGTTCATATATAAGAGCAGGACAGTCAAAAACTGAGCACAGTAATGTACTAGCAGGTACCTAATTTAGATTTGCTCCATATTCTTCAAAAGAGAAGAGAATCAGTCATATGCATCCAATGATTTCTCTGGATAAGATTTTTCTTTATCATTTAGTGCCTTCTGTTTTATTCAAAAGCTTTATAAACACCTCATGAACTTGAGACAGTTTTATTTCCTTAAGTAATAGTGTGAAAATTAAGGTTTGCAAATACTTGCAACCTTCATGTTTCATAAATGACATCAGTCTTTCTCTAAAAAGAAACAGGACTGCAAATGATCTCATGTGTAAAATTAAAACAATGATTAAACTTTTCAAGTAAGTCTCATTCATTTAAAAAATATTTGTACAGCCCCTATTCACAAGCCTGCTTTGTTATTTTTTAAGTTATCTAGAAATCATTTTTGATTCCTGGTATGCATATTTATTTGACAGTCACAATTCTAGTCTCACCTGCCTGAACAGGCCTTTTCTTTATATTCACTTCAGACCTTTCCATGAAAAAAGCTAATGACTTGTCTGTCTTTGTTCATTGAAAGAACTTTTGCTAGCTAACTCTGCAGAGGAAGGAAGTGTTTTCTAGTAATTGAGGACCGGATCCAAATCTAGCTAAGATGAAGTGTAGAGCTAGTTCAGGAATTTTTTGGTGGAACGTTTTCATCAGGAAATTCCAATTCGTTAACGCTTTTCAAAGGAGCATGCTGGTTTTGATAAAACCTTCATTAGGAAAATCTTCTCATATGCAGTGCACAATTTTTGGTCAAAACCAGAAACAGACATGCTTGAATCCAAGTTACCAGGATGCCAGTGGCTAGAGCAAACACCCATTGCTTGCAAGAAACAGATTCAAATTATTCCTTTGCAGCAGACAGGGCGGCCGTTTGAGCTCAAATTTCTCTCATCCTTCAGGAAGACATACAGGTCAGCGGCTATTTACTATTCCTTACTTGAGGATTGTGTCCAACATCTCTAATTTCTTGTGAGAAAGAACCATATTTTGACCTTGCTCCAGAAGACAGGGTCCTTCCTCAGTATCTGGCTCACATTCTAGTTTCAAGACTTGTGGGCAGATTCATGATCTACAGGAGTGACGTCTAGATTCTGTCTAGATCTGGAGCTGCTACTGTGACTTTGTATATTTCTATTTGAAAATAGTTTTAATTTCCTCATTTTCAGTGTATAAAATCACATCAAAAGAAAAGAGTTTCCTGTAAAAGATTCCCTCTGGTGCATTGTCTTCTGGCCTGTCTATCCATCAATAACTCATTGTCATTTTTACAGAAAGGTTTAAAGGAGAAGATTTTAGAAAAACAGCAAACAGAAGTTAACTGAGAGTAATTCAGCAATGGAAGATTAAGAGTTCATAGGACAGAAATCATAGAATCATAGAATGGTTTAGGTTGGAAAAGACCTTGAAGATCATCGAGTTCCAACCCCCCTGCCATAGACAGGGACACCTCCCACCAGACCAGGTTGCCCAAGGCCCTGTCCAGCCTGGCCTTGAACACCTCCAGGGATGGGGCCTCAACAACCTCTCTGGGCAACCTGTGCCAGTGCCTCAACACCCTCAAAGTGAAAAACTTTTTCCTAATGTTTAATCTAAACCTGCCCTCTTCCAGTTTAAAGCCATTCCCCTTCATCCTATCACTACATGCCCAAGTAAAAGGTCCTTCCCCAGCTCTCCTGTAGGCCCCCTTTAGGTGCTGGAAGGCTGCAATAAAATGTCCCCAGAGCCTTCTCTTCTCCAGGCTGAACAGCCCCAACTCTTTCAACCTCTCCTCATAGAGGAGGTAATCCAGCCTGTGGATCATCCTCGTGGTTCTCTTCTGGACATGCTCCAGCGGGTCCATGTCCTTCTTATGTTGGGGACTCCAGAGCTGGATGCAGTACTCCAGGTGGGGTCTCACGAGAGTGGAGTAGAGGGGCAGAATCACCTCCCTTGACCTGCTGGCCACACTTCTGATGCAGCCCAGGACATGGTTGGCCTTCTGGGCTGTGATTGCACATTGCTGGCTCATGTTGAGCTTCTCGTCAATCAGCACCCCCAGGTCCTTCTCCTCAGGGCTGCTCTCCAGCCATTCCCCGCCGAGCCTGTATTTGTGCTTGGGACTGCCCCGACCCAGATGTAGGACCTTGCACTTGGCCTTGTTGAACTGCATGAGGTTGGCTTGGGCCCACCTCTGCAGCTTGTCCAGGTCCCTTTGGATGGCATCCCTCCCCTCCAGCATGTCTACCTCACCAAACAGCTTGGTATCATCGGCAAAATTGCTGAGGGTACACTCAACCTCACTGTCCATGTTGCCAATGAAGATGTTGAACAGTACAGGTCTCAGTCCCGAAATGCAAGAGAAGCATCAAGTGTGGGAAGAAAAAAGCACAGAAAAGGAATGTACAGATCAGATCACATGGGCAGAGGGTTAACAGGAGAACTTATACAGTAAAGGAAACTAGTCTCAATATGATGAAATGTGCGGGAACAGCCAGGGACTTTTTAATGACATAAAAATAGATCTGTTTTTCTATGATTTTCCTGATAAAATTTCAATTTCTGAAGAAATTATGTCACCAAACAAGCTAATTTCTGGTAAAGATTTCATGGTACCCTTCCTCTCCACTTCCCTCACCCTCCCTACAAGATAAGAGTCTCCACCCTGTAAATTTAAAGCTTAGAAGACATGTTTAAACATGCCTTCTACCACCTCAGAAGTCTGCCTATCAAAGGTTCCCTTTTGCAGTTGACATCTGCTAGAGGCTTCAGGTGTACCCTAAGACTGGTTTTATGGAAGTGCAGATGAGGGAGATTTACTCACAAAAGCCGGGCAGAAGCCTTAGCCTAACGGAGTGCTCATTGGGAACACTAGGGCTTTGTTCAGAAGTTAAGCCTTACCTCTTTAAAATAAGGCTGTTGTCTTTTCCGGGTCTTACAGGTATCTCTTCTGAAGTTCCTCCGAAGCAGCACAGAGAGAGGAATGCATATTTCTTTATTGTATTTGCTTCAAAGAGTGTCATTAAACTTATGAAGTTACCATGTTGAGTCTACATCATAATGGCAAGATGCCTTGTAAGTTCTGTCTTACAATTAAGCTCTAACTCAACAGATTCTCCCACCCACCCCACCCCCCCAGGGCTGTGCTCAGGAAAGCCTTAACAAACAAGAAAGTGAAGCAGGTCTGTGTGCAGCATTAAAGTGGAGTGAAGGAGCTTAACATAAAGCCAAGGTAAAGCAAAGTAGATGAGAGACTGGCAGATGAATGAAGAGTTGAACCACTGTTTTTGTGAACCCTTAGGGCTTTCTTGCTATGTTTTGAATCTCTGCTGATCAACATTTTTCTGGCTCCTGTCTCTTCTGCTGTCTGTTATGTGGGAGACAGTTTCAGATGAACCAAGCCTGTATGCTGTGTTTAGGCCAGATTTAGATTCAGTGGATTTAAGCCAATTTGCACCAGTCCAGCACAATGGCCCTACTGACCTTTCAGTCAGCGAATCCAAAATTTAGACGAAGTGTTGTCTTAAACTTGCCAATTCTTTCTATATGGAAGTTAAAATATGGTTTTCCTATTCATTTACTCAGCTTGAATTCCCTTAAGATGAAGGGCTGGATGTTTTGATTATTACAACATCCTTTCCTTTGGCCTCCAGACATGCAACTTGCTGTGCTCAGACACATTCGGAGTACTGCACATCGTTCCTGTGCTTTTACCATGTAACATTTCCCTTTTGCCCTGTTGCTGGCTCTCCCTTCTCTACCAAGTCTAACAGAACCTGCTTGTCTTCCATTTTAAGGTCTTTTCCAGGTTTCTTCTCCTTCTTTACTTAAATGTTAACTCTGTGCCCATCCAGTGGTGTTTGTTTTTTTTTTTTTTCACTACTTGCTTGCTTCCAGACAAGGACCTTCATGCTTCTTCTCATTTTCCATGCACCTCACCTGATTTCCAAATTTATTTAGACATTAGAACAATTTTTGTTATAGTATGATGTCTGAGAGCCAAATGTCTAAATCCTTCACTTCCCACATGACTGAAAGTACAGTTATTGTGACACCATGATACAGTCATCTTTTACCTCATAAGACATTCGAGCACGTCATACATTGAGGGCATGTGATGGCCACAAATGCAGTACGATGGTTGATTTGCATGCTAGGTGATTATAATGCTGCTTTTTCTTTCATGTAACTGGCTTTACATTCCTCACCCAGTAAGAGAAGCCAACATTTTCATCCAATGCTACAGAATATTTTGGCATGATATTGTGTTAAAGAACAGCTGAGAATAGACTTCCAGAACAATTCGTGCATCCTGCAGCACTTTCTTTATCTACATCTCAAAGTGAACTGGGAAAAAGGAAAATGGAGCAAGCTGGTGACTGAATGGTGGTTCAGATGTCCCAGAGACATCCTGCAAGCCGTAGGGTTAAGGATTGTTTCTTTATTTTTTGCCTGAAGAGTACTTAATAAAGTGGAGTTATAGTTTGTGATAGCAATGGAATATTATAAAAATCATCATACTACGAAACCTTCATATGTCACAAATACTTCCTTTCCTAATGTATTGCCTTTCAAAGAGCTTGTGCCAGAGCTCTCCAGAAGCAGCAGAAATACTAACTTGCATCTTTACAGGTGTAATTGTTACTAAAGGTGCACAAAGATCTATATAAAGTTACTGGGTCATGTAAGGCCAGCTATCCTAATTTTTCCTGAAAAATTTCCCTTTTAAGAACGATGTGCTTTCATGTTATCCAGTTTTATCTACTTAAAATTTAGATGTTCTGTGTGTGTTATTCATTTATGTTTCCACCATAGTCAATGGAGACAGGTACTCATCTCTAAACAGTAAGTGTTCACATTTCAACATTGGTTGGATAAATACCTCTAAACATGCCAATACCTCTCTAATAACTTTTAGGCAATTAACTTGAACAAGGTGGTGAGATGAAGTCTGGTGAACAGTGTCCTTACATAGTTTGATCAATACAACTCATTCTCTTCATACCGTTTGGCAGCATCAGTGAAGGTTAGGCTCATGTACATGGCTGTGTGATCCTCCTACCTGTGTACAAGATTCATACAGTGAAATGCCAGTTCCCCTAAAGCTAATATGGAACTAAACATTTACTTCAGAGAGACCAGAACTGAAATCAACACAAGAATTTTAGTTAATGTATACCACACTACACCTCTCCCAAAGATTCCTAGATAGAATAGAGCAAAATTTTAAAAAGACAGCTTCATAAAAAGTAGTTCAATATAGTAGGAGGGTCCCAAGAACCAGAGTTAAAGGCAGTTGGAGATGTTCCAAATTTTGTTACCTGAGCAAGTCTGAGTTTCCCCATTTTTATAATAAACATATCAGTTTTTAACCTGCATTTTAATTTACACTATGACCAGAAATATAAAAAAAAAGCATCACCACCAACAAAAAAGTACATGTAGGCTTAATACTTTTACATACTTGTCCAAGTGCAAGGTACAATACATAAATGTCTGCAAGAAGCACAGAAAAGTTGAAATAGTAGCTCTAGCTAGACTGCTTAAACTAAAGAAACATGCCAAATCCAACAGCAAAAACATAAACCTTAGATTATCCCACCAAGGAAGAACCATTATGGTAAGAGTAATCATAGGTCCTTGGAATATCAAGTTGATCTGTAAAGAACACACGGAGATGAAATAATGCAATTTCCACTGACTCATAATTAAAAACACTGATGCAGTCACCCTATCCAGACTTTGGGTAACAAGAGAGGAGTTCTCTAGCTAAACCATGACGTTTTAGTGCATTAATTCATTATCGCACATACGGATTTTGCTGCAGTGATGCACATCAGCTAGTACTGGATTAGTAGTGCTCACTACACAGTTCATATACCTGACATAGGTAACAGGGGGCCTTTCCAAAAGATAATGTGTCGAAACAAATATACCATTTAAATTAACTGAAGGGGAAATGTATAGTCAGTAGCACTTGGCCTTTCATATGCTAAACCCTTGATATAATCCCAAACACAATAAAACTGTCAGAATATTTTTTCTACCCACTTCTAATAGGACATACATTAATTAAAACAAGCAATGTGTAATAGGATGCAGAACTTGCTCAAGTATGCTCATGTATTGAATTTCAGAGATGAGAATTCCTCCAGATTTCTGCTTTGCAGTCAAACATTGGGTTTCTAAATCTTAGATTATAATGGGGGTATGTAGACTGCTGGTTTCTCTCTGCCGTTCAGAAACGACTGACTATATACCAAAGTTTGGTTCAGGACTTCATTCCACTTTAATTATTTCCAAAACTCAGAGCATCAATCATCCATTTCTCTCTGGCTGGAGCTATGCCACTGAGCCTTCTCTGGTATCCAGAAGTACCTCCTCTATGAACCATTTGATTAATAGCCACAAACTCTCAATTCTAGTAGAAAAGATAACTTACCTCACATAGCTACCCCTCCCCAGCTGAGCTCTTTTGATCTTTGTAGGAATTAGGGAGGATTTTATAAATAAAATATTGGTTCTGGATAACATGTATAATACGTTTTCCATCATCTAAAGAGAAGGGAGAGAAAGTCTTTGGCTTAAAAAACTGAAATCTTCCCATCTCCTCTCTTTCCTCCTTCCTGTGAAAGAAGCTATTGCCTAGCTCATCCACTTGTCATGAGTAATAGCATTTCTACGACAGATGTAGATTTTTTCCATTTGATTAACCAAGCCAGGAGAGCTGTAGGTTCAAGTGTTAGTTTCCTGAAGCTACTTTATCCAATATTTCTTGGCTTAGAGAGCAAAACAGTGAAATTCAAAAAGTTGGTTGTTTCCGTTTCTTCTGTTTTTGTATCTCCCTCAGTGAAAGAGACAAACGTAAATTTAAATTCATAGTTCCTCTTTTTAATACAGACTGATTCACAATGCTTAATATTTGTCATTATCGTTTCATGATACATTCAAGCTGTTCGTTATCTGAATTTCATTGAACAAAACGGGTATCTAATGGTAGACGAACTTTCTTATTTCATCTATGAACCAATATAGAGTACCCTTAAGGCTGGAACTGTTAAATCAACTGATATTTAGTTCTTTAATTAAAGTGGCTCCTTTAGTACTGATGGTTAAATGCATATTTTTTGAAAATATGATCCATAATGTTTCATCATACAGTGAACTGAATGGTTAAACAAATAACTGTCTTAAATTTAAGTTTACCCATTACCAGAGGTGTCCCAAGGAACTGGATTCTATTAAATCCTGAAAAAAAAAAAAAAAGCAAACCAAAACCACCTCACAGAAGTTAATGACCTCAACATAGCAAAGAGGCATTTCAGATTTTTTTTTTCTCTCCTCCCCTCGCCCCAGATGAACAAATCTGCAGATTCGGGCAGTCTAAACTCATACAGGTTAAACTCAAATCCCCTCCCCCATCAAAGTCTAAACTAGTTCCTTTTTTTTTTTTTTTTAATTTATATTTGCAAATGTATTTTAATCCAAAACCGAAGTTATTCCAGGAGAGATTAAAGCTACCATGGAAGTATTTCCTCCACATCTTAACATCTCTTCTTACCCTTGCCACCCAGGGCAGAGGAAAACTTACACCTTTTGATTTTTTTCCCGATTCTTCAAAAAGCATCACCGAGCATCACATGTTTAACTGAGGTTTAGGATAACTGCTATTTTTGATGGTGGTTGTTGGGTTTTTTTGAGCTTGAGCTTTCTTGCCTTTCCTGAGCTTGAGTTTGTATGAAAAAAAAGGCAACGCTGGAGGTATGTAAAGTGAGAAAAACATATTCTGCTCTCTAATCTGTTTGTTTTCCCTACTGTACCATGGCATCCTCCCCGTTTCTCTTCCTCTTTGGTGCTACAGTAAGGCTACATCCAAATAGAGTTTAGATTTGCTCTGAGAATGGAATCCAGATTGCTGCGCTAGGTGCCAAGGTTTTCTTTGCAACAGCAAGAAAAAAGAAAATGATTATGATAAGCTTCAGAAAAGTAACCCAGCCAGTCCCCTGAGCAAACCTAGTTGATTGGGAGATCTAGGCGGCAGAAAGCATATTAGAAATACAAGCAGCATGTTGTCTGAAATTTTACCTCTCTCTGGAGCTTAAGTGCATTATCCCAACTTTTGTGGTTGCATATATAGTAGTAAGCAAAATAAGCCACAAACCATTCTGTGATCCTAGGATTAACTGGCATATGGCATTTCAGCTAAACCCTCTTCCCCACCACAACAGGGTAGCCACAACAATATGTTCCACTCTCCTACGCTAGCTCCTGAATCATATCTGCATATTGTTTACAAGAGTGTCACTTGGCCTGGGCCAACAGTTCAACTGCTCCTGCTAGCAATTTGGCCGTGTAAGTTATTGTATGACAGTTCTTGTGCGTGTGCCTTGGCTTTGTCACATTCACTAGTGTAGACGTAAGTTGTAATGATACCTCCATCACCTCAAGATAAAGGGGGCATAAAGCCCGTGTTTTCTCTCTCAAATAGTTCCTCTAATTGTTGTGCTACTTTTTAAGGGGAGGGAGACCTCAGCTTGCCTCATACCCACTTCTTTGGAATTTCAGGTCTCTGAAGTGTGATTATTAAATTTTGCGCTGTCTAGTTCCCGTGTTATACACACATGACAAGCCATGTCAGCAGATGTTCTATACTTTTCTGTGATGAGACCTTTGCAGATACTGGTTTGTATCAGCCTAATTTTTCCCAGCATGTCCTGCAGCATTCCCATCTTCAGAGCCCGAAGCAGCTGATCACCTCTCTTCCCTCCTGCCCGTCTTTGTCTGGGACAGATCCAAATTAGTATCTTACATCTTTAGCTCTTTGGTTGATTTAGGAAATTGCTATCACAGGGTCATTTGCTCCCTGTTTGTTGTCCTTCTGACTGTATTATTGCTTCCTCACTGAAATCCAAAGAGGGAGATTAAACAAACATTAGTTACTGTTACTATTACTATTCCCAAAGTAGCAATATGGAACATTTAGCATTTATGAGTAACATTTGATTTAAGTAGGGTAAAGGTGAGCAATTGCAGGATAATAACTGTGAGTAGAGTAATCCCACATGAGGCTGGAAGGAGCCACAACTCACCTACACCAGCTTGCCTTGTTCTCTGCCAATAAACTTGAACTCAGAGATTGGGATGTTATGTTACAAGCATGTAAATTAAAGTCACAGAGTTCTTTCGGTATATGAAATATTGAGAATATACAAACATTATTTAATGGCATGATTGTCAAGAAGTTCACTTGACCAGAGATTCACAATAGCAATTACACTGCAATGCAGAGCTCTTCACAAACTGTCTCTGGTATCAGCATTCACAATCGTGACAAGCCAGGTTCCGTATACAACATATGGAGAAAATTTCACCAGTGACTGCTTAACATCGAATATGTGAGTAGGGAGATAAGATAACCAAAAGGAGATACGGTACAAAAGTTATATAAAATCATGAGTTGTATGGCTAGGACGATGATGGCTTGGTTCGCTGTCTTCCAGTGCAAGAATGAGGGCACATCAAATGAAGCTAGAGATTTAAAAGAAACAAAAGGAGGTGGCTCTCTGACAGTAGGTAGCAGTTCTGTAAAATTCCTTGTCAAAGGATGTTATGTGCACAAGAAGTCTATGTGGATTCAATCAAAGGCCAGACAAGTACTTAGATGAGACATCTGTTGGGGACCAACAGGCTTTGGAAATCCCTCAGCCTGAAAAGAGTTGGAAGATGCAACAATATGATGAGGGAAGCTGCATTTTTGGCTGTCTGCTTCCTCTTCCCTAGGCATTTCCTCACAAACGCTGTTCCTTGGGTTTGTCTGTTTAAAAGTGCATCAGCCCATTGGTGGTGAAACCTGAGACCTTCTCCCACATTCTTCACCATTCAGAAGGTTTCAGGGAAATTCAGGGGAGGGAGGAGCCCTTTCTGCAGGTGCTGGACATGCCACAATGCAGCAGGGAAACCTTGGGTATACCTGGAGTCCCTGATCCCTGCTGCATGTGACTGCACAGAGGTCTAGCCTGGGTACTGGTGGCCAGGAAGGTGTTACTGGGACTGGTGGGGATTTGAGCAATTTGAGGACTGCTGCTGTCAGGGAAAATCATATCTTGCTCTTTGTGGGAGTAGATGTTCCCAGCGCCATTCTGATCATGGCATAGGGGTGATTTTCTGTACCATTTTATAAGACAGGGTACAGGGGGAAATTTATGCAAGGTGAGATATAAAAAAAATGCTCTGCCATCAGCATAGCCCACTCACAGAGCAGCCGGGGGTGGAATCCGTCCTCCTCTCATTGGACTTTCTTTTCTTTCTATTATTCAATTTAAACAATTTAAACACCAATTTTATAAATTATTCCCATTAGGATGAGACCTGCTGTGAAAACAATCAACAGAGAAATTCTAGGCTTAATCAGCAGGCAAACAAAGTGTGCTCGACTCGTTTATGCAGTTCACTGCTGATTATAGCAGAGAAAGTGATGTTATAGCCTTCAGCAAAGTCTGTACTGACCATTCCAAGAACACATCAGAGGAGGACTTCAGAGGAGGGATGGCTCCATCATTCTCAGTCCAGCCAATAATTCTCTACATTAAGAGAAGAACAATAGCTTAGTCATCCCTCTTAATCTTGCTGCTGACGTATGGAATATAGGCAAAGATCAGCTTCCAATATATGGCCTGTGCCAAGCCTGGATCAGCGCTTCTAGTCGATGAAAGTGGGGTGGAGATACAGTTCTGCAAAGGTTGGACACAGCACACACCTAAACCCCTGCTTAGCATCCTGCTCTTGGCCCCTCAGACTCCCAAAGTACGTTGCTGGAAATGGGAAAAGTGGAGATGGGGCCTCGATTTGAACCAGTACAGCTGTTCTTATGCTTTTGACAGAGCTTGACATAGATACTGAAATTCAGGGTCCCCATTCCCAATCCTTTCTCCGAGGCTAGAGATGTATTTGTACTTTCCCCCCTTCTCCCTGACTCTAGACTAAAAGCCTCAGATGAGGTAGGAAGGAAATGCCTGCTTAGTGCATCCAGAGTAGGATTTGCATGCAAGGATCGAGTTGCTCAGTGATGTCAGGGATAAAACACTTTTAGGCAGGAGTTTCAATCCCTGGAAATTTTAATGTATTAAATTTAGTTGCTGAAGGTCATCTGGCGTCTTCAGAAGATGGTGGTAACTGCATAAAAGTTTTAAGAAAATGCTGATCTTGGCCCAGTGGTTTCCATCGCAGCAGATGAGAGCGTTCAGGGCTTTGCTTGACCTTCAGAATGACCTATTCCTCTGTACCACAGGAAATCCCTTGACAAACTGTTCCAGCAAGGGGCTGGGAATAACAACAGCAGCCAAAAGGGAGGAGAGCTATAGAAAGGTGAGGCAGGGAGCACACCGCAACAGCCCTGAAGGGTCACCGAACATGAAGTGTGCTTTATGTCACGGTGTCAAAATTATCTCCCCATAGGATGGCTGTCTCCTGGCGTACAGACATTATTGCTACGGAGGGGACAGCCTACTCTAAATCCTCAAGTGGGGGAGGTTAAAATAGAATAGATCATATTGTAAGACTGCGGTTAAAATAGAATAGATCATATTGTGAGACTTCCTGTCCCAAGGGCAGCTTAGCATGTGTCTGGAAAATAAAAACTTTTAAAATCATTTATTTTCAAAGGTCCTCATCTGTCCAGCATATTGGAGATATACATTTGCCTTGAGCAACAGCTTCCTTGTTTTTCCTGTGAATTGTGTTTATATGTGCTTTTTTAACATAGCAAGTTTCATAAGGATGAAGGCCTGCTCTCATCAGACCATCTCTCTGGTCGGACAAAACGGTTTCAGTTAATTTCCAGTCTTCGGAGTTTACTCAACAGAGAATAAACACATAAAGAAGCCGCCTCAGTCTCTGATATTGTACCATCTCCAATATATACATACTGTGCCCACTAACTTGGAGATCCACCAGAATTTTCCAGTCTTTTTTAAGAGCAGCATAATTCAGAAAACAATATATGTATCTCAGTGTTAATATTTAGCCTTTTTGGCTCGTGTCTTCCTGTATTTTATAGTTCACCTATATACCAATAATCCTGAAAACATAAGACAATGGATTTCTGTTGTTTGTGCTAATACTGTTATCTAGAACAAAATGAAACTAAAATTACATTCATTGGGATGAGCAGGTTCATTTATATTGCTAAAGATCTAGCATAGTCTGTACCATTTTACAAATAATTGCATTACACAGATTGAGTTTTTCTTTCTATTTTAGTCATCAGTTCTTCTTACATTATGTATACAGTTGTTTTATTAGTTCAAGAACATAGACAGTGGATAACAATTTAAGAATACTTCTCTGATGAGCAGTTTGAACAAAATTTCTACAAAATCTACTGGGATTATAGCATTTAAATCTCTTGTGATGCCATAGAGTTCAAATCGAGTAAAACTCATAAAATAGACTATAATAGAAATCATTCTTCCTGGCAAACTTTTGAAGCCAACGTTTGTACTCGATTAACTGCAAAAATCTTGAGGGCACTATTTATTTTATAAGATTGTGTATGATGTACATAATAGTTGATTTGTTTGCTTGTACCTGTTTAAAAGTTATGAGGGCATTTATAGTAGCAAAAAATATTGTATTTTCGGTAGGTTATAAAACACAACCAAATGGAAACAAAATAGTTGCAGACTATGGTAAAATAATCTAGAGGAATAAGTACCAATTAGGCAATTAGAGATCTATTATGCCCCAGCCAAATTGGGAGAGGAAAAGTACCATTTCTAGAGGTCATGTAAGTCCAAGTCCTCTATTGGTGGAGAAAAGTACATAACATTTTGAGAGGTCTGTGGAGCTCTAGACTATATGCCAGCAAATAATTTCCGTTAGCGTATCTGCAAAAGCCATCAGCAGCAGAACAACATCAGGCAGCTTGGAGCAGATTTACTGTCCCTGCAACACTTGCTAAGAAGGAGGGCTACTGGTGCGTATTGACGTGGCCGCGCCAGAGCTGCAGCCTTCTGCTCCCAGCAGCAGCCAAATCACAGCAGGTTTTGTATATGTGCATGCAGTGTGAAACCTGAGGGAAAAGGCATTCCCTGCTTTATTAAACTCAAGGCTTATAGTCAGGATGGACTTGTTATGACTCTGCGAATACCAGTTACATGTGGCTTTAGAGTTTAGCTTAACCTAGCCTGTCTGTGAATTTTGTAACAGTACGGACTGTGGCTTACCATCATAGCTAATTTTTTGGCTGGTTTAGGTCCTTAACATTACTAATCAGAAAATCTTGTTGTGCTCCTGTTTTTCATGGTACATATCGTGATAGCAATCTCCTTTGAGGCAGTATCCCCGGTGATCTGAATTGGCTTGTCCCCATTGAATTAATTTTCTCTAAGCTAACTTTACAGCAATTGAGAAGTTTGTCACTGATTTTGCTCAAGAAGGACATAAAGGAGACATGAAATAATGGAGTTAGAAGGAAGTCCTTTAGACTGACATTTAAATAATGGTTTATCAGAAAAAAGAAAAACTTGTTCCAATTATTGCCTTCTTTATACTTACGAACGTCTCTCTGATGTTTGAATATACTTTGATTTTATTCATTTGTGAGTAAAGACAATCCCCTTCCAGACTTTTCATTAATGTTGATTCTTACAGTCTTCCCACATCAACAGCTCTTTATCAGAATTTTATAGTACCCATGTCCCACTTTCTGTTCAGTAATCCCATTTACTCTTTGAGATTATCTTTTCACTTAGGGTGACTCTGTGCCTGGTTTATGACTTGTTTACAAGGATCTCCTTAGTTACACATATGTTGATGTAAGCTTTTGGATGAACCTTTCAGGCAATCCTCTTGGGGCTAGAATTCACCACACCTTTTTGCTGAGTGGTGTCCTCCTTTGCAATCACTGCCAACTCCTCGTATGTTTTAAACTTGTCATGGGTCATGTTACACCAGCTAAGAAGTCGGTCCCAGAAATTATTCCTACACCATTTCTTGTGACGTAACCTACTGTTGTTGTATAAAAATGCAGTCATATCTTTGCTGTTGAAAGAAACAGTACAGCTAAAACAGCACCCCCCCACTAAATTACTAAAAATTACCTAATAGTGACTTTAGATCAGGTAGAGATTTTGTGTTGTACTGTTTTGTGATAAAGTGGAAGAGGTTATTAGAAGTCACTCTTATAAACTGGAGACACACAGTGTTCACTGCAGATAAGGCAGGAAATGATTTTGCTTTGGCTGCACCCACCCAACAAATGTTTCTTTGAATCACAAATTGTCCCTACTCTGAGCATTTTTATTGGAAGGAGGTGAAAGACAGGATGTCAGCATCTTATCACTGAAAGACTGAAGCACTCAGAGCCATATATTGGAACAAGATCTGATTTCTGAAAGCACAACCACCTGCACTGAACTGGCCTTGAATTCAGGCTTGGTTGGGTTGTGCACCCAAGCACCTGATGTCACTGAAAAGCCCTGAGGTATCCTCCCTGATTCCCAAATGCCTCTCCAGGAGTACAAAAAACTGGGTCATGGCTTGGTTGACCTGTGGAGTCTCAGATTACACAAGGTGCCTATGTACAAACAACTGGACACAGCCTCTAGTCTTTACAATGTGGTATGAATCGCATCAGCATCTAGGGTCAGGAGTAAATAAAAACATTACACCTTGAGCATAATAAATTCAGACTCTCAATAGCACCCTGACTCAAGCGCAGACACTACCCTGAAAATAATAAGGCGACCTGTCCTTATCAACAGCTGTCCCATACTTTCTCTTAGTTCCACGGATGTAAAACAGAGGATACTGAAGTTGAATGCTGAAAGCTGTACTGGCAAAGCTCTCAGACTCAGAATTTGACAGATCTTTTGTTTTTAAAACCTGTTTGTAAAATCCAAGGGTTCTTTAAAAGGTTTATTTTCCCCTCAAGGAGTCTAAGCTATTGGTGCCAACAGGCCAGCTGTCAAGTCCCAGTATTATATGTGTGTGTAGAGGGGAGTTGGATTAACAGAAAAATTCATAAGAAAGCATTTCAGTGTTAAGATTTCCAAATGGTTTGTGTTAATAATAAAGGGGTGGGAAGAAATCATTTCAAATGATGGATATCTAGATCTGGTTTCTAAAGTCTCAGCCTTAACTGGACTAATTCTAAGACATGCCACACAGCTATGGCTTTGTGTTGAAGGAGATTATTAACTCTTATGGACTCCAGAATCGTAATGAATTGACTGTATGCCATTATCAACCTTTAAAAATGCAAAAAAATAACATCAAACCCTTTAAAAATCCAGAGGAATACATAGCATCCATTTATATGGTTCTCATTAACCCCATATAAGAAAGGGCAGATAGGATTTTGAATGTTAATGAGTCACTGGAGAATAGGGAAATTAAATGAGATGGATTAAAAGGACAAACTATCTAGAACATCTGCTAATTTACCAGTCTTAAAATAAACTTATGATAACAGCAGCATGTGCAGTCAAATCTGCCAAGTGTCAGTTATTTATTAAGTATAGTTGAAGATTTTGGATAAATCCTTAAGAAGAAATGGATATTTTCCAAAAAGACATTTGATTGAAGGATCAGACAACCTGACCTATTAGTTTAATACTCCAGTCTTTCACTCACTGGGATCTTAAAATTAGGGTGGCATAATTGGATGATTACTTTTCTAGTTACAATTATTTGTTCACTTCTCTAAAGTAATTTTTTTTTTTTTTTACCCAGTCTACTATATAACCTCCTCCTCTGTTGTAACCTCCTCCTCTGTAAGCAAGATATTAAGATTTTGCTGCACTGTATTGTCTTCATCCACTGTAGTCCTGTGATGTTCGACCAGCCTCTTCCAAGGACTGGCTCTCATCTGCCCCTGGGCAGGAATAACACCCAGGCTGCGGCCGACCAGCTGGAAAGCAGCTTTGCAGAAAAGGAGCTGGGGGACTTGGTGGACAACAAGTTGACTGTAGGCCAGTGCTACGCCCTTGTGGCAAAGGCTGATGGTATTCTGGGGTGCATTAGGCAAAGTACTGCCAGATGATCAAGGGAGGTGACCCTTCACCTCTACTCACCATTGATAAGACACGTCTGGGGTGCTGGATTCCATTCTGTGTTCCCCAGTACAAGACAGACACAGACTTGCTGGAGACAGTCCAACAAAGGGCGGTGAAAAGGATTAAGGTACTGGAGGCTGAGGGAGCAGGGAATGTTCAGTGTGGAGAAGACAAGGCTCAGGGGGATCTTATCAGCATGTATGAATATATGAAGGAGGGAAGGGGGTTGAAAAGAAGAGGGAGCCAGACGCTTCCCAGTGGTGTCCAGTGAACAGGAAAGAGCACATGGGTGCAAACTGAAATACAGGAAGCTCCATTTAAACATAAGAAAAAAACTTTTTCTTTGAGAGTGGTTGAACACTGGAAAAAAAGCTGCCCAGAGAAACTGTGGAGTCTCCATCCTTGGAGATACTCAAACCCTGGCTAGACACAGACCTGAGCAACCTGTTTTGAGCAGGGTGTTGGACAAGATGACCGCCAGAAGTCCCTTCCAACCTCAACCAATTCTGCGAGTCTGTGATTCTTTTGGTTTCCCTAACAACAGATACATGAGCTCATTTAAAGGCTAGAAGGGAAAAACATTCTTCTCTATGCTTCCAATATGACAGCAAAATGTTTTTCCAGTGATAAATGTGATTCATCCGTTTACACAGGAATGCCAGATTTCTAAAAAATGGTGCCTGCAGACACAGTTAGGCAGCTAAGTAGCCAGCTACATTTTAAAACATGTTGAGCTTCTCTCCCCGAAGTGCTAAGAAAATCAGGCCGATATTGGTTTTGCACCCAGGAATCCCAGGTGCATCAGGTGGTTCCTTCACTGTTTGACTCTCGTGCATTTTTACATAAATTCCGTCTCTGGTCCTGTTTCACTGTCAGCCTGAGACTCATGCAATCATCTGCATCACTGAAGTGAAACATTTTTTTCTGCTTTCTTCAGGCAAAAGGAAAAAGGGTAAAAATGAATCAGACTTTGAAGGTAGAAAAATAAAAAAAGGAATCTGGATAAAGAATTAGCACTCTGAAGTGGAATTTGGACTCTGAAAAACACGCTGGTTAACTAGGGCCAAGCGACAGAATCCTTACTGGCTCTTCCTTCCCAGGTGTTTTTGCTATATTGCTATAAATTTCAAATGCATTCTTTTATTTGTTTGTTTTGGCAGGACTGAGAAGAATTGTTCATTAATTGTGATCCAGAAAAATGGAAGTTCTTGCAAATATGTTTTCAGAGATGAGCCATTGGTGTTAGGATCCTGGTCAGATTCTCTTCCTGCCACCACTTTCTTTTAAAATGGGACTGCCAGAAAGATATCAGTCAGTGTTTATGCTATACCTTAATGGTTAGAGCACTGTCTGCAGAATTTGCAGAGCTGGGTTTTGTTTCCTGTTCAGTCTGAAAGGGTACAAATTCAGAAATTCTCCATCTTAGGGAAGTTCCCTAACACTGGGGCTGAGCTGAGAACAGACAGACGCTCCCGCACCCCTCCTTTTA
Source organism: Vanellus vanellus (assembly GCF_965231255.1). Classification (NCBI taxonomy): domain Eukaryota; kingdom Metazoa; phylum Chordata; class Aves; order Charadriiformes; family Charadriidae; genus Vanellus; species Vanellus vanellus. The sequence continues at coordinate 9,318,855 of NC_138905.1, forward strand.
GTACTATGCTATTAAGCGAAGGAATGAAAGATTTATGACATTAGCAAGCAAAACACTAAAAGAAGTTTAGCCTTTCAGCTGAAAATGAAGAATTTTATTTTGTTTCCTGCCTTGGTCCCTGTTTAAGCATTGTACATTAAGCAGTTGTTAAATGGAACACAGAAATCAGAGCCCAAATCATCATGCTGTCTTCCATTCAGCTGGGTTGGATCCTTCTTTTAAAGCACTTCTGAGGAGGAGCTCACGATGGCTGCGCAAGGGTTAGTTTGCTTCCTAGCAAGTAAGAAAGCTGGGTTTCAGGTCTGTTTTAGTATTAAGGATTCAAAACTCCTTTCCAGAAGACTGCCTTACCCACAAAGACGGATTACCTATTTTGGAAGGGGTTAACTTTTGTTTTCCATTTCGGCAATTCACAGGCCAAAGACAAGCTCAACCAAAATGGAAGTTACTTTGTATTACAGCAGTTTGGGGCACGGTGAAGACCTAGTTTCTAAACTCTTCTTTGTGTTTCTTTCCTTTTTTCTTTTTTTTTCTATTCCAACGACTGTTTAATGTAAACTGCATAAACAGCTAACAGAGCAGGAAATTGAATTCAGATGTAAGTTGGAATCCTCCGAGGTGAAAGAAAGTGTGAAACCATAAGGTCCTCCCTTTTGTTGGAGAGTTGTCTGAATGCTCAGCTGTTGTGGAAATGCTGGCGTATCGCTGGCATGGCACAATTTAAAAGAGGTGTGCTTGATTTTTTATCTCCCCCTCCCCCGATAAAATTTTTGTGGCGCTGTGATTTCAAGTGAATACAAGCATCTCCATCCTAGCTCTGACGCAGACCACTGACTGGATGGTGGGGGAACATTCAGGTCCACACTCACCATTGGTGTTTTTGAGAGGCTGCTCCTGGGTATCTTTCCTTTTATTGTGTAGGTCCTGGGTTGCTCTAATGAGACACCTCATTCTCCCATGTTCTGTGCGCACAAATATGGTACCCGATTCAGGGCACTGTAATCTAGGTCCTGAGGACAGACACCTGGCAGTCAGGTAATGTGGTGTCTAACTTAGAGGTTTCTCCTCCCTTCACCAGCGCAGGCTCCACATTTTGCATCTGTTTTCTCTCCTGGAGGATGACTCCAATCATACTTCTCTGCGTATTTTTAATATATTTGCACAGTTCTTTGAAGATTTCTAAATGTTGACTTACAGCAAAAACATTTTTAATCCCAGTGTAAGTCTCCTGGTCCTCATTAAAATGAACAACATACAGTTATTTGGGTATAATTCATTTTGCACTAAATAATACAGCTACAGCAAGAGCTACAGCTGTAATACATCTTAGAAGGTAAAGATCAACAAAAAATAATTTTATGTGCTGTAGCATTAGCAAATCACTGGTTCTTTCTCCAGGTTGAGGCAGGCATCTCAAGAGGGGAAAGATATTTCTAGAATGACAGTAAATTAGTTCGACAGTAAACACGTAGTAACAAATTCCTGGATTAGAAGACCATGGCTCCTCTGCTGCAGAAATCATCCAAGGTAGCTGGGAAAACTATTTGGATGCAGTCAGAAAATATCCCAAATGGCACTGGAATGTAACAAATGCAGACACAGTTTTTAATCCTTTTTTCATTGCTCTGTGTATGTGAAGTAGAAAAGGATCTAAAAGGAAATTGATGTGCAACAGAAGTGAGAGTACCTTGAAAGTACAGCTCTCCGAGAACCTGACTTTGCATTCTCATGGTTACCATAGAATCATAGACTCACAGAACAGTTTAAGTTGGAAGGGACCTTGAAGATCATCTAGTATCAAACCCCCTGCCATGGGCAAGGACACCTTCCACTACAGGATTGTGATCTCCTCGTCTATCTGAAAACACTCCATCTAAGACATACTGATGTGTCACACATAGCTACTAAGCCAAGCACAACTTAAGGGAGATAAACTAAAAACCCTGTCAGAGCCTCATTGCAGCTAAAGCGAGGGATGGAGAAGATGTTTCTAAAAAGCCACTCTATTCCCTTTACCCCAGACCATCTTGGATCCAATTTAGGAGCAGCCCCTGGCTGGGGTCCCTCCACTGGCTGCCGCAGTGTGGCAGCTTTCAAGTCAGTAAGACAGGGAGAGCCTCGCAGAAAGGAAACAGAGCGAGGAGGTGGAAAAGGTGAAGGGAAGAACAGTCAGGTAGTTACAGAAGGAAAGCTGAATGCTACTGTAATATTTGCCACAAAATGGACAAATATTATTGGCTTCAAACTATTACCTCATATTTTTCCAAGCCACTGACTGACTTTTGAGTCTCACTGTTTGGCTTTCCATCTGAGTCACCACAGAATTTTAAAGCCATCCATTCATTCATTCGTTCGCTCTCCTAGACTATTGCCTCTGTAAGAGCACTTACTGCAAAGCCTTTTTGGATCTCCAAGCTCCATCAATTTTTTTTTTTCATTCTTGAGGAAAATACAAAACAAACCCAAACGCAGATATCTAAGCTCTTCCTACCTCAAAGGTGGCTGATGTCTGGATTCACAGAATGTTTTTAATTAGCGATCATCGTCTCCTGATATCAGAACAAACTATCTGATTCTTATTAATTTTTTCCACATTTACAAGGAGCCTTTGTGGTCACAGAACAGATCTGTTTATTGCATAACCTTTCCTTCAAAACAGTTCCCTTTTTCTACACTTCTTTCTCCATCTTTCCTTTCCATTCATTTTATTATTTTCTTTCAGTTGCCAGTGTCAGTGTAGTTTGTTTCGGTCACTGTTCTGTGTCACCTCCATTTTTGTCTCCCACAGCAAATGAAATAAAACAAATGGACTCACAAACTAGTGTGGAAAATGAAGGTTTATTTCTGCTTTTTAAATCATGCATATCTTTTTTTCTGGTATGCCTGCCCAACAAACAAGGAACTTCACCCTAGACCCATTCACATTCACTGCACCCTTTCCAGTGAGAAACTTTTAAAGAAAAAAAAAAAAAATCAACTGTCTGCTTCCCTCAGAAGAATTCTAAAAGCAAATAAGTAGTTATTTATAATTTCTCCCCTATCAGAAATCAGTCTAAGTATGCTATTTTTTCTAGATTTTTATTTCAAAAATTTGAATGAAATTCTACACTTGGGAGGGAATGTTCAATTACCTCCCACACACAAATTCATGACAGATCTTCATATTCTTCTGGTAGTTGTGGTTTTTCTGTAAGAATTTACATTACCTTGTTATCTTTATCTTAAATTCTGTCATTTTGTTATCAGAAACATTCATCTGTGTGACAATTTTAAGTGACGAAAAGCTGTCCATTGTCTATTATGCAGAAATATTTGAGATTAAGAATGCTATCTTCAATAGATAGATAGAAACAATGCTGAGAGATGGAAAATGACTGCAGGATTTATACCAAGCAGTACTTCAATGATGTGACCCTTTTCTGTTGTGTTTACTGGCGGCAGTGCAATATCCAGTTCTAACACGCATGGTTTGCTTTAAAACTGGTGAGAGCTGTTTCAGTAGAGACAACCGTGAGGGCACGTATTAACCCAATGTGTTTGACATATGCGCAGCCTTGCACCAGCCATGGCAGAACACTCTCACACGATATCTCCCCAGGTTGTCTTCAAGTACTCAGAGAAGGGCCAACTATTCAGTCCGTGTGAGTGAATACACACATCTCTATCGACAGAGGATTTGCATGATTTTGTCTTGGTTGAAAATCTGGTCCTCACGCTGCTGCAAGCAGCACACTTTCCTTCAAAACAGCTGCCATTTTTTTAGTGGTTCTGATACTCCTGGGAAAAAGAGAGACAAAAGATGAAAATTAAACCAAACATCTTCAGACTTAAAAGCTAAATTTGGATTTTGACTCTGTCAACGTGACTCAAGGTTATTGGAAAAGTCAAGATGGGAATTCAGGCTTCTGCAGAGGAAGGTTTGTCTTGTGTAAAACTCTGTTTTCTATAGACTCACTTTTATATCCTACAGGGCACACCCCTATTTTCAAATGGAATTTCAGTAGAGGAAAAATGTCTTCTACATATACATACTACTATGTTGATAGTATTCTAATATTTCATACACTAAATCTCACTTTCTGTTGCGTGTTCCCGCTTGAAGTCAATGGAGTTTGCGCTGGATAATTATCAAGAGAATATGGCCGTGAGTTTACCCCCATAATTGTTTCCTGAAAACATGCATTTAAAGAAGAAAGAGGCACTGAGGATACAGAAAATGAAAATGCTTGCACATCCACTTTTTTCCCAATGGCTACATAATACATATCGAAATATGCTTGAACTGTTTTAATGTTTTGTTCTGAGATGATATGCAGTGATAGTTTGCAAGGGGAGAGAAGGTAGAAGGAAAGACATGCCAAACATATGCAGAAATAAAAACATTTCCAGACTGGAGTTTCCTTATTATTTTAGCATCAATCCTAGAAAAATATGTATTTTGGCTAGCAGGCTTTGCTTCAACCTACTTTGAGGGCAACCTTTAGTATGATCACAAGGAGCCAAATACAAGCTGCTATAATGCTACTGATCACACTGGTTTGCATCTCTGTTGAATCTGGCCTGTGATAACTACATCACTGTGTAATTAATGAAAGCATAAATCACGCAATAAAGTCACCAAACTGAAAAGGAAGTGAAGCCAGAGGAAGAAATGTAAAAAAAAGTCTAACACTGGGTTGAAAGACTGAAATTAGTGACAGTTTTCCACTTTTAATAACGGGAAACAAGATATATTTCTTATTTCTTTGAAACATAGCGGATTTTTTCACTTCATCTCATGTACTGTTAACATATATAAGCCATGCTAAGTACTTCATTCTGTAATGTATATAACAGTAAGCAAGTGTAATTCCCTTGTGAATCATGAGTGTAAAAAAGGTTATTTTTTTAATTGACTCAATGAATTTATATATTTATATATGTTTTTATATTAGACATCTATCAAACATGTATTACTTTGAAAATCCCGTATTCTGTCATTTGTTCCTTAATAGATAGATATTCAAAAATAATCTATCATCTCATATTTTAACCGTGACAACTTCTGCTTTCAGGAATGTGCACTCACTGGAGGGGAAAATTGAATTTTCTATGAAAGTGACTGTGTACTTATCTGAGTACTTTTCTGAAAAATACACTGTCAGGGAGAAATGCAAACATTTTGGGGAAATGGGTGTCTTGCTTTGCATGCCTGAGGACATATCCTATTGTCAGGCGTCCAGGTGTGTTTTATCGTATATGGCTGAACAACAGCTACTGTGCAGGTCCATAAATGTCACAAATCATATCAGAGATCAAACCTAGTCCCTAACCATTAAGCTATGTTTTCACTAACACCCCATAGTCCACTCTTTCTAGCTGGCTATTTTGAGTTTTAGTGGTGATATGTTTTTCCAAAAGTCCAGATGGAATTTATTATGATTTGGAGTATTATAGCATTATGAAAATATGACCTTTTCTTTTTTTAGATTATGCTGCTTTCTTAACTCTTTGCATCATGAGTTCCGTATTTCTTATGACTGTACAGTTAAAACTGAAGTCTCAAAGAAAAAGAAAAAAAAAAGTTTAAGGATACATTGATGTACCTGATGTTTGGAGAAGCCTGAGACCTAATTTTGACTCTGAGTGCAGCACCTCTGTGTCTTTGATATAGCTGTTTGGTCACTTGTTTTTTAGGTTATGACAGTTAAAAATTTACCATCTGATCCTGAAGAGATATGTTTGTTGGTTTGATAGCATGAAAATAGGAACACAAGCTTTCTTCAGGTGTCCGTCTGGAAGGTGTTGGAGACACAGAAACATCACCTAAGTTCTAAATACTGTTTCTTCACTCATTTAGGAGCTTCCTGCCAAGGGTTAACTAAAGCATATATGACACGCAAATGTAAGTTCAGTGAGTTAGCACTGTAACTACCAGCTTTCCCCGGGCAAGAATTAGGATGAATTATTAAAGTGATAAACGATCCCTCTGTGTTGTCCATAATCCCAAATTCAACAGCAAAGTATTCAAAGGGTTAGCGTTCCAAGCAGAAAAGAAACTTCAGCTGTTCCAGAGAAATAAAATGATGTCATACTTGCAGTTGTTCAAAGGACCCGGGGCATGGAGGTATTTAATGTAAGTGAAGGAGAGTGAGTCAGATCCTCAGCTACTGTGAATCAGTGCTATTGCAGAGGGTTGATTAGATTAGCCAATTACCAGCACATGGTGTTATACTCAAGAGACTGATAATCAGAAGTGATTAAGGAGCAGGGAGCTTTACCCTTAAGACTGGTTTTCATCTCACATAAATTTGATGTAGAGGTCCATATATGAGCAAGTCAGGTTAGGAGTAGCTCTCTTAGAAAAAGATAAGTAATGGTTTTACAGCACCTGTCTTCTTCCTTTGATTATCCAAAGTGTCTGTACACCTAACTTAAATCACATTTTTATCTTTTAGGCTATTGTAACAAAGTGAAATAAGTTCTCTCCCAAAAGTTTCAAATTTGTGAGACCTGTGAAACAGGCAGGTAGCCTAAAACTATGAAAAGGTGTCAAAACTAGAAAAACAACCACCCTGAAAGACAAGAGAAGGGAGAAAAGGAGGAAAACTATTTCAGGTCTTCCCAAAACAGGCATTGTCGAAAAAACGGTGTCATTACAACTAAGGACAATTTGAAATTTTAATTCAATCTTTTGCAATTGTTGTTTGAGGTGGACGGTGTAGTTTTACTTTCATTGAAAATGTTTTCCATGTTTAAGTTATTTTTAAGACCTTTTACCTCAATTTTCTTCCATTTCCAAGCAAAATATTTGGTTATCTTGGAGTGGTATTATTTCATTGAGAGAACCTTGTAAAGAAGTATTCTGATATTTTAAAAATCCCCCCTATTTCCTCCAACTTTCATTTCCTTTTCTACTTTCTCCCTCCCTTACGCCTTTTCCCCTTTTTCTTATTGCTGCTCAAGTGCAGAAAATAAAAGGATATTTTAACAAATCTATATATTTGAACTCAGGAGAAGTTCGACACTTGGGGTGATTTTACTATCTGTTTTAAAAAATAAAAAAAAATAAAAATCCAAGTTAAGCTATAAGCATGGAGAGCAGTAAAGAAAAATCAGAGGAACTGACAACAGACATAGAGGGAATATAAATAGACTTGGTAGTGTTGTCATCACACAATTTTTTACTCTAATTTTCAATGGGAAATGGAAAAAACTTTGCAGACGACCGCTGTTTTGCCTGAGAGGTCTGGCATGGTCAGAGGGCTGGACCCAGCCCTGGCACCCCTGTCCCTCAGCACAGGTTAAGGGATGCTGCCATGACCTGAGGTAGATAATTCGGAGATTGTTTTGGGGTCTCTATACTACACTGCTGTCCATTTTGCAGGCCTGTTTTAAAACAGATTTATGCATGTGTGCATTGTAAGCACATTTCCAAATTAGATTATAACTTTTTTTTTTTTCCCTCTACATTACTTGGAACAACTTGCCAGTTAAAGGAGTGTTTGCTAATTGCTTTCTAAAGTATATTTCCTGTTACCATCCTGCTTCTTCTGGAAAAATATATTTAGTCCATTTTTGTCAGTGCCATATGTATTAGGTCTTTTTAAAAACCTGATAACCATATTACTGGACAAATTGGAACTTTTCCAAGGCAGCCGTTTCAAGTTTCTTGGTAAATAGTCTCTACGTTGTATATATTTGTGAAATGTACATTATTTACTTTATAAAGTCTTCTGATCTTCCATAAATCTCTGTTCACAGAGTACGTTTTAATGCACTGTGTCCTGTTTCTTCAGAGCTGGCCTATTCGTCTCTATAGTACCACACATGTAGCCACATGAAAAAAGGCTCATGAGAGATGTCTTTGAAGTGTAGCCATTGGACATCAGATGGACCTGCTTTTCAAAGTGAGAAATACAAATCACCACTGTTTATTTTCCCTGTGAAAGAAATGCAGTGCTTTGTTGAGAGCCTATCCGGACGTGAACACATGCTTGACCGTTGTCACTGACACTTTTTCAATAGCAGAAAAAAAATTAGTGAAATTCTACTCTTGTATATGGTTTGAGGTTTTGGGGGTTGGTTTGTTGGGTTTTTTTGTTTGTTTGTTTCCTTCATTTTATTTCTGTTACTTGGCTGTAAGTTTTACACTGTAAAGAGAAATGGTGCTGTACTTACGTTATCTTTGGTGTTCATTTGAAGCCGTACCTATGCTGGTAGTTGCAGGCAAACCGAGCTAGCTCTGCCTGCCCTAAACCTGGGCAGAACAGGTAGATTGCAAGCCAGTTTGTGTCTGAAGGCTGCCTGGCTCCACGCATGCAATATTAGCTTGAGGTAGTAAGCCCTGGACATAAATATTTGCCTGTTACTTTGCCTGGTTTCACAGCGTAGACATGCTCACGATAGAGTCCTCTTCTGTAGTCCTTGTCTTTGAAGGCAAGGTTCACTTTACCGTGCAAATGTCTATCATCTTCACCAAACTGTAGGGAGCTATAATAGAATTATTCTTCTTCCACCATGAGTCTGGACATTGTGGTGTAGCTTGACAGTGTCTCAGAACAATGTCTGTGACAGGTCCAGAAACTGAGGCCAAATCTCCCATAGAGTCCTTAACCCTTGACACAATATGAGGTATCAAGAGAAAGTTCGCTGAAGTCAAAGACATTATTTTTCTTCAAAACAGGTAGAACAGGCTGAAAAACGAAGTATGAGTCCCTAAGAGTTGACACTGTTCAACAGGTATTTGCCCACTCTGCAATGTCATTTTGACTTAAAAACCTAACATCCTTTGAATAGGGCACCCCTGTCCTGGAAGAAATGCATTTTAAGCTTCTGATGCAAAACACCTCAAGATTGGCATAAACTCAAAATCACACTTAGATCCAGATCCAAATTTTGTAGTGTTCCTCAATAAGCTAAGCCAAGGACCTCTCTCCTAACATCTGTGGATATTGGGGTATTTGAAATCCAACTCCGAATTCCAACTTAAGCCATGCTCTAATGTAAACAAAGTTAATGGCTTGTCAGCATGGGGCTATAAAACAATGTGGGTACTGTCATAATATTGATGTAAGGAAACTTTAAATATATAGCCATTTTTTGAATATAACAGTGGATTTTGCTCTTAGGAAAAGTCATTAAATCAGTATGTCCAGGTTATGGAGCAGCCAGAGTAAATATACAATTGTGGCAGCCAAGAAATTACATAGAAAAGAAATTGTGCCTTGACCCACTGACTTTACTCAGTGCCAAACAGTGACTGCCATTTTATATTGTGTCACCCGAGTTGTACACCCACGTGCTACAGCTAACATGCAACTATGGTTGTATGGAAACAAGGAAAAACACGTTCCACCTGCTCCACTCAAGGGACTACTGGAGTAGGAGCCAGGAAGAGAGTTTGCTCTGTTTCACCAGAAGGATTGAAGAAAACAAAAAAGAGATACTGTACTGGGATATACCATCTAGTCTGGTTTCTACCAATGAGGAATTTTTCTCCGCGGTATAATAAGGGTCAGTTTTAAAGACTCAGGTAGAGTTTCTTGGATGATATAGTACAAATTCACAGTGTAGTAATTGTCGTGCAGAGATAGTGTCTGCAAATTAATACAGGAATTCTTAAGGATTATCTTCTAACACAACATAAAAGAATTTGTTTTGTGCTGCCTTAATGATTTCCAACTGTTGGAAAGTAAGCTTAATTTACTTTGCAATGATCTGTACAAGCTGTGCATATTTAAGTATTTCAGCCCATCTCTGTAATCAATTCTTTTAGCTCCTGAGTTAATTTATACCAGTCTTTTATTTTCTCCAAATTTACCATGAATTGGTAAGACTGCAGTGCCAAAAAAAATGTATTTCATATTTAATAATCCTTATGCATCTCTATTTTACATTTTTAATTTGCAGAAATCACTACAACATATCTTTTCAGTGAGAAACTGTGGCCAAACAACGTTTTTTCATGCGAAGCAACAGCTACTCTGGAAAACGTGTGCTTGGACACATAATAATTTTGCCGAGTTTCAGTGAGGTGTGCTTTGAGACCGTGTTCAGTCTGTACCACTATTTTGATTTATACCAGCAAATAATCTCGCTTTTCTTGTCTGTGTTACATTAAATTCAAAGATATACATGATGGGCTGAGTTCAGATAAAAATTTGGACTGATTTTGGAGCTTCAGAGAGATAAAACATTAATACTTTCCAAAACTTTAGCAATGATTTGGATTTGGGTAAGAGCCCATGTCTGATTATGTTTAAATATTTTGACATGTGTGGCACTCTATTGTGTAAGATAGATTCGTCATAAGAACTTCACTTGGACTGTTAGTCTACACTATGGAAACAAATGACATGTTTCACCCATATTGAAGAAGTTCAGGATGAACAGATCACAGCACAAAACATTAATACATAGCACATAGACAGAAACATTTTGATATCTATGTGCTCAGTATGATAGTATAGGATCCTGGCATTTTTAAAGTTATTACAGTTAAGACTTTACAGATGTGTCTCAGGGATAGGCACTAATTACATGAGAGGTAAGTTCTATTAAACCCAAGCTTCTAACTTAGCCACTAAATTGAGTTTTCAGTTTTCTAGGCCGGTGTGAGCAAGCACTGTGATAATGTATCACCACGGTAGAAAATTATATTTTAAGTGAGGTGGAAAAGAGTGGTGGTAAAGGTTGGCCGGCTTCTCTCCAGCTCACAGATTTGATGCTGCACAGTCTATACTGACTCTATGGCCCATTCTGAACTGGGATTCTCTGAAGCCTATGGGCTTGTTCGGTGTCACCAGCTGTGATTCTCTCTACGTGTGACATCCGCCCTAACATGGGTGCTGTCACCTGTGTCCTGACACCAATTCAGCAAAGTAGCTACGTGTCTAACCTCCCTCTTCAATTGCAGTTAGCTTTAAAGAAACTTTACAAAAGTTAAATTCCTTGCTAAATCAGCCCCGAGTGCCCCAAACCAAGCAAGGGGAAGCTCTGAAAGGGGAGGGATGAGAAGGATTTAGCTGATTTACCAACATGCCAGGGGACACTGCAAGCAAAACCTGACAAAATGAAAGTCGATCACTTCCAACATCTGCCATTACTTTCTTCAAGAAGTTTGATACATTTTTAACCTATTTATACATTGTTCTTTACAAACAGATAGAGGAGCATCCGGTCAAGAACCAGTGCTTTAAGTGCAATGTCTAATAACAGCTGACATTTAGCACTTTTGCAACTCACTTGAATGTTGACTGACATGCTCAGTCTTTAAATTTTGCACTCCAACTATGTAGATGACTACAGAGAAACTGCATTAAAGATGAGATGATATTTCAAATAATATTTCAGTTATTGTGTGAACCTCAAGTTGAATTTTTTTAAATCCACAATTATATTACAAAAAAAAAAATAAATGCTTGTTTAATCTTGACCAGTATTTCTAACTTTTTCTTCTACATTGTCCTTTGCCTGTATTTTCACCAACATTTAACTGCAATAACTGTGTTTACCATAAGAATGGATTATCTCTGTGTCACAGTTGGTGTTATTCATCGAACAACACAGGAGACTAGACTAGACTAGATCCATATTCCTGAACTCTTCCTGCCGATTGTGTCTGATATTGGGAGTTTTGAGAAGGTGCGAGAATATCTGGAGAGGAAGAGGTGAACTAAACTACCCTTCTTGTTTCTTGCCCTTTCCCTGCATTCCCCCTTTTTAACACTTAGAAACTGTCTTAAATCCATATCACAAAGGGCCATATGTAATGGTTAGCCTTGAAAAAGGCATTGCTCTGCTTGTGTGTTGCAAAACCAAACACAAACCCCAGAGTCATGAGGCTAAATTCTAACACTGGCTGCTAAATTTGGTTCTGCTTATATAAATTATTAGTTTGTTTAAACACGGTTAACTGTCAGGTATTCTTAAGTGTCATTAAATCGTAACACATAAAGTTAGAGCATAGAATCATGTTTTATGTACATGTCTTTAAAATTAATGAATTATGAATAAACTCCCTAATTGCTCTGAAGTACAGATGGAAGCAATCTTCATGAAATTATAAATAATCACCATGCTGCTGATTGCAACAAGTGGAATTTAAGCTTGCCAAGCAGTCTTAGAAGTTTAATTAAATGTACTAAAAAAGCAATTTGATGCTTTAAAAGCCAAACTGTTGTATGGCACTGGAGCAAATCAAAACTCCAGTTAGGTTTGCAAACCAATCTTTCCCAGAAAAGCCAACATTCCCAGTTTAGAAATTTTATGCTTTGCAAGTTCAGTGCCTTGAGTAAATGTAAGACTTCACTTTTGGAAGTATTATTTAGGTGAAGACATACAGATAAGCAAGAATGATTCTCAGACATTACAGATTCACAAGCTTAACAAGACTAGTAATTTTATATAGTATTGAGAGAACAGACCCTCTGTATAGTAGTAAAGAGTAAGATGTGCCAAATGTCATTGGGCAAGTTTAGACTTTATGGACTGTAGAGGAATATAAAGGAGCTTATGTTTAAGGTTGTCCCTTGGCCCTTCATGACCTTCTGGATCTGTGAATCTACTCTTAGGGTAACTAAAGCAAGAAGAAGAAGATTTTGGCAGAATCTTGGCTCCATCCATCTCCAGTGAACTATCAGCCCTGCACAGACATTTGTAACCTGGTACTTTTGCTCCCAGTAGACAATTCCTTCCTTACTGTGTTCTTCAAGTACTGCAGCTCAGCAATGCAAGGCAAATGTAGTGCTTGGCTTGGTAAGTAAAGCTCAGATTCCAAAAGGGATTGATCTTATATTCATTCTTAAATACTTGAGTCAGGACTTAAACGAAGCTGAATTACAAAAGTTGAAAACTGCCATACAAATAAACTTCATGCAGATGCTTCCAAATCCCGCACTTCCATGGTAAGTGTCTACTTAACTTCTGGGGTCTGTTTCTGCATCACGTTCAGTTGGAAACAGCACTAACTTGAGAAATTCAGAGATTATTTCAGGTTTTTTAACATATGTGTCTACAGACTTTTCACAAGACTGGGTATCCTGAATGTTTTTTTTCTTCGAATGCACTGATTTTTTGGGTAGGTATATGTGTATGTCCAGCAACTTTAGACCATCTAAAATCAGGACAACTTGCATCACCCAGGCAACTGAACTGATGCCTCGGTGTTTACTTTCTACCTAAACCTAATCAACGCTGAGGCAAAAAGCTACTTCCCCATCTGAGTCTTTGACTGACTGCATATGACTCTTTAAAGTGCATCTAATGCATAGAAAGATGATGACTCTTACAAAATCCATCCGAGACAAGCCCTAATGCACAGACATAGGATGAGTAAGTAATTGCAGAGGTGGCTTTTAATACAATAATGTAGCACTTAGACCACTCACATAGGAAGTAAGGAAACTGGTTTCCCTTCCTTCCTCAGACAGAGGGGATCAGACCCATATTTCCTCATTCCCAGGAGAGTGGATGACAACCAGAATTTATGTCAGGAGGGTTAATGGAGAGGGCAGAGGCACCTCCTACCTCTCCAACGTGGAATTGGATACAAGATTTACTGTCCCTAAGAGTGAGTTAGAAGAAAAAAAAGATGTAACAGTGTAATTTAGTGGTTAGGGCTTCTCAAGAAAAAGGGAGTCACAGGATTTGTTTCCCTATTTAAGACCTATTTTGTGTTTCCCAGTCAATGTTAATTGGAGAATATTAGACAAGAAGTCAAAATTCCTTGTTGTCAGTTAAGTGTCCTTATTCACAATGTCCGAGATTTTTTTTTTTTTTTGCCTTGTTTTATACTCCATCTCTCTGATCTGTAAATTGTACTATTTTTGAAAGACAAAACAAAACTTCAGTAGGAAAGGCAGTGTCCTGTTCTGTATTTCTGTTTGTTCACAATAACACCCATTTTTAGAATGGAGAGAGCTTCTCTGAATATAGGATGACACAGCCTAGCCACATACTGAAAACGCCGCCGGGCACTGTCCCCAGAGTGAACAGTGATTGTGTCTAATAGGCAAAATTCAGTGTTACATCCGTTTGACAATTTATATTACATGTACATGTACAGATGTGTAAATGACACAGCATTTAGCTTTGTATGGCCTGATAGGACCTGAGGCACGGCTGTGATGGACTTCATCGGACTCCAGATGCCCAATTACTTCTTGTAGGGCTAAATGTGGGAAAACATGGACTTACTCTGATAAGACTTTGTGAGGTCTACCTCCTGAACTAATTACTAAGCAGAGGGTGTAAAAATGTCTCACCCGAATTGCAGTTGTAATGTTGCTAATTCTGCCAAATAAAATATCCCAAATGATATTTTTTTCCCCTGGCAAAATTTTGATGTCTGGGCAGCTGAGAAGTTAAAAACATAGATAATTTTTTTTTTCATGGAAATTACATGATTGAAACATATATCCACAACTATGTCTTTAAAACTGCAGCATGTCTTTTTTAGAGGAACATGTGGAAATGGTTAAATTTGTAATTAGAAAAAGTAGCAATGTAGTTTGAAAAGCGCATGGCAAAGACTGTCTCATGGTACCTCCCCAGTTAACTCCAAAATAGTGACCTGCAATTGCACGGGAAACATCTGAATCACACCTGAGGCTTCTGTGTTATACGTTAGCTCTGTAGCTGGATGTAGCATGTCAGAAGAGTTTTTGGATGCAGCACAAAAAATAAATGGGAAAGCAAGAAAGTCAGAATTGCTCTGAAAGGTCACATTTTCAGATCTGCCTTGCAGGATATTTGGCAATTTCTTTTCTCTGTAGAAGTGGCTACATACTGAAAGTACAAAGTTCCTTTGATCTAAAAAATCTCTGTGGGATTTAATAATTTATATCAGAATTTAACAGCACAGTGGAAACCCTTTTTATATACTGGAGTAATTTTGCTTCTCTTTGTCAGATCAGCTCTACTTGAAACAGAGACTTGCTATTAATGGAACTGAACTATATTTCAATGTCTCAGACATTTTGGTGGCTTTCATTCTTCCATATTTCACTCTGGTCCCAGTTCACCAAAGATCTTAAACACATTCTTAAATCTAATAATTTCAATGGGACTGAAGCCCGTGTGTAGATGTTTTATAAAAATTGAGCTAGATTATGAGCTCTTCTTTATGATGCTTCTGATGAAGAAAAATATGTTGAGAAAGACCTTTTTCTTTCATTTTCTGTAGTACCTTTCTTCACTGGTCTATATATGTAATAAGGCACAATTATGAGGTCTAGAAGGAAAAATCTTGTTATTGTCATCTGCATAAGGCTATAATAACAGGACTCTGTTACTCTATCTGACCTAACCTTTGGAATCAATGCCTTCACTTGAGACAGTTGCCTATATTTTCTTTAGTGTTAGTGGGTAGAAATATATATGTTTACAGCTCAATTCACTCCTGCCTAATATAAATGCCTGAAACAGTCCAAACGTCTGTACTCCAGGAGTGTCTGTTGCTCCTATCTGACTATGAAGAGGACTTACACATAGGTGTTTACACTGTAGATATCTAAGGTTGGTGGATGAGGTGACTCACATCCTATGGGACATTAAGAGTAGAGGGGGGAAGACCTATCAGACCAAAGTCTTCCGCACCTACCATCCTGTCTCTGAAACTGGGCTGTAGCAGACATGTTGGCAAAGAGGAAAGAAACAAAGGCATGTACAGAAATGTCTTGGTCTGGCAAATTTTCCAGTAATCAGTGGTTTCAGAACTTCCTGATCCAGATTTTTTTTTCTGGCAAGTCATATTTAATAATACCAGTTGATTTACCCTCCATTAATTTGTTCCTTTTTACATCCATGTATATTTTTGACCTCCATGAAATCCTGTGGCCATGAGGTCTATAATGTAATTATATGTTGTTTGGAAAAAAATACTCCACTTTGGTGTATAACTTACTCCTTAATGCTTTCATTATATGTCTGCTAGTTCTTGTGTTATGAGACGGAGTGAATATTCACTCTCTGTTCACATTCTGCATATATTTTATGACTTAAAGCCCTCTGTCATTTCCCCCTATCAGTCATCTCTTTCCCAAGCTTAAGAATCCTAATGTATTTGCTCTTTCCTCATATGGAAACCATTCAGATCTAGGCATTACTGATGTGAACAGGATTTGCAAAATCAGAATTCAAGTGGGTTTAGTATAAAGAAAATCAACAACGGCAGGGGAACCAGCTTTCATTAGAACAAATCCTCACCCTAACAGTGTGATACGCAACAAAACCCACACAAATATTGAATGCTTATTAAGCATTGTGGAGTCCATTATATCAAATTTATTTGGCTGTTGTGGATGCATTTTACATAAAAATAAATTGAATTTGCTTATTGTTTTGGCTATTAGAAAAATAAATTCCTTCAGAAAAAAAAAATGAACACACTAGATTACTTCTTTATCTCCACTTTTATATATGAGACCCTTCAAGTTGGAATGAAGGGCATGCTGACTCTTCATCTCTGTATTAACAGTTACAAATCAGCCAATATCTGATGGTCATTTGGTCTTCTCCGTCATTGTGAGGAGGTTGTATTGTGACATGGATTGGTGGACCCGGTCCAAATCCTAATTGAAAAAGTCATTGTTATTAGCTCACAATAGCAGGAGAGAGCAAAGAATTGAACATACATGAGCGTGATTCATCTCCCTTCAGATATTTTTGTGACTCTAAACCCAGTGGTGTAGCTAAGCTTGTGTACAGGGTTTGTTCCTGTTATTTATTACCAGTATTAGTGCAGCCCCTAGAAGCTCCCATCGAAAAGAGAGTCCCATTGCGGAATATTGTGTTGGTTTCCAACATATTTTATGCACACATCATTCAGTAAGATATGTGTTCTTCCAAAGCAAAACAAAACAATGTGTTTTTTACATGATTCGCTAAGCTTTGCTGCAAGAAATACAAAATAATTGAGCAAGACTGCAGTAACGCTCCAATAATTTGTTATGATTTTTAGCTGTATTCAGCAGAATAAAGTGACCCTGGTTCACAGACTCCCAAAATGTAACTTGCAAAAGTGAAATTACACATTGAAAGATTTCTGTAGAGGACATAACTCTAAAGGATGACATTTTAAATTAGTAGAGTTCATGCAATGATCTAAAAATGAGTGCCCTTTTCTCCAAGATGTATGTATGACAGGTTCAAGTTACTGCAAGTTTACTCTCAACGGTTATGTTGGAGAAGAACATATTCACAAATTCTCATCCACATTCACCATTTGAATTTGTGTGGTGTTTAGAGCCCTGTGCCTGTCAGCTGTATAAAGAGAGGAAGAAATTAATTCCCTTCCCTAAAGAATTCATGATTCAAATACAGACGAGAGTGGGAAATGGGCAGGTGGTGGTTCGGCTGAACAGATTGGGAGGCGGGCTGTGGTCTTGGTGCACTGGCAAGCAAATCCCTGTCAGAGAATACTTGAACTTTATTTTGGTGTTCAGTACTTTAGCAGAGCAGTATTCTGCTGAGCTGCTCTGCCTCATGTTGGAACAATCTTCACCCATGCCTCTGCAGTCAGCATGAGAGCAATTACCAGCTCCATGGCCATATAAAGGACAGAAGAGTAACCTATGACAGATTTGATGACAGCAGGGGAAATACTCCTGAGAACTGTAGTTGTAAGGGCTAACTGCAGACCCAGATATCTCTCAGCTGATGGGCAGGAACAGCCCAAGAGTCAATGGCTACTCAAGCTTCAAAGATAAGAACATGCTCTGATTTAAGAGCCTATTTCTGTGGGCAAGGCTGTGAACTCTTTACTGCTGTTGAAGACATCCATCAGCCCTTTGACATTAGTGGGACTAATTCCTGGTTAGAAGGGCAGCAATCTGGCTCAGCAACATTGATAAATTTCTGTTTGCATATTGTCGTTTTCTCAAGTAGGCACAGAAAAAAAAAAAAAAGATATGAAATGCCTAGAGTATCTCTGCTAATTGCAGACAAATTCTGTATGCAAGGATGTAAAAGAACCAAATATAGTTCTGAGGATTTACCTCTCCAGGATCATTTCCTCATTGTCAGCTTATTTCAGCTTGGATGCATTTATATATCCTGACTCTAGTGTCATTGTCGCCTGGTGTGGTTCACACGTATCAACCTGTATTGCAAATGGGCATAATGGATAAGGAGAAACTATTTGCTTTTACACAGAAGAAGAGAAAATAAGCTATTGTGTATTATAGAAAAGTTCACCTTTAGGCATGTTCTATATTAATCTGTCAAATTCTTTCAGACTGCTCTTTTTTATGCTGTCTTAAATTGGGTGTAATGCACAAGACAACGTGATTTAAATGCAGTAGCACAGTTCATAAATTCATGGGCAGGGAATGTTCCTTTTTTGCCTTAATTTTGTGTAGTATTAGTTAATCACCTTCTAAACGCCTACTTAAATAACTAAGATCATAAACCAGGTAAAAACTGATTTCATGTTGCATAAAACAATGGACCAAGTTTATTTGTTGTTTGGCTGTTTGTTTGAATAGAAAAATGTGAACTGCATACATTTTCCCAGGTGACTGGAGTGCTGCTCCCCATGAGGCCTTGATTCTGTTGCCCTCCCATCAGTGTTTAGGTGTTCTGGGGATTTCTCCATCACCTTCAGCTGTGTCAGTGGACCCTAAGGTTTTATTCAGTTCAGTTCACATGGGAGGAGATGCTGAGGGCTCGGTTCAGGGTCTCACACCTGCATATGCCCAGGCTGAGACTTGATTTCCTAAAGATAGGCTTGTAGTGACATTTGAGACAGCTTTGGGTATCCAAGGCATCTGCACAGGGTGGAAGATGTGACACTGGGTTTATAAAGGACCTGTACCCTTCCAGAGCAACAGCTGAAGATCATGTGGTTTATTACAAAGTGTCTAAAATGACACTAAGTGGTAAAATTTCAGTGGCCATTCTTCAGCAACCTATGCATGTAAACACCTAAATGTAGGTATCTTAGTCTAGACTTGACTCTCACTGTCTATGAATACTTAGTTAAGCTGATTTACATGATGCAGCTGTAACTCTGGCTCCCTAGGAGCATCTTGCTCCCTAGGATGAGGAGAACTACATCAATCCCTTCATACCACAGTTTACGATGGCAGAGCAAGTTCCAGCCTCAAGTTTGTGGAAGTGAGGTGTTGGACACCATGTGTGGCCTGTGCAAAAGGTCTCATCTCCTCTTCTCTTCTCTTCTCTTCTCTTCTCTTCTCTTCTCTTCTCTTCTCTTCTCTTCTCTTCTCTTCTCTTCTCTTCTCTTCTCTTCTCTTCTCTTCTCTTCTCTTCTCTTCTCTTCTCTTCTCTTCTCTTCTCTTCTCTTCTCTTCTCTTCTCTTCTCTCCTCTCCTCTCCTCTCCTCTCCTCTCCTCTCCTCTCCTCTCCTCTCCTCTCCTCTCCTCTCCTCTCCTCTCCTCTCCTCTCCTCTCCTCTCCTCTCCTCTCCTCTCCTCTCCTCTCCTCTTTTTTCTTTCTGATCCTTAATTGATTGCAAAACTGCTGCACATAATGCAGATTAATGCAGTTTTTCTGCAGGCAAACCAGTATAACTACTCTGCACGTGGAGTGTTGATATTTCCTGTGACTGCTTGGGTTTCCATCCTACTTGGCACACAAGGATTGGCATGCTTTTTGTGGTACCAGGATGAGTGTAACACAGCAAAATGGGTGTATTCCCCTGGCAAAACCTTTCATGCAGTTCAACCTGGGAGTTTTAAAGACATCCCTTAGGTGACAGAATAAAAATTGATCTCCATGTTTCACAGGTCTTCTGGAATATCCCCTGTAACAGGGAGATGATCAAAGTATTGAAAGTTTGGCCTCAGCTGAGAAGTACAACAATGGTCATTAAAATATTTATTCAGTAGAAACAACATTGTATTCAGTTCTCATCAGAGATTAGATGACAACAGTTAAGAGTCAATAAACACGTGAGATAATTTAAGTATATGGTTAATCCACTAGCTACACAAGCCGCTTTCTCAGCAATGACACCAAAGACAGCAATCATAATTCAGCAGACAGATAGTCCCAGCTGTCCATGATAAAGTTGTCCATAAATACATAAATAACATTTCCAAGTTGGCTGCTGAAACACATGCTTCTAACTCCAAATTTTCACATCTGTTCCACTCATAAGAAAATAGATGACTTTCATGCCTATTGGTCAGACTAGGAAGACCAACAAGTAGAGCTTCCACAAGTAATTCCTGTCATTTTGTAATTCATGCATTAAACTATTAATACTCTGCAATAAGGTACCAGGGTCTGGTCTAATTTCAGCAAATTAATTTCTTTTTCAAATTCCAAAGTGGATAATTTTGAAAGAAGTATGCAATCTTTTGCCTCTCACTGCTATATTGTGGTGGGTTCATCTTGGCTGCATGCCAGGTGCCCACCAAGCTGCTCTACCAATCCCTCCTCAGCAGGACAGGGAGGGAGAAAATAAGATGGAAAAACTCATGGGTCAAGATAAAGGCAGTTTAATAAAGCAAAAGCAAAGGCCACATGGAAGCAAATGAAAGCGGGAGATTTATTCTCTACTTCCCATCAGCCAGCGATGTCCAGCCACTTCCCGGGAAGCAGGGCTTCAGTCCTTGTAGAGGTTGCTCTGAAAGACAAACGTCGTAAATAATGAATGCCCTCCCTTCCTCCTTCTTTCTCCTAGCTTTTGTTGCTGAGCAGATGTCATATGGTATTGAATGTCCCTTTGGTCAGTTTGGATCAGCTGTCCTGGCTATGGCCCCTCCCAAGATCTTGCCCACCCCCAACCTGCTGGTGAGGATGAGATGTAATGTTGGAGAGACAGCCTCAATGCTGTGTGAGCAGTGGTCAGCAGTACCCAAAGCACAGGTGTGTTATCAACAACTTTTTGGACACCGATACAAAGCACAGCACTATGAGTGCTGCTATGGGGAAAATTAACTCCGCCTCAGCCAGACCCAATACAATATCTAATAATCATATTTTTGGCTCATGTTAGAGAGTGAGATAAGAGCCTCTGGATCAGAAAAGCCTAATTTTCTGTGGTTTGAGCTGAAAGGTCATCACTGAGAACTACGACAGCTCATCTTGAGTATGAAGTGGCCCAGAAAAGGCCCTAAGACACATCAATCAATGTGTTACTTGAAGGGGTGTGTGTGTGTGTGCATACTGTGTAATGGAATATAAAAAGGTAATTTAATTGTATTCCCATTTTCAGATGCTGTACAATAAAGGCAGTATTACTCCATAACATTACACAAGCATGGTGTCACAGGACGAAGCAGAAAATCTCCCAGGCCTCTTTCTCCAGTAATGCTTGTGTTTTGGTTCAGTCCCCAAGGTTTCTGGCTTATCAGATGCAGACAAAGTGAAAAGAAACAGTACAAATGAAAACTGTTATAGATCCATACGTAGCATGATGCAGTGTGGAATGAGACTGAAATGTGTTCTTTAACAATGAATACTAAAGTCAACATTTATAATAGTAACAGGAGATACTGAGTTTTCTTTTCATTTGAGGGTCAAGAGTTAATGTCATATCTCAGGCAGGGAGCTTAGACATACAGTGCCCCATTTATTACTACTGGAGTGTGTCAGTCGGACGCCGGCAGACAACGTTAGTACCTGGCACAGTTTCACGAGGAATGAAATATTTGAAAAGACACGATCACTTCTGTATTAAAGTTTGATAATATTATTTCTGAAGTAAACTGCAACATCTCTGACACTAAGTGTTTTCTGTCTAACCGAAACCTTTGCTATGAACGACAATACTTTTTTTGCCTTGTATCCATCACTCATTTCAATTATGAAAGGGAACAGAGTTGAAGAATGTTGTCCTTTGTAGCATTTACTAAAGCCAGGCCCTCGTCTCTGTCCTGAACCCAATATATGCCAAATCAATAAGGTAATAACCAAATCCATTTGTTTATCCCTATGCTTGTATGCATGTGTTCATAAAAAGATTGACATTTGACCATGAGTTTTTGCCAAACACAGACTTGTAGTGTCAACACCAGTTGGATAATTAAGCAGAGCAGCGTGCAGAGAGCCACATGCATACTACTGCGTATACTGCACCAATCATGTAGGTAAAAATAGGACCTTAAATTAAACAAAAAGCTCCCATGATTGTCCCTCCCTGTTTGTTTTCAGCACCATCTGCACGACATCAGTGTTTTCATCCAGCAATAATGTGAAATTATGTTTTTTTTCTAGATTGCTTCTGAGTGTTTCAGTTAATGTTAACCCTCAGTTGACTGAGTCATCACTTACATGCTCAGTGGTGAATATTGACTAGCATCTTGTGCTCTTTAATATTCCCTGTTTCTTCCTGCAGATGTAGAAGTCATGGATTAGCCAACATTGCTATGTTACCTAAATGGCTAAAATTCCTTTGAAATGATAAAAAATCTTGAACAGAAGCACTTCCAGATGGTTTTCTAATTTAATGATGTAAGGAAATACTGAGAACACGTCAAGTCTCCATTTACGTCTTCTAAACCATTGCTACTATATATTCAGGTTACTCAGATGGTCCACTGGTAAGACGGAGGCAGGTGCCTAAACCGTGCACAAGTTCAGACACATCTTATCCAGAGCCTTGAGATATCACCTTAAAGAAGTGAAAGAGTTTAAAAACCTACTATATGCACCTAACTTAAGACTTTTCAGAACTCTCCATTGACTGAATAAGGTAGAGAAGTTTAACAGTAAAATCACTGAGACATCTCAGGAGATCTAAATCTGTGGTAGCCTTCGGAGATGTGAATAGAAACCCTTTCACCTGTTTGTCCCCTCCAGTGAGGCATCTTTTCGCTCCTCTGAGGTAAGGAAACAGAGAACTGCACAAGCAGCAGCTTGGAGAGGGTATCTGCTCCCGTTGCGTGACTTCTGCTGGGGACGAACCACCCTCTTTTTTTCAGTGTTGCAGAACACGGCTTGATTTCTGTGAGCTGGGGCCAAAGTTTTCTTTCTTTTTTCTTCTCTCCCTGCTCCCCTCCTTCCTTCCCCCCACATGGTGTCTGCTTTCAAGATTGCCTCAATAGCCAGCATTGTAACATACAGAGATGGATTTCCACAAAATTAATTTCAGCACTTGGATAGAAACTGATTATGATTCTTTGTACCGCTAGACATGAAGTTATTAAATAAGAACTTGGAGTGGAATGCAGCCAAGGTTCTTAGTAAGAGCATTGCAGTGATTGTGTAACACAGAGTATGGTAAGAGTAAGAGAAATGACAGAACATAATTATTTGATGCCATTCATTAGTTTCTCCAAGCAATCAAAGAACATAGTGGCACATGTTAAATTAAACTAGTCCTCTAAGGAAGGTAGAGAAACTACATGTATGATACATCAGGATTTTGAGGAGAAAGATATTTGGACATCTCTTAATTGTCACAAATCTGTTTGAAATACATCCATTCTATTGAAATTATTTCTACGATATTTGAAAAATCATTTACAGTTCTTCAGGTGTAGTAATGCAATATAGTTAATAGGAATTTAACAATTACAATAGTGGATATAACTTACAAAGTTATATGCTTCATTATATTATAAAATAGACTGATAATTTTCCATCATATTTTTGATAGAAAATATTTTTGCTCAAATATTATTTTCTGGGGGAAAAAATAGAAGTAGAAAAAGGGGAGCAACAAATTCTTTAATTAAAGTGTTTTGCATCATGCAGTTTCTCATGATGCTCAGTTAACAACATTACCCACAGCATTCCTGTTAACATCATTTGTCCCGTCCCAGGTGTTACAAGATTGAGTTTGTTCTACAAAATTATGGATTATTTTTCAAATCAGTATTTAATTTCCAGAAACTGAATTTATCAGTTAAAAAAAAAAGAAACACATTTGTATGTCTAGGTTTGTAACCCCAAGCACTTTCAGCTGAATGCAAAATAGAAAGAAGGTTTGGACAAGACACAGGATGGATTAATTTATTCCCTTTTCTGTAATTCAGCAGTCCAGTGTGTAGGACTGCCCCTTGGAATCTGGAAGACAAAGGCTCAGTTTCCTAATCTATCTGATTTACCCTGGGGACTTCAAACACATCCCAAGAGAGGACTTTTAAACATTGCAAACTAGATATATTGAAGGATTCATAATTTGTAGAGCCCTGGGGATAAGATAACTAGTTCAGACAGAAAGATGATCTGGTAAACAGCTGAGATACAATTCTCTTTTTGAGGTTGGTGATCTGTAGATACAGATGAACGTTTTGTAGATTACCTGGGAGCAAGTATTTCTCATTCTCTTCTGCTGGTACTATGTCCCTATGTCCCATATTCTAGCTGTGTTACCTAAGTAGCTGGCTGCAATCACTCCCTTTTGGATATTTAAGTGTTTTGTATAAAGTCTAACTGCTTCAAGGGAAAGAATCATGGGAGTGCCATGTGCTCTGCCTTGTCTTCTGAATTTTGAAAACCATAAACTACAGTATCTGAGCAGAACTGAGCCATAAAAGCTTTGATGTCTTAAGGTAAAAAATGGTAGCTCTCGCTCCTGTGCAAAAATGTTTTAAAACATATATCAATTCTGCTATCCCATCTCCAATGTCTGTCCCATCCGAGATCCTTCAGTAGATGAGACGGAGAAATACAACTATGTGCAGCTCTCCTGAATCTGCTCTTGAATTTATTCTGACAGTTAGAAGATGCAGAACATACAAATATGTGGGAGAAAGTGGTCTCTATAGGTAACTGAAGCACGTTACCACCAGAGGACTTGAACAACAGGCATTATTTCTTGTGAGGGGATTTAATTTCTATTGCAGGTAACATCTACACAGCCCAATGGAGTGTTACTCAGAGAAATCATTTTTCTGAAAACCAAACGGAGACACTATAAGAGACCTATGCCAAAGCCATCAAACTCCGCTTCTAAGCTGGAGCAGCTTTCACTAACTTCCCCACGCTGGTTTCAAAGCTAGTTCTCTTGCTCGGGTGTCTCTGAATCACTGTCCATATTAGGGTTGCTGAAGTGGCCTCAGATAACTCAGGTGGAAATGGTTTTGCTTCTCGACATAACATTGAGAGTGCTGTCAATTCATGTGAATAACTGTAGGCCTCTAAGGTTTGGATTTCTATGTCTGTGTGGATTTTCCTATGCTATTTTTATATTCAGTGAAGAGAAATAGAAACTTTTATGGCCCGATTTATCTCATCCTACTGAAACAGTTCAGATGGCTTGCTAAAATATGCCTTTTTCTGTCCAGTTACTGTCAAGAGAGCATCTGTTCAGCAGCAGATGCTTTTACTGAACTTAGGTGAGAAGGACTTCACCTTAGTTGTCTATCACTTGCTTCACAACGCTTGCAGACCAAGAACACATTGTTAGAGCAGTCCTGAGTGTCTGAATGCTCCAGGCAGAATTCACTGTTGCACCGGGGATTGAATAGCACAAGGGAAATTTGTAGATGTGAAAGAGTTAAAGTGACAGTGTGGGTCTGATGTTATGGGCTGATAACGCAAAAAAGCAAATAAACAGCAGAATTGCAGAGAGAGAAAAGGTTCATATGTCCCGACATGCCTGTCCTGGCATAGTTTAGCTTAATCCGCATTACTTGCTTTTTTCACCCTATTCTTCAATCTTCCCTTCCAGAAACAGATTTAGGTATCCCTTTATCTCTGTGAGACCGTACTTCAGTTACCTTCACTAGTAACTTATTCCATATGTCTCTTTTTCTGAGAGTGAAGCAACCCTGCCCAAGTCCCTGTTTGCTCATTGTTACCTAATATTTCAATTTAGTCCCTTAGTGTTTCCCTTTAAGTAATAATAATAAAAGCCCACCCTTTGAGCTTACTTTATATTTTCACTTATCTCCCTTTCTTGATATTAAAAATTTCAACTACACCACCTCCCATATTTTTCTTTCTTTTCCCTGGAGAATAAGAGCAGTTCCCACAGATTTCCTTCAATTTATATTAAAAAAAGATCTGTACTTTTAAGAACAAAAATTAAAAAATACTTTTTTCTCTTTTTTTTTTTCTTTATCACAGAGGAAGAACTTGATCCTGAAAAACACAATCTTTAATCAGGTGACTAATCTAATAAACTCAATACAACAGGCAAAATGTAAGAGTTTCTGGATAATAACTTGGAGAACAGAGAAACAAGACATAGTCTCATGTCAGGTAGTCATAACACACACGGGCTTCTCCAAGTCATGTCACCAGGAATAGATGGAGTAGTATTATATAGACAGGACCAGCAGGGAAGGAGGAAGGGAAGGTCTGAAAAGCTTTGACATTTCTTCTTGGAAAGAAAATGTGTTTTAAACATTTTTGCCATTAACTATCGTGTCAATGGTAAAAAAATCAAATTTTCTTATCTGGAGAATTATAGTGAAATAATACAGCACTGAGGTAGCAGAATAAGTCTCTATTTTTTTTCCTTTTACAAACATTATATTTAATGTAATTCCTTTCGTATACCTTCCGAGATGATTAAAATTGAAAAGTTAAAGTGGAAAGGGGGGGAAAGTTTACTGCCTGAATCTCTTCCGTCTTACGCTGAGCTTTGGTTTACACTGGCATCTCTCCAGTGGGTTACTGATGTTTTATACCTGCATTTGCGAACTTCAGGCTCGGAGAAGGAGAACAGGCTGCTGCTATGGTTAATACACTAGACTCAAATTCAGAAAATCTGACTTCAATTCCTGGTGTTGGCAAAAATGTCCTAAGAAAGAACATCCTATTAAGAACCATGTTTCTAAAAGCAGATATGTTATTTGGGATCTTCCTGACCATTTTCCTAAGTAGCTTAGATACTTTCTCTGATCAATTTTCCTTGAAATAGAGTTCTTGGCTACATTCACAAGAGGATGTATAGGTCTGCATCTTTAGATGTAAAAAGCAAAATTGAAGTCTTCATGGGCCACCTTTTCAACTGCTCCTAAATTTGTAAGTACTGCAAGACCCATTTCCTTCTTTTTATCATGAAAATTTACAGCTATCTACAGTACTCCATAAGAATCTGCCTCAACTTTATCTGTCCTCTCATCTCTTCTGTGTTCAAATTCGCAGACCAAGACTTCCTGCCCTGTAGAGTTGAATCCAATTAATGTTCTTCAACATTCTGGGAATATCACAGAATCACAGAATCTCTTAGATTGTAAAAGACCTGTAAGATCATCTAGTCCAATCATTAATCTAACGCTGACAAGACGACCACTAAACCATGTGCCTGAGCACTATATCTACACGATCCTTAAATACCTCCAGGGATGGGACTCCACCACTGCCCTGGGTAACGCATTCCAATATGAGATTCTGCACAAGGTATCGATGAAGATATCGCATTCCCAGGCTCTGCATAGATCAGGGGTTGGGGTTACACGAGAAGTAGAAAGTCTGAACCTGACTTTCTTTTAGGCTATAAGGAATTTGAACTTGACTTGCCCCACTCTTTTTTTTTTTTTTTCTTTTTTCAGTTCAAAGTGCTCCACTTTACATAGAATAATTAAATATTAACAGGGCCTAAGACAGCAACCTGTTTTACTTCTAGCTGTTGCTCTACAAACTAGTTGATATAAAACAGGGAATTATTAATTAGAAAAAGAAAGAGAACCCAGAACTATTTCTTTTCAGGTGAGTTCTCTAACTGTTAAAAAAAAAATAATAATATTGTTTTCTCTTTTTATGACCTAATTAGTGTTTAAGCATTCCATGCAAAATACAGCAGTTTCCAGAGGAAAGAACGGTGTCAGTCTTGCAGTATCCGAGTCATGTCAAGTATTCTCCTCGAGAGTAGGCACCATGGATTCAGATTCCTGTAGGCAGTGTGACAGAATAGATTAATTTCAGGCAAAAATCCCCTCCAAGAGTCACATAAAAAATGGGGGTGGGGTTGGGGATGTGTCCCCTACAATCCTACAACCTCACTTTTCTGTGTCTGAACTTTGAAAGACAAAATCTGAATAAGACCCAGATCCTTGAATGAGGAGATGACGCTTGTCAACGCCAAGCAGAAGGAGACCTTAGAGACCAGAGTAAGGTTGTAATGTCACTAAAGGAGGGAAGTATAGAACGTAACCTGGTTTTAATATTTCCTAGAGCCCATATTAGGTAGTCACAAGCTGGGGCATCTCAAAGGTTAGAGCATATTAAGGGTGATTAGATACTAGAGGTGGTATATTTTACGTATATAATCTCCCAATGGAATTAATATCCTCAGCAATATTCACATCAGCTTCCTACACAATGAAGAGAAAAAAGTAAACACTTGAAAATGGAATTCAGAAAAGCCGGAACTTTGAGTGAAGAAGTGCCTATAGCCAATAATGAAACCCTTAGGAGAAGATGAGGATTATTTAAGCAGTAAATCCTTCCATGCAAAAAGAAAATAAAACACTTTCCCTTCATAGTAAATAACTCAGCACACAGAGCTCTCTGACATTAGATTAGATAACTGAGATTCAAATCTGACTTAAAGGATTTGAAAGTACAAAACATACCTTCACTGTCTAAATCTTCAAACAATAAAACAAATTGAGGTGTATCTCTTGTTGAAACTTGCCTAAGATAAGGTCTAAGAGAGACGAGAAAATAACTCTACTGCAGGTGACTAGGATACTTCCTTGAGAGATAGAATTAAATCTCTATTTAAGTATATACTTAAATACTTCATAAAAGGTGAAAAAGTTTCAGCAAAAACAAATTCGTGCCTCAGATGAAGTCCCAGATCAAGGGACAGGACATGTCTGAGAGCAGGGAGCAGACTAGAAGTCCTGCTTGTCGCAGTATGTGATGGGGATGCACAACCCCACACCCTGCCTGAGCCACCTGGTCATTTATCAGCCTAATGCGGGGTGTGACCGCGGCTCAGCGTCTCTACAGCTTGGAGAGGTGCACCCTGAGGAGTTCACCTTGAACGCCCATTGTAGAGAAGAATGCATTGCCTGCAGGAGTTATTTCTTCCATTTCAGTATGGAGTAACCAGAGATATGCAGTTGAAGATCCTAGAAAATGTCTTCCTTAATCTCTCTGTATCCTATAAAAAAGGAACGATCCTTTGTCCTACCTTCGCCTCTTGCAGTTTAAACTCTTTCTACCCTGTACCCAGCAGTAGTCTTGTGGTATTTCCCAAGCTTGAGGCTTGTGGCAACTATTTGCTATCGTAACAAAAATACTAACAATAGAATCATCTCCTCGAATTGGTGATTTTCTGAATTTCTGACTGGTTTAGGCTGCCTGTGAGGCCTAAATCATATAATTAACAAATTTTCTATCAGAGTTTTTACCTAATTTGGCAACAGCTGTTAAAATGCGATTATATGCTGTGAGCTGGTTCTGTTATAAAATGGTTCTATAATGTTTTTATAGAAAAAATCTTAGTTTACTTTACTTGATGTCATTGTACCATGATTTATATTTAACACCTCTGTTTTCCATTGTCAGCAAGACCCAGTACTTCCAAATGTTCATTTTACTGATCAGAATTCTATGAACAGTACAAAAAGCTCACAACAAGCTGGTATTCATTACTGGAAGTATAGAATTTTAAGATTAAATTTATAGTTTAATAACTCACTGATATTTTCACCAGGAATGTGTTCACTGTTGGATATCCAGTTAGTTTTTTAAATTTAACCCAGGCATCAGAAATAACTGCTTGCTTTTCTGAACTTAATCTGATTTATAAACTACAGAGGATACACACACACACATGTCCACACTCTCTATCATCTCACACAAAGTGCAAATGATATGTGACATGACATTGCACAGCCTGTTGCTTTAAATCAATATTGTCAAACCCTAAGAGTTCAAAGCAATGGCTTACAGGAATTCCAGTAAGACATATAGTGTATTGTTTCTTTGACTTCTGTTTCTGAGCTCACAGTTTCAAGCCTTTCTCAGTGATGGAAAAAAATAACAAGGATGTTCCCTACCATCGAACAAAGTAATTGACAGCAAGGTCTTCTCACTGACATAATACATTTGGGCTATATAACACAATGCTTCATGCACACATTCATACACACATTCATGCACGCATACATAAATGTAAACATGCACATACATGTCTACCTTTGAGTCTGTTAAACAGCTCCACACTGAATGAAATAGTCCTATAAATAAAGCCTTTTCATCTTGTATAAATACGTGTAACTGTGCCGAATCCAACAGATCTACATCATGTGACACTAAATAAAAATTTGGTCCGTATCTTCTGAGTTTAACTTACACAACGTAGTAGTCTGTCTTACATCAGCTGCTATGTTTCAACTCATGTAAATAATTACTAATTCTACCGATACCGTGATGAAAATATTTGGGTTGAATACCGTTTAATTCTTCTAAACCTGAGGTGACAAAGAGCAATATCTACTCATGTTTCCCTTCAAATGAATGTTCTTAGTAATGACGTAGGATGGATTGAATCAACGTACAAGTAATGGAAGTGAACAGTATCAGTAGAACAATCAGTGTAGGAACAGCTGGGTTTTTAAGCACATTTGTTAAACTGCTGAGGAAGTTGGTGTAACGCTCTATAAAAGACAAAAACAAATTTTCCTTTCAAAATAATAAAAAAATTATGTGTTGAAGGAAAAAAAAAGTCTGAATTGAAAAAAACATTGATTTTGTATTTAGATTTTAGAATATAATTTAGCATCTAAATATATTTTAAGGGGAAAAAAAAAGTTAAAATGTCAAATAAAAAAAACAAAAACCAAAAACCTCAACCCAAAAAAAAGACCGTTGCCTTCTTTTCATTCTCAAATACGTTCATTTTTGAGGCTGAGAGAGATTCTCTTTTTTTGTCAGATATAATATTTCATTGCAAGACTTTATCTTATTTAGCTGCTGATGCCTTCAAAATCATGTTCTTTCTTCTACAGACTATAGGCATAACGATTTCAAGAGATCTCACGTGACATATGACAAATACAGTATTTACCAAAACCATGTAGGTCCCTTAATGTAAACCTCGATGCAATACTGAGTTGCAATTGCTGAATGTTTTTTATTTGACTGAGAGGGTTTGATTCCAGGCTGAGTGAAGAACCTGTTACTTGCAGAGCCATATTGCCAGTGACCTGGGTATAGGTCAACTTCATTTAAAGATCTATTAGCTTGAATTTGTATAATTAAGATCCATACCATTTTCCCAAGTAAGGACGTTTAGGTTTGTGAGCTAGGAAGACAAGGCTCAGTAATTGCTATCTTTATTAACCTATCTGGAGAAGGCTTTACCACCCTGAGGCTCAGAATTCAGGGTTCATGGATGCTTTTAGCAGACCAACAGAGAGCCTGGTCAGCAGGCTGTATTTATCAGTGTGGCTCATTGGAGTTGGTAGCGGTATTTTATTTCAATGACACACAGGTATAAGTAACTATCCAAGAGGAATCTGGGCCAGTGAGTTTCAAGCTGTATTTCTCTTCCTCTCCTCAAGATGAAATCCTCAAACATATGTTTCCCAATCAGGATCATATTCTTTTAGAACTTTAGACTCAACGTGTTTCCACTAATTCCAGTCAATCTGGTTTAGGCTTTTTCTTCATTTGTCTGGAAATCATCCAATATACCACATGTTTTCTTTTTCCGCCTCATCAGTTATTCTTATGCTAAATGGAGATATGAAAAGCCCAGAGAAGTTCCCAATATCACTTACTCCCTTGCGCAGTCTTTTACCCTCCCACACTCCCTGCTGTGTTCAAAATCCCTTGTCTTCAGTTACATAGTTAGTTAAATAGGTTTCCTTTAATCTTAAACTATTTCAAATGTAAATCTTGAAGGGCATGAAATTGCACCCATTGAAGTCTTTCCAATGTGTAAAGATGGCCCAGCTATAGAAAAATATCACCAAGGGAACTCTGAGGCAGTGGGGGAGATGAAGGCATTGAACTATAGGCTGGATAAAGAAGACAGTATTTCATGAGTGACTGTGTTCAAATGTAGATGGCAATGTTGTACTTTTTCTGCCACTGGTGGATCTCAGAAGGGCAATTTCAATGAGACCAGAAACATGACTTTACCATCCTGTTCTTCTTTGTCAGACTGATTGACAATGAAATTATTTTTAAAGGTCTCAAGAGGCCATACACAATGCACTAAAGATCTTTTGCCCCTACTTTTCTCACAGAGCTTTCTGTGAATATTCCCCGTTCCAGTTGCCTTAGACTTGGTATAATGGGACTCTGTGCCTGTCACCTTGCACACGGACATTAAACATGGGGAGTAAATGAACAGGGCTGTATAATTAGGAGATCCAACCCAGTGAATATGTCCCTGGAGACTGCTGTAAACCAAAAAACATCAAAACCCCGAAACCTTAGAGCTGGCACTGATTAGTGTTTTTAATTCCTCCAGTCCTATCCTGCCTTGTTGCAACACCACCAAAAAGTAGAAAGTACGCTAATGACCAGTATGGGTATATAGGTCAGCTGAGCTTTTAAGTATTAGAAAATTAGAAAGAAAATGGAACTAAAGTTTAACTGCTAAGGAAGGGCATAAAGGAGTGACAAAACACACAAGAATAAAATCAGGAACAGGAAGGCAGAGGTTCACAGCAAGTTTGAGATACATGAAAAAGCAAGATAGAAAGTTTGGGCATATGCATCAGGATTCAGGCAAAAGAAAAATTTGTCCACTACCTCACACAGAATGTGAATAAAGACTGGACATTAGAGATAAATCTGAAATATTCACTGCCTCCACCATACCAAAATTCAGGAAACGAAAGGATTAAGCTGCATGATTACATTGGACAGTTACAAAATTCATTGAAATACATGATCTACTGTGTGCTCGCATCTCTGGATTTCCATAATTTCATTTTGTAAATTTCAAATAAGATTATCATAATTATGTTAGTTAAGTTATTCAGCAAAACCAGTGCTTTCAACATCAAACACTAATCCATCTTTTCAAAATCAAATAGTAATTCCTTTCTATAAAAAAAGACAAGATTCAGTTGACATGAAAGGCATTGTCAGAGTATTACTTGTTTCTGTAAATGACTTGAACTTCTGGACTTGATAAGAACCATCAAATATTTTGCAGAACCTTGACATATGTATCCAGAACTGAATTTTATACACAGAAAAGTTTCAAATCACCAGTTAGACTGTAAATTGTGGGATAACATTTGGGGTACTGTCTTTTGCCTTCTGCTATGTGTATCTAAAAATTCACATTTTTTAATTTTTTCTTCACCATTACAAAGGCAAGAGACAAACAAATAGATACACATTAGTATTCTCTTATAGTGAACTGGTTCTGAGACTGGAGTCTTGAGAGAAAGTGATGCACATCATGAAACACAGTATTTTCTGAAGAACAGACACTGCTGCTCACAGCTTGAAAAATGTAGGCATTTTCAATGATCCTTTCAGTAATTAATGCTACTTACTAGAGTTTTATGGTGATATTAATGTTCCAGACATTTAGCTTGGTTTTAATATTTAGTCCCATGAAACGTTTTCACATATTTTCTAAGCTACAATAACAAAAGCCTAAAGGAAACATGTGGTTGTATCATATAACTGATAATGCTTTTAACAAGAATTTTAAGCAACTAGTGTTATTAATATCCTTTTACTCCTTTTCTTTAGCTAGCTTTGCTCCCGAGTAAAAAGCAAGATTTTGAACCACTAAATCACAGTTGATGGATTTGCTCTCCACTTTTTGTTACGTTTTTGTAGATTTGGAAATGGAAACCTTGCAAGCAAAAGCGTTTCACATCACTGTTAAGATTCTCATATACCTCTTTCCCACAGCTTTGATGGTGTTGTTTTCAGTTAACGGCATGCAATAAATATTTTGTGAAATATGGAACATTTCTGTGGTTTTATTAAGGGGTATTTAAAAAAATATACAGCTCCACAGCATTTCCTGAAGGATTTAACCTTCATTCTCTTTAATGAACAAGTAATGCTTATCACAAACTTGAAATGTATTACTGTAAATTTTCCATTGGTTATAAAACACCTTTTTTCCAGACACTTGTTTTAAAGAACTATTGCAAAAAAACATGTCCTGGGTTCTGTATTTGCTTGTAGAAAGCTGGAAGCCAGCATATTACTCTGGTCATCATTTTTAATCCTCAAAACTGGTAGTTAAAAAAAACCCAAAACACCGCTATTCTGAACAGAAACAAAGTTGGCCATTCATTTCCATATAACCAACAAAGTTTAAAAGAATAATAACTAAAAATATATTTTAGGGGAAAAAAAGGGGGAAAAAACCCACATAAATTCTAGGTCTTGGTATATCAAATGAATTCCTGTAATCTTAGAATATAGAAATGAGTCTGAATTGTAGAGTCATGTCACGCCAGAAGGAACCTCCAGAGTTCATCTAGTCCAACCCCTTGCTCAAAGAAGGTCCAATTAAAGCAGGTGCTTGGGATCTTGTCCAGTTAAGTGTTGAGTATCTCAGAGTACAAAGTCTGCACAGACTGGGCCCTTTTGCCAGTGTTTGACCATCTTCCTGGTTAAAAACAAAACAAAACAAAACAATACAAAACAAAACAAAACAAAAACTAAAATTATAACAGCAAAGAATTTCTGTCTGGCAACTTGTATTCATTGTCTCTCATTCTTCCTCTGTGCACCTCTAGGCTTATGTACATCATTCCATTAGGTATTGTTAGACTAATTGTCTTAAGATTGAATAAACCAATTCCTTCCTTAAAGGTCACATATTTCACTATTAATGTCACTTTTGTGTTAAAGCTTGTTATAAACAATTGGAAGGATAAGCCCTGCTTATACAAGCTTTAGTGCAAAGGAGGAACACACAGGAACTTTCAGCATCTGTAATTTACACCTAATTAAATTAGCCTCTTTCTGTGGATCAGCCCATGAATACTGACTGTAGTTCAGAAGTCCCCAGGATGATACAAGGTTGATGATCCTTAGCGCTCTGCATAGCCTCACCTGGAAGCCTACAACTCCAGTTTTGCTACTGTTTGGAAAATAAATCAAAACTGTGATAGAAAAGCATTAATTAATTAATTGGGAAAAAAATCATAAAAATAACACACAATAAAAAAAATTGTAAAATAAACATGCATTTATAAGTAAAAGATCATTCTCTATAGTTTTGAACTAAAGCTCAACCAGTGTGACACTTCAAAATCTGGTGAGAAAAGCATGTTGCACGTATTAAAAGTGTGAACTTCCAGTTAAAAAAAAAAAAAAAAAATCCCAGGAGTTCCTGTTGATGAACTAATACTAATATGAAAGTTCAGAACTCAGCAGAAGTCGGGGTTGTGATGTTGTCCTCTGCCACAAATGTTTCCATATGAAGTTGTCATGAAGCCAGGTGGTTTTTGCTATGCCATGCCTAAAGCTTTTATATTTCAGACCACGTCTAGGTGAGACTTGAGAATCTCTTTGTTCATATTTCCCTTATTTTCTGCAGAAGTAAAGCTGTACAGTCAGTGTCAACACAACCGTAATCTCAGTGATTGTTTGTTGCCTATTTCATGTTCTTTTGCTAACTGGCAAAGCAACATCTAATAAATAGAAGGTTATTTAGACCACAAAGTTTTTATGGCCAGTTATTGAAAACAGAATTGTTTTTAAAAAAGTCTTTATCTGAGTCTTTTCGTAGTGCCATAATAATAGAAACAAGTACACTGTAGGCAACCAGATGATAATTTTATTTACAACTTTCCTTTAAAAAATGGAAATTTCACAGGGAAGTTACATCATCAACTGATCTGTACGTTTTTAACAAGAAATATAATCTTCCTGGAATATCTTCCTTTCTTGCCCCTCACTACAAGAAAGATATTGAGATTCTGGAGTGAGTCCAGAGAGGGCAACAAAGCTGGTGAGGGGTCTGGAGCACAAGTCTTATGAGGAGCAGCTGAGGGAACTGGGGTTGCTTAGCCTGGAGAAAAGGAGGCTGAGAGAAGACCTTGTTACTCTCTACAACTCCCTGAAAGGAGGTTGTAGGGAGGTGGGAGTCAGTCTCTTCTTGTAAGTAACAAGTGACAGGACAAGAGAAAATAGCCTCAAGTAACGCCGGGGAGGTTTAGGTTGGATATTAGGAAAACCAAAAAAGTTATCAAGCATTGGAACAGGCTGCCCAGGGAAGTGGTGGAATCGCCATCCATGGAAATATTTAAAAGACAGGTAGGTGTGGTGCTTAGGGACATGGTTTAGTGGTGGTTTTGGCAGTGTTAGGTTGATGGTTGGACTCGATGATCTTAAAGGTCCCTTCCAACCTAGACAATTCTATGATTCTATTCTATGATTCTAAGCTTTCAGGTTCTTGGGCTCATAAACCTATGAGGAAAAGGCAAATCCTGTACAAATGAAAGAAATTTTACAAAGAGATTTGGGAAAGGCCTGGTGCAAAGAGGTAAAATCTCAGCAAAATCAATGCAGATAAGTTAATTTACAGTGGCAGAAGATCTGGTCAGAATTATTTCCTACAAGAACTCCAGTAACTTTTTAAAGATCAAGTTACTCTGTTCTCCTGGAATTGTACGGAAAATGTGACATTTAGAGAAACTTCTTGGAGAGGTTTTCAGTATATTCTGGTTTTGGATAGGCTGTGAAGCTCATAAAAACCCTCCCTCCGAGCCAAACATAGTAAATGTGGAAATACTAACGCATAGCTGATCTTCATTTTCTTCAGCCTCAATGAAAAAATTTTCAGTTCAATTGCCTCTGAGTCTGATTTATTTCTTTATACTGAAAAGGTTACTGTCCACATATTCTTCTCAGAATATCTATTATGTGCTATATATTTGAAGAAGAGATTGAAGATGTTCAGGTTTAGTAAATAATTAACCACTCAAAAAAGATGCCTGTGATCATGAAAGTTAAGATTTCTCATTGACTTGGCCCCCAGTTTAAAAATCTTGCACTGAAATTATAGGCTCACTAAAGCCAATGGGATTGTTGCCATTGTTTCCCATAGCTCCAGAATTTCAAACTTTCTTTGAATGTATCTTGTAAAATATTCCATCAGAAACTACTTCTATCAGCTGAAATTCTACCTTCTTTATTAAGATATGGTCATTATTATCTTCTGATTTGGCTTCAGACTGCTTTTGGAACACATTTTCAGAATTACCTTCTATTGCTCCTTGTTAGGTGACATGACAATAACTGATTTTTCCCACTGGCTGCTATCCATACATTAAATAAGTTGTGTTGCAATAGAACAATTGGAAATAAAGCTCGGTATTTTCCAAGAATCTCAGGGAAACAGTATTCAGCCTTCCTTCAGAACTCAATAACAACTGGACACCTAATTCCTTTAGGCTTTTTTGACTATTTCATGCCTCCAGTTGATAAGAAAGTAAAGTTTTTTGGCCTACTTTATAACAAAATATTCTATAAATATAAGTATACCTTCCACTGCAAAGAAGTTGTTCCCTTCTTGTTTTCTAAGTTCCTTAATTTCATCCACATGCTTTTCACCAGTGCCTGTAGCCAGACTGAGGAGTGCAATGCGTATCCAAATGTTGTATTTCTAGGAACAGATTGCAGATCCGATCGGGCTTTAAAACTTGATTGGCCATCAGCTGTTCTCTGCAATTGTTTGCTTATTTTTTAACTTTAACTAGATACAGAGAGGCTCAAAGCTGAGGTTACAGTGTGTGCAGTTTAACTATTTCTCTCCTTTTTCTTTTATTTCACGTTGGTTTTATGAGTCCGTCCATAGCATCTGTAATGTTTGCCCTGGATTTCTGCAACTGGGCATTCCCTGAAGCACTCTAAATTCAGTAATGCTTACATACATGAAAAGGTTAGAACGCTATTGTAATATCTGGGCCCTGCAGTCTGCTAGGTCTTTTCTAATTCATTCCTGATTGCACCTCCATGTACACCAACTTGCACTTCACTACAGATGGCAGGGACAAAACCCTCCAGTGGACTAGCTTTCTGTCAAAAAAGTACTGATCCATCAAAATAAAAACGTTCTGTGAAAATGCTTCAGTTCTTAATTTATTTTGTTCAAACGGAAAAATGGAGAGAGGGATGCAGTGAAGAAGGATCAGGCCTGGAATCTGCTCCTCCTTGCCTTAATACTCTTCTTTTTTTGGGGACCAGTGACAATACACTCTTGGGTGTAAAACCAACATCAGGAGCAGGAACCCATGTGAGGTTTGATCTTCTTAGCTGAGAGGTCTAACCATTAAGCCATAGAAGAGGTTCACAATACCTCCGGCCCCAGCATCCTTATGTCTGCATCAGCTGCTGCGGTGCTCTGGCTTCAGCAAAGGGGTAAAGAGGACATGGGCTCAGCTGAGCGGTTTGGGCACTTGCCTGGGAAAAGTGACTGTAGGTCTGCGTAACTTTAAGTGGATTTATACAGTCTGAATCTTGCTCCTTAAGCAATTTCAGTATTCTTTTCTCGTAAGAAGCGCATGAGCTCAGCTGTCAGATATTTAATTCAAACGTCCATATAACTGAAAAAAACCCTTCCCCCAGAATAAAATGTCATTTAGTGGCAAAATATTTTGCAAATTGACAAAAAAAAAAGAAAAAGAAAAAGAAAAAGAAAAGAAAAAGAAAAAGAAAAAGAAAAAGAAAAAGAAAAAGAAAAAGAAAAAGAAAAAGAAAAAGAAAAAGAAAAAGAAAAAGAAAAAGAAAAAGAAAAAGAAAAAGAAAAAGAAAAAGAAAAAGAAAAAGAAAAAGAAAAAGAAAAAGAAAAAGAAAAAGAAAAGGAAAAAGAAAAAGAAAAAATCAAAAGAAAAATCAAAAGAAAAAGAAAAAGAAAAATCAAAAGAAAAAGAAAAAGAAAAAGAAAAGGAAAAAGAAAAAGAAAAAGAAAAAGAAAAAGAAAAAGAAAGAGAAAGAGAAAAAGAAAAAGAAAAAGAAAAAGAAAAAGAAAAAGAAAAAGAAAAAGAAAAAGAAAAAGAAAAAGAAAAAGAAAAAGAAAGAGAAAAAGAAAAAGAAAAAGAAAAAGAAAAAGAAAAAGAAAAAGAAAAAGAAAAAGAAAAAGAAAAAGAAAAAGAAAAAGAAAAAGAAAAAGAAAAAGAAAAAGAAAAAGAAAAAGAAAAAGATAATCCTTCATCTCTGGTAGCATTAGGTTGTGCTGGAGTTACAATTACACATA
The DNA here is from genome assembly GCF_965231255.1 of Vanellus vanellus. Classification (NCBI taxonomy): domain Eukaryota; kingdom Metazoa; phylum Chordata; class Aves; order Charadriiformes; family Charadriidae; genus Vanellus; species Vanellus vanellus. The sequence goes on from NC_138905.1 coordinate 9,357,851, forward strand.
GACTTTCACAGGTCTAAGTAAGAAATATAAAAACCTACCTTTGTTTTGGCTTGCTTTTGTTTTGATACATTTTGATAAATGAATAACCAGTCCCCCAAATAAATATGGTTTGTTCCAGGTCAATATTCTTAAAAATAAAGTAACTTTATCTTTCATCTACTGTGTCGAATACATATATATTTCACACAGTAATCTATTAATCCATGGTTCTCATGCATTTTAGCATAAAGAGAATTGTTAATGCATAATTTTTTTCAACATTTTTTTTTCAAATTGGAACATTGTTGCATCGTTAGGACAAAAAGTCTGATTAAAACAAACATACGAGATACTCAGAGCAGATAATTAACCAGAGGTCACAAAAGAGAAATATTATGCACCTCCAGTTCTAAATTACTAACAACATGTGTTTAGCAGAAATTTAAAGAACATGAGTATGCTCTTACTTATACTATCCGTGAACTATAGTCAAGTGGCTGAATGTCCCAGGATTATATTGATGTCCTGTACATTTTTGGCATGTCAGAATCTCATTTATAGTGACTTGAAATTGAATCAAGCATGTCAAAAGGAACCAGAGTGCCTTTATTGTATTTTCCAAAGTTTAAGAGAGCAAACAACATTCTCTTTTCAAGCTTAATTAATATAGTTCTCCACTAAATGCCTCCTGGTCATTAAAAACTCCTTCCCCAAAACACACACTTTTATAAGAAACCGAGCAAGAGGAGAAACTGACAGCACAGATTTTAAAAGGACCTAAAAAAATAATTGTGAATATGTAAACTCTACAGAAAAATGGTGCATAGTCAGTGGATACTGCCTTAAACTTCTGTTACTTTTTTTTTTTTTTTTTTTAAGGGAAAAAAGGAGATAGAACACACATCCTCTCTCAAAAAAAAAAAAAAAAAGTGTAAAAAGCTGATGCCATCCAAGATAATCAGATGTTGCTGATTATCTTCCCCTCCCAAGATTCAGGGAAAATGGAAGAATCAACTATTTTGTCTTCGCAGGTGTTATTTCAGACATTAGAGACATTACAATTCATGTATTAAAATTCTGAAGGTTTTCTGTCAAGCCCAGATATTGATGTACATTGCAAGGAGCGGTCCCTTCAAAGGCTTCCATTAATAAGGAGAGAGGGCCTTGCCAAATGAAAAAAGTTGATCGTTCCCTTATAATAGGGAAAATAAGGTCAAGAAGGTATGTTCTAAAAGTCAAGAAATCAATCCCATACGAAATCCCTCCTGGGCATAGCCCATGACTTTTGACCAGGTCAACAAGATACAATGGCCTATGATAGGATACTGTACTATTAAGGACAGAGGCATAGAGATGGACTAAAGCTATCTGGTTTTAGAGACCTAATTTCTGTTTTAATTATCAAATTTTTGGGGAACCATGCTGTGAAAAGGCACAGGGAAATGAAAGTTTTTTCCATTTTTTCTTGACTACAGAACATAATATCTTTGTGTCAAGGCCTTATGTCAATGCCTTCTTTCAAAAGCTGCCATTGGTTTCTATATCATTTGCATTAAACCGGGAATTTTGCAAACACCTGGAAAAATAAATCATAAAATTAGAAAAATAAAGGTTAAAAATGAAATAAAAAAGAGTCCGACCTAAACAACAGTGAACTATTTTTCCTTCCCCCACAAAAATGTAAGTGTGATTGGGTTTTGAGTCTCTCAAAGCTCATACAATCCCTCTTTGCTGTTAAATTCTTTCATGCCTCAAAACTAATATCACTTGAACCTGTTTGAACTCCACACCCAACAGAGCCTTTGGCAGTCCCTTTGGCTTTCAGCTCACTTAAGTGAATATACCAAATAATTAGCCTGCTATTTTACTTCTACGTCTCATAAAAGTCTACGTTATGTCAAACAGTGGTAAAATCAATTTCTTCTCTTTCTATGGATTTTGCTTCTCATACTCAGTTTTGCCTCGAACTCCACCCTATGTGCAGACAAGAAGTGAATTTCCAGCCCTTGGGGGGCAGTGATGATGGTGCACACTCATCAGGGTTCAAAGGACGTGGAAAGGTAAATGTAGGTGTCCTTGGGATAGCTGCCACTCCAGATTACATTGTTTTCTCCCTAAATTTTTGTTGTGGCTCACTTTCTTAATACAAACAGTCTGAATATACTGCTAGAATTGCTCGTTTGAGTAGCCCTGCCCACTCAGGGAATACTTAAATGAGTGAAGTTAAATGTTAGAATAATAATTTTCAGGATTAAAATGCCTTTTCTGAGTGTTCCACTATCACAGTCCCAGAATACATAATGCCTTCCATAAAAATCCATCCAACTTTTGTTTTGTTTTTAAATTACTCTGTAGCTTTCCACCTCATTAGAATTGTGTGTATTACAAAGACTTTTTTCTTCAATTCTTCCCTCCCAAATGCATTTTCAGCTGTTACATTAAGTTCCATAACAATTCACAACAAAAGAAAAATGCACCACAAATTCTTTCCTCCAACTTTGATGAAAATTCAAAGAATTAAAAAAAAAAAAAAAAAGGAAAAGAAAAACTCACACCCAGTCTCATGATCTTGCTTCCACAGTCCTACACGCTTAAATCTGTGCAGTAGTAGTCATCTGTTCATACTGACCATGGCTATTTCAGGGGAATTATTCACACATACAAAATCTGGCGAGGCGTAAATGCCCAAAAAGGACAGGGCTGTGGTGTTGCATGGGTGAGGTGAAGTGTGGTGGGCTTGTACAAATCCTGTCAGTGTCAGAAGTAGAAATGCCTCAATATTTCTGATTTCCAGACATAGTTCTTTAAGGAGGAGCATGGCTTGCCTCTGACAAGGTGACACAAAGTGGATTAAGAGAAAAAAAAATTGCTTAAAAGTAAATTGCAAAATATCTGTGGTTTGGATCTGCACTCACATATGCATACATCAACAACTGTGTTTATGTGAATACAACCAAATACAAATGTAAGTATAGACACATATACATTAATTTGTTATGCATTCAATATTTAAAAAGGTATTAATTTGTACATATAAACATACAAAGCTGTTTCTTGTAGCAGTCAGCCACTGACAATCAATAATGAAGGCATAAAACCTGACCTTTTATTACCATTTTACTTCTTTACTTTCTTCTACCATATTTTTCCTTTCTTTTTTTTTTTTTTTTTAAGCTCTTTTACTCAAACATAAACTGTCTGCTAGTATCTAAACGGGATAGAGACATTTACATGTAAGATGGCCAATGTGCCAAATCAAATAACATTTATTTTACCAGGGGAGAGGAAAACGTCAGAAGTAGAGATCTGTTTTTACATTTAGAATATATTCAAAATGTTTGAAGGGAAGCAGAGTAATCTCCCGCAGTTTTTCTCTGAACAGAACATACTGTGTCACCAGTAACACTGCATCCAAAAGCAATAGTTTTACCTCTTTCTTCTTCCACTTTGCCCTGTCAGTTTTTCTCTTCCTTGTAATGGTTCACGGAGAAACCAGAATGGTTATAAATCAATGAGTTTGCTGCATTCACTCAGATCAGCTGCGTACAGACTGTCTTCCTCTGAGAGTACACAGTATGCTGAGCATCTCTGAAAACCTACGTGCTTCCTTTGATGCACCAGTAAAGGTTGAATTCCTTTGAAAATCAGTCTGCCATGATAGGGGTGCTTTGGAGGACTTGACCGTGGGTGTATGGAACCGCAATAAAAACTTTACAAAGCAGCAATCACTAGCAAAGTTCGTGCATTCATTTGTTCTCTCAGGAAAACCGGTCAGCAGCGTTAGTCCCTTGGCGTACATTTTCCAGCTGATGTTTTTTTGAACAAGAATGTGGCCTGATATTCTCCAAAATATAAATTATAAGAACATTTGATGCCTTGTCTTTAATTTTTCCCTGTCTAAAATTACCAAAAAAAAAAAAAAAGAAAGAAAAATAACCCAAAGGAACGACATTGCATTTTTTACAAATTTATTAATATTATTTTTAAAGGAGCAGTTATTTCAGAAAATCCTTTATACTGGCTTCATTCTTCAAGAAACAGTCCAAAATAATCTGACAATACTATTTTTTTTAGATTATGTCTACTAGGAACAAGTAGTTCTAGATGTAATCTAAACTGAGTAACACACACTCATCTGTGTTCAAGTACATCCATACTGGCATAAGTGAGTGGTGGCCCTATGTGATAAAAGCATTATATTTCTTTATGTGTGTTGGAGAAGAGTCCTTTACTTCTATCTCATAATGTATCTACCACAATGTGTAATGACGAGATTTCTGACAAATACTTCCGTTGAGAAACACGTTTTAAGTCTTGTCATATTTATGTTAAATGAATTTTACACGTATTGGATTCTCCCTCTCATGATTACTTTGCTGCTCGCTTCCACTTGCTTCTTGACTCTTTATTTCCAGACAATTCAGTTATGACAGAGATAACCACTCAAACCGATGAGCAGGAAGGTGTGGTGAACAAGCTGTGTGTTGGAGTTCAAGAAAAAGCACGACTGAAGGCAGATTAATTTAGAGATTAGAATTGCCCTCTTATGAGTTTGTATCCTCTGATAGCACACATCACATGCTATTGCCACAATGATTCATTATCAATAATTATTCATTATATTCATCGCTTATTAAACGGTATTATCTTGAGTATCTCTATTTGCTACTCCAGCTCCTTCCCAAACATTTCCCTCCCTTAATAGCTTGACATTATGGCTCCATAGCCAACGTCTCCAGGACTCATTACTATCTCTGTTAATTGGTGTAACTTTTAAAAGAATGCATCTTTAAATCACAGAAAGGTGATAAAATTCTAAAGAACACGGCTAATGGAGCTGTTGGAGACTGAATTACACTGATTTCTTATGCTTCTATGCACCCCTCTAATCACAGCGCAAGGTTTCAGGAAACCCTTTGTTAGGCACCCATCTACCTGAAAGGAATTTTTCTTCTTAAGGTTTGGATTCTTCTTGGGTCTCACTCGATTGGTTTCTTTCTGCTTTTTACTTTTTCAAATAGTTATTTTTCCTGCTTTGGTAATTTCTTATTCTATGATTTAATGTGCTGTTTTATTGGTTGAAATACTTGCTTTGCTTTAATAGAAGGTTTTTTCTTAATAATCAGGAATATAGAAAATTCAGCAGCTTATAATCATAGTTTAAGTTTTTTAATATTGCTTTCAGCATTCATAGAGCTTTTCATTGAAATTTATGTTAGTCTATAAATAAACTCATGCAACCAGAACACCTTACTATTGGTGATTTTACTTTTACCCAGGTAGCCTGAAGTTTTGCAGCCGTGTTTCCACGAGCTCACCGATATGGAGCCAGGGTTCAGCTTAGCTGGAAAAATTCCAAGGTCCCTACAGATGCTACAGCAAGCACGTCTGGCAGTTCAGTAGGTGGCAATTTTCCTCCTTGTATGTTGCATAGCACCTTCCTTAGGATCATATGAAACCCAGGAGGCATCCAACTGGTGGGTCCAGACCAGAGTCCTGATAATTTAGCCCATTATACTTCTTAAAAGAAGGTCTAACACAGATGTTATCTCATAATATTTCCTTATGAACTGAGCATCCTGACTTGATCACTTGATTTCTAGTTTCAACTTCTGTGTTCTATACACATTCTATATACAGAATGATGATGTTAGTCTATATAAAATGTACACATGAATTAATGTTAAATATTGAAATTTTTTTTCACAAAATGATGAGGAAATAAAAAATGAGATTTTTTCGTATTATCAAATATTACTTTGGAAAAAATCTATCAAGTTCTTTAGGTGTGTGTGCAATGCATAAGTACATCAAGCACTGAAATCAATGGTCCTCTCCAATGATGAAATGTTAGCAATGTGCTGAGTCTGTATCAATTTCAAAAGGTATGAGCCAAATTATGATTTGCTGTCACTTGTATACACTATTGATCAGCTCATGTCTGGTGTGCTCAGCAAAAATGGTTTTCAGCTTGCCAGCTACTCAAAAGATCACTTGACACTGGGTTTGTGTGTTTCTGAAGAAAGACACATACTTTCATGAGCTTTTTTATAATCTTTGCATCAGTAGCCCACAAAGTCCTATGTTTTGCCCTTTAATGTTGACTTACTTCACAACTATGTTCTGTGGGTGCATTTCTGCCATCTAGTTTCATATTTTATTATATTTTCCACTTCTTTAAATTTCCCCTTTTCTTGATAAATACATTTTATAAATTAAATCAGCATGGCCTGACCCAGCACATATTAAAATGCCATTTGAATCAGTTCCAAATTCAGGTGCTTATAAAAACAAATTTGAGGAGCAACCGTAATTCCAATCCCTCCTATGTTATGTGGGCAATTTAAAATTATGGAAATACTTCCAACTTTATAGGCAATTTGAAATGGAAAGCAAGCAAAGTTCTGGGCATGTGCTCTGTATATAGGGATTTTGCAAATAGAAAAGCTTTTAAAAGTAATTTCCATGTGCACCCATTTACCTGGTTCTGTATATGTTCCAAATGAAAATCGCACATTTATATTTTAAAATTCAAAATACTGCCTTTATTGGACTTCTAGCCAATAAAGAGAACATCTGTGCTGTAACTGCAATCTGTCTTTTCAATTTGTACTAAATTCATGGATTATATAATGGATCTATATATTTACTATTCTTTCCATATAATAGAACACATTTTGGGGGGAGAGGAAGAGAGGAGGCTAAGCACTCTTTGGCTCTGCAGACAATAAAATGTTATGATAAAATATATAATCTTCTATTTATGCCGATATATTGCTATAACATATGCATACAAAATCCTGCCATATAGACAGATGAGTCTCTATATGTCATGCTTAGCTTTTCTTTGTTCTTTGCACACATGCATGTAATCTTATTTGGTCAGATCGTTTTCCTGCCACAGTGAATTTGTTCTTTACAGCTGATTGCTCTGGTAGAAGAATTGGATTCAACTATGAATATCAATGGTAGAACTCCACTTTAACAATGTCACTACATTAATTAAAAACTTATTGTCCTAGTTTATGCCCCAAGCACACCTACAAAATATGAGAGGTGCTATAATCAAAAATTAGGAAACATTTCCTTTATAGTTCATAGAATCATAGAAAGGTTTAGGTTTGAAGGGACCTTGAAAATCATTGAGTTCCAACCACCCTACCGTGGGCAGGGACACCTCCCACCAGCCCAGGTTGCTCAAAGCCCCATCCAGCCTGGCCTTGAACACCTCCAGGGATGGGGCAGCCACAGCTTCTCTGGGCAACCTGGGCCAGTGCCTCACCACCCTCAGAGTGAAAAATTTCTTCTTAATACCTAATCTAAATCTACCCTCTTCCAGTTTGAAGTCATTCCTCCTCATCCTATCATAGTCATTCCCCCTCATCCTACATACCCGAGTAAAAAGTCCTTCCCCAGCTCTCCTTTAGGCCCCCTTTAGGTACTGGAAGGCCGCAATAAGGTCTCCCTGGAGCCTTCTCTTCTCCAGGTTGATTAGTTAGAATAAATCTTTAGCAAACTAAAACCATCCTTAGTCAATATGTGGTTTATATAGATCTGTAGACTGTCATAATGACAGCTTTCACGGAGGATAAATGTTTTAGTTAATCAATAGGTGCATCAAAAGCATATTAGATCATCTCAACATTGACTTATCAGTGTACGCTCACCCTTACATTTTCAAAAGTATCTAATCAATAACAATCAAATAAAAAATGGGTAAGAGTTTAGTCCCTACCTTTCAATGAGGAAGCTGTGGTTGTGTATGTGTGTATGAAAAGACATTGAAGAAATGGTGGTTAAAAGCTTCTTTTTGCAGGCTTTTGTTTGGTGTAGATCACAAGAGCTCCACTGATGGTTCCCATCCACCAGGTGTCACCAGGAGAGGATATCAGCACTCACCAGCAGTTGGGGGGAAAAACTGGGACTGCTGGAAAGTGAAGAGCCAGAGCATTCATGGTAGTGGAGGACTATGAAGCTCTGCACCTGACCAGGCAGAATTTAGGAAAGGCAAAGGCTTATGATAACACTGAGAAACTAGCACAGGGAAGAGTGGTTCAAATTTTTCAGGAACTAAGCAATCTGTAGGAAGTTAAAGCACTGGATATAGGTTTTGTCTAAACCAAAACTGAACTAAGGGTCTAAAGGGAAATAAAATTAAACTGAACAATACAGGGAGACCAAAGGTGCAGAGAGGCAAAGAGTGCAGGATTATACATTCTTTAATGACAAAAATTAAAAGTTTTATTCTCAGGCAAAAGAGAGTCAGTAAAATAGATATTGTAATCCTTGAAGGAAAACATGTTCAAAAGGCAGCTAAAAAATTCATGAAGAAAAAATAATCATGGACTAATAAATTTGAAGACACTTTTTCTGCACAAGAAGGTTGTATGCAACAAAAACTGGAAGTTAAAGGAATGCTTTTTAGAAGCATCCTGTGTTTAAACCCTTCCCTAGACATCCATCACTGACTGCTGAGAGAGCATGTGACTGGAAAGACTATTGGCCTCACCAAGAACAGCTTTGCTTAAGATTTTAAGATCTTCTTATACAGAAGAACACCAGAAAGGTCAATATCAAACAAGTATACTCTGAATCAGAATGTAAATAATTTTAACATATATAACTCCGTGTGCCTATAGGTCAGAACCCTTCCTTTAAATTAAAGTGGTTTTGACCTAGTCATGCCTACTGTGAAATGCCTCATTTGGTGCCAATCCTTCCAAACAGAGATGTTAGTGAGGTGGACAGAGGCTTCTACAACTTTTCTTCCACAGAAAGGGGATCACTTTACATTGGCACTTCATTGCAATTATTCTTTTAGCATTTTCAGTGAGTCACACATCAATAATGCACTGTTGTGCATATTATATGACTCGCGTCATATAATATGCACATATTGCTTGTGCATATTATATGACTCATGTCATATAATATTATGACTCATGACATAATATATGACTCATGTCATATAATATTAACTCACACACAAAGCACAGAGTATATGGACTATATGAGATGCAGCCTTGATGCTTATCTGTCAAAAAGGCTTAAAAGCCTAACTTTAGTATATGCAGTCTGAATTCCTGTTACCGTCTCACCATTCCCAGCATTTCTTTGCATGTCTGAGACTCAGCTTCTTTCCTTCCAGCTCAGAACTCTGAACTGTGAATGGTTCAGAGGTTTGGATTCTTCTGTCAATACTGTTTCCTTTCTTGAATCATAAACTAAGGAATACAAGCTTAAATAGAAAGAAGGGATTTTATTTTATTTTATTTTCAAATGGTGTTATATTTTCAATTTATTTGTCAGCTTCTTCATTAGATATTCCATCATAACCTCAAAGCAATTACATGTGTCCTCCAGGATAACGTCATTCATCTAGCTGTGGAACCACCCAGCAATTCCATCATTCTAACATCATGTGGAAACTTTTAAAAATAGGCTTTATGATTTTCTTATGATTTTTCCAAGCTCTTTCCCAATTCTAATTTGCAGACAGTGTTTTGCATTGCAAAACTGAGTTATCAAATGTGATTTAAGAAAAAAAATATATTTGAAAAGCACTTCCACCAGTTCTGGCTGTGGTATCCCCATTCCTCAAAGGCAAGTTCTTCAGAACGCAGTAAGCCACTGCACTGAGCTGCAGTGGATTTGTTCCCGTTACTGACTGCTTATAAGTGCCATACAAAGCTTACTGACTTCAATGGGGAAAGTCCAGTGATTTCCATAAATCTTTTACTAGGTTTATAAAGGGCAACTGGTCAGCACCATATTTAAACCTGCTGCCTGATTCTTGTATTAGGTCTTATCTTTACCCATGAAGAAGAGTATACAGTTACAAGGCACATTTCAACATGAAAGAGCAGAAGAAAAGCCATTGTGCATACTGAATTATGTTATTATTACCTTTGACTTCGACAGACTCAAATCTTTTTAGGCTTTGACTAATTCAACTGATTCAAACTGATTATATTCTATGCCATTATAAATAACAATAAATGACTCAGACAAAAAGTAATTGAGACAGTTCTATCATTAAGATTTTTACCAATATGTCTCACTAAGCCCTGAACACCTCTTTAGGTCTCCAAGAAGCCAGTGCAGTTGCAGTTCACCCTACAAAGGAGTTAATCAAGAGTCCTGGATGTGATGAAATATAAAAAGTGAAAACATAAGAAATGACAAAAAGAACTGACTCAAGAAGCAGGTATTAGAATTAAAGACAGACGTACAGTGTAACTCTTTTGGACACCTTTAGGTGCAATGAATCTGCTGCAGTTGCCAGTGTCTCTTGTGCTGACTGTAGAGGAAGACCAGATGATGAGTTAAGGCAAAATGACTAACATTTGAATGGCTAAAATTAGGGTGAGTTAAATGCCACCTACATGCTTATGAAGGAAATGTGAGACATGCTTATGAATTGTTAAAACCACAGTCAGACTAAAGATGGTAAGGTCTTGATGAAAGAAGGGGAAAGCAAGAAGGAACACTTCAGCGATTTACTCAACCACCCCATCCCAGACAGCCCTGCTGTGCATGATGGGGATGATTCAGTCAGTCAGTCCTGATGCCAAGGAAAACAGCTCTATGCAATCTGAAATGAAAATGGGCTGTCATGAGGCTGAGGAACAGCACATTTCCCGGGGTGGATGATATCCATGCAAAACTACAGAGGCAGAAAGGGGACTATAAGACATTTGGTAGATTATTCATCTTTTTTTTTTTTCCAGAAGTGAGTTGGATGACTGCCTTTCAAATGCTGAAGCAAGAACAATTATGTAGTGTGGATATTAAAAAAAAAAATTACGCAGTGACTAGGACATATAGTCCCACTGGATTTTGCTGACATCTGAGTGCAGACTATTTATTTAATCCCACCAGCAGAGGAAAACGCAAGTCTACCAAGTAATGTAACAAAAGAACGTTTTTGGCATGATGATCAGGACTGGGATGTCACTGAGGGAAGAAAGTTGGTTGCACAGTTTTGGAGAGAACACACTGGGTAGTGACTGTATGAGGTGAAAAGGGATAAATAGGAGAGGCAATGATTGCTGACGAATTTTAGAACAACACTGGCCTGCCAGTGGATACTTATACCAGTATGCCAGTATTATACCCCTATACCAATATTATTAGTTTATTAATATATCAGGACTCGTATGAATACCAGGGGATATCTGTAGCTGCACTAACACAGAAAATCTCACCTCAGTTCAACAATTAAGGTAATCGGCTTGATTGTCTTTGGCGTACTATTACTCTTTGTAGACATAGAGGTGGAAATGAAAATTGGTCAACAGTATAGCAGGTGTACTGAGCACACACCGCTCAAATGGACTTAAAGCTAGGGCCATGCTTATGTACAAAATCAACACGTCCTTATGCAGGAGCCTGAACTTTATCGAAGAAACTGCTGCAATAAGATTAACTCAATTAATGGCTATGCAGACTTTGCTACAATCTACACTGAGCTAAAACACGTGTGACTGGGTGACCTTGGGTCCAAGCACCTGCAAACCTGTTTTCATTTTATTTCATGTATTTATTATGTTTTTATTCTATTTATTCTGATTGGGTGGCATTTGTTTTTGCACAAGACCCCAAGTATTGTAGAAACAGGAGTAATATACACATAAATGTTTCATTATTATTATTATTGCTATTACCAGTGTCTGTAGGCTCAGGAGGCGGTCTGGAGAACTTTCCCAGATGTTAAGCAGAGTTTATATCAGTGAGGAATGAGCAGGAGAAATGGGATAGAACAAAAGCGACATGAAAGGAGCAGCTGCAGAAGCGATGGGAAAAAAATGAGAACTATCCAAGGAATAGATTTGACACCTTCTGAATCTGGAACAGACCTCTCTACCACGGGGGAGAGCAGCATGATGAAGGAGTGTGTGATTTAGCTGCTGATTACTATCTTAAATTTTTAATGTCACCAGCCAGTCTAAGCCTCATTAGCATTATTAGGGAGAAGGAGGAAATAAGGGGCACATATGTCAGCTTTAGAAGCAGTTCCTAAAGCTTCCACACGTGATTTCTATTCTGCTGAAATATTATTTCCTCTGACCATGTTCAAGCCAGCTGCTTCCCTTGGAGTCCATACCTAAGATAAGGTCTTTTTCTAGCAGTGGGAAGATCAGAAATTGAGTGAAATCGCAAGGATGATTGTCACTTAATAACATAGACAAGTCTTCACATTAAACTCAGTTTATGGGACTACAGCATGGTGAAATGAGAAAAGTGTGACTAGATATGCGGGAAAAGGAGAGGAGTATTTGCGCACATGACTACAAAGCTGAGTCTTCTAATGAGCTTTTGGGGCCTGCGCTGTAGTTGATAACAGAGACAACATCTGCAACGTGCTTCCAGAGTTACTGTCAACGCCCTTTGGAAACTAAAACTGGAGATTCTGTGTTCACCAACAGAGACAGAAATTCAAGCACTTTTGTTGAACTTGAGTGGACAATTCATCAGTTTTCTGAAATTAGTCTTTTTCTCCCATTTATGATTTTTTTGATAGTCGGCTAGTTTCCGTAGAACCATTGCCTTCTGCGATTTTTTGGTGACTGAAAACAAATCACAGGCACGGGCCAGGAAAGGATTCACAAAGGTACCTAATTTTACACATGACATTTGTTTTAATGGGATATCTCATATGCTCATCTTCACATTTAGATACTTTGCTGGGTGAGGGCCACTCATTGTTAACATACTGAAACTTTGAGCCTTTTTTTCAGTCCTGTGATATTTGCACCATGTTATTCTTTGACCTAATCACACAGCAATGTTTTAGGTTTCTGACTTCAAAACCTGTTTCTGCCTTTATGAAAACCACCCATTTTCTAAATGAATTTTCCTTTGAGATTAAACAAATCTCCATTAACATCCTGCAATTTGGTTTGTATGAAAATCCACTTAAAAACTCCCCAAATCACTGTCAAGAAAGTAGCAAAAATAGTACAAGTAACTACTTCCTTCTTACACCCTATTTCCTTCTCTTCTTACCAGAAATCCTCTAAAAAATGAAATAAACTACTACAAAACCTGAAATCTGAGTGCTCTTTTTAAGTAGAGAAATGGATAATGCAAGAAACAGAGAAAAATAAGCTGAATTTAGTTGGATTTCTCCATATCTTTTTAATCAGCATTTGTTCATACTTGGAAAACCACTTCCCTTTTGAATGCTTCCCTAACATTAAGGCCAGAAACTTTCATGAACATTTTACAAGCATGACTGAAGCTAAGCAGCATGCTTTCACTGGATGGGATCAACCCAGTTATAACTTCAAGGAGATAAGTTTATTGCAGCTGAACATGTCAATGCAAAATTGCGATGAAAGGAGAAAGAATTTGCATATTCTGCTCAGAGGTGCATCAAAAAGGTGAGCAGATTGGTGCTTGGACTCAGAGCTGGATGTTCCCAAAGAATTGAGGGAACTGCTTGGTATTTTTAATGTCTGCTCCACTGAAGATGGAAGTTTTACCATCGATTCGGAGAAGATGATTTTGTACAAAGTTATTCTTCTGCAAACCTTGAGTCATTCAGGTTGTAATATTTATAAGAACAAACATAGGGGGGTCAGATTGAAGGTCCATCTAGCCCAGTCTCCTGTCTCTGACAGGTCAGACAGCGGACATATCAGGGACACACAGTATGGACAGGGCAAGGATATAGTGACACTTTGCAGTTATAGTCCTTCAGCTTCCAGGGATATCTCCCAGCTTCCAGGACTTACTATGCCAGAAATCGTATCCTTGTGGTTTTGGGACCATTACAGGAACTAGTCCAAAATTTATAATGATTGAATCCAGCTTTTTCGCTTTTTTTTTTGGTAAATACTTTTCATGATGCCCCAAACTATTGGAAATATGCACACAATTTTTTTATACTTGATCATGGAAAGCATAGATATTTCTCTCTTGTGACTTATCATATGTCACAGGAATGCACTCCCTTGCAAGTCTCTGTATTTTCAGATTTCTAGCAGAAGCTGAAGTACTTCAAATATATACAAAAACCCCAAATGTGTTGTTTGGAACAGTGCCTGCCTTACTGCAAGAAGGAATTATCAGAAATCTCACTGGAAAACTTATGAGATTTTTTCACCTCCATTTGTAATAAGATTCAGGTTCTTTGTATTTTTCTTAGATATTTCATGCTAAAAGGACAAAGATTACTCTTACACTAAAAAGAATTTCAGATTAGATCAAATTAAGATAAAAAAGAAAAAAATAAAGGGATCAAAGTTTATACTGAGGTACTATTCTACTGTTATTCATGAAGAATAATAAATTACATTCATACATCTATTTATATATAAACAGCGTGAACAGAAGTCTGCTATGATGAAAAGACGTAGGTAGTATAAGTGCATATATCAGACATAGCTTAGTTTTTTCCTCGTGTTGTGAACGTAGAACCTGGCCTTGCAAGCAGATGGGAGTCAAAATTATCGCCAGGTCCCCGACCCCAATCATCTGGAAGCCAAATTTCAAGAATCCTCAGATCCCTCTCCAGATGCAGAGTATAACTGTCAGCCGGTTAAACATGCACAAAAAGAAGGTTTTTCTTTTTCTGTCTAGGCATAATTTTACATTTTATATGTAATTAAGCTATAAAATAGACACGCAGGAAGGACCACAGTCTTCATATATGCATTGTCCATTGGCTACATCCATTTTGGGGAAGGAAAAGGACCATGGGCATTTCTCTGGCCCTGAGAGGTGGTGGCACAGCACAGCTCACATCCACATTCCCCTGAGAAACAAGGTCCTCTGAACACTGGCTGAGTGTTGTCTAGGAGAGGGCAGTGTGGCACAGACCAAGCCCATGCCAGAGCCTGGGTTAACGCACGGCAGAGATGAGCGAGTATGAGTGCCTGAGCCCTGGTCACGTACCGCTATGGTACTTATGGGCTTTTCCAACGAGCAGTAGCAGTTCAGACTCACACGGTTCCTGCTGATGTTATGAAGAGGAGCTGCAGGTGAAGATCAGAAATAATTCATTCGTTATGTTATAACCAGTCCTACTGGAAGGCTTGGGTGAGCAAGGGCAGCAAGGCCATTATCTTAATCTATGCCGTTTAAGAAAGTGATCTCACAGCTAACCTTGGAAAACAGTGTAGACCTTGTCGTCACTTCGTTTTCTTTTAGTATAGGAGTGGGTGGCTATGTTTGTTGTGGAAAGCTTGTAAAATTAAACAGTGCAATTATTTTAATCTCTTAATATGTTTGGAATTACGGCTCATGGCTGTTCAAAACACACTAGTCACTGGGGTTTGCGTAACACATATGCCATAGAGTCAGCAAATGTCTACCATATGAGCAGCAAATGTAGAATGATAAAATAAATTCAAAAGAAGACCTTTCCAACCCTGGATACCCAAGAGATAAGGGAAGCAAAAGTGACAGCTGTCTCCAGCAAGAGAAAATCTATTCAAATATTGTTTTTCAAAGGGTTCCTCTAGGTAAGGAAGATTTATTTTACCATGGGCATGCCAGAAATGCCATGATGTTAGAAAAAATATTAAAGAGTTATCTGAGACCCAAAACTCCACCATACCATGAGTCAGTTCTTATAAAACAAATAAATGGATACTTCAGTCTTCAGACACACAAAGGAAAGTAGAAAGAGTTTTTGCAGCATTTTCTCCTTTTCTCTAGGAGGATTTAATTTTCTATATTAATCTACAAATTAGATTAGAGTCAGATAATGACTTCTATATTCATATTGTAAAATATTTTTTTCATTCCCATGCAGATTATTTGGAGTACATTTGATTAAAAAATGACATTCAGAGGTAGTTGGGTATTGTAATTTTACTATCTGTGATTAGAAAAGAACAATACTTTTGGGATAAACACCATTGGTGCTTTTTATTAAAATTACATATAACCTAAACCATCATATGTCACTTGTTTGTTTTATGGTATGTGGCAAAGACATTGAAGTGTGAGAGCCTTTCTCTTTTATGTCCTTGCTCAGAGCTAGGATTTCTGCGTACTCTTTCAATTCACTAGGCAGGATACAGTAAAATATTAGTTAGAAGAAAGGCATATGTTAAGACTAACAAGATAAGTAGGACATCCACTTATTCACAGTGAAATTTATGAAATTAACGTTTTCTGAAGATAGTGGTTCTCTGTGTGAGTAAACTAAAACACAGTTTAAGTACAGGGATATGCTGAATCTTCAAGCCACAGGTGTGGTATTGTACCCCATCAAATGGTCATTGCTGGCCTGTGAGGATATTATCAAAAAGTTCCCGTATCAGTCCCTAGTCTACTCTTGATCCCTTGGTCATTTGTCTTTCACAGGTACACACTCTCTCCTGTGCTAATTTTCAGTATGAAGCTACTTGTTTATTCCCTCGCATTGAAACTTGTTCCTTTACCTTTTCTAGAAAACAGCTTTGGGATTCAATAGAACATTAATTTAAAAAAAAAACAAAAACAAACATTTTTTTTTCCTGGATTGATTTCTGAGCTTAATAAAAAAAAAAAAACAAATAACAAAAAACAACCCAAACAATTTTTAACATCTACAAAAATGAAAAAAAGTTGACACAAAAGAAAAGAGGCAGTCCCCACTTTTGTGAAAAGTAATAAATAATTTCCCAGGAAGTGCCAAAAGGCTTTTCAAAAGCTGGCAGGATCTTTCTTCCCTTGATCATGATTACTGTGTTTAGAAAGCAACAAAGAATAAACTGAACATCCCATCAAGCACTAATCAAGTAGCCTCCAAGAGGCTAAAGATAGATCACCTTCTATAAATTTACAACACAGCAAGAGAGTACAAATTCCAGAAAACGTTTGTTGAAATACAGCATTAAACTCCTTTATAAATCATTTTTAGTAGGGCTTTTACAGGTAATTAAGCAGAAGGAAAAACCATAACAATTTGAATTAGATTTGGGACTATATTTTACAATCTATTGTGTAATTTCTTAGTGTACAAGAAAATTTTCTGCTTGAAATTTATATTCCAAATGAGAATAATATAGTCTGTAAGTGAAAAATAGCTAGAATAACTTGATGAATGGAAGCAAAGACACAATTGTTCTCCCTGAAACTTAAGATAAAGTTTAAAAGAGTAAATATGAACAAAAATGTCTTTTTTTTTTATTCTAACACACCAAGAAACATGAATCACAAAGGGCTGAAACAGATTATATTGTATATGATACTTGTTTAAAATATTGTTTGTTTAATTCAGCAGCGTACAGCCTCAATCTCTTTCAGTAGTGTTGACTTAGTAAATCATTCCCAAGGAAAGAGAAGAGAACCTGAGATTCAAAGAAAGCAGGGACAAAGCAAAGGAAAGGTGCACCTGGGGAGGAAGAATGCTGGGCACCAGTACAGGTTAGAGGCAGACCTGCTGGGAAGTAGCTCAGAGGAGAAGGATCTGGGGGTTGTGGTAGACAGTAAATTATCTATGGCCCAGCAATGTGCCCTTGTTGCCAAAAAGGCCAATGGAATCCTGGGCTGCATAGGGAAGAGTGTGGCCAGTAGGTCGAAGGAGGTCATTCTCCCCCCTCTACTCTGCACTGGTGAGGCCACAACTGGAATACTGTGTCCAGTTTTGGGCTCCCCAGTTCAAGAGGGACAGGGAACTGCTGGAGCGAGTCCAGCGAAGGGCAACTAAGATGATTAAGGGCTTGGAGCATCTGCCTTATGAGGAAAGGCTGAGAGAGCTGGGACTCTTTAGCCTGGAGAAGAGAAGGCTGAGGGGAGACCTTATTAATACTTACAAGTGTCTAAAGGGTGGGTTGAAGGAGGATGGAGCCAGGCTCTTTTCAATGGTTCCCAGTGACAGGACGAGGGGCAATGGGCACAAGTTAGAACACAGGAAGTTCCGTTCAAATACACGGAAAAATTTCTTTACGGTGAGGGTGACAGAGCACTGGCACAGGCTGCCCAGGGAGGTGGTGGAGTCCCCTTCTCTGGAGATTTTCAAGACCCGCCTGGATGCAGTCCTGAGTAATGTGCTCTGGGCAATCCTGCTTTGGCAGGGGAGTGGGACTAGATGATCTCTAGAGGTCCCTTCCAACTCTGAAAATTCTGTGATTCTGTGAAAACATATGACTGCAAGAAAGCTTTCCCCAAGTAAGTGTTCTTTCCATTTAAATTTGAACAATCAAACTATTAAAGATTATCAGATATCTGTGGTCTTATGCTCCTGCTTACCCTCATAGGATCTGAACGTGTGTTGGAGGGTTAGCTGGTCAACTCTGTGGGGTCTTGTTTGGCAAGAGAAAATATAAATGCTAGAAGATCTCTATAATAATTGCTTAGGACATGTCTGTAGTCTATTCTGAAGGTTTTAAATATAATATGACAAGATCAAATTAAAAAGGAAGGCTTCATTACTATCAGACGCTAGATGGTATAAACCTCTGTGTTTTACCAATAAATTAAAAATGAAAAAATGATGGGATTGAAGGGAAAGCAATAAAGCTATTCCAAGATTACGAAGGCTGCTCATGAAGATGTGTTACATAGGTCTTGAATTTCACCTAAAAAGGTTATTCTAATTTTAACTCACTTCAGCCTAATAGTTCTTAAATTGAATTTGGAATAATGTTTTGCATTAACGGCATTTATAGGAAACTGGAAAAAAACAATGGCATTCCCATCTGGAATGTCACGTGCAAGCAAGCCATGCACTGCTGCTGATCCAGTAGCATTCTGTCTGGGTTAAGATTTGTCTGTGCAGGGACTGCCTAAGCAAAGACTTTTGCATACAAAGGGCTTCAGGAAGCAGGAATTGTGCTGTACCCAACAAATACTTTTTCAGCCAAAGCAGCTGGAAATGGTGTAGTGCTTCAGAAATTCATCCACTAAAAAAAGTAAGAAGCGGAGTTCAACAGTGTAATGAGGCCTGAGTTTGTGATGGTGTCTTTCAAAAGGCGAGGGTCATGTGGGGCCAAGAGGCAAAGGAGGAACCCAAACACATTGAGGGTTTGATGCAAGTTCTAAGGCCAACTCCTAAAGACTGCTGAAGTCAACAGCGAGTCTTCCCGTGGTTTCAGTGGCCCCCAGATGTATATTTGAACTTTTGCAGGCCTACCAGGACAAAACCAAAGCTCTTGAGATTCAGTTATCATTCGTCTGGCAAAAGCTGCTGTTAAATCCATTCAACAACTAAAATGAGACTTTGCTAAAATTTCCTTGGCAAGTAACTAGTAAATTGAAGCTGCTTTTTGAAACCATCAGAAACTATTGTTTATAAAGATCACTTCCTAATGATATTCACTGGGAGATGAAAAGAGGAAAAGTATGACCGGGGTTGAATATTTGAGAAGACAATTTTAGTCTTAAAAAAGGAAGGAGGTAATTTTAAAATGTCACTGGTTTCTAAAATGTGTACTTATGTATGTGTATATATACACATGTATATAACATATATAGTGTGTGTATATATACACATATATATACACCTACATCTGCGTAGCTAAGACTATACAAGCATTTTCTCAAATTGTAACAAGTTTCTTTTCTCTGAAAACAAGGCATTAAGCACTCTGCAAGTGTTCCAATTGCTGCTTTAAATAAAAAGAGAACCACTGACATTGTTTCCAGCCCGCCAAAATAAACCCACCCTGACTGCTGAGACGTAGACCAACGGGACATATGTGTGTGATAACCCCATTCCAGAGTAAATCCAGCCACAATATTAAGGAGTAATTTGAGTAATAAAAAAGTTTCATTAACTGTAAATCAAAACACATTTTATGCCTAGAAGGCAATTTTGAGCTTTCTTCTTCTTCCTACCCCCTTCCTGTGCCCTTCATTACAATATAATCAATTAGGAATGAGCTTGAACGAAAGCTAGAACGCCAAGCAGCCCTAAACACAGAAGAAAATTTGAAATTGTGTATATCCACAGCCAGTGGATGATTACACATTTCTGTCAGAATTTTAATAAACCTGATTAAGACCTGTATTCGCCAAAAGGTAGCTTTCACATAAGTGGAATGGCTTTTGCACTTGACTCGATTAGTAGTAGCTTTCTGTGCCATCTCCTACCCTTTCTCACTTGCAAAGTAATGTCTCCTGCATAATGGTTTCTGCTACAACATTGAATTCACATTTGCAGTTAGCCAGAGTACTATGGTCAGCAATCACAGTTCCGCTGGAAAGCAACAATGCATTAAGCTGTGATAAATTAATCACTTGGAAACTTGCGAACATGGCCTAAAGGAACTTATGGTTGCCCCTGAGCATAGTATTTTTTCTACTCTATCATTTTAATGGCTTTAGCCTCTCAACACTACTGTGACAAAGGCAAAATATCTTTTCATTCTTTTTTTTTTTTTATTATTAAGGAGAGTTGAGGCAAGGAGAGGAATGGTTACATAAGATGTCTACGTCTGAAAAGGAAATTAAGGCTGAATCCTCTCAATCTTAGGTTGATTCATTAATTACTGTACAGTCCTTCCTCTAAGGTTCTTTTCACCCACCAGTTTTTAGGCACTTGGGAGGGGGAAGAGAGAAAGGAATTGTATTACCATTAGGAATAAAGAAGACCAGATTCAGATAAAATAAGAATTGGCTGAGGTCCTTGCTCAAACCTCAAAGCCCTTCTGACGTTTGAAACAATTTAGTACACTCCTTTTATTTTCTTCATTTGCTGCAATGGCACTTCCTGATACTGGTGGGGACAGAACAGTGAAAATACTATGTGAAAATCTGTGGTTTGAATAAATTTTGCCAAGTGTACAGACCTTTGGTGTTTTTGCTGTTGGTTTTTTTTTTTTTTTTTTTAAGATTGTTTTTATTAGGTTTCTATAAACAGAAAAGGCAATACCAACAAAGCATGCTCAGATATAATAGATATCTGAGCATAAAGCCTAAAGAATGCTGTGGTATGTGGGCTAGACAAAGAGCTCCCTGGGCTCCTGATTTGCAATGGAGCCCTTTGTGTGGACCCTGGCATTACACAATGACTTCAGTAAGGCTCTGGGAAGCCCATGCTTTTAAGTGACATCATATACTTAAAACCTTGCATGATAGTTGTCAAACATACGAAAAAAAAAAAAAAAAGTAGGATGGAAAGAAAAGGAGGTACAAATTCACTACCAACAACATCTTTCCATGTTCCTGATATTCTTTCAAACATAAATTCTGATGGTCATAGAAACAGCAGACCCGCTTCTGGGATGTCTGAATCAGCCATATGTTGGTTATACATTTGTCAGATTATTGGCAAAATATTTTTAAGAGCACATACATGCAAGCACATCCATATTGCCAACATCAATCTTCTCCTGGAAATTCAGAAATCAGAGGAGCATCTCCTTGTAATGTTGAAGTGAAATCATGCTTTATGAGCGTAGCATCTGACACCCAAGAAACCCCCTAAACTGTCATGACAATTAAGTTTGGGGTTTTGTGATAAATTGTACTCTCTTTATTATTTTGAGGTTTTAAAAAAGTCATGCATATCTTCAAGGTCTTTCAGAGTCACAGTGAGTTTTAGGGTGTATTTGACAGCTGTTTTTTTTTAACTAGTAAGTCCATCTTTTAGTATCTACATATGATAATCACAAGTGAGAGTTTGTGATTGAAAGATCCTGGCAGTTTTTTGGTCTAGATGAAATGAGTTACTGCTATCAGCCTACCATCTAGAAACCTCAGCAACTCAATTAGCACTAATTGAAATGGTAATTGATAATGTCAGCTCAAAGGCTGCAAAACAAATGAGCCTTAAATCTGAACTGTTCCCTTATCTCCAGAATTTAGATTTATATCCTGGAAATGCTTATTGACACAGAAATGCATTTGTTGGCAACTTCATTGGAAAAATTACTGGAAGTGTATCAAATAAAACTGGAAGAAGTAAAACTGAAAGAAGAAGTCATGAATGTGCTATAAGGTATAACTCTGCTGTGGTAGGAAGGAAAGCAAAATGTCCAGATGCTATCTGTTATTTCAAGGCAGGTTTCATTTTCCCTAATGTGAGCTTCTACTTCTAAGCTAAGTTTTTAATTCAAGTGTCTAGTAATTGGCACCTAGTGCCATTTTTGATGCCCCATGAAATCGTGTCTAGTGTCCAGCTGCTGCTCCGGAAGGTCAGAGTTTTTCTGTGAATCCTATGTCATTTTTGCTGGCTACACATTTATTTGGGGTGCCACAGAGCATCTCAAATGGCAGTAGATACCAATGAAGCATGCTTATGGTGTCTAGAGTCCTTTAAGGGAAGTGGAGATCTTTATTCTAGAAGAGTCTTCCAGCTTCTGGCTGTAATGGCGAGGGGTTGCCCACATGCAGATAAGCAGTGCCATCTGAGATGCCTTAGGATACCTGGCCTGGCTTCCAGCTGCCCTAGGAGGGCACAGGTCTCCCATAATTGATATCCTTTGGCAAATACCACAGACAACCCAGGGCACCTCCAATGGCACCGGATACCTGTGTGTGGACAGCTGAAATGACCCCATATATCTCTGAATTTGGAGCTGTATCTCACCTTTAATATTAGGTGAAGTGAATCCCGTCCTTTATGTTCTTACTAAGGAGTATCTTCCAGATGTATTCCGTGATTCAATATCAGGATTCCATGCGAAAGAGAGGACACTAGTTTACCATACTGTGGATACAGCACTCCCACTCAGCTTTGAAACTGAGGATGTAGAAATGAGAATGATACCAGTATGTGTGGAACTCAGCTGTTTAAGACTGTAACCTTAACCTCTAACCTTGTCTTAGAGGGTTATTTAAGCAGCTGACTTGATCAGATTATTGACATAAATCTGTCTTTGGTATATCTATCCCAAGCTATCGTGGTAAACTTAAACATTCAAAGAAAACAAATAAACAAGGACACAGAGAACTTGGAGTGAAATCTTCAGCTAAAGGAAATTCAGCAGATACATGCACCTGGCTAAGAGTCAGTCCTTTTCATGGAAAACTGTTTAGCAGAAAATCCATTTGCGGAGTTACTGAGGGGATGTATGTACACATGACATCTGGTGCGTTTCAGAAGGAACCCATAGGACAAACGAGTTTCCTAAACCTGCGATATATTGAGGCTGTGGTCCAGAAAGACACTTAAGTGTCTGAGTATCTTTTATGATTGTTGTGAAAGAGAATAGTCCTGCAATCCTGCAAGAGCTTGAATATCTTATTCTAATTTGTCAGAAAACGACTTTGTCTGGCTGATCTATTAAGCTACTGCTCTACCCGGCTGGAAAATGCTCTGCACTTTCAAGTCCTATGTCATTCCACCGTTCTGTTTATTTTGCTCATTAATGAGAATTCTTTCAGAGCGGCTTAGATATAATCAAAATATTATGATCTCCCCACCTTCAAGGTCTGGCAGACCATAAAGCATAGGCCAATAGAGCTGAGCAGCCAAAGGATAGATTATCTGTGAGAGATAGATAGTGTCATGTTGCTGTTGCAAAACAATTCCTTGCATGTGTGAGTGGCCGGAGGGAATGCGTTAGAGAAATAAACCTGCAGAGAAAATAAGATATATTTGTAAACACAAAAAGCTCATCTAGAAGTTACACAACCTAATCATTTCCTATGAATGGCACTTGAAAACCTATTAATATACATAAAGTAAAACTTTTAAATGAGGATTTAATGATAAGATGACAACACATTTCCTAAGTAAGTCCAGCTTCAGAGAACATCAAAGTTCACCAAAGGTGCCAATTTACAAATGAACAAATATGTGTGTTAAAATTTTTCAAGATGGCAGCGGCTACAGACATCAAATTTATCTTGACTCATTGCTCACATAAGCAGTGAACAGTTCGATATTTCCCACATAACAATAAACGGCATTTTTCTGATAGATATTAATTACAAGTATACTGCATGTTAAATTGTTATTACACATCATCATTATTCACACTGAAGGAGTCTAAATATGAACAGTGCCATATAAAAATAAATGAGAGTATGGTATATAATTATATAGTTCCTTCTCTGGAGGCAAGTAGGAGATTAAGTAACTTAATGAATGACAATGGAAAGACAAAGCACTGTAGTAAATGCAGTCCTGCTGCAAATACACACAACCCCGTTCCCAGCCGAATCTGTTCTTGTCCAGAGCCATATTTTCTATGTGAGGTCTCCATCCTCACTCTGCATTCATGACTTCTGTTTCACACTAAAGCAGCTCCATTGCTTTCACTAAATGGGGCATGTCATTTTCTTAAATAAGTGCCTGACCGTAAAAAAACAAGCATATATAGAGCATAGCATGAGGAAAACGGCTTCCTATTCCGATTCGTGCCTTTGATTTCACAAGCCCTATTTCTGTCAATAATCACATTTAGACCACATCCATTTTGATTCCCCAGAACACGGCATTTAAATGAGTGAACAAACTCCTGTTATCAAAACAGAGTCTTGACTTGGCTCCACAATTAAGCTGACGTCACACACTTGACCGCAGTCCTTGAGAAAGCACAGTAGGTAGACTTTATCGGAGCAGGGAAACCAGGATCTGTGAGCCCACATTTCAGGCTCAGACAGTAAAGCTGGAAGTGTGAAGTTTTTGCTGTCAATCCAAGTTCTTTGGGACCTGGCTATACCTGAGATTTCTCTCCTGGAGCTGTGACACAGAATCCAGCCTCTCTTCAAGTTTCAAGAAATGTCAGGACTCGGGCACCCTGGCATCCCAGAGTTCCTGCAATGGTTCAGTGTTACAAGAAGTGACCAGAGACTTCACTGGCACCTTCCTGGGTTCTCATACCCCAGCTATCAATGCTAGGTTTCCCTTCTGGATAATGAAGATCCTGCCTGGGTTGTTTGTCTGGATTACCTTTCTACAAAAAGCCTGAGCACAAAAAAAAAAAAAAAAAAAAAAAAAAGTTGCTAAATACCTAAGTTTCTGGGAGACTGCCACATTTGCTGTGTTCAGTCTAAGTTGCAAATATAAAATCTTCTGATGGGTCAAAATAGGGTTATGGAGTTTGGGGGTTTAATAGTCTATAATAGAAAAAAAAAAAAAGGTTTTTCTACTTCTAGTTATAAAACCATTTTGCCACGACTACATAGTTTTCATTATAGATCTTGATTCCGTCAGCATCATAATTTATCACTAATTGGCAGATCATGCTATAACTGTTATTTTCTGTTAGCGATTAGGAATTTTGAAAGCATGCCTATCTCTTTCTTTGTGTCCAAAGAAGTTTCATCAACCTCAGAAGCATTTGTATCAGCTATACGGGGAGGAAATACATTCAGTCTGAATGTCAGGAGGAGACAGTGTTGAACAGATTATTTAAATAGATTGAATGTTTGCAGCAGCCTTCACATCCCACAGTGAGTTCCTCCAAAAGTTGGCCCTTTTTTGACTCCTGAGGAAGACGTTTCCTACTGCCATACAGATGTGAATTAAATTGATGTGTAAGTAATTGAGATTGCTCCATGCCTTCTAGAAAGAGTTGAGTTAGAAGTACGATCCATCTCTGCTCTGATCTCATAGCATGTAGAAACACCAATATGAGCAGTAATGGGTACAAATCACAATATCATACAAATCACAAATTTATTCAAAACAGTCCAGATGATTGAATAAAACTCAACCTCACTCATCTGTGTGTCTTTACCCAGTCTCTTCTGGGATAGAATTGCTGTGTTTTCATCATGGATGCATAAGAAAGGTATTCAGATAAATGACCGTACTTTAATGGTCATACAAAGTGTGTGGAAAATAAAAATAAAGCCACTGTTACTGCTAATCCTGCATTTAACTGAAGTAACTGAAGCATGGAACCAGGGTTAGGAGAGCGATATACAGCAGAAAATAAAATATGTCAATATATATCCATTTAAATGTTGCAAAGGGTGGAAACATATGGTTAACAAAGACGATGTGGCATTCCACTCTCTGCAGTTCAGAGTAAATAAAACAACCCTACTTTCTTTCCAACAAATCAAACTGCACAAGTACAATAACACCCTATTGTTTCTTATGGCTTTCAGAATGGATGTGAAGTTATGTGTGTTTTGCTTGGCACAACTGAATCTTCTCCTGAATCCCACCAACCAGGTCCCAAGCCTTATCTTTCTCTGTCAGAATCCCCTGCAAATCATTATTTTTCAGTTGAAGGGTCTCTCTGAAATCTTTCCTGCACTTCTCATTCCAGGATCTGCAGGGATGTTGTGTGTTTTTGGAACATGAGGAAGTGCTGTCTGTTTTTTAGCTCCCTTGCTGTCTACACCCAGCAGCCACTAACATTTTTAAAGAAAAGTTGGAATATTTCCTTCAGCATCCTTCTCCTTATGAGTTTAAAAAGTTTATAAGGATACATGAAGGTGTACTACCTAAGGTATACAAGTGTTAATATTAACTGATTATATACCATCCAGAAATAAGGTGGCCTCTGTTTTTTATTTTCCCCAATTTCAGCCTTCTGTTCAGAAGCAGCAAGAGTGGTTGTTCCACAAGAGGAGCTGGCACAACAGGCTGGGGCCATGATCTCACCAAGAAGGGGGACAGTCCCACAGTGCCATAACAAGAAGAGCAGAGTAGGTCTGAGGGCAGTAACCAGGGTCAGCCAAATAGTCCAGTGATCACCAGGGAAGCCTGCTGTAATGAGACAGACCAGAGGTCAAGCTAGGAAGACAAGTCAGCAAAGCAAGGTCAGGATCAGCAAAGGAGGCACGGGAATGTCTACAGTGAAACCCAGGCAAGGACCAAGACCAAGGACAACGAATGGCAACAAAGCTGGTGAAGGGTCTTGAGAATAAGTCTTATGAGGACCAACTGAAGGCCTTGGGGTTGTGTAGCCTGGAGAAAAGGAGGCTCAGGGGAGACCTTATGGCTATCTACAAGTACCTGAAAGGAGGTTGTAGAGACGTGGGTGCTGGTCTCTTACAAGTTACAACAAATAGGACAAGAGGAAATGGCATCAGGTTGTACCAGGCGAGGTTTAGGTTAGACATTAGAACAAACTACACCGAAAGGGTTATCGAAGACTGGAACAGGCTGCCCAGGGAAGTGGTTGAATCACCACCCCTGGATTTATTTAAAAGCTGTCTAGATATGGTGCTCAGGGACATGGTTCAGAAGTGGGTCTGGTAGAGTTAGATCACAGTTGGACTTGATGATCTTAAAGGTCTTTTCCAGCCATAAAGATTCTATGCCTCTGACTCTATAAAATGGCTGAAGTTCAGCTCCTGGGGTAAGGAAGCAACAGGTGAGGCTTGTCACTGTTTTCTCACACACTTTGCTGGGTTTACAGAAGTTTAATCTAAGGTTACAAGGCTTCACCATATCAGAGCTGACCTTTAACACAGGCAGCTAAACCCCCAGGAGGGAGGAAAGGGGTTGCTGACCCTATTGATATGCTTGAAGCCATGACACCTTCTTGATTACCATGCTGATTAATTGACTTTCAAAACGCCCATCTCAGAATGCCCCCAGAATGGACGCTGGCTGGCAAAACTCCACATCTTCCTCAAAAGGTGGTCCTCCACAGCTCAGTGGCTGTGGATCAGCTCTACAAATCTGTGTTGAAGACTTTTCTGGATCTTTTCATATATCTACAGTGATGGTACAGAGAAACTGATATTTGACTCTGCGAGTCATGCTCAAACAACTTAATATGATGCTTAGGATAGGCTTCAGCATCTATTGTGCTATCAAAGATCAAAAGTCAAGGCATGCAGAATCCCCCTATTTCCAGGGGTGTCAGATCTTATACAGTTAGAACAGAAGGGCAGGATCTGTTACTGAAATGCTTATCATAAGTGATCCTCTTACTAATCAGTTGTGACTGTGTTGGACTTCTATGCCATTGCAAATCCTTAACTCCATTTTAATAAGTGATTTCGACACATCCTTGTGGAACCAAGTGGTGGAAATCATTGCCATAAATATTCATGTATAAATATTATTATTTAAAAACTAATACTACTAGTATTAGGAAACAAAGTCCAGTCTGGATCCAATTTCAACATTTGTGTTCCCTAATCAACATTTAGGCAAATGAAATAAGATCTACCCAGTCATTACTCACTTACCAGTCTGTCCTTTTTTAAACATTTCTTTTTGTCCAGTTCAGTAGTAAATATATGTTTAAACCATCAGTATTTCTTTTATGCACTCTGGTCATGCTACTGATTTCTCCGCTCAGTTTCAGCCACGTGTAGAAACAAACAATACAGAAAGAGAGTTGTCAATGTAAGTGGTCTGCCACTGATTTAAGTCACAATAAAATACTACTAAAGATTAAGGAAAAAGACGCTTTACAGTAATGATGGCAAAGTGTTGAACTCCTGCAGTAGAGTTTGTGAGATAGTGAGTTCTGGCAGAGAAACTTGGGATTTTGTGGGTTTTCTTTAAAATTTAGTATAGCAGCAGTGGATGCAGTTGCTTCACTTGAATGAGTTTCTCGGTGCCTTAAAATGATATTTGGTGTCACAATATGTTTATTTCAACTACATTAATTGCATGCAAACATTTCTTTCTGGTCACATTGGAAAAATAAGGTTGCTGGGAATCTTCTGCATACACATTTCTTCTTCTAATTTCTTATTTGCTTGAGGCAAACAATTTTCCAAGAACCTCATCTGTGATTAAAGATGCAATAATTCTTCCCAGAAAAAGGAATAACACCATCCAACAGTATCACATTCCCACTTCTTAATTAAGGTTCCATACTTTTGTTATTCATTGACAGTAACTAACATACACATACTTCCGCATAATTATACCACAGGTTCATTAGGGTCTGTGCATATATATGTGTTTGCCATTTGAAACTCACATTCATCCAAGCCTGACAAGTTATTTCAATGAAATGAAACTAGTCTTAAAAAATGAAATATAGTAACCTATGGGTAAAGACAATTGAACATTTTAGGGAAACTGGGTTTTATGCAGACCATCATCTTTCCACACTAATTACAGAACACAAATGTTCATCATATAAGTTTGGGAAATGTACGGTAACAACTGAGATACAAACTATTGTACAGACAATGTTGAAATTCTGCTCCTAATATTACTCGATGTGAATTGCAGTTAGTTGGAATAGCGTAACCTTGGGATGTCACACTGGGATTTAACATGACTTTTTTAACAGAAAAGTTTCTGCAATCAACAACAGAAAGCAAAAGCGTGAAGTCTAATGACTATGGCTTAGAGTTCATGAGAGAATTTACAGTGATGCCTAATTTAAAATGTCCTGTGCAGCAGCTGCATCTGTCAGGGCATATCTTTAACAAAAAGCTCCAGAGGCTTTTAAGACCAGACAGAGCTTGCCTCAATTTAAACATTTAACTGAGACATTTAAGAAAGGAGAGTGGTCACTCTAGACTCTTCATAAGAGTTAATGAGGACAGATAGACACCTGCAGAGGATGAATTGGTTGTAAAGTAGGTTGAAAAAAACCTGGCATGTGCACAAAGTTGAAACACCCTCTGAAATGTACAACTTTCTATTGTCTATTGACTGATACCTGAAGTGGAGGAGAAGGAATCCAGCCTCCAGAGTACTAGTTCAGACTAATCAGACAAATTACCCAGCTTAAATATTTCAGCAACTGTGTCAATTCAGAATTGTGTTTATGCTCTCCGGCAAGCAGGCATTTTGGATCCCGCTCCCTCCTCAGTCTGGAAAATTACAGCTCATTTCTCCGAAAAGTGACCTAATCACTTATAACTGAGGTTGCAAACAGTCAGTATCTATTCCTCCTGCTGAGAATGTATCACTGTGCAGAGATTAATACAGAAAAAAAGAGAAAAATTAAAGACTGGTTTTAGCCTAGGTACAACAGCATCAACCTGGACTGGGTTGGAGGCAATGCACTGAAGTTAAACCCAGGAGTTTCAAGAATCTCACTGCCACCTAACTGTTGATCTTTTACATCCATTTCCATTGTGGGTCCTGGCACTCAAACAACCAGTGGGGACTGAATATTCACGTAGTACAGGAAACATTGGGAAAAACAGATTAGTGTCCAAGGGGTGACCAGCGACGAGTGGCATTCCTCAGGGGCTGGTACTGGGACCTGTACTAATTCTTGTCAAGCAACTTTGGAATAATCAGGGTCAAGAGGCTTTTGAGACCAGTCTACATCTGAGTCAATTTTACCAAGCATATTCTCTAAATGGGAGAGTCATGGATTTGACAGATGGACCACTCAGTGGATAAGGAACTGGCTGGACGGTTGCACTCAAAGAGTTGTGGTGAATGGCTTGATGTCCAAGTGGAGACCAGTTATGAGTGGTGTTCCTCAGAGGTCGGTACTGGGACCGGTGCTGTTCAACATCTCTGTTGGTGACATGGACAGTGGGATCGAGTGTACCCTCAGCAAGTTTGCCAGTGATACCAAACTGTGTCACAAGGTAGACACGCTGGATGGAAGGGATGCCATCCAGAGGAACCTGAACAGACTGGAGAGGTGGGCCTGTGCAAACCTTCATGAAGTTGAACAAGGCCAAGTGCAAGCTCCTGCAGATGGGTCAGGGCAATCCCAGGAACAAATACAGGCTGGGTAGAGACTGGATTGAGAGTAGCTCTGAGGAGAAGGACTTGGGAGTGTTGGTGGGTGAGAAGCTCAACGTGAGCCAGCAATGTACACTCACATTCCAGAAAGCCAACCGCAGCCTGGGCAAGATCAAAAGCAGCATGGCCAGCAGGGTGAGGGAGGGGATTCTGCCCCACTAGTCTGCTCTGGTGAGACCCCACCTGGAGTACTGCATCCAGCTCTGGATCCCCCAACATAAGAATGACATGGACGATCGGAGCAGGTCCAAAGGAGGGCCACGAAGATGACCAGAGCTGGAGCACTCCTCCTATGAGGACAAGCTGAGAGAGTTTGGGTTATTCATCCTGGAGAAGAGAAGGCTCCAGGGAGACCTTAGAGCCCTTTCTAGTACCTAAAGAGGTCCTACAGAAAAGATGGGGAGGGACTTTTTATCAGGGAGTGTAGTGATAGAATGAGGGGAAATAGTTTTAAACTGAAAGAGGGGAGATATAGACTGGATGTAGGAAGAAATTCTTCACTCTGAAGGTGGTGAGACATTGGAACAGGTTACCTAGGGAAGTTGTGTATGCCTCATCCCTGGAGGTGTTAAAGGGCGTTTTGGATGGGGCTTTGAGCAACCTGGTCTGGTGGAAGGTGTCCCTGATCAGAGCAGTGGGGTTGAAACTAGATGATATTTAAGGTCCCTTTCAACTCTAACCATTCCATGATTCTATGAAAATCACCACTTAGGTTCTGCTGTACCAAGGACAGTGCTGAATAAAAGCTATGAAAAATATCTTCGGAGAGACATCTCTTAGCTACTTTATAGTTCAGGTGTGATGGGTTCATCTAAATCCAGCCAGTGAGTTAGAAAATTCAACCTTCGAATTAATCTTGTTGTGTTTTTATGTGACTCTCTTGCTCTCAGGAAAAAAAATTAGTAAGCTGAATTTTGTCATTTTTATAGGGGCCTTTTATTATTAAAATTTCAGCAACATTTGTAAAAAGAAAGGAGAAATGTGATAGATAAATTTCAGCTGTACTGTGTGAGGTCCCATTGCCAAATTACCGGGAAATGGGAGAACTGGAAAAAAAAAAAAAGGAAGGGAAGGGAAGGGAAGGGAAGGGAAGGGAAGGGAAGGGAAGGGAAGGGAAGGGAAGGGAAGGGAAGGGAAGGGAAGGGAAGGGAAGGGAAGGGAAGGGAAGGGAAGGGAAGGGAAGGGAAGGGAAGGGAAGGGAAGGGAAGGGAAGGGAAGGGAAGGGAAGGGAAGGGAAGGGAAGGGAAGGGAAGGGAAGGGAAGGGAAGGGAAGGGAAGGGAAGGGAAGGGAAGGGAAGGGAAGGGAAGGGAAGGGAAGGGAAGGGATACTTTTTTGAGGACTAACTAAGGAACATTTCATTCAGATCAGGACCTTGAGATGTAACTAATTATAATCTTCCTGTAAAAACAGAAACAGAACAGGTTTTACTTTAGAAAGTTTCCAGGGTAAGTCAGCTGCTATTAGCTATTCCCACAAAACAGCTAAGGAACGCTAGAGTGAAACCTTAAGTGTGATCCTAATAGTGAACTTCATTTTCTGAGATTTATGAAATGTTGCTCTGTTACTGAAATCAGAGTCCTTAAGTAAAAATATCTTTTTTACTTTCAAAACTTTTTTTGATAAAGCTGATTCTGAATAATGTTTCAGCTCCTGAGACATTTCTGTCCTTTAGAGCAGTGATTTTTAAGAGCAGGAAACTAAAACACTTACAAAGCAATCAGAACACTTGCACAGATTCCCCAGGGTTTCGAAGCAATATCTTGACTGAGTTGAATGAACTACTCCGAATGCTGGTAATTCACATATCTAAAGAGAAGACTGTAAGGTAGTAGCTAATATTGGCCAAGAAAGATCTGTGGCATCTTTATGTTTGAACCATGAGTGTCCCAAGACAGTTCATAACTTCTGCTGAGAACTCTGACAAGGTTAACTCTACTAAATGCTCGGTCAGCTTTTGTAAAATGAATGATGACATAATGGTAAACTAAGTATTCAACTTACACAGCTTTATGTGCAGTGCACAGAGTTCAGCTACAAATCTATCATCTGTTTCCAGATACTTAACATTTATTTTTCCTTCCATAATCTAGAATCATGACAATAATAAGGAAAGCCCAGTTTACTCTGCTATTATTCCATCGCACCCTAGTGTTGTGAAACACAAGCAAGCAAGCAAGGAAGGTTTTACTGTCTCCTACAAAATGTCCAACATCCCTTTAAATTTCTCCATGTACATACGTTTCTTTTCGGTTATATAAACCTATCTAGTAAAACTGCTTCTGTAATGAGACTTAAGTGTGAAACTCAACAGAAAATGTACTTTAATCAGAGTAAAATGGAATTCATGTCAGATTATTCTGTCTTTCTAAAAAGTCATTGCCATGATATTCTCTGGGGAATCTCTGTAAGCTTTTTCTGTCTATGTGAATATAAGCTATGAAGTTAGAATAATAAACAGTTAATTAACTGGTCCTTCTGCATGGTAGCTAGTGGATACGGAAATAATATGGAATTCTCACATGTCATATTATCAAGTTTACTGGGTTTTGGAGGGTATTTTGGTGGTGGTGGTGTTTTGGTTGGTTTTTTTTGTTTGTTTGTTTTGTTTTTTGTTTTTTTTTTGTTTTTTTAAGGAGAGTATTGTGAATATTTTGAAAACAAATTCAATAAGATAGAAGCACAGATGTTTTATGGACAGTTTATTGTCCATAGTATTTAATTCATGCCTGGCTTACAGAATTACCCAGTAATTACCTTTAAGACTTTTTTTGATGAGTAAGAAATCACTAAATGAAATTCAGAAGAGTGTTCATAATAGTTTTGTTTGTTTGTTTGTTTGTTTGTTTCAAGCAACCATTCATACGAAATTGTCACTAGGACAGTTTTTGAAGACAAAATACAAAAAAAAAAAAGAAAGCAAGCTTTTAATCGATTTTAAACACTGTTAGAGTCAGGGTTACTCTGTATTTAATCTACACTGAGACTCAGGTTGAGCTTCTTAAGCTTCAACAGTAAAATTTATGCATGCAGTCTCAGTCAGCAGAGTAGGCTCATCCCATAACTCAGAAAAACAAATGTAGACCTCCACTTGGACATTCATCTTGTGTATTCTTAAAACCTAACTTCAGATAGGTCAAATCATCTTTTAGAAGTGCCCATATCTTTGGACTGATGAAAAGGGAAGCTTTAGAGATTAATTTAGTCCAAACATCTATTTTAAGTCATAAAAGTACTGTGAAAATGAATCCCACCCTGAATGAGAAAAGAAAGATTTCTAAAGCTCTTTGAGTGTTTCTGTTCAGAAGTTTGAATATTGTACGCATAAATTAGATATACTTGTAAGCTTTTGGAAGGACTGCAAAAAATAGACATTGAAAAGATAATTTCTATGTACAACACAGAATGTGTGCTCATATCTTTGGGACAGTATTCTGAAAATTAAATCCTACACACAGGTATGAGGTGCACTTATCTTGAGCACCTCAGTAATCTTAGTGAAGTCAAATGTGACTTTATGCTTAGACTCACAGAACTACAGAATTGTCAAATTAGAAGGGACATCTCAGAAGAAAAATCTTCTTTATGGTGAGGGTGACAGAGCACTGGCACAGGCTGCCCAGGGAGGTGGTGGAGTCCCCTTCTCTGGAGATTTTCAAGACCCGCCTGGATGCAGTCCTGAGTAATGTGCTTCAGGCAATCCTGCTTTGGCAGGGAAATTGGACTAGATGGTCTCTAGAGGTCCCTTCCAGTTCTGAAAGTTCTGTGATTCTGTGATCCGGAGATCATCATGTCTAACCTGCTGCTCAAAGCAGGGTAAACTCGAGCAGGTTGTTCGAGGTTGTGTGCAGTCCAATTTTGAATATGTCCAAGAATGAAGACTCTATAGCCTCTCTGGGCAACCTTAACTACCTATTGTTCAGTTTGATATGTTCCTTAATCTTATTATTTTAATGAAATTTTATAGGAATTACTACTTATTTGGTAATTATATTCAGAGACATGGCTGCAGTCACTGCAGATGTATTGCAGTTAGTTTTCAACGATCTACTTTGGGTTTTAGTAGCAATGAAATAGCAACAGCAAAGGTGCTGTTGGAATAAAATAATTTCACTTTGGATTGATTTCTGCAATCCTGACCTCTTCTGTACTACGGAAGCAAGGTTCATTAATAACAGTTGGCACTGACAAAGTATTAGAAATATTCCTATACTAACGGAATTCAGACAATGGTAGAAACGCAGCAAATATTGTAAGGAGTATTGTGTTTTGATAGCTAAATCCTGCACATGTTATTTTTTTATAGGCACACTACATTGGTGAAATCACTGAGCACCACAAATGAAAGATGTTAGAGGAAATCTGTCAGTCCTTGGTCTGCATATTCATGCTCTTCAATAAACTGTAATCTCTTCCTCAGCGTGAATATCCTCCTATGTGTAACATAAGAAGTATCCAGCTATTCCAAATCTGATGCACTTTCCTGTGAGCTCCTTACACAGCACTTAGTTGATGGCTGTCTATTGACTGCTGCTGAGTTCCTCTGAGTTTTCTCAGGCAGGAGCGGCTAGACAATTGTTTTCTTTATATGACCATGTGTAGAGAGGACAAGCTGTCCTAAAAAGAAAGAGTAAAAATGACTTATGGAAAAAGAAAAGCAAAAAAGGATGTGCATTAAAAATAAGAGGAGAGAGAGAGAAAAAATGAGATTCACGTAATGGAGTGATAACAGGCATTCACACATGATCTGGTAAAGCTGAACTCTCTTTGTAGTCAGTGTAGAGAATTAGGCATTTCTGTTCAGCTCAGTCTAAAGCAAATACCTGGAACAGGTTAGATAGATTATGTTACAAAAGAGCTGATTTCTCCCCATGGACTGTAAATGGAGCCCAGGGTGACTAGCTGAGCTATTGACACCTATTAATGTAAATGCTTAAAGTTAGGTGAGACAAATCCCACCCTAACACTCTGCAAGAGGATGTCTTTTCCAATTCTCTTTTTCTGTCTCTCTCTCTGGGGTAAGATGGAATTTATGGGAAATCCAGGTTGTTGGTTTGTTGGTTTTGGTTTGTTGGTTGTTTTTTTTTTCCTTTTGCAGGCTTTTGGATGCCTCGTCATAAGAAAAGAAGCTACAGTTGCAGCAAAAACCTTTGGGTGTATAAACAGCCTGGAATATTTAGGCCTCAAAACACCTTTAACAGCATTAACAATGTTTTACTTTTGGTTTTTGTTTGTTTGTTTGTTTTGGTTTTGTTTTGTTTTTGGTTTTTTTTTTTTGTGTTTGTTTGTTTGTTTGTTTTGTTTAGGATTAAAAGGAGATTTACTTTTATTTTGTCAGGCAGACCTAGAACCAGATTGTTGGTTTGATCCTCTCAATTATCTGTATTGACTTTTACAGAGGGAAATAACTAGAAACCACGTGGTACTGTGGATCATATCCTCTATCATTAGTTCCCATTACTTGAACAGAGGGAAAGTCTATGTCAATGTCACTCCGGTCTGCCAATGTCACTCCGGTCTTCAAAAAGGGCAAGAAGGAGGACCCGGGGAACTACAGGCCAGTCAGCCTCACCTCCATCCCTGGAAAGATGATGGAACAGCTTGTTCTGGGCGTCATCTCAAAGCACGTGGAGGAAGAGAAGGCTATCAGAAGTAGGCAGCGTGGATTCATGAAGGGGAAATCATGCCTGACTAATCTGATAGCCTTCTATGATGGTGTGACTGGATGGATAGATGAGGTAAGAGCGGTAGATGTGGTCTACCTTGACTTCAGCAAGGCGTTCGACACAGTCTCCCA
Organism: Vanellus vanellus; assembly: GCF_965231255.1. Classification (NCBI taxonomy): domain Eukaryota; kingdom Metazoa; phylum Chordata; class Aves; order Charadriiformes; family Charadriidae; genus Vanellus; species Vanellus vanellus. Next base: position 9,394,103 of record NC_138905.1, read on the forward strand.
CAGCATCCTCATAGGGAAGCTTAGGAAGAGTGAGTTAGATGAATGGACAGTAAGGTGGATAGAAAACTGGTTGCAAGACAGAGCTCAGAGGGTTGTGGTTAGGGGCGCAGAGTCTAGTTGGATGTCAGTGATGAGTGGTGTTCCCCAGGGGTCAGTACTGGGTCCAGTCCTGTTCAATATATTCATCAACGACTTCGATGAGGGGATAGAGTGCACCTTCAGGAAGTTTGCTGATGATACAAAGCTGGAAGGGGTGGCTGACACACCAGAAGGCTGTGCTGCCATACAGAGAGACCTGGACAGGCTGGAGAGTTGGGCAGAGAGGAATCTTATGAAATTCAATAAGGGCAAGTGTAGGGTGCTGCACCTGGGGAGGAATAACCCCATGCATCAGTACAGGTTGGGGGCTGACTTGCTGGAGAGCAGCTCTGTGGAAAGGGACCTGGGAGTCCTGGTGGACAACAGGATGACCATGAGCCAGCAATGTGCCCTGGCGGCCAAGAAGGCCAATGGCATCCTGGGGTGCATCAAGAGTGTGGCCAGCAGGTCAAGGGAGGTCGTCCTCCCCCTCTACTCTGCCTTGGTGAGGCCGCACCTGGACTACTGTGTCCAGTTCTGGGGTCCCCAGCTCAAGAAAGACAGGGAACTGCTGGAGAGGGTGCAGCATAGGGCTACCAAGATGATTAGGGGACTGGAACACCTCTCTTATGAAGAAAGACTGAGGGAATTGGGTCTCTTTAGTCTGGAAAAAAGACGGTTGAGGGGGGACCTGATCCATGCTTATAAATACTTAAAGGGTGGGTGCCAGGAGGATGGGGCCAGGCTCTTTTCAGTGGTGCCCAGTGACAGGACGAGGGGCAATGGGCACAAACTTGAGTATAGGAAGTTCCACCTAAACATGAGGAGGAACTTCTTTACCTTGAGGGTGGTAGAGCACTGGCACAGGCTGCCCAGGGAGATGGTGGAGTCTCCATCTCTGGAGACATTCAAAACCCACCTGGACGCGTTCCTGTGCAACCTGCTCTAAGGTGTCCCTGCTCTGGCAGGGGGGTTGGACTAGATGATCTCCAGAGGTCCCTTCCAACCCTATGATTCTTTGATTCTATGTGGAGGTAAAGACCACACTGTGTTACCACTGTGCAGAGACAACACGAGCTAAGGAAATGCCTGAAGGAACCTGTATCCCAGTATCACTTCACAGAAGCAGAAACGTGGCAATGAGCCCATTGTTAACCCCAGTTATGTGGGGTAAAATTAGGTAAAATTATAGACTTCCCAGGCTCCCTGGGTGAGGGAAAGGCTGCTATAAAGAACAGAAGAGAGTCAATTTTAAGTTGACTTTTGGAGGATCCAGATTTTCCCTGTGAAGTCATCCCGGGACCAAGGTTCTTCAAAAAATTCAGCCTTTGTGAAGGTACATAGAGTCCTACTTTGAGGACTGAAGACATATTTCCCTTTTTCAGGATCAATTAAGTTTTATGAACCAAGCAAGAAAGGAAAACTACATGCAGAAAAGGATGCGTGTCATGTTGCTGCTACCTCTGGGCAAAGGGGTAGGTGAGTAATAAAGCTGTAATCCAGTAACCATGAAGAGACATGGCAAAGCACTGGCTAGTTCTCCCTCAATGAGGTTATTTCATAAGGTAGATTGACTTTGTTAAGAATAGAAAGTAACTTTTTATTTTTCTCTTTTACTTTGTAAGTGCTCCTTTTAAAAACTTTCAAAATCTGTTCTTCGAAATTTGCTTGCTGAGAACTACACGATACCATATAGGCTGTGTTAACGAGCCATCTGACCTCTTTAAAATATATGCCTATGTAGTCTAATAATATTAAAGAAAGGGATTCAAATACAAATGATAGACTGTTTTATACCCATTCAGAGAGAGAATCCAGTCATTAGAGATGTGGGATATGGGGAAAGACACGAGGCTGTGTAGGTCTGGGTTAGAAAACAGTTTCCAATTGCTTCTGTGCTTGGTGCTGTGGAATTTATTAGCTTTGTTCTTGTAAAGTCATAGGAGAGCTGGTAGGGAAGAAATATAAAACTGTTTGAACCCACAGCAATACCAGGTGCACAGGATTAAACGAAAACCTTTAAAAAGTCCATATCAAGCAGCCTCTATGAAGCATATAACTCTGATCTATCCTTCCCTGGGTAAAAATTCAGTGAAAAGGAAAAAAAAAAAAAATGGTGCAGTGTGTAAGTACAGAAGGTTTACAATTTTCCCTTCTGTATTTGACATTTAAATAGGATGGACATGGGCCAAGGACTGGAAGAGCAGAAGTTACATGGGACAAGTTAATATGCATTGGCACAGAGCTTTGTGTTCATGCTTGCTTGCACAGCTCCTGCTGTTGTTATGGAAAGCTCTGGATAACCTGTTATAAGACTCATGTATTTTAGCAATCCATATTGTGGAGAGGTTTACTGAAACAAAATAATAACTTTCTTCTAGTAATGGCTTTTCTAAATGCCATTTTCTTGCATAGCAAAGTTATTTGAAAGATGTGATTTGTGCTGCAACTTCAAACCAAAGAAACTTGAAGATACATGCACGCACACGCAAGTACACACTTTTTTCCTTCTCTTTCCTTTCTGTACAAATGTAGTATTTAAATTCCTTAAAACCATTACTCCAACCGGCTGCTTAATATGGCATTTCCATATTCTATATCAATTACTGAAATAAAAATATTCTGTGGTTCTTTTGCTGCCCACAAGCTGAATCCCAGCTTACCATCATAAAGGCTTGTTAATACCTTACTATTATGAAGCTGAAAATATCCTTCTTTTCAGGAATTGGAGTACCTGTGGTTGGATCCATTGTCCATTTTCATTTTTTGTCTTCTTCTTAGGTGCACATCTTCCTTCTCCAGTATCACCAGGTGGTTTTGTAGTTTCCTTCTGATCATGTGGCTGCATGTATGTACGTGTATGTGTGCATGTCAGCCCTGCAATTATAATGATAATAAGTATTGTGATAATGATTAGATTCATATAAACTAAACAACTAGCAAAGAGAAACACTTTATCCTTCTTTCTTCATCCAAACAAATAGGAAGAATTTCTGTTCTTTCTAGGCAGTAAAAAAAGTTCCTGATTTGAAGACTAACTGCTTGGGGTAGGATTCAGGCACAAATCTAGACACCTAACTGAAGTGTTACAACTAGACTGGGATATGTGAGTGAGGTATCTAAGCCACTGTTGAAGTCCATGGAGATCTAGTAAATACAGTCAAGAGAGCTGAAGAGGGAGGAATGTCATGCTAGAGTTAGTACACAGTCAGCTCCACCGCTCTCTGAGCTCCGTTGAATTTACCGACTATAGGTGGATTTCAGTTTCTTGAAAATAAATGTTTAATCTTATATCAGGCAGTGTAGGGTATCCAAGATATGTGCATGGGACCTGCAGATAGGACACCAAATCTGTGTGAGATCAATGCCCTTCTTGAGTGGCATCTGGACGTCAGGAGGGAAATCCTAAAGTAATTAAAATGTTTCTGTCTGTCTATGGTTAGGCACCTGAATCTCTCCTTAGAGTTGAGCTGACTCTGATAGGAGCATAGATACCTAGAGTGCATGATGGAAGCTGAATTAAGGAATCTGAAAAATCTGGAGCTGAATCCCACCTCTTGGGCTCAATTTGATTACATATTCATAGGTATTTAGTGTCATTTGACATGTCCTAAGATATGCTCATAACAGGGCTGGAGTTTCAACATGTGATATATTGGCAACCCTGCAACTTTCTAGAGCTGTGTGGAAGTTAGGTTAAACTTAGAGCATGTCTAATGGCATTAGGTGTATGTGACAGCAGTTGAAATGAGACTTGTGTGCCTCATTCCTGGAGTAAGACTCAGTTGCCTAAATATTGGTTATTTTATAAACTCTCAGGTGTTCTACCTGACTTCCAGCTACCTGTCCAGAAGAGTGCATCAGTACCCCCAAGCTGTCCATCATACCAGCCACACTCATACTTGAATCTATATACTTAGACAGTTGAATCCTTGAAGTTTGCAAGACCATAAAAATGTGCCTCAGGCATTAACAGCAATAGCTGTGTGTATTACAGGAGTGTCACAAAGACTGTTCAATAAAATGTGGTCGAGGGACTATTTGCTGCCTGGGAGAACAGTCATTGATTGTGTTGAGGAAATAACACAGCAACTGGTGGCAGTCATATGAGTTCCCCTGATGAGGAACTTGCCTTCCTTCCAACACCAACTTGAGTATCCAGTGTGCTGAGTACTGTGGCTGAACAAGAGCAGGAAGGTGACTGTATTTCTGGGAGTACCACATTTACTGAATATCTGCAGTAGGTCCATTGTGGAACTACTGAAGGGATATAGTATCTGGATTTCCCCTAGTGCAGAAATAAAATGCTGTCAAAACAAAGCATACCACTGGTATAGACTATTAAAAGCCACCACTTAGGTTTTAGAAGTCTGCTGCAAAGAAACAGGCAATGGACAATTGTCCATGTCTATTCATCTATTGAGAAGTGATAGGTTTAAATTGCAGTGAGAAAGATTTAGATTAGACACTAAGAAATCCTTCTACCACAAGGGCAGCTCATCCTTGTGGGAGAGGGAGATGAGATCATGGTATCTCTGTCGTTGGGAGAGATACATGTGGACATCAGGCCCTAGTAGGTGATCGCCAAAGATGTTTTCTTGCTGAGTACTCTATGCTTTGGCTATCAAAAAAGTCTGTGAATGTTGTTAAAGGGAAAAACAGCATAGACAAACACAGACACGGAGAAGACCAGACACACTGCCTGATTCTGTGGATTCATTTTCACTTCTTGTCTTTGCCCCCTCCATAGAACCGAGCTGGAGAAGACACTGGACTACTTTGTCTTTGAGAACTCTCACGATTGGCATGTGCATCTTTGGAAAGAGGCTGCACTGAGAAATGGGGGAAAAATAAATATGACATTAGGACCACGATTCTCCACTGGTCCTGGATTTCTCCATTAAGATGTGTAGTGCATTCTTAACACTTACATATCATCTTTATTGTCAACCTTTATCAGGCTGGCTTCACCAATATTTTTCATGCATCTTTGCTCCCTTTCTCTGCTATGTCCTGCTCCAGACCTCTTACCACTAGTGACATAAGGTACTGGATGGGACTTTGAGCAACCTGGTCTAGTGCGAAATGTCCCTGCCCATGGCAGGGGGGTTGGAACGAGGTGATCTTTAAGGTCCCTTCCAACCTAAACCATTCTATGATTCTATATGGTAGAGACACTTTTGCAGCAAATTCAATTTACCAACATGTGAAGATAGCAACACCACTTTAGCTACCACTACTACTATTCTCTCTCTTCCACTTTTGTTGCTGCTACAACAGCCCTCTATTGGTATATTGGCTGTTGCAATGCTGAGTTGGCGCTGCAGAGAGGAGCTGCACTGAGGGGTCAGAGCCATGAGAAGTTCAGGACCTCAAAGTCTTGTGATGTTGGCCTACCTCACCCACAAGTGTTACCTGGAAAGATGCTGTCAGGTTCTGGACCACAATGCAGTAGGCACTGTATAAACAGATGTCGCTGTCCCCCCATACAAAATGCCTTTACTTTACTCACACTACCTATCAGGAGCAATCCTGACATGTGCTATGTTTGAATAATTTAAGGCATTTCTGGAAGAGTGCAAACTGGCACAAACCAAATGCTTATCGAGCATGTGAAAATGAAACAATATGAGTAGCTGCAGCACAGTGCTTGAATCAGTTTAGTTACTATCATAGGTGCACATTGACAGGCCAAGGCAACAATGTCCCCTTTCTTTTTAGTTACATGTCCCAAAAAACATTTTAACATACACAAAAATTGACCTTTCAAATGACTTTTTTTTTTTTTTTTGGTGGCGGGGAAATGAATTGGTTCAATAAAAAAACACAGTCTGAGGCTGGTTTTGTTCATGCTTCTTTCTTCTCTACTGCCAAGTTGGGGAGGATGGGTGGAAAAGGATAAGCACTCTGCTTTTTCAAAGAAGAAATGAAGCTTAAAAGAACATTAGGGGAAAAAAAAAAAAAGACCTCACTTTCAGAAATGATTAAACAAAATATTTCTTTGATCCTTTCTTGTGACTGAAATTATTTGCTACAGTGGTATTCACTGATTTAATTGCTCCTAAATTACATTCATGGAAATTATTCTTTTGGTCTGAAAAAGCCGACAGAAATAATTTTAATAGTTAAAGGTTACCATTGAATTGTCTTCTGGGAAATGATTTTCTTGAGTTCTCATGGTTGCCTGTGGTAATGTGGCAGAGTGTCTGGTACATGTGGGAAACCAGGTATTCAGACTCTAGCTAAAATTCCAAACAAAATTAATAATTTTATTTTCATCCACGTGCATTTTGTATGAAAATAACTATTTTTATTTTTCAATTGCTTTACATTTTGTGTACCAAACATATTCTTCAAAGATGGATAGTAGCACCTATTCCAAGTGCCAGTGATATTTTTCTGAAATACGAAGTTTCCCTCCCGTCTGCCTCATTGAAACCTTCCGTAAATCCTACTCCCTAAGAGAATATTGTCTGGGAACTGTGGCTTGGTATATGTTAATTTAGGTTCTTGTTAGTGCTCTATGGAGCCAAATCACTGTCATGTCTGATAAGTTTCCCTGATATTTGCAGTGGATATGTACATAATCTTGTTTCACCTGGGGTAAAGATTATGTTATTTATTGCTATTTCTAAAGTATTCTAGGTGCTCAGAGTTAAGTCATGCAAAAACAATAAATGAGAAAGGAAATCTTGAAATCTTCCCAATGTGTGTCTGTTTCATAGAGGAATGAAACAAAAAAGAGGAAATCCTCACTTTTCAAGGTTTCTTTATGCACAATTCCATAATATTATGTTTACTTCAGAATGATCCTTAACTCTATATCCCGAACGTGCTATGTATTCAGTGCTACATGGCACATGCATTACTCTGATTTTCATTTCAAACAGTTTAGAGATGTATATTGACAATTATATTCTGATTAACAGAAATCTTGACAAGCAAAATTGAGCCAAACACTTTTCTATCCCTCCCTGATTTTTATTTTTTAGTAGCATGGCCTGATCTCCTCCACCAGACTGAGCAATATCAAAGTCCAGGAATCATCTCATTTTCCTTTGGTCATCCTTCAAACCTAATTTGGCTAAGATAAAATTGATAATGATTAAGCATCCAATATGCTGAGCACTGCTCTCCTCTCCCTGGCTTTTGGCTTGTGTGTTGTTGGCTGTAGTGTCAACCCTCCTATTACTCTAATGCTTGTTTGACCATGTCTCTCTTCAGGTTTCCAGAATCCTGCTTAAGCAAATCACAAGAACATTTTGTACCTTTTGCACCCGTTGCATTAGTTATAGAAGTAACAGAAGTGAAACTGCAGCATAACCGGGAAACATCAGCTCAGTGCGTTTGCCAGCAAATAAGGGAAATTCGCAGAAACATAGATCCAATAGTGTCCCAGTCAATCCTCCATCATGTTGATGACACATCCTACCCTATGTGTCATACATATTTGCTTGACCTTTACTTTGGTCCTGTTCAACAGTTAGTGGATAAGTTAGGACTTGGGAAAACAAAACGAAGAGTGGGAGTGAAAGGGAAAAGTAGAGCTAAGTCTCATGCTCAATTAACGTCCTTTAGAAAAACAGAACAAAAACTTTTTGCATGGACTTGTTGTTTCCTACTTTGCATGTGAGATCCATATAATTTATACGTCACATTCCCCCGTTCATAGAAAAATCTCATGCATTTGTGCAGAGCATACTAATGGCAATACTCTTCTGTAAGCCCATATGTTAGATGTTGAGGGGTTTTTGGTGTTTTTAATTTCTCAAACTGCTTCATGCTTGGTGTTCTGGATGAAGGAGCCGGAGAGTGGTAGGAATGTGCATCTAATGTAGCAGTCATTGTTCACTTCCACATGTATTCCCTGCTAGCAAAAAGGGTATGACATAATTTTACAAGTGAAAAAAAAAAAGAAACTTTAAAGGTCACTTTCTCATAGCCTATGTCCAAAGTGATAGCCATACCAAAGAGCTCCCCTGGCCAACTTCTGTGAATTGGCTTGTGCACATTGACTCCTGTGTCAGAGTCCTTTGGGGCAACTGAAACTGTACTGCTTATCAGAAGCTATGCAATGAACAATCAATCACAATGATAGTGCAAGAAAGATCTGCTTCTCTTTTGTCAAAACATAAGAATTTTTAACACATTTTGTACTCCTGACTGATCTGGGAGAGCACAAGACCAGAGCATAATGAAAGTCACTTCTGATACAGGTGGAATACATGGAGTATAGACCCTGGCATAGACTGGTCATCCTTTATACCTTGTCTAGGTTTCCTCATTAAGAAAACTAGATTCAGTCCAACACAGAGACCATTTGCATGTTCATATGGTGTGTGTGGATGCTAAGAAGACAAGGATTCAGGGTGAAAAAGCAGGAACCACTTAACAGTATAGACACATCTTTAGTCTCCCCCTTTGCAACACTAGAGTAATGAAAAAAAAATACTTAATACATTAAAACCACTTTCACAGAATCACAAAATCACAGGATGGATGGGTTTGGAAGGGAACTCTGGAGGTCATTTCTCCAACGCCTCTGCTCACGCAGGACCACCTAGAGCCAGTTGCCCAGGACCATGTCCAGATGTTTTTTTCTAATATCTCCAAGGATGGAGATTCCACAACCTCCCTGGACAACCTATTCCAGTGCTCATTCGTCCTCAAATATATAAAGTGTTTCCTGAAGTTCAGATGGCATCACCCATGTTTCAGTTTGTGCCCATTGCATCTGGTCTTGTCACTGGGCACCGCCAAAAAGCCTGGCTTGTTCTCTTTGTACCCTCCCTTCACGTATTGGTAAGATCGCCCTAAGCCTGCTCTTCTGCAGGTTAAACAGTCCTGGCTCTCTCAGCTTTTCCTCGTATGTGAGGTGCTCCTTGCTTTCATATAATTGAAATAAAACCCACAAAGATCTGGAATTCACTAAGCATATGTCATGAGATTTATTTGGCTTAAAAATATTGCTACATTTGCAGAACAGCCAAACACCAAAGGATAGTAGTTTTTAATTAGTCCAATTCATTTGTCCAGTAGTCTGAGTGTGTGAACAAGCTGAAAATCATGTTTTAAAAGGTTCAGACAAGGACTGTGGATTGTATGATGTCCGTTTCATTTCAACAGAAACATCTCCTAGGATTTCCCTCTAGCTACATCTTGTTGCTCTAGTTATTATTTTTTATAATCTAATATTTCAATACAGGAGGGAAATGCAGTGATTTTTATCCTTCACATTAAAACACACATGGGATCTGTATTAGGTCCCTTTGCTTTTGTAATATGCAGCCTGGGCTTTATTGTTCATTCTGGTTTGTGCCACTAGGAGAAACACTTGGCTGGTTGGTGTTTCACTGTGTGTCAGTTTTGGCATTGTTTATTTTTCTCTTCTCACAGTAATGACTACTAAATATTTGGCCAGAAGCATATAAAGCAGTCTCAGACCTGCTTTATAAAAGGAGATCATTGCACAAAAGACATCAGCAGTGGGACAAACTCGGGCCACTGACCCACTCATGGTGTACAACAAAATGGGTTTCTCTTTTAGATACTCCCTATTCTTCAGTAGACATAGTTCATAATAGGGTTTTCTTGACAGATTATTGATAATGTGGTTTTGCTAGGAGCTCTGGAAGGCTAAAGAAAAAATGGGTGTGATCTAAGTGTTTCTTGGTGTGCATCAGATAACAAGGTATTTATGTGGGAAGAAAAAAAGAAATTGCACGTTCATTGGGAAGAGGCTGCAGTAAACCGAGATGCAGGTGTGTGTGTGGGAGTAGCCTGTTGCCACTGCTTGTGTAAGCTGTGGGAAGGAGAAGAGATCAGTAAATCAATCTCACTCTTATCTGTGGTCTTTTGTAGGGCCAGAAAAGCTAGCCAGATGCAGCTATAATACATCCCAGGTACCTCCTAGTTTGTGTGTTGGAATTCAAGTGAGACTGTGGTTAAAAGGCAAAATAAAGCATTCCTCCACCAGCAGACATTTAACCACTATATAATAATTTTGTCCCAGAGGGCAGCTTGGCAAAACGCTATTAATAAAGGAGCATAGCAAAGTGGAGAGCTTCCTGGCACAGCTTCTGAATTCTGGCCAGTGCTACACAGCTGTAACTGGAGCTGTTCGGAAATGTTGTGGTAGGACACTGTTCCTTTAGAAAGCTAAATCTGAAATCTTCTGGTCACAACATTTGGTGAACATCTTCCACCAAACGCAATGTCTTGACTCCTGGCCATCTGTTCCATCCAGTGGTTGACAGAGTTCCAGGCATGGAAACCTTCACCAGGGGATCGGTCCTGGAGCTGGTGTCCCTGGAAGCACTGTATCTCTGGGTCTGCAGCGGTATGTCATGGGAAATGCCAGGGACGAGAGGGACTCTAGGGACTCCAGTGACTGGGACACACCAACTGGGGGATGTTTAGACATAAGCAACTATAGGCAGTTGGCAAAAGCATCAGAATAAGTGGATAACATCCTCAGCTCCACGGGAAGCTGGGGACTGGGAGTAGGTAAGATTGCAGCTAAACAGATGTTTGTGTATCTTTTTCAGTTTGGGGACTAACTTGTACTTTGTGTGCATGTAAATCTTTGCATTTTTAGCGGGATTCTGTTCAGAATAAGGGGCTTATCTGTCATTCAGTCCCCGCTAAACAGCTTACATCCCATCTTTCAACAGCCTCTGGTTCAAGACCATCAAGTGTAGGGCTAGTTTGTGTTGCAGCTATCACTACAGCCACCCTCCTCAAGTGACATATCCTGGTGCTACAACATTATCAGATTTGTTGGGGGCTGGCAAAGGGGGGGGGAAAGGCAGAAAATTCACTGATTCTACTCTGTCTTTATTCTGGGTGAACTTTTCTCTCAGAATCACAGAATCTCCTAGACTGGAAAAGACCTGCAAGATCATATAGTCCAATCATTGACCTAACACTCACAAGCCCACCACTAAACCATGTCCCTGAGCACTATATCTACATGACCCTTAAATACCTCCAGGGATGGGGACTCCACCACTGCCCTGAGTAACGCGTTTCAATGCCTGATGACCCTCTCAGTAAAGAAATTCTTCCTAATACCCAATCTAAACTTCCCTTGGTGCAACTTGAAGCCATTTCCTCTTGTTCTATCACTTGTTACTTGACAGGACAGGTTGACTCCCACCTCTCTGCACCCTCCTTTCACACAGTTGTAGAGAGCGATGAGATCTCCCCTCAGCCTACTTTTCTCCAGACTAAACAACCCCAGTTCTTTCAGCTGCTCCTCATAAGATATATGCTCCCGACCCCTCACCAGCTTCGTTGCTCTTCTTCTTCTGGAGCACACGCTCCAGCACCTCAATGTCCTTCTCGTGGTGAGGGGCTCTCACTGCTACAAGAAAGTATTTTCTTAGAAATGAGGGCAAAATTGTGAATGAAAGGATAGACAACAAAGTATGTAATGCCATAAATGCCCAACTTGGTAGAAAAGGCATAACAAGCACCTCTCTACTTCAGAAGGCTCGGATTCCTAATTCTTTGAAGCTCTGCATACTCCTATTCTGACTGCCATCGTTAGGCAGTGTACACTTAGGGAATTTTATAAGATGGGTTTGGGAAGGACCACTGTTTTTTCAAATGTAATTCTCTGTATGGTATAGAGCTGTGAACCTCCCCCAGTCACTCCTGCATCGTAATTTCTGTATTAGCTACAGTGTACATATCCCTTAGACATTTTTCATATGTTGAAAATTTCACGTTAGATAATTTGCCATATCTTTCAGGGAGCAGTTACAATGGTTACTTACACTGCTAAAAATGCATGCCTGTCTGAGTTTCTAGTCTGAATTTGCCTATGATTTGCTTCTGGCTATTAGATCTCACACATACTGTTTTTGATCCGTTAAATACATACTGTCAGAAATCTCTCACTCCACAGCACCTTGCAGTACTGGATCTCAAGACAGCAACACATCAAAGGAAAAGGCTCTTTAACTGTTTGTGGTACAGGTGCTTTGCACTCTGAGTTTTTCTCATACTTTCACTCAACATTCTCAAAGCTATCCAGCCAAAGCTGTCCATGAACAACAGCTCTCATGAGCCTTGTGCATTCCCTGACTTCCACTGCATGACAGGGGCAAAAAAAAAAAAAAAAAGATGTGAAAATTAACCCTTTGGACATGTTTGTCTCTCCACCTTATCTGCAGAGGGAGCCTGGTGAACTAGGGAGACCAGGCAGCTTTTAGAAAGCTGAATCTAAGTGAGATGGATCTTTACGTGACACAGACTGTTCAAAAGGACAGCTAGTACTTAGATACCACAGCGATTGGCACTCTCAACTGAAAATATAGGGAACAGGTCCAGCATGCCTAAAAACCTTGCTTCCTGGCTGTCGGCTGTGACATTTTAAAGCTCCAGCATTGTATGTGTACTAGGGAGGCCTGTGGGAACTCAGAAATTTCTGACTGCAGTGTAACTGAGCGCTCCATGAATAACTTGCCTTTGCTGAGGTTCGTATAACTTTCCAGCCCAGACCTGCCCACTCCCGTACAGCAGTCAGCGACCCTTGATTCAACCAAGCAACAGCATCGCAGGGTGAACCCATGGCATTGTGAGGGCTGACCGCGACCGCTGAGGGATGTGTGCCCACGTGTGGCTGGCTAAATGAAAGGGAGACATTGGCACTGGCAGGCTGAGGGTCCAGATGTGCGCCTCCAGCCCTAAGGAGTCTAAGATAGGAACGGAAGGAAGGGGACCCGACATGAGCCACAAAACCAGGCAGTGACCTCATCATGTTTATAGTGGAAAGTAAATGATTTAGGAGAAAAATAGGACAACAGCCTTATTCTGAGCATAGTTTTCAGTGTTGTACGTGGTGAACACTAGGTGTGGTGAGAAGCTCTCTGTTGGCATTTTGTGGGAGACTTTGGCAGTGTCTCAATGTGTCTTTCTATATTTCTTAGAACAAAAAAAAATGACCCTGACTCTCTTCTAAAGGAACTCTCCAAGATCAGCCTTCAGTGAAGCGTTGTGTGCTTGAGAATGACCAGGAATGTCCAGGGCAGGGCGGAGTTCAGAGAATAGTGGGTAGCTGAAAGGAAGTGCCCGATTCCAAAGCCTGGGAGAAGCAAGCCAAAAACTCGATGGATCCAGGCCATAGCTAGAGTGAATCTGCCTATTGTCACCACCTGCAACTAATTTAAATTCTGAAGGCCTGCTGGGACCTCAAGGCAACCCATCAGCTATAGCTATGCTTGACCATTTTAGTCACAGAAAAGTTGTCCTTTTGTTGTAGGTGCTTTGCAATTTTTAAAGTGAGAACTTCACTGTAGGGCAGTGTCTAGAGAGGCAGCAGTCTGAAACAGTGAGCTGTAGAGTATTATGGACCAAAGATCTTGCAGAAGTCCCTACTGATGCAGCTGCATTCTTCATAGAAAAATCACTTCTCGCTGGATCAGAGCCTGAAGATACCTATAAACTGTTGATTAAGTATCTACGGAGGAGACAGACATCTGGGTTTTGTTCTCATCCAAGATAAAATGTCCTGCATTTTAGGTGAGCATCCTGATTACTGCACTATTGCATTCAACTACAAGGGGATAAAATCTCTTCCCCTTCCTCAAGTTTCTGAAATGCTCTTTTGTGCCTAGCAGTAAACAAAGTATTTTCTTTCAGCATCTTCAAATTTATTGCTATTTCTTGACTGAAGAAAGTCCAGCTTACAAACTGCATTAGTTTCCCAAACCCACATACTGAGTGAATAAATAATTTTTAGAGGGAGGGAGAGGAGAGCTGCCCTGCTTTCAAACAAATTGTGGTGACACAGTCAGGCAGTTCCCCTTGGAGCAACCTAATTCAGTAATATTGCGGGTAGTCTGTCGGTCAGATAAGCTTTTTCTAGAGTAACTCAGGATTTAGGTTGCGAGAGTACTGTGATTGTTGCTTTACTGTTTTCATCCTGCTATTTTGTTGATTCGCTATCTTTCTTTCATTCACCATTCTGTTACTATGTTTAGATAATCAGTGCTCCTGGACTTTTACAGTCTCTTTATTACACTCAGAGAGTACTTGGCATAATGGGCTCTTATTTCCAATACACAGATATTTCCTAATATAACGAGACCCTCAGCATAGCTGACAAATGCTGTTTTCATACAAGTAGCAACCAAAAAATTTCAAATTATGGTAAAAATAAACCAACCAAGACTTTCCTAAATGAAAAGACAATAAGTTTGCTTCAGTGCTTGGAGACTGCAGATGGGAAACTGGAATCGTTGACAAAGCCCAGTGGCAGCGTTGCCCTGCAAATCCAGTTTACTGTGCAGTACTTTAAGGCTGTGGTCTTGGCTACTACAGGAAAAAGATTTATAGCTGAGAGATGGATAATATGATCAGCGTAAGCTGTTTTTATTACTCACCACATACTCCCGTACTCTGAAACATAGCGCTATAATATTAGGAGGCCTGCTTGGACTGATACTGGACTGCATTTTTTCGTTTATGGTCTGCTCTCTGAGATTTACTGCGTGCTCCAGGCTGGAGCTTGGCAGGCTGTAAACACCGGAGTTCAGGCGGAGAATGAATTTTTATCTCTGCCTGAGTCACCGGGACGGGGTGGGTGACCACAAAGCCCCATGTCCGCCCAGCCACGCTGCTGAGTCAGGAATCGCATCCAGCAGCAGCTCATGGCCTGGTGCCTCCCACGGCACGGGTTTACACCTCCCCGCGGTGCTGTCTCAGCAAAAAACTGAAAGAAGGGGACCCAGCCGAAACCACGGGAGCAGGCTTCTCCAGCCAGCACAAACCCTCTGTGTGACACACACGCAAGGCTGTATGAGGAGGGCAGAAATTACCGGTAGGAATATAGATGCATTAGTTTACTTCAGGCACTTACTGTGGGGGAAAATGCATGCCAGGGGAGTAGCAAGCACAAACACACAAAGCATGCTCTAGTTCGCTTCGTAAAATTAATCTCCAAACACAAACATACCAGAGCTATTACAAATTGCAAACCCTGTAGTGCGCAGGGCTTTTCCAGCCTGTTTACAGCCCTCCACTTGTTGGCAAGTGCAGAGAGATCTGAAAACCCGGAGTTTAAATCACCAAATGAGCCACGAAAAAGCAGGATCACCGGCTGATGTAGCTTATGGCTTCAGGGAGAACAGCATGTGAGCAGGGCTGCAGTGGGTGTTGAAGCAATTCTGCTTCTTCCCTCTTTCCTCCTCCCCAGTCCACGATTTGGCCCCAGTCCTTTGCCATCCCTTTCCCTGTCATCTCTGAAAAATAAATAAATAAATAAATACATGCACACATACCCTGCTTTTAACCTGAACATTCACGACCCGTCCACTCAAACAGATGCCTGAGAGAATGGGTGGGTGAAGCATGAGCAGGAGCAAACCGTCCCAGAAAACGGGGAGGAGGTGGCAGGTACTGAAGTCATGGGGGTAGCAGAGGAAAACTCCTATGGAACATCCGTCTGGATGGCCTAATCTTTTAATCACTCCAAAACACTGTGTATTGCATTGGTGGGAGGTACTGGGATTCCCGGCAAGAGGCCAGTATGCCTTTGTGTTAGCTGTTGCACAAACTTACTGTGAAGAAGCTGGTTCGTGCCCTGATCTGGTTAGAACTGCAGACTATAATCAGCCTTGCTTTTTTGGATGTGGCAACAGTACTTTAAGATACCACTGCCTCCTGCTGTTTTTTGCGAACTCTCTCATCAAGTTGGCTATCCTTCCCACATCAGAAAATGCCACACAAGCATCCCTTACCCAGCTTATTACAACTCTCAGAGCCGCTCAGCCCATTTTGCTCCTACCTGATCTTTTACCACATCTCAGTTACAGAGATGATGAACACTAGGTCACAGACAGTCACAGACAGCTCTAGGTTGTGTCCTCTTCAGTGTCTTTGGTAGATCTACCAGAGGACATCTGAGTACGCCTCAAAAACAGAACTTGACCCGGTACGAAAAGTATACAGTGCTTTAAACACCCGAGTTTAGACACATTCATATGGAGGAATTTCTGAAAAGAAAAGGCCACGATTTAATCGATGTGAGCAATCCCGGGTTTGAGCTGGGGCCTATGGGAAGGCCTCTGAGCACAACTATGAACATTGTCTTTAACCGGCCTTGACTCGTAGAAGGAGAAAGAAGAAAGTCCTGAATCATCAAGAAGACGGAATTCAGTCGAAGCCAAGAAACAGTGTATGCTATGCGCGTGGACAAGAGACTTTAACAAATCATATCGCAGAGCGCTGCGCGTGAACGCAAGGCTTGAACCAATCGTGTGTTGCTTATTATGCATGCTTGCGCTGTAGTCTATATATACTCTGCTAAAATAGCTAATAAAGGAGAACGGCCATACTCACATTGAGAGCGTGTCATTACTCCGGATCCGATCCCACTCCAACACATTCACATGCACAATATAATCCCAAGATCTCATATAATACTTTGGCCCTCTCTTTAAAAGAGACACTTTAAACTTGGAATTCATTAAGAGGATTCATAGTAAGTGTTACACTGCATCATTAGCTTCATCCCTGTAGGATGTGTCATGTTTGCTTAATGCAGGTATAGGTTATGAAGAGAAGAAGCTTCAGGGTTCAGCTCACAGATTAAGGTACTCAGTGTGGTTGTCTGAAGGCAGGTGTCGGACCTTACCCTCTCAACACTAGTGATCTAGTACATACCATCCAAAGAGCTATGCAGCTCTCCTTAAAGCATGCACCTTCTTTGGTCAGCTGATGGGCTCTATCAGCAGCACTAAGGGATTAGGAACTTGGCTTGGTTCAGCTGGCTGCTCACAGGAAGCTAGTGTCATCTGTGATGCTCCAGGGTATCCTGTCTGGTCTCCTGCTGCCCCTGCAGGAGATTGCAGGTGTCCCTTAGGGGCTCATGACTTTTCTGCTGCTGTCTTGGATACCATCTAGCACTTCATGTGGTAAAAGATACACAGATTTAGACATCTGAATCCCATCCCAAATATCTAATTTCATTCTAAAAAATGTCTCAGCATGAGACAAGCAAATCAGTAGAGTGTAATGCTCCTATGGAAAACTTGATTGAAGTTTGTGGGGTGCACATACATGATCATTAGCACAGTGTCTGTTGTAGAGGTGGAGTCCACAGAGCGGTACACAGTCCATGCCTTTAGGAGTTCATAACCCAACATCATGATCCTGCCAGTACTGTCGTGAATAAATCCAACAAACAGTCCTGCCTGTATGATTAGTTGCAAGACCAGGCGGAACTATGAATAACGAACCAAAGACCAGTTTGTGGTTAACAAAATTCTTACAGTAACTCTGGGAAGCTTACATTGGACCATACATTGATGCCTCGCTGGAAGTTTCCAAATAAGAGCCAAGAGGAGCTGCCTCTTTGCTGCCAACACCAGGATCAAGTACACATTAATTTTTATGTATTTTGTGTGTACATTGGCTCAGGGACACAGTTATACCTGAGGTGTAGATAAAAATCACCAGCTATATCTGCTCTGGAGGTGCAAAGGTCTTCAGAACTAGCTGAATATTCTGCGAACACGACGTGGAATTAAGGGTGATCGTGTTGGGGTTCAGCACAGGCAGGGTGCATTATGAGGTGTGATGCATGTGCTGTGCAAACATGTGGTAAAGGTGGTCCCTGTGTCAGTAACCATACTTTTTCCAGAAAAGGTTGGAAGATAACAGCTGCATAAGCAGTACTGTGGGCAAGATGACCGGAGCAAAGCAAATACGTTCAATCATCCTTGTACATATATTAGCTCTTTCGGAGGAGACTGTTAAAAATGTGCATGACACTTTTCAGGAGTCGTATGAGCTTGAAGCAACTAGCACTATGTTAATAAGTGTAATTTGTCATCGAATCTTTCTTTCAAAATACAAAAGTATATTACTAAATCAAAAAGGCAAAGCAGATTCCTGAAACAGAGACTCCACATACACGCTAATAGAGCAAAAAAGTGTTCAAATGCAGTTTAAGTTTATCAAATAACCTCCTAAAATAAGCAAACATCTTGGGCCAACTTCATTTCTGCGTGCTTCTGTTGAGTAGCACCAATGAGTGTCTCTGTCTTAGCTATAAAAATAACCTTTAGACTAGATCAGTTATGACTTGAACATCTAAACAGGACAAAAGTTGATGGTAAGGACTAAAATTCAAAATTCTGATTCCAAAATGCTTCACTTGGAACGGCAGCTCTCCTTTGACCTGAAAGTTTTGTAGAGGCCTGCAGCTTTATTTTCACATGAGTGTTTAGGGGTGGCTGCTTTTCTTGTAAAACATGGGGTTGAGTTCTCACCTCTAATGAGACATCTGGGTTCAGTTTTCTGATCAGTCTCAGGGGATTCATGGCGATACCTGCTACTTTGCTAGCGTGCCTTAAACAGATGACTTGGCAACTACATTCTACATCTTACCTGCAGTCTGGGACGCTGTTCAGAAAGAAGCACAGATTTTTTGTGATAAGAAAGGAAATTCTGTTGATAGCTTGGTTAGGATACTTGTTTGAGAAAGGGGAGTCTTAGCTATGAATCCCTGTCAGTATTTTTACATACTTGAGAAATTAGGTAAAAAAAAATAAAATAAAATAATGATTCAACTTTCACTCTTTAAGGTTTTAGAAGAACTTGGCCAACTCCAGCCCAAAGATGGTCAGCGTTTGTGGACAGACCACGTGACATTCTGGTGGCAGGGAAGGGCTATATGCTGTGATCCTTCCTTTGCATGGGACTTAGACTTACTGTCGCTATGTGCAGTATAAGCACTTGATATGCAACAGGTCTTATGCCTCTCAAGCACGCTGGGCTCATTGCATGTGTTACACAGCTACTGCACACAGTCACTCCCTGTTTGTGTCCAGTCACCTTCTTGCTTAGTGGCCCATTCAGAAATGCTTAATTTATATATCTTTTTCAGGACCGTGCTGGCAACGCCAAAGCGTTGATAAGGAGTTCTCCCAAATGTTTTCTTTCTCATCAGCAGTTCTCGGGACCCTCCAGCATTGTACCCCCGAGGCTGGAGTATGATCGTATGAGGCCCTGTCCCTTGTCCTCTCTGCTGCCTGATCCTTAAATCTCCCAAAACTTAAGGGAACGGGAACACGCTTACCGCCTAGCTACTTGATGAGGAGGAAAGCAGCAGCTAACATCTGTAAGGCATTCAGAAACAGCTTCCTAAAGAGCCATGACAGCTGTATTGCCCATGCTAACACGGACCAGCACACCTTAGATTCTGGAGCCACCAGACCTTTCCAAACCTTAACCAGAGATCAACAAAGCCCAGGCAGAAGTCCTTAAAAGCGTAAGCTGGAGACAAGTTAAGGTATAAGACTCAGCCCATTTTTATGCCAAATACACAGTGCGTACAAATACACATGGTTATGAAACAAGAATATTTTGAGCTGCCCTCATTTACACACACATGGTTCAATCTGGCCTTCATTTAAAGTACATTGTTTTCAATGTGCTCTATATTTTCCTTAGGAAAGAGTAGACATGTCATCTAGCAGTTTAATGAGGCAAGTTGCATACTTGCAAACAATTTATGAGCAAGCTGTGAGATGATATCAGAGTCTGTCTATAGCTCATATTAAACTGGATTAATAAACATCCTCAGGCAGTATTTATTTATTTATTTGCTTTTTTATTCAGACCACTTGGGAACTTATTCCTTGGAAACTAAATCCTTAACATTGCTAAACTGCAAGACTTTGCAGTCTTTTTCTACACAGAAACTTAAAGAAAAATATTTAATTTGTATTCCCACTGAATACCATAATGAAAACCAACCCAATGCGTACCATAATAATAATAATAATAATAATAAAAAATTCCAACAATTCACATGATTGCATCCCTTTAATATCCCAGTACAGAACTGCAGCTGAAACTCAGGGTGCTATGAGTAAGTCAGTTCTGTTGTTCCAGCTCATTTCAGTATTTTAATACAACGGCCTCTAAAACAGTGGGTAAAATGTGTGTTTCGTAGTGCACCTGCTGGGATGGTGTGTGAGTCACCGGCTGAGCGCTCTTTGGAAGCCAACTATCATATAGCTGTAACATTGACAAAACATCTTATTACTGTCATCTCCCGTCAAGAATATGAGTAATGTGGAAAGAGACACACAAAGAGAATAAATATACACTTTTCTTCATTTACAGTAAAAGTAAGTCATTGTTTCAAACAGGAGCCAAAATATCTCCAAAGTAATTACATCCCTTGTGTAAGGCACCCTGTGTAACATGCATCAATAACTGGAATTTATTTACCTTATAAAAATTACCTCAGAGCTATAGAAGCATCATTCATGCTGCTTTGGTTAAGGTTATGACAGTGTTTCCAGTAAAAACTTCACTTTTCAAACATACAGGATTCAGCTGTGCAAAGCTTCTAGGAGTTGAAATGAAAGTACGCATACGGAATTGCCGCTATGGTGGTATCTCATATAGAAAAATGTACACAGAACTGCCATGGATCTGGTAGCCTTTACATTAAAGAAATTATCTACACGGGCAAAAAGGGGGGGGGGGGGGGAGATTGCTGCCACTCTGCTAGCTCTGCCCGGCACAGAAAGTGCTTGGTGCCACAGGGTATGGGAGCCAAGGCTCTCCTCCTTCCCTCAGCTCCCCACAGCCTTCAGGGTGCATCCCACTTCTTATCTCCCAGCCTGGAGACATTTTGGTTCACCATGTAAATGCCAGCAAGTGGGTAGAGTATTTTTGCCTCTGGGTTCTGATTCATGGCTTGTGACCAGAGGACTGAGGATTGCCCAAGCCTGGCCACCCTGCCCCGGGGCATTGGGTGGGCAGAGGGGCTGCTCGCAGAAACAGCTCTTCAACCACCACAATTTACAGAGCAGCAGAGTAGGGCAAACCAAAAGTGCTGATATTTTATTCTAAAATATTGCACAACACACAGTGCTGTCCTTTTTACATCAGCAGCTGACTTGTGGGATTTTTTGTCACAGGCTCTCTACTGTGTGGCCTCATGACCCCTCCTAGTACATCTTCATTAGTGTTTTAATTCACATCAGGAGTGTGAATTTGAAGCAAGTCGCCTATTTCCCCAAAATGTTGTGCTTTTGGTTTGTTAAAGGAGTGGTCCCAAGGCACATAAACTGATTCCTTTCACTAAGCCACAACTGTTTTCCTAAACCAGAAGATACTGTCTGGGAATGCGCTAATGTCGAGGGGGTTCCAGGCAGATCACAACTAGTTTGAAGGGACCCAGGGAACTATTGGCCAGTCAGTCTCACCTTTGTGCCTGGTAAGATCATGGAGCAGATCCTCCTGGAAACTCTGCTGAGGCACATAGAAAACAAGGAGGTGATTGGTGACAGCCAGCATGGCTTCACCAAGGGCAAGTCATGCCTGACAAATTTGGTGGCCTTTTACGAAGGGGTTACAGCAGCACTGGACAAGGGAAGACCAACTGATGTCATCTACTTGGACTTGTGCAAAGCGTTTGACACTGTCCCACATGATATCCTGGTCTCTAAATTGAAGAGACATGGGTTCAACAAATGGACCACTCGGTGGATAAAGAACTGGCACTCAAAGAGTTGCGGTCAATGGCTCAATGTCCAGGTGGAGAGCAGTGATGAGTGGTGTTCCTCAGGGGTCGGTACTGGGACCTGTACTGTTCAACATCTTTGTCGGCGACATGGGCAATGGGGTCAAGTGCACCCTCAGCAAGTTTGCCGATGATACCAAGTTGTTTGGCGAGGTAGACATGCTGGAGGGGAGGGATGCCATCCAGAGGGACCTGGACAGGTTGCAGAGGTGGGCCCAAGCCAACCTCATGCAGTTCAACAAGGCTAACTGCAAGGTCTTACATCTGGGTCGGGGCAATCCCAAGCACAAATACAGGCTCGTCGGGGAATGGCTGGAGAGCAGCCCTGAGGAGAAGGACCTGGGGGTGCTGATTGATGAGAAGCTCAACATGAGCTAGCAGTGTGCGATTGCAGCCCAGAAGGCCAACCGTATCCTGGGCTGCATCAGAAGAAGTGTGGCCAGCAGGTCAAAGGAGGTGATTCTGCCCCTCTACTCCACTCTCGTGAGACCCCACCTGGAGTACTGCATCCAGCTCTGGAGTCCCCAACATAAGAAGGACATGGACCTGTCAGAGCGTGTCCAGAGGAGAGCCACGAGGATGATCCACGGGCTGAAGCACCTCTCCTATGAGGAGAGGCTGAGAGAGTTGGGGCTGTTCAGCCTGGAGAAGAGAAGGCTCCAAGGAGATCTTATTGCGGCCTTCCAGTCCCTAAAGGGGGCCTACAGGGGAGCTGGGGAAGGACTTTTTACTCGGGCATGTAGCGACAGGATGAGGGGGAATGGCTTTAAACTGGAAGAGGGCAGGTGCAGATTGAACATTAGGAAGATGTTTTTCACTTTGAGGGTGGTGTGGCACTGGCACAGGTTGCCCAGAGAGGTTGTTGAGGCCCCATCCCTGGAGGTGTTCAAGGCCAGGCTGGACGTGGCCTTGGGCAACCTGGCCTGGTGGGAGGTGTCCCTGCCTATGGCAGGGGGTTGGAACTCAATGATCTTCAAGGTCCTTTCCAACTTTAACCATTCTATGATTCTATGAAGTTTTATCCTACAGACCCACCCATCTCAGCCTGAATTTCAGGTGAGGAATACAGTGTTGATGATACATGTAGGTTGCATCATTGATTTCCTGGAAGATTTGGTTTTGCTAGATTTTTTTTAATAGTGTTGGTGCAAAAGAAAAAGAGTCAGCATCCCATGAAAATCAGACTTTGCAGCTGACAAAAGACAGGAAAACATAAAAGGGATACATTTTGATTGATGCGGCTGAAAAAATGACATATTGAACAGAATTATACTAGATACCTGTAAACACTATCTTTTTTAATTCCATTCTCTTGCAAGGAGCTGACTTTGCTATAAAAGATAATCAATGCTTTAGCTGCCAGGGCAAGCATAAATTTGGGCTTTTCTGTATTCTTTCTATACTGTTTCCCTAAATTACGGAAAACCTCTCTACCTTTGATTAGGTTACAATAAAATGAATGTTATCTCTTGATATAAATTTCTTAGTACATCTCCATGTTAAATTCAATCCACGGTCTGTAGTTTTACTTAGAGTCAGTAGGTGGAGAAAGGATAAACCTGTTAGAGAGCATTGCAGGTGACCTACGAGGCAAGATGTGGAACCCTCATGGAAGTGAGCAGCAGTCTGGGAATGGCTGTGCCTGCTGGTGTAAATATGGAAACCATCAGAAAGTTCGGGATACATCAAAGGTCTGACAAAACTTTATTTGACAAAAGAGAAGTATAATCAAAGCCCGACAATCTGCACTTATGTGGTTGTTGTTGGCCATTTAATCACATGTTAACTAAGCACAGCTGACTAAAGCGTCACTAATTGGTCAAACATATATAGCCTGCTTCTCAGTACAGTATAATATAACATTTAAGGGTACATATGTTTTATATCTGTCTTCAGAAGTAGTGTGTGAAGGTTGCATGTAGGTTACAACACTGTATAGCTCTAGAGTTTGTAGAGGTGTCGCATATGTGAACAAAGTATGATATGCGGTTAGCTAAAATTTCCCATAGAAAGTTTTCAAATAGAAATAACTTTTTATTCATTATGCATACTCAAAATGAACGGAAAAAAATTGTGGTTTGACCCCTGCCGAACTGATGCACACTGTCACAAGCTGGCCTTACATGTTAGCTATCTCTACAAATGATTACAAGCAGTACAAAAAGTCTTTTGAAATCAGGAAAATGACACAATAGTAGTCGGCATACAACAAAAATACATAAATGAGTAAAAGGATTTTGTTGTTTTCTTTGTTAGGAATAATTCTGCCTGTGAACAGAAGCAAAAACGAATAAATAAATACAAAGGCAATAAAAAAGAATGGGAAGCTAAAGGAAAATGCAACAAAGAAGGCACAAAATTACTGTGTATGATTTTTAGAAACTCAGAGTCTTGGATTTACTGCTAGATGAAAGAGCTATTTTGAGTTATAAGCAAAAGTACTCTCGCAGTATTACCTATGCACTCTGTATAATAAGTCTCCATTCATTCTTTGTAACGAGAATTTCACCGAGAATTTTCCATATCTATACATTTCTCTTATCTGGGACAACAGACCTCTGAATTCTCAGCTAACTCCTCCAGAAAAAAAGAAAGAGGACGTTTTTTTAATTATCAGTGAGCAGTTTCTAAGTCATCGAGCCCCTGAAGACATCTAACCCCCATTTAACACTCCTGTCTACCCGGATTAATCAAGAGCATATAGTAGAAGACACAGGACTGAAAGCGAACAAATCTGAGTTGTAGTCCTTGCTCTTGCACAAATAGATGCTTTACTCCATTTCCCTTTGCTCTTCTTCCCGCTCCTGCCCTCTGTGCCCAGAGCTCAAGACTAGATTTGGGGCAGGTATTTACTTTCCTCGTGTCTGATGTCGAGCGCTCTGGTCTTTGCTCTGCCCAGAGCCCTGAGCGTGTGCTTTGTACCATTAATCGCAGCAGCAGAGCCAAGGTTGAGCCCTCCAGACTGTCACACTGCAGGTGGGTTTCAAGCAAAATAAGCCTGAGATTGCCCAAGGCTTCTCAGGATCAATCAGAGTGGGTTGCAGCCCTGTGGTTCAGGGAAGATCCCAGCCCCGGGCAGACCCTTCCCTCAGAGCTTTCAGGGTATGGAAGACCCCAGCCTGCACCACATGTGGGAGAGAGCTGAATAACAGCACATTACAGGTGAGAAATTGAAGCCTGAAGTATCTCCCCAGCTTTCTGGCCGTGAGTTCGTCACACAGGCAAGAGGGCAGGGCAGCGCTTTCGTCCCCAGCCATGAGGTTGGCTTTTTGTTTCAGTACCCTAAGAAACTGGAAATTGCTCTCAATGAGACTGCTGCCGCCTTTGAAATAAATGAAATAAAATAATTAATAATAATATGCTGCAGGTCTGACAGCAATGCCAAAGCTGACCAAGGTAGTTCTAACATCATCGGGTCAAACCTAACAAACACATTAAGACTCTGGCGTCCTTCTTACCAGCTTTCTGGTCCAAATAACAGACAAGTCCCTCTGCGGAAAGGAATAACAACCTGTACTTTGGGAAGGTTTTGTTTCCCTGAAGGTGAAAAGCAGTGGAGAAGCTCCCAAAAAGACGGAGTTTGTCCTTTCCACATATTTGCTAAAACAAACCTCCCACTTGCATGATGTGCACGCGCTGCTTACGTTCCTGTAAGGCTGGGTGGACCACGTAGGAGTGAGGGTGTGTTTGACATTTTGTGTCGCTGTGATGCTCCAGTGGAGTTGCCTTTTAGTAAATAAGGGAGAAAACAGGTTTTTCAGAGTTAACTCACTCACTGTTACCATATGTAGGAGGGAAATGATGGGGTGCTGACTAACACTGTGGGGAAGCTTGGAAAATCCTCTGAAAACTGAAATAGGAGACTATCTTAGGCATTTCCTTCACCTCTGTCTTTTAGGCGTTTTCTCTTCCCATCTGCTCAGTCTACAATTGCTCCTGTGTTCTGCCATTTACATTGCTTATTTTGGGCTTCTGCTGGAAACTGGCTTGAAACTAGAAAAGTATTTGTTTTTTAAGCTAGACAAAACACTGGAAATACATGAGTCTAGAGTGACAGGAGAAGAAATAACTATTTGAATTTGGAGTTTTCCTATTTGTAGCTTTCTTCCTTTTCCATAAGTTAAAAATACATTAAGAAACATTTAGAGACATTTAAAAACCATACAATTTTATGCCTTGTTTCTCACAGAAGCTGAAGAGAAACCACCACTGACATTAATGGGACAAAAATAGAAACTATTATCTTAAGCAAGGACATTTTACACTTCCACTTTCTGGCACGCGGAGAGAAATACAAAATGGAAATGGCCAGAAACACGTTATTGTTATTATAATCATAGTTGTAAGTTATAAATTATAATTACTAGGCAAATGTCTTCATTTCTGTACTTCGGGCTACCTCATAGGTAACCTGCCAGGGTGTTACAAGAGCGAGCCCTGAGGGAACGGATTTTCTGCAAAAGCAATGAAATGGAGGGGTTACTCCTCACAGAATGGGAGGAATGACAAAAGACAGAAGGCTTTCATAGCCAATCACAATAAAATGGATGTTAGCATTCCCCTCGGCCAGTTCTATGTCCCTTAACCTTATTTTTCCCCATCCTGTTTTCTCCCCCTCCTCTCATGGCTATTCTATAATAGCAGGACAACAACTCCTTTCTTCTCCGGGGTATAAAAGTCATTTATACTCTTGGGGGGAAACTACTTCTCCTCACAGCTGAAATTTCAGTGACATTTCTAATCTGTAAAGTATTGGCACATAACATTTACAGCCATGGTGTGCCACGGCCAATTTAAAATCTTATTTACTATCTCTCTGAGCTAAATGTGCGAAGCTTTTCGATGTGTAATGAACAATGTATCAGGGCCTCCAAAATGCCAGCTTGTTTCAAAGAATTCTGTTTCTCTTAATTACAGGCTAATGTACAAAGGACAGCTTAACGGTGCTGCACATACAGTTAGTCAGAAAGTGGCAGTCTCCAACAGCTCGAACCATGCAAAACCTGTTTAGGTTCACACAAAACATTTCAGTCTCGTCTTCGAAGGCCCCTGCACTTGTGTTCAAACACGCAACATCTTTTTGCCCCTTCTGAGGCCATTTTGCTTAGTTTGGATGGAGAGGTTTTGTTCATTCTTGAAACGAAGTGATGCCAAGGTCCCCAGAGCTGGGTCCAGAAGTCGGTACAGCAGATCTGGGTCAGAGTAGTGTTACTAACCGAAGCCCTGCTGAGCAGCAGAACTGCTTAGATAACATGGTAAAGTATTGGTACCATCCTCACATCCAAGCTGCTGTGTACAATGCCATACTGTGGGCTGCAAACGAACAGGTTTCCTTGGAAAGATGTCTAGCACGCAGCCTTTAACTCTCAGAAGGAGATAATCTGTGCGGATTTTACCAGCATCATCCGACTACAAAACCCAAGGAATCATTACTGGAAAACACGAAGAGTTCTTATGACTTGCTTCTTGCTCTCTTGTTTTGAACATAATGTTGGGAGAGCTTATTATCTAGCTGGTCACACGGAAAGAAATACTTGGATTATGCACCTGGCTTTCTCCAAGGTGTGCAGGGAAATTTTCTTTGTAACTGTTTGCCTGCTAAGACAGCAAGATCTCTGTTTTCTCATGTGTGTTTGCACAGCTTATAGCACAACACTGTAATCATAACATTGGTTATAAAAGTAAACTTAATAGAAGACAAAAGCTATGAATCCTTGGAAATACAGAGAAATGTTAAGTAACATGCCATTTTGTAGGTTAAAATGTTCACTTTAGAAAGGTGAATTCTCTCCTCTTTTACTTTCCACCTTTTGGAAAACTATTTTGTCCATGAACACATTGCATCTTTCTCAAACATCTGGCAAATGTCTTTTAGGGACAGACTAAAATTGCAGAATGGAGAAATACAAATAGCATAATTATGGCTTTATTTTGGTTCACTCATGAAATTGAAGGATTAGCTGTACAGGACAGCTGTTAGTCAGGGAGGTGGCCGAGGTCAGAAGGTTATTCTCTTGACTACAAAGAAGATCCCTGGACTAGAGAGAAAAAAGCTTCAGCCCATAACAAACTGATGTTTTAGCTCAGTCTCTTAAGAAAAGAGGGTTTATGGGATCACATATATATCTTTACATATTTTTGTCTCATTCCCTTCCCCATAATACCTTTTGAACCCATTTGTCAAATTCAGTGCAATTTGTCAAAGATTCGGAGTTCTCAGAGATACTTTGTTCTTTTGTGTGTTGAGGCAATAGGCAGCTGACTAAAGGAGGAGACCAAATTTGTTTTCCACTGAGTGAAAGACTTTACCGGGTGCTTGGATCGACCAGAAAGGGTGAGACGTTATGAAGATGCCCATTAAAAGCGAAACTTCTATCTATCAAGGTTCATCCTAGAGACTCCAGCAGCAAAGGATCCCTTAATAAGAAAATGGGTTTACTTAGTAATAATTTTCACCATAGTGCAGGTGCAATAGTAGAGATAAGAAGTTTATGTATAATAAGCAATAGTCTACAGAGATGGGTGTAGTTTTTTGTGATCTGGCTCTACCTGTCCTTTGAACTGACAGAGGCAACCCCAGAGCAAAAGTCAGATAACCATATTAATGCAGAGATTTGTTCGAGCTGATGCCTACCTTCCAGCAAGGTTTTTATTCTCTCAAACACAGAATTACATCCGTATGTTTGAACTACATGGGCAGAGAAGGTGAATGCCCAGAAAACAATACCAACAGACACTACGATCAAAGTTTCCTCCATTTCCGTTTACTAGGGTGCTTTAACCACATCTTGCTTCTACCTTACTGGCTTTCATTGAACAGAGCTTTTATCCTGCTGTATGAAAAGGCTGATGCTTGAATAAGGAACGATGTGAGCCATGGGCACAATGAAAACTGGCTGGGGTTTTTTGCTGTTGAAATTTCTGGTGTCTAATAAGCAGGCAGTTTTGACGGAAATATTGTTTGCTGTCAGGCAAGAATCTCTCTGTCCCTCTTCCTTCTCTTGCTTCTGAAGTTCCCCCATAACAAACTCTCTCTTCCTTGTGTGTTACTTTGCTCACTACACCTTTTCCTTCCCCCGCAACACCTTGATCTTCTTGAAACTAACTTTCCTCAGAGGCAGCAGCCGGCAGCAGGTAACTCCATGTTTGTCTCATATTTTCTGTTTCTCATGGAGCCATTCTCATTTATCATCTTCTTCGACTTCTTGTGTCTGGAGTGGCCCTGTAGGACACTCTCATCACGCAAGCCCTATACATCTATAGATCCTACTCTTGCAGTGATGACTCTGCTCCAAAACCTACAATGAGACAAGTACCGGGGGAGAATATGGGCAGCTAACCCCATAACTGCATAACATCCTATTCATCACAGAATCACAGAATCTCCTAGATTGGAAAAGACCTGCAAGATCATATAGTCCACCACTAAACTGTGTCCCTGAGCACTATATCTACACTACCCTTAAATACCTCCAGGGATGGGGACTCCACCACTGCCCTGGGTAATGCATTCCAATGCCTGATGACCCTCTCAGTAAAGAAATTCTTCCTAATACCCAATCTAAACTTCCCTTGGCGCAACTTGACACCATTTCCTCTTGTTCTATCACTTGTTACTTGACAGAACAGGTTGAGTCCCACCTCTCTGCAACCTCCTTTCACATAGTTGTAGAGAGCGATGAGGTCTCCCCTCAGCCTCCTTTTCTCCAGGCTAAACAACCCCAGTTCCTTCATCTGCTCCTCATAAAACTTGTGTTCCAGACCCCTCACCAGTTTTGTTGCTCTTCTCTAGACACACTCCAGCGCCTCAATGTCCTCCTTGTGGTGAGGGGCCCAAAACTGAACACAGTACTCAAGACGCAGCCTCACCAGTGCCGAGTACAGGGGTAAAATCACCTCCTTGCTCCTACTGGCTACACTATTCCTGATAGAGGTCAGGATGCTGTTGGCCTTCTTGGCCACCTGGACACACTGCTGGATCATGTTCAGCTGGCTATCAATCAACTCCCCCAGGTCCCTCTCTGCTGAGCAGCTTTCCAGCCACTCCTCCCCAAGCCTGTAGTGTTGGTGGGGGTTGTTGTGGCCAAAGTGTAAGACCCAGCATCTGGCCTTACTGAAACTCATGCAGTTTGCCTTGGCCCATCGATCTAGTATGTCTAAATCCCTCTGCAGAGCCTACCTAACCTCAGGCAGATCAATGCTTCCACCCAGCTTGGTGTTGTCTGCAAACTTACTAAGGGTGCACTTGACCTCACATAACTGTGATGATACTGTGTGCTGGGAGCAGGGAGTGAGATGAGGAGGAGCCAGGAAACACCTCTTCCCTCTGGGGGTGGGTTGGAGGAGCAGCAGAAGTGGCTACCAGATTTGGTTTGAACCTAGAACTCTGACTCCAAAATCTCTTCCTGCCTCCCCAACAGCCAAAGTACTATTCTGCTAAATTTTCTTTATAAGAACATGTTTTTACCTATGCCACCAACATTGGCTTTGATATATAGTGCACACAACTTGTGTAATGGCATAAAACCTTCAGCAAAAAAAAGAGCTGAGCTAGATCTGTCAAATTCAGTGACTTTGAACCTTGAACAAGGCATTCAAAGCTGGATGCCAGAAGTTAAGCATCTAAAATAAATATGTGGCTGGCTCATTAAAAATGCAGAGCACCTTTTAGTGCTATTGAAATCTGAAAATCAAACACAAAAGCCAATCAGAACCAACACTTGTTGCTCTGCCAGAAAAAGAGAAAAAAAAAAAAAATCTGACAAACCAACAACCCCCCCCCCCCGGTTTATACAGATCATCAGACTGTAACTTAAAAAACATTCATCACTGAAGTGTAAACCATAGTAGGCCGTTAAAGTAGTGAAACAGCAAACTGAAGAAATAATACTTAGGCTCACCAAAAAATGGCATTCATTTACACCTGCTGAGGATCTCATCCATACTGTTGAAATAGATTATAGATCTTAAAACTCGCCTTGCTTACCAGGCATGCAGAAAAGTCCAGGTGTTAATGGAAGAAAATGCGGAGCTTTCTGAATTCTTTCTTCTGCTCTCCAGACCCTCGAGGCAGTTCTTACTAAAAAAAAAAAAAAAAAGCTCAAATCCCCCTTTAGCTCAGGAAGGGGGGTTGCTTGAGACTGTCCCTGAGGGGGTAGTGCCATGCATATTTGAATGGCAGATTCCTGGACGGTGGGGTACGTGAACATCCACACTCTCCTTATCAAAGAAGAGAAGAGAAAGGTATGAGAGCTGAGACAATGCAGCAGGGCCCTTTTCACGGGATTATCTCAAAGTCCTCTGTCAACTTAAAGCAATCTTCTTTTCTTTTAGGGGTTTATTGGGGGTTTTGTTGTTGTTGCTTTTGATTATGCATAAGGTCAATAAGGTTTTCTGTCAGTGTCAAAAACGAATAGATTTGCAGAAACTCTGAAACCTGACAAACCTGAAGGTGCCACACATAACGAGAGGCAGAGTTTCCTCAGCTTGGGTTGACGTGCTTGGATCAGGGTTGTCCAACTGAAGTGAAAAACATCCTTTCAAGACAAATGTTTATCCCTGTGTTTTCAATGGAGACTCAGAAGAATAAAATTCTTCACATGGCTTACAAAAGTTTGAAAGCACAGAAACAGAAGTTGAAAATCATGTCCTACGTGTGGAGGTGAGATACATCTCACTTCGTTTCAGCTCTCTAAGGGCGAGGCATTCAGTCTAAGCCCGTCATGTCAGTACTCTGTAGTTTATGAAGAGGCAGGCACCTACAGAGGACAATTCATCTTCTGCAAGAACAGATGTATATGAGGGATGAAGGGGAAGTCTGGCTTTCATCACAGACTACCGGGGGAGCCCATATGATGAGCTGAGACCAGATGCCTAACCTTTAGACAGCTGACATTAAAGGAGATGAATCTGTGACTTTATCAGAAGATGAGGTGTGATTGTGCTGCTGTGTGACCTGACATAACAAACTGGTTTCTGAAGAATATGCACCATGGCTTGTTTTTGTTTTGTTTTCTTTTTTTTTTCCTTTTTTTTTTTTTTTAATCAAGTTGTTTTCTCTTCTTCTGCTAAGAAAAATGCATCAATATTTGATACTTATTTCACTGGGCTGCCTTTGCATGAGTTTCTCCATTAGTTTTGGACAATGCCTTTTCTGAGAGCAGAACTGGAACGTGTCTAGGAAAAATTGCTTAGAAAGGATGAGAGAAGAGAGGACCATGAAAAGAGACAAGCTTGTTATTAAAGTACATGACACTAGATAGCTGTTACTTTAAGGATCAGAGTGTTATGCTGTTGCTCTGAAGTGCCAGCTTTTTAAACCATTGCAGAGCATGGAAATACATATAACAGAGGTTTACCAGTGCTTCATGCAGTCACGGGAATGGATAATTGGGATCAAGGCTCTCGTTGACCCCAAAACAATATTAAAGCCACAAAATAAAATAGCAAGCACTGGAGGGCTTTCTACAATAAGTCTCATACAGCTTCAAAATTAGATCTAAGAAGGACTTAAGGTATTTGGGAGAATGATACAGGCACCTTGAATTACCTAGAAACTCTTTTGCTTTTTCATAGAGTTTAAAGATTCTTATATGCAGGCCATTCACACCCTAAACCACCCAAATCTCACACCTCAGTGCCTCTTCCCAAGACAAAGCATCATCTTGCAGCCATGCATACCCTTCCACTAGTCTCCTCTGAACGGCTTACTTCTCAAAGTGCATTTAACACACACAGACAAAACTCGTTCCATCACCCAGGCCAGCTGTGTTAGCCCTGGTATCAATAACACCTCCTGTCGACTTCTTAGGTAAATAGAGGGGTGGCCCACCTCTGAATCTTGAGCAGTTCACATGAGATCTCCATGATGTATTTGCAACACCTTACTAGCAACAAGGGCTCCTGGATAACATAAAAATACAGGAGCAAACCAACCAGATACTGCTGTTCATGTTACTCTCGTTAAATTACCCTTGATACCCTTCAGCTTAGCACATACTGGGGTTGTAGGACCTTTAGGACTTTGCTTCTCAGAATCATTCCCTTCCTACCAGCTTTTTGAAGTTTGTCTTTCACTTTCATATTCAAAGGTAATTGGCTTGCTGGGTAGGCAATGTTGCTGCCGTGTTCAGTCTTCTGAGCTAACATGGTAGACACCTATTCTCATATAGTCCTGAACTTTGAATTGCCAAGAAGCAGAAGGTGACTGCTTGCAGCCTTCAATCAAGTGTCAGACTTGCCTCAATACAATCCTGTACTCCAATTTCTATAAGGTAGTTGTAAATGACCCACTTGGCATACAATGTTTTTTAAGGTACTTCATTCTCCCCAAACTTTCTGTTGGAAAACTTACTTTCTGCTCTACTAAGACATAGTTCTGGTTTTGATTCTGGGGGCTCAAGATGTCTAACAGCTAAGCACTTTTGCATTTAACTTGCAGACAATGAAGCCTTTCACAGGCCCTAGCCCTTTTCTTATAAATCTTCTTAATAAAGGAAAGGAACTCACTTGTCATTATCTAAACCATCTACAGCTACTTACGGGAAAAAATGGGGCAGGTGCGGCGCAGTTTTGGGTTTCCTCCTATAGGCCTGCAGCCATATGATTCTTTGCAGAAGACAGACAGGAAATTTATAGCCATGAAATTATTGAATAAGCTGTGATGAGTCCTGGGATAGTCTCTATGTAAAGGAATCCCTGCAGAAAGAGACAATCCCATCTAGTTTTCATACTCGTCTTCTGCACTGATAATCACAGCAGATATATCTACAGTAACTTCCTGCCTATTAATTTACTTGGGAGCATTTTCCTTTTCCTGCCTCCAGTGAAGAACATCAAAGCTGCATTAAATCCATTGATTCTTATTCATCTGCCTGACAAAGTAAATTCAATTTCTACAGAATATTTCCCATCAAACATGTTTAGTCAAATTGTAGATAACTGAAATAGCTACGATCAGATGACATAATAAACATTTAATTCTATTTTTTTTTTCTCCAACTGGGGCAGCCAGTTTGGTTCAAAGGACATGGACAATGACTTCATGAAACAATAAATCTATTTCTAGCACTTTTAATACATGATCAAAAATGCTGCAATCATATGAAGCAAAACACTGATATAGTCTGTGTTTCCGGTTTACTCACTGTGCTGGTCGCTTTGCCAGTTTAAGCTTGTTCCAAAAAATGTGACTGGCTAACTTTGTGGCAGGAGATCAGCTATCACCTCTGGTTCTGCTGCTGGCATCAAAGTGGAATGAGCTGCTGTATGATTGTATGTCCCTACCTGACATCATGTGTCCTGGAGATCATTGAGTCATCTCCCTGTACTGGAGGAGTTGGCCAGAGCCAGGGCATTACTGGGGCAGCTCTCTGCAGAGAGGGACAGAGAATCTAGTCAAAGACTTCTAATGGACAGGTTTGGCCTTTTCTTACAAAAGAGAACATATAAAAGGAAAATGTATTAATTTCATGAATGTGTGCAAATGTGTATTTGGGGAAATAGCTCTCAGAATATTTCCTTTTAACATTCTGTAAATAAAAAAAAAAAAGATCTTTTAGAACAAATAACTTTTGGGCTAGAAATTCAGCCTTTAAGTAAAACAGAAGATGAAAAATTAGTATTGTATTGTATTAAAAATACATATTTCTGGTAGTTTCAGAACATTTTCACTGTCCCATTTGTATTTATTTACTGGTACTGAAAATGTTGGGAATTTTCATTTTTCATCCTGAGCTGTGAAAGGGGCTCTTTGATTTGTTTGTTTATCCTTTTTGAAAAGTCCAAATCTTACAGTTTGGGGAAAACATCGTCTCCCTCAGCGTAGTGCTCCCCATCGACTTTAAAAGCCTGTCAAGCGTCTTTCTGTAGTTCTGATTTATTGAAGCCGTGCCAAAGGTGGACAGCAAAACTCTGTGCTTACTTGACCAATTCAAAGGGGGTGTTTATGGGCAGACACTGTGGCTTGGAGGATGTTATCGCTTTCCCACCCCCTGCCAGGATGGAATCTGACACTTCTCACTTTGCTAATGTTTTCTTCTCCCTTTGCCCCTGGCTGTGGCTAAGTGATTGTTTATGGCAGATACTTTAAATCATTATCACCTCCTGGGCCTTTGAGTACTGCTACATAATCTGTTTTTGCATCAAGGAAACTCTTCTATCAGTACAAAACAAGGCCAAATGTTTATCTGGTGAGATGATAGTCAAAGCGTCTCCTCTAATATTTAAAAACAAACAGCAGTACCTCTGCTCTGTTGCAAGGAACCCCGGCTAGCTAAAGCTAAGCAGTATTTCTGACATTCCCCAGTGCGCAGGGCAGGACTCCCTGGACAGTTATTTGCTATTTGTTTTTAAAGCATCAGAAATATCCAGGGAACTTGGAGGATGATAGAATCCATGAAAAAGCTTCACAAAATATGGCTGCGTTTATGGCATTGCCTTAGCACTCAAACCCTGGTTTACAGTGTGGTGGTGCCACCGTAACAGCAAGGAGAGCTTTGCTGCGGTGACCGTCCGGCAGTGACTCCAGGTGCAGCCAACTGGCGGCTGCGCAGAGCAGAAGAAGGTGCTGGAGGCACCAGGAAGGCCATGACCTCCCTGCCCAACTTGGGAAAGCAAGGCTTGTTGTTGCTCCCAGGGGAAAGATAGGGGTACGAGGGCTGTGATTACTGGTTAGCAGGGAAAACAGACTCTCCCTGATTCACAACAGCTATGGCCCTCCCAACCCCATGGGAAGAAGCAGTCTTCAGGAGTGTCTTCCACAACCCCACCCCCCTGGTTCTTCCCCCCTTGGTTGTGCTTCTCATCCTCTTAGCTCTCATCCTCGAGGTAGCAACATTCGACTTTATTTAAGGGTGTCATGGTTTAGGTCAAATCAGCTACTGGGGACCTGGGGGACCCCAGATGGGACTGACAGATGCTCCCTTCTACCCCTCTTCAAAAAAAGAGGCAGAGGAGGAAAAAGAGACATACGAGTTTAGAAGGAACTAAACTACTTCAATGAAATATTAATAATAAAATAAAAAAGAAATAATGAAATATATACAAAACCGTATCAAACTCCTGAGATGACAATCACATCACTGGCTGGCACTGGGGCAGTCCCAGGCTGGACTCAGTGACGGATGAGAACTGGATTCCGGATCTGGATTCAGGATCGGGATCACAGGCAGATGAACAGAGTCCTCCTGAGACGTCGGCCATTGAAGGAAGAGCTCTGACACTTTGTTCCCTCAGCTTTTATACTGAGCATGAGGCAGATGGGATGGAATACCCTGTTGGTCAGTTTTGGGTCACCTGTCCTGTCCGCTCCTCCCCGCAGGTGGGACCCCACTATGCTTTTCCGCTTCCGACCCTCCAATGGGGCAAATAACAGAGTTGGTTGGCCGTGGGGGTTATAGCAATAAGTATAAGCAGGAGCCTCTCTGCATCCCATGCCTGGGCATCAGCTATCAACATCGGTCTTATCACTCTGAGAGAGTGAACACTGTCTGCACAATATGCAGTTAATTTCAGTAGTTAGAAGAGGCCCCGCTAAGAAGCGAAGTTACTGAACAAAATTGGTCCTGTCTTACCTCAAACCAGGACAAAGGGGTTGAAAGACCTTCAGCAGGCTCGGTCAACTGCCATAGCAATCCTCACAGCTCACCGCGGGTTTCTAGTAGTTGTCAAGTAGTTTGTTGGCAGAGGAGAGTTCAAAGGAAGCAATTGAAGTATACCAGTCAGTGGACTGGTAATAATTACAGCGCTCCTCTTACGCACTGAGGCCAGGGGTATATTCTGGAAAGTTTTTATTTGAAGAGGAGTTTGAAAACAAAAGTCTCACCTACTGAAAGCGCTCAAATGGGTGTTGAATAGGTGCTGAATGGAAATTGGCCCAAATTTCCAAGTCTTAGGAGTTTTAGATCACTTGTTACTAAATAAATGAGAAAAAACACTGTCAAATATTCTGGACAAAACCCTAAAATGAGACTTTGCTTTAGACTCCACATGGAATTTCATATTTGGAATGGAAGTTTAGTAATTTGCTTGATAAGGAGGTAGTGTTAGTGTGGGAGTTGATGTATAGGCTTAAATCCCGGTCCAAATTAAATTTCTTGGAGCTTTGGCACTGACCAGAGCTACTTGGAGCCTTTTTCTAAAGAAGTGGATGCAAAGAGAAGGGAGGAATAGGGGACAGTGTTTAGGAAAAAAAATAAGCAGGTTTTATGGATATTCACATTCTTCAAAGGGAAGCTTGCTGTCCAAAAACATTAACATCAACAGAATAGTAATGGGTTTACATTTCTGGTTAACCATACAACACAGCTGTTACCTCACGTCACTGTTCAATATATTGCAGGTTTAGTGCATGAAATTACTCTGACATCCAAACTAATCCAAAACATGGTAGCAGGAGTAAACACAACTAAATAAAGAAATCCTGGTTGTGGCTTTGAAAAACTCCTACTGTTGTGCTGCATTGAAAATGTCCAGAGTTGTCAGCACAGCCACCTCGAGGCTGACTCACAGCATGGGTGCCTAGGAAATGTTTTAAGCATCTAAAGGAGCTGAAGTTACAGTTCAAGCCAGAGACACAGTAGTTGTTTTGTCCTTTCTATTATATTACCCCTCTCACAGTAATTGCCTGACAAAGAAAATAGTGGGGAACAGCACAGGAGCATTTTTGTTGACTTTGCCCTTGTGAGCGTGGATTAAAGGAGAATCTTTCTGTGCGTAGGAGCAGTTAAAAGGTAGCATTGTTTCCTGGCTTGAGCTATCAAGGACCAGACAGGGACTATAATGAAATAATGAGGTTTACATTTTAAGCATCCAAGGAGAGAGTGAGTCTGGCCCTTTCCTTATCCTCTCGGCTTTGCATTTAATAACCTGTCCATATCGCATATGTTACCTTTGTACTCATTCCTTTCATTCAAAGTA
Source organism: Vanellus vanellus (assembly GCF_965231255.1). Lineage (NCBI taxonomy): Eukaryota > Metazoa > Chordata > Aves > Charadriiformes > Charadriidae > Vanellus > Vanellus vanellus. The sequence continues at coordinate 9,431,652 of NC_138905.1, forward strand.
TTCCTGCTGTCGTAGCTACATCTCCAAAACCTAACCCAGCAAATTAAGCCTGAAAGGACGTTTAATCACCCAGCTCCAAAACTTAGTGAATCTGATCTCAGCAATTACATTTTCTGCCTTTCAGCTGACTGATTTATTCCCAGACAGATTTCATTCTCCCTGCTTTGCCCAAACTGCCTAAGCAATATTCTGCTTATTTATTTCTCATGTTTTATAAATAAACTATTTCCTGCCTCACTGTAGTCTCTGACACAGCCACACTTCAGCCTTCCCCTGGTCGTATTTTTGTTTATGTCTTTTCTTTCTACCCAATCTTGCTTTCTCTTTCTACTGCCTCAAAATCCTGTACAGTCCATTCCTTTTTCTCTTGCTTTGCTTACCTCAGGATATGAATGACTCCCTTAAAGTCGATTACTCATATTTAATCTTTTACCCCATCAATTCCAGATCAGGTCATACGTATGAAGTTATTTTTCTGATATCTCCTCTTTGACATTTTAATGCCAGTTAAGACTTCAATGTTTCTAAAGAGATATAAGTACCAGTTCTTCCTGGTATCTCTTTTGTTAGCTTTTCTCTGCAACCATTGAAAGCTTCACTTCTCCATGGTCATATCCTTGAAGTAATTTGAGTTGGACTTCTCTTTGTCTCCCATGCTTCTGGTCTTCCAATAGTTCACAGAAACATAGAATCATAGAATCACTTAGGTTGGAAGAGACCTTTAAGATCATCAAGTCCAACCCTTAACCTAGCACTGCCAAGTCCACCACTTAACCATGTCCCTCAGCACGGCATCTACAGGCTTTTAAATACCTCCAGGGTTGGTGACTCAACATGTTCCAATGCTTGATAACCCTTTCAGTGAAGAAATTTTTCCTAATACCCAATCTAAACCTCCCCTGGCACAATCTGAGGCCATTTCCTCTTGTCCTATTACTTGTTATGTGGGAGAAGAGACCGACCCCCACCTCTCTACACCCTCCTTTCAGGTAGTTGTAGAGAGTCAAAGGTCTCCCCTCAGCCTCCTCTTCTCCACACTAAACCACCCCAATTCCCTCAGCTGCTCCTCATAGAAGTTGTGTTCCAGACCCTTCACCAGTTTCGTTGCCCTCATGTGTATATGCTCCATCACCTCAATTCTTATCATCTTTAATATTGTCATCTTATCATCTTTAATATTGTCAGATTTCTCTCTTTCTTCAAGCTTTTGTTGTTCTGCTGTTAATCGGCCCCACACCTGTGTTATCTCTTGCCTTAACAAATCTAGTCTTTATCTTTTCAGCATTTTCTGATGTTGTACATTTGCCCGTTCCTTGCTTACAGTGTCTCCTGGGGCAACAAAATACCTTTCACTATTGGAGTGTCAGTTACTGTCAGGATTTTTTCCAATTTTTTTTTTTTTTTTTTAATTTTAGAGTCTGAACAGCAAAGCTTAAAGAATGACCTGATATTAAATTTTTTAAGCTTTCCCTCCTTCTATGTTTTTCCCTATGGGTATGAAAAGTTTATGCAAAAGGCTGATTCCAGACTGAGGAGAGAAAAGATGATGCTACAACATGTTCTTTTGCTGAATAGCCCGGAGTTATCTAGGATTTGAAATAACCTGAGTCAAATACTAAATACCTGAAACAGAACAAGAGATTTAGAACATTATTTTGTACCACAAACTCTAATTTGAGAGTAAAGTCTTCAGGCTATGACTCCTTAATATTGATATCTCCTGTGAAACCTGGTCTACTCTTCAAAATACTTGAGTGCTCAAAATAGCAAGAAATTAGGATCTGGCTATCCAGACTATTACATTACAGAGTTCTTTGTTTTCTTTAGTTCAATCCCACTCTATACATCAGTCAGAGAAGATTTTTAGTCTAAAACATATTTCAGATTACCCTATCCATCCACTGAGTTTCAGGGAACCACTGCCTCTAGAGATGTCAAAATTAATAGTTAACGCATAGGGATTATGATCTTATTAACATTTTGCTAAATTTTGTTGAAAGAGGGTAGATTTAGATTACATATTAGGAAGAAATTCTTTACTGTCAAGTGGTGAGACACTGACCCAGGTTGCCCAGAGAAGCTGTGGCTGCCCCATCCCTGGAGGTGTTCAAGGCCAGGCTGGATGGGGCTTTGAGCAACCTGGTGGGATGTGTCCCTGCCCATGGCAGGGGGGGTGGAACGAGGTGATCTTTAAGGTCCCTTCCAAGCCAAACCATTCTATGATTCTATGAAATTTGGCCATACTTTTAGAGTGACTAAAACTTTTGAAATTCACCCAACTAATTTCATCTAATGTGACTGGGGTTTCATTGCTGAGGCACAGTCTGACTTTGGTGGCACTTTTACATATCGTACCTTACACTGATCTATGTAAATCTAAAAGATCCAGAGGAAGGATATCGAATGGAGTAATAGGCATTTTTATCCCATTGCTGGAGATTTTGAAGGGGTTTTTTTTGGGTTTTTTTTTTTTTTTAGTTTGTTTTCTTCCCCTGCTTGAGTAACCTTATTTAACTGGAACAACTGGAAAAAAAAAAGAAAAAAAAAAAAAGAGAGACAAAAAGAAAACCTACATTTGTGGATCTTGAACACAAAGAAACTGTCCAAAAGCAGCAAACATGAACCTAAATTCTGCTTCCAGCATGGCAAAAACTATTCAGAAAGCCTGAAGCTGTTTCGTTAACAAGAAGGATTTAGAAAAATGTGTCCTCATTGGAACTTGGTCTCTCATATGGCCAATACATGAAAGCTTTAATTGCCCTAAGGAGGAAGTTCTGCTGTACTTAAACTTTTATTTGTAATATTAATTGTGATGAGTAGGAGGAAAGGGTTATCCTTTCAATTATACCTTCTAGCTTGATGTGCATTTTTTTTCCACTGAGCCTAGTCACAGTTACTCGTTAAAAGACTTTAATACACAGTGCGATGGAAAGGAACATCAGCTATGCATCTCTGGAGAACACCGTTCATACTGTTTTAGATCATAACCCAAAATGAGCTGTTGATCTCACCAGTTCTCATTTGTTTGCAGCATAAAACCACCACATGGTTTGGCACAGAAAGAATTCCCTGTCCAGGGAAAGCTGTGGCTTTTGAAGGGTGTAGCAGATTTTGTATATAACTAAACACAGGAAATACACCACGACCTGTGTTGTTTAAGCACTAAACTAATTTGCACATGGAAAGAATATGTTATTTGGGTTTTCTACCATCACTTACCTTCATGGCTTGATTATTTTTTCCTTCTCTTTTCATTCTGTGATCCTTTCTAATGAAGGGTGTCTTATTTCCAACCAGTATTCAGTCTAGTCAGAGTATCTATGAGTTCGTTGTCTGGATGTTTGCATCATTTAGTAATAAACACAGCTGACACTGTTTTAGTTGATCAACTCAAATTAAACCTTTCTTTCTCAGCAAACAAACATGACCTGAAAGACAATAACACCTTGGTCTATTGCATGGCCTCTCATTATTTTCTGAAATTAATGTTAAATGAATAGGATGTTGAAAAAGGTTGTTTCAGCTTTTGTGCACATGAAACTTGATCCTGCCCTGAACTATTGCATGCTAATTAACTCTTCACTATTGGAAGTCAACACACAATTACATCTTCTATGTCAGTGTTCAAATTTTGAGGAGGAAGTGTTCAATTAGCATTGTCAAATGAAAATGTAGACATTCACTATATAGAAGGAACCTTTTGTTGACTTAGAGTCAAGCGGTGTCAAAGGCACAGCAGGAAATTACCATTAGCCAATCTGGACTTTCTCAACATTCAGCTCTACATCCCATAATCATCATCTTCTGAAAGAGAGCAATTTAGGTAGCAAGTCAATCACATCTGTAACTTTGGTCAACCCATCTATGGCATGCACTCACAGATGGGATGAAGATTGCTTACACATTCCAGCTCCTGGACCTAGTTCTTGACTCTTTTCTTTATCAGATGTGCTAAACATCATTTGGAGACTGTTGGTGTTTTGCAGGCAAGAGATTAATGACTTATCTTTAAAGTTACAACAGCTGTTTCATTTTATGAAGCCTATTTTTGCAAATATTCATGGCTGCATTTGGTAATTGGTATTTATTGTCATGCTCAGGAGGTGAAACGGTTGGAAATTGGGATTAATATTCAAATGGAAGACTGAGTCATATGGAACATTTTTAAGCAACTCAGAAAGATGTGCTGAATATAAGCCCACATGTCACTTCCAAAAAAGGCAGTACTGGAGCCATGTGTCATGTTCATCCCATTTTTGCATCCTGCAAGTGATGCTCTTTTTGCCGTGGTTGCATGAAACAATTGTGAAGTTGTAAGCTCTGGCTGACATTGTGCAGCAGCTGTGTTATGGTGGGGAACTGGACTTCCAAATGCCCTCCTCACTCAGCTGTAGGGAAATTTAGCTCACTTATGTGTCCTTTGTAGAAAAGTCTTACAGAACTTAATGTAACACAAATTTTAGATGATGATGCTGGGGGAAGACTGTGCCCCTGTTAAATAGTCTGTAGCTATTTTAGTTTTAACTAGCAAATTAGGCTCAGCATTGAAAGATGCAATAAAGATTTATTTGGTCTCTCTTGAAGATCCAGGTTAGTTGCAAGCTCGAGGATTAGAATTAAACAAATTAACTAGTTAAACCCAAACATGCTGATATAATGTATCTTCAGATTCTTACTTTTTCTCTCATTTTCCTTTGTATATGTGTGAAATGATTCAGCTCAGACATATTCTCTAACTTTCAAATTGAATTGAAGGATTGGAGAAAACAATATAAATAGTAAATATTTTTTGTTTAAAAATGTACCTTATCTCGAGGGGGAACTTTGCTAAAGATGCTAAAGATAAAGAACTATGGCCAGCAATAAATATCATGAGGTAAATGTTAACTTAAAACAGCACCCTTTGTGTATTTATTGCCTAAAGAAGGAACATCAGAAGATAAGGCTAAATATTCCTTTAGGCTATAGATAGAGTACCATAAAAAATTGAGTATGCTCCTTGCAATCAAATGCCTTAGCGAGGTTTAGCAAGGTTTAGCAATGTTGCCAAGTAGAACCACTTTATCAACGTGGCTTGCTATTTTTTCACATTAATTTCTTTTTACATTTGTTTGAGTAACTGCTGAATGCAAAAACCAGGCTAATTTTGTCAAGAAGTTCCAGAAATGGTGAAAGGACTAATATATAAGGTAATAGAATCATAAGTCAGCTGACAGAGAGAACAAATTCCAGTATGCTGGTCTATACTTGTCCATCACAAAACCATCCCTGACTCAGAAAAGTAGTTCAAATTTTCATGGAGTACTTTTCAATTAGCATATAACACAAGACCATGTGTTCTCACCTTGAATGGCTCTGAAAAATTTAGTTTAAATGTGAGGAAATTGCTGTTAGGTTCGATCTGCTTCTGGTGACACAATTGCAAATTGATGACGACAGAATAATCGATGGTATGTCACACTACTGATGAGACAAAGTCATTGCTGATCTACATTTTAATAACACAGCACACACCATGATTACTTCACTCCTGGTGAACTAATCTCCCAGTTCTGAAAGAGTAATAACAAATATTCCACCTTAGAGGATAAAACACACACAAAAGTAGACCATTTTTAAAGAAGCTGGAGCCGTACTTTCCAAGTTTTATGTCATGCAACCTTTGGTTACGATATGAACAATCAGCAGTTTTTCCTAATTGGTGGAAATATAGCTATGTTTGCAGTAAAGCTGAAAAACTGGTCATTTGATTTTTATAACATTAAACCAAGATTTTACTAGATATTAAGTAGGTATAACCTCCTCTACAGATGAGATCAGTATACTAATACATATGTATTAGTATAAAAAGTCCCAAAATTGAAAAGTCCATTGTATGGGAAAATTCAGTACTTCAGGAGAAGAAACTATGAAGTTTCTGCTTGAAAACAAAATTCCTAAAGATCCTAGAGATTCTGACACTGGGGGCTTAGCTGCTACCCTAACTCAGGAAGACCTGATGCTGCTGAATGAAGTAAGCTTTGCTACCACAGGGAAGAAAGATTCCTCTGCGTCTAGAGGAAGCCCAGAAGTCTAAGACAGCCAGAGAGTTCTCCCACAATTATAAATCTATGACACAGACCCGGAAAGTTTTCAGTCTATTTGCACACCAAGATTGTTCCAGAGTATAAGGTGTTGTGAACCCAAGAAATACCTGAGCAAGCAGTCTCAGGACCAGAAGAATAGTCTACTGGGAAAGTATCAGGCAAGTGGGATACATTTAGGATCAGTGTTTATGTCATCCACCTTTCTGATCCAAGTCCCCTGTGACCAAGGTATTTAAAAGAAAAAATACAGAGAGATAGGTAAATTCATATTATATACGTATTATAACATATACAAATATTATTTTATATATATACATATTATATACATAGATATAGAGATAAAGACTCATAGAAATTCATATGATCTCCTGGGGAAAAAAAGGCTCTGCTGGAATCCACATGAAAAAGTTCTACTGCAAATTTTCTTTTTCAGACCATTTCTCTTCTTTTCTTTGCTTGATTCTTCCTGTCCAAGATCAAAACTTTAGAATTGAAGTTATGAATTTTTAAGTTTTCTCTCTGCTGATGAAAATAAATAAAAGTTCTTGACTTCGGGATCAGATGGAATGTATATGAAGACAGCCAGGACAAAGAAATAATTCAAAGGCAGCATCTTCCTTGCTCAGGCATTATTTAAGCAGGGCTTGAGAATTAGAATATGATAGTGGTTTTTTGTATTGATTTTTACAAGTTGTTTGTGTAAAGGATGACAGATGTTTTTCTGGCTGTTTGTAATAATGACCTGAAGATCTCTACTTCTGATAAAAGTAACCTCTCCCTGCTGCAAATGAGTAGAGTAATAAATCTCTTTTTTTTTTTTTTCAGTTTATAAGAAATAGAATTGTCTATTAATGGGAAGTTAATTCCTGGTCTTTTTTTTTTTTTTTTTCTGTCATGGACAAGTAAGTGTCCAGAGAGTACAATTATTATTACAATGGACTGAACACTTTATCTATATTATTATGGAGTAGGTATCTGAATAAACCATTGACTCTTTCTGATCCAGTTTGGATTTTCTACTGGAGAGGGGGGAGTAGCTTTTTCTGAAAACTTCTGTACAACCCAAAATATTTTTAGGTCACCTAAGATCTTTGGCCAGTTTGTAAAAAGAATATGAAGAAAAGGTAATACACAAAGGCTAAAGAGCCAAAGTTAGAAGACCAAAAGAATAGCAGTGGTAGAGATGGTAACAGATTTGTCATTCTTGGCTCTGCTGGGTGATTTCACTACTGAGAAATTAACACCCTCCTGAAGTTTAGCATGAAAATACATGTAAAAAAGAAAACTTGTGCATACTGTAACTAAATCTAATTTTCAGGCCTTACTGTGACTTTTGCCATTACAAATTCTGGTATTAAATTACTTACTTTTTTTTTTTTTTTTTTTTATTAGAGCTTCAGCATTTCAGAGCATGGGACATTCTACTCAAACCAATGAAAAGCATATGACCAGCTGGCTCTTTGTCTTTGCTATGCAGCAGTTAAAAATGCCTTTCACTTCACTGACAGAATGCCACATGCCATGAAATGAATTTCCTTTCACGGATTCTTAGTGTCATTCATAAGAGTGTAATTAGATCTGCACCTTGGTCATGTAAGTAGCCCTAAGAAGAGAAATACTGAGTTCAGAGACTCACTGTTTTTAACAGAGGTACAAGGCACAAGCTGTTGCCCTTCAGCTCTTTTGAATTGTCTGGAAAACAGATGAAAACACTAGTTAAAGGTTCTAGTTGTTCAAATGTGCAAGTACATGTAATCTACTGGTGAGTTACCTCTGTATTTGTCCCATTATTAACTTGCTTGTACAATTCCTGCAATATGCTTGGTAAAATTGACTCAGATGTAGGCTGGTCTCAAAAGCCTCATGACTCTGATTATTCCAAAGTTGCTTGAGAAGAATTAGCAGTCAGGAGTAACGCATGTAACATTTTGCTGGCATTATGCATTGATGAGTGCAAGATATGTTTGTGGGTAGGCCGGGAGGGGTGGAGTGAGAGGTTGGGAATAAAGAAGAAAGAGTGAACATTTCATGGAGCTGCTCTGTAAGGTAAGAATACAGGATATTTGTTATACAAGGCATTTAGCAAAGGTCATGATAAGTTTCTACTGATCCCTTTGGGGTAGTTTATTACCATTAGTCTTTGACAGAGATCCCAGTGGTAGATGCAAAACTTAGTGATTGATGCAAAGATAAAATTCCTCTGCTATTGTATTAGTTTAGTGCTCTGTCACATTGTTTACTGGAAATGATGGCTTGGATGCTACAAGGTAGAGTTCTGATTCAGATTTTCATAAGCAATTAGATCTGAGCTTCAGTGCATCAAATCCTCTTCTGCTTAGATTCACAAACGGCTGAATGTGCCCTTATCATTCAGGAAGATTTTCAATAGAATTCAGTTTCATAACCCTGTGTTACCCTCTTATCCCTCCTAGGCTGAGTCTTCCTACCTTCTCTTCAAGTCAGTGGATTTGTAGGTGTGGTGTAACTTTTAAGAGTGGACCCTATGAAGTTTTGCTTCAAAAAAATAGGGAGTGGTAATTACGAACCTGAAAAACAATATTTCTAAACCAATAAGATTCCACGACGTTTCATATTCTCATAATGAAATGAAAAAGTCAGAGAATATATTTCTCACAAATGAAAATTGGTTAAAACTATTTTGGGCTCTGATTCTGTTTAATAGCAGGGCTGCATGCACCTGAAAAACAGGTTTGTAAAGGGAAGGCTTCCAGACACTAATTTATAAGAATAATAGCAGGCACCACTATGCTGGAGGTATAGATAACAGCCCAGTTAAGGATGGTTTTCTTTTATTGCTGTCACATGCACTTTAAAACCAGCTCCTGAGTTTCTTCCTTGTGTCAGATTCATAGTGGGTAAAATCCAATCATCTTGTGAATTTTTCCTTGTAGGACAATGTAAATTCACTGGTTTATATTTCTTTTCTCATGAATTTACACTTACTTTGTAGCCACTGTTACTCCACGGTTAGATTCGTTAACCATCTGTAAGATGAAGGACAGTATGATCTCAGCTGAAGAGAGTGATGTTCAAAAGCACAGTTTCCTCTTTCTGTCCACACCTATTACTATTTCAGCTAATGCAGTTTATTATTTGACTAGTATCTATAGATATGTTATTGGTCAGCATATTAATACTTCTTTGTGTCTGCCAAGAAAACCACTCATGCTAACTCTTAATGAGCACACCTTTCATCTTCATTTAGGTCTTACAAAGTTATGAGCAGCGAACAATTTGTCAGTGAAAAAATCTTATTTTACTCACCCCACCATTCTCTTTTTTCCCCTTTCCCTCTTCCTCATCACAACTGAAACAATTTATTTAGTACAGTAGTCCTGAAAACAAAGATAAAAATCATCTTAACAAGCCTGATAGTCATCAGTTGTTCAGCAGACATTACAAGACTGTCTTATCTCCTAATTACTCAGGAAGGCAGAAGTTGCACTCTCAGGGCTTTCCTGAAATGTGCGAATTTGTATTTCTGTTGTACATTCATCTTTTGCTTCTAGAGAAGGAAGAAGATGGTAGAAAAAACTTCCATGGAAACCATTATGCAGCTTCCTGCCCCAACTGTTTTTTGAATTCTCTGATCCTGAAATCTGACTTCATTAATGGTAAATACAAACAGCTACAGAGCTGCAATGAAGCCAGTGAAGGTCTCCTTGAGTCTGTGCAGCACAATATATGATGGTAATGGGAGACCTAAGATAAAATGCTAAAAACACTATATGAAAGGAAAAGGCTTGGAAGATTTAAGAGTCTGTGGGAACAAAATGTGATGGTGAGTTTGTTTCATCACTCTCAAAACAAATAGGAAATTTAAAAAAATTGTTCTCACTAAGTGATAAGAAGGTGAAGGTTTAAGTGTGTGAAGAGAAAGGAGGAGGTGTTAGGGATGGTATGAGTTTGCTGGATTGAGTGATTTGGCTCCTAAGAAGCTGTGTTGAGTGATGAGAAAGGGAGAAGGAAAAATGAGGAATTCCATTCTAGTCAATAAAATGTTAAGGAGAAGCATTGCATGAACAGCTCATTCTTTTGCAGCTTGATTCCTCCCTGTGGAATGTAAGGGCAATAAATACTTTGGGGTATTCAGGAGAGAATACACTGAAAATTTTTATTCCAGGAACTGTTCCATTTTTTTATAAATAATGTTGTATGCTGCACGTAAACAGCTAGCAGGAGGGGTAAAATTATAAGAAAAGGTTTAATTTACTCATGGAAGAACTGCATGGACAAGGCTTAAAGAAATTCAGTCCTGAGATGTTATTTTAAACTAGCTGTAGCATTGGTTCCTTCTTCATAGTCTGAGAAGAGCCACCTTGTTACTGGGCTCATGTATTTCCAGTTTTTGAGACAGAATCCTGCTCTAACAGGATCTAAAATAACCTCTTCGAAACTTGAATATGGTGGGCTTTTGTTTTTCTGTTTCTGAACACCCTGTTCTCATAAGCTGAAATTCTCTGAGAGGACATCCAGGGAACTTCGAGGCCATTCTGGAGATGGGGATGAAACAAGACTGAGGTACAATAGGGAAACAGAAAAAATCTGCTGTAGTATTTATACTGAGTTCTTTCAACTCTTGATCATATATCTGTGCATCCAGAAGCAGCCAAATGAACCGTTTGGTTCCATCTTCCTTACTCAGATAAAATGTACGATGGTGAGCATGAGAGCAGGTGAGGAAGGACCAATGGCAGATATATTAGGGAGTTGCTGTCATGCTTTACATCACTTGCAAAAGTGTGGCTTGGTAGTATCTAAAGGCCTCTGATTGTTGAGATGAGATCTTCAACATGGCTATCCTGCCTTTATGACACTAAAAGTTATGAAGGATGGGTGTTCACTTTGTCATAATGTCCCTTTCTCAGTGATTCTTTCTGTAGAGGAGTGAGACTGAGGTTTCCAAGCCAGCCTGAACTCTTTTTCTCTGCATTTTCCACCATGAAACATAACTACAATGGAGAAGATGCAGCCTTTATCTGTCTGCTCTGTATGAAATTTGACCTGTGATTCATAAGAGGTGATCCTCGCTTTCCAGTCTGCCCCTCTTCCTGAAGGCTTTCTGCTCAGACTTGATTGATAAGTGAATGCATTTTCCAGATATGCTTTCTTGCTCCCCCCCATCCCCCTTCCTCATTTCTGAAAAGGAGCAATGAGGGGGAAGAAATGGACTGTAAAAGAAGCACAAAAGCAGAGATTTGCTGAATGATGAGAGCAGACTCAAGGGGCCTCCAGGTAAAAATGGGGTAATCGGACAGCATAATATCATATGACTTCAAGACATGATGCGACTAGCATCCATACAGCATTCAATTATACATGTCCAAATACTAGTCTGTCTTCAACCACCATTCTTCTCTTCTGGGGCCTCTCTCTGTATCATTTAGCTCACAGTGAAGGATGCTTTGTTCCTCTAGGCATAGAAAGGATTTGTCAGATATACTTCAGCTTGTGTTTGGAGGAGGGGGGGACGCGCATTTGCAGCCTGTCTCAGCAGCGCTGCCTGTCGTGGCAGGTATGGCAGCTCTGTGACAAGGACGGCCCACACAGCTGCTCCGTTTCCTCTCCTTCCGATGTGGTTTTGATAGATCTGCATCCAGTCCTACTTTTCTCAGCCCATCAATCTTCCTGAACACACATCCCTCAGCTACTTGACTTTCAGGGCATTCCAGTGAATGGCTTTGGGGTTTACAGTCGCTCAAGATGAGTATTTCTCTTCTTGCAGAAATTTTAGGCTACCGCAGTACTGACTTCTCTGAAAATATTCACAAGTTGAGGGAGTTGGGAATAGGGCCCAAAGAACGCAAGACAAACATGGTGTCTGACATCTTTCCTATATGTTGGGTATTTCTTAACACGGACACATATATTATCTTCCTTTCCTTCATTCTGAGTCTTCTGTTTAGGTTGAAGGAAATCTCTCTGTAACACAGGGTTGCATACAGTGCGAGAGTTTCAAACTGCTGTGACTAATGAGGACGCAGGGGATGGGAATTCCTTTCTAATCACAACGTGAGATCCACAGCAGCTTTTAAAAAAACAAACGTCCTTTGAGCAAGGCTGGTTAGTGTTGCTCTATTGTTCAGAAATGTCTGAGAAACAGTCTTTATCTGGTATATTTTACAATGTGCTTCTATTTCAAACTGTATGAAAAATTCAAAATATGTTTTATATATGTTTAGCTACATATAACTGCAGATGGTATATATGAGATGCATTGTGTGGGTGATTACACCGGCTTGGTCACATAGGACATTAGATCTATAAATATTGTTATAATTTCTTTTTTCCTAAAGAAGATTTTATTTTTCCTACCTCTATACAGCCTGTTAGTATTAGGCATAATCTTTTTTTTTTTTTTTTAATTAAATTTACAGAAATCTCCTGACATGTACACCATGTCACATAAATCAGTTTTGAATATACCTCTTAAGACAGATTTTGTCCAGAGGTAGATAATAACAATTGTTCTGTGTCTTCAGGAAGGAAAAATCAACCATTTATACAAAATCATGAAATTTTATGCCTATTTCTGAACACCGTAAGTCATTAATAGACTTTAAATGTCCGTTGGAAGTGCCTGCCTCGGGGCTATGTTGCTGTGTCCCTGGCTTGTCCCTGAACATTCAAAGCTAACTGTAGTCTATTTAAGGTTTATATACAGATAGAGTATAACATTAAAAACTTTAAGTCAATTAAATATACAGCCACTTGAGCAAGCTGCATCCTCTCCAGTCTCTTCTTTCAGTGGAAAAGGAAAGCTGAATGTTGCTTTGGTCAGAGAAAAATGGGTGAGGAAGATCTGTGGAAAGTGAATAGTAACTGTTCTGCTGTCTCCTTTCCTGTGACTGAAGTGTATTTAAAAAAGGTTTATTTGTATCAGGTAAAACAGAATATTTCAGTCCTGTGGCAAAACAGGGGAAGCACCCTGCGAACAGCACTTACGCTCCACGCCCATAGCCTTCGGCACAGGGAGGTTTCTCTCCCATCCAGAGAAGGTGGAAAAAGCACAAACTAGAGTTTTTTGTGCACACAGAAAGCAAAAAGGCCTCATCATCTTCTCAGTTTTTCTCCAGAAGTCTTCTGTTGCATCACCTTTTCCTATTGCAAAAGCCTCGTAGCGGGGTTGTGTGCAGTATGGAATTCAGTCTGCCTCACTTGCCAACCATTGTACTTGGCTTTTTTATTGTTTGTTTATCTGTTTTACACTCATCTTTCTGTGGCTTTGACTCAGACATAAACGTTTATAGACTTCTGGATTTCTTTTTGCTATAAGCGTTGTTTTTAATCAGTATAAGCTCCTGGGAAGTCATCGATCCAGAGACCAAAATTTACATTTCCCTGTATGTAAGACAGCAAAAGAGGAACACAGGAATCTGTTCCCACTTCTCAACTAGGAGTCATTTCCCTCGCTTGCTGCGCTTATGCTTCTCAGACCTCTGCCAAAATAGGAAAGCTTTTTAGCTATTATACCTGTGATGCCGACCCCTGTAACAGCGAATATGGACAGAGATGTTCTATGTTACACTCTAGTGAACAAGGAATAGCGATGAAACTAGCCGCTCTTTCCAGAGTAGCTACACTTTCGTGATGCTGGGTCACTGCTGAGCAGGAGTGGTAGCCTATATATCCCATCCATTATCCTTTAAACAGAAGGTTCCCAATTACAGTCCCAGGTGCCACCTCTGCACTTCATCTTCATACCAACCCTGTGGTTTAGGCAATGCTGTCCCCGGGCAGTTACCCCATCAGCTGGTAAGCATTTTGTTGTTGCTCTGTTCACAGTACTTGCCACAGGAATTTACGGAATAGGAGCATAAATATTGGATCTCCATTTTCATCCCAGTGGAACGAAGGCGTTCTAGTGTAAGGTAGGGGGAGGCTGTATTGTGGACAGTCATTGCTTGGGGAAAGAGGTGATGCTTTGTGAATGGAAAACCAGAGGTTACACGAGAGCTTGGCGCAGGGCCAATACCCTGGCCTTTCCTGAAAGAGACTCATGGGCAGCAGTAACACAGCAAATTAAACCTGGGATCCCTTCCCTAAAACTTTTCATCCCCCAGATTCGTACTCTTCCAACACATTCTTTGTAATATTCCAAGAGAGAGAGGATTCATATTGATCACAGCTGCCTGTTTCTTCAAGCTTCAAGCCAAATGTTGATCTCCAAAACAGCACATCTGCCATGACATTATCATGGGGATTTTCAGGGAATTCCTCCTGATCAGACTGAGGATGAAGAGCCCTTTGCAATGCCATTTGCCTTCATGAAGGTCTAAGTTTCCAGTGATGTTCTTGCATCTTGGGTATGTAATAGCCACTACGATGGCAGATACTGAATGTCTCAGGCGGCTGATCAGAAAGGTAGATCTGAATTTTGTCACACGCATGAATATCCCCACTGCACTGATGGATTTGCATTTGGAGCAATATCCCCACAGCAGGACTACACAGCCCACATTGTCTATGATGTTTTGGTGCACATGGATAAGTGTTTGAACTCAGTCCTTACTCACATCCTTTGCTGCGCATGAATGTGTTGCATGAAGTCCATAGATCATTTAATATGTTAATTTACAAAGGGGTATGATTTTAATGCTTCAAAACTATTACCTTTAACACAGGTTTGTCGTGTTTTCTCCTCATTTGTGCAGTTCATCTCTGAGAATGAGAATTTTGCTCTAGATAATGTGAATTGTTCGGTATAGTAAGTGGTAATCTGTAAAACCATGTAGCTCCACCTGGTCTAGATCACTAGACTCCTTCTCCATGCATGTGCAACTGCTCCTCGTGTTGATGAGGAAAGCATGCTCTTTGAAGAGGAAAAACACACATCACGCTTCATATCCTAAAGCACTCAAGATGTTTTTTTGACATGCCAGAGATAAGGAGCATGACGCACAAATACACATAATACTTGATGAGGTACCATACTACTTGATGGGATACCATAATATATACAAAACTATTATCACTCAGCTGTCTTCCACTACACATGCTGAGACTATCAATAATCACACTTGGTTTAAATTTCTGGGTAATACCTTGAACTGAATTCAAATACAAGTATAACCTGGCACTAAGCCTTTTTCCCTGCGTTACAGGAAAAGCAGAACTAATTCAAAGATGTTGTATTCAATGTGGATTTTGAAGCACGTATCTGTAACTATTTTGTGTAACTAACTGAATGTTTGTTTGTTTGTTTTTTCTAATGTTTTACACCCTCTTTCTTCTCCATTTTTCCAGCCTGACTTAGAAAAGTATGGAAGAAGGAAGAAGGTAATGCTTTAGTTTTCTCATATTTGTGAGAAAACTGTAAAAAAAAATGAATGAATATGGCTTTTTTTTTTTAAAAAAAGAAGTCTAGCTTTGGTCAAAATGCCTTTGAACAAAAATAATAACTGCAGAAATTTGGTCAGACTCAAAGTTCATGCTAGAGCAAGAATCACAGTTAAAGAATGAAACTAAATGTAACAAACCAAAAATATTATAAGTATCTTAATGAAGTCATAGAATAAAAAAAAAAAAATCAGTATCGACTGGCAGACTGAGCACATAGAAACTTGCAGTTGGCAAAGAAAAGAAGTAAATATGTTCTGTAGAGTATTTTACACTCATTGACAGCTCCAGCAACTTGGATATAGGGCTTGTAGTAGGACCCATAATCCTTAGTCAGTACCTAACTGGTACTCTTGTTTTCTGCATTGCCAATGAATCAGGAAACAAATGCCTAAGCTGCATTACAAATGGCAATATGTTTGTACTCATGCTCTTTTTTTTTCGCAAGGTCCGGCCCCTGATCTACCTGTATATCTAAAACTGCCATTCATACCAATGAATACATATGCAAGAAGAATGCTGTATTTGACCTCATTTCTCCATAGAGTAAGACAGAGTAAAATTTGGTTATAAGTGGTATGAAATCATCACTCTAAACAACATCTCCATCTGGAGGTATATACTACATTCAAAGAACTACAGATAATTATCTGGAAATGGACATTGTTTGGAAGACAAATGGATAAAATTGCAAAACCCTGAGATGGGCTGAGAGCAAAAATAGTAATCCAATCTAAGTAGTAAATGAATTTGAGTTGTAGGCATGACCAGAGAGGGTAAAAAGATGAAACGGCACAGTTCATCTCCAGTCCCTGTTTTGACATGTCAACAGGACTCTGAATCAATTACATTTTGATACTTCCTAATATGTATGCTCTTATAATTCTGAATTCCTTCTTAACTGCTTACATTTTTTTGTGTACCGTTGTGTGCCTGAAAGGGAATTACTTCAATGAATAAATCAACTTCACTCAAATCTTCAGAAAAACACAGTCAGGGTTTGGGTTTCAGTTCTCTCCTCCCTCATGTTATGTTTCTATTCTTAGGGCCCTGTTTCTATTTCCAGAGACTATGTAAAAACAGGCTTACCTCGTGCATTGATTGAGTTACACTCCTCCAGATCAGAAGACCCAGCACCCAACATGAAAGCCTGTACTGGGGTACCTATGTCCGTGTGATTCCACCTCAGCATAACTATATGACCTTAACTGTGAATAATTTGGATGATACCATAGTTAATGTTTTCTTTCTTCAAGTTATTTATGAGAAGTATTGATGAGGAATTTGAAGAGACAGCAGCAGGAAACATGGGAATCTGCGTACTCGTCATACAGAAGAATGTCACATAGGTCAGGGCATTGCAATGGCCTTTGATACGGGGTATCCTTCTCTCAGACAGACTTAGGATCAATGTGCAAATTTACATCTTTTCCTCTCTATCCAGAGTATATCCTCCACTGCATTTCCTTGCTTGTTAGGTGACAAATTTTCATTCATTTTTGGGGTTTGCTGGTGGCTAAAAAACTCGGCACTACCAGTCAAATGTCTTCCACAGCTTGGAGAGAAGCAAGAATGTGAACAAATGTTGCTGAGGGGAATAAAATAAACAGGAAGCACTTATGTGAAAAGCCAGATCTTTACATGCCCCTTTGTACAAGCGTATGGCAATCCTATTTTATTGTGTAAGCCTCCCTTTCCTGCAGTACAACTGCATCCATCAGAGCACAAGATGAGCAGTATTTCATGGATGAGGCCACTGTGAACTTTTTTTTTCATTTGTTACCCATCAATATAACATTATACCTCATTTACTCCACGCTAGCTGAAGTCTGCGCGGAGGAAACTTCCTTGTTGGTGCCCCTCTGATTCTTACTGCAACAGTGTTTGAGCACATCTGCAACAAGGACAAACTCCTCCTTAGCTCCCGGTTTGGGGCAGAAAAGTATTATCCACATTTGACAGAGAGGAAAGAAGAGATTAAGCCACTTTCTCTGTACAGTATTGGTAGCAAGTGCCAAGGGCTCGAAAAGTATCCAGCTCTCTCTGGTTGCACTCCAGTGCCCTAATTCATAGAGCAATTAGCCTCTTCTGTGCATGGCGGCTTAAATCACTGTACATCAGTGCTCTCTCTGCAGTGAATGTAAACCAGCTAAGACTAACAAACATTATCAGGGCAATGCACTGCAGGACGGTGCTAAGTTCAGCTTTCCCTGCTCAACAAGCAAGCTGCACGTGAGCGTTGTGGAACAAACAGTACGGGCTCATCGTGCAAAGCCCCAGCAGCAGGGCTGAGTTAGTTTTTAACTGCTGTTTCCCAGCCCAGAGTCTCACTAAGTCAGACTCACACTGGCTTTATTGGATTGTGCAGTGGTAGAGGAAAGGATCAATTCCACTTTGTAGCTATATTTCCTGGGCGAATATTGGACAGTAGCCTGGAGAAAGGACAGCACTGAAATGATAGAAGCAACTCTATGATTCAACACTGAGATGGTGACAAAATAGGTGGAACTGCCTTCTTGCAGCACCAGATGTTGCCTTCCACAGCTAAAGGACACAGTCCTTCCATTTGCTGATCCTACATGGAGGGAGACAGGTCTTTGGGATAACGAAGTTTTACCACTTCTGATGTTTGCTGACTCCTAGCACTGGAGTAGGGCAGCAGAGCTGCCTCTAACTTTTGCCCCTAATGTTATTCCATCCTCAAGGTGCTCTACTTGCTCCATTCCCACTACAACTCTGATCCGTAGGGGAGAATGGGGAGACCTTTGCTTCTTGCAGGTAATACAAATTTTCTACAAGGAAAAAAGATGTTTACTTTCCTGCAGCTTGGTTAGGAAGAAATTGCTCTGCAATGTCTGAAATCCCCTGGTATGACTGATTGCTATCATTTGACCTTGCAGGTTTGAGGATATCAGTACAAGTATCAATACAGGCTGGGGGATGAAGGGATTGAGAGCAGCCCCATGGAGAAGGACCTGGGAGAACAGGTGGACAAAAAATTGGACGTGAGCCGGCAACGTGCACTCATAGCCCAGAAAGCCAACTGCATCCTGGGCTGCATCCCCAGCAGTGTGGCCAGAGGGTGAGACCCCACCTGCTCTTGTGAGACCCCACCTGCAGTATTGCGTCCAGTTCTGGAGTCCTCAGCACAGGAAAGATGTGGACCTGTTGAAGTGAGACTACAGGAGGACACAAAGTTGATCAGAGGGCTGGAGCACCTCTGCTATGAGGACAGGCTGGGAGAGTCGGGACTGTTCAGCCTGGAGAAGAGAAGGCTCTGAGGACACCTTACCACGGCCTTTCAATCTATAACGACGACTCATAAGAAAGACTGAGAGACTTTTTACCAGGGCTTCCATTTTATGATTCTATGATTCTGTGATCTAAAAACTACAGTGCAAAATCTACTACATTCATACAAAGGGTTTTATATATGTCCTTAAAGCTTTGGCATATAATTCAGTTTGCACTTGTTTTCCAGCAAGTCTCTGACCTTCCTATAACACTTCAAGTGTTTACCATCCAACTCCAGCAGTCATGATTTATTTGAAATTCAGTGGTAAACTTTTCTAATAATGCAAAATACACAATTTTTCATCCATCCCTTATTTTTGAAGGTTGGATTTGGTAGGGAAGAAATCATTTGGGACTACTTCTTGGACTGAGAAGAAACAAGCTATTCCAGATGGAAAAATTAAAACAGAGAGGTACAGGGAACTGAAAGAGGTCTCACAGAAATCTTTGTGTAGCTTTAGTGACAGGGATTGCTTTACATTCCGACTATAACAAACACACATTTCATTGCAGCTTTAACTCCAGCTGGGAGCCCAGCTATGCATGTTGTAAAGTAATATAGAGTGAAAGGATAAATGTATGGTAAAAACAAAGTACTGGGTGTCAGGATGTACGGGTTTCAGACCCGGATTTGCCCCGGACTATGCACTGAAATAAATCATTTGGTCTGTTTCTCTCTCCCTCTGAATAACTACTTGTAACATTAATGTACTACTTGCATACGTCCTGAAGGTGCTGGACTGCTAAGTTGGTTTCATGTAGGGTTTTTTTGGGTGAACAGTAAAAGTTGCTGAAAAAAAACACTGACAAGAGTATTCACCATCCGCCTTTAGCATCGTTCTCAATAATTTAGCTAAATTGATTTCAGATTGTTACAAGCTTTAGCCAGACAGTCAAAGTGGTATCATCAATGACTGTTTAAATGTACAGTGTTGAACATGCACGGGGTACTGCAGTCTTGTTCTTTATTTTTTTCTTTTTTAGAGATCTGAATTTAAGCTACTGAAAAACCTAAATTTAACTTAGCAAAAGTCTTCCTCTATTGTCTGTTTTACCCACAGAGAAGACTATCCTCCTCCAAAAGGTCATTCTGAATATCTAAATTTGTTTGTTTTTTTTTTTTTAAATTGACTTTCAGAAGGGTCATCACTGACTATGCAGGGAGTAGAAGGCAATTAAGCATGGGATGCACCTCACCAGGTTTCAATGCCTGTTAGGTACGTCTTTACCTGAACAAGTCATGTAGGCTCAGTGGGGAGAAATAAGCACTTTAGAGTGCAAAATACACATTTCTCTCAAAAGATGCATGTTTGTCCAAGAAACTATAAAGAGAATTTATACAGCTGATATTAAGTAAACCTCTCCATTGAAGAAATCTTGAGTTATATTCCTAATGTTTGAATACCTCTTTCTTTCCTGTCCTCTACCTGTCCCCACTATGAAACAGAAGATTGATTATCCTTAATGTTCATAGGCTAATACCTTGATTTTCAACACAGCTTGAGACAAAGATTATTATCCCCAAAACAGAAATTCTGGTAGTAAATAATTTGGTCTGTCTCTTACTCTGAAGTGACAAAACTTTTCTTGAACAAACTTCTTGGGTTCAGGATTTAATTTTAAGGTAGGAATGCCAAACCCAACTAGGCCAGCACTCAGGGCAATCTGCCCAATTCAGAAGAGGAACATGAGGCTCCGTTCTTCTCGTGCCAGACGAGAACCTTATCCTCCACGTTGTTGGCAGCTCTTCTCTGGGCCTCTCTTTTTCCTCTACCTCCCACCCTCCTTGCCTCCCTTCCCCCACCTCTGAAAAAGCTTTGCCAGGTTTGACTTGCTTTCCTTCTCCATCAGAATAGAAATGCATTTTACAATCTAAAATCTGTGAAAAAACAGAAGCTTTGTGTTCAAGCCAGCCTGCCGAAAAGAATCCTTAGCATCAGCAGGTCAGTATAATCAGTTTTGCTTAAGTGGTCAAAAGCCTGTTCTAAAAGAGAAAAATACGCATTGCGGCAAGATTAAATGAAAAAAAAAGAAAAGGTTTAGGAAATGGAAATTAAGCTAGTCTTTCAAAACAACTTATGAAAAAAAATTGTTTCCTTTCATTTTCTGGCTTCGCTCAGTTTGCTTTTTCTATGTGTTCCAATTGTATCTTAGTAAGGAGATGTATTATTGCATTCTTTTTGCTGTAGATACTGCTTTGTGGTAAACAAAATTTGATCCCTTTTTTTCCCCAATACTTTTGTCAGACTAAATAAAATTATTCTAATGCTTTCTGTGTTTGTCTAACAAGAAGTACATTCACATCTTCTGATTTCCTTTCTTTCAAAACATCAAAAAATGAAAAACGTCTCAGTCTGTTGTTTCCACCTTCATTTTTGCCCCTTTTTTAAATATTACTCTTTCTGCTCTCATTAAAACAGTAGCACTGTCATGGATTATGATCTGGGAGACTGTCACAGAAAAAAAAAAAGCTCCTACAAGGAAGGTTTTGCTGACGAAGGGTTACAAAATTTTTTTATGAGACACTAGTTGTTAACAGAAAAATATTCCAGGGCAGTCATGTTCTGAAGACCCTTAGGTGACAAAGCCTATTGCTGTTTGTCATGAAGGCTTTCTCCTTGGGCTTATCTCTTCCTCATCTTTAGTCTTGCTGCTCACTGTCTGTTCCGTGACCCTCTTTTCACCTTTTCTCTTTCAGCTTTCTGGGTATCCAGAAGCAAGGCACCTCCAGAGCCCGTGTTACAGCTGGATAAATCAGTTCCTTGCTCGACGTAGCTGCTCCCACCACTCCAGCTGTTTGAACAGAGACATTAGTGTGGAAAGCAAAACTGATGCACCTATATCAGGTTCCCTGTGTACCAGGCTCTCAAACCGGAGGAAAGCCCAGGTGATTTTCAGGCAACTGACCTCTGCCCTATTCCTTCACTAGAACCTCTGCTAAATATGCTGTGTCATTGCCTGCACAAAGTGCAGCAGCAAATGCAGGAAGTTTCTGCTTTTTCTGATTCTCAGCTGGATGTTGACCATGTGCCCGGTCTTGTACAAAGCTTAAGAACATATTGTTCTCTCCCAGAAGGTCATTGCATACGTATTTATGTATAATGCCATATTAGACCTCAAAAGAGTGCTCTCAAAGTTATTTTCTTTTTCTTGCTTGTAAAAAAAGGCAAAAAAACCACTCTGCTTTTCACTCTGAACCAAATCAAAAGCAGAGTTAGTTGCTCAGGAATTTGTTCTGCCAAAGATGGTATTATTCTTAGAGCACAGGGGTCATTATATACCAGTGTGCTCTTGCAAGACTAAGGCACAAAGGCTTCAGATTTGATGTTAGATACTTAGGATAATGCCTGTTTGAATCAGAACCCTGCCAGGACATTTTAGGTCCACCTAATAATTGTCCAGGTACCTCAAACTTTGTAATTAATTTCTCAACTCCTAATTACTTTCAACTACTTTTTAGAAATGAATTAAATCCTCCCTGTGCAAAACACTTTGTGTGAATAAAGGTAAATGTATGATAGTTTTCATCAGGAGAAAATCTTCTCCAACCTCTTCTGGAGGACAGGTTTAATCCAAAGACATCATAACTTCAAAAGGTGAGCATCTGCTGTCTGGATCTGACCCCCTTCAGATCCATCTCTGTAGTTACAATGCCCAGCCATTCTAACGTTTCTGTTTAAATGATTATGTAGAGTATGATGTTTTCCTTCTAATATGATTGGAAAAGAACAAAGATGTCTCATTGTGCTTTTCCAGATCCTGAGAAGGGAGATGGTATTTCACTATCCACACTGCTTTGCAGAGTTCCTCTAATATTAATTAACACTTGTATTTAAATTGAAGGATTTATGGGATAAGTGATATACTTGGAATAATGCTGTAGAGCAAGATTATAGCGCAGTCACATTTTAGCTATTTTCTGGAAGCGTTCCTGAACTATGAATACCAACATCCAAAAAACTGCAAAATCAGCCACAGGAGAGAAATAATTTCAGCATTTGAAATGGCAAAACAGACACACAAATATGCAATGACTTGCCATGGATGAAAGGTAGACAAAGATTCCCCCCCTTTCAGCCGTCATCATTTGTACCACATTTTCAGGGCTAGAACCTAGGAATGAAATCTTGCTCTCATTGTGTAGGGTAAAAATTCCATCATCTGCTTTGAAGTCAGGTTTTCACAAAGGGCTTTCCTAACAAATTTTCTTGAGCTAAAGTAAACCTGTGTCAGTAGGTGACAACAGGAAGACTCTTTCTCTCTGAAGGCAATTCATTAAAAAGTTTTTCAGCCATAAATACATAACCAATGCTGTAGTTGGCAATGGTCTTGTTGCAAGTAATGGAATGGAGCGATGTGTTGTGGGTCTTATCTAACATGATTTTAGATATATCTTGTGTAGGTGTCTATAGCAGATCTGACTATCTGAGACTCCTTTCACCATAAATGGAGAGAGGTCATTACTGTAAGATAATGATTCAGCTGACTAGCCTATACATATCCTACATATATATATGTCCTACATGTATAGAGGATGAGATGAGTTGTTCCTCAGGAATGTCTGCTTTCTCAGTCACCTTGCAAGTGGCCCTCATATCTTGCATCTGGCTTGATGAAGTATTTTCTCACTATCCAACTGCACTTTCGTGATCAGTCTACATTTTTCCAATTGCAATTGCACTTCCATTTCATCATTGCAATCCAGCTCTGAGGCTTCTCTGACAAACAAATTCCAGAGTGGTTCAGCATCTGTACATGTGACATATTGCAGACACAGTGTGCTGAAATACATTGTAAAAAATCAGATTTTATATGGTACTTTGAGATATTTGAGTGAAAGCACAAACTGTACAATCCAAGAGCAAATGTTCATTAATCAGCCTTGTACCATACGTGTTCTTTACTCTCTATTGTGCTGTTTCAGAAGTATATTTCCAGACTAGTTCAGTCATCTCCAAGACAGACGGAGTCTTCTATTGTCTCATCAGTCTAAGAACACAGTCAAATTCTTACCTTTTGGAGAAGATATTTCGTCTGAGCCGTTCCATGTGTGCTAAAGCATATCCATCTGGCATCCCTGTAGAGAACTCAGTGTGATAAATATTGCTACAAATTAGCATAGTTTGAAACCTTGGCTCCAAAAGAAGGTTTAATTAACTGTATTTCTTGAATGGTCTTGGGATGTGTTTTAAGGCTACTCCCTGCAGAGACATGAAGGTAAACAGAGACTTTGACGACGCACGTGTGTGTTTGCATGTGCGGACATGTCTCCTCTGATCCTTTTTCTTGTCCAAAATACAGGTCTTATTTTCGTGTTCCAAATGGAACATTCAACAACTTAGTCACTGCCAGTAAAACTTCTGGGTGCCTTAGCTCTTCAAAATAAAATGTCGATAGCTGTTTTTTGTTTTAACACATGACTCAGGGTAAAAGTGCTATTGCCAAGGTTTATCAGTCGTTAAACTTTCACTCAGTGCAGATGATACAATCTGCTTGCCTGGGAGTTGAAACAAGAAAGAGCATGTATTCCAAAGTGTAAACAAAGATCTCATATGATTATAGTGCTGACTTATCTTTGGTTAAAATATTTCACAGAACAGCTGTGGAACACCAAGCACATCCTTATGGACAGGTATTCAGTTGGTAAGGTGATGGAGGTTCTCCATTTGGCAACAGCCAATGTTAGGTGTAGGATGAACATCAGCAGAGAAGCAGCCAGTTTTTGAAGAAAGGGTAAAAGTGGCAGCAAAAGATAATAAAGAGAAGCTGAAACCACTCCTAGGTAGCTAGACAGATGGAAATGAATTCAGACAGTTTCAAAAGTAAATTAAATTATAACACTCAAGTATGTGCAAAAATTATCAGACTGAGCAACAAAAGACATTAGGAAAACCTAAAAAATAAATTAAAAAATGAATCAACAACTGCTCAGCTTTGCTGCTTTTGGTGAAATAAAACTCCAGATGGACCAACACCAAGATAAGTAAATATGGTAAGGATATTTCAGATTCATCATGTAACTAGTACCGTACACTAAAAGACTGATCCACCTGAAAAAATCTCACATACTCACAGTAACATTTTCTGGAAGATAGAAAGAATATTACTTCACAGAAGGATACTGGTTCAGGTCCTCAGCTGATGCAAATTGGCTTAGCTACCTTCATTTCAGTGCAGTTATGCCAGTTAATTCTGGACTAGATCCTCAACTGAAGTCTTTACTTGTAAAAGTTTCAAATGTTTCATTTAATGCCTTTTGTGTTGGAAAAATTCTCTTTTCCACTCTTCTTCCATACTTCTGATTTGATCCTATAATTTTCTCAGCTTCTTTTTTTTGCAGCCATTAATGCACTCTGCTGAATTAATTAAATTAGAACAAATATTTTCCAGGAAGACATAATAGGAATAAGGAATGTATCACTTGAGTTCATTTGCAAGGCAGAGCAATCCCAGTGAAAATGGTGTTTCAGTTACTCATTTTGGGAATCTACAGTTACATTGTCTTTTATTCTTTGGAATCTGGAATTGACCTTTATCATTTATTTTTTTTTTACGAGGCCCTTGACTTGACTCAGTACTGTACTACGTGAGATTTCGTGTCAACATAATATGCTGATATATATGGTCAGCTCCTCTTTTGAGTTTATATCTGAAAAAAAAATTAGAAAACATATAATATAAAGCCTATTTATAAGATCTAGTAAGCAGTGATATTAGGAATGATAGGGCAAACCTCAATATGTTACCCAAAGTCTTAAGAAATGGGATGTGCAACTCCTAGATCAGAGGTTTCCTATATTATACCTGGAAACTGCTTAGTCTCTTTGCTTCAGTTTCCTTTTACTTCAGTTTAATGAGTCATATCTTCCTTTCTTATCAATAGATAGTGAAGATTAAGTTTCTGGTACCTGAAGTGTTAACTTGACATGTACAGGTGAAATGTGATTCATCCCACACAATGTTGCCTTCTGTGCTGGGTCCTTCAGTGCTGTAGTCTTTATTCTACCTTCACAGACAACAGAGGAAAAGCTACTGCTAGAAGATGCTTGTTCCCACCCACCTCATAGTCCTCTCCTATGTCAAGATGAATCAATCCCTGGGATGTCCACTTTGTTCTCCCTGGGCTAGAAAGAGCCTGGATATCTAAATAGCTTAAACTTTCAAATAGCTGAAATCACACATGCAACATATGTTACATGTACAGCCAAATAAAGTTTTGAGAAGACTAGTATTTAGAAATTATGATATACATAAGCCTACTGACATAATCACTAGTGTTCATTGCTGGCTGGGAATTTCCCAACAATTCATAGCAGAAGTGTCTGAAGGAGGAATTTGAGGGGGAACAGATGACTACAATATGCTACAGTTCAGGTCAATCTTTAGGCAACATTTTGCAGAAGATCAGTCATCAAATATCTCTTCATAATAATCTCCCAGTTATTAGACATGCTGTGTGTCAGTGCTTCTGATTTGAAGGGGGCAAAATATTAATGGCTGGAAGGAAAATCTATGTGTATCATGGTAGGTATCAGGAAGACATAAAATGAAATTCAGCCTAGTTTAGAGAACCATTACAGATCTGTTCGGAAGGTTTAAATGCTGTGTCACCCTTAAGATCTCTAAACTTGCTTGTTTCATGGGCAACCCATAAAAGTGATCTCTTATGCCTAGAGGGGTTCAGCTGTCCCTCCTGGGGTTTTTTGACTTTTTCAATAGTTAGGTTATTGGGCAGGCCATAAACTCAAGACCTCTGCCTAGAAGGCAGAAGCTCACTGTTTGACCTGTGATTGCTCTGTTTTTGCCAAAGGAGACTGGAGGAGCAAAACACAAATAAGTTTGGCCTCTGCCAGTAGGACACATTTGCTTGACCTCAATGTGCTTTGCTATCTATCCCTGCAGCATATGCTGGGAAATTAAATAAAAAATTTTAGTTATCTTGTCATTCTTCTTTACAGACAGTTTCAGGCTGGTAAGAGGAAGTTTTCTGCTGCCTTTAAATCCAGAGGTCCTACAAGTGTTCTTGGGCAGATCCTGAAAGATATATATGTGCATCTACAACATATATGTATTCTTTTTCACCATGATTCAGCTCCAGCATTTTTATACTGTTTATTGGAAGTTCCACTTCAAACTACTTTTTCAAGTGTTTTGCCTTTTGAAATCAAATCTTTCCCACACTCAAAATTAAAAACTGCCTGGAAAACAAACAAAAAAAGATAAATTAGTTTCTCCATTTATAATGGTGTTCAGGAGCTAGTGCGCAGGGGTAAGCTATAACTACCACCAACCCCCATTATCATCAAGTAGCACAACATGTATTCCTGCAGATCATATAACCAGGGTCGACTGCACTCTTCCGTGTTATTTAATGAGGTCTAGAACAAATCTAGGAAATTACCTAATCCCTTATGATGAGCAGGACAATCAGCCTTCTTGTTGGGATAGAGAAGCTTGCATGATTTACTTTGGTAAAAACACAAAGGCTTGTAAATGTTCAGAGTTACGGTAATTCACCAAGAACAGGATAAGCATGGTGATGCGTAGGCAGTGGTATTGTTTATTCATTTGATCTTTCATTTTCCTTCTTTTTCTTCCCAGTAACTGTAACAACTACTTTTAGATGCTAATAATCTGCATTCATACATTTGACAGTAGGAAATGTAATCCTTTCATCTGCATGGCCATATAAGGCACTCTGGTTTTCCCTGTCTTCCCTCTCTGCAGGAAAGGGAGAGAAATCCAGGCATTTACTGTCGACTATAGGTGTAATTTAGTTTCCATATAGTTAGGGCTGCCTTTATTGACAATTTTTTCTCCTTGGTTATTATCAATTTAGACTCTTATCACTGTACCTAATGCTTTATCTTTACAATTCAGAGCTGTGGGTTTCATAACGTGTTCTGCTGAAAGCAAAATGATAAGGGGAGAAAAGTATCCTACATCTCAGGGAGCGTTGTGTAATGGACCAAATCTCAATGGCTTACAGCAGCAGTGATGACAGATTGGAAAACTTGAGCTCCAAGTCATAGCTAGAAACCACTAGAATTAGCAATTACATTTACATCTCTCTTCTCCTTTCTTTGTGATGCTGTTTTTCTGTCTGATATTGTGTTATTGCTATGTTTGCTATATCTTTTTGCTTCTTCAAGAGCTGAAAAGAAAGGCACAAAATCCTGTGTTAATTTGCATTTTGTTCTTGTACTTTAATCTCTCATCAGTACTCTGGATTGCCTCAGTTAGTGTTAGGGAGCCCAGCAGGTTTAGGACACGGTTGGACTTGCAGTGTAGATACAGATCTACAGCATCAGGCTTACTTTTTCCTAACATGCCACTCCTGGGAGGTCTGCTACACTAAAACCTACTGACCAATTCAGTGGGAGATTACAGAGCTATAAAATCGTGCTATCCTAACAGTAATCTACCGGAGTTTATAATTTATATATTAGCTATTAGCCAAGATTAACTTTAGCAAACTGTAGGGTTGAACTGAATTTTCTGCTCCATACTGAAAATTAAACTTCTTTTTGAAGCTCTGTTTGTCTCACCCATCTTTTTTCTCCTCTGGATTTCCCCTGCCTTCAGAGATGATATACTGGGTCTCTACTGAAGTACTTCATGCAAGCCAAAAGTCACTGTCATTGTCCTAAAATTGGAGAGGGAGTGATTTTAAGAATTCTGAAAATGTGAGTATAAAACATACATTATGAATAATATAATGAATACTTTACAAACCTCAGTGTGTTGATAGTTTTTATTAACTTTCCATGGAATCCCTTAGGTGTTTTCATCTACCAAATTTAGAAATAAATATCTGAAAAAAATATTTTTTATTAAATCCACTGCAATATTTTAAATTAAAACCTTCCCCTTCACACACACACACAAACACTGCATTAACACAGCTGTGTTACTTCCTTTTAAATGAAACTGAGAGCAGCTCCAGTCAAGAAACCCCTGGATTAATTTTATCCTTGCACACAACTGCTTCTTCTTCGTTCTAACTCATTACCAACTAATCAGCTCTCTGGCAGGGTCTAGGGTATAAAAAGCATCAAAGCAACTTAAAGCCACTTTTGTTCTCCCCTCACTTATATGAGGAGTTACGAAATATACAATTAAACTCATTGTGCTTTATACCACTCCATAACCAGCCCTCATCCAGTTTTCCTCTCACTAATGGCAGTAAAAAGGTTCTGACTAACTTGGGAAAAGTATGGCCTTAAATGCTGATGGTTTCCTGAATACAATTCAGATGGTACATACACTCAACCTTTGTGTTTCCTGGGATATTGGTCTAACCACCAAGAAAAGTACAAAAACTTCATTCACATTTCTTTTTTTAGTAGCAGAAAGGGATATTATGTAACTTCGGAAATTTGATAAAGATTCAGCTTCAGAGACTGGCTAGTTAATGGAAGCATTCTGGTTTCCTCAAAAGAACTATGTCTCTTTGCAACAATCATGGCTGAAGAGTCCCTCAGGGCTTGGAGTCCTTTTCTGTACTGCTGAAAGGATAATATTTAGAACAGAGACAATCAACTATTCAACCCCTGCCCTGATTTATGTTGTACACTTTGGATAACACCCACCCAGTAGCGGAAATTGTCAAAGCTTTGCCTATCTTTTAAGCCCTGTGTAAGGACAGACGGGGAACAGAATCACACAGAATCACAGAATCACCAGAGTTGGAAGGGACCTCTAGAGATCATCTAGTCCAACTCCCCTGCCAAAGCAGGATTGCCCAGAGCACATTACTCAGGACGGCATCCAGGCGGGGCTTGAAAATTTCCAGGGAAGGGGACTCCACCACCTCCCTGGGCAGCCTGTGCCACTGCTCTGTCACCCTCACCGTAAAGAAGTTTTTCCGTGTATTTGAACGGAACTTCCTGTGTTCTAACTTGTGCCCATTGCCCCTCGTCCTGTTACTTGGAACCATTGAAAAGAGCCTGGCTCCATCCTCCTTCAACCCACCCTTTAGAACATAGGAAGCTTGAATGAATCACCGAATACGGTACACTGTTGCTGTGCAAATTAGTTATAGACACATGAATATGCTTCTCTGGAAATGCTTTTGACCTCAAGGTGTTCAGAGCTTCAGCTTAGTACTACTTTTGCCATGAATAAGAGCTATTTGGCTATAGAATCTGTTCTCTGAAGCATGGTAGAGAGTGACTACTATAGTTCTTTTACAGTGTGACACGTGGCTTAAGGAAACTCCCAGAAATACACAGCTGGAAGAGGAGAGAATGTCAGAAGACAAGGAAGACTGGATTTGTCGCAGGTGAATAAGGAAATCCTGAGCTTGGGGGAAAACCATGAGCCGCGGGAATGTGTGTACCAAGTCTGATAGATAATTATGACAAGAAGAGAGAATTTTTGTTTGATGGTATGGTTCCGGCTGGGATGAGAATGATGCCTGATGGGTGAAGTGACTTGTTCACACCACATTTATAGTTTTTTTGGCATAGCTCAAAGGAAATATAGTCCTCTTCTCTAGGCTTTCAGCAATCTATTAGGCTCTGGGCCACCCAGTTTCACCACCCAACAAGTTCCCTGGAGGCAGCAAGAGGGTGTACTGGAGGGTTTATTCTTCAGACAGCATCAACAGAAATTTTTTTCCAGATAGATCTGTGGTTCTCAAAATAGCTTATCTTTGCTTCTCAATAGGAGGCCTTGGGATAGGACACAGTAATAATGGTTTTGGCTCTATGGATCCCAGGAACTATAGCCCCTATCCACTGCTTCTGCTTGTGCGGTCCATCAAAATGACTTCTACAACATATTCTTCCCCTTAACTCTAAGTGCCAGTGCTTCTTGTGGGAATCTGCCTGGCAATGTGCCCCCTCTTCTTTTCCCTCCATCCTCTTACCCCTAGTTTGAGAACTGTGATCTTCTTAAGATAGATTTTGCTGATTTTTTTTTTTATTTTAATTGAAATTAATTGGTCCCCTGAGGCTTGCAATTTCCTCAAGGACTTTGGAGATGATCTGGTGAAGCATTTCAGACTTTCTGCCTTGCTAGAATATTTCTTATTTCTCTCTTCTTTCTTTGTCTTTTCCAACTTCTCTTCCCTCTTCTTCATGGTGTTGGAGTGGCAACCTTGGGGAGTGAGGGAGGAAAGGAATAAACCATCTTTTATTCTCTCATTTCTATGTTTTACCTCTACTACCCTTGTTTTAACACTAAAAGAAGCCATTAGGATGTTGCCCTTTTTATATATTGGCACAGATTCAGAATTCTGAAGAGTACCACCATGTTGCTGAAAAGCATCTCTATTTGCCAGCAAATGACTTATTGACATACGAATGACTACAGCCCTTGCTAAAACTGTGAGGTGTTCTAAAAACGTATGGAAGTGGTCCCTATTTTCTTGCTTTCTCTTCAGCTCCCTTCCCTCTGAAATACATGACTTTCTATTTTGTGCAATTTTCTCAAAAAAAATCAGGACTGAGTCAGTTACACTGATGATATCAAGAATACATAGATGATATTGAGCTGGCCTGGCCGATAAGACATATAAGTATTTACAAGCAAATACATATTTTTGCCTGAATACAGAATATCAATATTAGATACTAAATTTTGAACTTCACATAAGTTGCTAATTTCTCCCTAATATTAGGGTAGGAGCTTTATTCACAGAATGATAACCAGACCTTTATGCTTTTAGTCAGCATTCATATTTTCTTGCACATATTCATATACACTAGAATTAGCAAGCAAATGAAAAACATTAGATAAACAATAAATGTGAAACTATTTTTCTGCTCCTCTAGTATGCATATTTTTTGACTCTACAGATGATAAACGAAAACTTTCAGACTTCATCACAAAACAAGTGACTAAAAGGCATATGAACTTTTTTTATGCACATTTTGAAGTTATTGTGTTTCAGACATAAAAAGGTTTCATAAGTCACAGAAAGTCATTCCAACAGCATTGAAGGAACTTTTGGGGGAAGTGGAGGTTATGGCTTAGCTGGCATCTTACCTAAGGGGGAATACACACTGGCAAAGTGGAAGGGACCTTCTGTAACTAAAGATAAATGTTTACAAAAGGTTTAAAACAAGAGTTTAAAGAGAAAGGGGAGAACCTTACCGCAGAGAACATAGTCTTTATTCTGTCTTGAAAAACACAATTACCCGCAAGTTAAACCAGGCAGTCAGAGGGAACACTGCCTATGACTGTGCTGGTGTCAGCGAAGTCATGTTGTTAGATGAATCCTCCACTTAATTGGGTGTTACTTTGCTCCACCTAGTTGACAGTGTGGTGGGTTGACCTTGGCTGTCTGCTAGGTCCCCATGGAGACACTCTCTCACTCCCCCTCCTCAAGTGCACAGGGAAGAAAATAAGACAGAAAAGCTTGTGGTTTGAGATAAAGATAGTTTAATAAGAAATACAAAATCTGTGTGTGGAAACAAAGCAAAAAGGGAATTTATTCACTATTTCCCATCAGCAGGCAGATGTCCAGCCACTTCCTGGAAAGCAGGACCATAGTATGCATAACAGTTGCTTTGGGAAGAAAAATGCCATAATCACGCATGCCCTTACATCCTCCCCTTTTCCTCAGCTTTTATTGCTGAGCACAATTTAATACGGTATGGAACATCCCTTTGGTCAGTTTGTGTCAGCTGTCCCGGCTATGTCCCCTCCCAACCTCTTACCCACCACCTGGCCATGATGGGGGTGGTTGGAGAGAAGGCCTTGGTCCTGTGAAAGCACTGTTCAGCTATAGTCAAAACATCGGTGTATATCAATACTGTCTTAGCCAAAAATGCAAAACACAACACCCTACTGGCTCCTATGAAGAAAGTTAACTCCATCCTAGCCAGACCCAGTACAAACAGCAAATAAACCCGTGCATTGCCAAATGATCACAATGTTTTAAAATATTAGTAGCAGGTGATCAAGAAGCACAAGCAACTAAAAAGTGCTGGAGGATACATATCATAAAAAGTTTAAGGAAATAAATATGATCCTACATTTATGAGATGTGCAAGCATTTTCCCGTATTTCCCTGATATCCTTCCGGACATAAGTAAGTATGCTCTTATAGACGTTGGCTTGCCTGCAACTCTGCCTGGCCAGAAAGCCTTCACATACAGAGAAGGATGATGAATAGGAATTCTGTAGAAGAGGAAAATTATCTGGCATTAATTAGCTGACGCTACTAAGCAAGATGGGCTTCAGTACTTCGTATGGACCAAGTAAACTCTTTTGAAGTGAAGCTCTGTTCTGTTGGCTTTGCTCCGTAGAGACTAGAACTAGCTGAACCTGAAGATAACATTTGAATGCTCGTGTCTATATTCTAAAACTAAGATAAAATTGCCTTGCTTCTGGAATTATTTTTTGGTTCCCACTGATTTTTTGAAGGTAGAAAGTTCCCATTTCATGAAAAGGAAGTTAAACAAAAATTCATAGAGCGAACAAAAATATTCCTTGAAATTTAAGTACTAACAAGTGCAGTACAACTAAAGCCCTGAGGTCCTGAAATAGTAATGATAACAAAAAGCATAGCAGTATGTTAGGTCTATTTAAACTCTTAAACTTGTGAAATACAAATGAATTTTCATCCATTTAATGTGGTGAAGAAAGAATGCTCTATTAGGGAAATTCATAACTTTAGCCACAAAGTCTCATATCTTTAAACAGTGTAATATTTTATGCTGACCTTTCCAGATGAAACCACTGGAAGATATTGGAGATGATAAACTTCACTGTGAATGGTGAAATATTGAGACATATTCACAAGCTTTGCTATAAAAGTACTCTTTTGGGATGATAATTCCTACCAGCCGTAAAAATCACCAAGCCCCAACTCCACCTTCTGTGTCCAATACTGCACAAATGCACTGTCAATCATTGCACTCAATACTGGGAATTTGACATTTTCTACATGACTGAAAGAGCTTATATGACTAAATAAAGCTCATTAAAACACTGCCAGCTTCAAACTTTTGTAGACAAAAGGAGGAAATTCCTAATACAGATGCACTTAACCCAGTTTATCCCACATTTAGCTTCTGGGGATAAATCGTTGAGTTTTACCACTGTAAAAAATCTTTTTTGTGTGTGTCATTGTTTTAAATATGTTGGATACAAAACCTATTTAAACCAATCTAACTCTTCAAAGATTGACCAGGCTTTATTCGTGCTCTCATGTGTTGGCAAACTAGGGCCTTAAATTCTAAGAGCGTGTCCCAGTGGAATCTTTAAAGACCTTACTAGTGGAAATGAGCTATCTAATCTCACATTAAATAGGAAATATAAATCTGCATGGAAAGTTCATGACTATCTTGGAAGTCTAACAAATTGAGGTATTTGTTTATTGGTTAAGACAAAGCTTTATAGTCCTGCAAACATTTTCAGGCCAAGTTAATGAGCCATGACATTCATTCTATCTCATGCAACACTTCTAGATTTATGTTAAATTGAAGTGTACAAGCACTGTTAAACTGCTTTTTTTAAAATTAACAAAATATTTTATAGTTCGTATGACAAGGTGGATATATTAAAATACAAGCTTTGGTGGAAACTGTAATTAGAAAAGCATGTTTGATCAGAAAGAACGAAATCAAAAAAGGTCATCTGTTACAGTCCATCAGTTTTATATTACCAGTGTCAGATCTAGAGAAATGACAGTGTGATACGTAATTTAAACTTGGCCCGTGACTAGTCTAATGGCTTAATTCAAATAAATGTTTTGTGTGAATCCTGTCTGCCAAGAAGACATTTGTAAAAGCCTTATGCCCATATAAATATTCAACTCAGACTTTATAATTTCACTTGTGCACAAATAAAGAAATCATTGGGAATAGAAGACAGGAATTGTTCATCCAAACCATTCATTTTTTGCCATCAGACTAATCAATAAAGTTCTGAAAGGAATCTTCTATACGTCAAATGAAAATAGACTTGTAGGAAAGAAACTTTTTTTTTCTTTGATATAATAAAAGAAGACTGTGTTATTCAATGGTTTAATACAATAGATCTTAATACAATAGATCCTGAATAAATGCAAGAAATATTGCTCTGGTTGAAAAACTACCAACTTTCTAATAACTTGGCTGACCATTCTGAGGCTTTGTTCAAGCTCTGGATCTTACACTGGACTGATAACACTAATTCATTAATATTATTGATACCTATCTGTTCTTGGTAAATTCCAATGCTTTGATCTGTTCTGAATATG
Organism: Vanellus vanellus; assembly: GCF_965231255.1. Taxonomy (NCBI): domain Eukaryota; kingdom Metazoa; phylum Chordata; class Aves; order Charadriiformes; family Charadriidae; genus Vanellus; species Vanellus vanellus. Next base: position 9,466,587 of record NC_138905.1, read on the forward strand.
GCTTAAAATGATAGTTTATTTGAAGTTGCCTTTATATGCTTTGAGTATAAGGATTCAAATTATTCATGCAGAGTGGCAGTAAACATATGATAGAACTGACAAAATCTAGAAATCAAAATCTGTGGCTGGTCACCTGAGACTCTCTTTTCAGACAGCAGAGTTAGTTAGCAGAAGTGTCTTTCATCACATCTTAAAACAGATGTCAAAAATAGGTCAAGTGTATCACACCCTGGAAGTGCTTATTTCTGTCTATTGATGTTTGCAAACTCAGCTATTGATGTCTGTTGCAGAAATCCTAGCACAAGTCATTGCTACTTTCATTGTCAGATGTGATTAAGAACTTGCACATAGCACTACAGTGATTGAAGAAACATTCCCGAAGACTCTACTCCAAATCTGTCCAGCTATTGAAGAGCTCTATTTATTTCACAACATGAATTTTAAAAGAATCATCTTAGGTCTATAATGATAATTTTATTTGCTCTGCCTAGGAATTCCAGTTGCACACGCAGGGGCACAGGTTTATGTGTGCTGATTGCAGACTTCATGAGTGGGCAATGAAGCCTGGCATGAATGTTAATGAGGAAGAAGTTCACGTTTTGTCAGTGGTACAGGCTGGACTCAACAAGGAAAAAAATGTTAAGTGATGACAAGCGTTCTGCCTGATGTAGTCACAAAAAAAAGAAAGCAGGAGTAAGGTTCAAAGAGGACTGAATTCCTTAAAGTACTAAAAGAAGAAAATGATATTTAGAACAGTTAAACTGAAGAGAGACAGTGTTGGTCAGAGATGGAAAATAAACTAATTGTTGTAGTGGAGAACATGACAGAACGAATGAAGAGAAAATCACAAGCCAGAGAAAGCCAAGTGGTTCTTTCTGGACCTTTCAGAGTTGCTGATAATTGACAGTTCTTGGATTCAAACCAAAAGTTTTGCTATATTTGATCTAAAGATAACCCCAACAGCTTGGAGGGAGTTTCATGAATGTATCTGGGAACACTTATCTCACCTCATGAAAACAACATGTATTTTTAAGTGATAACAAGTTCATTTCTGTAGAGTAGGGGAGAAAGAAGGCGTGGAAAAATGACTCATTTCCAAATGTGATAAGAAAATAAGGTAGTGTTTCGTTTAGAAGGCGTGTCTGACAGCAAACTTTAATTGATATGCCCAAAAGCCGTGGAAAACTTGGAAAAAAAAAAATGAAACCTTAACAAAAATAGAACTACTATCATTCTGAGGTATAATTTACCTTCATTAAGGAGGTACATACACATCATGTCTTGTTTTGAGCAAAGCCTATGGATGTATGGAAATTAGACCCAGTAGCAATTAAACCACTGCCTCTGGAAGGCCTCACATTTTTGGGTGTATAACTCAGGGTAAGGAAAAAATTTATTCCACTACATGAGAAAGAAAGAAAGAGAAGGACAAAAAAGGGAATACATATAGGTTGTTTATTCAATATTCAAAAGAATAGTATCAGGACATGGGATACAAGATTGAATTATCATAGCTTAGCTAATTACTATCTGCCACCTAACTCAAATTGTTGTCTGGGCAATAATGGATATTATTAGCTCACCCCCAGTTGTGAGATTATAAATTAGTTGTGAAGATCTCTAAACTGATTTGCATTGCCTCACATCTGAAACAGGATAAGCGCAAATATGTAGACATTATTGCGAACGTGCAATAACTTAGCCTGCCTAAATCCTAATTAGTCTGTGTACTCAAGTCATTGACCTATTAGACCTACAGGCATCCAGAAACGTTCAGAAGTATAAAGCATTTCTTTCAGGAGTATGGAAAAGTTCATCTTTACTTCCCCCAGCAATGACTTTATAAACTGGTTAGGGCAACTTTTGCATTCTAAATCAACATGATTTTTGAAGATGGTGACAAAGACCAGCATTACCAAAGGGAGCCAGTCCTGTTTCTGGGAAGATACTTTTTCCTGCAAGAATTGATTTAATCCAATGAGATCAAAATCACACACTTCCAAAGTTTTGCATGAATCTGAAATTCTGTAGTGTTCATTTCTGGGTTTTGTTTTTCCTCCTTATTCACAAAACCCTGGTGTACAGGGAAACACATTTTTGAATTTTCATTAAAACTAATGGTGGTGTAACTGACCAAAACTGAGGATTTCACTGAACAGTTGCATCTCTTTTCAGGGAAGAACATCCCTAAAGACAGTGAAATCATGAAAGATCATGAAAAACTAAGTAAATTCTAACTCTGTTCCTGAAAATTCAGGTTCAGGGCCACGAGATGACTCATTGTAAATTTAAGAGTTTAGCCCAGCTACAGGTCTGGGACTTCACAGATTCAGGGATTACAGCCGGCCAAGTGACAGCATGGAAGCTGTGACTTGACTGTTTTACAGGGAAGAGGAGGCTAGAATTGTAGGTCTCTAGGGAAAAAATCCACTTAACCCTTTCTTGGAATTAACAAAATGTCATTGGACTGGAAGTTATTCAAAACAATCTCAGTTCAATTAGCCACTGCTGAATTAATGCTGTTACTTGAATTTTCCAACAAGTTCTGAAGAAATACTTGAAATATTTCAGTTTCTGGACCTTCCAAATCATAGTGACTGAAAGGAAAATATATTTTTAAATTTGTTTCTGATATAAATTAACCATTTTTAGCGTACACACAAGGGTCCATTTTGAAAGAGAAATGAGAAGGGGTTTTGGTTGTTCAAGAGTCAACAGGTTTATCTGCTCTCAGCAGAGTCTTTTTTTTGGCGCTGACACACCACTCTTGGGTCTAAATAGAAAGAAAAAAATTATTTGTTTCAAAAAAAGTCAGTTGTTGGTGTTGGGTGCTCATGAAAGATGGGATTTTGTTAAGGAAAGCTGTTAGCTTCCCATAGGCGATTACCAGCATGCTGTGTTTTTTCCTTTAAATATATTGCATCCAACATGAGCCTGCTTGGCAACCTATAGAAGAATTTACATGAATAGATGAAATCTGTTACAGTTACAGTAATCTGCAACAATTATTTCATAATTCAGAACTGTGGAGGCGTTGAATCCATACCTGAACCATTAACATCCTGAAAGCGTATAAACAACTTCAGTGTCAAGGAGTCTCTTTTCCCACAAAGATTCATCATAGTATTAAAATTCACACCTGAGGCTGCAGGGTAGGGTTGTTAACAGCTGAATTGGAATAAAGTATACTCTGGATAGGGTTCATTCTATTAGACTGACTTGTCAGAATTAGTTTCACTTTGTATCTTTCCATAGAGCTCAACGAATACAATGAATGCATTAAATGAAACTTGATTCTTTGTGTTTTAAACATAGATCTGAGTAGAAATAAATTATTCCAATAAATGTATGGCTACATTTTCCATAAAGCAATGACATTTTACATAGTTATCAGCTGGTGATGTTTTAAGAAATGGCATTTTTAAAAGTCAGACTACATGTGCTCGTGGAATGTATCTGGCAGCCTCAGAGAAAGCCTGTCACACTAAACAAGTTATTTTTCTGTGAGTTATCTGATAAGCGGCCCATATCCCTGCAGAGCTCTCATGTAAATCTTTAAAAAATGTAAGAAAATCTCATTACGATCACAATATCGTCCTGGATGTTTTGTAAAGCCAACATCTCCTCCAGCCAACTTAATATTCCGGCCCTGGGAGGGACTCCTCCCTGTGTTTTGGGAGTCCTACAAGTTGTTTCTGAAATTCCAATATAATCACCACTTTTATACCAGAAATCCCATGGAAGAAGCCTGATTGGAATGTGTACATTTTAGAAAACTGTATGATTTTTTTAAGACTTCTTTTTGTAGCTCTGTTTAGTGGAATCGACTCAAACCTCAACCTTACAAGTACGGAAATACTTTCCTTCCCAACCTGTCAAAATATGGTTACTTGTTCAACTTCAGAAAGAACATATTCATATTCCTTCTCATGCTGCCTGTCATGCCACATGCACAAGGCCATCTCTTTAACTTTCAAATCATTCCTTAAAATTGTTCTCTGCGCTGATTACCAATAAGCAAACTAACATCAAGCTGAGACCATTGTCGACTATTACTGATGATTAGATTGACCAATATTATCTCATTTCCTTAAAAGCCCTCGACTGCCTATGTATATCTGTTTCACCCACAAATTTATTTTTCAGCCTTGGTGATGTGGGTTCAAGATCCAACGTGCCTCCTTTCTTCACCTAATGTAGACACCATGGCACTTTCAAAAAATAAACTTGGAATGGCATTTAGATCAAGATTAAAATACTTACATAAAAAGCACTTGGATGTGAGATAGATATTCAATTTCCCTTTTTATTTAGTGACAATATAGTCAACACCATCAATAGAATTTACTGAGCAGTTCAATTCACCTTTAAAGAGACACATAAAGTTCAGTTCAGTATCCTAGGCTTAGGCATCTGAAGCCATTTGAGGTGCTTTAGAATATTCAAGATAAACAGATCTATGGCAGGGGGGTTGGAACTTGATCATCTTCAAGGTCCTTTCCCATCCAAACCATTCTACGATTATCTATGATTCAAGATAAACAGACAGAACTGACAGGTATGACAAAATACCAGTGATCTTCTGAAGTAACACTTTATGCCATTTCAAATAACACTGAAGATCTAAATTGCAGCCTTATTCTGAAACTGAAATCTGCGTTTGGCATGTAGAGGGTAAACTAGTTTATGTAAATTTCTTCTGTCATTAATAGAGAGAGCCAAGGTAGCTCTGGCAGACAATCTGGAGTTTGTATCAGTGACGAGCTACCTGGAGCTCATTAAAAATTAGCTGAATTCAGATGTGTATCGAAATGTCTTCTTTTCTACAGACACCTACTTGGGGTTATACAGATGGTATATCTGTTCATTTGGTGGTCTATAATCTGTCAACCTCTGTATCAGTAAAACCATTCAATTCCAGTGAGTAATGCCTGACCCCAAGGCCAAATGGAAAGACAAGGCATATACCTACACTACTCAGAACTATTTCATTCTAAAATACTCAGTCTATAGTTGAGTCGCATAGACTAGGGCTTACATCTGTGTTTTTGACTGTTTTTTATTCCCTGTGCTTTTACCTAAGGCGCCCAATGCTCATATCATACAGACTGTGCAGAACTGGGGCCTCTCAGGTCCTGAAGCTGAGTCATGTTACAACAGATATTCTTGTGAATGCTCTTGCTGTTCCTTTGAATACCCTCCTAATTAAACCTCTGACTCCATGTATAGATAAAAGGTACCAGCTGGAAAAATCACCTACATCTTTCCTTCCAGAAAAGAACACTTTCTGAAAGACTACTAAAGAAGACTTATTCCCATCCAGCTGGTGGTTAAACTGGTACTGATCAAGAAATTGCTCTTTTAAAACACACTTGCTACAGGACTGTCGTCTAAATTTAGCACAGTGAATGTTTTTGTTCAAAGGCCGTGCTAGTCAACAATTTCCAGTGCTGGAAAATATTATAAAGATGACTGGGAACAGCAGCCTGTCTGTTTTTTTCCAACAGCATTAGAAATTACCAGTTCTGAAATGAGACCCAGGCTCCTGGTTAGCCTGGAAATGAAATAAGAACCACCTAGTTCTCCAACACAGATCTTGAATTAATTCTGGCTTCTGGTTGGAAACATAATTCATTTCCCTTTAATTTTCATGTTCTCGAAAGGTTTTTTGATTAAAATTGGGAGGTGACGTGACAGGAGAATGCCAAAGTTGTGCTGCTTGTTTCTTGAGAACAAGAAAACCAGTTCCCTGATGAAGCCTCATAGGAAAAGGTCCATAAGTTTGAGAGGAGAGAGGGGGAGAAGAAGAGAGGGAGAGAGGAGAAGAAGAGAGGGAGAGGGGAGAAGAGGGGGAGAAAGAGGAACATTGGTAGAAAGAGGAAGCTGAAAACAGAAAGCTGTTAGGTGAAAACTAGAGAGTTGTTGGGTTGCCGTTTCCAGGATTTTGTTCTTGCTGAGCTCATGTCCTGCAGCACTGATTGCATCCTGCACGCTATGAAAGGAGTAAGTTTGGAAAGGTAAGGAGAGGCAGAAATACTCTCTGGCCTAACCTCTCACAGCAGCTTGGCTGGGCTGCCCTCACAAGTTAATTTTACAGAGGAGATGGGACAAGCTGGGAGTCAGGCCTGAACACAGACCAGGAGTGAACGACAGAAGCCTTAAGTTTCTGAAGCAAAGAGAAGTGGTAAGAGGTTGTGCAAGGTGTTGAAGAGTGTCTGACTTAGAGACCTTGGCTACGCTATTACGGTACATAAGTATACAGCTGGTTTGTCTTCACTGGGTGACACTAATTGAAGTGCCTTTGCTGCATGTTGGTAATCAATATTCTTCAGAAACAAAGGTGGCAATATTTCAGTGAAAGATTATCGGATCCATCTGTATATAAATTGCGACAGTTGTATGTCTCAGAGGCTTTAAGTAAAATTTAGTATATGCACAATTGTAGACAAATACATTTAATAAATAGGAAACTTTGAGGTATTCTAAAAAAGCACCTTTAAAAAACCAAACTCAAACACACAACAAAAAAATCAACCAAAACCCTGTATGAAAAGTGTTCCATTTTAGTTTATTCCAGCCTTGACTAGAGTAAAGGAGAATATTTTATTTTAGGAACAAGGTTTAAGAATAAATCTCTGTTCAAGACAGCACTGGAGTAGTTGCTTAATTTCCATTGGCACCTGTGGGACCTAAGCACATGATTCTTATTATGCAGATGCTTAAGTGCTTCCCTGAATAGGCCTGTGACACGCTGACCCAGCCCCAGAAGTCTATTAATGTATTATATGCAGCCTCTATAATATGCCAGTAAACCAGAAATAAAATGGTTGCTTGTGCCAAATGCATCTCATGATATGTAGCTTACAGAATGGTACATTGTAGGTTTACTACTGTAATTCATTTTTTATCACTGCAATTCAGCTGATTTCCTGAGAGAAAAGGCAAACAAGATACAAGAATCAGCACTCCATGATTCCTCTGTACCTAAAGAGATTTATTCTCAAATAAGCTTAAGAGCATTCCTTTTGCATTCTGATAGACAGCAAGCAGCTAGAAGAAAGGCCATGATATTCCCAGGGCTCTCAAACAGTAGAGAAATAAAAGGATGCCTAAGACACGAGTTGAAACTTTGTCAACAGTCAGCAGAAAATCCTCAAGTGTAGCTGAAAGGCAGAAATACTCCGAAGAATAAATTCATTTAGCAGCTCCTTGGTTCACTGGTTGAGAAATACCCTTCCATGTGACAGCTAGGATAAGATACATTTTAAGATCGTTTCGTTATTTATATCAATTTCTTTTGTAGGTATTTCCAATTTTATAATTAAGATCATTAATCTTTTGCTTAGCTGGAATACAACTTGTCTTTACATTAAAACCAGAATTCAAACTGGTTAGATAAATCTGGAGAAGTACATGACACACGTTCAGGCAAAAAATCCAAATAAATCAGTGTTGCAAGGAAGTTTGTTGCAGGGTCTATAGTTTGAGAGGAATTAGGGGATCAAAAGGTATGGTATGCTTCTTGCTAAATTCAGCACTTGCTTTAGGGTCTGAAAGAAACAGGAATTGCTCCTGGATGGTATTAGGCAGTTCATGACTTTGAACTACACTGTCTCTGGGAAATAGAGCTTGAACTGCTCTTTGTATTGAAAAGCAGTGAAGCTGGAAGACTAGAATGGAAATGAGGACAGACGTCTGGAGCTGGAGAAATGATGGTAGGTAGGTGAAGCTGTGCAGGAGATGAATTCAACAAGATGAGTTCCATCCTGTGTAAATGGAGGCAGAGGCTGGAGGAACTCAGAGCATGAAGGAACTCTGGCTGGAGAGCCAAAAAACAGGAGTGTGACTTAAACGTGGGGATGCCACGTGGAAGGTAGATGCCATGTGAGAGGATGGTACATGGAGCATATACCATAGAGTAAGAAATGTCTAGAGACTGTGATGAAAAAGATTATCACCTGCAGACTGGTACCATTGCTGTAGACCCGCTACTTAAGTCCAAAGAGAACAGAAGCAATTTGTTACCATGCACATTTACATCTGGGAAGACTTCTTTGCTGAGGTGGATTGAGGGCACTCATAGACTTCCAGAGGATCAGAATATCTCATCAATGCAGTTTTATAAAATTCCTGCATTACCTCGATTTAAGGAGGCGGTAAAAATGACTCTGTCTTATAGAAGTAAATTAGTCTGTTACCTTCACTCCAAAAGTTACAATCCAGATGAGCTATGACAGTAGTGACAGCATCAGAATTACTCCTTGTCACCTGCTCACAGATGATGCAAAAAACACTTCAAAAAGTGGTCTGCAAATATTTCCATGAAAAGAAACTCATCAAGAACGTAGTGCACAAAAGATTGCAAAGGTCTTGAAAGCATTACCAAGGACACCTAGGTGTGTCATGGAGTACTGAGGGCCAGCTGCTTCCTATGGGAGAGAGGAGATGAGGAGGCTCCTCAGGGTGGCAGGGCAGAACATCTCAGCCAGGGCCAGTCCCCCTCAATCAGGAGCAGGGCAGGCCAGGAGACAGCTGGGGCAGTCCCAGACTTGGGCATAAGACACCTCCATGGCGATGGGAAAGGGATGAGGCCAGTCTGGGACAATAGCTTGCAGGTGAGGGTCAGGATCCAAATCAGGGAGGGGGATCAGTCAGTCCCAGCCGGGGTTGGCATTGCAAGGTGGTGGGGATGGAGCAAGCTGTTGTTGATGTTTGATTCCCAAGAAGCTGTGTGAATACTGTGGTGTGTAACCATGGTAACACATGCACTGAGAAACAAAAATGCTACAACTGACAATTTCTAATTTTAAGTGTTGAAGAGAATTTAAACTACAGAGTTTAAATTACTTTGTTTAAACTGATTTCCATAGTTTATGAATTGAACCTTAATTTTGGTAAGACTGAACTGCAATCTAACTGATGAAAGACACACAGGACTGTTTCCCATGTTGCAGCCAAATACTCAGTCAGTGCTCACATAACATTAACACTTGCTACATTTTTAAAGGGTCTACAGCATATATATGATCTGACTTGCCTGATATTTGAAATAATTGATTTTAATTCACGGAAACTGATTCTGTTTTATGTTGTTAATATGGGCCTGCAGGTAGGATTTCTAAGTCGTCTTATATTCATTGAAATTACCTCAAAGATTCACAAATGGGGGAAGTGGGCTCGATCCCCACCTTACTCAACCTAGCCCCGAAGACTTGGCTTTGGTGGTCATTTTCTTCTCTCAGAGGATTTACACAGAAGACAAGTGCTTTGAATCCCTGGGTTGATACAGGTCTGAAATCATCATCCGCCTCTCTTCTTATTACCCGCAAAAGAATAACCAAGATTTCAGGCATCCATTTAAATGAGCTTAAAGTCCAATGTACTAAAATATTTCCCACAAAAGGCTTCTTGAGTTGAACCTGTTCCCTCATCCAAGCACATTCAAATCCACAGTTTGCATGTTCTGCTTTCTCACAAAAGTCCTGCTAGGAAATATTAAAACAGAATAAAAGATTTCTCCAAAAAAAAAAAAAAAAGCCCCCAAAACGCTCTAGTCTGATTACATTTATAATATATTTGAGTGTCTAACACATCGTTACTGCGTCGCTTTGTGAATCAAGAAGCATTGTTATTTCTAGACGTTCTTTCAGCCACTAATAGAATTTCTAATCAACAAGAACAACATTGTCCTTTGTTACTTTGATATAACTTGTGGCAAAGATCCTGTTTACATTGGTGTGGCACAGAGAAAAATTTCAAATCCTGTAGAAGAAATAGGTTGTGAAATGTCCACGATGCCTAATATTCAATGCAATTTTCAATAGGCTGCCTAGTACAACGTGCGATTGAAGACACCTTGCATAAATAAAAAGGCACATCATAGCTGTTATCTCAGCATATTTCCTTGCAAATGCAGAGCTGCTCTGCAAGGTAATATCCCAGCCAGGTTTCGTGTGTATGAAAGTAGGAGAAAATGAGGGAAGCTTCTTTCTTACTTCATTTGGTCTTGCTTCGTCTTCCTCCATAAGCCACACTGAGTACCAAGTGCATAATAACCACTTGGAAATGGAAAAATAAAAATAAAAAAAAAAGAACACAATGCACTACTTGTCTAAGATACTTCTTCTAAAGCAGACCTCTTTTAGGATACGGTGCTTGGCACGCGATGTCTGTGTTGAGACAAGGACTGGGGGCTGGGTGATAAGAAACTTCCTCCAACCCAGACTTTTTCTTTTCCGATGTGTCAGATGCTATTTGTCCATTTCCCTGCATCATTGTGAGCCTTAATCACTTAGGACAATGCTCATATAACCATCAGTGGAAAAGGTTAAGGGTCTTAATGTGCCCCAAGCACTTTAAAAGCCTCAGAGGAAAGGTTCAGTGACTGAACAATATTATCTTACAGGCTAAAGACTTTTTTCTGCTTAATGTATATAACGAGATGTGCTTTTTTTTTCTGCTTAATGTATATAACTAGATGGGCTTTTACTGTAATGAGCAGAAGTGACCATTAAGGTCATTGATAATACTTTGCATTTATTGAACCATTTAGAAATATTCCTATCTCTTCACAGTATCCATGTGGACAAGTTTTACAATCCTTTTCTTTCATCAGGTTTGCCAATGGAACAAATATTTTCTACAACGATTTTAGAACATGGGTAGAACTTGGAGCAATAGTCAGGAGGTTGGATGTATGTGGCTGGGATGTTTCAACTTCTTCAGAATTAATAAAACCTTTAGCTACTCAGGGACTTTAGGAAGACTTTCACAGTTCCATATATAGAAAGTAATGTATTTGGATAAAAGATCTCTGAGACTGAGGTGATCCAAGGGACTTAACTTCTTCTGTCTAATTATAAAAGCAATCATGACCTACCTAGCTGATATTTCAGGTTCCAGGTTTAGTAGCATTGACATCTCACACTCTCTTTCTGTTTCTATTCTGTTTAAAAACAATGAAATAGTCTAATATCGTAGTGGCAGGCATTATAATGGGTCACTGAACTTTTTTCTCTGAAGTGCCAATTTAGATACAACAACACACACCCTAAATAAATAGTTCCAATAACAGGATCAGTGTAGCCAACTTGGCTTCAAGCCGACGTGTTAACCTAACACGCTGAGCAAGTCCTCAGGAGACTGGTGTTAAGATACCACAGATACTCTACCATCGAAACCCAAAACATTTCCAGTCAGTCCAGAAAGTAGTCATACGTTTCCATTTCAGCATAGGCACATCCAAAAGGGAGGAGGGTTCAAGTCTGAGGCATGTGGTTGAGGAGGCCTGTGAAGCTTTGTATGCATTGTGGATAAACAGAGTATTTCATGCTCCAGGATGTCCATTTGGCACTTCTTCAAGAATGCAAAAAGCAGGCTTAAATGAAAAATTCAGTGTTCTGAAACAGCTGATTTCTTCTTAACAGAAGAAGTAATGAGAGACAAAACACTTTCCTCCTTTACTGAAAGCTAAACCCTTGGTCCAACAGAATAATTCTAAAAGCATCAAAATCTCTTTTTTTCCCTCATGTGCTGTGATCAAATATATTTGTCATGGGCAGTTTGGAAAGTGCATATCTCTGACACTGTGTTCATCACAAGATTTTTACATAGCAAAGGCCCAGTAAAAGCTTAGAAAACAAATCCTTGCTCATTATACCTAGAGCATGGAACAGGCTGATATCTGAGCAGTGAGCTAACAAATGACCCATTACGGAGGTTATTTAAATGTTTGGAATGAAAATGGTAATGCCTCTTCAGGTATTGCCAGTGGTAACTCAGTAGCTTGAATACTCTGCTGCAAGAACAAAATGTTCCACAAATTAATGAGAAAAGCCAAAACTATTAAGTCTATAAAGGTCACATTAATTGAAATATATGTGTAAAACATTTAACTGTAACAGCTTGATTTTTCCCTTTCTGCACTTAGAGTCTATCATTATCTAAACGTTTTACACAATAGCATTGATACAGTTTCTCTTTAATGAGTGAGAGAATAGCTTTGGCGTGTCCTGGTGGCTTTTACAGTTCTGTATTTAGGTCAGTATGTCAAAATATTAAGCTTTGGCAACGCAGTCACCCACAGTAGACCATTGCGTCCATACACAATGCTAATGGTATGGATCTTCACCCAAACACTCACCCACAGTAAAATCAGTACTTCAATATTCTGCACCATGAATGAAAAAAATTAGTGGTCTTTGAGAGTATCACGTGTGAAGGGTTTGTTTTAGAGCTGAGAGCGCCTGAATTCCAGACTGCAGGTAACGAGATTTACCTTGATCACCTCACATACATAATGGAAGTCTATAGATACCGCAGTCTAGACTGCCTCTGCGCAGTGACATGTCCAGAAGGTGATTCAAGTCCTGTATTACAATATTGTCCATTGAGTGCAGTCCATTAAATAAAAAGTGAGTTTAGGTTGACTGTTCATAATGAAGATGTCATACTACAGATGGAAGTGTGGATGTTTAGAGTGCTACTCATCAGCATTCCTGTAGCCTGAATAATACTGTAAGGGTCTTTAAAACATAAAGGCAGACAATTTTTCCATGACGTTTCTCTGAGTGTGGAAGCTCTAGAAAACTGCAATTAATTTCATAGAAGCATAAAATGGTTTAGGTTGGAAAGGACCTTGAAGATCATCAAGTTCCAACCCCCCTGCCGTAGACAGGGACACCTCCCACCAGACCAGGTTGCCCAAGGCCACGTCCAGCCTGGCCTTGAACACCTCCAGGGATGGGGCCTCAACAACCTCTCTGGGCAACCTGTGCCAGTGCCTCACCACCCTCAAAGTGAAAAACTTCTTCCTAAATGTTCAATCTGAACCTGCCCTCTTCTAGTTTAAAGCCATTCCCCCTCGTCCTATCCCTACATGCCCCAGTAAAAAGCCCTTCCCCAGCTCTCCTGTAGGCCCCCTTTAGGGACTGGAAGGCCGCAATAAGATCTCCCCAGAGCCTTCTCTTCTCCAGGCTGAACAGCCCCAACTCTTTCAGCCTCTCCTCATAGGAGAGGTGAATTTATTTTAATATTAAATGTTACCAATTCACAGAGAAGCGAGTAAGGTTACTGAATACTGGCACCTGAAAGACTTGGAGATCAGAGTCAACCAACACTCCTTATCAGTGACTGGATGAGCAGTTCCACTGACTAGGACTTGTTTTCTTTAAATTAACATTGTCTCATATGGTCCCCTGCAATCTAGCAGAGCAAGCCAACCTAATAGCTTCATGTTTCATTTGCCTGAAACAACCATTCTGGTTTTTTCACTCAGAGACCTTTTTGAGTCAGTGGTGATGACTAGAGTTTGGATAACTGCATTGTGTCCGGTCAAGTTTAAGTTTTGTTATCTGATACATGGATAAAACTCCATACAACCCAATCTAAGACAAATAAAACAAAACAATACCTCGGTAAAATGGGAACAAACAAATGGGAATTGGAGAAGCGTTGCATCGGATGTACAGCATCAGCAGGCTTGCTATGCCAAACAATATTTCAGTTAAAGAGCTGAGAGCTTTATACAACTTCTTTTCTTCCCATCTGTAATTTCATGATCATTTTTCTGTCATGGACATAAAACCAGCTGTTGCTGAAATACACAGAAAATTATTCCAATAAAGCTGAATTTGTTGCATTAAACAATACTTCTACTTTGTGCAAGAACTCATAAGAGTTATATAGTGTGATAACTAGCTACAGGTCTTTAGCAGAAAAGTTTGCTTTGTAATTAGACTAACACAGAACAGGGTATAAGTGACGGGGCTTTAGCAAAGCAAAGAATATTCATGGGAAAAATCTGTCTGTGCCGTAGGTTTATAGCTAATATTAGAATAATTTAAACTTAAGTCACATTCTCTTTTGTAATTAGACAAAGTGATTTCAGACCATTTTGACTTGTAGCTATCGAGACTACTAAATCTTAAGCAAAGGTTCATGCTTTTAGATCTATCTGTCCAATGGTGATGACCCATTAAAGGAAACTGTTAAATTAGCCTTCTTCATCACATTGAAGACAAGCAGCACAACACCCTCTTTCATTTCCTTCCAGATCTTGTTGTTTTGTTAGGCTTAATTCATAGCCCTGAGTATGAGGTTCACCATCTAACTGTAGACAGTCTGTGATCATGACTACGTTTGCCTTTTTTTCATGAGCAATCTGTCAGCTGTCATCTGCCACATTTCACCATCATTCATTTTTAATTAGGATGTTGAATGATTATCTTGATATCGTCCTTTTACTTTTGCATGTTAAGAATCATTGTGTTACTTCTAACAAGCAGACAAACTTGAAAGGAAAATATATACCACGGTAAGCAGAAATTCAGTTTAAAAGGGACTAATGGATAGATTTTCTGAATGGAAATCACAGAATTTTCCTCACCACTGCAATAATTTCTATGACCTAAAACAGGACAGTGTTGTGCTATACCACCTTAAACAAAATGGCAAATTTTTACTTTGAATTTCAAAGGTGAGATACCTTATGGCAGCTGCCTGGCCTCCATCTGCCAATTGACAAGGACACAACTCTCCTGTAAGTACTCTGATGTATCTTCCAGTCTTGTGCAACAGTCTCAGGCTCCCTTATGGCATTTGAATTGATATCAGACACCTAAATGTAAATAAATTAATCAAAAAACTGGAGATCACAACTGGTCAAATGCCAGGTTGTCTAAACACGGGAGTCTAATGCCATTTGAAATATTTTACAGTACCCCACCTGGGCTCCAGGTATCACTCTGTATGAGCATACATCTCCCTGTTGTTCTCTGTCATCTGACATGCCAGCACGTCTTGAATGGCACTAGATGCGTATATCAGGCAAACGAATCATGCCATAGATGTCTACTCTAAAAGCAGCCGAATAGCTTTTCCAGGTCCTGTCAACTGTGTTATAGAAATCTCTGTTGATCATTATGAGATCTTAGACACCTACTGAGTACTTAAAAGTCTGCATATATTCCTAAATTTAGACACGTTTTAGAAAATCTAAATCTGCACTGCCATTAATTTTTATTTACATCAGTCTTTGGATAATTCTAAACGGCTCTGCAGAGGGATGGTCTTTCCACATAACCACATTCAAATATACAGATTCAGGAAAACAGAGCTGAAAGTGAATAGTGTATTGATAAAAGTTAGCAGTGGACAACAGTAGATGATAGCACTCCACGCTAATAGCCTAGAGACCAGCCAACCCTTGTTCTTGGCTTTCTGCTTCTCAGTCAAAAACCTTCCTGAGTGTGCTCAGTCCAAAAACGTTGCATTTTGCTGCCTAATGACCTGGTTAGACAGCAGTTCCAAATGGAAATCTGTCCCAGCCACCTGATGGTAGGCTGGTCTTAGTTTTGGTAGAAATAATAGCAGGTGTGGAGAGACCCCTTTGGCAAGAAAACGGTCCAGCACAATTTTTGTGTTAATAAAACATGTGTTCTTAGTTTCATTTGTATGAAACCTTTTCCGTTCATGTGCATTTATCCAATTTAAGAGACATGCTAACATTATATAAAAGTACACAATGCAGCTTTTGGAAAGCAAAATGCGTATTTGGGATGCAACTGTTCACATCAAGAACGAGTTAGATTTTTTTTTTTTTTATACCAGCGCAACTCAATAAAGCCAATGAACAATCTTGTTCTTGTAACAAAACAAGATTTATCCCTTACTGTCTGATTTTTACAGCTGCATTGGGTACTTAAAAGGATCAGGATTCTCTCCTTTTTTACCCCAGCCCCTAAAAGCTCAGCTTTCACTCAGCAATACCACAGAATCCTTGGAAAAGAAAGATAGAATGTGGCCAAGAATTTGTTCTTGCTCCTCCGTTTGATGCATTTAGGAACTAAAAGTTCATCTTTGAGCAGCATGGGCATGGTATGTTTATTTCCTGCCTGACATTGGTCTTTCTGGGAATCTTTGATGTGATTTGAGTTTACTCTGTGCTTCTTCCTATCTACCTTGTAATAGTGCTTGGTATTTCCAGATGTGTATTTCTGGTGTTTGAAGCCTGAAAAGTCCAAAAAAAAACCCCAACCCAACAATAGAACACATTCAGAGTAAAGGAAACTCAAGCATGAGGAGCTCTCTGTTGCAACCTAATGGTGAAGATGAGAGCTAAATTAAAGCATCTAAGGAGAAAGCTTGAATCATGTTCAGTTTGCATTTTTCTGTGTTAAGGTGTTGGGGAACATTTATGTTTAAGTAAGCTTGTTGTAATGTGGAAGAAATTATAGCTGTAATAATAATCTGTGAAAGTCTGAACAAACTAATTTTGCTTAGACATGCCTGGGCTGAGGTGTTACCTAAATTTAAGGCAACATTTTGTGGCTTAGAGGTGCAATAGTTACAAACCATAAGGAAACATCGAAAAGGCTATTAAGTCTCCTTCTAGCAGGAAGAACTGTGTGTGGTCCTTCATCCTACATGGACTCTCAGTAAAATGCAGAACTCACCGGAAAATAAAGATGATTAGTGGAGCAAGAGCAGCTGAGTACAGTGAATGGCAGCTCACATTTCTGGGTCAGTTGAAATTCAGATGTGTCCTTACTAAAGTTCAGGACTGTTGTCAAAGCCCTGCAAATTGCAAATTGTGAATGGAACATTAATATAGAGTGTCTGGGAAACAGCCAGTTGCCCAAGCGGTTGTCTTCCCAAGACATTAAAGGAGAAGTCTTAAAATGTTTTGGGAACTACTCTGGGCAAAGAACAACTTCTTATTGTATATTACCCTATTTGTTTTATTGTTGTTCATTTCTAAATACTCCTTCAAAATGTGGTTTATTCGGTTCCCTGATTGCAGGACTGAAGTTTAGCTTATTGAGCACCTAAATAGTTCACTATAATTTTACCAAGATCCTTAATGGGGAATACAATTAGTTTTTATAAATGATCCATAGAAACTTAACTTGGCCTATATAACTGCCTGGTTGAAGGGTTACACATATAGCACTTCGTTTACTCATTTATTTACTCATTTATTTTCACTGCTTTTCAGTGGAAAACAATCAGTGCACCACCAATAACTAAAAAGAAGGTCTCCATCCTCGGTTGCTGTAAATTCACCAATCTTCAGTGAGCAACGCTGATTAATCCCGGATGACTATGTGACTATCTAACCAAGATCATTACTGTATTCTTGGAAGTTGCCTTCAAAGTGTTGCTGGGATGGACCTGGGATGGAAAACTAGGGTTCACATTTCTGTTTAGAGTGGCACATTCACGTCTCCAGTTGCCATGTGTTCTGCATACCTTAAAATCAACAACTTACCCAACCTGGCATGAAGAAAGCAAAACAAAACAATAATCCCCCCAAACACTGTTGTGAAACACAGGAAAATTAGACACCAGTCTTTATGCCCTTTGTCATATCTTGGTGACTCTTTTACATTCCTATGCTATTGCAGCAATTTCTGAGTATGAAACTTCCTTCTCAGTGGCGTGTGGTGGGAAGTTACAAATTAGACCTATAGATAAATACGCAGAAATTTGGGGCAGCATGTTAGTGTGGATGAGAAAATGTCTCTATTCACAGCAAAAGGAGCTGTCTTCATTAGAGCTGTCAGTGACTCCACTATCCCACCCAAAATATTGGATAACGGTCTGTAGGAAAGAATTTGGTGCCAGGCAACCAGCAGAAGTAACATTAATAGGTCTCTTCTACCTCCATTTTCTTCTAAATCTTTCAAGACAAGCATGGTCTAGTGGGTGTCTGGGGATTTAATTGAAATACGGTCATTTCACTGACATTTTAATAAAAACACGTACATCCGAGCATGATCTTTTTCCCACTTGTAAAACAAAAGTGGCTTAAGAAGAAAAGTTCTACTCTAAGGAGTTAAACCTTGGAGCACATATTTTGTTCCTAGCCTGTGTGACACTTTAATTTGCCTTTTGGTTTCCCTTCTCATTTGAAAATTCTCTTGCAAGTGTGGGGAGATGGTGCTCTGATGATTAAACACAGATTTTAGTGGCTTGCTGTATTAACAATGTTTCTGTTTCTGCCAAAAGTTGTTGCCGCTTCGGGATTCTTCAGCATGTACCAAGAGCTGGCACATCTTCCTGCATTTGTTCTGGCACTTTTCAGTCCCCTCAGCGTAGCAGCACAGGCACTAGAAGAGTAATCCAGCAAATCACCCCAGGGACAGAAATGCCAACCCACCAAAGCTTGACTTTAGTAATGCAGCCAGCAAACTTAAACTGTCCTGGAAAATAGGAACTGGAGGAATAGAATAGGATTTCACAAAAGATGCTATTAAAGAAAAAAAAAAAAAAAGGAGTTTGAATTGAGCTCATTTGTTAAGCTTGTGTGAGGCTGAGCAAGTGGTAGCGCATAGCTGCTCCCGGGGCAGGACAGGAATCGAACTCTGGTCCACGTCTTCCCTGAGAGCACGAAAACAATTGATGCCAGCTCTCACACAGGCATTGGTTATTTTCTGCTTAGTGCTGGCTATTAGAGATGAGAGCTGCCTGCCATCCATTCCCACCCACCTGATGAAAAGAAGGGCAAACTGTGACTTTCCCTCATCACAAAGCCTGAGCAGCTTCCAGAAACGCAATCAGCCCCATGAGGGTCTCCGACCTGTGTCCTCCTGCCCAGCAGAGCAGGAGTCGTCTGTGTTCATCAAATGTCAGACAGGAGCACACAGAGGCTTGGAGGCAGAAACTCAAGCATAAAGCTGAAAATGTAACTGCTTCGTGACCAAGACCCCAGGTTTGCCCAAAACATGACAAAGTAGCAGTGTGGGAAGACTGACGGAGCACCAGGCTGTGATTTGAAGCCAAAGTTTCAAAAGTGAAACCTGAAATCTGCACTGTGATCTGCAGTGTGTCATGGGGAGATCTCCGAACTGCAAGCAGTTTAATCGTGGCTGGGTAACTTAACCCACAGAGAGCTCCCTGTCACAGAAAACAGGCAGCTCCATGTACTGAAAGTAGCTTCATTAAGCCAGCTTGGCCCCACTCTCCCGGGGAGACCAAACGTTTTCCAGCTCTGTTCCCACACTGGACTTGCAGAGCAGTTGCAATGAAGTGGATTTGCCGCCCCACCAGCAGTACGGGAACTATGGCTCTTGCTTAAAGTGCTCTGAGATCTGCAGCTAACTGTGAATGATTGATTTCTTTGTTCACTGCTCAAAAAAGCTCTTTCTCTCATTTCAAAACAAAATTATTTTTTTTTTCTCAGATCAGTCATTTTTTGGCTCTAGCCCAAATAAAATTCTTTTGGGGGGATCATTATTATTTATTTTCACTTATTCAAACACATGAAACGTCTCATTAAGTCTTTTCCAGATCATCAACACTCAATGATTTTTTTTATATAAATGTAATTTACCTGAAGAGTTACTTTTTAATACAATATTTCTATAGAAAGTAGTTTATTTCTTTAGAAGGGACAGGCGATATCTTCTTTCTTGCCTCTCACTGATATTTTGACAGTCTTACTTCCCTGCACTCTTGGATAACACAGAATAACGCTTAAGAAATTGCAGCAGGTTTGTTTACACCGAGTGATGCATTCATCAGTGAGGTCGCAATAGCCACTCTGATACTCATTGCAAACACGAGAGCTTAAACAAGTTCCCAAACAGATAGCTGTACTGCCCATGACTATTTTAAACTTCCTTTACAATATCCACGCAACAGCAAACTATTACAATCTTCATGCAATATAAAGGTTCCCTGCTTAAACTAATAACTTTCCATCACAATTCAAAAGTGCTATTAATGGTAGGGATTTGCATATTTTAAAATATTATGTGCTTAATTTGTCTTTCAAATGACTCTAAACATTCAGTATATCAGAAATGACCCCTTTGACTGTTTTTTGCAATCTTGCTGAATTAATCCTGACAGTTTCATCACAGTAATAAATCATAGATTAGTTAATTGGAGTACTGAATCTGCATTTAGTTGTCATGACTGCAGCTGAACAGTTTTCAAATGTTTAAGCCTTTCTGCCACCTCAACATCTTTTCAGAAAAACACCCTCTCAGCGTCCTCCAGAAATTAGCCATCAAAGCAAAGACAGTTACCATAATCTGGGGAATCACTGAAGCATCAACCAGGAAGCCTTTTTTCCCCTTTATTTACTTGCTACCTAGGAAGAAACCCCACTGTTTTTATGTTATCAATTCTTCTTTGATTTTTATCTCTATAAATAGGTTATACACTAGCACTCTGTAGGGTCATGCCATTCTTGCTACTCATAATTTCCAATTCTATTAAAAAGATATTGTCAGTTTGCTTCAAACTCACTAACACATGTGTTTCAGTTTAAAACTGAAATAATCTCACACAGATGCAAATCTTGTTGCCACCCCAGGGACTGTGTGAATTGGCATACACGATTTTTTTCCCCCCAACATAACCTCTCCAGCTTGTGTGTTCCCTCAGAGCAGCCACTTAAATTCCTCCTTCCACCTGCAATATTATTCCCTTTAGAAAGAACTGCTTTCATTCCATTGGGATATGTCAGAATTAACTTAATGGAGGTCAAAAGAGTCTTCCAAAAAGATTTATTATATTTAGATTTGAATAATAAAGACTTCTATGCAAGACTGCAGATAATCTACAGTACAATTAGAGCAAAATCTCTTTAACATTCAAATAGTCATTGAGACAGGAACTCAGCCACCTAAAGAACCTCCTTTCCACTTCATCATCGTTCTGGGAAGGATGCCCTGAGACCTGTCCAACAGCCTGATCCCATGGAGTAAGTTCTGCTGGTGTAAAATTGGTGTAAGAGGAAAATCAGACTCAGAATTTTCAGTTTTTCCAGCTGTTAAATGCCTTTGAGCTGGTTTCCTCTTTGCTATTAATACTGAAAAATGTCACTTCCCTGACCTTTCCTTCCCCTCGTTTTCCATTTGGATAATGAAAGTAGAAGGGTAAGACTCATGGCAACATTACAGAAATCATATTAGCACTGCCGTCAGTCTCCCATTCCTGAGCACCAAGCTCACTAGTTAGTTTCTATATATCTGCTAAACTTATTTATGTAAACAATGTAAACACAGAATCCTTTAAAAACAAAACAAAACAAAACAAAACAAAACAAAACAAAACAAACCCCAACAAAACAACAAAATAATATGGAAACACTTTCATCTACTTTCAAAAATAGCTCACTTGATAGATTTCTTACTCATGAAAGATCCTTAGCAACTTGAATGACCTCCAGGAAAACTACAGAAGGCTGAATGAGAATTGGGTTATAACTAAACTAGAGTTTTGCTTTCTACAGATTAGTTTAAAGACGTTATTTTTTTCCCATTTTTACAACAGAGCTCCTACCTATGCTGTTGATTATATGTTCTGGGAACAGCATGGGTGTTTGACTTCTGCTTCATTGAAACACAAGCAACAATTCCCACCTCTTCAGGCCAGTTATCTCATATACTTTCCATTTCAAAACCTACAAATTGAATTTATTTGCAAGAAAATAATCCTACATTAAAGGATGTCCCTGTGAGTAACAGTTACTCTAAATAAGGCTAAGCAAAATCTGAGTCCTTGAATTATAATGTTGGCATTTCATCTTTTTGGTTTCAAACCCCCAAGAGAATGGTATAAATGTCATTTTCTGTTTGAGGTGGAAAACATTAATCTCTATTATGATGTGGCAACAGAATTCCATATACCATGCATCTAAGGGATTTTTTTGGGAAATTTGTGTAAAACCTCTTGTTTGGGTCAGTTGGTACTGGGATGCTCTGATGCCTAGTTTCCATCGTTGCTTGGAATCCTCGGTGACAGAGTGTTTTAACTTTTTTTCCCTCTCTCTCTCATTGCAAACCCATCCTGATGGGTTTTGCTATATACAGGACCCAGCATTCTTCTACCAATTTAACATTCTCTGCTGCTACACAAACAAGTTGAATAAACTGTAGCAATGGTATGCAGACAAATGTGTTCCTTTGTTTACAGCAATTGCATAAATCCGTGTGTACTGATACTGGTGCAGAGGTCTCGGATGATCCTGAAAGAAAGAATTTGAGCAGGATATCAATCTCTTATGATCCTGAAATAATGCCATGGGATCTTTAACTTCCACTTGAACAAGCACTAAAGGCAGAGAGATGGAAACTTGGATTAACTTCTTATCCAAGTGACACCTCTTGCAATGTTTTTGACCCTTACTTTAAAGCTGTCACCAGTTGCCTTGATTTATGGTAACGCTATCCTTTTAAATCCTCCTCCCTCTTATCTCTGCAGGCAGTTTCCTGATTTGCTTTTCTTTCTTTTAGATCATCCATATTATTTCTTGACAGGGGCTGTGTGGACAGCCACACTTTCGATGGTACTCAGAAAGAAAAATGATCCTCTGTTTTCCAGTAGAACGGATGATATTTTGGTCATTTTTAGTAGTTTCACTCAGAATACTCCAAGTTTTTTTGTTTCAAGTTACAGAAAGAAAAATACTAATAATTTTAAAAGATGCAAAAAAAATCACTGCAAACTCCATTTCATCTTACCCTAGTTTCACAAGCTAAGTTTCCGAGAAAAATCAGAAGTGTACTATAGTAATAAGATACTATTTCCACCATTCCAAAGAGCTTCTGTCAGTAACAAAGAACCTGTTGGGCTAACACTGTTTCACCAACAAAAATAAAAGTTGGTCCCAGCCCCAGAGGTTATGTGTATGCTAGTAAATAGTTTAAAAAGCCACGAGCACGGAGCGAGTCGGAGCACGAGCACACCAATATCTCTTACTTAACAGTTGCCATGCTCCCTGCCACTGTTTTGCTTTGTGTCATTTAGCGTTGTCCAGGCAATACCTGGGCACAATTCAGGAGACACCACATGTCTGTGTCTGTTTCCCATGATCAGTTTGGATATCTTCATCCTGGTTTTCTTTGGAGAGAAATTAGATGAAGTGTGTGTGAAGGCAGGCCATGCCGTGTCATTGGAGGTCAGGAGCAAAGAACAGTCTTTGTCCATTGTTTGTAACACGGATGCAGCCAGAGAGTCTGCAGCTGAATCACAAGAAAAGTGGCAACAGAGCAATGCAGTGGAGTATCAACCCACAGGAAGAAAAGTTTAGGAGACAGTGCATCACCTAGAGAAATGTTGTCTATGTTAGCATAGCCTTGACAATGTTTCAAAGGAGCTTTCCAGAACACGATGGTCAAGATGAAAGAAAGGATGAAGCCTGGTTTGAAATACTGAGAATGAGTAATACGGTAGGATTGTTAGGTTCTGCGTTTTAGGCAGAAATATACAGCAGTTTAAAAAATGGCAAAGAAACTATCATTGGCCATACTGTTATTATCTACTGCCCATTCTGTTGGCTTTCACATTTTCTGTTGGACAGTGGACACTCAAAAAGTTAATTCAGCTCTTGTACAAAAAAAGAAGGGTGGGAAGCTGGGACAAGAATGGATCAGAGCAAGTTTCTCCTACTCTACTGGTGGCTGAACTGTCTTGTGGAAGCCTGACCTTTCCCAGACACTCATTCATACACACCTCATAAAATATTCAATGCTCTCTAGTATGTTGATTTTTCTGCCACGGGTTAGAAAATCTTAAAACAATGCCAGAAAGGTAATTTTGAAAAGGTGACTACTGGTGAATTGGGTACCATATAACAGGCTTATAGTATAGACTGACATCTCCTTTGGGATGTAAGAAAGTTTAGAAATGTACTCATAAGATTTTGAAAATATGAACAAGCAAGTTGTACTTGATGTAATTTTGAAAAAAAAATCCATGAAAGGAATAAAAATTGTAAAAAGAGTGTATAAAGTAGTAAGTCAAATATATCACTTGAATTTGGACCCATGGTCTCTGCAGAGTAGTAACTTGAATGAGAAAGACATGAAGAAGTGTCAGATCCCTGCAATATGTGAATGAAAAATAAATCTACCTCCAGAAAAGTAACTTTCTTTCTGATTTTACTATTGCAGTGTTCTTCTACAAAGAGATCAACACTATCCAACAATAACTATTCTACCTTGAAAATAAATCAGAGACATGTGACCCCCAAACTGTAAGTGGATTCATAAGGTTTTTCCTATTTTTCTTTTTTTTTAACATGAACCTGGAGAAAGTTTCCCTCCTTTTTTTTTTTTTTTTCCTAAGTCACTCTTTGGTGAAGAAGTAAACTTTAACATGAATGCCAGATCTCTCTTCAGACACCATCTTCTGCTGCTTCAAACCAGCCAACTTGGGTAATACCACAAACAAACAGTACAGTCCCAGTAGGCCCCAAACATCCTGGACTTCCACTCATTAGTGTTGGTCCTTAAGACAATATAAAATGGCCTTCCCTAGAGATACTTTTTTTTCCAGAAAAATAGTAGTACACTGGATATTTTTATTTTTTTGTTTTACTCTGTCTTGGGAATTTTGTGAGGATTCAGGGCAAATGCAGCCTGATTTCAGTATTATCTTGAATATATACAGTGTGAATATTGACTTTTTAGCTATTAAAAGTGTATGCATAGCTTGCAGATTCCACGAAGCTTCAATACACGACCAGCATAGTTACTCAGACTGTGGGTACTTAAGAACATGCCAAGATTGCAACTATCAGAAGCAGTTAATTTTACTCAATACATTTATTGTGGCTTTCTTAAATGACTTGAAACTTGCAAAGTCGAAGTATTCTTTTCCCCAATGTCAATTATCACAAAGCTATGGGAGAAAAGCACTTTTTTTCCAAATGAAACCCAAGTTCTTAAGCTCTGTTCACACAGTCGGGCATGCAGAATCAGCAAAGCTCTTAAAAATTCCCCAGGGTTGGCTTAGACCTCTGTGACTTAATGACAGTGTAACAATGGGATAGGGTTTGTCATAGTCTTCCCAGTAACTTCTAAGTAAAATAAAATAATAAAATAAATATAATGAAATGAAGTAACCATTCAGTCTTCTCTGACAGAGATAGTTGAAATTATATTAACTGGCAAATTTGTTCAGATCGAGACTGTAATCCTCACTGTGTTTGCTGCATTAAGACCTCTGTCACAGACATTGGATGTGTAGTATGTGAAAATTCTTCATTGTCTCTGCACTACTTTGTTGTGCTACAGTAGCTGAGGCAATTTAAAGGGCAACTCATGGGAATTACTGCAGCACAAATGTGTAATGTGAACATTATGTTAATATAACTATCCAGCCTAAATTACCACTTCTGCATCTCTTGAAGGCATAGTACTAGATGGCACGTTTTTTCCTTTGAAGCGAAGATGTGCCTTTTCTTAATGAGAGGACAATTTCTAACTGATCACTGGGAGACATTTCGCCTGAATATTTTACATAATTGTGCAGTTCTTACAATCCTGATTCTTTTTAACAGAGAAAAGTTGGCTGGCTTTCTCACATGAATCGTTCTGGTGTTGGGAAAGGGAAAACAGCCAGTAAATGTTACATAAAAACAGGAGGGGAATTGAGTTACAGAAGTACCCCAAAGCGTCCAAACCAATAAAACATATCACATACTATTCTTGAACAGTGCAGCCTCTTTGGAGGTACTAGACTGCTTCTCTGAAGTCCTGTTTTATATGCGCTTGACAAGGAAACTACACCCCCTTATCTTGAAGCTGACTTGACTACTGAGAGTCAGGACTTTGCCATCCATGGAGGAGCCTCCTTTCGTTCTACCACGACAGAGCACAGACAGGTCATCCTGTGCCGTTATCTCTTTCCTGCTGTCAAAGCATCAGCTTTGTCCCTAGTCAGTTTGGGTTTCTGTTGCCTATCGCTCCAGTCCCAAGTGACATAGTATGGGGTGATCCTCTGTGCCATCCTCTGTTGACAGACACAGCTAGTCTTTGCTCTCTCCTTCCTCCAGACTTTTATGCATTTGTCTCAACTGTGAGGCCTACAAAAGTCTAGAAAATGATTAGACAGCTGACATAGCTCGTGAGGGGGCTGTGAAAATAATAGAGCTGTAATTTGTTCGAATCAAGAGGACAGAGCGAGAAAAAGATGACAGTATATTGACTAGGAAAGGAGGAAAATGAGTTCAGATCTGGAAAGGCAAAAAACCGAAAACTTACTCTTTTGTCTGACAACTCAAACTAAAAGAAAAGAGATAGAGTTCTTCTGAAAAAAGTTACTACTGTCAAACAGCTTGACCCTCCTTCTGATTCAATACCCTGTCAGCGTAGGCAATCAAACCCTTGGGCAGGATTCAAGTGTTTTTAGGGTCAGGGTCAGGTTCAATGCATGACTCTGCCTGAGGACATTTGAACCTACTTCCTCCCCCTCAGAAGAATTCCGTAAGTGCAGCTTCATGGCAGCATCATGGTTGAGATTTTCTGCTTTGTATAAATAAACATGCAGAAGAGTGGAACATAGTTATCACTTCCCAGACAAGCGTCTCAAAACAAGTGGGTGGAATAACTAGTGCTAATATTTTTATATGGGATAATGTATATTTAACTCAAAGTTCTCAAAGGAGAAACTGGAGGACACCTCCAAATTTTTTGACATTATAAGATTGCCATAATCACTTGCAATTAAACCCTCATTTGTCAAATTATGAGAGGATTGCTGTGGGAGGAGAAAGATTTGAATTATTTTTTTGTTATTAGAAACAAAATTTGATCCTATGTTTTCAAAATTGTGGATGAATTCTGTGATTACTGAGTGAAAAAGGAGACATTGTCTCTATTTCTCTTTAAGGCAGATTTAAGAAACTATCCCTTTTCCTTCCAACCTCATAACATTTTCTGGACACAGAACTCAAGAGTTACCATTTCTAGCTTCGTCAAAAGATGAAGAAAAAAAAGAAATTAAAAATTGCCCAGCTTTCACTGTAAATCTTTTTCTTAGATTTAATCTCACCTAATCCAAGCTTCTCAGTTCTCTCAGATGCACTGCACAGTTCAGGGTCTCTTTACTGTGTCCACATATCAATATTTTGCCATTTATTTATTCTGAAAATTATCTGCATCTTCGATTTATATTGTAGCTACTATGTATTTGATGAATGGGTTTCCTGATACAGTAAAGCAATAATTCCTAATGGGAAGCACATTAGGATTTTCTGGGAATGCAAGTAGGGAGAAATCTGAAGAAGATCAATCAGAGAGTGACAAAGTATATATTGGGTAGAGGCTGTTATTTTTATTGCCTGGTGATATCACAGTAAGATTGTGTTCTGTACTGCGTCTTCTGTGATATATTGTATTTGAAGAAATACAACTCCCATGGTACAATGTTTCCTAAAGCAAAAATTGAATATACATGTAGAATTCTCTTAGAGAGAAGCCTGACCCCAGCTGAACTAAAATGATGACCTACAATAACTAGGTGTTCCTGGATTAAGTACTTGAACTGCTTATTTTGGAGATCACATCTCAAAGTAACACAGCCGCAGATCGTGTCTTCCAAAAAGGAACAGTCTTGATCTGTCTTGGCAGGGTCATAAAATTGTTATGGGAGGTTATTGTGGAGCATGTTCTTTAGGCGAGTGTGTTCCAGGTTAGATCATTGGACTCTGAGATGAAATCTCTGCTTTGGCAGTTGGCAAAGGGTTGTGTTCTTCAGAAAGACACAAGAGCAAAAAAAGCCTGAGGACAAGCATTGGCCATGGCTTAAGAACCTCTTTTCCAATCCCTTCTTTTATGAGGGGTGGAAGGGAAGGCTGGGGGCACTGCAGAGATAGCAGGAAGTTTGGGAGGGAGGGAGGGAGGCAGCAGAGTTAAATTATGACTTATGAATAATCATTTATTTTGTTGTCATGAGGTTTTATTGCATTTGGCACTGCATGGCTGTGTCATTATAGGAATTTATGTTCATACCTCATTCAAACAGAAAAAACCTGAATAATTTGTTTCTAAAATAAAAAGAACATGCAGGAGCATCCACAAAGAAAATGACCCCTTTCATTTGGTCCAGCTTTAAAAATGTGTAAAAGCAGGACTTTACCTTCCAACTAGTTTGGTCGAATTCTGCTCAGTGGCCCTTGGGTTTTATAGTTAGTCAAGCAGAGGAAGAAACCTGTTACCGATGCTCGAAACTGAACAACCATGGGTAAATAAGATTTTAAAAATTCGGAGTACCTCCAACGACTTTTTCACACAAGCTTTTGTTGCTGATACTGGAATTAACTACAAAAAATATCCACCTTTATCAGAATTTATCTAAAGACTCCCTGAGATAGGAGCGCTGGGCAGCCTGTATTTTCAGAAGGGTTAGGTACACAGACTTGAAGAGCTAGTGAAGTGGAACCAGTGTCTGTGGAGCCTGGTGTGAGAAAACAAGATATCCCACCTCTGTCTCAGCTGGATGTTGTATTTGCTTCTTTCCTGTCTCATCTCAGAGGTGGACCTATCCAGTGGCTCCACATGTTTCCCCTCAAGCTCCTAAGTTGCTTTTAAGGCTGACTGACAGCAACACTTGCACTAAAAAGAACTAGGGTTAGGTTTTGCTGAACCAAAGTTCAGTGTATGTGGGTGTTCTCCCAGTCAGACACTTGTGTGCCCATGGCAACTGACTTCTCATGATGTCCACTTTGTTGTGTTGTTCTTGGATGGCTGAAATAGAGAACACTTTTACAGCTATTTGCTTCACTTGACTGAGGATGGAATGGTTCCAGTTGTGTAAATAGCTCCTGATGCTCTTCCAGTTTTTCTCCTCACTACCCCATGGAGATGCATTTGCTTAAGCAGGGCATAGTATGAGAAGAAGCTCTGCTGGATTCCTCCTTCCAAACCTTCCAGCACATCTCAGGCCTGAACTACAGTATTCTGTTGGTACAGCCCTTGACCTCTCCTTGGACAAAAAGAACCAGTTTTACCACATTAAGCCATGGTTTCGTCTAATGGACAATTAAAAGGGATAACTAAATGCATGTGACTCTTGGCAGGACTTTAACTCAGGCCTCCCGAGACGATCAGTTAATAACCCAATCAACTACACATTTGTCTATTCTTATACAAGTCCCTTGAGATAACAATGGTACAAAAAGCAATATTATCTAATTAACACATGCAGTTGGAGTCTGATCTTTCATTTTCCCTCGGAATGTCTCAGCTGAAGCAGCACTCACATTACTACAGGATTTATGAGGATTACATAAAGTGCTTTTTCCCATACACATCGTGAGTATGAGTTTCATCCGTCAATGCGAGCTTGCATAAGCTCTGTGAATGCAGGGCTATGCGTGACTTTGAAACCCTATCTCAAGTGGCAGACAAAATGGAAAGTGTATAGAATACAATATACAATGTGTGGATATGCATTTTTTCTCACGTACAGTTGTAATCTGTAGTTTATGAATATTACATTGAGGCTGGAAGGTAGGACGTTTTGTATAACATAGTTTTCCTTTGTATGCTTGATAAACTAAAAAGTATGGGAATTACAAACTGTGTTTTGATATTCTGTGTCTCAGTAATAACATCTGAAACTTACTGATGATTTTTGAGGCTTACTTCCCTCAAAATATCCGAAGTTACAGAGGAAAAGAGTGACAGTTAGTACTTATAAGCCCCTGGCTTCTAGTTTTATGACTAGATGCTTCCTGGAAAAACAATGGAGAAATGAAGATGGCTGAGTCCTGGGCTGATACAAAATCCTGTAGTTACATTTGTTTCTGGAGCTATATTGTTGATATTTGCTGAACGTATGACACACTGTTAAAAAAATATTGAACCAAAAAAGTACATTTTCTGACTGGCAAAAATGACCCTCCTTCTCCACAGATATCAAACAACACAGTGTGTTGAACTTGATAAATCAGGATGTGAAGGTCACCATTACAGATCAGACAAAAGGGCCATCTAGTCTTTCCTCATCCAGTGACTATGGCTTGACACACATGAGCTAAAAAAAACACACAAAGAAATAGGACATATATGAAGTGGCCTTTACCTTTTTATAGCCTTTTAGCTTTGCCAAGGTAAGGTCTCATCCAAAAAGAAGTAGGTTTTGAGTCCAGCTTGTGTAACTTTAAAGGAGTCTTAATTTGAAGGAGTGCTGAGCACTGACCTGGAAAGTCAATTGCCAACTGTTGTGTTAAAGGGGCAAAGTAGTATTGGCAGAAAATAACCCCCCTCGCATTCTAACACTCCTCACCGAGGTGGGAAGCTCGGTGCGGCTAGGTTTAAATTCTGAGTGATGCCCAATTCACCACTATCAGCCCGGGCGCGTTTAATATATTAAACAGTTATGGTTCTGGATACACTAATAGCAGACTGCGCTTTCAGCCCAGTCGTGCTCATGAACTAACACGGCCACGCTTCGGTCGCGTTCAGTGAGAAAGCCCAAAGGACTCGCTGCCTACACAGTGCAGGTTATTTAAACAACAGATGCACAAGTTCTTTTGGATTGCCGGTGATAGCGACTGTCTGCAAAGCACGTGCGAATACTAAAGATGCTAGCAATAGAGCTCGGTTACAAAAGCGCTAAGTTATAAAACCACTCTATATATAGATGTCTAAGTTTCCCAGGGAAGCACTTGGTATAGCCAAGTGTTCGAATCTTACCCACAAGCATCCTGTTGGGGGGGTGGGGGGGGAAGAGAGGCTCAGCCCGTCGACTGGTCCCAGAAGTCCACCATGGTGTCTTTCCTCACATCCCCCTTTCCTTGGCCTATTTTTATACTATTTTCTATCTTCAAGGTGGAGTTTGAGTGACTTCAGTCATAAATACTTTCATTATGATTGGTGTAAAATTTTCCCGCCTCGCATTTAAAGGTATAGTTTACGAAAAATTCGAGGCACAGACTCAAGGAGAACTGGTCGCACCTTGGAGGCAGGTAGCTTTTGAGATGGGGATGTATTTTGGTATTATAATGACACTATAATGAACAAAGTTCACTAACAGACAGCATTTCAGGAAAAAAAAAAAAAAAAAGACAGATTGTTGGCTCAGGGTAACAAGAGGGCAGTATATCACTTCTGTAAGACCTTCAAGGGCTCCATTCAGTCCCCGAGTTCCCAGTTTATCACAGAGTTTTGGCCGCTGTGTCTTCACTCTGCTCTATCCTTCACACTGTTTTTCTTCCGTGGTGCCATCTCGTTCCCATGTTTTCCAGATTATCACAGGGTTTGGCCTCGGAGTCTCCACCCCACTCCACTCCCCGTGTTGCTTTGCAAGCAATATTGCACAGGGAATCGCAGATGTAGCGGATTCTTCACATACCAGCTGCGGCTGTATTTTACCCTAGAAGCCTTTTGATTTTAATGTGTGACCAATGCTGTATTATTGATCATTTTTAGTAATCATTCCACACCAACACTGATATCTAAGAGGTGACACCAAAAACCTCCAGTTAGTTTTAACATTTGAGACTGCAAAATGGTAATTCCTTTGCCCAGAGAATTTCTAACAGTGAAAGAAGCCTGGTGTTCTAGACTAGATACTGGTCAGGATGCTTTATTTGAATAATTTCTGAAAAAACAACCCAACCTATAAACCAAAATATATTTCCTGGTTAAAAAAAAAAAAAAAAAAAAAGTTGTATTTGTACCTCATTCAGTCCAACTGGACTAAGTTCTTGCTGAGCACATCAAACAGCTTTTACTTGTTTCTTGTCATGTTAAATAAGAAGACATTTAATATTAGAAAATAGCTTTAAAACTATACAGATATTTGCAGATGAAAAAGAACTGGCTCAGACTGAAAAGCCTTGCTTTTTTAAACAAACTCGCTTTGTTAAAGTGTTTTCAATCCAAATATCCAAAGTAAAGTTTAACTTTTGTTGTCTTTTCTTCCCTTTCACATATATCCTTGTTCAATTGTTGCAGTATACTTGATTTAAATTCCAGCTCTTCACTTGTTGGTCGATATGCACGGTAAAGTCCCATTAAAGCAAATACATGTTTAGACTCCAGCTTTGGAGCTTTGTATGACAAGAAAACTGATGCATGTCTTTCACTGTGGAGTGCTGCATAACACTAAAAATGTCTGGAAAGTTAAATGGACGAGTCTGGATCAGATATCCATTCCATTCCAAAATGCCATCATTCTGCAAACCTGAGAAGCTCAATAGGACACTTTACATGTAAAAAATTAATCATTTAAATGCAGTGGGAGCACAGCCTAGACTTAGACAAGTCCAGGCTTTAGAATTTAGCAACATATTAGATTTTTTATAAAAATATATCTGACAGATATACATTTGCATCTGTCTATATTTGTCACATACAGGTGTAGACTTTATACTTTATTTTCATAATTCAGTTTTCATAATGAAAATGCTTGTGGATTGTATGACCACCTAGTTCAAATATCATACCACGTTAAAGAAATGTGACTCCTCATTTTAGAAAATGTGGAATTTTGATGTGTCTTCAAAGTCCATTGTCCTTCAGAATTTTTTGGGGTATCCACAAATTTAATTAAAGACTAGATTTTGAAGAAAAATCATGAATCAGGAGGAAGAAAGATTGATTTAGCAAACAATTCAGTCATAAGTACTAAATGAAGATAGAGGAGATAGTGTTGCATCTGGAAAACATGTGTGCTACAAAAGGACGCTCATTCCAAGACTGGCCTTTGGCTTAGGTTTCTCTGTTGAGTTCTATTCACCCTTGAGGTGTAACAGGCATAAGCTTCATGGTTAACTCTAAATGCAGATACCAGGATTTATATAACCTGTGTGCAAATTGAACTACCAAAAGAGCTGGTTGCTCCATTCCTATAAAAGGTTTTATGATCTAAGTACTTGCCCGCAGTGATTTCTCATTCTCTATGTTAATGGAGATCCAAGACAGATGATTTCAGGTTGATTATCAGCCACCACCCAGTTTTTCTACTTTGAAGTCATGTTAGTTTTTCTGGCTGGTATTAATCTAGGACATACCTTTCGAGTAGCAGCCAAGATTAAACAGCTAATCTAGTTTCTGAATGTGAATTTAAGGAACCATTTGAAAGACTATGTTAGAATAAATACAGAGAAAATTTCAGAGGCACCTGTATGCAGAATGAAAATTAAATACCTTGCCAGCATTTTGCTGAATTTGACTAAATATTCCTATATCTCCAACTGTTTTTAATTTGAAGATTTGAATTTCATTTGACAGGTGTTGTAATGTCATCCGTGTAGATCTTGATTCATACAGTCTTCATTTCATTTCTGCTTTGCATAGTAAAGGCGTAGACTTGCAGAAATTTTTAAAATTAAAAGAAACAAATTCCAAGGATTAAGAGATATCCCTTAGGAGTTTCAAAGGAATGTGAAATGAGTAATATTAACAGGAATTCTATAGGCAAA
Organism: Vanellus vanellus; assembly: GCF_965231255.1. NCBI lineage: Eukaryota > Metazoa > Chordata > Aves > Charadriiformes > Charadriidae > Vanellus > Vanellus vanellus. The sequence continues at coordinate 9,499,756 of NC_138905.1, forward strand.
ATTAATCGTTACCATTCCCAAACACTTGAAAAATCTGTCATTGACTTACGTGAGAGACTGAAAATACACAAAGTTTTCCAAGCATGGTCTTCAGATATCTTTTGTTTGCTTTCTGTTTTTTTAAGTTACTATGGTTTGAATTTCCAAGCTTTTCTCTGCCACAGGCTGGAAGCTGGTGTTTTGTCTACTTTTAATGGAAATGGATCTCATACAAATGCAAAGCTTAGAGCTAAATTTTCAGAAATCCTTTAACTATTGTAAGACTTGAGATAAATTGATGAGACTTGGCATCACAGGGGCAGGTAAGAAGCCACCCACTTAACATTGAAAATCTACTGTATATAACACACCATGTTATAAGATCGGTAAGACTGCATGAAAAAAAAACTTTTTACAAAGTGCAAGGCTTTTCTGTGCAGTGTTTTGATGGGTTTCCCAGGCTGGTAAAATGCTGAGAATGTCCTAAGCTTTTGGTAGCTGCATTCAACTCTCTTAAAAATATCCCCAGACCTGTTTCATTGACCAAGTGAATAACTGATCCTTCATGCTGCCGTTTGGTAGTGGGAAGCAGCATGGCATTTTGCTTCTTTGATTCAAAGATGGCTTGAGAGGTTCTCTTCCCAACCAACACCAGTGTGCTACTGGAAAACCTGAGTTGTTCCACAAAAGCCTTGCTCAAAAGAAAGGACCATAACAGTTTGTCAAAGAAGGGCCCAAGAACTCATCTTCTGGGATCTTTTCATCAGACCTGGGTGCTTCTACATTGTGCAGGCTCTCTTACTGCCTCACACAAGGTTATTCGGGGGGCTCTGGCCAAGGGACTGTCATGGTTTCAGCTGGGATGGAGTTAACTTTCTTGCTAGCAGCTGGTCTGGGGCTATGTTTTGGATTTGGGATGAGAGCAATGTTGATAGTGCACTGATGTTTTTGGTTGTTGCTAAGCAGTCAAGGCCTTTTCTGCTCCTCACACCACCCCACCAGAGAGAAGGCTGGGAGGGCACAAGAAGTTGGGAGGAGACACAAGCGGAACAGCTGACCCCAACTGATCAAAGGGATATTCCATACCATGTGATGTCACGCTCAGTATATAAAGCTGGGGTAAGAAGAAGGAAGGGAGGGACCTTCAGAGTGATGGCTTTTGTCTTCCCAAGTTACTGTTACGCGGGACGGAGCCCTGCTTTCCTGGAGATGGCTGAACACCTGCCTGCTCATGGGAAGCAGTGAAGAAATTCCTTGTTTTGCTTTGATTGCATGTGTGACTTTTGCTTTACCTATTATACTGTCTTTATCTCAACCCATGAGTTTTTTCTCACTTTTACTCTGCCTATTCTCTCCCCGATCCAAACTGGGGGGTGTGAGCAAGCAGCTGCATGATCCTGGTTTTTGGCTGGGGTTAAACCAAGACAGGGAGACAGCAGAAACCTTGTTGCTATGTAGTGCTGTGTCAAGGTAAGCTAATAGCATCACTTGCTCCCTCTCTCTAGAAGAGAAGAAATAAAAACGAGAATGGGTGAGGTGCTACAGCAGAGTACTGCAAGTACTGCTTGAAAAGGTCATTACCTATGAAATGCATTTCACTTTCTTCATTACATTGTAAGAACGGGTAATCTGCAGTAACTATATGATGTCTTCCTTATCACGCAGCCTTCATGTGTTTATCTTCTTGACAATTTTCGGGGAATTGGTATTAGACCTTCCTGTAAACTGGGAGACAGGACACAGAGACTAGATTACCTTGGAGAAGTCTTCAAAAGAGTTGAACCTGGGCCATCACCAGACCACACACTTCTTCCTCACCCAGCCAGGTGGAAATCACTTTTTGTTTCCATCTCACAAAAATAGAGCTCCTCATAATTATACTTTGAGTTTAAACTGCACTTTTACTTCCTCTCAAAGAAGACACTAAGGTTTCAGAAGGAGTTTAATCTGCCTTTTATTTCAATCAGGAAAGTAGCCTGACTTTTTAAACTGACCTGCTGTGATTTCTAAGTGGAAGACAAACAAGAAAGGATTTTATTAAAACCAAACTACTTAGCTTTTTTGAAACACCCCTGCTTGGTATTTGCTTTCTACGCATAAACCCTGTTTTTCTTTTATCCCTCCAAAACAGATTCATGAAAAAGACCCTCAAGCCTTACTATTCAGCAATTGGGCCTTTAAAAACAAATTTTGGTTAATGCGAGTTTTTACAACACATTTATATATTTATTTCTGGGATTAGTGTATTAAATGGCTGTGAGGAGTTGAGGGCACTGACTGCTTTTTTTAAACCACATGGGGGTTTTTGGCATTAGTGATGAAGCTGTTCTATGCCAGACAACTAAGGCTTATGAACAAAAGCTACTTAATTTCAAAGTTCATGCACAGGTTACAGAAACACCGGTGGCGTGAGCAGGTTTTCTTCTCCTTACCTCTTCTCAACCTTTAAACACCTACTTTCTCAACCACAGCTAACTCCAACTGAGGGGCACATGTATCCCTGAAAAAAGCAAAGTGCCTGTGCTCCTGCTTCTCCAGGCTAGCTCTGTAAACCTGGACGCAGGTCCTGTGGCAAGCCCTCATTTACTGCCTAATTCTTTTTACAGGCAGCAGGTATTAAGCAAGCTTCTTGCAGCAGCTGTTCTGGGAAACACTGGCACGACTGTAATCCTCCCGGCTGAAATACTCCCAGGTATTTACTGATTCTCGCTGCTCACAGCTGAAGAGGCTCCAAGTCGGTGGAGCCAAACTAACCCCGGGGGTCTCAGCGTTAGTAGCCAAATATAAAAATGAGGAAAAATGTATGTTCTGGATCAGAATTTTAGGTTAAATAGGAAGAATGCAAACATCAAAAACCTCTACTATGAGGCACCCAGGAAGGTTTGGTTTAGCTCTTGAACACTTTTCAAAAACTGTGGGTTTTTTTTCTTTAAATTTAATTCAGCTTTTGAAATGTAGAGTATAATTTCGATCTGGAATTAGAAACATATTTGCTTATCCCTCAAAAAGATAAATTGATGTTTTTTTTCCCCTTGGTTCTTTGTTTTAGTTGAAACTACTTTTCAGACTCTGTTTCATACTTGGTAACCCTGAAGTTTAGGTTGGTTTTGTTTCTTTTTTAATTTATTTTTAAGCCACTATAGAAATAAAGTATTTACTGAAAAGCATTGCCCAGCGCTGGAAAATCACTTTGGAAGCAAATATTATGCATAATGTTCTCAAAGAAAACACTGAAAAGGAACTAGCAAATATCCTAGTCCAAGATGAATAGAAATATAAAGAATATAGACTTCAGTAGACAGATCAGTTCCTCATAATAGCCTAATCTAATAATCAGGCTGACTAAGGACTTTGTATCCTTTGGTGAAAAGAAGGATATAAGAAATAGATGCGTGCTAAAGTCCTGGTTCACTGCCTTCTCTCAGACACTTAAGTTTTATATTACAGCCTCAGTGTTTTTTTTTCTTTTTTATTATTCTTATTATTATTTTATTTTTTTTTTTAATACTAGGCTGCTTTAACTTCCTTATACAGGGGCTAGAGTTTTATGGATTGAGCAGACAGTGTGTTAGCTGCTGAAGTTAAAATTCTTCACTTCTTATTTTATAGAAAATCAGATCATTTTGAAAGGAAAACTTTTATAATCTTTGTAACTAAGATGGTCAAGGTGGACCCCAACATTTTCCTTCCAGAGGATAAGTAAGATGCTTGCATTTGTCTGTCTAAGCTGGGGATGAACTAGAAGCAATTATAATAGTTTAGAGATGGTTGAGCTTTCAAAGATTGAATGGGACTTCAGGCAAGGTTGGAGTGAACTGTTGCCACGTTAATTAACTTATTTTTATGGAGTCAGATCATACCAGATCATACTGCTGGATAGGGAAAACACATAGACACAGTGAGATTGTGAAGCAGTTTGTAGAGAAAATCTCCCAGTGGAAACTATTCACAGATTAACATTCTTTTTCAGCCTTCCCTGCATCTTCTTCAGCATGATGTGGTATTTGTGAAGAAACCTTAATGATCAGTGCTTCCTTAGGTCAACTGTGCTATTGGATATGCTCTCACCTGGCCATGGTTCTGCAGAGGCAGAAAGTTTAAAACACAAAAGTTATCACTGTCACAGGTGGACTTGAATAGTTTGTCTTTCACAGTAAGAAACAAACCATAATCAGCACTTGGCAATTTTCAAATGACTTCCATATTATGGTGCTGCCTGACATTTTGTTCTCATTTTAATCCATCTTTCTACTGTTTGAGTATCAGACCATGCACTGCACCGGATGAGGTCTTACCATTACTTTGCAGACAGACATTTTTTCCCTCATCCTCTTTGGATCACATAAGCCTTTACACAGCTCTACAACACAGCAGCTCATAGGCATGCTGTGAGTCTTTAGTACGCGATCGTCTTGTCTTCTTTGTTACTTTCAAGCCCTCAGCATCCAACCCCTCCAGCAGAAAGTTTTAGTGCTGCCTTAATGAATGCTCTCACTTTTCATAGTACTGTGTTTTCTCCCATTTCTGTCTCTCTAACAAAAGACCATCCAATTCTTTCTCTGTGGCACCCCCATCTTTCACTGCAGTGACAACGATTTCCAACTCTGTGTTGTCATGTTTTATTAGATCACTTCTGGGTTTCTGTGCCAAAGTCATAATGAAAACATTACATGAAGTCAGTCCAAGTTTGATCCTCGAGAAATTCCAGCGCAATGTCCATGTGATCCAAGGCTTCCCATTTAGATACAGCTTGTCATCTCCTGCTGTAGCAATTCCTTAGCCAAGTTCTAGTTCTTGTATTAATCGTCTCCAGCCCAAGAAATTTCCACTGTGACCCAGTCTTGAATACTTAACTGAAGTCCGGATATGTGACTATATTTACCACATTTTCCTCATGAGAAATTGAAGTGTTTTATCAAAAGAAGATTGAAGATCTTTAATACATTTTGGACAATCTTTGTTTTTGTCATATTTTCAGTTGACTTTTTTGTTTTAATTTTGTTTTGATTTTCTTTTCTTCGAAACTTTGTTTAAGCCTTGAGTAATACTCTTAATAGTATTACTCTTTTTATCTCTCTTTTTTTTCCTTTTTTTTTTTTTTTACCTTTTAATATACAACTACTAGATTTTCTAGTTTCCCATCAAATGACAACACTCCAAATTGGCAAACGCATTAGAACACCCTTGTATCAGAGCTGTTATTTTACCAATATTTTGCTTGGTTCATAGCTTTTCCAGAAATCTTGAATGTATATTATTCTTCCTCTGCTCACTGCTCCTTCACATTGAAACATCTAATGCTGAATTTTTCCTTCTACTTTGCATGTTATTTCCCATTTCAACAGTAGGGCTCGATGATCTTAAGGTTCTTTTCAAACCTAAATGATTCTACGATTTCATGATTTCACTCTTACTTTCATTAGTCACTCTGCCTTTATGAACACTGTTGTCACTGAAACATAAAGATTCACAGTGTTTTAGGTGCCATTCCTTTAACGTGAACTTATTCTGCCCTGCACAGCTACCCCTGTTCTGTCTTTGTTCTGTTGCGTGGCTACCGTGTGAGATTGATGCTTTTGCTGTATCTTTGGTTTTGGGTGTTTTTTTAAAGTTTGTTTTACCTTATCCTTGCATATTCTGACCTCCATGATGTAGCTTCTTCATTGATTGATACTTTTTTCCCACTCTTTATAGACTAACATTTTCTTCTATAATGTCTTTAACATCTTCTACAATGACCCTGCCACTTTTAAAATTACAGCTATTTATCTCTTGCTCTGTGTCTATTCTTAAAAACATCTGTTCACTGGAACAACTGAAACATATCAATAACACCAATAACTGTTTTCCAGCCTGTATGGAAAATTAATTTCATAGATGTGCCGCATTAGAAATTATGTAATTATTTAGAAGACAACAGAATATAATATTTTCAGTTGGAAGGGACCTACAGTGATCACCTAGTCCAACTGCCTGACCACTTCAGGGCGTATATTTGTTTATATTTCATATGGCTTCTGTTCTGGACTGCTGTTTTAGGGTAAACGACTGCAGCATGAACACAGCAGACTTGTGTCACCAGTTCTCTGAGGGAGGACATTCAGCTGGAAGCCTTGAGCTCTGCTTCTCCCAGATAACTCATTTGTTTTAAGAAGAATCAATACAACAAATTTTTATGCCAAACAAACTCTTTTTGTGACTCAAATCCCAGCCTCCTCCGTAAGGCTCATGTATATTTTTATTGTTGTCTTAGGACATCCCTGAATTCCCCATCTTCATCTGGCATCAGTGAGGCTAAAATGATATTAAAACTTCGCAAAACCAGAAAAACTACAGTTAGTGAGTTTGAAGATGAGGGATCTCCAGTCATGGGAAATTGGAAATTGTGTACTCAGCTGTAACACAAAAAAGGTCACTAGGTCGCTGTCAGCAGTGATGCAAAAGATGGCATAAATTAGATCTGGGCTTTGGTGAAAATGTAAAAAGAGCATAATGTTACATTCAGAAGAAGACAGTAGATATTCTTCTTTTTACAATACACAGTATAAAGCCCACTTGTGATCTTTTTACTTTGGTTTACACAGATGGAGTTCTGCTGATTTAACTATAGAATTACTTTTGACCATTACTTCTCATGAATGCCCTAACTATGACAGGCTGCATACTTCTGATCAGGTACTTCCTCCTCCTTACAAATACATTATCGAAAATTATGCATGTTTACAGAGATTCAGTAGCAGTAAATAGGCATTTTTTCATTGAAGTATCCTAACCTTGTTTCTTAGAAATTTTCTGATTCAGTTCTTCTGGCCCACTCAAAACCTTGAGGCCAGGTATAAATAAAACCATAGACCAGGAAGGCACTTTCCAGGCCATCACAACAGTAACTTTGGTGTATTCAATTTGTTTTTATTCTGATGATGACTCACCTCTTGATCTGCTGCAGAGAGCAGAGTGCATGTCTTCTTGTATTGAGGAATCAGGAGCTGCAGCAAACTTTTGGTCATATTATCTCCTGTTTAACTGTTTGGAACCCAGAGCTAGGTGAGATGAATCCTATCCTTCATTTCTGATTTTAAACATTACTGTTCATGTGGAATAAGATCTGTTATAAAAGCTCCTTTTAGTGAAAAACTAAAAGATTAGAGCTAATCAATTAGCCACGCAGAATACATAGTGGCCACTACACTAAGACTTCATACAAAGGCACTAGATGGATTTTTGAAGAACACCAAAGAGACTTAGACACCTGATTACATTGACTTTCACTATCTCTTCACTAAATCTTTTTATAACTACCGAGTAATTTCCTTGGCTGGCATATACTAACATGGTTCAATTGAGCTGAGTGGTACTAAACAGATTTACAAGAGCTGACAGTTAATTCCTTACACCTCTTTTGTTTCCCCCCGTTCTTACACAACCAAGCTTTCCTTGCGATTGCAATTTCTTTTGGTGTCCTTTACATTCTGTGCAGAAGTTATCTTGTAAAATAAGTCTTCCTATGATAAAAGTTTCCTTGGTTGAGCATCTCCTTCTCCCCTTACTCCTACACTTGGTGATCTCTAAATTTTTTCACGTCTGACTACAAGGTGGGGAGAGGGCATTACTATTTTTTTTGTTTCCCTTCACGATATGTTTAACGTTTGCTCTGAATACTTGCACACGTGAGTGGTTCTGCTGACTCCATTATTAGGTGGGAACAAAAAGGCTTGCAGAGAACTAGTCCTCTGTGAAGAGTGAAAAATGCTTAAAAGAACATTATAAGCCCAGTCATTAGACTCAAATTTCCGAATGAGCTATCTTGAAATCTAATGTGAGCTCCCAGATTTCTTCATCTAGCTTTGATAATTTTAGTTGACATTCCTGCAATGATGTCTTGCACATTCAAATAGTTTATGTAGCCCGCCATTGTAGAACTGTTTTTTCACACTTCTTAATTCAAGCAGGGAGCGAAAACCAGATTTAAAATTATTGATTTATTTAATGTTTCCCAGCATTGCTTTGCTACTTCTTTATATATTAAACCATTACTAGAAATTGTGGGAAGAGGTTAAAACAATCAAAGGTGATGAAAGTCCTCATCGTGATGTATCTATTGTTTTTTATGAAGCTGTCAAAAAAGTACTGACAAATGCAAAATTTCAGGATTAATATCATAGTATAAATAATTTTGTATTTTTTATTGTAACCCAAACACCTTTTGTATTTACATATCTATGAAAAAAGGGGATTCTCTAAAATGCATTATGAGTTATTATGAGTGCATAATTATGCACTTACACAGAAAATTGCTTAACATATAAATTTAAAAAAAAAAAGAATGCACCTCATTCTCCAGTGTTTGAAGCTGGTAAGAAAACTGTCAAACATTGAACTATTAAGTTTGATGAGGACTACATTCTTTGAACATTAAAACTGCCACTGGGTTTTTACATCGTGGTTTGCTTTAATCATTCTTAGCAACTATGTCTTGGATTGCTTAACGTGATTTTAATTTATAGTGGTATTAACACAGCAGTTTGTTGCATTGTCACTTTTGGGAACCATGAAATGAAACATGCGAGTTACTGGATTTGTTTGTAGGCACATGGGAAAATTTCATCATCACAAAAATCATTCTCTTGGGACTGAACAGTTCAGACTTGGATTTTTAACTAAAAGAGGATAAACGCTAAATATTTCAGTAAAAGTCTGTTTTATATTGGAGCTTCTGTTGGAAGAAGAGCCTTGAGAGGGTGAATTTAAATTTAAGTTTTATATTTGTTGTTTGCATTGATATGGAAAAATCCCAAGTGAGCACTGGGATCCCACTGACAAACCTGTATCATCGTGTCAATCATTCTATCAGCAAAATGTTTTTCCTTATTTTTCAGCCTGTGGAAGCAGATTGCAGAATAAATCAGGGAAGTGCCCCAACTACATCATGAATATTGTGTGCAACTACAAATCTGTCTACAGCATTTCCTGCAACAAAGAGACTTTCTGATACAATGGTGATTTTTATGATTTTTTTCTTTTCCATTTGTTTAATCCTTATTTTAATTCCTGTAGGCTTTTGACACCCACTACAGCCTACTACAGTATATCCCACAGTTTAGCTCTGCGCTGTGTGAGCAGGTGCTTCCTTGACTGTCAGGACCTGACATTGGGTAATTTTTTTGGTGCTTAGTGTTTCTCATGTCTCAGGAAAGAATGAATAGTCATTTCCAACATTCTGTGACCACGAGTAGCAGGGCTAGACTGTATGATGTGCAGATGCAAAAAAGAACCTAAAGGACAACTGCTGGCTTCAAAAGCAACTAACAACGAACATCAGCAGCCTCACAACCTACCTTTATGTCCACAGCCTCACCCAGAAATATTGTCTGTTCATTTTCGAGAAGCAACAAGCTATTTTAAATCTTGTGACACAGTTCCTGACCTCCACTTCCATACTCCTTTACTCTGTCAGTACACCTACTTTTCAGAAAAAGTGTGTTCCTCTCCAGCACCAGTACTTTGAAATTTTCTGTGACGTAACTGCCTGAAGAGCTGGAATTCTGGGATCTTCTACACACTGAGAAGGAGGTGAAAGGAAAGATCTATAGAACGCATGAGATGATTTCGAGGTTTCTAGCAGAGAAGAGGCAGGTGGATGTTTTGGCAGTGGCATCTGGCTGTGGTCAGGGATGCGGGCTATGTATTCTGCTCACAAAGACCCATGCCAGCCGGTCAGCATGGCAAGCATGGCACTAATTCCTATGAAAGTACACTAAGGGTCACTTCCAAATTGTCCAGCTTGGCAAAGTATGAGCACTTAGTGATGCTGATTGTGTTCATTCCCAGCAAACATCTCCCCTGTCATTTTCCCCCCTGCTGGAATTGTTCCATTTGTCACTGTCAGTGCAGAGGGCTACAGACAGGAGGGAGAGTCCTGAGAGTTTTGTGTGCCTGATAACTGCTCTGCTCTTCCCCAGCCTGGTACATCTCACAGGTTACCTGTGACAGATCTGTACGTACACTGCAATGCGTAAACAGCAGCATTGTCTTTCCCAGGAAAATGTTCAATATGTATCTGTTAATAGGATCAATTTTCGTTCACACGCTTTCCAATCTGTTTATTAATCTGTTGCTCAGGATACTTTGAAAACAGTAGTGTTTCTGATAGCAAAACACATATATTATGAAACTTGAAAAGATGCCAGTTTGCCATGAGAATGATTACAAAATGTTTTAGATTGGCATTCCATCTGATTTGATTACTAATGTATTATCTAAGCTTCATGTTTCCCGTTGTACGTTCTTGTTAAGTGCTGAGAACTCCACAGAGTTCCTTCCAGTACAAATGAAACTCCTCCCGTAGCAAAGGATTCAGTGACAATCCTTTCTGATAAATAAAGAATGTGATTATTGATGCTTACTTGCTACCTAAACTGTTGGGATGCTGGTTCAGTACTCTTACTTAATGTCCTACACTTAAGGAGTTAGGATAATTAGTATCTAATGTATAGGTAGTTATGTTTTCCACTAGGAAAACTTTGGATAAAATCTATGCAAAGATAATTATTTTGTCTCTCAGAATGAGATCAGCTCATGGCCAAAACCTAAAATTTAGACATCTACATGTAGATACCGACTTGTGAAGCTATATGCTGAGGATGCCGCTGTAGCTGCACATGCGGATGCGTACTAGGGCACCTCAGGTAGCATTTCTACATTTAAGGAACCGTATAGAGTCCAGAGTACAAAAAACATTTCAGATTATCCTAGAATAGAGGCGTGTATTTAATTTCACAACACTAATAATCGTGAAACTGGCCAGTTCGAATGAGAAAGATAAGTAAGGAGAGAAAGAAGCATCACACGCACACACACGCGCAACCCCCCCCCCCCCCATTCCCCAATTATAGCTTGTTTAAAGGGTGGCAACACAGTTTAAAAGAACACATTACGAAGTAAGCATTGTGTCCTATTATTTTGATACTTCTTTTAGCATCTGAAAATACGAGTGTGCCAACACGATGGTGCACTGGGACTAAGAAACTCTTAGAGCATTTTAAGAACATTGAATAAAAGCACTGGGTTGAGTAAATGAAAACATGCTCTGTAATTTCTGCTTTGATAGTTTATTTTACAGTACTGCCAGAGAACATGTTATTTATAAACTTCAAACATTTTGAGTGAAAAAAAGTTAACTAAGATATGTTCCTTTCATAAAAAGGTCCAACTACCTTTGCACAGCAGAGTATGTTGTTTGTAGATGCGTGATACTGGCAAGGCTCTGGACACATATAATCCTCCCCGTGAAGGATTTCAGGCTGCAGTAATCATCCTCGCTGACTTTGAGAAGACATTTCCTAAGTAAGAAATGTCTAAAATGATTTTGGCAATATATGGGGTCAGAGTTTGGAAAAGAAACCGCATGTTCGGTGTTTCCTTACTGATGTGATTTCGATGTAGGCTGCAGAAGGGGTCCCAGACTGAAGCAGATGAGCGTAAAAGGCAGCTCAGGCTAGCAGGTGATGGTGAGCAAACCGGCTCTTTTTGGGTCAGCACACCCTGGTCCTTGGACTGAAGACGCTGTTTTTGGAAATGCTGCAGCAGGAACGGGTGGTGTTTGCCTAGTGTCACGGTCTGCTTTGCTCCTGGTGCCATCCACCCCCAGCACGCAGCAAGGCTTCTGCATTTAGCAGCTTTATCTGAATTCTCTCTTTATCTGATGGAAGGAGACATTTTTACATAACAAAGCTATTAATTAGTTCTTGACAAGATTAACAGGGACTTGTTTTGACATAATTAGAGCTAATTCCATTACTCCTGAGGCTAAGGCTGGGCTAGAACAGAGGCTGACAAGATTTATAGGTAAATATAGATTCAAAAGTACGCTGTAAGCAAACCTGTTTTAGGAAAGTTTAATAGACATATGCATACAAAAGCCGTGTGTACAAAGTGTGTTTTGCAAGAACACATCGTGTGAAGGAAAAACAATTTTTCGTAGGGTGCAATGGAGTATAATATAGTGAGTAGTTGCTATTTCTCACAGACTTCTATATTTCTAAGCTAAATCCCTGTCTTTATACATTTGCACATTCAGTGTTAAAAAGGTAGCAAGTTAGCTTTTCTGCAGAACTCCTAAAATAAACACAGAAAAGACCTAAAAATATATACTAAGAACAATAACCCCAGTCTGAGTTTTGATCCAGGAAAAATGTGTCTGTAAAATTCTATATCAAAAGAGTATGTAATTAGGAATCTGTTCCAAACTTCATTGACTTTAAGAGAAATAAGCGTCACTGAAAGGTTTTATTGATCTGAGAAGAATGAGGTTTGGGTTTAGACAGCTGAAGCTTTCTAAATCTATTGTATTCCTTTATTATGAAGTAAAAGAAAAATTTTTAATATTTAAAAGTGTCTCTATCTTAAATCCATTTGCGAAGTGCACATTCTAGATTCATTTCTAAATCTAACCAGCCTGCAAAAAACATACTTTATTTATGTTCCTATTCTGTGATCTTTGCTTACTTCCTCATAGTCTCTGATAGACCATCTACTTCAAAATGGCTGCAAAAATGTTTTATATCTGTAAGGCATTACCATAAAAATCAATTTTGTTCCTGAGATGTAATTACCCCTCATGTAATTACTTAAAAGCTCTTCTCTATTAGACACTCAGAAGGTATAGGATATACTGAATGTAATGTCAAAAAAGATACAGTCACACCAGAAAAAGTACAGAGAGGGACAGCTGGTGATCATTGATACACGTACAAGAAATGTCTGAACAGATAAATCCTATATGTCATGAAAAACAGAAAAATGAAGGGAAGATTATGACCGAGTTCTGCAAAACCGTAAGCAGCACGGGAAAAGGTGAAGAGGGACCAACAGCTGGCAAGTTATCATGATACCTGAGCTTTGGGGTATTAAATACTTTAGCAAGATGCAAGCTCAAACAATTAAAGGGAAGTGATTATTAACACATAATTAAACAATGAAACTCATGAAATGTTGCAGACAATCAGTTATAAAGTCACAACTGACCATTTCATTGAAGGAATGGATGATGGAAGGTTTTCTTATATAAATGCACCACATCAAGCTTGAGGAGGCCATTTTAGCTGCCAATTAGGTCTTTGGCATGGGATCTTCAGGAGTGTTCTTGCATAAAAGTACCACCTGCTTGCCTGTTTTCCTGCGACTACCCACTGTTGGAGACCAGATACTGATACAGATGGGCCTTTGTTCTGCTCCAGGACTGTTGTTCTTAGGTTCTGGGAAGTTTGTATGTTTGTTTGTTTGTTTGTTTGTTTTAAGTAGGCTTGTTGTTCAATGTATTAAGTCATAAGAGGATTTTATGTTCAGATAAGGTATGAAGGGTGGAACTTAAGCAGGAAAAAAGTCAAAAGTAGACTTGAAATTCTGATGCCCTGGAGCCATATGGTAGTTTAACCCAACCTGTGAATTAAGTAAAACAAAGCTAGCCTGGATGTGGGCTGTTTGGTAGACCAGACGTGTCCTTGGGAACCAGCCGGAACAGATGGCCACTACGCACTGATGCCAACACAGGAAGCTGGACGTTTAGAAAAGTTCCATTCTGTCCTTTGTCCCAAGCTTGCTAGCATGGTGTTTAAAGTCAAAGGGAGTAGGCCTTCTGAAAAGTCCCATTTTTGCATTCTTGGAACAAATAGCATGCTCTGACCACTTAAGTATAATAGCTTATGGGTTCAGTGCTCCAATATGAACCACCTCATCTGGTGCTTTAATCTCAGTGCCTAAACAGTGCATTTGGCTTAGAAGGCAAGAACAAAAGAAAGTGTCTTGAGAGTGCGGAGCTATGAAGTAACCACATGTAATATTTCTGAAGTAGAGCACTTTTGTATACCTTCAAACTGATGTCTTGTTAAAGAGAGCACATTCTTTTACAAACAGTATTCCTTTCTTTAACTTGAGTACAACTGCCCCAGTCTTGACCTTATCCAACCATATAGAAGGTTTTCTATGTGATAAATATGACTTAATTTCAGGTGTTTCCCCTCTATTTTATCCACGTCTTGTTTTTAACTGCATATATGAAACACGAAATCTTCAAAACTCTCTATCAGAATTCTGAGAGCTGGTCCTTTTGTCGTAAATGGTTATAAGGAAGCACACACTCAGATTGGAAAAGTATGTGCCAGGAAAGTCCCTAAGGTACCTGAAACACAAAAAAACCCATTGCCTGAAGTCAGCATTCACAGCTACACAGAGATGACAGGTGGTCTCAGAAGGCACTTTCAGCATCGCAATGCTGCATTAAGGATCCCAAGCCATCATTTAGGTGCCACTAACATTCATCAAATTCCCACCTAACCCTGTAGGTGCCTTAAGTGCCTAATTTAACAGACTAAGGGGTTAGTCACAGAACTTTAGAATCGTGCTGCTTTTTCTGTTCTTAATGGACAGAAAGTAGCTCCTACCGGCTGACTCCAAGTGGGCGCATTAGGCTCCTGCCCTGAAACGCCCTGCAGGGCCGATCCTTTTTCTCAGCAGGGAATAAAAAGGGAACGGTGGACATTAGTCTCCCTCGTGTTATCCTTTGTGATTATTCCACATAATTTCCCATGTGACATCTAAACTGAGAAACTCCAGAGCAGAAGAATGTTCCTGATCTGAGTGTAAATCTTAGCCTGTCCTAACTCCGCATGAAAGTGGGATTTAAGCACACCCCAGACATCTCCCAAACCTTGTTTACTGTGAAAAGATAACTGAGGCACAGGCTGTCTGTCATCTATGGTGAACTTTTAAGAGGTCTTTGTTTTGAAACACTGCAGGGTCTTCTGTGGTGCAGAGCTAAAGGTCAGTTTAGGAGCAGCGTGGGACATTTGAATTTCTGCGGCAGGAAATGTCTGTTTTGAGGATGTCCAGGAGCAAGGTGCTAAACTCGTGCCCTCATCCTCTTGCATGACTTCATCCTCTTGTCTTGCCTGTCCCACCTGCATGACCTGACTCAACCGGCCTGCTTACAGCATGCCTAACTCCGAAACAGAGGAATGAATGCGTTGGTACTTTCCCACACACTCAATACAGTCGAGGTTGTAGATTTCCTTCTTCTGCCTGAGATTAAAACTCATTTTGTATGAAATACTTGACTATTCATGTGAGCAGCAAGTGGAATGTAGGTTTCTGTACAATTCTGTTTGTGTCTTTGCTAGAATTGGCTATAAGCTTAGTTAAATAGTGGAGAGATGTGTGCTCAAGGTTTTTCTTAAAGAAAATTTGTTGTCTGAATCAAACTGGAAGATTTCTTTTAAAAATTTCCTGCAAGTTGGAAACACAGAGAAAGTTTTTCTAAAAAATATTTTTAACAATACCTAAGGTGTTTCTAATTATTTTTTTCCCCAGACAAGGTAAAGTTTCCTGAATTTTTGAAACTTCTCTTTGAAACTAGAAGGGGCAAAACTAGCAGCCACCTCTCCCCTTCCTCAGCACTTCCCAGGTGCCAGACCTATTCCCATCACCCTCGAGCCCCTCCCAAACCCTTTCCCCTTCCTCACAAGAATACCCCAATTCCAAACCTGTTATTTCCAAGGCGGGTATTCATTCCCTCTGCCCCTTCTGTCCTTGCCAAGAGACCAGTCTCTTTCTGCAGGACTGGGGTGGCCGAGCCAGCAAGGGGGGCTGACCCTGCTTTGCCCCACCGCTGAGCAGACAGGGTGTTCCACAGGGAGCTGGCTATCGCTCAGCAGGGAGCAGGGAGGCTGAACAAGGAATTTTAGTAATGGAATTTAGTGGACCAAACGCGCTGTTTGATGAGCCTGAGATGCTAATAAACTGTGTGATGTGCAGCAGTGAACTGGATGAACTGGTCCTTTTCGCTCCTATTTTCAAAGATAGTCATCCAGAGATAACTAAGCTCCTGCTGTTACCTGATGCAAACCTGATGAATAAAAGAACCAAGCAGCGTTCAGGATGGGCTCCAGAGAAGTCAGGGACACCACAAACCTTGCTTGCTTTGAAAATAAAAAAGAAATTCCTACTTATTTAACAAACAGAACAAGCAAAACCAATCCAATAAATCACCTGGCCAAATGTTGCACAGGGCATTTCATTCTCCACCTTGGCAGAAGACAATGGTGGAGAAGACTTGCGTATGAGAGACATTCATTATATATAGAAATGGTTGTAAAAATGTTGCCAGCACATTTTCATCTGAAA
Organism: Vanellus vanellus; assembly: GCF_965231255.1. Lineage (NCBI taxonomy): Eukaryota > Metazoa > Chordata > Aves > Charadriiformes > Charadriidae > Vanellus > Vanellus vanellus. Next base: position 9,515,911 of record NC_138905.1, read on the forward strand.
AGGCTGTTTCAGCAACAGCAATATATTTAAATACAACGTGTTACACTGTTTCCAACAGGAGGTACTTTGATCTAGAGAAATAAACATTTCATCTATTGCTACATTAAAAAATGTCCTTAGCAAATTACTATGATTTTTCATGTTGCGTGTTAGTTTTGGCATGGCATTTTGCACAATTTTGTAACTAACACATATGTAACCATGTAAAAAGTAATAAAAAAAAAATGAAAAAAATCTGGAGAAAGTATTCAGGGCCTTTCAAAGTTCTGTTCAGATCCAGCAATGCAGTTTAATGCATTTCATGCATAGTTACCTTCATAACTCTACCTGTATACAGGTAGATATAGCTATCCTTATAATGCTAAACAAATCTTCTACCACTGTTTTTCCACCTCTTCCAGCCCTTTCGTGAAACTTAAAAACTTAAGCCAAATTTATCTTCTATCAGGTTTAGGTCCTAAAAAAACTTCTTGAAGAGGTTTATTCCATGAGGCATCAATTCCTGTATTTATAGTGATTTAAACTATGTATTTAATAATTTTGTGTATACAAAACTCCCTGGTTCCATTTGCTTAATTTCCTAAAGTTTGAATAGCTTGCTTTGCCTTTTATCCTATTGTTTTCCTATGATTTACTTAAATTTGGTTGATATACTCACCAGCTTATGCCCCAGAGTAAAATCCCTTCACAGATTTCTTTTAATATGGAGGAATTAAGTGTCCTTTAGGTACATAAATTTAAGATAGTCAAGAATCATCTTTCTTAAAGGCTTAGATTGTGAAATATAGAATCTTTTCTTTTTCCCTTTCAAGGTAAAAAATAAACTTATCTCTTATTAGCAGTGAGCCAAAAACTTGTCCTGTTCTCGTTGTGCTCACACATAATGAATTTTTAAGGTTTTCAATAATAATCTTAATGAACAAGTCAGGGAATTAGTTGGCTGTATAAGTGACTGCGATCAGGTCACTTAAAGGGTAAGACAATCTTAAAATTAGTGAGACACTGGGGAAAGCTATTCAGAATATTTCAAAATGTATATGTTGAGATATTCAGGAAACCTTTTTAACTCCATCTTTTGCTATAAAGAGAAGGTCTCCCGCTGGCTGAAAAATGACAGACCATCCATATATAATTTAATTTGTTTTGTATAATTTTACAGGTTATTTTATTTGGAATAAAAGACACAAGTTTGCAGGGCTTCTCAGCAAGTCTCTACTTTATTTGAATTTCTGCATTTTGATAGTGCGCAGCAGGATAAATATATGCAGAGTTTCACCCTTTAAATAATAGAGACTGACAGTGGATTGGAAAAATATATATCTTTGACTAGTGCTTGGTGCAATTTCTTTAGTCAAGCAGGTCAATGGCGTAGCAGAGTGGCAGCTGATAACACCTGGCTGTGATGACAATAACATGCACGGTGTGTATTGCACCTCTCGTGGTTGCTGAGTCCATGGATGACAACCTACTGCTGTTACCCATGACTGGAACTAAACTGTGGGTTCAGCCGGTGGAGACCTCATTCAAAAGCCACTTTTAGGACTCTGAGAGTTTGTTTTTTTTTTTTTTTTCATGATAAAAACAAAATGAGAATTCTTAGGCTCCCTTTAATTGAATATTGTTTCTGGGTTTAATTTTTATATACTCCATATTATTATCTATCAGGACAGGGGGTTAAGTGTCACAAGGTATTTACATGAAAGATGGGGACAAACTTCGGAGTCTGTTGCAATAGGACAAGGGGTAATGTTTTTAAACTAAAAGAGCGTGGATTTAGACTAGTATAAGAAAGACATTTTTTACAATGAGGGTGGTGAAACACTGGCACAGGTTTCCCAGAGAGGTGGTAGATGCCCCATCTCTGGAAACATTCAAGGTCAGGTTGGACAGGGCTCTGAGCAACCCGATCTAGTGCAAGATGTCCCTGCTCATTGCAGGGAGGTTGGACCAGATGACCCTTTAAGATCCCTTCCAACCCAAGCTATTCTATGATTCTATGAATCTGTGAGAAAACTTTCATGTATTACACAGAGTTTTATTCTCATTAGTGGTATCTTTTTATGTTCCAATGATCTACAGCGTAAATCTTGTACACATGTGAGAGTATAGAAAAATAAACTGACAAATGGCAAAACTGAGATGATAGTGGGGGTTTATCTGAAAAATAGAAGTAAAATAAAGCAAAGATAGAATCAAACTGGTATGGAACAAAAAAAAAAATGTTATGGCCATGAGCACCTAGGAAATGCTTTTATATGAACAAGAAATACATTGTAAACACAACTCATTTTTCACAATTGTTTCCCTCTGCTCACAGCTTGAAGAAGATCTGTGTAGAATGAAGATGGTTCAAATTCATATTCATTAATGAGGATGAAAAGACAAAGGCTAAGATCATCCAAAGGAGGTTAGTTTATCAAGGCAAAAACACTTTTGAAGTTCATGTTTTCATTTGTTCTGAAAAAAAACACAACAACCCCCAACAAAACCCCTCTCACAGCAAAACATTGACACTTTTAAGGTATCGTATCACTTTTGCTTCATGTGTCAAGTGGGGTCTCCCTACAGCTAACACAAATTAGCCATTGAAACTGATCTCTTAAGTTATGGCTGGTAACACAGAAGACTAACATGTTTAATATACTTTAGGTCTCTTGCAATGGAAAATGAGTAATTTTTATATATATATTTAATAAATCATTTCACCACTTGGTTTTTCGAAGAAAACTGTGTATTACTTGGCGTAAGTGGTAGGATATTGTGCAATACACAACAGAGTTCATACTTTCAGTGCATTGCAATGTTTCAGCATAGCTTCACCGAGGTCAGTGCTGCTACAACGAATTACATCAGCCAAGGATCTGCTATTGAACTGAGCTGTAAATTTAGCGTATAACACACAGAGACAAAAAAATGCCCTATTCATAATGAAAAAGTAAGAACAAAGGCTTAAGTCCCTAGTCAAAACAAATCCTGCAACCAACAAGTTTTATAGTTATTGTTGATTTCAATGGCTCACGATTCACTCTTCACTAAGCCATACTAGATACTCGTTTCGGGGTATTTTGCTTCTATATACCAGATACAGAAAGTAACATAGCTTAAGGGTCATGGAAGGGCCGAAGAGACATAATGAAACACAGAAATAGAGAAATCAGCAGAGCTACCTGAGAGACCAAAAATACAACAAAAAGCCTCCCAGAAGTCTATTGTTCATGTCAGTAGAAAGGTTTGATGTGAAAAAAAAAAGAAAAATTACAAATATTTTCCTTTTTTTTTAATAAAAATTTATGTTTGCATTAATCAAATCTAACAATCTACAGCACCTAAGTAATGTAAAAAACCCACAATTTTTCAGAGCAATAGCGAATCTCTTCCTTATCCTGACTCCAGCAGATGCCACTTTTTTCAAGTTTCAGAGGAAGGTGCAAGAATTCCTCTAAAGGACACATGCAAAATAATCTTCTAGAAGGGAAGCTCTGCTTAGAAAAATATATGCCATTTTTGAATGGTGCCCTCACTGAAAAATGGTAGAACCAAACCTTAAGTCTACTTTCACACATCATCTTTCAAAATATATATCAGACCACAAATGAAAAATGTTAGTGCCATGGTGGGGTATCAGTTAAGAAAAATATGTGAGATTTTCATACTACAGTTTCCTTCACAAATTGGTGAGTTTATGTCTGCCAGAAGATTATCTGTTCTTTGGAGAACATATGTAATATGACAGTTGTAAATTCTATCACATTTTTCTTCTTGAGTGTTCATGGACAGGATGCTGCACTTTAAAGAAATACTGTGAGACTAAAAATTTGAGGTCAGTGGGTCTGGTTGGCTCTAACTGAGTGGATTTTCTGTATTTAATTAAGTGGCTGATCTTGAGAGAATAATCATCTGCTGTTTCCACTAACCTGAAGATGTGACTACTCAAGACTTTTAAAGTCACTCCCTAATAGTTGAGATTAGCAGCTGAAGTATCCATCTTGTGACTCATGGGACCTCAGATTCAGCCCCCCACAAGTCTTCACCTCCCTTGTTTTGCAAGGGAGTAATGAAATTTGTCTGATTCTGGGTATTTTCCCTGGAGGTTTCCATCTTGCCTTAATTACTTTGCAGACTTCTAACCTGCCTGTGGTCTCTTCCAGACTGCACAGGAATAACTGTGACATTCTGGGGCTATGGTGCTCCCTGCTTAAAAAAAATCTGGGGGGCCCTTATTCTTCTGCTGCAGTGGTGACTATGGTGAAAGAGTGCTATGTAGAGGTCTTGATATGAGGCAAATTTCTGCAGCAGCCTTGAGGGGGGCTGAGGGTGCAGTGATTGCAAGGCAGAAATTCACACCTTCATCTCTGTCCAGCTGCGTGGCACACATGCTCCTTCCCCCAGCCGTGCCTTTCAGTTAGTCCTTCTAGATTTGGCTTAGGCATTAACGTGTCCCCAGTTTACCTCCTTTTTGCAGCGGTGTGTTCTTTCGTACATCTTTCTTCCTCACCTTCGGTACTTTACCCATTGCAGTGCCTGGTGTGAGGTAGATCATTAAGAAATGAAATTAAGAAAACAACATATCCTAGACTGAAAAAATACAGTGCTAAAGATTGAATCTCTGTAATTGTTCTGTTTTTCTGGTGTTTCCCATGGTTTAGGATGAAAATCCGTCTCTCGTGATTGCCTCTACATGAGAGTAAAATATAAAATTTTGTTCCCAGTGGGAATTTCCTTGGTTGTTTATGTGTGTTTGGTTTTGCATCAAAAAATGGTTATTATAACTTCTGTTAATTCTTTTTCTGTGTAGGGTTTGCAAAACCTCTCATTGTTCTACCCCAGAAATAATGTGCATAAGCAGATGTGCACGAGCTGCTTCTCTTGATGCACAGGACTAGATTCTTATGGCCACATATGAAAGGAGTGAAACTAATGGGCATTGTCCATCACAAAAATACTAGTTTGATGCATGGTTTGTATTTTGCCTCGTCAGTGGTGTGGTATCACAAACCCAGGCTTAGACTTTTTCGGTGAACTCCAGGCTAACTGTTTTGGAAAAGGAAGAATGTACGCCTGTATAGGCATCCAAAGATATTCCATAAAGCCATGAGCACAGAAACCGTTTCTGCCGCAACCACCACAAAACCCGGGAGTAAGTTGCTACAAAAACCACCTAGGTCCTTGCCAAGTCTGTTTTTCTTTATAGTTTAATTCTAGATTCAATAAACACAAAGAAAAGGCCATCAAACAAAAAGAGGCTATGTAATTTACAATTAGAATGTGTAACTGGTGTTTCATAAAAATATGGATACAGTTATGGCTCTGGGCTGGATTGAAAGAACCACAAGTTTTGACAACTTGCACCTGTAATATAAATATGCTGGATTTCTAGAAAAGTAATATACTACATTACATGTACACAAAGTGCATATTCCTTAGCTATGGTCCTCTTTTGAAACTTAGCTCCTCAACAATGTTGCCAAAAGCAACAGCTTTTGTGCTTTCAGACAGCCAACATCTTATAAAACCAGGCAGATGAATGATGTTATGTGTAAGGGATGAATAAAAATATCAAAGATCTGAAGTTCCAAAGAGGCTTTGCACACCGAAAAAAAACTGTATTAAAATTCACCCCACAGAAAATAAAATCAAATAACATTGGGACCAACCTGAGCATTTGGTCCTGATCCAGAAGCTAAAGGTTTCTGAATGTTCCTGAGGCAGAATGATCCCTCATTTTGCAGTCAAATTTCCTCAGATTTTTGAGGCGTGTTGCTACACTGGGTTTGTTCATTGACGATAAAGGTATGAGCCTATGGTTCATGAAACTTTTATGTTGAATGTGTGTCTTTATTCTTATTTGAGATTGAGAGCATTCAGAACCATGCTCTTGAATTCAAGTTTTTGAATTTGAGGGCAGCCCTTTACCATCAATGACAGAAGACTGGGGTTTTGTTCACAAATTAAAGCCAGAAGAAAAATTTTCATAACTCAGACTAACCGCCTTCATAATTTAAATTATAGAAATGTACGCAAACAATAATTATACTTGAGTTAGTACCTAATAATTCAACTGTATGAATGTAATTCCTCAGTGATCTTTAGAGTTATATCAGTGAAAAACTTAAATTAAAAAAAAAATAATCTAATTTATGTAGATGAAGGAACTGAACCCAACATTAATGAGCAATGGCACACACTGCTTTTAAACTTTCTCAGACCAGTAAAATATGTAGGTGAAAATTTCCTCTCTGTTCTTCAAAGCAGTTGCCAGATCAATCTGCTTTCACTTATATATATGTAAAGCATAAATATTGATACCATAACTAAAGACTTCAGAGTTAGATCTATTTATCAGATGTTATACAAATGCACAGGAAAAATCATTATTTTCCTCGGCTACACCTGATTTTAATCAGAAACAAGCAACTGACCATCAAAAATGATAAGAAGAATGGCAGTATACATAAAAAGGTCACCTGTGAGTAAGTTATGGGTGAGAGTCATCTCACCTGATTTTACATATGTGAAGTTTAAAGTCCTGGCGATGAACTAGTCACCATAGGTTGCCTTTGTGGGGGTCCTCCAAAGAAGAAGTCATCTGACCTCTCTAGAACAGGATCATGTGTTCTTTGGAGGTGCCTACTTCCCTTCTTGGATTAACGGGTAGTCTCAGGTGACTGGATCATAATCAGTGCCTTACTTTTGGCTCACACTTGCATGGCTGAGTTTTCTGCATGACCAAGGAGTATCCCAAAGAGAGGAACAGAAGAAAAGACATCACAAACTGAATAATAGGAACTAAGGAAACAAAACTGTGCTTTCACCAGTATTTTTTTTTTAATGCCTTATTTAATAAGAATATTCCTCCTTTGTTTTTTTGGGTTTTTTTTTTTTTTGGTATCCTCTACAAAAGGGTTGCCCTAAGAGAGAGTGATTCTGGCAGTAGATCTCATTGTTACAATATACATTGTGGAAGAATGTAAGAAGCTGGATCAGTCTCTGTCCCTCAGTCACATAAGTTACAGCTTGGATATATATTTGAGCTCTTTATGACCTTGCAGATGCTTCTATTACAAACAATCACTTCATTTGTTTCCCTCATTCTTTTTTATTTGTGTTTTATTATTTTCTATGGAAGCCCAGATTTTTAGTTAGGGGTTTTGTTTTTTTTTTTTTTTTTTCCTTTCTCAACAAATAGCTTCACAAACAGCGCAGTGTGATTCTTTGATCCCTTTTGGCATCCAACTATAGGATAGATGTAAATACTCCCAGGTAAACTCAGAAGTTATCAGGTATTTTTAATACTGCTTAGACATAACCTGGAGTTCCCTAACATGCATCTGGATCTGCTCTGTTTCTTGGTTTTGCCGACAATACATTAATGTCTGGTAAATGGTCTACAGGGTCTCGTGTATTCAGAGACCTTTACATGCCAAATAATTTGCTGTTGTACCTTTGCCTTCCAAAAATCAAGACGATGAAACATACTGCTACAATGGGGTTTGCTCTAACACTACTTTTAAAATCAGTCGTCTTGATAATGATCATGGTTATTAGCCATTGGAACAATTTCTCCAGGGATTTATCTTCCTTCTAGTTATTTAGCTCAGGACTGGCATTTTTTCTTATGTATCTGTTCTAGCTCAGCCTGAGACTGAAGGTTGAGCTCAGAGATCATCCACTGAAATTCCTGAGTCAGATCAGAGATAAGTGATCAAATCGTCGGTTTGGCCCTAAAGTCTTTCTCTATACAAACTAAGTCTTCTTGTCTGACTGACACTAATGTGTAGCTGTTAAGTAGCTTAGACTGCAATGATTAACACATAAAAATAAATTGTGGAAATGTGTCTGGTATCAGTGAAAGAAGGTACTGGCTAAGCTTAATTTCCTTTTTTTTTTTTTTTTTCCTGCTATCAATCCAATCAAGATTTAACTATGGAAAAATTAAACTGATTGATAGGTTTTCTTCTATGATGAACAAAACTGTTGAAAAGTACTTGATTTGTAAAAATTGCAGTCTTCCTTTTTAATCTAAAGCACTGTTTTCCTATTCTATTACTTGTACTTATGTTTCTTTGTGAACTGAAAGCACCTGGAGCTATGCACTGCCTTGGTAGATACAGCAGCTTTCCACATATAAATACACTTGGTCCTCAAGTCTGTTTTCAAAAGCTTTCACTCACTACAGCTTCTTTTCTGTGGCCTCAGGTTCTGTTCTCATTGCAATCAATGGCAAAAGTTGTCATTTACTGAAAGGAGAAAGTTTGAAAGAGAAAAAGTTAGAGCTATCTAACCAAACTGATCTACACACCGCATTTCACTTCCCATCTGCAGTTCGCTAAGCCAGAAGATATCTACCCAAAACACAACATCAGATGCCGACTCTTGAATGCACTGGGATCCTTCACATTTGAGTTCAAGTTACAGTCTTCTCAGCTGATAGAGCCACTGAATATATAAACATTTTATATAGATGCACATGGTTTCAATGATGGTAAACTTACTAGTTATTTTTCTTTTTTTGTTGTTTTCTTTTTTTTTTTTAATTTTTTAAACCATAGCCCTGAAGACTGAATGGCAGCCAGACATAGCCACATCTAGAAATGCTGCTGATGTGAACTGAATTAAATCTAGTATAAAACTGAATAAATGATTTATACTGAAAGGAGAAATAAACAAAATTAATTAAAAATCTGTTTGCTTAGTTTGAATAAAATATCTTTCTGTCAGACTCTGAAAGTAATTTTGTTCAACAAGGAACACTGACATGTGGTCATTCTGTTTCCAGGTTATAATGCTGAGATGAATAGCACCTTTCATAACAGAGTCCTCAATAACCTCTGGACTTGATCCTGAAAACACTTTGTGTGTAATTATGCTGGCTTCAGCTGTACTACTTCAGGGTGGGTTTCACTCATTTAACATTAGACATTTGGAAGTAGACATGTAGGCTCCCTCTGCAGTCAAAGGAGAGATACAGAAAGCACTGAGAAAGAAGATGTTTTCCTTATCTGACGTATTTTCTAATTTTTCTTTTGAATGATGAGATGCATCATCACAGAGGGAGAATGGCATCAGGCTCTGCTGACTGCATAAGAAGCCTGTATGACTGGAACCCTAGGTTTTAGGAGAAAAGTTTATTTGCAAATTTGAGTGCATACAAGTTTGATGAGCAAAGCCTACGATCTGTACACCAGTCAACTTATGGAGACAAGCAATCAGTGCAATATTTACTTTATCAGTGCAATATTCACTCTGAGGGTGGTAAGGCACTGGAACGGGTTGCCCAGAGAAGTCGTTGAGGCCCCATCCCTGGAGGCGTTCAAGGCCAGGCTGGACGCGGCCCTGGCCAACCTGGTCTGGTGGGAGGTGTCCCTGCCTATGGCAGGGGTGTTGGAACTTGATGATCTTCAAGGTCCCTTCCAACCTAAACCATTCTATGTTTCTATGATTCATCACTTTATTTAGTGTAAGCCATTTATTAGTAATGGTCGATGCCTCCTTTGGCTAGAAAGGTGGTAGTCTAAAGGACATACAGATGCTATAGTACAATCAAACCTGGATGCAGCTATGATGCAAATGGGAGTAGTAGGCAAGAAGGACTCACTTCATCATACGGACCAGAACCATGGTAGTGGGGTGAGGGGGCTACAGCTCCCACAGAATCCGGTTCATCTGCTATAAATCTGCACGTGACCATGTGGGCAATAGAGAGTTGTGCTCCTGTAAAAAAGTGCCATCAAATTGTGAAGTAAAAAAAGACAAGAAAATAGTACTGGTGTTTTCCCAACAGCTCCCCACAAAATACATTTCTAATTCAAAATGTGGCTCACTGGATTGTACAGATACTCAAAATATGATGATGTGTGCTGCAGGGATTTTGCTAAGCTTTGGGGATTTGGCTTCCTTTCAGTGGGATTTAGATGCCTCACTAACTTCTTGAGGCTAGGCTAGGTTCCTTGTACAGAGAAACCTAGACTTAATGTTTTGAAGTTTCCCTCCAGAGCTCCCAAAAATCCACAACTTCCATGAATATAAGCCTGCCTGCACTGAAAACGATGGGGTGAGCTTCAAGTTAAGAGTCCATTTCCTTCAAACCTGTTGCACAGGTATGTCATGCAAGGATTTAAACAGAATACTAACCCAGAACAGAGGGAGCGTGTAAACAAATGTACTATAGCAGGTTACTGGTTTTATCCTTCTGACTGCTGAAAAGTCCCTTCTTTCAGATGGATTTTGTACTCCCTTGGCCAGTAGTATATTATCTTAAGCTACTAACAACAATGTGTTCTCACTGATGAAACTATAACAAACTTGATGTTTATAGTTTAAGGGAGACAGTCTTTTAATACAATCAAAATAGCTATTTATTGAGCACAGTGAACACGATCCCACGTAATGTATACTGTAAATCATTAAGGCATGTGTTTCCGTTTAACACTATTTTGCTTGCAAAGTGATCACCTACAGTTAAGGTTTGCCCTAAATTGGGTAGGAAACAAAAATATCCAAGGATAAATAATAAATAGGGTGTGTTTTGGACAAAGACATGCTTCAGAGCCAGAAAGAACATTTCTATCTATAGAACCATTGCTTGGATGTTTGTCTTCTGTTAACCACAAGTACATATTTTCACCAGAAAAAAGTGACTTTCAGGCATTCACAAAGATTTGTTCATGCTGAGGATAAACAGAACTAGATATCCTGTGTTCTGAGATAAGAAAATACACGGAACCGTTTCTTGTAATAGCACTCATGTTTTATTAAAATGGGGGGGGGCGGTTATTATTGCTACAGCCACTGCTGAGGGGAACTGGAGTTCTCTGGACACAGCCCAGAGCTGATTTTATTCTTACCCCCCCTTCTGGGTGCTGAAGCCAATAAATCAATACAGCAGTTATCGCCATTCAGCGAGAGCGGGGTAATGCCTTAAACCAATTAGTTCAACCACTGGTTTCATTGGAAGTAGAGAGAGGAGGTAGAAATGCCCTTCCTCAGAAATATAGAAGTGTAATTTTTACAAAGCAGGAAAATGATTTTCAGTTAATTTTTCATCAATTTATTTTCTGACTCATAAAATACATAGAATGTGGGCTCTCAGGAGCTGCTTTCCTTTCCTATCCAGTACATACATGGAAATACAACTAACTTTTTTCTTGTCATACTATTTATTTTGTAGAGATTGAATTCATATCCCAACCATGATCTGTAGACAAAATTTTTCTTCTTCTCACCATATTTGGGCCAGATCCCACACATAGTGCACACCAAAGCTTGAACTAAAGTCAGTGAAAATTATTAAGTGCTCTCCATGAGTCAAGAGGGACTAAATAGTGACAAGAAGGTGCCTGGGATGTGGTGTTGCATAATTTGCACCTAACCCTGTGATGTGCTGAACAAAGTTAAACAGTGTGAGCTCCAATGGAGTTTGAACATGTTCAGTAATTCAGGATCAGATCCTTTATGACTAAGTTTTGATAATTAGCCAGGAATTCGGCAGCAAGGCAAAGATGGATGTTCTACTTTTACCTAATATTTTAAAGGAAGGCTTTGTCCCCTTTTAAATAGTATCTTACACTTTTCTCTGCACCTTTCATCAAGGTTTCCCTTTGTCTCTGCTTTTTGGTTTTTTTTTTTTTTTTTTTTTTTTTAACATTGACTCAGTGAGACAGATTATCTGTTACACCTTATCACAATCAATGAAGTGAAATTTGCTCTTATTTGGGAGCCGTAGGGGCTAGAAATGCCTCCCTTCATGCACTCTAACCCCCATTGGGATTCCCCCTGATGCAATCTACAGCGCACGCTGAGCTTCTTCACAAACTGGTAGACTGAAGCAGCCTTGACCAACTCTCGCTGCTCTGACTGCGTCTTGTTCTCAGTGCTTTATATCAGGCAGAACTTGAGATGATCAGGTAAAAAACAAAACTAAAAGGCTTACAGAAACCCTTGTCAGTAAGGGTTTGTAGGCTCAGTCAGTGTTTGGAACCTGACATTCCTCAAGCACAGTGTGCAGTGGGAATAGGATGCAATACCGACGTGTGGTTCTCTGTGATGACCTCCATATATTTATCCTAAAGGAAAAAAAAAACAAAACAAAACAAAACAGAAAGTTATTCAAGAAGAAATACTGTTATGAATAAACCAGATTACAACTGCAATGTCAAGGCTCTGTCCAAGCTATGTTATAAAGAAAAGAAAGGAGCAGATCCTGACCCTGGCTTTAGGGCTTGTTGGGGCAGGAGAAGACATGAAATCAGTATGTGCTACTGTGCAGGTGCTGCATTATGATTACTAACACTGGAGTAAAACAGATTCTACTCTTCCCAAATTGGCGGGAGAGGGAGTGACCAGAGTCCCTTGTCTTGCTCTGGAGACCTCCAAAGGTCCACTTAATTGAATCGGCACAGGGCAATGGGCAAACTGGCTGTTCCAATTCAGACAAGGCAAAAATCTCTACATGTGGGTGAGAAACTGAACTGCACATGGAATGGTTCCTTCACTGCTCCGGTTTACAATACAACAGATTAAAATAAATCAGTTCTGGGGTTTGGTGGCTTTATTTAACATGCCAGGTTCAGAAGTTACTCCATGTTTGATGCTTTCCTGTCTGCTGCTGGCAGCAGAAGAAGGGACGGGTGGCTGGGAGTAAGCACTGCCAGACTTCAAGCCATCCAGGTCTGTAAGTCAACACCCAGTTTCTTGGTCTTGTCAGTAGAGAGTGGGCGGTTCCTTTGAAAATGTTCAGAGTTGGACATGAGTTACAGGATCTTCTCATGAAGGACCTCAAAGACATCAAATTCATAGTTGTTCAATTGGAAGAGATTCACTAGGCACAATTTAGGCTTAGGTTGGGAAAACAGTCTCTCTCCTTAAGAGATTTAAGTAACATCATTGCATGGCACAGTGCTGCAGGCATTTCTGTCACTACTTACAGAAGGAATAATAGCACTCAGCATAAAGATAAATGCCTATAGTGTGGCAGCATGCTGCCGTCTCAAGTTTCTCCTGCAGCCTTTACTAAGAGAACATCTATCTGCTTTGACAATTTATCTCAGATGAAAATAGTTTTCTCTGAAACATGCCAGTTTGGCATTACAGTATCTGGACAGTGTTCAAACTTGTGATCAAGCAGAAAAGCAAGGGAATAGAAAATAACAAACCCAGCTTACCTCTCTTCTTAATTTGAATTAGTTGCTAAAGATCTCTTTGGTCATTTAATTTATGTTTGCATTATTGTTGAATGAGAAAAGAAAAATGCAGATATCTGATGTTCAACTTCTACTCTTTTATCAGCCATTCAGCCTTACAGGAAATTTGAATGGTTCCCCAGGGCACTGGGTGTGGAATTTGGTCTTAGGGGAGCCTCAAATTAGCTATAAAAGAAAAAAAAAAAAAAAAAAAAAGGAGAAAAAAAATCTCTTTTCAAATTTATGTTTTTAGGAGCCTGTTGACTACTTCTTCCACCCAGTAGTCAATGACCTTTCTCTTACCATCATCATTGCCTTTCTCTTCCTATTAAAACTTCAGACAATTTCTGTAAAGTTGGCAGAAATTCCTACAATTTTGAGTGCATTTCAAACACCTTGTAAGGGGCAAATGCAGTCCTGACTAAAAGGTCAACCAAAGAGATAGCATTAATGCAGACACTGAGAAAGGTAAAATTCCTTCTGATGTCTCCCAGTGAAGCTGTACTTATCTACTCTAGGATTTTCTGAACAGTGGTTTAAAATACAATGCCAAGAAATGCACCAACTGATCATTTAAAATGATGCTGTGCAGATGGTGACTGTCTCCTCAGCCTGTGTCCATGGTATGACCTCGTGTAACCTTGTTCAACAGTCCTAGTAACAAGGAATAAAAAGGCATATTCATTCTGCGCACTCTGCACAGAAATTGTATGAACTTTCCCAATTTTCATTCAGCAAACAGCCACAAGAGGGCATCTTTTTTCTTGGTTTCTTCCACTTCGAGAAATGAAGAGCTTAATTATTTCACAAATTCTTTTTTTATAGTTCTTGAAAGATGAATCTTCTGCTATTTATTCCACCAAAAAATATGTGTGCTCATGATTTGCAGGAAGAAAAAGTAGCTACTATAATAAACCATTTCCAAACCCATTTATTTTACATTTCACAGAGACTACAGGCTGGTTCCACAAACAGGAAAAGAGGACATTCATACTGATTTCTTTTTCACAGGAGTCTGAAACATCTCCAGTACATGAAGCAAGCAGTACTTTTTAAGTATTATATTATATGTATTTTACCTACTGCTTAAAAAAACAACAGAGATTTTTCTTCCATCAACCTGCTCCTCATTTTCTCTTTCTTGAGCTTCTTCAGGTGCAGAAGGTGGTTACCAGGGGAGTGTCTGTGATGTTCAGTGAAAATCTGGGAACAAGGTAATGTGCAAGAATGATTCCATGGGAATTTAAAACATAAACTGGGCTCTATTCTGCATCATACTAATCACAATGATATTTTTGTTAAGCAGTGCCATCCAGGGACTAAGGCAATGAAAAGTTTTATTGATGATAATGAAATAAATGTGGAAAATCAGGTATAAAATCTCCTTTTGAAGGCCTTAAACATCAGAAGTCAATGGCAGCTATGAAACAACCTGTCTTCAAATTCCCCCGTTTATTTTGTGGGAATATAAGACACATGTAGACAAGTAGAGTCTGTGTATCTGTGTGTGCAGAGTTTATAAAAACATCACCAGCTTGCTACTGTAGTAACAAACTGTTTAAAAAACATAAGCAAAAAAGTGTGAAGCTGGCTTTTGGTGAACTTAGAAAAAACACCATATTTAGATCCTATCCTGTATACCCAGACCACCCATCTGACTTCTGTGTGGATGGTAGGTGAGGATGAAGTTCTGCTGAGGTAGGTAACATGGTGGAAACTCCAATATATTACTCTGGACTTCTTTGGTTCTCCTGTTATTTCATGGGAGCAACAGTCAGGGTCTGTTCTGCGACCGAGTCGCCCGCTGAAGACTTTCAATCTGAGCTCTTCACTAAGGGAAACACAGTTTTTGAAAGAGCCCCAGTGTGTCATGTCTGGAAGTGTCTGATGTTATCTGTGCCATGTGTTCAATGGCTCTCAGCCTGTGGGCAGAAAGGCTCTTCCTTGGGCAGCCACAGAAGGAAATATGTTGGAGAGAAGGGTTTGGTGTGGGAGTGGGTTGGTCCAGGAGCGAATTTCTCTCTTAGGAAGTGGTCTGCAGCATGCGAAAGCTGGAGAACCACCGATGTAGCACATTCCACGGGCAAAACAAACAAATGCAATGGCAGATGTATCCCTGGCAGCTACAACTTTGCATGTGGGCTACTCTTAAACATGCACCAACCCCTAGAGCTGGGCCACTACCCAGCTGCTCTCTCCTTATCAGTAAGCGTGGTGAGCTGGCTGGCTTTTTTTTTTTTTTTCCGTTTTCTTTTTTTTCACTCCCAGCCTACCAGCCTGTAGTTCAGCCCCAGCGGGAATGTGTCACTGAAATAAAGTGAGTGGTGAAGTTGCTTTAGACAGTACGATCCGGACCAGCACCTGTGGATGGTGGTCACACTGTGAGGTTGGGATGCCCCAGTGCAAACTCCCAGGTGTGTGATCCGGCAGCGCAGGAGAGGTCTGTGGTCCAGGGGACAGGACAGGGTGCCCGGGCTCAGCAGGGTGGGCACATCGTTGCCACCATCTGTGGGTGTGATTGTGCGTCCGCGTGTGTGCTCGGCTACTTTTCAGGGAGTTAATGTTTCCCGCTGGTCGGGGCTGTGACCGACGCCGGGAGCAGCGGCAGTGGGTGTGTGTCTGAGCCGGCTGACACACACACACACACACACACACACACACGCACACGAAGCAGCCCATTTGCTGGAGGGGTGTGCATGTGCGTGCGAGGGAGTGGAAAGGGGTGGCGGGGATGGAGGAAGGGAAGACAGGGGAAAGTCTGACACTCCGCGCAGAAAGAGCGAGACCCTCCGCCGCCGCCGCCGCCGCCGCCGCCGCCGGGGAGGAGCCCGCCCGGCTCGCAACGCCTCCAAAAACCCGGCCACCGGCCCCGGCCCCGCACCGGCCTCACCCCGCACCTCGCCGCCGCTCCGGTTCCCCGGCAGGTACCAGCCAGCCCCCGTCGGGTCCCCGCCACTTTGCGCCGCTCCGCTGGGCGCTGGAGCACTTTTCCGCCGCTGCGGAGAAGGGGTGGAGGGTGTGTGTGTGTGGGGTGTGTGTGTGTGTGTGTGTGTGTGTGTGTGGAGGGTGTGTGTGTGGAAAAGTGCATAGGGACCCCCCTGCTTGTCCCGGACCCTCCGCTCGCCTCTGTCCCGACAGCCGCCGGGGTCGCCGCGGAGCGGGTTGCCGGCGCCCGGCACCTGGCGGCGGTCCCCGGGCCACCTGCCTTGCTGTCATCAGGGAGGTGAGGTGAGCTGGCTTGGGAAGATCCCTCGGCTCTGCCCTGGGAGGTGGGTTTAGGGGGGATCAGGGGAGAGGAGGCGGCAGTTTTGGGGAGCGGGAGGGCGACGGCTGGGAGAGGTGTTCCGTTCCCTCAGCCCCGGCACCTCTGCGCCTGCTTCTGCTTCACATCGGCGTCTCAGGGCGATGGGAAGGGCAGCATGGGCATAGTCAGCCCATGTCCATCAGCAAAACTGTTGCGTGCTGGAGCGGTGGCAAAATTCCTTCTTTTCCACATAGTCCCCCAGCATTGCCATGAGCGCGGCTCTGCCGAACATGTCCATCACTAAGAGCTGCAGAGCACCTGGTTGGCCTGGGGTGCTCGCTGAAATGAGATTATTCGTCTTCTCACACTGACAACCTCTACTTTGCTTTGTGCAATAACACAGAGGGTGGTAAAGCTCCTTGTTTTGCAGTGAATATAACAAAATGAAAGTTGTTGCTTCTGGAAAGGAAACATTCCTGAGCGTGTTAGGTAATTGGTGACTGTGTACTGAAGAAGCAGAAAGCAGCCACCTATGTTTCCTTTAAAAAATCTTCACTTTCATTTGAATTGGGAAAATTTGTCCAAGAACAATAGAGATCAACGGGGCAGTCTGACCATAAGCAGAGACCACTTTGCTGAGAAAGCAGCAGCCAAACACTGCATCTGTGGCTCTGACTGAGGCCATGAAGATGCAGGCAAGAACTTTTCCAAGAATTTTAGCATGTCACTTTTTCTTTTTTAGTGCTTACTTGCAGATCTAAGGAGCAGGTAGAGGGGCTTGATTTCACTATTTACCATTAGGAGGTGATTAGTACTATGTGGCACAACATTTTAATGCTGTTTTTCAAACCCTTATTAATCTAGTTGATGTGATTTTCATCTTTGCCTTTTATTTAGTTTGTTTAACTTATTATGATCCTGATCCAGAAAAGCACTACTCATCATCTCCTGCAAAGTATGTAAGGGCCAAGGTCTTTACTAAATCTATGAAAGCTGAGCGTCTAAACACCTTTCTAAAGAGGAACTGGGGTATTTTAATCCATATTTGTAATCGTACTCTCAAACAGAAGTACCCAAATTCTGCAGGTGTCACACCTCTTTTTCTTAAAGTTTCCAAGACAAGTCCTGCTCTGAGATGCTTCGTAAATAGAAGTGGTTTAGCCTTGATCAGGCTGAGCAGCTTGGCTTCACTTTTATTTGAACTTTATTTTGGCTTGGACATCCAGACTAGCCTGCGATCCAGGAACCAAATTTACTTTCCCCCTCCTTACCGCTGGATCAATCCAATAGGGATTCTTAGGGTATGGAGAACAGAGCAGACTCCCCATTAGGTGCAGCGTTGAAACACAGAGATGTACTCCAAATCAAGCAGAAACATTTTGAGCCAAAGTCTCCCACAGCCAGTATGTGGGCTCTGCCCATGGAGTGCTTTAACCAGAAATGGAAATAGCAGCTTCACCAATATCCTCTGCCGGGTCTCAAAATATCAGGATGGCTGCAGTTACAAGAGCTGGTATAAGATGCTTTCAGGACAATAATCCCAGGAAGAGAGAGTTCCCTTCCAGTAGTGTTGAGTAAGGTGACTAAATCTCAGAAAGATACAATTTGGAGTTGTATTCCTGCCCTCAGCTTTGGTTCGGTGGGCAGCTGCCAACAGAGCCCCAGAAGAGTGATACCTCTTTTAGACCCCCCTTCCAAGTACCAGCCTCTGCTTGCTTCTCTCCAGCTGCAGGTGGTTCCATCAGCCAACCTTCCAAAACACTGTAATAGCCTTGATCTCACTCTACTCCTCAATGTTTGGGTTTCGGGTTTTGTTTGGTTTTGGTTTTGTTTTTGTTTTTTTTTTTTTTTTGAGAGGTGATGTTTTCACTGTTGATACCCCTGTGTTCATTATGCAAATTACACTGCACTCTTGAAATTTTACTGGGATTTTGCAACAGAATTAAATGAAACAAGGCCCTAGGAAAAAAAAAAAGTTTCAATTAAGCTAGAATATTAAATGGAAATAGGGCTCTTTCATAGGGAAAAAACCCTTTAAAACATTTGAGGATACTGCATCATTATTACTCAGACATTAAATAATGATAATTAAAGAAAACACGCTGTAACCACCAAGGCATTAAAAAGCGAAGCCAAAGAATTAAGCACACCCAACAAAACCTGTCCCTATTTTGGTCCTAGCGGAAAGGATATACTCAGCATCTCTCTCCATGTTCTGTCAAAGAACAAGTGGAGGTGCAAATGCCCCACACAGTCCAGTCAGGATCTTTACAGTTGCATCTGCAGAAGGCCATAATCATTCGGTCACTCTGTAAGCATGCCGTCAGCTTAGGGTGGTCAAAACAATCGTGTTTCTGGACTCCTTTTGAATCCCTGTTTTGCCTTTTCTCTCCTTTTTCCATTTTGCTGTTAAAAATACCAAAGTTGTAATCTCAGCTGTCTCTTCACTGTGCACCACTGCAATTCAGACGTACAGGTTACCGGTGGCTCCGGAGAGGCTGAGTCACCCACTGGGAATCAGCTGAATTCCCAGCACATGCCAGCATTTCTTTGGCTAAAACGTCCGGTGCTGGAATTGGCCAGTGAGCCACCTCTATAGTCTTTGAGGTTTCCTCCACGAGGGAATCCTTCGGAGCTGGTTAGGCAGCCTTTCCCACCGCGCTCTCCTGGCACGGCAACCCAAGGGACAGCCAGACCTATATTTGGCCCATTGTCTTTTTAACCCGCGGCAAACGCTTAAGGTGCACGCTGAGTGTCGTTACATCAAACGGACCCAGCGAACCTGCAACGTGTTTGTTTTCCTTGCTCTCTGGATTTTCTCCAACTGCAAACAAGCAACAGAGAAGCTCGTAGTAAAGCTGTGCCCATGAGACGTGAAGTGCGGTGGCTGTGTTTAAACTGTGTGTGAAGCAAATCTTTGCTCCAGGGGTGAGCTATTTTTATCTTTTTTATAGTGTTGCACCTCTGTCATACTTTCTAACACAGACTCCCCCCCCCAACATTTCTGTCTGGGTTTTATGTATTTTAGAAACTTAGCAATGGCAATGAGTCAGTGCTTAAATTATTCCTGTATAAATCTTTAGTCCTTTTATCTTCTCCTTTCTATCCTTGCATATTCAGAAAGGCCCCTCTCTGGTATTGTTATTTTTTTTTCCTAGAGACGTGCTGTGTGAACATCCACGTGTTATCTGACAGTGGGTGATAAAAAAAAAAAAAGGGCAAAAAAAAAAGCAACCCTTCTATTCCACTCTCCCCAGCTTAGATGGATCCAACGTCACATGGAGGGGATCCAGGATGAGTCAGGGAGCAGAGCTGTGGTCCAAAATTCCAGTTTGCATTACAGTTGGGAGGCAGCATTTAGCATCATGTGGATTTATTTTCTTTTAACAGGAACTCCAAAATAATTTATGGAAGTCATAGAGCTTAATGGGCAGAACAGATAACAGTAAGCCAAGAAGAACCTGGATTCCCATCTGGGATGAATCATTGACTCAATTTGACTATCAGGGTGATGGGTGTGGTATTTAAGCCTAGAGCATTATACTGGCTTTAACTAAATCATTGCACTTCCCTGAAACATAGTTGGAAAATGTGATTAAAGTTCAGAGCTCTGCTGGTACCTAACGCTTTACCTAAGAGTCAGCGTCACTGGTCAGACTAAGGACAGTACATTAGAGGCACTTCTTTGCAACCTTAATTTACAGGATGATTCCTAAAGGGTTCAGGATATATATATGGCTAAAGACAAATTCATGCTCTAGAGTTTATACGTACATGGAGACCTGTAGCTTGTGAGGACCTTCTGCACCTCGTGAATTTCACACTATACATATTACTCAGCTTTCAGTAACACGCATCCTTTTTGTACATCCTTGCATATTTTTCTTCCTCTGTTATTACAAACAGAAAGAAGAGTCGTGTGAGCTTTTTCTTTTAATGTGGTCAGTTTAAAAGCACAACAAATATCCATAATTAAACCATTTCCAATCTAGTTGGTCAGTGAATCAGGAGACTTGCAGGAAGCAGATGTCATGCAGAAGAAAAGAGGCTGAAAAGTTCTATAACATCTGAGCATGCTCCAACGATATGCCGGGTTTTTGTAGTAGTTGTTGTTGTTTTCTTATTATTTTTTTCCAAGGGAATAGGGAGGAGAGAAGTTACTGATTTTCCTGGAATGTTTCCTTCCAAAAGTCCTGGAGACACTGTAGCCCTGACTCTGATCTCATCTTGCGTCAGCATAACTCAGGACTAAACACACTGGAAACAGAAAGCCTAGGATTAACTGAAAATTATACAAAACGAAGGCTGTCATGAAATGAAAGACTTGTGCCTGTTCTCAGTCTATCTGTACTTAGTGACTTCAAGGGATTTAAGCACATGTTTAAAGATAGACTGCTATGTAAAATGCTCTCTTGAAAGAGGTACTTTCCCAAAGTCTAAATCTAGAGTCAGATCAAATCTTTTAAAAGTTAAGTGCAGTCCTTGAGGGCTGATGTGGCCAAATATTCCAGCTTAATCTTGGCTAGAATTTTGACATTTTGAACAGCTAGATCTAACGGTATGTGCCTACCTAGCTTGTTATATTCCCCTGGAATTTATCAATGACACACTCTATATAATTGTGGTTGATTTTTGTCTGTCTAAAATCCTTTTTTGGTTTTGCAAGGGAAAGACTGCAAAGAGGAAGTATGTAAAAAATTCTTTCTCAACCAAAAGCAAAAAATTGATATTTTTTCCCTTCCACAATGAAGAATTAAAACAATGTCTGTTGCTTTCATGCCTAATGTGAGGATCTCTGCTAAAAAATAGTAAGAAGAAATATGATGAATTTTTCATATGGAACTTATTCCCTGTAATTTTATAATACACATATGTGAGGTTTTATGAAGACTTATACTAAAAGGCTTTAGAACAACGTAATAAAGGAAAATTGTTCATAACATCCTTTGGTATCAAGAGAGCTAAACAGCCGTAGTTTGAGCAAGGGAAATAAAATGAAGGGCAATGACAAGCAGTGGTAGGCTGTTGCAAATGTAGTTCATTTTCTTCAAGATTTACAGAAAGAACCAGCCCGGACTGTAAGGTTCTCCACACTATTTTTCTGACTTTCTTCTTAATCTGTACCTTTGCAAGATGTAACATTCCTATATCCATTCTCTGACTTCTGAAAAACATGTTTCACCTGCATATAAAATGCCAATAATTTACTTTTACTTTCATGACTTCTTTTATTTTTTAAGAAGGTGCCTGAAAACCTTTAAAGACAAAATTACATCTTCAAAGCTACTACAGTGTGTCCTACTAACAGCGTGATGGCACGTTGCGTCTCTGAAGATCCATTGGTGCTTACCAGAAATCAGAGGAGACACAGGAACAAATTTGTTTCTCTCTGTCTTCCATATTTCTTAAAGTCTTGTTTTTAGTAGGAAGCAAGCATGAGATACAGATAGTCATGATTTATCACTTCTGTTTGTATAGTCATTATTTGCAAGCGGTGGATCTTTTGTCAGTCAGAAAAGTTCTTATTAATTTATTAGCTATATTGCAGTAGCATCAAGAGGTCCCAGTTGGAAATGAAAATCCTCTTGTGTTTAGCACTGGTGATGTATCCAATTAAACAAAAAACCAAACCCCATAGTGTAGAGCAAGAGCCAGCAAGTACAGAAATGTGGCTTCCTCAAGAAGACAAGGAACAAAACCAGTTTTATTTCACAGAATAAACAGAGGCCTCAGCCTGTTTTTCTGTTGTTGAATGTATAAGCATCGGGGCAAAGTTGAATTTGTAATGGCATTATGAGATCCCCTATTGTGAAAGATAAATAGCAAATTTGGCCTAATGCCTCAATAAATTAATTAAATTGAATTAACCTGACTTTTAGTTCTTGTGACCTCCTTAGTTTAGCAGTTTAATTTCTGAACAATGCAGCTTCGAAGAATACACTTTACTCTGGGGAGGTATGCTATAAGGAAGTTAGAGGATTTTCTAGAGGCACAAAGTCTGCACATGAACAAATCTGGAATTCTTGGATCCATTGAGCCATGTAATACTTTGAGTCGGAGACTCTAAGCCTTTGTGTTTCAACTCCAGTAAAACTCTTCTCTGAAAAAAAAAAAAAAGAAAAAAAGAAGTCTGCTAGAAATACTATGCAGAAACACAAACTTACCAAGAAGGAGAAAACATAATTCAAGTTGTTTTTTTTGTTTTGGTTTTTTTTTTTTTTTTTTCCCTAGGGAGCAGGCATGTATCTCAGCACATTAATAGATAGTTGGTGTCATCCAGTTTGCTATCTGAGAGCAAAATATTGTAAGTCATTAATTTATAGAAACAGGTCAATTGAAAGGAACATAAATCCAAGCATAACCGGTGAGATAATAAAAGCAGGTATTTTTATTACCTCTGTCCCCCTCCTAACACTGAAATGTAATACCATTTTTTTCTAAGCAGATTTTTTTGTCAATGGATCTTTAAATCTGTGTGTCTTCATTTTGGAGTTTTAGATTAATAAAATATACTTCCTGAACAGGATCCTGCAAAAGTAGTCCTGGGTGAGGGGTTCCATAATTATCATTTTAATGACAGGAAAACCATCCACAGACGGGTGGGTTTAGTTTAGCACGGGCCACAGTACACATCCCTTTAACGTGCCATACTCTGGAGCTGAGGGGCAAACTTCGGCTACAGCTTGTAGCTAAAACTGCTGCACCAAGGAAGCGGGCAGTGCCCATGGGAATGACGGCAGTGCACAGCAGTTGTTATGTTCCCCCAAAAAATCAAGATGCATCTTCAGTTGGTGTAAATTAGAGATGTGAAACTGAAATTAGTGGGGCGATTTGTAATAGCTAAGTGCAGTCCTATGTCTTTAGAAGAAATGAGCAGCTCTAAAAGCTGAAAGAGGGATGTGGAGACTTGAGTTAGCAGTGTACACTGAAGGCATTTGGGGAGAAGAGTTATAAAGAGAAGTCAGAGACTGAAGTACTAAATAAGCGTTATTGCTTCTTGTGCACTGACGGGGTGATTCTGGTGGGATCCCCAAAAGCCACAAGTCATGAGGAAAGGCTGTGTAAGCCAAGTGAAGAAAATTAGGAGGAGCACTCTGCAGCTTAGGCCCTGAGCTGCAGATTTAAGCACCGAAATTCATTTGGGATCTTCAGCCAGGAGCTCTCCCAGGAGATAGGTACCAACGTACGGTCAGTCTTTTCCTTGTGTCGAAATTTAAAAGAAAATAAAAATAAAAATAAATTGAAAAAAAAAATCTCTAGCATATATTTCAGCGGTTCGGGTGCCTGCTCTTGCCTGAGGTGACCTGGAGGTGCAGTTTTTCAGGTGCGGGGCTGAGCGTCGGTGTTGCTCGTGCTTGAGAGCGTGGCTTTCTCAGCCACCACGGTTCCACTTTGTTGCCAGTGCTCTGTTATCGAAGGCTCAACAGAAAAGGACCATGGCCTGGTGTGGTTAGAGCATCATCTTTCAGGGACAAGATTTCTCTTACTGGACTTGCTCCAATTAATGTTTTGGTATCAATGTTGATATTTCCTATTTGATACCGAACTACACTATTGAATTAATCATTAGGAGTCCAGTCCTACCTGTTCTTGAAGGAGCACGCTAATCTTGGGGCTGCTGGGTAAAAGGTGTTGAGAGGGGCAAATCTTCTGGTTTCAGTCTGTGGGAGAACTGGGCACGCTTGGAGCCCACCCTGGCTTTGCAAGTGAGGTGGGCAGAGCAACTCCTGCTTTTGAAGACCACAGCGCAGAACAGTTTGGAATAATCCTGACTTTGTTGTACGTGCACCCAGTGGCCCAGGTGCCACGGCGGGCGTGTTGTTAAGCAGGTTTGGCTACAGCAAAGCCCGGTAAGAGCAGAAGACAGGTTTTATACTGGTGTCTCAACCTGGCTGACTGAAGAGGCAGTTAAGATCATAAATCTCTTATTTATCTAATCTTTTGGCTAAAACGATTTTAATAGACAAGGATGCTTTACATAACTACTGCCTGAATCATTGTGGTCTGTTGATCTGATGTCTTCTACAGTTCTACAGTATATCATGTCAGAACTGAGGTTTTCTCAGGCCTGATGAAATCCAAGGTGTTTGTTTTAAGACTCAATTTATTATTTTGTAAATTGAACTCAAAGTTTTAAAGGCTTTAAGGAAAAGCTGTAATGTAATGTAATGTAATGTAATGTAATGTAATGTAATGTAATTTTTGGAATATCAGTCCCACCTAATAGAGGAAAAAGTGAGAATTGATGCACCTAAGAGAGTTACTAACATTGTTTAGGCTTAAGGGTCTTTTAGGTTCTCTTTCTAGAAGAAAAGGTGCATTTACCTCTGCTGCTCTGTGCTGTCTGTCTTTTTAAGATGAGTGTCCTGGGTAATACTTTTTGCAGTGTACAGATTTGTACTGGAGTTACAACTTGGTGTTTATAGTCCTCTAGTGACATCTAGAAAAAGCAGACATATATTATCTTATAAAGCTGCTTCCAGCTTGAAAAAAGTAAAAAATGAATCTATGGCAAAGAAATATCTTTCCCAATGTAACACCCTGACAACCCGTTCACCTTTTAGTGAAATTAAGGGAGTTTTCACATTTTCCACCTTTAGATAAAATCATTATAGTCTGCTTAGGCTGAAGATTGATTAAACTCACAAAATAAAACATATGCAAGTGTGGAAATGGTAGACTGATATTCTTACGATATCCCTCTGAAAATTCATTTGTGGGGTTTTTGTTTGTTTGTTTGTTAGTTGTTTGGTTTTTTTCCCCTAGAGATTTACACTTTTAAGTACAGATCAATTACTATGCTGCCTGAAGCGCCTTCGTCCTTTGCTTCCTGTGACTCTGCGACAGCTCATTGATGGTGATAAAATCAAATCTTGGCTACTTGGTGATAGATCAATTACTGTGCTTTGGAAGGGCTGTTGTGTTTTTTTTTTTTTTTTTTTTTTTTCTCAATTTGTTGCCATTGTACATTGATATGTATGAAGAATACCGAGGCACAAAACACTGCTGAAAGCTCCAGTGCCAATTTCTGTACCTTTTCACAGCTTGACAGAAAAGCAGGAGGAACATGCAGCAGACAGTGCAGGGACTTTGTCTCTCTTAATCCCAAACACCTGGTTCCAAAACAAAAAAAAAAAAAGCCAAATGAAATTGTCACATTCAGTTTAACACCCAAGGTGAGATTCTGCATGGTTTATCCCTGTTGCTTCCATGGCGCTGGGTCTGTGCTGGCTGCCAGTGTGTCGTGTGGCACAAGGGCTTGGTCTCTCCTGGCTGGAATTGCCCATCCTCACCTCTTTGCTGCAGCAGTTCTCCAGGTGGTTTCGTGGCACAGGATAAGCTGCTGCTGCCTCCGAACTCTTCTCCTCTCTGAAATTTCATTGCCTTCCTACAGTTTGACTCTCTCTTGTGCTTTTGTAAAAACTTCAGGCACAGTTGTCCTGTATCCTGTCCATTCCCAGAAATGGTCCTGACATGATGAAAACACCTCGCTCCCTAGGGGTATTCTACTCAGTAACAATCTTGCATTTCGAGTGTTAAGCTGTTAAAGGGAGAGAATTCAGCCAGATTTCAGGTCTCGTGTCAGGTTTTCATGACAATGGTAAAAACGCCTTTGTTTATGATAGCATTTATGCCACCGATACCACAGGCACAGCTGTTCTGCAGTTGGTCAGTGCTGAAATGTGGATAGTAACTTTCTTAGCAAAGACAGGCTTCATTTCTATTTTTATCCTAGGTAATCACCCCGCTTTAAGGATAATCAAACCTGCTCTAATGAATGGTATTAAGAAAAAAAGTACTTTCCATCCTTTCTGTCCTTTCCTTCCTTCCTTTCCCCGCAAACAAGGTAAATGCCACTAAGGTGATGGGAGAAGAGCATTTTGGAATGTGTTTGAATTCACTGTGAGATTTTTTCCATCCAGGAATTCACATGACACAATGGAAAGTGGGATCTAACACCTCCAAGATAAGCTATTAGGCTATCTATAAAGTACTACACTCATCTTTATAAATGAAATTGTATGTAAGGCCAGAATAACGGGGACACGGTGACTTTGAATATAAGTGGCATTGTTATCTTTGGTGCAAGCAACAGCAGAGATTACAACGGTCTGTTGTGATGGCCCTGGGGGAATCACGTAAGGCCTTGCAGTAGGCACTGTACTATTTATTTTCGTTCTTTTCTCAACAAAATAGTGTTTTGATGCTTGGAAGGCGTGACCCTTTTTAAATTGTGTTGTCTCTCTTCATTCTTCTTTGAGCCTGAGGGGAGAAGAGGTGTGAGCCCAAGTGGTTAGAAAAGTTGAAAAGGTGCTGGCAGAGGATGGAGAAATTAATGATTGACACTGTGGAAACAGTTTGTTCCGTAGAGCCACCAAGACTCTGTGGGCACTATCTTCAGGTGGATCCAGTCAGTGTCTCCAGTGTTTTCTCCTAGAAGATCAGTTGCTTTTTTCCAACTAGTTTTATTAGATCCCACTGATGGGATCTGGTCTGAGCTACAAATTTATTATGTTACAGGAAACTTCCCAGGCTTAGCCTGTGTGTGCCACCACTTAGAAAGAAAACCCAGCTATACTGCGGAGACAGCAGCAATTGCTCAGCGCTCTTTTTGGACATGCTCAAGTTGAAGATGTGACCTCAGTCCCATGGGTGTCTTTTCTTGTGTAGCTGTCATTTCCACCTCCTGCTTTTCTGTTAGGCTGGGAGAAAGTCCCAAAATAGGCATTTGAGTTTTTGGCAGTGTTTGCTGCCTAAGTACTTATTCTTCATTCCCAACAGAGATATGGTGGCGCGTGGGATTCTCTGGTTTGTGTAAAACTTCGAAGCAACATGTTCCTCTTGTGGTTCACAAGACATAGGTTGGAAACTGACACAGAACAAACATGTTTCTTTGTTCTGAAGCTCGGTGATTGGGCAAAACTTTCTCATTTTGGTGTAGGAGTTTCATTTTGTTTCAATTTCAGAAGATGGACAAGGCGATTCAATGGAAGAATTGCAGAATCTCGTTTTCTTGATGTCAACAGAAACTGAATCCTATTTGGACAATAAGCACTAGCCCATAAACAAACTACTGGATTTGGTATAAGGGTAACTTTGTAAGGTTTCTGTGGTCTGTTTAATATAGGAGTTGATCAAATGTGCCTCTCATAATCTGAAGTCTGGAAAACCTTTTATAATTATTTAAACATATTTCTTGAAAGATGCGTGATACTTTACCTGTATGTTTCCCACAAGCTGTCCATACTCTGTGCTTATAGTTTCTGAAAACAAAACATGGGTAGACTTTCATGATAATTCGAAGTTGATATAGGGTTATTTTGATTAGTTAGGGATCACGGCCGCTGTCCTGGAAGGGGAGGACTGCACTTGTGTAGTACCAGAAATAGGTTTTTATCTTGTCATTTGTTTGAATTGTGTGAGACTGTCACTTCTCTCTCCCTACAGGAACTTGCTTTTCTTTTTCACTTTACTGAGATAAAAAAAAAAAAAATAATAAAATCAACACAAACAAAATGAATAGAGCCTAGTTTATATATTGACCCTTATTGCAACCCAGGTGCAAGTCCCAGGGAAGTCAGAGGACATGCCTAGCACTCAGCAGTTCTCCCCAGGATTATTCTAAGAAACACATATCGCCCAATACTGAAGCCTGCTCTGGTCTGATAAGGTTTGTCTACATGCGGAAGTCAGCATGCTGTTAAACTAGAATAACAGTGTACAGCGTGGTATCTTCTTCACACTAACTCTCTGCACGACCTGTCGCGGGGTGTATGTCCTAAGGCTGCTTTTGAAGTGAAGTAAGCTTCTTTCTAATTAAAAGTCTTCTAATATGTACTTCTGTCTGATGTGATTGCAGAGCAGTCAGTACGCCGCTAAGGCACATCTTACCATGTCTGGACTCTCATGCTGACAAGCCCTAAGTATTTCAGTTTTAAGGTCTTGGTCAATTATTTCTGTAAGCGCAGCAGACAACATCAGTACACTGTACTGTGATACAGAGTGCTCAGATGCTGCCTACCAGAGTAGAACTCTGTGCTCGTTGAAGTGAATATAACATTTTCACTGATTTTAGTGAAAGATCCAACTTTATGCTTGTGTTTGCGTGTTTACTTGTGTCATAGTACCACCTAAAGATCCAATGTGGAATTTTGGCCTCATTGGGCTATTACTGGTAAGTTAACATCCAAGGAGAGCTGAGAGAGGAGCAATAAAAATGAGAAGGGAGGCTTTGAGTCAGGTTTGATTTATGAGGAAAAATGAAAGGATTTGAGTGTGCCTAGCTTGTTGGAGTTTGACAAAGAAGACGACATGACTGTAAATACTTCAAAAGTTTAATTCCGAAAACAGCAGAGGATTTGCTTAATGTTAAGGACATTCCAAAGGTTAGGACAGCAGCTCAGGAGACCTGGGGTTAATTCCATGACATACGTCCTTAGGCAAGACATTTCTGCTTAGATCCTAGCAAATTCCTAAAGGCACCCCACTGCCACTTCTTTGTCCACATCGTTGAGTGTTAGTCAGCTGAGACTGAAAACCACCTAATTTATACAATTAACTTGTTATATACCTTTGCAGGTCTGGATTTTGGTTTCTACCTGCCTCAGCTATAGATGTCTGTAACTGGGTAAAAACTTCCCTTTGTGAAAGAAAGAGTGTGGGTATAACAGGTTTGGAAAGTATGGGTGTTCAGATGTTCTGACAGTGGGAGCCATGCAAGTATACCAAGTAGAAAAACTAATTAAGATGGGATTTATTTCACTTGTCTGTAAGTGTAAGGAAGTCACCTAATCTTTCTCTGTTTTCAGTACAGAGATGAGGTGCTCCAAAGGGCAATGAGCCCGATTCGGCGACAGTATCTGAAATGGGAGATGAATTCACCCCAGCAGAGCCTGTCTCCACCCTCTCTGGAGGGAGCCAAGACAATGCCTGCATTTTAGATGGTTGAAACTAGGCAAGATGAATGTTATCTTAAGAATAAAAGCATGAAATAAAATCAACTCAGCTTGGAAAAAAAAGTCTTTAATGAGTGTATTTGCTGAAATGTTCTTATAAAAGAATTACAGAAACCACTTCAAAGAACTTGTGTTTTCCTCCTGCTATTTCTTACAAAACATTCAGGAAGTCTTTAATTAAAAACGAATTACACGATAGAGACCCCACTTCTCCCGTTTCTGTGAAGCAGTCCTTGCGCTGACTAGCAACATCCCGAAAGTGCTATGGTGCACGTACTATTAATGAATGTTGTAGCCAGTAAGCCCTACGTGTCCCAAGTTACCCAATAGTACATTTGAAAATCTAGGCCTCAATAACTAAATGGGAGCTGAGATCTTTTGGAAATCTACTCCTAATGTCTGTTGCTTTAATACAGCAACTTCATAATAGTTGGAAATACTGTGGTTCATCTAGGTGGTAGCTACCTCCCTGAAAATGACTGATCCTCAGAGAAAATACAATTATGGACGCAGTGAGTTTAAAGAAAAAAAGTAACATAGGAAAATGAAAGTTATGAATAAGAGAGCTGCAAAAATTCTGGGAGCTTCTGTTAGAGCTGCTGGAGGTCCATGTGCAAAGCAGCTGTAGGATGCTGGGGATCTGAGGAAAGGTTGAGCAATATAGACTCATGAGGAAGATTGAGATGACCTATCTGAGGTCCCTGCCTAACCCATGCAATCGCACAAGTTCACATTTCAAGGAAAGATGAGCTTAATTACTTTATCCTGCTGTAGGTGTGACTCAATGATAGACTCCTCCATTGTATTACGTTCATTACCCCGCAGGACAGCAACATCCCTTTGTGACTAGTTTACTCCTTTTGGTTTGCACTCTTCAAAGAAAAGACCTGCTTTCAGGCTTTGTCCTTCTTGTTTTGGTAGCTCCCACCTCCAGACTCTCCAGAGCTTATCTTCAGGCAGCTGGACTCTTGCTTGCCTCACAACTGCTTGTCACTTGCCCGCTTCACTGGCTCTGCAGGGGAGGGAAGGAGAGAGTCCCTTTGCTCTTCAGCCCTCTGTCTTCTGGCTCAGCTATTGATGAAGAGGCAGGGATGAGTGAGCGATAAGTCGCTTCAGGGACAGGGACCTGGTGTCAGAGAGCCTGTGGCTACATATGATACTAGACTAGACTTAG
This sequence comes from Vanellus vanellus, assembly GCF_965231255.1. Classification (NCBI taxonomy): domain Eukaryota; kingdom Metazoa; phylum Chordata; class Aves; order Charadriiformes; family Charadriidae; genus Vanellus; species Vanellus vanellus. The sequence goes on from NC_138905.1 coordinate 9,546,463, forward strand.
GCTCGGGAATGTCTAAAAGATGCTGAATTCAGAGGAGCAAAATGTATTTGCAGGAGTTTACATTTGTTGCTTTTTCTTGACCTTGCAGACCCAACAACTCTTGCTTTTGGAAATCAGAGATGGACTGTCCTAAGAACTCGGAGGGGGATTTAGGGTTCACACAGAGGATCTAAACGCGGTGGGGATTTTCTCTGGGTGTGGAGCGATCCTGAGTCAGATCACTACATGAAATAAACACTCCCTAATTGAAGAGGTGTATGTGGTCCAAAAGGCTGTGATCTTAAAAGCCCAACTTCAACCTGAATGAGGCTTAACGAGTTAGATGGGAGATGCACCTATCGCTGGCTCCCCAGAGAGCCTGGGCTTGAACTAGGCACTATGCTCCTGGACACTGTAAGGACTCTTTGCTGTTCCTGTTGCAGAAATGCATGTGTTCTACACTGTCAATGTGTAAGGGAATAAAGGTGGAGATTATGTGAATTACACTGAGACCAGCTTCTTGCTGGGCTCTCTTGAAACCCCAAAGTCCTAGTCCTTCCCATGAGTGACTCCAAACCTGTGAATTCACATCATCTGTCGTATGCCCTAATTCGGGGGCTTTGAATCATGTTCTGTAAGTACCTACCTCTCTCCTTTGGTTTGCACCTTCTGAATCTCACCTAGGTGCCTGACGTGGGCAGTGAAAGATGCTTCCAAGTGCCCGGTGCTTCAGACACACAGGGGATGACTCTGTGAATGAGTGCTTGTCCTCTGGTCACTGCAGGTTGTAAAACGCAATACAGAAGACAGAGAGAAAGCTGACAACAGTGACAGGAACACCACACTGCCTATATATATCAAAGTAGCTGTTGTTGTCTACCTGTTACTGTTATGAACAACTATCTCAGTTTTTGCTCCCTCTCACTGTTTTATCCAGCTGGTGTCATTCATTATACACTCAGACTATAAGCTGCAAGGAGGAGAGGCTCTTGTATCCTCCTTCATAGTATGTGCAGCACTATGAGGTCCTGCCCCTGACTGGGGCCTCTAGGCACTATCCCAGTATAAATAATACATAAAAATAGATCAGCAGTGTAACATCCATCAAGAAAACCATACAGAGACCTAAACAGTGCTTTAGTATTGAATTGCTGTGCTGTCTAATATGGGGTTCATGCAATAGTTTGCTGTAGTTTTCTGAATTAGAAGACAGATCATGCAAAGCCTTATATCTATGGGCAATGAGCAGGGAGCTTCGGGGAAATCTATAATTACTAGAATTGGGAAGTGTGCCAAAAATGATTTACAAGTATGGGGAAAAATGCATCTTTTGTGATGTTCAGGACTTTATCAGGTTTGTTTTGGAAGCTTTCCAAGATTAATAGCAAAAAATAGCCAAAATTTTTGAAGCGAAGCGATCAGACCTAATTTCAGCTGCAGCAATAGCTGCAATAGCCCAGAGGTTTGTGGCAGCTTCCTCCCTCTTGACACAGCGCTAATTGTTCATGTTACACCAGGTAGGATCACATTAAGGAAAACAGTTTATATCTGAGTCATACAGACAGCTTTTGAAGTATGCAAGGGCAATACATGAGAGAAATGGGTATTATTAATATTATTGCCTGTATTACAACCGTTGGTATAAAGTTCATCTGCACTCAGAGCCTCACTAGACTACACACAATATAGAAAGAATACGTGTCAAAAATCCTCTGAAAAAAGTGAAGCATGTTAAAGAATGAAGATGTACCTCAGAAATTAGATGTTATTGTTCTTATTCATCTTGGAGTCATGAAGGTGCAGTGATTTGCTTTTTGCAGAGTTGTAGATAATTGTTTCGTGCAATTCATTTGATGGGATTGCTGAGGGCGGTCCTGGAAGGTGGAAATGGACAAGTCCATGGCCACTGAGGATTCATTTATTGCGACAGCAAAGCATTGGACCTATACCACCAATTCTCAGATGCTTTTTGAGAGAAATCGATTGTAGTTGTAATTTTCAGGCCCCTGATCCACTTTCATTTCAGAGATCCTTTTATTCAAGTGCCTTTCTGTTTGACCCATGGCTCCACCTGTTGTAGCTTCATTTTCATTTGGTGACCTTGATTGAGGGCACCAAGGAGCAAGCTCTAAGTATCTCAGCTAAGATGGTCATATAGTTTCTCTGTCTAATAGCAGAGAGGGAGGCACCTCAGTTTCCCATCCAAGAAGTCTGAAGTAGCTGGGAGTAATCAGTCCCTGAAGTGCCTGTTTCTCTGTAATGACTGTAAATGGAAATTGGATGAACTGACACCTAGTTTTCAGATGACTAAACTTAGGATGAAGGAACTGCAGTATTTATTTAATTCATTTTGAGCTCTTTTGCAGACATTGGGATACCAATGATGGCAAGAGCTTGGAAAGCAGCATCTCTGACAGCAAACCCTGGTCCAAAATATTTAGTTCACTTAGGTTCCAGCGCTTTGAGGCAGTGAGCTGGGGTGAATCTCTTAATTGTCAACACAGGAGGCTGTTTCAGTGCCAGAAGGTTCAGTCAAATAATCTCTGTGCTAGGTTTCTTTTTTGTTTGTTTTGTTTTTTTGTTTTTTCTCTTCCCTATATCTTTGGGGAGATACATGCTATTGCAAACCTGGAGCAGAGGTAGCATCTCCAGTCTCTGATGCTAAACTGGGATGGACTTCCATGCTGGTGGCTGCTGGAGCCAATATCTCCGCCGTTGTTCACTGACGGTGCTGCAGAAGTGTATGGTATTTAGTGTAGGAAAACCACATCGGACTTGACTTGGGATCATCACTGCCACGGCTGTTGAGCATCTGGGTGGCTGTTTGTCAAAGGGAGTGCAGCTTGCTGGGTGCTTTTATGTCACATCACAAATGACATTAATAAGCAAATCAAAGAGAATGTGACTGAAGAGACCGAGGCATTTCCCTTAACTTCAAAGAGTTGCATTTGGCCTATTAAATCCAAAATTGTGTCTACAGGCACAATATACACCTAGAGGAAAACAAAGACAAACCTTCTTATTTATCTGCTTTCTGTAACACCTGTGTTAGTCTTTTATGGTTTAGCTGGAGCCATGGTGGCCATTTTCCTGCTGTCCTTCTACCCAGGCTGGAAGAGGGAGACTTCTCTGTGGCATCATATAATTTATTTTTGTTAGCTTTTTGGAAGTGTAAGTGCTGAGAACGGTGCAAGTCAGACTCCTGATTCTTTCTATATCAGACAAACTGGTAGCTCCTGATTTTAGAGATTCTTCATAATAAACAAAGTCTTTCAGATCTGCAGAAGACTTTATAAATGCATGTAGGGAGACTAAAAGTCCTTGGTTTCCCCAGATCCAAATAAACCTATTAAAAGAAAAAGGTTTCTTTCATTGCTCTCGGGGAGAGTTAGGCAAATAACTTGAGCAGCAGGAGAAGAGGTAAGCAGTTGCACAATCTTCATTTGTATCATTCACACTCACACGTTGGGAAAAGAATTCCTAGCTCAAGAGTGGGCTCAAAATTAAAAGAGAAACATCCCCAAGGCTTTTGGAATAGGAAAAAGAAAAGAAGCTGCAGAAGCTCAACTCTCATGAATTGTTAAAACAAAACAAACAGCTGGATGGCAGAAGGGCTGTTCTTTGCCATAAAACATTCCCTGAAACTCTTTCTTCCAAGTTCCATGCTGATTATTTATTTGTTTTAGTTTTTCTTTCTCATGAATTGATTTGATTAAAAAAAAATTAGGCATCTCATCTTCTGAATATGAAGAGAGGATGCTAGCAATAATTTTGCTAGTTTCTTAAGTGTGATCAGTTATTAATGACTTCTGAGCATATGGTGGAAGAGAGCAAGGGATCCATCACATATCTTTCTTTGTATGTAACCCTTTGTCTGTAATCTTAAAAGTTAATTTCCTATTTCCACTCTCATCTCATTATGAGCCTTCTGTCCTCAGTCCTGCAGATCCATTTCCAGCAAGTACAGCAGCACCGAACTTAAGGTGTTAAAAATAAATCAGCCAATGCTGACTGCAGCTGAGAGTGACTCCATGAACAGGTCCTTTGACAGAAGGGAAGAGGTGGTGACATTGACACGGGGGCCATGACGAGTACCGGAGGTCAGTAGTGTCCCCCTGTCAGTGCTGCCTGCACTGTTTTTATTGCCTCTCTTTCTTTTTTGAGGTCTGTATCTCATGGAAGGTGACCTAAGAACATCTGTGGAGAAGTCGGTGAACTTCTGCTCTGAAAGCATGCCCCTGAGCAGGATCTCGTAGGAGGACACTTGTGTGCACTGTAGTGGTTATCAGCTGTTTGCTGGTTTTGTCAAAGCTTTTCTGAAAACAGCGTTTCAGTGATCAAAAAAAACAGCTAACTTTTTAGCCTAGCATTGCCTTTTTGAAAGCTAGAGTTAAATTTCAAAAATGTCACCTGTAATTTATGTGTCCACACCCTCACAAAATCTAGAACCCTCTTCCCTTTTTCATTTCTACCCGATAGTCATGTTAGCCCGATTCGGACATCTGTATTCACACCGTTGGAATATTTTGCATGGTTTTGCCACGTCTTGTATTTTCCACAGAAATTACACATTGAAAGGCAGTACATTTTAAGTGCCAAAACTTGATGGGATGCTTTGCAGGCGCTGTCACTGACTGCCTGTCTTGCTCAGCTGATGGCGTTAGTGGCATGTTTCCCTTGTGGGTGCAGGGACTCTCGGGCAGTCGGCAGGGGAAACAGATGGGTCACATCTGTATTTGCAAGTTAAACAATCCCAAAAGACGGCATTGGCCTGCAATAACCCGTGATGTTTATTAGTGTGCTCACTGGACTGGTTGTTGCTCTTGCCAACTAGGACCTTTCCAAACTGCCCTATCATAAGCTGGAGGGACATGGAGGGCTCCCAGGAGGCGATGTGGATGAGACCACTCGGTTTTGAAGGGGATAAGGGTTTAGCTGTATGGATAGAAGGTGCGCTGGGCTGTTCTGTCTCAGCATCTGCAAATAGCGTCTGACACATTTTATTTATTGACACAGACTTAGACTTGGGGTCTGGAAGCTCAAGTCAGAGCTGCGCTGGGGGTGACTGTACTGTGTTCCTGTAATTACACAGGCTTTTCCTCCACCCATCTTTTGTTTGTTTTGCCTTCTTAGATGTAAGCTCATCAGGGAAGGCATTGACACTTGCTCTTTATTTGTAGAGTATTTAGTACCATGTGGCCCTGACCTGCGTAGATTTCAATGCAGATAAAGGCAGTTGAATCTGTTCTTGCCTGTTTGCTTGCAGCGTGCGAGGTTTTCCCTGACTGTAACTGTACCGTTAAGGAAGGAACAAAGGGTAGCTACTTAAGAACTGTAAAACCTGCCTCACTTCAGCCCCAGCTATTTAATTTTGTAGGCTTATGTCAGACCCTTAAGGTTAAAAATGTTTCTTTTCTTGTCTTGGCTTGAACAGCAAATGGAATGTTTCAAAGGAAAAAAAAAAAAAAAAAAAAAGAGTCCATACGACGCAGGCCAGAGTGATGCAGCCTTGCCTGTTTTTCTTGATCTGAAACACCATATTAGCTGGAGTGCAATATGGCCCGGCCGTCTCAGTTTCCATCCCATTTTTGGATGGAAAGTTGCGCACCAAACAGGTGCAGAAGCAATCATTTGCTCATGAATGGGCGGATGTTTGCTCGTTTTCTGTGCAGCATAACATTTCCTTGGTTAGAATTTTCTTCATCCCTTCATCCTCCATGAATGCCCCCAAAACTGCAGAGTAAATGATTTTGGCTTTCCATGAACAAAGCTCTGAGATGATAACGAGAAGCGGTGAATAAACTCTCCGTGTCTTACATGATACAGACTTGAACTCTGCTGAAGGGGCCGTATGCAGCAAGGTCAGGAGTGTGATGAAGTATAAGTTTGGAAGGGGAATCTGCAGGAGAGATAGTATAACCCACTGAGTGATAAGTGCTGACAGACTGGCACCCTGATGTTTGAAGTGCTTTCCCTTGCGGCAGAAGTATGTCTCTGATCCTGTTGTGTTATGGCCAGACTCGGTCTGTTTTGAAAGCCTATACTTTCTTCACGTGGAGACTCAGAAAGATTCAGGCTGAATGTATTTAACAGAACCCTGAATTTTGGGCCACGGTTAAAGATACATTTTAAAGATTCAATATGGTCTTCCCAAAAGGCACTCGTAACAATAATCATAAGCATATGTCAGTGCATTATTATTATTATATGCTTACGTTAATGCTTTTCTAATACTTCGCCATTAAGTCACTGTGTTTAGTGCACTAGTTCATAGAGAATAAAAGCATTAAGTTATGATTTCAAAAGAATGATAAAAAAATAACACTGGGGAAGTTCAGTCATCTTCTAGTGCTTAACAAATTGGGAGCATTATTCAATCTGTCCAGGCAGGCTCTTGCGTGGTTCCTGTTCTTCTGTTTCTTTCCTGTGGGTTTAGCTTGTGAGTGCTCCCAGTATGGCCACACAGGGAGAGAAACTGAAATACGTGAGTGAGACCCAGAGTGGGAGGTGGAAGATTAAGTGAAACGTCCTGGGACCTTCCAGGAGAAAGCTGCTCTGCTCTTTACCCAAAACTCAGTGACAGAAGTAGTATGAGATGCTGGGCACGGATGTTTGACTAATATGGGATCTTAAGAAATGATAGCGATAGGTTTTCAGTTCCTTAAATCAGTTGCAATCCTTTGCAACTTTGCAAATTTATATATATAAAAAGAAAAGAGTTACACATTTTGTAAATAAAAAAGCTTGGGAGAGAGAGAAAAAGAGATTTCTCTTTTTTAACCTTTGGTTTCTAGTCTAGGACTGGGACAAGATCCCCATCCTATTTCCTGTATCTCCGAGACAGCAATATTCTGTCACATTTTCAGAAGATTTCTGATACCTGACATGGCAATTCTATTATCTCGACTGGTTCTTTGACCGCCAGTAATCAGAGAACTTCACTGCTTTGGAAGACAAGAGGAGGCAGGGGTATAATCCTTAATAGTACACAGGACTAATCAGGCCTCTCTGTAACTACTTGAATACAGAGGATATATCTGCACAGATAATAGAAGAAAATACTGTTTTCATTTTGATTAATAGTAATAAAGCACTAACAGACGTGTAGATATGTTAGTTTTCAACGATTTGCAGCCATGCTTCCCTCCATTGGAAACAATGAGAAATCATTTACAAGTGCTTTCATTATCAGCATCCCAAAGGATAACTGTCTGCGCTTTCATTCCTTCCCAGTCTCTAATGTATATGCACTGGGGTGCATTTTTTACCCATGCAATCAGAAAGCACGTGTTCCTCAGGACCTCTGGGTCATTCCTGCAGAGGGTGGACGCTGACCGAGGAAGACACCAAGGAAGTGGAAATGTTGTCTTGTACCAATAAGCTTGGTAAAACGTTGCCTTTATTTTCCCTCCACTTCACAGCCTTACTACAAGAGACAAGATCACGTTGTTTGCCATCGCATTCCAGCTGTAGTGCTGACATTTGTGACTTTTCATTTCTTGGCCTTGTAATCTTCTCATTTCATTTATCACGGAATCCCGTTTGTGTAGCATGACATTTTCTCTCATTTCCTCTCAAGTGAGGATACTACCACCATAAAGGCATGTGCACCTAACATCGCTAATACACTTTTCCTTTTTAGCAGCTGGAGGGTAAGAGCCTGTTACGCAACTGTCGGAGGGATTCATTCCTTTACCTCCTACGGCACAGGACCACGCTCAGGCACGTCAGGGTTTTATGATGGTTCAGCAAATGCTACTCAGTGAAGGGCATTATGTAGGGAGTAACTATATGTAGATCTGGAACTGGAGAAACAAACGTAATTGCTCTAGTAATGTTTTTTGTTGGTTTTCAAAACATTTCTGTGGTGTGGGTATAGTCAAATAGACAAACAAGTGATAGCGTAGACCTACATTTTTTTCCTCCCGTATAGGATCTGATACTTAACTAGAGTCAACAGAAGGTGCTAAGCAGCTTACATGATTGGTAATTTCACTTTCTGGTGGTTACTCTTTCTCTCTGTTGGTTATGCATGGAGCTTCCAGTGACCAGGCTGCCAGCTCCTATTTTTCAGGTACCTAAATTGAACGGAGGTGAGTCTGAACCTTAGAGAGATTATCAAATATTTTTACAATATATTTATTAAAGACAAGCTCTACTTTCATTCAAATTATCTGAATGAATGTGCTTACTAATTATTCTGTCAAAAGAATTCAGAACTGGAACTGAGATGATAAATTTAATATTTGTGTGCTAGTGAGCGCAAGTATCACCAATATTATAGGGTCATGATAGTCATGATCCTTTTTTACCTAATTAGTGCAACCTCGGTGAAGTGGACACATGCCAGTTTCCCCTACTGATTACTGTCTGCATTACTCTCTGTAATGGAGACTTTGTTATAAATCTTTATTATATATCTCTGCTTCTTTCACTAAAACTGTGAAGGCATTCAGTAAAATGCAAGGATGTTAATTGCTGGGAAAAGAATGAAGAAGGAAGATGAGAATGAATAATGAGATAATCGCTATTTGCAACTGTAAGCCTTTCTGAAGTATTGATCATGATCTAGGCAAAAAAATTACATATTCACGTTATTATGTTTGGAAGTTGCATGACCTCAAGAGGCTCGAAAGCCTTCAGAGATATTGAACATGAGCAATAGTATTACCATGGGTAATAGTATTCTTACCAATTTATATATTTGATCTAATTAGAAATGTATCTTCTTAGAAAAGGTAATTTAACATTCATCTTTACTGTCATGTATGGATTTTAGAACGTGAAATCTTCAGGATTTATTTCTCTAAATTAGATTTACTACAAAGCATTCATGTTCACTTCTGCAACTCATTTGCTCAGGAGAATCAATTTACCTGATGGACACCTCTCGTGTTCCGAGACAGCTGTATGCCTTTCTAGAGATTCAGTTCGTCTCTGTGAAAACGGAATTAGGCTGTCAGTATGCAGTTGTTTAAAATAAGTTCCACGCTTCACCGATGTGGTGGGTAAGATCATGACATAGTTTACAGATCTACACGGGATTTTAGAAGGAATTCATAGGGATTCCTGTGGGGCTTGACCTTGTTGACAGTGTTATTGACATAACTCATTTTCTACTCTGTTCCACAATGGAAATCTAAAATACAGCCTTGTTAAGTAGCCTCACTGAGTCGTAGGAGGGTTACAGCGTATTTCAACTTTCTTTTTTTTTTTTAATTTAAATTTTATTTATTAACAAATACATTTTTCTATTAGGGGAATTTTCTGTGGACAGAAATGAGCCAACTATTTGATGTATCATGTGTAATTAAGAAATATTTCAAACTGAAGATTCTGGAATGAATTTCGAACATTTTCTTGGTGAGGAGGGTGAAAAGGAAAAAAAAAAAATGGGGGTAATTCTGTGTTTCATTAAGATGTTTCTGCTGTGACAATTGATAAAACAATTATAAAAAGCATTATAGGAACTGAAATGGTAAACTACCGTGCAGGGAAGGTGATGTTGTTTTGCACTGTGACTCTTATTTTATACTTTAGATTTTTCACAGTATTGCACAGCACAAATTTAGTTCACAGTTTAAACAACAAATGGACTGCTAATCAATGACACTGCTTGTGATTTTCTATTCTTGTGAGTGCTTCTGGAGAATCACTAACTATATTATGAACATTATTTCGCAACAAACATTGCGCCTTGATCACTATTTTGCTGACTTTGTCCTCTTACACCAGAAAAGAATCATGGCCCTGCATTAAAAAAAAAAAAAAAAAAAAAAAAATTACATCTCAGATTATATTGGCTTAGTGCATTGAACATGTTCCCAGAGATATGTCCCAGAATCTATCTCGTTCTGCAGTGATAGTTTATAATTAAACTTCTTGTTTCCCGGAGGGCCCTTGTTTTGGCTTTCTAAGAGTGAAAAAGCAACGTGATAGATGTGTCTTTGTTGTTTTTTTTCACCTCAGATGAATGGAACAAATGTCCAGATTCGCCTAAAATACTGCCAACATGTAATCTTTAAAAATTAAAAAAAAAAAAAAAAAAAAGAGCTGTTTGTTTATTTGAAGGAATTCTGCCAGTATTTGGAAGCAACATAAATGCAAAAACAAATGGTTATTTAATTATTTTAAAGCACTAGTATTGTATTTATTGGCCTATTGTTTGTGCTAAATTGAGCTGTTGTCATGACGTTAGTCTTCTTAATACAACACACAAATATGCAGTTAATATCCCGAGGATTTTTAAAAAAAAGATGTTGCCTTGTCAGATGTCTTTCGGAACTGGCTTTGTTGTGACAGTTGTGTTAGATTGTCTTTTGTTTGGGTATTGTTCCTATAGTCAGTTCACACAGGGTAATCAGCTCAGCCTTTTTCCACTTCTAACTCTATTAAACCTATTTTACCAGCTCTGAAGTGTTCCTCCCTCCCCCTCCGCTCCTTTTGCAGGTGCGCTTCACAGAGATGCTTTGCAGCTTCCCAGAGGTGGCGCTGGGCAAAGTCCAACCCAGCAGGGCTGAACAGGGCCATCAGACAGGTCAATCGAGGTCCACAGTTTGGCTGATTAGGTCGAATGTTTTTTGTGAGGACACATTAGCTCAATACCTCACTAGTGCATGAGTTCCCAGCCTTGGCTGTGGCTGATAGCACGTTACTGTTGGAAAAGCAACGTTGTCTTTTGGTCCCCCTCTAAAAGCTCTGCTTTTATTTTGAATGTTCCAATTAGTGGAATTAATGCGTGAGGGTTTTACAGGCAATATCCAGCCTGAAACCACATGTTGGACAAGGCTGAACTAAAGATACACTCGGGGTCGGGGTTAGTCTGACACGCAGCAAAGAGGGAGAGGGGTTGTTGCAGAGTTTCGAAATTTTCTGTCCTCCAACTTGGATATCAGACTGGGACAGATCCCAGTGAATGTCCTCCAGTTCATTACTTGCACCTACTGAATTTTGAAAATTAGAACATGTTTTTGAGAGTGACCAAGCTCCTTCAGCTCTCTTTGTTTGTTTGTTTCTCTGTCTGTCTTTGGATGTAGCAGGGAGTCATAGCTAACTATCTTGCAGCAGTATCTTTCTAAATTAAACATCAGAATTAGGTGCTTAACACGAGCATTGAGGTTTTGGGTGTCCTGGGATTGAGTTGAATAAGATGATCTGCCAGCTGTGGGTATGCACATTCCCATTCAACTTTTGCTATTTGAACAAAGAGTAATTTCTGTTTCATATAGGTTTTCTTACATTTTTGAGAGGAAGACTAATGAGAGGCAATTACCCCTCCCGCGCTGATCGCCATGGTATCCCGGTTTTAGTCTTGCCCCAGTCCAGTTTAGCATGGCCGAATATAGATGCAGTGGTGGTTTGGGGCCACGCTTGTGGGAACAGGTGCTGGCCCTTAGTTCGCTCAGGAGACTTCATCCTTTCTCGCTCTTATCTACCCTTCACCTCCCCAGAGCTCTCCACCACTGATGGCCCCAGTCATCCACCCAACCGGCGCTCACCCTTTGCAATGGCGTATTGCTGCTTTACGGCCAGCTTCGCTCAGGTCCCTGTCCTTCTCGCTGGCTTCCTCCCACTGCCGAGGTTGTCCGTGACAAACGACAGCATTGTTTCCCAGTCTGGTTTCTGAGATTTCTCGCCGTGCCTCCTGCCCCCACAGCTGAGCAATTGCCGTTGCACGCCGTGCTGAACTCTGCATGACCAGTTTGAGGGATTTCTCAACTGCGGCGTCCTGCGGTACGGCACCAGAGCCTGCCTCCAATTAGCTCAGGAGCACAATTCCAGACACATGTATTTGGTTCAGCAAATGCTATTTGTTTGTTGGGTGATGATATTTTTCTAAGCTTATGCTTTATTCATAGCATGAGTGACTTTTCTGGAAGAGGTGGTGATGTGTCTCTCGGTCTTAGTTGTTTTTTTTTTCTGGTTTTGGAAATATAAATCAAACCGCTATAGCAGTGAACATTAGATGACTGATGTATGAGTAAAATTGCAGTGATAACCAGGGACTTACACATTAAATTAAACAAATACAGTCACTAGGTTTTAAAAACAATATGGCATTACTGTGATGAAAGAAATACTTTTGATTCAAGACTGGAATAGATTTAAATTTAATTTTATATTACTGTTTTGTGATTATCATTGTTGGATTACTCATGGGATTTAAACGCACACCTTTTAAAAGGAAAATTAGAAATATGAATATTTAAACAATTCATTTCAAGATCAGTAGGTACATTATTATCTCACCTACAAGACGATTTCATATTTGCTTTGATCCTCTTTGATCTCAGATAGCAACCAGCTTTCAGCAGGGTCTCTTCATAATGTTTCTTTTTCAATATTCCCATGCCTTGGACTAATTTACTTCCACTGAAGATGTTCAGTGGCCCAGATGACAGTATTTGAATTCTGAATTTGTTGGATCTCTCTTCCTGGTTTTTCTCTTGGCCTGTTTACAGATGAATAAGTGAGAGTAGATAAGCTTCAGGGGGAAAAAAAAGAAAAAAGAAGAAAGAAAGTATATTTCACCATGTTAGCCCAATAATACTATTCTGCAGCATCAAAAGAATAAAGCTGTGTGTTTCTCCAGTGCCGTGAGAAGAATACCTTTTTTAAACCCTTGCCTCTCCGAGATTTATATTCCTGTGGGAATGTAAGTGATACCAAGGGCAGCAGCTTTTGAGTGCAGCTGTAGTTATCATTAAAAGAGATAAGTATTTGAAGGAATTTTGATATTTCAGCCATGCTTTGATATCAAAGGTCTCCTGTGTGAAATACAGAACTATGCCAACAAAAATATAGACGACCATTGATTGCTACATTCTGCTCCATTAAAAAAAAAAAAAAAAGCAAGCTTCTAAAATGCATTCTATTTTTAATATTTAAGAAATAAAATCATAATAAGCTGGAAACTCATACTCAGGTGCTGTGAATCACAATTCCTTATAGAACAAGACACACATATATGTATGCCTATATCTGAGTAAGCACAAGTTACTGTTCTGTAACTTATATCACTTATATCCTTAGACTATCATGGCTATAACAACATTACAAATCACTTTAGAACTGCTTTTACATTGGCAACCAGAAGTTTGGATTGAATACATTAAAAGAAATACAGAAAATAGGACATTTCTGAGATTCCAGAGTTTGCATATTACAAAGCAGTACAGTATATATTATCTGTTTGTATTTAACTTTCCTTACCTAGTAATATGAAGTTATAGAAAAATAACATTTTTATATAAAGTCTAAAAGCCTAGAAAATTAATTAATAATTTGAAGTCCTGCCTTCAGCTTTCACAGGTTTCATTGAGAAGTGAAGAGTCACCACACCGAAGAAGGTGCTCAATAGCCTGTGCAGGATTGACCAAAGCAATGAAATTTGTGTCCTGCATACATGATGGAACATTAAAACATAGCTGAAAGAAAGCTAATGCTATATTGAGAGGTTCCGTGTTCATTGTAACTCGTGAATCATCTATTAGATTTATTTTTTTTTTATATATAATTTAAGATAGCATTTGCCAAATTACAGTCTCAGATCTTTGCGCCCTGCACTTTGACAAGAGGCAGTGGTGGGAAGTGAACCTTTAGCAATATCCTTTCTCCTTTTGCCATTCTCCCAAAGCAAAACTTGGAGACCCTCTCAAGCCATTTGCCAACATTTACTATTAATCTACACCCTATATCTACATTTTTTACAATGTTTTTGAATCGTATTCAAGCAAGTCTGCTATCCAGCCATTATTCATCTAAGAAACAATGCAACCTAACTGTATTGTGTTTTTCCTATTGCAAAACCTTGTCTGTCTTTTAAAAAAAAAAAAATTATTATTTTATTTTTCTGAAGGCAGAATGGATTCAGACACAGTACCTGCCAAACTTGGAGACACTTCAGATGTAGGTTCCAGTTTTTGCCAGTCTCTAGTGCTTTATGGATCTGGACTAACATTCTAACTTTGCACATGCTGATATTTTTTAGCCATTTAATATTTGACGGTCAAAAGTCATATTGGCATGGAGGAAAATATAGAAATGCAGTTTATAAGCCCACGAAAGAATGCCGTTGCATTACAGCTGCTTAACGAGTTATTGCACATCAGCTGCAGTACTGTAGTTGTCTGTCCATGCACTTGAGCTTGCCCAGAGTGAGGTAAACATCCATGTGCTCCAGGGATTACTCATTAAATGAAGAATTATGTTTTAGTACTAAGAAGTCTCTGCTGTCCTTCCATTATTCTCTACTTTAAAGACAAATTTACTCTGTATAAGGGTAATTTTAATTATGTGGTTTGCTGTGTGTGTATGTTGGATATTTTTCAATTGCTTATGCAGACTCCAGACAAACACATACATATGTGTGCACACAACATTTTCCCTGCTATAATTAGGTATTTCTGGCACTTTGCAATAGCAGGACCAAAGCCAAATTGTAGCCACCTTTGGAAAATATTAAAAATAGCTGTAATTGAAAAGGGAGGTGTAACTTTTCTGATTTAAAATTTAATGAGGATTTTTTTTTCAGAAAGTATAATGTTTTCCATCATCGTTTTAATGTTCATTTCTGATAAAAAAAGTCACAGGATTTTTAAAAGTGTGTATTTTTTTAAACATCTAGGCAGTGACAGAAATGCCATTACATTGTTGTGATCTTCTGCAGATACTAACTTAACTTGAAACTTGACTTTTGATAGATACAATCAAAATATCTGAATAACTTTTAATTCTAAATAAGTAAAAATACTAATATTATTCTTTGGAATAATTACAGTTTATGACAGTGACTTGAAAACTTTGCTGTTGCTGTAAAAGGAAAGGGACCTTTTTCTATAGGGCTCACTGTGGCATTTCTGAGATGTAACCCATTTGGATATTTACTACCCTTCATGATTCACTATGAGGGATATTGCTAAAGAAGCTGTATTCTGACAGACCCTTAAATTAATGATTAGGTATCTATGAAGTATATAAAGTATGACTGTTTTTTAGTATTTATATTTTTCTACTGATCCATTAGAATATAATGGAATATTGATGAGGAATCCCTTTCACGAGCTGTAAATTTCAAGTTCTGACCTACTGACTTCATGCGCGTAAAAATTCTCCAGTGGGAGTAAGATGTTCATCATGTCTTAACATAAAGTCCAGGAGTCGAGGAAACGCCTGACTGGAATAAGAAAGTAGCTCGTCCAGTCTGCCATTCTGGCACCAAGAGTGGGTAAGACCAAATGGAAGACATAAATTTTCACAATTTTACTGTTCCAAATTGCAAGATGATGTTTCTTACAGCACTCACACCTTGAAACATGAAGATTAATAGAGCTTATAGCTGTTTTTCCACACAGTCAGTATATAGCATAAATCTTAAAGTACATTTCTTAAATTATTTATCCTAAAAATTTTGAGATCAGAAGAATTTAAACATATATTATCGATTTTTGCAAAAGTAAACCCCTTTTTCCCTCCTTTTATTTCATTTATAATCAGAGTAAAAGTCCTGGATGTGGGAAAACCTGGCTGTTTCAGTACAGTAAAACTGAATTTTGCTGCAATGTGAGAGAAGCAGAGGGCCTTGTCAGGTAGAGAAGTGACATAGCTACCCGACTCCTGGGTCCTGGCACGCTTTTTCCATCCTACCACCTGAAGATATTCACAAAGAACGATGAGTGGGAGCTCTTCTGCTACTGGTGTTGAGCCACTTGTTAGCTATGAAACCCAAAGGGTTTCTCTTTCAGTGATGTAAGCTGCGATTTTCACCCCACCCATGTATTTGCCAGCCTTGGCAAAAGGTTTTTGGTTGAATATTAAAAGCAGGTCCTGGATTCTGACAAAAGATTTAGTTGTGAAATGTTAAATCTCATCTTGTGCGGTAACCATAGCAAGATATTTTTCTTTGGCAGCAAGAACTTATTGGAGTTGACCACTACTATCACCTTCTTAATTTTCTCTGACCAATTTTCTCTTGATTTTGCAGCCACTCTGTGAGTCTGTTATACAAAGTAAAGTATCGAGGTAGCATGCATAA
This sequence comes from Vanellus vanellus, assembly GCF_965231255.1. Taxonomy (NCBI): domain Eukaryota; kingdom Metazoa; phylum Chordata; class Aves; order Charadriiformes; family Charadriidae; genus Vanellus; species Vanellus vanellus. The sequence continues at coordinate 9,562,475 of NC_138905.1, forward strand.
TGCCTCTAATGCTAAAATGGTTCGATGACCGTCACAAGTCAACCAGAATCTTCCTATTTTTATTGCCCAGTAGCATCTATTTTCTGGCTATAATGAAGATGGTGGTATATGAGGGGAAATTAATATGTTGACACATCACATTGTTGGTTTTGGAAGTGGTTCTTCACACGTTGGGTGGTAGACACGCAAAATTGTTTGCCAGATGGTGTTGCAGATGCAACACCAATTTTACAAGGGCTCAAAGGGAGGCTGGACAAGTACTTGAAAAGGATATCTACTTGGGGGTTACAAAATAGACAGACCACAATAGGCTCAGGAAATCTCCTGAGCTGAAAATAGATGGAGAGAAGGGGGAGCACTAAGGGTGGGGGAATATCATGCACAAATGTTCTATTCTTATTCTTCCTTACACATACTGTTGAAAACTGACTAGTAGACTGGATGAGCCTTCAGTCTTGCCATTACAAACATTTTTACATTCTCATCTAAGTAAGGAGTTGTTGTGCGAGAGGGTTTTTTCTGGAACAGGAAATGAATGTTGAAGGTGGAGAAAACCCAGAACTGCTTAAATGTAGAAAATCACTAATGTGTTTTGTGATACATATTGCTAAGGAAAGCAAATTGCGAGACAACTTTAATGTTGAAAGAAGCTCAAATGTGATTACTTTCTCAGTTACAGACTGCAGAGGTTTGCAGTCTCGCTTTTTTAGCTTTTCCGTTTCAACTTACATTAATGTGAGGAGTAGATTTGCATTGTTTTTTTGGTGATTTCTCCTGGTAATTCTCCAGGTACATACGGAAGGCATTTGCTGACCTAGCTGCACATCTCCTACATCCTATGTCCTGCTTTCCAAACCTGTAGCCAAACTTAAGTACCGTAACTTGCACTATGGTACACATATACTATTGAAAAACAAAGAAACAATCAGCTGTAGCAACTGTGTCTGCTAAAGATGTTCCCCTTTTTCAGAAAGGAGATCGTTATGTGGAACAATTAAAAGGGGCACGGTCAATTCATAGTTCATGAGTCGATTCAGTGACTCATAATATTGGAATTTATTATGCACATAAGGCATTTATTTTAATCTTGTGTTTTTTTCATTTGTCTCATCCTTTGTTGGGATTGGCCTTGCATGCTGGATTCTTATCTTTTTATTGTTTTGTGCTTTTTTAATGGTTATACAAGCACTTCTGAAAAACAAGAATGTGGCTGAGGTGCCTCTAAAGAAATAGAAATGTCAGGTTTGGGCTTTTTGAATTGACTCACTCTGAATGTTTTTCCTGCCAGAGCTGGGTTATAACTTGTAAATGACACTGGAAACAGACTACTTTCTTATCATCCATAAAATTTAAATTTGCCTCTGGCAGAATTATTGCAAAACAAGTTTTTAAAAAAGTTATGGTTATGGGTGTTATTATTGTTGTTCTTAATATGATGAGTATTAATGATGATGGTGAAAATTACAACTGTCCTTACTCCCAAAATTGCTCTACTTAATATTAAGAAGGACAAAATTCTGCTGCAGTGTTTTTCTTTGCATATCTTAATGTTTTGGCAGATAGTATCAGCAACAGACTTGTATCAGCCGTCAGAAATAACTGCTTGCTGATCATTAGAGTGATTACAACCCATGAGCTTATAGATATTCTGGAACCTGTCAAGAAAAAATGTTGCGAGAAGGTATTTTTCCAGAAAGTCCGTCTGAAAGAAAAAATGTTTTTTTGCCTACTCCCGGTTTATTCATGGTGTGAGACGATAGCAGTTTAGCAATCATTTTCTTGGTACAAATTGTTAGTTATCTTTGTTCTTTTTAGTTTATGCTTTCGGTGGGCTTTTTTTTTAATTTTTTTTTTATTTTAGCATCAATGGCACTTCCGTCACCATATGTCTTAGTCATTCACAGATCTCCAGAATAATAAAACTCACAGTTTACCTGTACGATGTCTATGTTTTTCTTGGGTTCCGGAGAAATGTGACTATTCTCCGTGTCCTAGAAAGGGAGTTGTGAGACCTCACCCTGCACTGCACATTGCGCAGAAAGAATTAGCAATGAGCTCTTTCTGTGCCTCAGGAGGAGCACAAGGCAGCTGTATTGGGACTAAGGGTCTAGACAGCTGATCTCATTGAGGATGGAGGATGGTCAGCACAACAGAGAAAATGTTCGATAGCTTGTCAATTCATGACCCGAAGGTCTAAGAGACTTCCATTCCCTCAGACAAATGCTGATCCCCATTAATATGAATGGTTGAACTTCGTTTGACATCAGCCAGTCCTGGGTCTGAGTGCAAGTACATTATTCCCTGTGCCATCAATGCAAGTCACACCCCCCAGCTGAGCAGACGAGGGAAGCAGAGTTTCCAGCAGTCACTGTTGTTTTGCTTTTGCAGTACTGGGTGAAGACGGTCAATAGGTTTATTCCCCTGTAACCGCGTTCCATGCTTGAGTATCCTCAAGATATTTGTTGCATTTTATAAAGTTCATCTTTACGCTTGTGCGTGATATGCTATGTCAGGTAGCCCATTCGACTGGGCTGAAAGAAGCGTGTCACGTTTAAAATAGTGGCATTGATAACCATTAGTTAATACAATCTGCTTCCACTCCTTATTCACTTCAAGTACCCCAAGGATGGCTACTGAGTACATTTAGCATCAGCTTCCCCAGCTGTGAAACTGAAATAGTAGGAATGGTTTTCCTTTGCAAAGACTCGATAATGTAGGTACTAGTTACTACATATTTTAAATTGAGCGTATTGGAGGTATTATGTAAGTTTTAAAAACTACGTCTAATTTGTGTTTTATTCCTCTCCAGGCACAGGAATTTCAGGTTTGCATTGCAGATTAAAAAAAAAGATTAAAAAAAAAAAAAATATCAGGGATTAATTTGTTTAACAAATTATCACCTATCCTCATTTTAGAGGTGGTTACCATTTATTTTGCTGAAGGACCCATGGACCAAGGTTCCTTTTGAGCAGGCAATATCTAGTTTTTCTGGTGATTTATTCCTAGTAGTTCTGCTTTTCTGGTTCCTTGTGAAGAAATTGCCCTTCACGTGGTCTGTCCATGTAAGGCTTTTGTATAATGCATCCTCATTTAGTTAGTTGTTATATTTGTAAGCTCCAGCTGCAGCCATCACTCTGTAAATCTGTCATTGAAGGATTTTGTTTTAAATTCTGCCTGGCTTTGTTTTCAGATGTCTCTGAATTCCTCCCTGTGTTGAGTCACAGCTGTGAAAAGAGAAATCTACCTCTTTAATTCAAGGGGTCAGTGGTTTAAAAGCACTAAAGCCCGGTGGGGAATAGCTTAAGGAAGACAGTTAATCATGGTGATCCCTAGGGGTTTCATAAACTTACATGGGGCTCATCTGACATGAAGAGTCCTGGATATCTTCAAGCCCTGGTTTCTTCGGAGGGTGCTTGTTTTACCAGAGAGTGGGATCCTCTATAGAACAAGCACCTGTGGTGGATGTTTGCCACCTGCTCAGCCGTGGCCATGGAAACACAACTTAATCTTCTCCACCACATCCCTTTACTAGCTAAGCCAGCGTGGAGGCCGAACCCTTTCTACTCATTTTTCTCCCCACAACCTTGAGAAACGTTTAATGTAGTAACTACAGTGGCTTTCACTTCTTAATCCAACTGGGAGCTAATGGACTGGCAAGAAGAACTTGCTAATTTGGACAGAAAAGAGAGGTCAGGCTGGAACACACAGTTGATATTTTGTCTTCTGAGTGACAGAACTCGTTGGCTTGGTTTGGGTGTCAGCAGTCCACCCAGTGGTATTTCTCGCCTAGCTCCAATGGGGGAATCCTAGAAGAAATCCCCTTCTTGTCTCATGCAGAAAAAAACATTATTTCAAATACAGTGTCAATAATTTTGACACTTAGTTCTGTGTTTAGTTCTCATGGGATGGGCAAACCAGGACTGCGTGGGTGAGCAATATCTGCCAGCCTTGAGATTGGATTAAGTTATATAGCTAATGCAGTGCCTGTACCTATTCCGTGTGTACTTGGCTTGTCCTGCGTACACATTGCTGTTCTTCATACAGGGATTTATGATCTGCGTGTGAACCAGCTCTTGAATTACTGCAGCTTTCAGACAGGTTTGTAAAAGGAAAGCATTCCCGATTTCAGTCAGATTTCAGTAGTAAAGGAGTTGATTTGTAAGCAGATCAGGTAGGCATTGCCCTCATCAGAAGAGTCCTTGAAAAGATAAGGATGAACACTAGAGAGTAGGAAACACCATTTGATGGCTGTCAGAGCCTTAAGTTGATCAGTGGAAAAGTGCTGGATGTCGCTGAGGACCTTCAATGTATGATCCAGTACAGTTATTCCTCTGTCTATTAGCTGTTAGAAGAACTAATAGAAAAATTTAGGTTGAAAGGTACATCAGGAGGTCATAACGTCCCCTTTGCAGCTCAAAGGGTAGATAGCTTCAGCTTTGGATCAGGCTGCTCAGAGCTATACCCAGTCTAGTTTCAAACTTCTGCGAGGATGGAGAATTCTCAACTTCTCTGAGCCCCTGTTCCAGTGTTGAACATCCTTGTAGGCAATGAAGCCTCAGAACTCCCTCGAGATCGAGACCGCCTCATTGTCTTAGGGGACAAGTGTCTACTGGAGAAAGGGAAATTAGCGGTGGTGTTTTACATCCTACCTTTTTTCGTATTAATCTTCTGGTTATGGCAACTCCGCAGTAACCAACTGGTTAACTGTCTAAAAAGCTTTGCTGTTTTTCCGTTAAGTATTGATTCATCTGTGCACTCCGTGTCCTCACTTTGTCCTCACGAGACAAAGGAAAGTTTTGTGGTTTGAAACCAAAGTGGAAATAGTTCTGCGTTGAATGGAGGTGGTGATGCCTGAATTCTTGTTTTCTTTTTCAGTATGGCTGTTTCAGATTCCAGGAACTGTCATGCTAGCACCCTTCACAAAGCAGTTTAAAAATAGACCAGCAAAACAACTTTATTGCACCAAATATAAATTGATTTCTGCTGTAACACAAGCAGAAAGTTCTCTTAGGGTCTGATAGCAGCATGTTCTAAGCCTTGCAAATGGTAAATCTGGTGATCAGTGAACCCAGGACTGCTGAAGCTGTGATAACCTGCCGTCTGAACTTGCTCTGGCCGTGCGTTACTCCTCATGCAGCTCTGTGAAGTTCTTGTTTATGGAAAAAAAACTGTGATTGCTTGTAATTTTCTACAGTTTGCACAAGGGCTTAAATCAAGAGCAAAACACTGGAAGACGTGGTATGTGAGTCATGGATCTTGACCCAGGAATTACGGCCAGCAGTGTGTAGTCCCTGGTGAGAAGGGCGGCTGGGTGACTAAGGCACTGCTTGGAAGTCGAGGGGATGTGGGTACTGGTCCTACCTGTTGGTGTGACCTTATGCAAATGATGTCGTCTTCTACGGTAATCATAAAAAAAAATAATCAATTAACTCATAATGACAAGGACAGAGGATAGAGAATAGAGGCATTAAAGCTTTTAAACTGCTCTGGTGCTGTGGTGATGAGTACCTGAGGGAAACCCATCAACAGGAATAGGTCCACATTAAGTCAGTGAATTGTGGAAGCTTACAAATGGGCTGTGTTATAGCGGCTCTGCTGGTTCCCTGTCACACATCCTCCAAATGTAGATGAAATCAAACATTTAAAAAAACTAGGAAGAAAGCAAATGCATTCAGCCTAACAATATAACTGGGTTAATGGGCCAACACAGATCACTGCACTGCAGCGTACGCGTTCGTATGCGTATCATTTTACATACTGGCTGCACAAAACATTGATCCAAAATTAGTTGGACAATGTGTATAAAAACCCCTCCTCCAGTAAGTTCAAGTCTATAGTCGTGAATTATTAAATCAAGATTTGTTGGAAGTGTAAATTAAAATCCTTCCGGCGTGTCTCTCCCTATACTGTAGTTTATATATTAAAGCCCTGCAGACTGCGCAGTACAGAGTTCACTGACAGTGCATCAAATAATGAGGCCATACGTCGATGAAAAGAATTCTACAGAAATATGCCATTGGATATACAACTAACATATTTGATCAAAGCCCAGCTGCCATATGAAGTGCACATTTTTTAACCATCACTAAACTCTATTAGCCTGAATTCTTTTGAAAACTATATCAGATCAGATTTTTACACAGCTGACAATGACCTAAGTAATACCGGCAGCTAATGAAACATCCTGTCGGGATCAGTGCAATAGAAATAATTCAAAAAATGGTTAATTATATTGAGATGCCAACTACAGCATGCAGTTGCCTGTCCTGAATATTTGTAGCATTCTAGTTTTCTCTGAGTCACACGGGCAGCTTTTAGATACAGCTGGGAAATCTCTGAGTGCCTACAAGCATTTAAGTAAAATTCCAAAGTAGTTGGCAATACATTTCCGCTTACATTAGATAAATCTAGTTACAAATTGTAAGTATTTGTTGTGAAATGAAATTAACATTATAAATATATTTGTAAGTTTAAATCTTTGTTCCTCTATTTCTTTCAATTTTGGGGAGGGTGTTTTTTTTCTGTTTTTTTTTTTTTTTTTCTTTTTTTCAGTAGGTTCTGCTGGGTTATGATTGGATGGTACGGATGGGCTGGGTGGCTGCGAGCAGAACAAAGGCGTTTCTGCCTGCAGGCAGAGGTGACTGGCTTGGTGGTGCCTCTCATGCATGTGTAACTGAAATGTGTAATATATTGTTGTATAGGATGCAATTAATAGAGCCATGCAACACTAGGAGCTGGCTTAGGTCTGGATTGCCTGGATCAAGGACAGCAGAGCCTTACCTACCGGCACCTATAGATATATCCTTGCAGACAGCTCACTGGCTACACACTTTCAGAGTATTATTTACCTTGCTGCTGTATCATGCCTAGAAGTAAGTCTGGACTTGATTCATGACAAATTTCACCAGAGTGCTCCACTATCTTCCCATCAAGCTGGGTTTTTCACAAGCGTGCGAAACACGTGGTACGGCAAGTCTCCGTTCAAGTAATTAATCTGTAAAATACCCCACTGCCACGGGTTACTGGTGCCCCAGAAACACCAGCCAGTCCAGACCTCTGGTAATAGAACTGTCGCTGCTACAGGACTCGTGCTCCACCCCTGCAGATGTTGGCAGGTCTCTTATGAAAGGAGGTACAGAGAACAGTTTTTCCATAGCAAAACACTGGCAAGAATTCCTGGAGGTGAAAAAGAGACTGTAATCCTTCCTTTGAGTTGGCCATTGGAGGTGTATGTTTCTTCCAGCAAAAGAATGGTAGTTGCAGGGTCGGTGGTTTAGCTGGCTTGACGGTGCTGCCCGGGGTTAATTTAGGTTTTAGCAGGACAAAAGCAATCTGTTAGTGTTTAAAAGTTCAGGCAGGTCTCCCCAAAATGAGCATTTCTTCTCTCTGATGGCCATCATGACGCTTTTCTGGCTTTTCTGTGTTTTCCCAACACCGGGCCAAGGCCGCTCCACAGGCAAAGCTTCCTGCGTGCGTCCCCTCCCTGGCTACTTTATTCAGAGCTGAGCCAAGCCACCCCAAGTGCTGCAGGTGGTGACAGACGTTTGAGAGGAAAATTCTCTGGCTCTCTTCGAAAACCTTCAGATGTCACGGTACTCGCCAGGAAGCGGTTTTCATCTAGTCTACCTTTTCATTAATGCCTCTAGGAATTTTCGTCCTACTGCCTTTTTCTTTTCTTGGATACCAAAGTTACAAAACCCGTCTTAGAATCACTTTTCATAGCTTGAAAATGTTTTTTTTTTTTTTTTTTGGTCTGCTTGGGAAACATGCTGTACTTAAAATAATTTAACACTGAGGTTTGGCTTAAGGTTCCTTTTTATTCTTATGTGTTGCTAAATCATGCCATACACTGCTTTCTTCTTTGGCTTGTGTTTTTTTCTTTTTCTTTTTTTTTTTCTTTTTCTGTTTTTTTCTTTAATGATCAGATATGTTGGGTTTTCTCATGTCATTCTAAATAAAGAGCCCATGGGAAGGTGTTATTACAGACGTAATATCTGAAGTCACAGTTCCTTCCACCAAAAAAAAAAAAAAAGAAAAAAAAGAGAAAAAAATCCACCTGAGAGACATCTAACTTTAGAGTGCAAGGCATGTAGATATTTATGTGTGGAAGATATCAGTTGCACATCTGACTGGTGGGACATTTTATTCATCTGTCTGTCTCCTCTTTACAATATCATTATGAGATGACAAATTGCTTTCCATCCCATCCCTTTTCTTGGACAATAGACACTGTGTTTGAGAAACAGGCTGCAGAATGTAAACTATAGGTCTGATTTTTTTTTTCTTTTTTTTTTTTCTTTTTTTTTTTTAAGGAGACACAATGTACAAAGGATTAGGGTTAGAGAGTAGCATTTGTTTTATCGCCAGTCATGGATTTATGCCTTATATGTCCAAAAGATACAATGCCGCAGATAAAACTTCTCAGAATCACTGTTTCTAGTGATATATAACGTCTCTGTGCACGTCTGTCTGTCAGATTCTGAAAGGATTTCTTCTATGCCTACATGAAATCTTTGGGTGTAATCCTCACCCCACTGACACTGACCTGAAAAATATCCTGGTATCTTTTGAGGATAAAGTGCTCATTTCCTATGTGTATAATTTTAAGTGCCTGATAGTAAATTTCATGGTCAGATAAGCTCTTCATAGCAGTGTGACAGGGACCACTCTGGAAAGGTTACCAATTCCTACCAGTATTTATCTCCAAACAGACTGCATGCCTGTTATAAATGCTTCTATCAGTAGATTGGCTTCAGAAGGATGCAGAGAACTATAAATAATAAACTAAATGAGTGAGTTCATTCTTCTTCGCTCACATTTTACTTCTTTTGTCTCCATTTTTACCTTAGCTTAAGTTTATCTTTATGAACAAAAAATCCAGTGTAATCCTCAAACATATTTTCTACCCATTGGAGAGCATTATTTACTATCAGATGGTTCTCTGCAATAAAGACAAATTTTTTGCTGACTCTGTTCCCTCAGTTGCATCCTCCTTGCCTCTCAGTGCTTTCATTTTTCTTCGTTCTACTTGGCTCTTCTCAAGTGAGAATCAGAGCAGAGATTTTTCTTGCCTTCGAAATTACTGGTGTTGAATGGAGAGCGTATAAGTCCTGTGGTGAGCTCAGTGAAGGTAAAGCCTGTAAAGCTTTGTAAAACTCATTATAAGCTGGGTTATGCATCATATCAGTCTTTACTATTCATCAGGATATTTAACACTACCAAGGTCTGCTTTATGACAAAACCTAACCTACAGCAGATACAGCACATACTGTAGGCTCACATATTATTTTATTTTATTTTTATTACACCATCATCTTTTTATTCAGTATTTTTTGCTAGTGTTGGGAAGTGATGTAATACTGATCTGGGTTTTTTGTAAAAAGAAGTATTTTTTCAGAATCCTGGAAGAGAACATTTGCAGCACTATAAACAGCATAAAAGCCACTTAATAAAGGAAGGATAGTGATGAATAATACTGTTTACCAGTTCTTGGATGGAGTTAGCTTTAAACTGAGATTTCACAATGAAGAGAAAAGCCTCCTCTGCCAAATAATATATCAACAGACCGTCTATCTAGGGGTACAACAACATAGTTTCATTATGCTCTGGATGAATGTCATCTTTGTTATTTAAAAAGTAAGTTAAGGATGTTAAGTAAGTCTGGAGATATAATTTTACTTTTAGTCTATTTTATTTTATGAGTTATTAGTCTGACTCACATTTGCTTGTAGTTTTCCCTCTTATTAACACAGAATATTCGATATCCAGTTAATGATTACAATACAGTTTCAAACCACACAGTAGACAACCATAGTAATTTTCTTCTAGGAATACGTGTGGTAATTTATAGATGAGACAGCTACAAGTAAAGGCATTGGAAAGATATATCTGTATATTTGCAGTAAAGTAATGTGATTTAAATTTGTATGCATATCTATATAAAGTATGTGTACAATATGAGTAAACAGATAATGTATCTTTCAATACATTTGAATTGTAGGTGGGGTACTTTTTCTTTCTTTTTGCAGCTAATTAGTTTTAAATCCTTTAAAGCAATATGTTCGGCTAACAGGCTAACCATGCTATTTGGTTGATGTTTGCAAAGGACATCTTTCACTCTCTTCTCACTCCAAGAAAAAAAAAAAAAAAGAAAACCCAAGGTCTGAGGGAGGGATAGCTGAGGTGAAGAAAGAAAAACTGAGGCATCAGAGATAAAAGTTTATGTATTGAGACTAAATGGCCTAGGTAACTTATTCAGCCTACTCCATAGTGACTATCAGACATTTTTCTTTTCTATTCTAGGTTTTTTTAAACAACATGAGCCAATTCAAAGGTTGCTTTAGATTTTTGGTAGTCACTTGCAATTTGTAACATTGCTATGAGATTCAGTATAACTGAGACATACCATTTGGTTAATTACTTTTTCTGTATTTGCTGCAGGCTCTTTTCATTGTCCTATTTATTGTAGTACAAAATTCGAAATTTTAAAATGGCCTCGGAAAACTAGTACCGGAGACAGGTTTTAAATTACTCTCCAATTCCGTATAGGTTTTTGTTATGGAATTAAATTGAGAGTTACATGAACTATTGCTAAAAAGCGTGTGTTTGCAGATGGGTCACAGTCTTTTCAGCTCTGGACTTCATGACGCCAGGAGAAGTCGGGGAACCTACACAGTATTTGTGAATGAGAGATTTTGCATTTAGATAGGTTTGAGCTGAACAATCTGAAAACACTCCCATAAGCACAGAGCTCCCTACTGTCTGTGTGTTTGAGAAGGCTGAAGAGCTCTGTTTATTGCAACAAAGGGTCTGGAATAAATTATGTTTAGCAAATTGGCTCCAGGTTTTCCTGTTTCAGACAGTAGCTTCGGAGCAATCTGGTTTATAGGCTCCACTAAATCTGACCAATTGCAGGGAGGTGACACTTCATTTCAGGGACATGACATCATGCATGTGCCAGTTACGTCCTGCTGCCTCTCTCTGGCAAGATGGCAGGACACCAGCAGATCAACATTTTGTCCTTTGACAGTTTTAACCTACAGCCCGGTACGAATTTATCATCAGCCCCGCCAGGAGGTCCAAGAAGGATGGAGCCAGGCTCCTCGGCCCCTCTTCGGCATCGCACCTCCCACCCCCGCATGGGGTAAATAATAGCTCCTTTATTTCACTGGAAATACCCCTATTTCAGCGAGGTGTATGCATAGCTTCCTTCCCTAGTCGGTCTCGCAGGCGATAATTAACACAGTGCAGATATTTCCTAGCTGAAGCCAAGGTGGGAAAGCAGCTTTAGCCTCAGCATTTTTCTTTTCAGACTCTTTTTCCTCATTTATTTTGGGTCTGTTCATGATGAGGAAGTTTTAGAATGTGTTGGTGCTTAGCAGAACTATTGAAAAACTAAAGGAAACAATAATTTTTCCTCCTCTGACGAAACTCTTCTTACTTTTGAGGGAAGGAAAGAATGGGGGAGTTAGATTTGCTTTTAGGTTTTATATTTTATTTCTGTTCATGGGTCTGATTACTTCTGAGCAGTGTGACTGTGGCTCTTTTCAGCACAGGACACTGATTGACATTGCGTATGTTACAGAGAGAGGAAGGATATTTCCTGAAGATTAATGGCCAGTTAGTTGGTCTGAAGTTCATTAACCTGAGCTAGTCATTAGACTGCTGGAAGGACTCTGTGCAGAAGCTGGAATTGTATTAGAAGATCATCATGAACTAAAAATATATGTGACAATTTGGCCAGATTGCAATGGATCTAGGACAAGGCAGGGTTGGCTCGAGCTCACAGAGCAGCTGCCTCCAGTGTAAACTAACTGCCTTGTGTCAGGAATTGAAGCAAATGGTTTTTCACAGACATTATTCAAATAAAAGGGGGAATAAAAAATAAAAAAAAAAAAAGAAGAAAAAAAGAAGGAAGGTTTCCATTAGCAAAAGAACCCTACATGAAGAAATAAGGTTGTGAGGTATGGCCAAAAGGTCAAGCTTGGTGCTGGTCCTCAATCTACAATTAGGCAAATGACAGTGTGTTCAGGCAACTGTTGTGTTTGTTTTGTTTTGTTTTGTTTTGTTTTGTTTTTCTCTATAAGTGACAAATTTAGTCTTGATTCTTCACTCTACTTTGCCTCAAGAAAATAACCCCCAAATTCTCTGGTGAGATCCCTGTTGGCTGAGACCCAGACCCTCAAGCCACAACTTCTCAGCATATTTCCAGTGAGACTGGCTCCCTCTTAATTGCTTCTTTTTGAAGTACGGTTTGCCTCTATCACCCTGCTGAAGATGAACAAGGCTGGTATCTCTTGTCTTAATATAGTCCTCCCCCTCCTCCATCTCCTTCTTTTCCCCTTCCCCCCTCAAAAAAAAAAAAAAAAAAAGTACTTCTTTAAGGTGATATAAACCTATGATAGTCTAGTGAAGAGCAGTGTTTTGTAGTCCAGCCACAAATAGATGTACCAGCATGGAAGAAGTAAGGACCTTCTCTCTGGATCCTATACTCTAATAAAAGGAAGGGAAAGATGAACCAGAGGCATTTCATGTTTGTTTTGTTTTCTTTCCATGTCATCTCATGAATATGTAGTGGCACTTGGCCAAAAGTAGTGCACTGAACATGAGTGTTGAGGAAGGGATTGAGAAGAAAGAAGCTCAATGTTCTGCGATAGGAAGGATGCTTCGGGCGTTTTACAAATCATTTCCCTCTCTCTCTTTCCCCGTCGCGCCTTTCCTGCACACTCCCTTGTCTTTTGCTATTGGCAGAAGGTCTGCAGGCTCAGAAAGCCCCAGCTTCATCTAAGAGAGGTTTCCTTTGGCAGAGAGAACTGAAGGGGTCCTCTTTCCAGCCCCTTCATGCCAGGAAGGATGTACTGCCTGCATCATGAGGTGCTAAATTGATTCTGGATGCCTCTGCAGCTCGCAGAGATGCTCTGGCCCCAGTGCTGCAGCCAGACCTGTGGAGTGGCTCTGGGGGCCACAAGCTGCGCTGCATCTCTTATGGGCTCACAAGGAGCCTTTCCCTTGATGTCCACGCAAATGCTGGCTGATGCGGGCACTAGGATTAGTCTTTTAATCAGGCAGTTTCACTACCTCTCAGAAAAGAATTTTCATGGCAAGTCATAAGCCATTAATCTCGCTACTAACCATAACATTTCCTTACTCCTTGATTTACAGCATTACCCAAACATTGACATTTGTCATTTCACTATCTCCCTTGACCTCTGGTATCATGCGCTTGCAGGGGGAAGGATCTGCTCTCACAGATAATTTCACGCTCTGACGTCTGTGATTTATTAACCATCAAATTCTGCCTTCAGAACTCGGGATGCCATTTCAAATCATTTCATATGCGAAAGTGGAGTTATTGGGCAAAGGGGATCCCTTTTAAGTGGGTACAAAGAGGACAGCAGAACTGTTGCTGCTCTCTGTTCAGCTACTGGGGTGGCAGTGTGACCCTGAGGAAGTAGGTTCACTATAGTTTCATGACTCCATTTTTGCATAGGGGAAATAAGGACAGCGATAATTACTTTCATTTGTAAACCACTTTAAGACTTATGGAATATGAATTACTGTTATTAAGTGAAAAGTGTTGCAAAGCTGGCTTAGTTGCACACTGTGCTAACAAAGTCCCATATCAGCCTATTGACCTCAGCATGAACCACTCATTAAAGTTTACAGGACATTTTGGTGGGTGAATTAAGGCAGTTATTCTGCTGGAAGTATCATACTGAAAGCACATTTAAATCCATCAGCTGCGTTGACTCTTTTCTCTATTAAAACTAAACACAACTGCTTGCTCTATCCAATTTTCTTAGTTTATTTATGAAAGTTTATGATGGGTATGTGCTCATTGCTAACTCAGCTTGTACGCCCATGGTATCTGAGATATTACAGTTTATTCTAGTCATAGCATAAACACACAATAGCTGTTGTACTGAGATAGAGTTATAAAACATTAAGACATCCAGTGGAGAGGTATGAACTAACAAGTTGCGTGGTCACTTTTGAGTGGCAAATGTTCTTTTCATGCATACTGCATTCATTTAATTTGTGTTCAAACTTCAGCTATGCAAGACATCAGTGTTTGCAAAGTTTATATATTTTTTCAACCTCAAAGTGTGTAAGTTTAGTGTTAAAGAAGCAGATTTACAAAATTTTGATTTACACTTGAGGAAAAAATACTTCTGTAACAAATGTGTTAAATAAGCTATTCTTTAAAGATAGGTCTGACTTGCTATCGGAATTATTATTTATATAATAACAAAAAAAAATTGACAGATGTTTTCTTTTTTCTTCCAGATTAAATTTGGATTGTTTGAAAAGCAGGGAGATATTTCACCATAGTGCAAAAGAAGATACAGAAGAAGAGAGCAGAATGAGAGCTTCCCAAGTACCACATGCCTGCAGCCTGTTATCTTTAGTGATGCTGTTCCTTCCAGTCACTGGAACGTCAAAACAAAATATCCCAAGGCTTAAGCTTTCCTATAAAGGTAAACTTTTGAGCAGTTCTTCTGATTCTGCCACTTGTTTTGATGTGATGTTGCCAGCAGTTCATTTGTATCGCTAATCAGGAAAACAAAACACAGTTGTCCCTACAGTTCCCAGAAACACGGGATAGAAGCCTTAAAGATGGATGAATTCTGCCTAGGGACAGTATTAAATTATCCTTTTTGGGTGGAGGGGTACATGTTGGGTTTTTAAACTATTATTTGAGTTTGCTCCTAGATGATATTAATATACCACACAGAAATTAAGGGGGAGTCATTGGCTAAACATAGGTTTCTAGTGCTACTTGAAATGCCATGAGGCCCATTGGAGACATTGCCATGTGGCTAATGGGGGTGACATGGGACATGGAGGACACTCACACCTTTCTAGACGATCAGGGAAATTTGCAAGAGCTACCCCAAGTGTTTCAAATGGCACTGATATTTTAACTTTGTAATCTATTTTTTCTCTGTCACTAAGTTGGTATGTTAAACTCTTGAAATCTCGTTTTCTTTCTTCTTCCTCTTTGCATCACAAAAGTGTGTTTTTCTGAGGACTTTAACCTTATGTGTACTTCTTGTTGAGAATGTTACAGGCTGAGGAGTGTAAATACAGATGTATTTTTTAATACTTTGTTGGACAAGTTCTTCAAGCAGGTAGATTTCTTGTAGCTTTGAATTCACAGTACACTTCCACCGTTTGTACAAGGCACAGAGATACATAACTGTGATATTGTCTTCTTTAGCTAAAGCAAATGCTTTCCAGTTAGTTGTTTTTTTCAGTTATGTCAGCATCCTGCCCGTATGGGAGCTAATTCTGCTCAGTTTTTCAAACTTAGGTCTTCCTATGCATTACAGAATTACAGTCAGGATGGTGTGATGGGACAGAAGGCTGTAAAGCCTTCACCAGTGGTTATGATATGTTTATCATGAGTTTAACACAGACAGGAATTTATTGAGTAAGCACAATGACATACTATTTATTTATAAGCTTCTCTTTTGCTAGATTTGTATGCCACTGTGTACGGCATTCCTCTGTGTATATATGTGTTTTAATGTGTTTGTGTGAAAGAGACAGAGGAAGAGAGATCAAGGGATCTTGACAACATTTTTATAAATTCAGGAAACAGTTGCACTCACTTAAGCCCGTGAATACAGAAACTGAAAGACCTGACATGAGTTATGAAAGTTAGCAATAAAAGCCCCCTAACATACAGCCAGACTTTTCACAGCTAGGCTTTTTGAGATAATTCCCAATAGCAGCATATACCATATGGCAATGGCATTTATTGTGGATTTGACACTCATGATTAGTGAATTCCTCTTGACTTCAAAAGCCGATAGCCTTTAGCAAGATCCTGATGGATGCATTTGGCAGGTAAGGAGGGGGAGAGAGAAAAATTATTGAGGTCAAAACAGGAAAAAAAAAAATAATCACTGAAATCTTAGTTTAAAATAGTGGCAGAGACCTGCTGGGAGTGGTTGGGAAAATGCCTGAGCTCGTTTAAAAAGACAATGAGTGGATGATTGATATTTAGGCCCTGACCCAAACTTTTATTAGCAACTTTATAAACCTTTCAGTTTGGCTTGAGGGATACAGTTTCCTATCCAAACTTATCCACCTATATCCCTGTAGGGGGAAAAAAAAGCAACAACAGATACAAAATGGCACATAAATTTTAATTTGGAGGGCTGTGATGGAACTGAAAAGCCAAAGGAAAGATAATTATCAGATTTTATTGTGCCTGCTCTTGCTCTTTTTTTCTTTTTTCTTTTTTTTTTTCTTTTCTTTTTTTTTTTTTTTTTGAGGGGGGTGGGGGGAGTATTAGTCTTTTTCCACAGGGAACAAGAAAAAAGGTACTGCTTTGTTTTCACACTTTTGCACTGAAATGGTGCAGGTAGTGCTTGTCATAATTCAATCATGTTTTTCTTGTTGATAACAGCATGGCAGATGTCCTGACTATTTAATATAGTTGTCAGAATTAAACTTGCCATTCCTCCTACCTCTCCCCACTTCTCCCCGCCCCCTCCAAGAATTCCAGACTAAATAACTCCAAGGTTTCTGAGAATAAGTTGTAGGAGAAATGAATTGTCTTGCCAATTCTCATAAAATTGTTACAGTCATGTCATTGACAAGTCCTGGCATCTCCATTCTTTGGAATTAAGACTTGAAATACCATGAGAAGGATAGTACCGGGCCCTTTTCCTTCTTTATGGAAAACTGACCAAAAATTGGCCACATCGGGCAGCTCTGAAAACCTCGTCACACATGTGTGTTCATTTGGCTGCTAAAGATGTTGTCTTTCAAGGGAAGGTTTCATCCCCTTCCAAGAGCAACGTGTTTATGGGATGGCATAGCTCCATCTTCCCAGAACAGCTGAGCGTTTGCACGGACAGGAGAGCTGGAAGCGAACAGGACTTTCCCCTGCAGTTACTTCATCTCACAGCTGCAGCCCAGCACACCTCAGCTGAGGGCTAGAATCTGCTGCTTGCCGTGCCCTGACAGTAAAGAGAAGAAAGGGAACACCAAGTGACGAATGCTGAGGATGAAGAAGTGTCAGGGACAAGAGGAAAGAAAGAAGAAGAGGGAACGGTATTAAAGGAACACAGAAAAAAGAGAAAGAAAGAAAGAAAGAAAGAAAGAAAGAAAGAAAGAAAGAAAGAAAGAAAGAAAGAAAGAAAGAAAGAAAGAAAGAAGTCGGTGGTGGAGAGAGGAAGAGGGAGAAGGAGCAGGGTGGGGTAGCTGAAAGAAGTGTCTATAACCGCAAGAGTGCTTCAATAAACCATAGTGCGTCACAAGTCCTCGGCATTCAGACAGCAATTAAAATTTTAGAGCTTGTCTGCATGGCAGTTATAGGTTTTCATCTTCTGTGAGATCGCCTAAGGGGTGGGAATCTGTGCTGGAAATATTAAGATACAGATATTCGAGTGAGTGATGTGGGTATCAACATGATGCTATATGATGAATTTCCTTTTTTGTTTGCCCGGGCTCTAAAAATGCATTCTAAAAAAACATGCAGACATAAAACTATAAATGCATACAAGTCATTTAAAGTATCTTTTAATACAGTGGCAAAGTCATGTATACACCACCTGTGTTAATATAATACACTATGATTTCTTATTACTTACCTCATCCTGTGTTCCCACATTTTCCCTGGTTCATTAATTAAATAATTATTCAATATTTCTTTTTAGCTTTTAGATATTGGTGCATGTCATTCATATCCCAGAAATTATCACTGCTGTCGTGATGCTTCTAGGGTGCTCTCACTCCCTAGACCTTAATTAATCTATGTCTCTTACATACTTATGAGGTGGTTTTATTATATGTTATAGCTTTAATATTAGAAGAAGGTAAACAAACCGTCTTCTAAAAGAGGATTACCATCTATAGAAAACTTGGACCTGATTTTTAAACAATATTCCATATTTTAATAGTCTTTGTATAATACTACATTCAGTCTCAGAGTAACAGTGTGTATTTATCATTCATGCTGGTGTGGCTGGAGATAACCTATGACCATCATCCAAACTGCAGAAGTCCTCGAGCACAGAAGTGACGTTCAGCTTCCCTAATCTTACTCTCTGCTACCTCATTTAGCATCCTCATTCCCACCTCCACAGCAAATGCAGAAGATTTTAGTATACCAGTCTTACTCAATCCTGTAATTTACAACATGGCATCAGTTCTTTTACTGAAGAAGGGAAGGGCCTGTGTCATAATTCATACATACAAATGCGTTTAATTCATATTGTATAGACAGTCTTATTGCTCTCTGTCTTTTGGGTAGTAGTCTTCGCCAATTTATTGGCAGGTTCGTTTTTACAGATTCTTTCATGTGCGTTTCTAGGTTTTACTTTATAGCAAGAGACAGAGAATAACCAGACCAGAAGGTCGATTGCCTTCTAGGAAAAAAAAATTAAAAAATTCAACCTTTTTCAATTTGTGGCCCTCCTAAAATTTTCTAGTAGAAATGTAGATGCCTAACTGCAAATTTAAGCCTAATGATTTGCTTTATTTTGTTGCTTTTCATGAACATCTCAGATGTAGTCTGTGCACTCAGAGAATCATAGAATCATTTGGGTTGTAAAAGACCAAGATCATGAAGTCCAACTGTAAACCTAACACTGCCAAGTCCACCACTAAAACATGTCCCTAAGTGCCACATTTACACACCTTTTAAATATTCCCAGGGAAGGGGACTCCACCACTTCCCTGGGCAGCCTGTTCCAATGTTTGATAACCCTTTCAGTGAAGACATTTTTCCCAATATCCAATTTAAACCTCCACTGGTGCAACTTGAAGCCGTTTCCTCTTGTCCTATCACTTGTTACACGGGAGAAGAGACCGACCTCCACGTTGCTACAACCTGCTTTCAGGTAGCTGTGGGGAGCGATAAGGTCTCCCCTCAGCCTCCTTTTCTCCAGGCTAAACAACCCCACTTCCCTCAGCCGCTTCTCATAAGACTACATTTATAACTCATAAGAATACATTTATATTACAGAAGTTTGCACCCTGTTTTCTTGGCTAGGAGGTGTGCCCCGGCCCAGTTTTGGACATTGTCACCGGTGGCATATCCACATTGACATCCACAAACATATATCATTGACACACGGGGATGCGACCATGCCTCAAAACCACACCACACCACACTTGCTGTGACCAGTGCGGATTTGGTCAGAGGACCAGGATCCTGGCTTGTGACACAGCAGCTAGGAGAAGGCAAGACTGGGGGCAATCTTTGGCTTTTAAAACAGGATTTACTTAACACTGTTAAAAACAACTATGGAAATAATTTAAATCTAATAAACAAGAAAATTATTCTCAGCTGATTTTTTTTTTCTTCTTCACATTGAACGAATTAAGGTGCATTCTCACTCCTGCTAAAGTCACAGCAAGAGTTTTTCCACTGAAGTAAAATTAAGCAAGATTGAATTTCCACTCCTCCTCACTTTTTTTCAACTCAAATAAGTGAACTAAAGACATGCAATTCTGTCTCCTCCGTTGAAGGATGACAATGCTAAATTATCAGCTCCACATGGAAATTAGCCACGTCTAAGAATTGTTTAGCTTCACTCAGTGTTTTGCATACATGATTTCCCCCCCCCCCCAAGAGTGATCCATTCTTACAACATGGAGAAAAAGAAAGCAGAGGTTAACATTTTGGTGCCAGGAATTCTTTTGAAAACTTGACTGGTTAAGTACATTTCCTCAATGTTCTAAAAATGACCCTTTGAACATGCTACTTCACAATATTGAGCATCCTGTTTTCTAAATAATGTCTCTTTAAATGTATTTCATTTTATAACTGACAAGGTGCTTAACTGTTGCATCAGAGCAGTTAGTTTGTTCTGTTTCAGTAAAGCTGGCTTATTTCCACGTCATGCATCATTTAATTATGCATATAAAATATAGATACCATTGTATAGCTCCATGAGCCTCATTTAAACTGTCTGTGACACTGCGGTAATCCCAGCACCACAATGGGGGTGTTGCACAGCTATGAATGGTTGGAACGTGGTAAACTGGTGATGTACAAAAAAGCCTAGAAATGAGCTTGCATTTCTGCAGCTGTGCTGGCTCTACAGGAAGAGGAAGAAAAATCAGTAAAAACATGCTTTTGTGACAATATCAGCAGCTGTAATTCCGAATGCCGATGAAGATCAAGGAAAATGCGCTGAGTGAGGAAGTGCTGCTTTTCTTGAATCCCTTCTTTGTTTTTTAATTCGCTTTTGATGATTTGTGATTTCTCTGAAAAATCTGTCTCAGATTCCTTTGTAGAGCAACATAAAATGTTTGTGTGAGAGTTAAGATCCTAGTTTCAGCTGCTCGTCATGTTATGAAACAGGTTTTGCCTGTTTTGTCTCAAAAATGCTTTCTGGAGGCAGTGAACACTGAGACTTAAAATGTACCATGGGTTGAAGATGGATGGGCATTGCTGTCCATGTGAGGAAAGACTCTTGTATATGCTGTAGACTAAGTATAAACTTGAAGGGGTTTATTACGTTTTAGTAACGGGAAAACCAGCAAGTTTCTTACAGACATTTTTTTTTTCCTTTTTTAAACTAGTGAACTTGGAGGTCAGATCCAACTATATGTTGCATTTTCTGTCATATAATTATCATATATATAATGTCCTGGAGAGCAGCCTCCAGTCAGTGACATCAACAGTTTACATAGCAGTTGAACTAAGAATAACCTCAGAGAACTGACCCGTATCAACCTCTTAACAGTGTAAACAGCCTGTAGCTCACAACAGTTTTCTTTTTTTTTGTGATCACAAAAGGGCCTCAATTGGATAAAAAAAGAATTGTATTCACAAAATACCAAACTATTCTACTGAATGTTCACTTGATTAAATCTCAGAAGATGAGAGAAGAAAGCAAAAGAGCAAGACTTGGGGAAGAATGAGTGGTGCCTTGTAAAAAGGAGGATGAGACAACACTGAAAACTGCTTCCCCAGAAGAAGAATATGGGGAAGATACATGAGCAGTGGCATCAGCTTCGAAAAGGGTACTTTCAGAAATATGTGTCTAATTGCACTTTTACTTTGACATTTGTAAAGCTAACCCAATCCTGAGTAGTTCCAAAGATCCCATCCTTGTTCTCTGTCTATGCACTAATTTGAGGGCATGATCCTCTTGACGTCAGCGTGTGTCTAGCGGTGGACATCTGTGGTTGCAGTGCAGGTCCTCAAGTCACATCCTATTTCCCTTTCCTCCCTCATTTCTGCTATTCCATTTATAGACGAGTTCCTCAAAGAAGGGCTGAGGGGTGCAGGGGAGGTCTGTTCTGTAGTCAAAGTCCTTTGGAGATAAATACACAAAGAGATAGCAGAAAGAGACAGGGACAACATTTCCTTTATCACACCAGAGCACTATCAGAGAAGTCAGAGGGCTTGGCTAGCCGTGCTTAAGAGAGGCTTTTAGAAGAGATTGGGAGTGACAAAGGTACCTTTTTTTCACTAATTCAAGAAAACAGGCATTCTCCTTTCTGATCCAAATCCTGGCTGTCCCAGAGAAGTGTGCTGTGTTGTACCACAGAGTTTGATGGCTAAGAGGTTACTGAAGACACCAAAATTGTATGTTCAACTTATCTGGCAGCTTTGGGAGGACTATACAAATCCCTCTGCATCATCCATGAACCTTGGGTTTCTTTAAAAAATATTTCTCACTAAATATGTGACACAACAGCAGTCCATATGACACCCACCGGTGCCCCCAAATGGATAAATATATCTAAATATGAATAATAAAATATATCGACCCCCCACCCTCCAATATTAAATAATAGCTTATGCTTATATATTAATGGTTGACAGGAGGTAATACGGTGGTACACATGGTTACCTTGTGCAGGCAGACATCACTGATATCCCTTGCCCTGCAATTTTTAGTTAGTACGGTCCTATCACAACATTGCCGAAGTCTACAGGGCAGATATTGGGTCCGACCACATATCTGCATGTGAGACTCTGAATCTAATAGAGCTATCTAGGCACAGCTCCAACAGAAACAACTAACATATAAGGGAATTAATGCAGACATTCAATGACCTCTAGTTTTAATGGCTTCGTAAGAACTTAACTCCTGTCAATATCAGAAAGTATAACTGATAATTGTATTTCACTTTCACATAGGAGAACGTTATGCTACTCCAAGCTATTATAATGCAAACTGGTTTTATTTTAATTGCTGGAAGAGGTCCTTTGCTATTGCCAGTGCAAAACTCCTTTGAAAACCTACCTTCACGTTAGCCAATTGAGTTACCTTGCTACACTAGCTTGCTTTTTAATCAAATAAAATATATCTGGAAAACTGGAAAAAGAAATTAACAGGAAAAATCTTTGACATTTCCTGAAAACAGGCATTCTCTACATTTAAACCACACTTTTTTAAGAGAAGGTCCATCCTGTACAGCTACCCTAGGTAATGACTGAGTGACTTAAACAGTGTTTCCCTATACCGATTGGATCTCTGTACTGCACCTCTCTAGCAATTTAGAGCAGGGCTATTAATTTTGCCTTGTGAGCTCTACCAGCCGTCATGATGGTAGAAACAGATAAAATATTAATGCCCCCACTGTCGTTATAAAAGTTCTCGTTCCTCATTCAGAGCATGGGAAAGAAAGATTATCTGCCCCGTGTCAGCGAGGGAACCCCCCTGCGGGGACAGGAACAAGCAGTTAGGTGTGGGGAGAGCAAGCAGGAACCTCCTAAAGCAGGTTTGCTGCCAACAGCGGAAATATCTGTTCCACTGACAGGTAAATCTGCTCACAGATGTCCCTGCCCTTCGCCTCCTTTCCTGTGCAGGCACTCCTCCCACCGCAGCCCCTTTAGCCCTGCCAAACGCTGCCGTTGCTCCCCGCGCAGCAGGTTGTGCTGATGAGCTGGTTATTGTTTCCCAGACCTGGTTTCACCTCTTTTACTGTATCTGCTCTGCCGCCTCGTCCATCTGGACCTGTCTTGGTTGCGTCAAGAAACCAGAAGAGCTTTTCAAAGCCAGTAATGAGGAAATTTCCTTGCCCTCAGGGGGACTGTGGGAAGGGCGTTGAAGGACCATCAGCAATTAAAAGGCTCTCTCAGATGGTGGTTTCATGGCAGCTGAGCCAACATAACAGCGTGCTGCTTCTGGAAGGAGGACATCTCCCTCCCTGCTCCCTTCTCCCCAGACACGCATATCCACTTCTTTCCTCCCTCATCTGCTCCCAGATGCATGGACCTGCCCTTTCTCTTGCACCAGCTCCAGCTCTCGTCAGCCCCTTTGGCAAGGACATACACCATTAGCAGTTAGGACTTTATCTCTGTATCTTATTTAGCTTTACAGCCTGACCATACAGCTTGTGTGGGCTCTGGTCCAATGCTTGGAGTCAGAGAGAAGAATGGCCCCCAGGGCTTCTTGCTATACACTCAGGGCTAGATCCTCAGCTGGTAAAATTATTGCAGGTCCCAGCGGTTAAACTGAGGGTCTGGCTCTGAGTCTTGATGCAAATGCAATTGGGGTGTGTGTCTGTGTGTCTGTGGAGCGTGCAGAGGGTGGGGAAGGGTGGGACGTACAGCTATCGAGTACTTCCATAAAAATCTGTGTTGCTCACAAACACTGCAACAACTTGTACAATTTGCGCGTACTGTACAATTACACTAGTATAGAAATTGCAAATAGCAATGATAGGCAACAAATCTGGATTTTTTTCTGTCTGTGAGCTGTTCTTTTAAGTCTTGAAAACTGAGGCACTAATGAATTAAATAAGCAGGTAGATCTGTTTGGCATTAACTCTCCTTTCCACTGTCAACTCACCTTCTTCACGAATAGCTCATGCTGCTCTGTATCTCTCCTAAGACTGTTAGCATCAATATTAATGTGTTTTCTGGGCCCATGCCATCTGACGCTGTTATTACAACAGAGTTGTTCGTGCCACTGCAGTTTGAGGTCTCTCATCTTTTAGCCTGAAAGCCTTATCTACTTTGCTCTCATTAGGAAGCTGGAAAATACATTTGAAGCTGGTGAGAAAAATGTTGAAGTATTATTAAGATAGCTGAGCATTTTAAAAATAATACCTTTCCTATATAACAGCTGTAGGCTCATTGGAGCAAGTCCTGCTGTCAGTCTGAGAAAGCAGGTCTGAGTAAAGTGAGTCAGACTCCAAAGAGATCTGTCAGCACCTATCAGTAGCGTCAGACCAGCTACTGAGCCAAATCCACGTTTCTGCAGCCAATTATACCTAAGATTTACTTGAGAAAACTCCTTGCAGGTTTAAATCCTGGACATTGAAATCCACAACAAAATTCTCATTTGCTCCAAGTGTGAAACAAAGTCCACTTATCTTACTTCCTTATGCTGGAATTTCATCCAAAAAGCAAAAACTGAGTAAGGTTTAAAAATATGTCCTATTCTGCACAGCTGCTACCAGATAGTATGGATGGAAGAAATAGCACAACCCACTGTTTTTTTTACCAGCCCACAGATATTTAGGACAAGAGGAAATGGGTTCAAGTTATGTCAGGGCAGGTTTAGATTGGATATTAGGAAGCATTTTTTCACTGAAAGGGTTACTAAACATTGGAATAGGCTGCCCAGAGAGGTGGTGGATTCACCATCCCTGGAGGTGTTTAAGAAAAGGGTAGATGAGGTGCTTAGGGACATGGTTTAGAAGTGGTGGTGTTTTTATCAGGGTAGGTTAATGGTTGGACTTGATGATCTTAAAGGTCCCTTCCAACCTCACTAATTCTATGATTCTATGATATAAGGGCTATAAGATGTAGCGAAGAGCTCCTCTCTCTGTCCTCAGGATGCTCTGTGCTTCTTCAAAGAACATCATGTTCTGAGAAGGTTCTCTGAAGGTGCAGTTAGTAGACAATTTCAGGTACAGGTGATTGAAAATACTGTAGCCATATTTGCATCACTCTGAAGAGAGTAAATTCTGAAGCAAAGGGTTGGCACTATTTTGAAGGCAAGTGCACTACAATGACAGTAATTTATTTTGAAAGGAGGGGTAGCACTGCATATATTTTCTGAACCATCCTTTGACAAAGGAAGAGCTATGTGCCTTAAAATGCTAAATGTGATCACCGTGTTGCATTTTTAACACCTGGATGTACTTGCAAAGTACAATACACATCTCCATCCAAGCAGGAAAGAACGAGTCCGCTGCTGCAGCGTGGAGTATGTTCATTTGTGCAAGTTAATGCAAGTCCCAGACCCCTGAGATGGTTTCGATGTTAGGTGGCTAGTAGGCACAGCCTATTGTCAGTGCATTTTGTGTTGCCTGTTCCTCAGAGTGTGGACTAATCCCCACACTTCATCCCTCCTGGCTATGTCCTCCATGAGATTCATGCCTTTCTAACTGCAGGTTATATGTTTATGCACCTAAAAGGCAGCTTGAAGGTTCACAAGATGAGATGGTAGACTAGTTGGAACAGTAAAACTGATTCATGATTGGTGAGTCTAACTCAGCTTTTTCAAACCAGCCAGTCAAAGAGTGTTTTGCCATTATTTCCACCTGAAGCCTCTCACTGCTCTCTTGCTTTCTATGTGTTTGATTGGATGATAGATTGGGAGGAACAAGAGGCTAGGAAATGCTTAACTCAAGAACTTTCTTAACATGAAGTAAAGGACTTTGAGTTAATGCAAGATATCTAAAAACTGCAGTTCTAACTAGGTAGAAGTCATTTAGAGCTGTCTTTTCCTACGGTGAGTAAACTCTTAGGTTATTTGTCACTATGGATCTATTAATGTGGATTTTCAGAAGAGCTTAGGAATAGGTGAGTTTATAAGCTATCACCCTCAGAATAGGGCTGAGGTTTTATCTCGGCTGCTTGACACTCAGGTCACTGGAAGATAATTTTAAAAGACAGGGCTAGAGTTCGGTCTCTAGTTAAGTTGACAATTCCTCTTCTATATGGTCAAGAAGAAAACTTAATGGCCTAAAGTTTTACTCTGCTAGATACAAGGAAAAAATCTTATGCTCTTAGAGGGCAATATCCCCTCACCATTGTGATTCTTTGAAGGGAATTTGAAATAAGATTGAAGTGGAAGAAAGCAGATTTCAGTCAAATGGCAGATTATTTACCCATTACACAGGATCTGTGAGAGGTGAGGAGGGAAAAATGGTAAGTTTGGTCCCAACAGTTGAAAACGAGGAAATAGAGGTGATGACTCCATTGTTTGCCTGTTCTGCCTTTCAAGTAAAGAGAAATTTTGGTACTATTTAAGTCTATCAATGTGCCAGTCATTCTTAATGAACAGGTATGTGTGATGAGATGCCAGCAATTATCTACACATTACCAAAGCTCATATGCTTGCCAGTCATTTTTATTAAATTACATTTGTAGTGCATATTCTTTAAATAGCCACAGTATCACTTTAAAAAAGAAAAAAAAAAGGTGATTTAATTTGGCCTTGGAAACAACAGTGAGTTTGCTTACTTTGGCAGTTTTGCAAGAAAGATAAACCACTTAGGAAAAGGGAACCTGTGTAAATCCACGGTCTTAGGTCTTCTTCAGAAAAACAAATGTTTTACTCAGATACCTTTTCAGTTGTGCTGTCTAAAGTTAATTATTTAGTTTGGCCCTGTGAATTTTGTGAGCTGAGCCTTTGCATTTTTTCACCAATAACAAAAAGTCACAAAACAGCTTTAATCATCTCTGAAATAATAACACTTTAAGTTATTTGTGCAGCTGCTTCACTAGTCAAATTTATTTGCAGTTAAAGCGCAACTAAAATACACTTCCATAAACATGAGCGAGAATTGTTTAGTCCATGCTTTAACAGGGCGTATTTTTGGTGGTAAGCACCTACCTATTTTGTTTTACAGTGTTATCATTTTTTTCAGATTTAAAAAGCACAGTCAGACAAAGACAGGACTGTAGGTTGATTCTAACCACTGGCTCCGAAATAGATGAACTAAATAATCATCTGCAGTAGTCTCAATTCTGATCCTGCTGAAGCATCTCCTTACAAGTGAGCTTTACTGATATGAAAGAGAATCAGGTCCCACAGCATGAGCTCCATTTTTTTTTTTCTTTTTTTCCTCTTTATTGGTGGAGTAGCTGTATTGAAGGTTATCCAAAGAGAATATGATCTGTCGCTTCCTGATAAAAGGTGTAAAAAATATCTTCACACCACTGCACAGAGAGCGCTATTGCTTAGTTACCATTGTCTGTAATGATGGCTTGAGAAGCATAGTGCATAATGGAGCTACTTTAATTATTTATGATTTTTTCTGGGTCGTAAAATGCTGCCAGGTTTGACATCTATCAATTAGTATTTGCAAATAGATATGTGGGAAATTTTAAGTTTGCTGATTGCTGAGCAGGCCCATAGAAGTGCCCGAAGCTCAAAGTAAAAATCCCCTAAAATGCCTTAAATCCTGGAGCAATCGGTTCCTGAATTTTGGAGCAATCATTGAAAAATTTCTCTTTCCAGTGTCACCATCCTAGACTGTAATAGTCTCCTGAAGAACAAATCAATCCTAAAAGAGGAACAGAAGTGTCTCAGAAAGAGAACCAAGACTTTGACACAATATTGTGCCAACAAGAAATCATGTTTTCTCTGTTCCCAGTAATCCATATCCTTTCGGAAAGGCCCTGCTGTGCCATGAATATGACGTTTTCCTCCAGGCCAAATAAAATTCATTGTATAGCAACGAGAGCCACATGGCATACACAACAAATCATCATTGCCCATGGTGAGATGCAGCTAAAGAAAATATAACTCGCCTCTTGCAATATGTAGTAGAGATTGGTAGTAGACTGGAACTATTCTTTTTGCCTTCATACAAATACATCTGGGGTCAATTGGATCTTTAAAACTCAGAACACTTTAGGAATTAAGTAAATTTCTACATTGACATTTCTTTATCCCCCAAATTTAGGTGAGGATTCACACAATATTCATGTAAATTGTCACGGGTATTTTACCGTACATGAAAGAACTTGCTCCCAACTGGAGGAAAATGGTGTGACTTTTTTTTTTTTTTTTTTTATTATTATATATGGAAGTTACAGAATTTAAATTCAGATTCCTTCAAAGGAGTCATTAGATGCAGCTGTTTTGAAACAGGTCGAGGAGTTCCCTTTCTGCCAATTTAGGCAAAGGCTACCAATCCACAAATGCCTGTGACTGGCCACAGAGGCAATTCTGAGTCTTGACCAAGTGATTCCAGATCGCTGCATGCTTACACGATGCCAGGGTGGAGGAACAGCAGCACAGTCACCACATATGTGACTTGAGGCTAAGCGGTCTAAATATGCTTTATAAATGTAAATGCATGTTACCAGAACAGAATGACATTTTTTCATTCCAAGCCTTTCTGCCATGGCTCTGCTGCTGGAGGTTATTTAAGTAAGCAATGATCACGCTGTTGTGAGCCAAGTCCACTGAGATACTTTTCTAAGTGAATAAAAAACAGTCACTATTCCAGCTTCTAGCACTCAGCAGTGAAATATTAACCCAGAAAGGGACTTTGCTAAATATTCATTTAATCGCCAGACTGGAAAAAAGTGTTTAGTTTTCAGTAAAACAGCAAATACACATTACAAACTAAGTGCTGAACATGTACTTGTGAAAGACCACCCCTGTAACTAACTTTGTTTCTGTGCATTGTGAGAATGCTGTTTCTATACGAGCCTGGCTACAGAGATGCAGTGATTCAAATCAACAGCTTGCTCTAAGCTCAAACACCATTGGGCAAAAGTGCTTTTAATAGTAAATTTTTCCAGTGTAATATCCTTGGTGATATTAAATATATCTCGCTGTGAAGGGCAATTTCAACCCGTAAGATTGGATTATTTTGCTTTTATGGAGTGATAACAATGATTAATTTGGCTGTAACAATAAATTCTCTGTTAATGTTTACTTGACAAATCTTATTAGGTCATGTTCCAGTTTTAATCTTATCAGTGGCCATGTTCAGAGTCTTATTTCCAAGCTCTTTTCAATAGTTAGTAAATAACTGAGCAAACCTGATTCTTCGGCACTTTGCAGCCTGTGTTATTATTTGCGTCAGTAAGAACTCAGCGTACGGTGCTGTAGTTTCAATCTGGAACGTTTTACAAATGTTTTCCTTATGATGCAGTGAAGCAAATGGCTGTACAAGGCACCAGGCAGGGCTCATTCCCACTTGGGTGTTTCAGTCATGAGACAGCTTTTTCCCTTCCTGTTGTAGCAGTTCTAGGTGGTTCTTTACCAAGAAATACTAGAAGTGTTAAGCAATAGATGACAAATGTCCTTTTGGGATGGTCGCTAGAGAGATCATTCCTTCCAAATATGAAAGAAACGGGAAGAGGAGAGCAGTCTCAGTCATCTCCTTTGAGGTATGTGGAGAATCAGGTCTACATATTTTGGCAAGTGCCACACTTGCAAAGGCCCATGGATTGCATGACTCTAAGCAATGAAAGTGCTTCAGAGCATTTGCACAAACGTATCATTTATCCTTACTCAGATCAAATTGCCATGGTTGGGGATGAGAAGGAATTTTCCCTCATATTTTGCATCTTAGTTACCCGTGTCCCGCAGGCGAGCGCTGTGATACGAGTGGAAGATTGTCATCAGAGGAGCTTTAAAAGCAGCAGAGGGTGATGTGGATTGCTGAAATACAGTAGCCTGTGAAACTCATGAATCTCTCCTGTTTATTTATGTTAATGCCTGTGAATGACTAGTTACTGTGATCCTGTGTTTCTCTCCTTCCCTCCATCCGATCTGGGAAGCAGAACTATTAAATAGGGATTTAATTGAGACCGCAGAATTAATAAGGCATTTATTATCATAAACCGTGTATCAGATAATCTAGTAATTCAGCCAGCTCTTATGTCATGGGTGGAGAAGAGAAAGACGATTAGTCAGAAATGATGTGCTGTAGCAATGCTCAGCTGATAAACAGTATTTTAGAGATCAACTGAGAAGAATTTGAGTAGCCCAAGGGAGCTAAAACCTCCTGCTGTGCTATGGTCAGCATTAGAGAATCCTTTCCCAATAAACACCTCCATCATATCCAGTACCAAGAATTTCCAGTCAGAAAAAACAAAGGAGGAGTTTATACAGAGTATGACATCTAATGAAGACACATTTATGTCACACAAAAATTAGCTGTTTGACTAGAGGTGGCTGTCATGTAACAGAGAACCCAATAACAACAAAAAAATGTTTCAGGAGGAAAACATCTTTATTTCTTATTGGGTGAAAACACACTATTGGAGTGAGCTAGTGAGCTAACCTTCAGAAGTTGTGGGTTTAAAGGGCTTTTCTTTTTCCTTTTTAAAATTTTTGTTTGTTTGTAACTGGTTTGGCTATTCTTCAGCCAGGCTATTCATCAGCCAGCTCTACTGTAAGAAGTAGTTGGACAGGACTTAGTTTTTTATAGTACCATGCTAACCATAAGTTGTTCCGAAGTGATCTTGCTGTCAATTAATAAGCAGGTCTTTTAAAGTGTTACTAATTTAGAAAAAAATACCCCTGACATCTTTGTCTTCACGAAAGATAGGACAGCGCTGGCATAAAGCAGTGTAGTGCTTAACGTTGGATTTAATTTTTCAACGTGAAGTAAGATTTTTTTCAACATACTGCCAAATAAATCTCACCTAGGGGAATAGGAGCTGAAGTACAAGACAATTTGTTTTCAGACTGTACCGTAACAACATTCAGCAGAGAGCCAGACAAAACCACATGAGCTTAAGTAGAAGTGACTGAGCCAAAATATAATTGTCATAATTATATACCAGGTAGTCAGACTAATAATGATAAAATATTTTTTCTCACACAGTGCTGTTTATAAACCAGCAACAGGATTTAATCTTTGCCTTGCCTGTCACATGTTTTGTGAGAGACCTTGGAGAAAAAAGTTTGGTGGTTTTTTTTTTTTTCCTCTTTATTTTGTTCAGGAGTTACTCTGCAAAACGCTGGCCCGGATTTTCATCATGATCAGGAAGTGTAAATAGCTTGTGCTGTAAGTCTGGCCTCCCTAGCAGGAAGGAGACATTGTCCATCCAGTGCCAGCAAGGTGGAAATACACTTAATTTTATATTCAATTAAATACAGGATTTACCTTTCTGTCCCAAGATTTCTGAATAGTTTAGCTTGGAGAGTTTGCTTGTGGAGGAACTGATTCATATGTTTATTTTTGTTCTCCCCAAATTAATGACTGCTCAACACGACTAAACTCTCACTGTGCTCTTTTCTATACGTTAGTTGTGTCCTCATCCAGAATTACGTCCGCAGACTCTTCATTAAGCAAAAGATTACAGACTTTTTACTTTACAGCCTTTTAGCTTTTTTTTCTTTTTTTTTTTTTTTTTTTTTTTTACAGGAGAAGCATAGATTCTTTCATTAGTTTCATTGAGAAACATGTTTTTCTTAATTACCTTCTGAAAGAGATTGGAAGCCACTATTAAATCACGGTAAAATTTAAGTGTCAAATTTGTGCTTTTAATAGGGAAAACTTCCTCTGCAGACAGGATAAGGATGCAGGAACAGCCACCCGTTGCCACCTCTGTAAGGAAAGTAAAGACTTAGGACCTCAGAGGTGTTGCTACTGGATGCTCCTCTTAATATGCCTCTGTATTGCCTTCATTTCAAGACTGTGCCCTAGGGATATACCTCTGCTCCATGGTTATTGAAATTTTAATTGTAGCAATTCTCTATAGTGTCACCAGAACTTAATATTAGACAATGGACAAACTGAACGTTATATCAAACTTTCTATACACAATATGGTTGTTTCCTCCTTCCAGTTTTTCTCAACCATATATACGGGTTAATGTCCAAGTGGAAATCAGTAATGAGTGGTATCCTTCAAGGGTCCATTCTGGGACCAATGCTATTTTATATCTTCATGAATGACATGGTGCGACTGAGCACACTTTCACCAAGTTTGTGGATGACACCAAGCTGAGTGGGGCAGTTAATATGCTTGAGGGAAGGGATGCTGTCATTCATCTAGTTTGACCAAAAGATCTTTGAAGATCCCTTGATAGGGTGGAGGAGTAGGCCCATAAAAACTACATGAAGGTCAACAAGGTCAAGTGCAAGATCCTGCACTTGGGTTGGGACAACCCTTAATGTCAACACAGACAGGGTGGTGAACAGATTGAGAGCTGTCCTGCAGAGAAGGACTTGGGGATACTGGTGGATGAAAAATTCGATGTGAGCCAGTAATGTGTGCTTGTAACCCAGAAAGCCAACCATATCCTGGGCTGTATCACAAGAAGCATGGCCAGTAGGCAGAGGGAGGTGATTCTGCCCCTATACTCTCATGAGACCCCACCTGCAGTATTACATCCAGTTCTGGGGTCCCCAGTGCCAGAAAGACATGAACCTGTTTGAGTGGGTCCAGACAAGGGCTACAAAAATGGTCTGAGGGCTGGAGCACCTCTCCTGTGAGGACAGGCTGAGAGAGCTGGAGTTATTCAGCCTGAAGCAGAGAAGGCTTCGGGGAGACCTTATTGTGGCCTTTCAATATATAAAAAGAGCTTATAAGGAAGATGGAGAAAGAATTTTTACCAGGGTCTGAAGTGACAGGACAAGGGGCAATGGTTTTAAACTGAAAGAGGCTAGGTTTAGATTGGACTAAAGGAAGAAGTTCTTTATGATGAGAGTGGTGAGACACTGGCCCAGGTTGCCCAGAGAAGCTGTGGCTGCCCCATCCCTGGGGGTGTTCAAGGCCAGGCTGGATGGGGCTTTGAGCAACCTGATCTAGTGCAAGATGTGCCTGCCTACGGCAAGGGGCTTGGACTAAATGATCTTTGAAGGTCCCTTCCAAGTCAAACTATTCTGAATCTCTAATACCTGCCACGTATAACCACTGTTCCCTGTTCCTAACTGTTCTTTCTGGCACGGACCTTCTTTTTTGCATTGTATGTAGAGCACCAAATATGGTGAGATTTTGATCTTTGTTCATGTGTATCCATGACTATGATGATATAAACATATATTAGTTTTCTTACAACAAAGGGAAGGTATAGCACATATTTTGCAAGATCTTTTTGTGTTTCTAATTTCTATTGAAGAATGTGATTCCTTTATCGTAACTTATTAAGAAAATTTCATACAGAAAATTTTTTTGTGAAAGTAAATATCACCCAATTTGGAAGTAAGAAAACCAAGGTTAACAGGAACTGTATCAAGACCCTGGAAAGACATGCTCGAAGACTGTAGTTATCTCACCAGCATGCTCCATGCTGGTTGCATATATTTATAAAAGACACCAATGAGTCATATGTAAACATTTTGATTATAAAGATTTTCTTCATTTTCCCACAGACTTGCTGCTTTCAAACAGCTGCATCCCATTCCTGGGCTCAACGGAGGGGCTTGATTTTCGAACCCTGCTGCTAGATGAGGAGAGGGGCCGGCTGCTAATCGGGGCTAAAGACCACATCTTCCTGCTCAACTTGGTTGATTTAAACAAAAATGTAAAAAAGGTCAGTTTGTTTTGCATAGAGTTCATCTCATAAGGTCAATTTTGTTCCTTTTTTCTTTTTATTTTTTTTTCTTCCCTTCTTCACTGTGTAACTGGCAGATTCATTGTACAATGCTGTGTACCAGAATTTGATAATCTCACCTCCTATAAGTTATACGGATTTCTCATGGTGTGAGACCGATGTCCTGCAAGAGGTCATCTACCTGAAGGGGCCTTGCAGTGCATGAAAGTAATATGAAAATATCAGCAAAAATGCAGCTCTGAATGTTTGCTTCTTAATTTCTCTGATCATGGTCAGCCTCCTTTCATGCATTTGAAAGAAGGTAACTGAAGATAGCTCTTTCCTTGCTTCCTGGCATCACAGGGATTACATTACTGTGATATTAAACAGAGCGGAGGCAATTTGAATGGTTTAAATTATGGTAAAAATGTTAGTGGTAATTTTAATATTAACATTTGTATTAATACCTAGAATTAGTAGTGATCGGAGAAGCTTCCACTGGGAGCTACTGTACTCCCTTGCCCATGCCCTATGACAATGAGTTAACTCCAGATAATAAGATGGCAATTTAGCTTTCAGTATTTCTAGCAGACAAGATGAATTGGAGCTTTTGTAAGCACAATTGGCTGCTACATGTAAAAAACAGATGCTTGCACAGGAACACACGTGAAAATGGCTTTCCTGCTTCTTCCAGATATGCTACTTACTGAGGAAAATTTAAATTCTCAGCTGTGTTTGATATTTTCTTTAAGCACCAGAAGGAGGTTTTAAATTACCTTGTTCTGCTGTCAGCTCTGAAGAGGTAACTGACCCTGAATTAATACAACTGCAGCGCAGGGGTTTAGCAGGTGTAGCAGGAGACTATTTTGCCCCATGTGTTTGAGTGCAACACTTGCTGTCGTTGTACAGAAGAGATACAGTACCAGGCTGACTATCTTATTTCTTATTTTGACTTCTGCGATGCTCCATATGCCAGTTTTTTGTTTTTTTTAAACTCAGATTCAGAGTGCTTCAGGAAATTTGTTCCCTGGGATGCTTTGTCAAATACTTGTGTTAAGTAGCGTCAGCAGTTTGTTCAAAAACCGGCATCTCCTCAGGATATTGCATTAATAACAGCATTATTCACATTGCGAATTTTCAGACTACAGATTGATTTCTGGCATGGGCTTTCTGTAGGAAAAAAAAATAATGTTTGTGTGAAAAGCAGATTTCTGCTTCTGTGGGATGCTGCTTACCTCCTGAGAGATGCCGAGTGCTGTCACCTCCCGTTATGTTCAGTGGGGCTTGATGAGTTCCGAGCTTTCTGGAGGCGGCAGCACCCTGCATGATCCGCCCCTCCATCCAAGCTGGTAACATTTTCCCTTTAGCCAAACCACCACTTATCATTATGGGTGTTGTGCTTCCCAAGAAGAGCAGAACACAGACTGAGCCAGGAGAATCAGTGTGTGATCACACGGTGCCATTTAATAGAGATACTGTAGAGCAAAGACTCACTTTATATTGGAATGAAAATTTGCATTTGGTAAGCTGAATAGAGAATGTATGGCTACATATCTGTGGTAACCTGAAGCAACGGAATAAAATTCACAGCCGCTTGCATATCTGGACTAAAGAAACGATTGTCTGCAGGTTCAAATACCTCTAATTTTTAGTCTAACCATTCAGGTCATCTTTAAGTTTTCAGGCAAAACACTGAGGAAAAGTATATTTAAATAGCTAAAACTGACTGAAAAGCTCTGCGGCGATCCTGCTGTGCTGATTTCTATATCTCTGTAAGCATTCAGCAACTTTATAAACTTAAGCTCCTGGGTAAATGCCCGGGTAACACAAGACTATGTCACAGAAGCATGTCTTTTCGGTTCCTCTGTGCTGGGTGGGTAGAAACGTGTTTGGGGAGGGAAGAGATGAGACGAAGGAAGTTGCGTGAGTGGCTGTGTATAAATCTCAGTCACTGAGGAGGTCTCAACGCTAAAGGATACTCTCCAGTAGCAGGCAAGTGTCAGAAAGTAGCGTTTGCCGGCACGGTGTTTAGACTGACCGTGGTTTGGGTTGGCGCCAGGCCAGGCGGCGCGCTTCCAGCCTTTCCCGGTGCGAGGAAACCACACATGTCGGGACGAGAAGGGTCTGAAGTGTGTCCTTTGTACTCCTCTGGAGTAAGGGTCGCCTGGAGAAGAAAAAAAAAAAAAAAGAAAAAAAAAAAACGTTTATACGCTGCCACTAAAATGAGAAGTAATTGATTAGAATATTAAGTTTCTGCCTATAAGTGATGTTTTTATTAACTTTGAGGAAGGAGGGTTAAAAGACAGCAAGTTGAGGGGGGCGAGTGAGGGGTAAGAGCTTTGAAACTAGAATGCAAAATTGTGCATAGTTTGGTCTTTTCTTTCTTTAAAACAGAACTGAACATGAGCTGTAGAACACTCTGTGCTGGGTAGATTCAGATTACTTTAAAAAAGGTCTCAATTTCAGATATTCGTTATATTAGGAACTACTGATACACCAAAAAGCCAAATCAGGATCCCCAACAGTTTGCTCTCAGAAAATCCTCATCTGTGGATATAATTACTTGGCAAGATTATATTGTAGAGTCTGATGCTCTATATTCAGATATTTCTGGAATGGTATTCAAAGAAACATCCAAAGCACTGTATCCTTTTCCCTTCTTTAATGTGTACATATATATCATTTAACAACTTCCTTTTTCAAAACTAATTATTCACCTAAATTAGTTAATTTAACTTACATATATTAAGTTATGGCTTTATTTCCTGGTATATTTTTCCTGATGAAATAAATCAATAGTTTTTCGGTAGTTTGAATTTCTTAAATCATTGTAGTTTTTATTCAATTTATTGAGTAATTGGTTGAAAACTTCCTTAGCTGGCAGCTTGAAAATATCTATCCTGTTTCCAGTGC
This sequence comes from Vanellus vanellus, assembly GCF_965231255.1. Classification (NCBI taxonomy): domain Eukaryota; kingdom Metazoa; phylum Chordata; class Aves; order Charadriiformes; family Charadriidae; genus Vanellus; species Vanellus vanellus. Next base: position 9,598,779 of record NC_138905.1, read on the forward strand.
TTGCAAACCTTATTATAAAACAACAGTAAGACAATAGTATAATAGAAAAGTCCTCCAGAATGAGAGACAAATGCAGTAAGCTAAAATGGTTCCACTCTACAAATATCTAAAGCTTAGCACAGGATAATCATCTTTCTGTAACAGGGTTATAATTCCTGTGAGTTTGTCCCGAACAGAAGCCTCTAGCTCCTACTGCAGGAATAGCGTTATCAAGTGCCGTGGTCTTTTCTTGAAAGATCTTTAGATGCCTGACAAGTGTTGCAAGCTATTTATAAACTGGAGGATTTGTGGTTCCTTCCTATGAGTAAAATAAAGGTGTTCAGCAAAAGAAAGCAGAAAAGAAAAGAGCAGCAACTTGTATTTACCAGGGAATTGCAAATGTGGACAAGAAATCTGAAGACAGCTATGCCATAACCAGTGGAAGAGCAGTGTAAACCAAACAAACGTGTTTAATAGCATGAGAGGCTGGAAATCTGGAGAAGAAATTCTATAGGAATCCTAAGCTCTGGGATCCTGCGGGAAAGATTACTTTGGTAGGTAGGATGTTCTTGTAAGTTTGCCTAAAGCCTTTGTTATTTTACTCCTTAAACTAAATAAATGCTAAATACGAAATGTTGTCAGCTGGCTAAGCGCTTATGAAATAGCCGCAAAGAAATGGTGCGCCTTTCTGTAAGTCCTGTGCTCGCCGGCGAACAGTGCAAGCGGGGTTACGTGTCAGCACCATTATCACCGTGTAATCCGCAGCGCGACCCGCCCATCTCTGCAGGAATAGGAATGCTATCAAGGGCTGACAAGCTTTTGAAAAGCTGCCAACCTGCAGGGGCTGTCAGTGCTAGAAGACACAGCCGCATGTGGGCCAAATAGATAAACATGTCAGATCCCCAATAGCGGCTTTGGAACAAGTTGTTTTCATCTGCCCCAGTGTGTATTGGCACAGGGTCACAAATTATCGTCCCTCGGAGCATCCTTAGTTTGTGGTTGCTACTATTTTTTGGCATTACCAGGTGCAGCTGTCTTGTGACTTATCCTTTAATGACCTCTTGTATTGATTTTTATCTGTATTTCACGGTAAAAAACACATATGCACGTGTGTATGTATATCAGCTCGGTAAATGCTTATGAAATAGCTGCGCAGAAACTCTGTACCTTTCTATAACTCCAGCGCTTACCAACAGTCCCAGTGAGGTTATATGTCAGCACTGTTATCACTGGGCGATATTTGCAGTGTCACCCACCCACCTCTGCGGGAAAGGGAACATATATACAAATACATATGCCTATTTATGTAAAACAGCACCCTCGACATCTAGGAGCCAAATTTTACCTTCGTTGTGCTGCGAAACCTTCTGTCAGTCTCTGTAAGCGTTGTCTCAATGAGGAATGAAGCTGGTGGGAATTTAACCAGCACTGAAGGGAGGCTTTGGGTCTTGCCATCAAGCCAGAGCCTCAGGAATACACACAGAGTCTGAGATGTTTACTGCAATCTTGAAACACAGTAACACCAGGATTGGTCCTTCCTAACCAATTATGTGCTGCTTATTCTATATGCGAAAGGAATTTAGCTCTCTACCTGTTAGCAAAAGTTGTAGACTGTCTTTATGGTGAAGCCTTCTTAACCTGTCAGAAGAAAAAGGCTTGTCAGGAAGCATTGGAGAAGGCCAAAGAATCACCTGGAAACCACTGGAGATATCTAAAGTTCTGGAAGTGGGTCCATGAGGACTGGGGAATTTGAGAATGATCCCGGTGGAACTGGAGGAGGATGGTCATGAGTCCATCTGTGATCATGTTGGTTTGTCCTCAGTCTCTGCGACTAGAAAAAGTTCCAAGAAAAGAATTGAAGCGAGGCTGAGATTTGAGAAGGGCATGGTTTGACCATCCGCACATGGGGAATTGGTTCCCAGGCATTAAATGCATGCTGGTGGCCCTGCTTTTGAAACTAAGGGAACTTTTCTGGGTGTTGCAGTTCACAGGATACTCACTTCTACCAATTTTAAAATATTTCCCTTCCTCCCCAAATTAATAGAAATAGAAACCATCTTACCTATCATTTACAATAGAACAAGGCTGGTTCTACTGAGTATCCATATAGTCTAGTCCTGTCCCATATCCCGTCCTCAAAGATGGTCAGCAGTGGACACTGAAGGAAGAGTGTGAGAAGAAGCTGTAATGGTGCTTCAGGTTAGGGACTTCCAGAGACAGACGTGATAACTGTGCTTGCTAGGCCTTGGAGGACTCTTATCATTGAGCTATGTAACTCTTGTTTTGAAGCTCTGAAAACCTTTTGGAGTCCATAAAATCGTTTGATAAACTTAAATTCAGGCACCTGTGTAGACAAGGCGGAAGCTTTTAAACAGTGTTTACAGACCCAAAACAACAGACGGGCAAGATGTGAAGAAAGCGGTATGTAACCATAATGACAGCAACCCTAGGTGGAAGAGAGTGTCTCTGTTGTTTCCTTTTGCATTGTTGCCATAAATTATGTTTCCATAAACATCCGCTGTCATTTTTATATTTTACCCATATGTTTAGGTATAAAGAACAGAATATCCTGCTCTCTGAAAACACTTGCTCATATTGGGCTTTGACTTTTTCAAAGGTAGGATTTGTCTTCAGTCTGCAGTGATAAACATGTCAGGAGCAATGCCATTTACCCTAAAAATCCTGGTGTACGGTTTCCTTTTAGGAGAAACAGGCGGTGGTCAGAAGTCTGCTGTGGTTACGCTGTGGAAAATGAAGTGTAAAAGCACTGGAGCCTTTCAAGATTTAATCCAGTGTAAATGAAATCAGCATCTGGTCCATTTCCTTTAAGCTTTTGCATATGCTCACAATGTACACATGAAAATGCACTTTTCAGAAGACGCCTAAGTACTGAAAGCCCTGGCTATTCTTAAGTTGTGTTGGAGAGAGATCACAGTTTAAGATGAGAGCTGTGGCATGTGGAGATCTTGCTTAGTCTCAGACAGGTGCAATATAGAAAGCCCACTTGGTCCTAATCAGAGGTTTCACTCTAAAAGCCACCTGCCAAATTTAAGCTACCAAAAGTCTGTGAGTGCATCATCCAAATACACAACTGTTATTTTCCTTCAACTTCCAGTGCATTTTTCCCAGTGTAATGACTCAATTAATGCCATGCACCAGCACCGACACTTCCTGCAGGGTTGTGTATCACTCTGAAGCGATCCCTCCACCCTCTCTTCTCCTCTGCCCCCATGCCATATCAAATTATATCTTTCACAGATCCAGTTTTCTGCCACTTTGAAATAATTGGAGTTGGAAATTCTGGTCATGTGTCTCCCTGGATGTATATTTCAAGTGTGAGAATTAGTGTGTCAGATGTAGGAATACCTGTTGGAAGAAGGAAGGTCTGTGGCAGATATGAAAGTAGAAGAGATTTAAGAATACATTCCTGGCTTTCAGGGATCTCTAAGTATTTCATAGAATCATAGAATCACAGAATGGTTTAGGTTGGAAAGGACCTTGAAGATCATCGAGTTCCAATCCCCCTGCCATGGGCAGGGACACCTCCCACTAGACCACGTTGCCCAAGGCCATGTCCAGCCTGGCCTTGAACACCTCCAGGGATGGGGCCTCAACAACCTCTCTGGGCAACCTGTGCCAGTGCCTCACCACCCTCAAAGTGAAAAACTTCTTCCTAATGTTCAATCGGAACCTGCCCTCTTCCAGTTTAAAGCCATTCCCCCTCATCCTGTCGCTACATGCCCGAGGAAAAAGTCCTTCCCCAGCTCTCCTGTAGGCCCCCTTTAGGTACTGGAAGGCCTCAATAAGATCTCCCTGGAGCCTTCTCTTCTCCAGGCTGAACAGCCCCAACTCTCTCAGCCTCTCCTCATAGGAGAGGTGCTCCAGCCCTCGGATCATCCTCGTGGCTCTCCTCTGGACACTCTCCAGCATGTCCATGTCCTTCTTATGTTGGGGACTCCAGAGCTGGATGCAGTACTCCAGGTGGGGTCTCAAGAGAGTAGAGGGCAGAATCACCTCCTTTGACCTGCTGGCCCTGCTTCTTCTGATGCAGCCCAGGATACAGTTGGCCTTCTGGGCTGCGATCGCACACTGCTGGTTCATGTTGAGCTTCTCGTGAATGAGCACCCCCAGGTCCTTCTCCTCAGGGCTGCTCCCCAGCCATTCCCTGCCCAGCCTGTATTTGTGCTTGGGATTGCCCCGACCCAGATGGTAGAGATTTTTCTGAGATAAAACTATTTATTTCTGAGATAAAACTATTAAAAAGAAAGCTAGATGAAAAATCTAACTATAAAGACAATCTGGGTAGGTTTCAAATACAGGGAGAAATTCAGATAAGGAACTTAAATGTATTAACTTACTTTGTTTGCTGATGACTTCAAAACAGTGAATTCCAGAGTACAGCAAGTATAGTGGGGGCCAGTTACAAGAACTGCTTAGGGTAACCTTCCTCTTAGGATTTGTATATGAGAACAATCTGTCCAGTTCCCCAAGTTGTGGACTTCCCATACCGCACACATGAATGCAACAGATGTGAGGTATTTAGAGAGCAACTGGTATACAGGCATGCTGTGCTAAAATCAGCTCATTTTCCCATTAATTAAAATACTCTCAGTTTTCAGCAAAATAATACTAAAAAAAGCATTTAAATTCTTTCCAGTGTTTGCCGGGAAATGCAGTAAATTTCTACTGCTTGCAGTGAAGTGACCTGGGGTGAGTATACAGAAGTGACAAAAGTCCTAGTTCTCAGGAAGCAATCCACGAACACCCACTCTTACGGTACTGGGGTGTGACATTTATGATATTGTCTTACACAGCAGTGTGACAGTCTCAGCATTGGATCACTGTTGTATCTTTTCTCAGTGTTCTTTGATCTTACTGTTTTTCATTGCTTTTCATTTTTCAGCTATGAATTACTAAGTTCTTCAGGTGGGGGAATAAAAAAGAAAAGCAAGTCACATTATTGTCGTTTTACTGGTGGGAAAATTGAGACCTGACTGTCACGTACAGTAAGGCAATGGCAAAATTGGGATTAGACTGTCTTCTGGTTTGCCTTGGTGTTTTTGGATCATGTTGCCCTCTTTACTGTACCCGTTTTATGGTCCCTTTGGGTTAAGTCATGAGTCCATTTTTTTTTCTTTTCACATAGGGGAGTAGTTTCTCATGGAGGAGAGTTTCTCAGGAGGAGTGTATCACATATGACAGCATGACAATGGGTTTACAGCTCAGTCTGGCTTTGTTCTCTGGAAGCTACAGTTGGGACTGTCGTATGGGGAATTCACTCATACCAATGAGCTTAAGCTTCTGAGTTATCACCTACATGATTCACAAAACCTTAATGAGACATTTTGATGCCTCGGAAGCTGTAGTTTTATTGCACGTCTTCCCTCAAGCATCGATATAATGAATATCTAGTACATAGAATAATACAAGGGAAGAAAGCAAACATTCTCTTGCTGCACCAAGTAGCTATATAAGTCAGTGTATTTTTCCCCTAAGTGCTTCTACCACCTCTTGTTCCTTCGAAATAGGAAGGAAGCAATCCCTTTCTTCACAAGACTCAAATTCAGTGAGTGAGTGTTATGAGACATGCTGATCAGCTGATGTCCTTCACTCCAGATACGGCCACATCCTGCTGGTGCTACTTGTACCACTAATAAAACACTTTGGGGTTTCTCCTACCAGAGACTGTGCTGATAGTGAAGTGCTGAAGCACGTGTGCAGCGTCAAGCACGTGAGAGGCTCCAGAGAAAGCCCCAGTGCTGCTGAAAGCCGTCGACCTCAATGAGACACTCAAGTGCTTGCTGCTGGCATGAGCGTGACTATCTTGGGGACATGAAACTGGAAGGAGTCATGTTGGTCAATTGGCCTCACTCCCTGCTATCAGCAGCAGCTACCTCACGTAGCAGTTATTCCTTTCGTAACCTGGTCCAAATCTGCTGCAAGGGGCCTTGTGGGACACTTTGTGCAACTCCTTTAGGAAGGTTGTTTCTACAGATCAGGACCTCATTAGTCTGATGTTGCACATTTATTTAATCTACAGTCTGTATTTATTTATGACCAGTTTATACCCTAACTGTTTATAATTCTGCTCTTCATAGCCCTTTGATTCTTCCTGCCTAATATTACCAGTCTTCATTTGTATTAGTGGTGATTCCCAACTTTTTCTTACCTGCATGTGTTGTTGCAGAGTGCTGAGTTTCTGCCAAGGGTATACAAAATGGGATGAGCTCTGACAGTATTTCTTGAGGAACTCCTTGAGTAAATTTCTACCTCAAGCTCTTTATTTATCAGACCATTTTTTCTTGTAATAGTGCCTGGTTTTGCCAGCTGAGCTAATCAGTTTCCATGTGGCAGCTTATGAAATACTTAATTGGAGCCCTAATGAAGAGGAGCCCTACCACGTTAATGTAGTATGCATTTCAGCTATGTTATTAAAGTACAATATTAACATGGAATAACATCTCTTTGCCAAGTTATATTGTCTTTTGTACATTATTCCATTTTCATTGGAAACTTAAGTTCTTCCGTCCCTAACTAAAAATTTGTTTTGAAGCCTTGCAAACAGATGAAATAAGACCAATAGGCCTGCCGTTTGCTTAGATATCTTGTGTTCCTCCTCTTTGGTATTGTGACAACACAGAGTATTTTCCATTCTGTTGGTAAAGCTCTGTATCATCCCAGATTTAGTAACTTCATTGGAGATGATTCTTGGAAACACTGTAATTTCATACAACAGGGTATTTGGAATCAGAGTTAACTGTTTTATTTTTGAGGCATCACTTCCCCTAAAGATTTATAGTCGAAGTGTTAGCCTAGGAACAAAAGTGGATAAAGACAGACACGGAAATATGAGGAAAATACTCGCTTGTAACCAGTATTGTTAATTCGTGACAGATGGCTGCTGAAATGAAACTCTTAGAAGTGAGTCCAGCTACTATTTATATATACATATAACAATATATATATGATACATGTATCATTTTATGTATGTAAACAATCTATTTTTTTTTCTATTCACTTTTCCCTTTTCATTCTTTCCTTATGGTAAAAATGTCTGTTTGGAGGAAGGAAAAATGTTACTTTCAGGAATTATTCTGCTCCTGATCTGAAAAGGACCTTTGTGGTTTTTAATGTTCTGTTTTAATCAGAAATCAATTTCCAGCTACCCTTTAAAGGGATACCTTATCTGTCCTACGCTTATGTACTACTTAATTTTATACTCTCGGGAGGTTTTCTTTCACTCTGCTAGCAGAGAACATATTAACTTGCATTTATTAGGAGATTTTAATTTCTTTCTTGTTGCTAAATTTAAGAAAATATTTATAGAATGATTTAAAAGTAATGGTAAGGTTTTGTTTTTTTTTTTTTTTTAATTGGGCTATAGAAGATGAAATCAGGACATCATGACAGTAGCTGGCCTTTGGAATTTTGATATGGATATTTTGCAAGGAAAATAAACTGAAGGTTAAGAGAAGAAAATAATCCTGTTTAAGTGTATAGTTCATGTATTTTAACTAGTTACATTCTTCCTTTGAATTCAGTAGCTTGTCTAAGATCCTTCCAGACTTTTCAGATACAGATGCAACCATGAGATATGTTATATATACAAAACTTGTGTATATATAATATATATATTTGTATATATATATTTGTATATATATAATATATATATAAAATTCGTATAACTGTGTAACATGAAATTATTATAATCTTACATGTCAGTGTTGTATATTGTTTGGCTATTTAGGGTTTCTTTTCTTTCTTTGAGGTTTTAATTTTTGGGGAATTTAGGAAAAAAACATTGTTAAATAAGATGTTACCATTGTGAATCAGCATGTAAACTGAAAAAAAAAAAAAGAGACAAAATGACCAATTTCAAAGCATCAAACCATCTACAAGCTCAAAGATTTTAACCATAAAAGAAACTACCCAAGCATCTAGTCTTACTTTTTGGATATTGTGAAACTAAGTAACTTGTCTGAATAAAATATGGTACTAAGAGTTAATTTCACCCCCTACAGAAAAGTCAACACAGATGCATGTAAATAAGCTATGCATGGGAGAATTCAGTGAGACTATTTTACATGTGTAAAGTTACTTGTGTGTCAGTGTTTGAAGGAACCAGACCTGTGGTACTGTTACACAGCGTGTGATCTAATAAAAAAAAAAAAAAAAAGTTTATGCTTTCTTGCTCAGCACATTGACTCATTATTTATTATGCAATTTTCTTGACCTATTACAATTTAGAACTGACAGTTTCTGGGAACCTCTCATTTCTCTTATGGAAAGCAAATAAATATCACTTTAACTCCCCCATATATAATCACAAATTGATTTTAAAGTTGGCTCACTTAGCTTCACTTTTCATTCTCTAATGTGGCCTCATATAATGCTAAATACTGAGGCCATTGAGTAGCTGGAAAGTGAAACAATTGATTTTTCTATGATAATTGACTATGGTCAATTATCATAGAAATGGGGGTGTGTATATCTCAGCCTGACTGGTCCAGCTTGTATGACAAATACCATTTCCCATGAAGGAATATGTACAAGAATTGAGGGTAGATTTGAGTCCATTACTATGTGTGATGCCTTCAAGCACATGTCTTTGAATGTAACTGGACCTCCCAAAGCAGGGGTCCGGTTCTTCTGTGCCATTGGCAAGGAGAGCTGAACATTTACAGAAGCCTGCAGAAGGGGACCTTGTCTACTTAACTGGATGCCTAAACAGTGGCCAAAAATCTCCAAAACCCCTCAAAGACCTCTAGCCTTCTCTCTTTCTGATACAGGAATCTTGGGCAGAATTGGGCGTAAAGTTTATGTACAAGAGAACTGAAGATCAGATATCAGCTGAAGTCTCCTTGGCCAAATATATTTGGAGATCCATGATCTTATATTCCTCCAGCTGTTCTTTTTCGTCAGCTTTTCTTCACCAGCACCTCTTAAGCCCCAGGCTTTCCTTCTCCTTAAGTTAGTGGCACCAGCGCCAGACCAGTGCTATAAGCCAGACCCATCCCACTCTGCCCAAGCAGAGGCAGATGAGTTCATTGGTGCTGCCTTCAATTCTTCCCGATGGATTGGCAATGTTTCCAATTCTTTCCAGCATTGTACGCTCTGTAATACAGACACACTGGCACAGCTGATTTCGGATTATGTTTTCGTACCTGGATGCTATCACGACATCATTCTGAGAAAATGCTCTGGGAAAGTGAATTTGTGCTCCAGTGCCGAGATGTTGTTATACTGCCTTATCTCTGACTTTAAGTAAATATTGCTATAAAAGGTTAAGGTTTAAGTAGCTCAAAATACATTATCTTCACTAAGAGCTTCTAATCAGAAAGGTAACTGTAAATTCACTTGAGAGGAAATTAATTTCCTTGCAGAAAGCCAATACATCCATTTTCACTGGGAAGAGAGGAGGAAGAAGTGAAATAAAAAGACTGTTCCCAGGTTGAGAAGAACAGTGACTGTAGATTTTGGACAGTGATAAAGCTATTTGATACAGGGCACTCTTGCTTTCCTTACCAGTGTGGGACTGAGCCTGTGTATTTGGCAAACCACATCCTACAAGTTGCCAGCAGCTGGGTGAGAGAAAGGGAATATTACAGCAGTTAATGCCTCTTGCATGTGGTTGAGTTGTGCATCCTTTCTTAATGATTATATTTTCCTAATGCATATTATAATAATTCTTTATTCCCATATATTTCACTATTTAAGATTTTACAAAGTGTGATTTGAGACTCAACACTACTCTAAAGCACCTGTGACTACTAGTAATCTGCATACTGGTTCCTGGGACTTGAGGCAATTTCCTAACCAATATTTACTCAAAATTTAGTGTGATTTGTTGTTATTATTTTTAGTGAGAACTGGCTGTAGATTTGTCTTGTGAAAATAAGAAGGAAAAAAGATCCATATTCAGCATGGTGATTCTGGAAGACTTTATACTTATCTTCTATTTTGAATTTAATAGAACTGAACATATACTCAATAATATCCAATTTTGACTGTTTAATTGAAATCAATGAACCAGAACCTGAGTTGTTCTTTGATATTTCTTCACAAACGTAATTGGGGTTGCAGTAACGGATAGCAATTTGTCATCTGGCTCCATCTACACCAAAACCTAGTTTATAGAATTCTGCAGTGCAGATGAAAGAAGAAAGAGAAACATTTGTAATATATGCTACCAATTCTCTAAGGTACAAGATTCTCCTCTAAACTTCCATGTCATTTTCTCAGTAAACTCAGTTAGTGTTGATGAATGACATTTTTAAACCATGCGTTATTGATTTCTGTCAAATGTACTTTTTGTTCTACAGATTTCCCTTAAGCTACTTTTAGTTTTTTGAACAAAACCTCTTTTCATTTGAAAATTGGCAGTAACAGCTAAGTATTTTTTTATAAAAGCTATGCCAAGTTCACTGGACCAAATTCATTACAAATGCAATTTGCCTTGTTTTGCAGTCAGTTTAGTTTCAAGATGATTTGGCTCATCATATCTTTGAGAAAAAATATAATTCATAATGGTGACAAGGTGTGCTAGCCAGATCAACTAAGCACTTTTTAAAAACATGTATAGCCAATGAAGAAATGAACAAAGAACAGGGGTTTTGATTTAAAGCCTCTTCGCTTCTTGTAATGGAACCCTGTATTTGAAGTCATGTTCATTTCAATTTACATGCAAATTCCTTCAACAAGCATAAATCTCTTTTAACTGTTCAGTCAAGGAAATAGTTATACTGCAGTCACAGGACAATTTATACTATTCATATTCTTTGTCTTGTTTTAACTATGTTACAGATTTACTGGCCTGCAGCAAAAGAAAAGGTAGAATTATGCAAATTAGCTGGGAAAGATGCCCATGTAAGTATGGTATATAGATTTTATCACTGCTGAGAATATTGTATGTTTGTGGTTTTGTTTCTAAATGCAACAAATGGTTTACTAAACTGTTAATAGACTTTTTTCCTGAACTAATGAATTAAGTGTTTTTTCTTCATTTAAAAAAAAACCAACTGTTACTCTTCTATTTATTCTTTAAATGTTCATGCTTCAAGAAAGACATATTCAGTATTGCAGGCAGCAATCATGCAATCATGCTAAGCCATCCTTGTATGTAATAAATGCAGTTGAGAGATGAATGGCCTTTCCTCTGAAGTGTATTCCCTGAAATCCTTTCTTTCCCATCAAACATCTTTTTTCTTGGGAATATCCTGAATGTAACTGCGTTATAATTCATTAACTAAACAGAGTAGCAGAGCAGAGTACAAATTAACTTAATTTGCAGACAGCTGCAGTTAAGGTTAAAACAAAATCTCAGACTCATTAGCTTTTCCCTGGAACCACAAATCTTTAGGAAGTCTTTTTAGGAAGCGTATTTAAGGTGCATTCATATATACAATAAAACTTTCCTATCTCTTTTGCATAGCACAGATTACATCATATGTCTAGAACCCACTAGAAATGTAAACATTTCCCGGCTGTATAATAAAATTTCTTCCTTTTCTCTCCACAAATCCTGTGGTTTCTATCCAGCTTGTCTGTTACCAAGGTGGACTACAGCTCAAAACACTCTCTCAGCTCTCTGCCTGAGGAATTCCAACTTTTTATCCTAATTTATTGCTACGCTTATCTCTACAGCAGGCAAAAACTAAACACCACCTCTGCTGAGCAGTGGGAAAATTCTGATGCTGGTCTATATGGAGGATTTCTGCTGATCTATTTCTTCACTAAGACAAAAGGAAAAGGGCCAGAGAGGAGAATATTTGTTTTGGCCATAGATCATCAATATCTCCATTTTGCTTCCTACATTGTCTGTGCAGCGTGCCTCTCACTTAGGTGTAGGGTGGTAGCTTGAATGTATGCGTAGCGCCTGTGTATTCCCTCCGAAGTGCCTTGTTATATGTATATGTATTTCTTGAATTTTGGGGAGGGCTGCCGAAAGCCTTTCGTGCCACCCCACGTAGCAGCCTTGCAGCGTGCGGCAGCCTCCTCTGCTGCACACCAGCAAGGAGCAAGCCCGGCCAGAGCCAGGACTGACCCAAGCATCCCGCAGGACTCAGAAATGCCCAAATAAAAGTGACCAGTAGGGTGCGGTTGGTACAAAGAAAGTTCACTCGTACCCAAAACATACCCTTAGAGCTACGTTGACTCCCTTCAGTCCACCACAATAATTTCGGTCATGTAATCTTTGCTGTTAAAACTTGGGCAGAACCCTGAACTGGGAGCAAAGGCAGGAGGATCGGTAGCCCGACTAACCCAGCGGCTCTCCGACCTCTGCGCAGTTGTTGACGGGGCTTGTTTGCTACAACACGGGCTGAGCAGATATCCTCCAAACTGTGCTGCAACCACCCAGCTTCTCGTGGCTGTAAGCATTATAGCGGAATTAGGCTTGCAAGTCTGATTGATGAACTGCCTAGGAGATAGACACTGCAAAATTGCGGCCATCACAACTTTGAACTATTTAGTAAACAGTCTCCGCTACAGTAGTTTTGATTTTAAATACACCAATACTATGGCTATAACCTAGTGCAACGCGTAATGTGAAAGAGAAGAATAAACGTGAAACTTAACCTTTCTCTTTCTTTTCCCAATAGACAGAATGTGCCAATTTCATCAGGGTTCTTCAGCCCTACAACCGAACCCATGTTTATGTCTGTGGCACAGGAGCGTTTCACCCTCTCTGTGGATACATTGAACTCGGAACTCACAAAGAGGTAATTTAATTTCCTCACTACTCTGACGTGTCAAGGAATAACCTTCATCTTGTTTAGCATTCATCATAGATTGGAAAACACTATGTGAGTGTGTGAAAAATGAACTGACAGCAGCTCGCATAAATAGCAGGGTAAACGGTGGATTTTACAGGTCAGACGGGAACTCATGTTCTCACATTTGATATGTGCGTATCGCTTTTGAACAAAGCACTTTCCTCAGTAAGCCGTAACGCACAAAGTTCTCCAGAATGACACTTTCATATGATTAACTAAGTGAAAAGAACATTTAACCCAGATGTCTTTCTTTCTAGTAAGTCATTTCTTGCTGCTTACGTACACACACACATATGCAGAGTTCAAGATGACACTCGTAGTTCTATTGTTTAATGTATATATACCCTTGGTCCACAGAGAAGGTCTCTTTTTTCTTATGTGTGACAGTAATACAGAGATTGTACAGGGTCCAATGACGGCACCTCAGGGCTTTGCAGACGGTTTGCAGCCCTGTTGCTAAGTAGGTGTTGGGTATCCTCCACCACCAGTGGCGTATTCCTGAACTGAAGTTAGCAGCTGATTGGCCTTCATTTGCTGGTGACAAAGAAATCTCTATCCTAAGTGGTAAATGTTTGAGACCTAACCCCCACAACAGAAGGATTTTCGTGTTGTGTCAAGCAGCCACTTAGTACACAAGTCTCTTTTTAACTCCTATATGTATGACACCTTGGCTATATTTATAACTGGCTCTGCTCTCAGACAGCGTCGAGATGTGACCTGTCTGGCCGCTTGCCTGCAGTGCAGGTTTCTTATGCCGCTGGAGAAACAGCTTTCTCTTTTCTTAGGGTCTCGGTGAAAATCTAGAATATTAGAAATGAGGTCTAATGATAGGTTACTAAATGTAATAACCTGAAATATATGCACATTGGAGACATTCTGACATATGGAATCAAGGGCAGATGCTCACAGGAAAAAAAAAAAAAAGAAAAAAAGAAAAAAAAAAGGAAAAAAAAATTATTAATACTTGCCCCAGGCTGAGACCCATCATTATATTCCACACAATCTGTGGGTTGGTTGACCAGCCCAGAGGGGCTGCCTGTGTTGCAGAAACCTGAAGCTGCCTGAAGTCGGTATGGTGGTGCGCTTTCCCCAGTAAGCCATTAATGCTCCCGGTATTGTTAGGTATATGCTGTATAATTGGGCTTGCAATGAAATAATTTTTGTAGGCTTCTTTGCTTCACTAGGTTAAATATTTCAGTTGAAGCAACTGAAATTTTAGATCCCTTGTATCACGCTGCTTCCTTAGCCTGAATGATCAAATACACAGCTGAATTGAGCAGAGCGGCTCTCAGGAAGAGTAAAAGTAAGGCTCTGCTTTACCTCTGGGTCATTAGCAAGATGCCTTATTCACTCTACCATTGCACCTTTAACTACCTCATTTGTGAAGGTTGTTTTCATCAGACATTATGAAATTATGGATTTGGTCTGATTGTTCAGTCCGGCAGCCAGTCTAGACAAGGGGTCTGTCTCAATTAGACGTGACCAATTACCTTATGAGAGGAAATGGAAGAAGAATCCTGGTATTGTATTTCCTAATCCCCTCACTGTCTCCCAGTCCTGCCGTTCCTGCATTCCCCCTGCTTGCTCAGCTGCAGTGGTAGGTTGGCCGGTGGTCAGCACTACTCGTGCCTCTTCTGATGGGGCATCTCTTCTACAGCCTCCTACCGAGTTAACAGCTTTGAATGGCATAAGGCATATTTTCCCTTTCCTTCTTGGACCCCAAGCACCCGGCGGCCACGGTCCTTGCAACGCCTCTCCAGATAAATGTGACAGGACAGGAGGGTGCTGAGGACTGAGCCATTGACATGAATTTGACGGGCAGCTGAAAATGTCTCCTGGTTGCAGGAACTGAAGCCAGGAGTCCTACGTGGTAATTCAAAACACTTTTATTGCAGATCTGCTATTTTAATCTTTTTCTTTTTTCACTTTTTTTTTTTTTTTTTTTTTTTTTACTTCTGGGTTACAAGAATGGATAGTGGATGTTTGGTAATTAGCAACCTCGCAGGAAGCTGTGGGATGCTTGGGAGAGCTAGGGCCTGAGATAGCTTCATGCAGGCTGTGAAACCAGGCAGTGCCCTGCTGACCTTCGAAAGCTGCTGGTGGATTTGCCCAGTGGTCTGCTGGCCAGTGACAGCGCTATGAAAAAAGAGAGGAAAACAGTGTGGATCAGGTGACTCAAAACCACAGCACACACCGCTTTTGAAGCAGTACAAATCCCCTAGGGGATCACACAATTAAAGGGGATTAAAGTCCTAGTCTTGCTATTGCTGAAGTCACTGCCAAAACTTCTCTTGGCCAGTGAAGATGAGGCTTGGCACGGTTGGTGCTGTTAGCCACAGCTCTCCAAGGGATGCTCTTTTCTTTGAAAGCTTTGTCCAAAGTGAAAGCAGGAGGTTAATTCCGTGTGAATGCCTGGTAGTGTCCATTAGTTTGCCCGGGTGAAGTCTGAAATATTTGATGTTGATCTATAAAGCCCTCAGTCCCTTGAGTGCTGCTGGACTTGGAGACAGCCTCTTTACATGTGATGTGGCAAGGGTCCTCTGAGCAGCTCAGGATTACACTTCTTAGAAGAAATGAGAATGGAAAATTAACACAGTATTGTCAGAAAGGGAAAAAAAAAAAAGCTTAATTTTTAATTTAGTTTTGTCCTTGATGTGCTCTGACCCACTTCAGTAGCCTGAGAATTTGATTTACCTGATACTCCACAGGTTTGGGAAGATAACAAGGATTGTTGTCTGATGATTAAATTCTGCTTTGTATCAGCCAGAAGTGCTGGAGGAAATGGAATTTATGTTCATAGACTGGAATCTATTTTTCTTTTCTCTTAAAGAGCTTAATTATTCAGTATCCTGGTCTTTTGTCTTCTGAGCCTAGAGAGTTTAGGAGACACCTCAATGAAATAGAAAGGTTTGGTCATTTATAATCTGAAGTACATTGAGGATTAATTGAATTAATGTGCTGTGAAGTCTGATCCTATGTGGCCATCTCTGGGCATACTTAACTGTCATGCGTACTCTTCAGTCCTCTTGCAAGGCAGAGGTTTAGAAACAAATCATTAAAATCACTTCACTCTTTAGGTAATTTTTTAAATCATAGAGGTGTTTTGTTTGTGTTTTTTTTTTTTTTTAAACTAACTTCAAAATTTATATCTCTACAATAGACATTAAACTCACAACTATTTGATTCCTGATCACTAGTGGGATTTCAAATATCGCTGTGGGTAGGAGAGGATGTTAACAGCACTTCTGTAGGCAGCCTCCCTTCTCTAACAGCAGCAGACTTCTGAAATCAAGTCTCTACACCTGCAAAGACTTCACTTTACTCCTCTGAGCAATCAATTTGCCCTCAGAAGGACTTAGGTTGGGTTTCAGGTTAAGCGTGTTTTTAGGAAACTAATGAAAGGAACAAGTCGAAGCGCCCATTTTGGCAACTCAAAACTATAGTAAAACTTCCAATTAATACTTACAGCAATTGAGTTGTTGATTGCCCACTGAAAACATCAGAAATAGTTTTTAAAAAATTTCTTTACTTTATCTTCCTCTATGCCCTTGTTGTGTGACCCAGGAATTAATCACACTGCGTTTGGGAACTGCAAGGAAGGATCTATTCTGATATCTCTTGTATCATTAGCCTGGTTAAAAATAACAACAGCGAGCATATGCTGCTTTCATTTAAAAGGGGCTGAACTGGGTCTGCCGCAAACATTATTCAGCAGTCCCTGGAGAAATTTAGGAGTCAGCCAGAATCCCTTCTGGGTCTCCTGTTGCAACACAGTCTATCAGCACTTTCCCAAATAGAAGCCAGTGCCTTTTAAGTACAATCCAGCTTTTAATTTGAGTAGAAATGAACAATGCACCCTTTTTTTCCCTGAAAATAATTGTATTTTTTTTAAGATGTGTTTCACTACAGAGTGAACAGAATATGTTAAAACAATGAGTTGAAAAAAATCTCTGTATAAAACAGATACGTGGACTGTAAACATCAATGCTGAGATGACAGCTGTGTGATCTAACACACCTTCACTTTGTACACGAGCAGAACAGTTCGCCTAAGTGAGTTGTTGTTTGCAGCCACACCAGGATAACGAATATGTGTTTATTCTCAGGAAACGGTATTCCGGCTGGATACTCAGAACTTGGAGTCTGGCAGGTTGAAATGCCCTTTCGATCCTCAGCAGCCGTTTGCTTCGGTGATGGCAGGTAAGAAACCATCAGAGCCAGGCGCTCCTCTCAGCCGTGCGATGGCTTCGTAACGTGAAGTCTGGGGTCAGAGGCCCAGAAGATGCCATCACTGAAGCTCCTCTGGTGTTAGTTGTGTTTCTGATGCCAGTTTGTGCTCTCAGAGCTGAAGGAGCCTTCAGTCTGCAGACACTAGAGCTGGAAATGCAGCAGCACAGAGACATTTGAGCAGCTGCGAAGCCTCTGCCAGTTGAGCAGGAAGGCGGTTTCATCCTCACCCAGTCATTTCTCCTTTAAGAGGACAACAACAAAAAAAAAACATACGGACAGACAATGTTGGAAGCGCTTCTGGGCCTCTTTCTGCAATTATCAATATGTTCTGCCCTTTGAAGTCTGCTGACATCCACTATTTCCATAAATACATTTTTGAGGTTTCTATTTACTCGAGTAGCCACTTCTGAAGCTGGAAGCCTAGGAACAAGATAGTGCAATCTGCCTGCTCGCTGCATCGCAGCGCTGTGTGGTCTGACATTTGGTGCCGAGGAATGTCAGCTTGACCTCCGGATTTCAAATCACTATAAGAGCTACTTTTGTCATGGTTTGGTTCATAGCTTTGGACAATTTTCATTTAACTTGTCCGTCAAGCATATGAATACAAGATAAGAGTGAGGCACCATGACGTTTTCATTTACAGCCAAAGAGCAGTGGTGACAATGCTTTGAAGTATCGGTCACTCTGTGTTATAAAAAGAATATGACTAATGTTCAG
Source organism: Vanellus vanellus (assembly GCF_965231255.1). Classification (NCBI taxonomy): domain Eukaryota; kingdom Metazoa; phylum Chordata; class Aves; order Charadriiformes; family Charadriidae; genus Vanellus; species Vanellus vanellus. The sequence continues at coordinate 9,616,477 of NC_138905.1, forward strand.
TCTTTATTCTCAGATAATAAGATAGATGATTTGTGATTCTGACCCAACAGATGGGGCAGGACTTCCTTTATTAAAAACAATAGATTAAAGCCAGTGCTTATTCTTCTTGGGGACCCCTGGTACTGTTTAATGTTAGACCGTGAAGTCTATTTTTAAAATGGGATTCTAGAAAATTTAACCTTTTTTTTTTTTTTCTTAGTTTTTCTTTTTTAATGCAATAGAACTCCATGATTTATTATAGTGTTGGCTAATTTCAGCAGCACTCTAGTGCTTTGACTGCTCTATTAAATCTTGTGAAATGAAGAAGCTTCTGTGTTTTAGCTGACTAAAACATGAACTTTGGTACTTAAGAATTTTTAAGCTAGATAAAATTAGTGGTCAGCGTATTCTAGTATCCCTTCGCTGACTGTGCCTGGTGTCAAGGGCTTCGCAATAATGTAAAAGGAGCATTGTAAAGAGTGACAGGCCTGACCAGAGAATGCGTTTGTGGCCTGTTTTTTGATGATTACTTTCTTCCCAAAAGGACTAGTAGAGCAGCATACCTCATGGATAAGACACTGTGCTGGGATGCGGTTCCATCTCTGCCACTGATGAGAGGAGTAACCTTTGGCATGTCACTTCTCTCTGCCTAGTTTTATTTATCTGCTAAGTGGCGATAAAGATTGCTTGTATCCTTCAGAAAACACTCTGAAATCAGTTATACGTATATGATCTAAATAATATTTCATTATATTTTCGTTCGTGTGTGTAGGTTAATACAACTGTGTAATTTTCATTCTTTGTAGAAATGCATAGTCTCTCTTTGCATTACACACAGCATTTCACCCCAAGTAAATTCCACAGATAAATCTGAAAAGCTAGCCTTTTTGACTGAAAAATCACCTGCTCATCATCCGTCTTCTTTTACAAATTACCGCTCACTAAAACTGTTCTGGACATAACTGGAACTTGGAATGAGAGATACCAAAAAAAGCTGAGAGAAGTGCTGAAAATGCCTTGTCAGCAGGGCCTAAGCGAGGATGGAGAATTTCTGTTAGCCCTTCAGATTTATCGATCACTGAGTGCCTGTCAGTTGGCAAACACCAATTACCCTGCCCATTCCTCATTATGACAAATGCCTTTCAGAATGCACTATTGTTTCTTTACAAAGGCGACATGCTGTCTGAAAGATGTGCTTTCCAATACTGTCATGGAAATAATACATAAGTAACAATAATAATGAGGTAAAAAGAAAGCTGATAGATCTTTTTTGGCCAAATAAAGTGCTGTGGATCGTGGGTTGTGGTTTGTTTTGTTTGTTTTGTTTTGTTTTGTTTTTTCCTTTGATCTTATTTTTTTAAGTGCATTTACATCTTTTGCAAACGAAAACCCAGACATCTATGTGGAATGGTATTTATTCTGCATTCACTCTCAACAAAGGAATTCTCTCTAAAAGATCTTGTGAAATCTTTTCCACCCAGAGTATCAGAAAACCTGGAGAAAGAACTCCTGGAAGGGGATTTTTATGTATCGTAGCTTTTTATATGATTATTGTTTACGAACATGAACCTTTATTCTTTTTACAGACTCCAAGGTTTTATTTTTCAAGTCATTAAACAAAAAACAAACTCCTCCAACCAATAAAGCTATCTTGTTATTTTGCAGAAAAAAAAGGGGATTATAAAATTCACTATGCAGTAAAAAAAATAATAAAATCACAGTGATACTGTTTTTTTTTTTTTGTTTGTTTGTTTGTTTTTAACTGAGATCTGAAGGAAAACAGAAAATATTGTGCAATTTTTAAGGCTGTGAAGTTTTGCATTGCCCACTAAGCTGGTAGAAGACTAAATGGTAACTGCAGTTGCAGCAAGAACACTGCACTGTGTTATAGATATAGTTTCCTTGTGAGACAAATTCTGGCTGCCTTATTCAAGCAAGATGTCTCATTTATTTTAGTGGGACCATTCGCTATGTTAAAATGATCGCGATTTGGGTCTGTAGCCATATTCCTACCATTAACACGTTACATAGTTGAGAAGAATCCCCATACTGCCTGAATGCCTCTTCACGAATGAAGTGTTGGACGGAGATCCCCACACCAGGAAAGGGCCAAGCTGCAAAGTTCCCGTAGTGAAGCGTCCATCACGTTTACTACCTCAAGCCCAGAAGCAGCAAAGCCACCGGGACCATGGCAAGCCTGGGACACAAGAGCTAGCTTGAGTGGACAGACGATCATGTCCTCGCCACGGCCCCCAGGTCCATGGTCAGTGCTCACAGGGCAGGATGCTCAGGTTAAATGCACCTTTCTGCCCGTAAGAGCCCAGCACCCATTAAAGCCTGGGGAATTTACCTTTCTGGACGCCTAAAAGATCTGAAAATTAGACTTGGATTCTTTTACTTCTCAGGCATATATTACAAATATTACCCTCATTTAAATTTAAGTCCACAGAACCCAAAATTCCATTAAAATACAAGTCAGTAATACCTTAATACATTAAATTAGTTTATAGGCCAATTAAATGCAGGTGTTTTCACCCAACAAGACACAAACAGTTTTAATTTTGTTTACCCCACAGCTGCAGAAACCCTATTTCTTTTTCATTTGCAGATGAATATCTTTATGCTGGAACAGCTTCTGATTTCCTTGGCAAAGACACTGCTCTAACACGTTCACTGGGCCCTTCTCACGACCACCATTACATCAGAACTGACATTTCTGAACATTACTGGCTTACTGGTAAGATCCCAAACATATGCTGTTGTCATTTGCATTGTCCCTGCCTCTCTGAAGTTAATAGCCCCTTTCTTATATAAATATATGTCCAGTAACTATAAATATAGATATTGTATCATGGTATCTTTGGATTACGTAGGCTTTTTAAAAAAAAAAAAATCTCAGTGGAACAAAAATGCACTTGAGAAAAGTCAGAGGTGAAAATGCTAATTAAGGAAAGAGTAGGAGCGTAAGACCTAATCATTCTTTCCGTCCTTGATCTATACATCTGTATATAGTCCTGTAATTGGAATAATATCATGACTTAGATGCTTCTATTTCCAGTCTTGTTGGAATATATATTTTTTTTAAACCCTTTTTTCCGATCACTTGTTAAAAGCTGTTCCCTACAGCGTGCCGAAATGACAGACTAGAAATTCCACGTTTTTAGGTAGGAGGTCTTTCTTTTTTTTTTTTTTCTTTTCCTTTTTTGAGGGGAAAAATACCCTTTGTTGCTGTGAGGATCATTTTAAAACCGCTAAGGGCACCCTAAAATAGCTTCCCAAGCAAAACACTGCTTTTTCTTGCCTGTTAAAAAACGTTCTGAGCTAGTAAACCCTCTAAAAAACTGGCTGCATTTACACACAGCCAGTCTCAAACCACACACAGAGCAACATGGAAAACTTCGCTCACAAGCTAACCCTGCTCAATTAAAGCATCCCCCTTTTAGCCGTCAACTGTCTTTAAAGATGTGGCAACACTGGCCCTGATTCAGGATGCCTGTGTAACTATTATGGGTGTATTGTAAAGCCAGGGCAGCCGACCACAGGGTTAAGTTGTCTTCCCAGCAGACAGCTTCTGAAAGGGATAATTTTGCCTCTTAACTCTTTGAGACCTCAACAAGAGGAAGCGTTCTTCTTTATTATGTTTTTTTTCCCCCTACCCCTTCTCTACCTTCTTCTAAGCTGTTGCCTTACGCTTCTGTCTAGTTGTAACTCCATAACCTCAGGATTTCTGCTGTGAGTTGAAGGGGAAAGGAGAAGCCGCATAAAGTCGTTTTACCTTTCCAAATAGGAGCAGTCCTTCGGACAGATAAAAAAATCTCACATCTGACTCTGCTGACCTGTCCCACTTTCATTTTCTGTGCTCAAAACCTGTCTTGTCCCTTCTCTCCTATCTCCCGTCTCTCATTTCTACACATCCCTTGTGCAACGTAGACCAGAAATGGGCTGTAAGCAGTTGGGACCAGGATGGGCGTTCCAGCAGGCAGTTCTCTTACTGTAATTAACCGTGCAACTGAATATCCAATTTTATCACTGGCAGCCTGCGGATGCTCAGCATGGAAAGATGGTTAGGGTAGCTGCTTTCCTAAGGGATGTTATAATATCCTAAAAAGAAAGATTTACTGCAGTTTGGTCCTGAGGAGCATCTGGTGTTATCATTAGCATAGAACCACCTTGATGAGCATTACAGGGTTCAGCTCCCAGCCCAAAAGGACTTAAAGCTTAAATATCCGGTTCCAAACATTTCTGTATGCTATTACTGTTTCTTCACGAGCAGTTTGAGGCAAGGGAACAGTACAAGAACACAGAATAAACTAAAGGTTTGAGAACTGTTTATGTGGTTTGGTTTCGAGGCTGGGTGGGGGGTGTCTGCCTTTCTTCTTTCTTTTAGATTGATTCATGTTTTATTCTGTTTTCAGTTAAAGCACCTGTATTTGTGAAAGTTTTCTGAGGAGAATAATATATTAATATGTCTGGGTTTGAAAAACAGCTTTAGTGTGCTAGACTGCGACGTGAAAATTACCCCACACTATATAAACACTGAAGACCCCATATATTCTTCAGGTTTACCTTGTTTCCAGCCATAGAAAAAACTACAGCCACGCTCTGTCTAAGACTTCACATACACAATCCATGCACTGTTATACTAAGAGGCATAGATATAAACTAGGTGCTTTTAGTATTTTGAAACAGTCCTTTTAAGGTTGGAGAAAATTTTGAGTGCAACTCTAAATGATGGGATCATTTCTGCAATAAGCCATAGTGTAGCCAATATATTTCTAGGTTATTGTGTAACATTACCAACGGCATACATTTGTGCTTTCAGACGATATTGGTATAAAGAAAATATTTACTTGATTTCAGGTTTAAAACTCCCATCTCATCTAAATCCCTTCTTCCCTAAATCTACCACCCATTTACCAAGCATGTGTTAGACCTCCAGGAAAAGTTGTACATACTTGAGTAATTGTACAATTAGAAATAAATTATTTCCAGGCGTGACTCATGGTTTACTTAGGATAAAATGTATAACTTGGTTGTTTTTTTTTTTTTTTTCCAAAGGGCTGAGGAAGTTTTTCTATAATGCACCTTAATATTTTTAAAGTTTAGTCTTATTCTGTTTCTGGAAACAGGATTATCCTTTCCTGGGGGAAGGGAGGGAAAGACAAAGCATAAGGGAAAAATGCGTAGGATACCTTCCAGTTCCTTGCAGAGAATCTCTATCTTGACTAATTAAGACGTGTCTTAATCTCAATGACTGAATAGCAGCTCCACAAAGGAGAAAGGGAGGAAGGCGGCTAATCTTTCCCATGACTCACGCTCACACAGGCTCATACTCCTGCGCGCGGTGGCACTGAAGACAGAGGGGATGCTGCCTCTGCTGAGACATCAGCCCTTCTCCTGCAGAGCTGAAGAATCAGGCGCTCCCGCAGCCGCTGACCAGACCTGCCTTACCCGTGGTCAGGGACGAGGCGCGTGGGGCTGGTGGCCCCGCTCCGGATGGCAAAGCCGCCCACTGGAACCGAGCCTGCCCCGCTCCAGCCCAGTGGGCAGAGGAGAGCATCCTGTGGTGGGACACCCGAGCCCTACATACAGGCGTGCACTAAACAGCTGCACATTCCTCCTGCCTTTATAGGAAGCTAAAGCCATAGCTGGAATGAGTGCTGCCCTGAATTGCATTCTTTTTTTTTTTTTTTTTCCTTTTTTTTTTCTTTTATTGCAATTTAGTTGTCTTTGCCAGGGCAAAGTCTTGCAGGCAATGACTTCTTTATATCCTGTGAACTTTGGATGGGATTCAGCTCACTTAGCTCTAAAAGGCAAAAGTTAGCATCCTGTCTGAGCTCAGTCGTTTCGCTTGTGTCTGTCTGTAATTTACAGAGAGAGGTGACACTTCCAGAGGGTCGCTCACCCCACCCATTGTAGGAATCTGTCTTAAAATAGGATTATTCATTGCCACTTTCTTCCTTGTGTCCCTCCCTGAGAGAGGACCTAGACGATATAGGCTAGGAGCTTGATTTCTAGACAGTTAAAGGTAAATGAGGTGAACACTATCCATTGAATTTTATTTCTTGCAGCCCAACTGCTGCCAGAGCAGCTCAAAGAGCTGCTGCCTCCCACTGTTTTTGGTTGCTTTTTCATTTCTTCATCTTCTGGGATTTACTGCTCATTTGCTGTCCTCTTTTTCTAAGCTTAATGAGTCTTACTTCTCTGTAGGTCTTAAGTAAGGCATTCGCGGTTGCACTGTCTAAAACTACTGCTGGCGATAGAAGTGTGTGAGAGCCAGCAGGAAACCAGCAGCAAACATGACCACACCAGCAAACCCAGGAGTGAAGGACGAGGTGTAACAGCTCTTCCCACTAGGTCACAAGAACGTGCTTAAAAAAGTACGAGCAACACCTGAATTTAGTGTACCATCTATTGTCAGAGCTCACGATGCTTTTAATCCCCTGTTTGGTTACATACAATTTACTACAAAATTAATATGTGGGAAACATCTTCTATTGTAACAATTAGAGGGGGACAACTGTGTGTATAGGAAAATAAACACTGGTTCAAAATCATCATCATATAATATTTTCCCATGCAAAGAATCCAAAAAACCTAATTCACAGTTGGTTTAAATGGACTTTTTAATGTTGTATGGACGGATTACGAAAGATGAGACAAAGATCTCTCAGAACATAACATGCTTTTCAGATCATGATCTTTTTCATTAAATTGTTTTCAGTCCCTTTGTCTTCATATCTTTAACAGTGTATTATTTTTTTTTTATTTAACTTTCAACTTCAGTGTTTTCAATGATGTGATTGAAAATCATTAAATATTTGTGTTCCTTTAATTTGTTAGAGATTCTTCTAAATCTGTTCCAGGAATTGGTATTGAGGCATTTGTTTTTGCATTTGGCTTGCCAAGTAAAGCAATGAAATTTAATTTAAAAAAAACATATATTCAGGGTTTTGTTCCGTGAATGTGGATTAAAAAAAAAAATCTATGTGAAATTCAAAAGAATGTTATAGAAGTATTTCACAGGTTTTCCTATTAAATGGCTATTTAGCTAACCGCATATTTAAGAAACCATACTGGAAGCGTATTTATGTATTTATTCACGCTTAGAGATCTAATCTTCAAAGTGGCCTTACAGGCCCTGAGGGGTAATTGGATATTTTCTTTAGGCTCATTTTGAAATCCTAACTCAAATTTATAGGGCTTGGTGCCTGCATCATTTCATTTTTTTCTGCTGATGCCATTCTCTAGTGTCAGAAGGGTTTAAAATGGAAGCAACACAATTTATTTTGACCCATAAATTTACTCTTCTGTCATGAAGGTGCACATTCAGCACTTAAACATATCCCGGTTTGTCTCAAGCCTTCGACTGTGAACTTTTGAATCAAGGACCCTCTTTTTGTCCAGTGTGTACTATAGGGTTCATGCTGAAAAATCCTCCAGGCTAATATAAAGCAACTGTCATTATAAAGAGGACAAAGGCATGAAGATATATTAAAAGCTGGTAATAGCACTCCCCACATACGGCCAGTGTGCGCTGTTTGCTCTGCCACCTCACCCCGTCCTCCTCACTGCTTTTTGCTGCAGCCTGCCTACTTATGGGGGACAAAGACTGTGTATTTTATTGCTGAAAGAATGTATTTTAGAGTCAAGGGTCTCTTTGCACCGTATTTGTATAGCCACTCTGTTTAAAGAAAAACATCATTGATCCAAGCGCCCTCACAAGAGCTCATCTATTGTAACACATTGGGGAATGTCTTAAAAATCACTTCCCCGAGTATCTGGTTCACTTGTGGGAGACTGTAGTTGCCTGCTCTGCTGCAGTCAGGGGCCCCTGGAACTCACATAAATCCCGATTTTAGTGCAAAAATAAAAAAGAAAACAAAAACAAACAAACAAACAAAACCCACAACGGGTGAACAGGTAGAGCAGGACTGGAGATCATGAACAACGATGAACTTGATGATCTTCAAGGTCCCTTCCAACCTAAGCCGTTCTGTGATTCTATGAAGAAGAGAGACAAGGAAGACAGTGTAGGATGAGTATTGAGCTCTTGGCCCGATAAGCGTGCCTATAGGATGCAGGCAGAGATAGCCAAGCTTGCTTTGGGAGAGACCAGGCGTAATATAACTGCTCAGCATGTCAAGGTAAGGCAAGCTGTAGCACTCCGAGCAAAAATCACATTTAAGTAACGCAAACAGACCGTTAGGTTGATACAGCTGATCTGTTTTCATGCACAACAAAGAACACTGTCCTTAAGGCTGACCAGTCAGTTGTGGAGTTTAGTGTGGCATCCCAGCACGGTGCCATATCGGATTTGGTGGATATAGACAGTAAGATGGTTATAGCACAGATATGTGGGAAATGTAACTTGGAAAGTTGTCATTTATACCTTTTTTTTTTTTTTTGCAAGCTCTCTCTAGTAAACAGTATTGTGTTTCTGTACTCATAACTGCTGCAATGTGTAATTAAATTAATTTAAATTCTACCATGTGTTTTTGGAATATCTCCTTAGCTTGATATTGGTGGCAAGAGCAGTAAGACAGAGTTTTGTGGGCAGTGTTTTGTACTGAAAGTCATACTACTTTCAAATAGAGATTGACAGCCATTACTGCATATTTATGCAAGTGGTAGTAAGTTATATATGCAAAAATATCACACTAAGAGTAAATACTTCAGAATCAATGGTGGGTTTTGCTCAGAGTTAGTAAGAAACTTGACACTATATGTCTGTATAGTGATGTTTTTAATTCACTGGAAGATGCAAAATAATTGCAGATATTGAAAAAGAAATTTAGTATCCTGTTTTTAAGACTTTTCTTAATTTTTAAAACATTTTTTTCGGGAACTTCTAGGAGCAAAGTTCATTGGAACTTTTCCGATCCCGGACACCTATAACCCAGATGATGACAAAATCTACTTCTTTTTCCGAGAGATATCACAAGATAGTGGCACATCTGACAAGACAATCCTTTCCCGAGTTGGGAGAGTTTGTAAGGTGAGGATTCTATGTTTTTATTTTATTAAAAAAAAAGGTAAAAAAAAAAAACAGAAAAAAAGAAAAAGATTGGTTTGTTTCTGTGAAAATCTTGTTTTCCCTTCAGATCAGAAGGAAATAGTGCGGTTACCCAATGAGCCATCATGGTATTTTTTCTGAACATAGGTTACTGATGCTGTCTGAAGTTTACTTGTCTGGAAAATAGACTTGATATGGACTGTGTACCACTTTTAGAAAAGCTAATATGCTTATAAATGATAATCCTGAATCTAAATAGTAATGTATTGACCTTTGGATATGCAACAGTGACCTGCTTTGTTTCACAAGCTTTCAGTGAGGACTGACTTGTGGAAGTGCACACAACAACAAGGTATTTGGGGTTTTGTGGAAAATGCCCACTGCGTGGAGGGACATACAAACCCACCCCTTCACACTAGCTCAGCACATCATTCCTGGGCATTACTAAGAGCTGGGGTCAGTCATTTGTTTCTGCACATTCCTGATAATTAGTCGGGGTGAAGGGAGGCTAAAAATGTATATAGTTTCTGAGCTACACCCACATCTGCCCGGAGGTTTCCTCCCCCGGGAAGGAGTGCAGTCCTTGACCTGTTGACCAAGAGGAACCAGCTCCTGGGTCTGCTGCAGTGTAAAAAGTTTAATTTGGTTGGTGCCTAATCTCCTTTAAATGATTACTGCCATCACTTTCTCTTTCATTATGCTTGGGTTTGCCCCTTAGGAAAGATTTCTGCCCCTATGGTATTCATAATGCAGACTCAGATTTTCATGAGCTGCACTCTTTTTGAAGAAGCATCTCTGTCAAGGGCAGAAGCCTTCTCAAATGGTAATGAAAAGATAAATCAATTCCTGCATATGAAGACAGCAGTCAGCATAGAGTTCGCTGTTTAACAGCCTGCTGGTTTTGCTAAAGACTTCTTCCCACTGTAGCAGAAGGGTCCGTTGACCTCTGTGTCGGGCATACTTTCTGTCCACTCCTTTGTCCCATAATACTGTAGGAACAGAAGGAGTGCAGATGCCCTCATCCTGTCCTTAAATCTTCAGTGAATCTAGGTACGCAGGAATCACAGGCAAAAGTCAGGAAAATTAGACTTTAAAGTTGTCTTAATGTTAGTAAATATAAGCTTTGAGCAAATTTTTATCTCGGGATGAACTAGATATCAGCAACACCATCACAGCAGTCACTCAAGTAGGTACATTTCTGTGATATTTTGTTCAGATGTCTTAATTTACTTGCATTTTCTGAGCAATGTGACTCTGCTGACAGTGAAAATTATCTTCTTAAGAAGCTTGAAAGTTAGTAAACAAACAAGAGTTTGTGATTTGCAGTAAGATGTATCTAGGAGAAGAGCATCTGTTCAGCTAATGGACACACACTGCAAAAAAAAACACACACTGCAAAAAAAATCGTGGACACGTGCGTATGAATATGTAAATCTATGAGTGTTCTGCAGTCCAGCAAACTCCTGACAATTGAGATTTCAGTGACCACAGCCATTTCACACTTCTACCCTCAACCTAAAATGCTAAGAAAACACAAAACTCATTCATAAATCAGTTCTCTAATAGGTTTTTAGCCAGACGAAAGGATGGATAATCTTTAGTTGGGTATTTCACAGCAGTGTGATTAATGGCAGAATGGAAATGCAAACATATATGATTTGCTGCTAGACATGGCATTTGCTGATTATGAGAAAGCACTTAATGCATTAGAAGAAATTAGTAGACAACATTTTCAAGCCAAAGCACATGAGAGATTATAGTAAACTAAGATATATTAGCTAGAGATCTCCAGCATCCTTTACCTAGAGAAAAAGCAGATAAGATATCATAATGAAAGCAGAAGTATTGTAAGGAAATCCTAATGACCATGCGTAATCGTACCTCAAATGAGGCTTTGTCAAGTAATCATGTTAAGGGGGAAAAATGTCTTGAATTTTATTTTTAATAGTCAAAGAAAAACAATGGAAACTGATAAGTAAGGTGGTTATTATTAATGTTAGTTTTGCACTGTCTTCTTTATTTATTGAGCACTCCCCGATGGATGAGGAATCCTCTTGAAAATTCAGACTCCTGTTTTTTTGTGTATTTGTCTTTATTATCTGAAAAAGAAATAATATAGTGCAAATTATTATAATTAAAATAGAATTATTATGGTTATCTAATATAAATGAAAAGATGCAGATAGACTCCTCTGTTTACTGACTAAGATCCTCCAGATCTGTGCTGTGCTATGAAACATTTGCTATGCTTAATTCTCTCTGATATGGGATCAATGTCTTTGGTTGCAACAATTGATAACATAACCATTTCTATTTGCACTGTCTCATTAATGTGACCTCTACCGCATAAAGTTAAACCTTTGCTTTCTTTCCTTAGCAAGCAGAGAATAACCGTGGTTGGGAGGAGCCCAGCAACTTTTGAAATCATTTGCTTGGTGTAAACCCATTTTTTTTCTGCCAGAACTCAATTACCCTCTACCTCACTGTGCCTTAGGGCTCCTGTGCGCTACTGCCAGAGACACATGCTGAAATTAGAATAGGCTTTGTTTTTAATAAGGAGGTTAGTCAATGCAGCCTATTCTTTGGCTAATTTTCAATGGCTCAACAATATGGTCTCTCACTGATCCTCCCCCTTAGGGAAAGTCTCTGGAAAGCATTGCCTTTTCCCAGCTACTTTCAGACCCAGAAGATTACAATACTCTTGCTGGCAGCTCTTCGCTCAGAGTCAAACAGCTGTCGCTTGTCCTGTTCATAAGACCGTACTCACCATTTCGAAGCCCGTGTTATAATAACGCAGCCACTGTAGCACTAAATAGCACTAATTTAGATTTACGTCATCGACATTCTATATATCACTAGGGGATATCAGTATGAATTGGGAGGAAGTGCTTTCAACAGTCACTTTCAGAACCAGTTGTGCAATTTATCATGGCAAACGACATTTCCTATTTTTGGTTTGAGGGAGGCAGAAAAGATATCATTGGCCTATCCGTAACACCTGATACTACTTATGTTATGTTCCTTCTTCCATAAAGTATAATCTGTTGGGTTATTTGCTTTCTTTTCAAGTAAGATCATAAGTAAAAATGCTACTATTAAAGATAAGCCAGCTAGATACACCTATGTATATTTATATTACATGATCATACAAATCTTAACTTATTAAGAGCATGGACCCACGTGTTTCTGCTTCTAGAAAGACAGGCATAAACTTTTACAGCTACTTTTTCTTCAAGCCCACACTGCTGACCCGCTTTGAATCAACACTCATCAGACACTGAGCCAGATTTTGAAAAAAAAAATTGCAGCATCCATACACTGTGCCTTCTGCAGTCAAGTAAGAAGTCATCTATATTTTTGTATACATACCCACCACAAAATGATGACAGAATTGCAATTCTATTTAAGGACAACTTCACATATGCACAAATATAGCCCTTGAAAAGGTGTAGGTTTCCATCCTATTTTCCCCACTCAAATAAAGTGAGAAATGAAAATCCGAACTTACAGGAGTCCACAGAAAGGTTTTGGAGAAGGAGGAAGGTTGTTGGGGGTTTTGTTTGTTTGTTTCCTATATAGAAACACATTTTTTTCATAGTTACAACCTCATTCTATTGGAATGGAGTGGAAATTAGCCAAAAGCAGTAGTCTCTCTGCTGCAGTATGAAAATCCTGTTTATTATTACAGCGGTTTGCATTTGCTGTGTTACAAGCTTCTCTTTAACGATTTTAGTGATGTATTGCAAAAGTTACAGCATGCAGTCTTAAAGACTGATTTCCAAGACCTCAACTGCCAAGAAATCAGACTTCGGCCCCTGATGCTTTCCCATGTTTCCCAAAGTGTTCAGTATCCAGAAGAGGCCTTTGTTCTAGTGGGAACAAGTGAGCTCTTTGTCTCTTTTTTTGGTATGCCATTCCACCCTTATATATGCCACGCTGTACCTGGGGATGAGAATATAGCAATTAGGCACAGCCCTCTTGGTTAAACTGCACTTTCTAAACACATTGGAATGTAATCATTTTAAGAGCTCCTAAGTCAAGAGCCCAGGACACACCCTGCATTCCACCTTTGGGTAATGTGATTTATTTCCAAAGCCATGAGCATGAGTGGAGTTCAAGGCTACGACCTCACCTCCCGTCTGCTGCTTTAAGGCAATTTGTATTCCCAGAATGGCAGGAGGGAGCTATTCCTCTGCGACTCCAAATCCAGGGTCTCTGGTGGGTTCTGCCATGGGGCTGCTTATGTGTAAAAGTGAGGAGGTGTTTTTCTTGTCCTGGAAACAGTCTAGCCATGCCTTGACTGTGACTAGGGATAACTGGGTCATTAACATTCTTTGTGTTTCTATATTGTGTAATGCATCACTGTGTAGATAATTGATCTATCTCCAAAAACATTTGAGTTGTCCGCATAGCGTAATGCTTTACCGTTCAGCCGTATTAACTTGGGTCCCGGAAGCGAAATAGCCATGTTAACATGTTCTCAGCAGGGCTAATTAGTCTGGGCTCAGCGCCATGCTCGTGCAGCTATCCTGCTTCCAGTTCTGGAGGCAACTCATTCCAGACGAGATTTAACTTACTGCGTATTACATGCTTACATACTCTCTTTGTCACCATAATATTGCCTAGCCACAATGCTAACCACGGATAATGGTTTTTTTTCTGTTTTTTTTTTTTTTTTTTCCTATTTCTCAATGATAATGATTAAAACCAGTTCAAAAATATAATCTCTAGAAAAACTTTGGCCCTCATTTGTCCATTGAACATCTCAGCAGCAGCGAGTCTTTCAGCAGCCAGCTCCTCTTGGACTTCCAAATTTGATATTTGAATATTATGTGCCATTTGAAAGTTTTCAAATTATGTAGAAAAGCAGATGCTCATCAAGATGATTTCATTTAAGGGCTGATGTGTTGGCTACAGGCCAGTTCCTTGTAATATCTGCTTCTAACAGTGATGAATTAAGAGATATAACATCAGGCTTTGTCAGGTCTTTTGGTCCAGCTTTCCTCATTGGCACAAATACAGGCATGAGCATAGGAAGTTTTGTATATTTTTGTCCCTCATGGGTGTGTTTCAACAATATAATTGGTGGTTTTTTTTGAGGGGGGAAATCATGATTTGCAGATGAAGCAAAAATATGTAAGTTATGCTTATATATAAAGAGGTGTGACTGAATTTTACTGAGCCTCAGGGAAAATGAAAAAGAAATTGCAGTGTCAAGATAGAGCTTTAAAAACTGGATTATGGAAATGCAGCTGCACAGTCTCTAAAGCAAACTCTGGAAATCATCCTAGTTGCCAGAGAGACTCATTGCAGAAGACCCTGTCAGTAACCCACTGGCTTGGAAGTTGGAAGCCTGCAGAGTTAATTGGAGTGGAGTTCCTATGTCTAATCCAAAGTTTCTGACTTCAGAGTGCTTTGATTCAGATGTTTAAATATCTCGAAGAGTAGCAAATAATGACTTTGTGATTTTGGAAATTTTCTGATGTGATAAAATTAGCTTCCTGGGTTTTTTCCTATCAGTACGTTTAATATGAAAATGTACCACAGTTTACAGTTCAGGCTTTGTTGTTGTTGACTGAGTACAATGTTGTAAATGCAGATGTTTCAGGATGCTAAATTCTAAAGGTCTCTGTAAGACATTGACCTACCTTTGTTTTTTAGTCTCATGCTTTTCCAGCTCTCAACCTGTGGTTGTCAGTACGGCGATCACACTGTCCCACACTAGTGACTTTAGGCACTTGTATGTACCCAAGCGAGCGAAGTAATTATTGGGCGTTCACTTCAATCAATAACGGCAGATGACTGCTTTTTAGAGGAAGACTCCTTCCATCTTCAACCCAAATCACTCTTTGAAGGACATATTTTCCACTGACTATAAAGAGAGCTTTGCCCTACTGGGTCCCTGGAATGTGAAATTCATGACATTCTTGTTTAAGAACGTGAAATTCAGAATGGCAAATTCAGAAAGAAACCAGCCTATCCTGGTGCTGCATCTCACACAGCTTCAGTTTCACAATGCTCTCAATGCATTCAAATCATATAAATTCTGATCTCCTATTTGACATTAATTGCATGATCCATTTAGTCACTTGACTTGCTTATAGCTTCACGATCAAGAATGCTACATTTCATAGTCTGAAGGTTTTGTTCTTTGTTTTTATTTTTTTCTGGCTTTTTTAATCCTTTTTATGTATTTATATCATATAATTTATGTTAAGTGTATATGGAAGTTTAGATGAGAGACAGGTAAAGGCAAGTCAAACACACTGGAATAAACCATGAACAGTTTATGCTCAAAATTTAAGGTAGATTTTCCTGAGAATTCCTTAACATATTTTATTAGTTCAGCCATCACCTTTGCTCTTTTCAAATTTCCATTGAATTTGGAGGGAAGAGCCTAATGATGGATATAGTAGAGTACATCTACTTCGTGGCAGCCCTTGAACAGTTTTGGGGAATACTCCTTATGCTAACAAATCTGTCGGAGGTAGTCTTAGCAGGCTCACTGAATGGCCTTGCAGTAAAATGGTGCTTAATTTTATCATTTCATTTGTCCCAAACCACATTCAAACTTGCTGTTGTCATCTCCCTGTCTTTACCTGAGCCTGTAAGTCTCTGGCTTTTGTTTTTTTCATGGTATGCTTTTAATAACAGTCCAGAATTTTCTTTGCTGTATGGTTAGATTTTCCAGTTTGGATCCCATCCAAAGATAATTCAGTAGAAACCTCTGGGTGTGATATTTAAATATTTTCCAAAATATAAATCAACATTTTTCATAGTGAACCAAACAGTTATGCATGTTTAATGCGAGTACATTGCCATTCTGAATGAAATAAAAACAAATCTGCTTGAGGAGCAAGGACTCAAAGCTAAAACACTGTTTCTTTCACTCGTAGCTCAGACAGAGGGGTTTCCCACAGTAGATGTGGCCTACTGTCTTGCAGTTTTTACTATGGTTGTAATATAGACCTTCTTTCCTGTTGTCTTAATGAGTAGAAATATATAGAATCACAGAATTGTTTAGGTTGGAAAGGACCTTGAAGATTGTCGAGTTCCAACCCCCCTGCTGTAGACAGGGACACCTCCCACCAGACCAGGTTGCCCAAGGCCACATCCAGCCTGGCCTTGAACACCTCCAGGGATGAGGCCTCAACAACCTCTCTGGGCAACCTGTGCCAGTGCCTCACCACCCTCAAAGTGAAAAACTTCTTCCTAATGTTCAGTCTGAACCTGCCCTCTTCCAGTTTAAAGCCATTCCCCCTCGTCCTATCGCTACGTGCCCGAGTAAAAAGTCCTTCCCCAGCTCTCCTGTAGGCCCCCTTTCGGTACTGGAAAGCCTCAATAAGGTCTTCTCGGAGCCTTCTCTTTTCCAGGCTGAACAGCCCCAACTCTCTCAGCCTTTCCTCACAGGAGAGGTGCTTTAGCCCTCAGATCATCCTTGTGGCCTTCGTCTGGACCCGCTCTGACAGGTCCATGTCCTTCTTGTGTTGGGGACTCCAGAGCTGGATGCAGTACTCCAGGTGGGGTCTCACGAGAGAAGAGTGGCATCCTCACCCGTAGGTATCATGTCAGCTTTCCAATGACACTGAGTCATCTTGCCATATATTCAACTACTTAAGCTTCATTCCCGTCTCATGCCAAAGTCATCCCTGGCTCAGTCCTGCCAGGCATTTTGTCATTTCAGCCAGGGAAGACAAATGCAGGCTTGACGCTAGCTGTGATACTCCTGCATGCTGCTGACTATAGAGATGTGTGGCTCTCCTGCCTAATCCTGCTGTCTAGGTAGTCAAGGGCATGGGTTGAGACAAAAATTTAGCTTCTCTGTTTTGTTCTTGAAGCTTCTCTGTTTTGTTTTTGAGATCTATATTTGACCCCAGTTGTGCAATCAACTTTGGATGTGCACAGGACTCAATGAATTATTTGATCCACAGGCTAGATACAATCTTAGTCTGTAGAAGACACTACTTCGCTTCTCCAATTCCTTTTGCAACAAGCCTTGTAGTTTACACTAAGGGAATGAAGCCAGCCAGTACAGAGCAGTGACAGGTTATGAGATCAGTAAATACACTGCACTAATGATAATCACAGAATCACAGAATCACAGAATTATCAGAGTTGGAAGGGACCTCTAGAGATCATCTAGTCCAACTCCCCTGCCAAAGCAGGATTGCCCAGAGCACATTACTCAGGACTGCATCCAGGCGGGTCTTGAAAATCTCCAGGGAAGGGGACTCCACAACCTCCCTGGGCAGCCTGTTCCAGTGCTCTGTCACCCTCACCGTAAAGAACTGTTTCCGTGTATTTGAACGGAACTTCCTGTGTTCTAACTTGTGCCCATTGCCCCTCGTCCTGTCACTTGGAACCAATGAAAAGAGCCTGGCTCCATCCTCCTTCAACCCACCCTTTAGATACTTGTATGCCATAATAAGGTCTCCCCTCAGCCTTCTCTTCTCCAGGCTAAAGAGTCCCAGCTCTCTCAGCCTTTCCTCATAAGGGAGGTGCTCCAAGCCCTTAATCATCTTAGTTGCCCTTCGCTGGACTCGCTCCAGCAGTTCCCTGTCCCTCTTGAACTGGGGAGCCCAAAACTGGACACAGTATTCCAGTTGTGGCCTCACCAGTGCCGAGTAGAGGGGGAGAATGACCTCCCTCGACCTACTGGCCACACTCTTCCCTATGCAGCCCAGGATTCCATTGGCCTTTTTGGCGACAAGGGCACATTGCTGGGCCATGGATAATTTGCTGTCTACCACAACCCCCAGATCCTTCTCCTCCAAGCTATCTCCCAGCAGGTCAGCCCCTAACCTGTACTGGTGCCTAGCATTCTTCCTCCCCAGGTGCAGGACCTTGCACTTGGTTTTGTTGAACCTCATTAGGTTCTTCTCTGCCCAGCTCTCCAGCCTGTCTAGGTCACGCTGGATGGCAGCACAGCCCTCTGGGGTGTCAGCCACCCCACCCAGTTTGGTATCATCGGATAAGGACCCTTTAGTCTTAGTGCCTGACACGACAGCTCTGTCTCAGGATGGGGATAATAAGCAGGGAGCCCAGACAAGCTGCACATTAAGTTCTGGACTGTGACGGACAATGATTTCAGAAAGGTGTTCAGAAATGGCAAGTCCTAGGGACCAAAAAGCATCTGTACTCTAGACTATGAGTTTTCTGTTTCAAGTGGTGATGGTATCGAGCTCTCAAGAAAGATGTGAAAAATGATCATAGAATGATTCTCTGAAAAGAGGTTTGCCGAGGGGAAATTTTAATGTCCAAGCCCAACAAACCTAGAGGAACTTCTGATTATGCTTCTGGAGGAAACAGTGGGCATACAGCCTGCACTCTGGTGGTCTGAGGAGCACTGTAGAGATAGCAGGCTGATATATCACCCTGGAAATCGGGAGGGCTGAGTTTATTCCAGGCTTTCTTGTTGAAGTGATGTGCAACTCTGCACAGTTCCTATCAGGGCGCTGTGTGTGTTTGCACTTTCAGTTCTGTTGTCCAATTGTGTGAAAATGATACTGCGGTGGCAGAGACCTTGCAAGGCACAGTCCGTAGGCTGAAGAATTGCATCATTCTGCCAGGCTAGACTTGATAAGGGACGTTGCTGTGAGTGAGTGGTACAGTAGGCTGAGTCCCACTCAAATCCTTATATTTGGATCAACTCCTTCAAGCACCAGAAGTATTATATGCTAGCAACATCTGCAGTGTCCAGAGGGGTTGATGCCATCTTATATGAAGGAATATGCAATCCTATAAAAAGAGGCTTTCCCCATGAAAGGTTCCGTAATCTCACAGAAACAGCAGAATTGCTAAGTAGTCACCACTCTCGCTGTCAGATGGGGACTGCAGATACGGAGGTGAACTGACTTTCCCAAGTTTACTCAAAGTATCCGTAGCATAGCAGTCAAAGATCTAAAACTGCATATGTCTCCTTGCTCTTATTTATATTGCAAGTGTATTTTTATTCTCTCTCAAGTCACGCTTCATGTGTTGCTTGATGTTTTTGGATCTGACACACAGCCTGCTGAAATCATGGGAGGAATCTTCCATCTGACATCATTATGGTTTGGACAAGAAATTTTGAACCTGAATTTCTGAAGGAGGAAATCTTACTTTCCTGTGTTAGGTCAGTACCTAACAGAGCTGGGTAGTGCCAGAATGTGCAAAGTAAAATGAAATAATTAAAAAGACAACTATGAATTTGAAGACAGAAGTCCAAAGAAGATCGTTGGCTGTTTTTCCATTTATAAAGTCTGCTAGAAAGAATTTTTTTTTTTTTCCATAGAGTAAGCCTTTGCTGCAGGGGATGCCATTTGTTTCTGGTGGCTTTGTAACGTAGCTAGGCTTCACACAAGAGAAAGGCTCCAGGGCCTTTTGCAGTTTCAGCACTTTTCCCCTCTGTTCTCCAGCATTTCCTTTTATCCAGGCCAGGAATTCACTGTGGATGGTCCTTCTGCACATCTTGCCACTGGCTCTAATTAATAACCTGCTTCTAGAAATTCCACTCATTGTCTTTTTCTTTTTTTTTTTTTTTTTTTTTATTTAAGAAGCTGTTCAGGATAATTACTGTCTTTAAAGTTTTATGAATCACAGTGTTTGACATCTTTGATGTTGATTGATTTTCACAAAAATGCACTTTTTGTTCTAATGTTCAATTTGTCACTGTTACTTACAAACAAATAAGAGATTTAAGACCTCAAAGATGCAGATGTTCTTTAGTGTTGTTGCCATCTGTTTTCCTGCCTACTGCATTCTAAGACTAACATTTGTGCATTTTAATGAAGCTACATTTATATAATATATAAAATACAATAGAATAGAAAATAAGTACAATCGAAAATATTTAATATAAGTTGATTTTTAAATCACATGTTCATAGAGCGATATTTTTTCTGATGGTTTTTATTATTTCCATGTTAAACATCTTTAACTAGAGGGTTTGAAAAACCTGTTTTGCTCAGTTGTATATAAAGCACAGATCAAAAAACTGAGATTTCCATGGAAGTGTCCCAAGAAATGTGTATGATCTGACCTTAATTTACTTCACAAATTTTGGATTGTGGCATTTAAACATCTTTCTTCCTGGATGTCAGAAAGCCATACACTTACCTGCACTCACTGAAGTTGTACATCGCATATTTGAATTCTTGATGTAGTTTGGCAGAAACCTGATTTTTCACTCCAAATTATTTTTTAGAACCAGCTCATTGAAAAGGGCTGAAATTTTAGGATTCCTGTAGATTAAAAGTCTGTCTGATTTATTAAAGTCATATTGGATTACTTCCCCTTTTATCTGGGTAATTTCTGTGTTTAAATCTTTGTGATATTTTGTGGTAATATTTCTTCAACAGGTGACAGATTGAACTGCCCACCTTCTGGTTGGCAATTATCTAAATCTCTAATTCAGGCAAACACAAGTAACCAAGATTTTACCGGCACTTCTTTCTGTTAAAAAGAAGGTATTTCAGGCGGAAGTGTTGGTATCTGTTACAGCTTATGAGATTACAAAGCAGTAAGTGCTAATTAGACCTTTATTTATATTCAAAAAGAAATATGCAGTCCTAAGTGCCTTCATCTGCACTCTAACAAAGTTTATAGTAAACGCTGCTAATCCGGTGCGCTTAGAAGTGATATTTTGGGAGATAAGATTTCAGATACTCATGGCTGCTCATCTGTTACAAGTAGATTAGCCATATTTTTGGAATGTAAGGCTTGTTCGTGCCGCCTTCCCCTTCTCTCAGCAGTTAAATTTATCTCGTCTTCTTGTCTCGTCTCCCTGAAATATTTAGCGTTCTTTGTCTTCAGTACAGTATCTCTTGTCCAAAATCATTTTAGTACCTCCAGTTTACCACACACTTCCTGCAGGGTTAAGGCAAATCCGTGCTTGGTGTAAACCAGTCCAACTGTCTTCTTAGGATTCTAAGTTTGTGTCGAATTCTTATTTCTGTTTACCTACACACTGACTGGCCTTGGCTTTGGTGATTTTCTCTCTTCCATCCATTTTTTCTAATCCACCGACTACCCAGCCTGTCCACCCGTAAGTCGTATTATATTAATGTCATGCTCTATGTGCAGCTCACAACATTTGATCACATCAGTGACTCATTGCAGACATATATTAAATAATCTTTTACACACAAGAGACTGTCTTCTTTGTGTGGCAACCCAGTCTCAAAAAGATTTTGGGTGACTATGTCCTTCGTCCATCCTCTCAGAGGCCAATAATCATGATCTATGACAGCCCAAGGAATCTGCAACAGAGTAGGCAGGTATGATGCAAAGCTAATGAGTTCATGCCTTAAGGGAAGGAGAAGAATTGCATGTTCTCCAGCCCCTGAAGCCTCAAGACTTGTCAAAGACTGACCTAATAATGCACCAAAAAAATAGTGTTAGGAAGGAAGGGGTGCACTTGCTTCAAAAAGTGGAGATTTCCAGAGCTTAATAAGACAAGTAGTACCTGACAATTCAGGAGCAAAGATATGCCTATGCTATTTATAGGTTTTGAACCTCCTTGGCCTGAGCAGAGCTAATTCTACCTGCAGGTAAAATCAGCACGGCCTATGTCAATTCCTGCACTTCCTCAGTCAGTGAATCCTGGGTACGTAGTAGGAAAGCAAAGACGCTGCATTATTCAGAGGTGACATAAAGAAGAGTATTATGTGACTGCTAATAAACAAACAAACAAACAGAAGCCCCTGAACTAAAACATCCTCCTAACAAAATATACATTTCACTCAGCCATGGCAGCAGGAAGAAGCACGGTGGAGGGTATGTCAGCATTAGATGTGCAACTGTCTAAATCAGTGAAAGATCTTTTCAGTCTCTGCATTTCTGCACCATAAATTTTTCACTCTCAAGCCTCAGAAGGACTTGGTAGAAGATGGAGTGCTGGCTGGTCATTGAATTCCCCTGACTCTTTTATAAACTTTACAGTGTTATTGGCAACTTTTGGATATGTGAGGCACACCTAGTGAAAGTTTGTTCGAATGTCTCTTAAATTCAAGTAACATGGATAATATTGTGTCCTGGCTTGAGAGTGAGGAAATATGGATACATCTTAAATCCAACGGAATCTTATACTTTAAAGTACATAGCACTTGCTAAGACTGCTTCCTTTGAGCACAGTATTTGGTTCACACTACTCTTTAGGAACTCAGTAGAACTCCTGATATATTTAAAATAAGCATTTGTGAAAATGCTCTGTTGGATCACGACTTCAGGGTGGTAAGACACAAGTACATATTTTCCCATCTCTTGCAGAAGCTGAACGCCTACAATGACAGGAGCAGGAGTTAGATAAGGGTGATTGTTCCATTCCAGCCCCATCACATCTTGCTTTCTCTGCCCTTTCTGATCCTAGCCAGGCAGTTAGAGACATCTCGGGGTCCTGTGATGCTGCATCGCGTCCACCAGAAATCAAAGTAGAAGCCCTGCAAACGTGAGAATTGCTTAGCTAATCCAAATTGCCAGAGGAAGGAAAAGCTTAATGCTTCTTGCTTTTTAAGATCCTTTGTTGCATCTTTGTAATTGTTTGGTTTTAATTACACCGCAAAGTTTATCTGCCGCGCCTTTGAACAGAACACACACATGCAGAGCTTCTTTTTCCTATTGGCTTCAGGCTGCTAATTTTGACACCTTTGTAATAAATCTGTTGGCTAGATGCAAAGCTTCAGGCTTGGCAGGACCTCAGGAAATCAAAAGAGGAGGTAGCAATTCTTGTAAGAACAGGAGTTCCAAAGGCGACAGATTAACAGGAATCATTTCCAACTGAGCTAACCTATTTAAAAGTAGCAAGTACATGAAAAGGGAAAACGGTTAGAGTGCCTTACCAGAGAAGTGTTACTCCTTGTGAAGTTAAATTCTGCACTTAAAACCATCTTTCTGAATGCCTGTTACATTTATGATACAGCCCTGAAGGGCCAAATACAATCTATGGAAATACCACCTAATTTCCACCCCCCAGTGTTTCCTACTGGCTGGTGTTATTCCTTCAGAGTTGCAAAGCCAATTAACAAAAAAAGTCATTTCTCCTAATGAATCCGGAGGGAATGAATATTTATGACCAAATTTCTGGTGCTTACATTTACAGCACAGATCCCTTAAGCTTCAGAGTTTATAAATGAAAATAAGTAGGCACCTTCATGGGGCAATTCCGAACCTACAGCTGGGAGACTGCTGTTGGTGATTACATTTCTATTAAGTGTGTGAATTCTTAATTCCTGCTGGGATGTCATTGTCCTTACAGTTTTCAGTATGAAAAAAATTGAGGCCTAAATAGTGTTGCAGAACCTAAATAGATCTGTTATTTGGGGCCAAAGGGGACAGATAACTGTAATTCATTAGATTTTTCAGGTACTCAGTGGAAGGAGGTAAACATATTGTTCCAACTGCGTAAAACTTAAAACTTTCTTCTAAGATCCTCTGTCCCCACATCCCTCTACTGATCCAAGTCAGTAGAAGGACACCTACCCTTCAGAAAGGTAATTCAAATTTCAAGTGACCCTTTATGGATTTTTTTCTTTCTCCGGTGACTAAAGAAAATTTGGGCAAGTGTGCTCATATCTTGGAAACCCGCAGTAAAACAAATGAAAAATAAATCCCTTTTGTGGAGGGTAGACTGATATTTCCATAACAATGATTATTAAAATAATATGACTCGTTTACCCTGGAATCTTCAAAACAAACAGTGCAGTATTTACATTGCAAGAACTGCTGATTAATATACTTTTTCTTTTTTGGTGAAACAATCCAAAGTGGTCTGTATTTTTATTGTATTTGTAAAGAATTCTGGAAGAGCAACAGATTGCAAAAATTAGCATCACAGGGAACAAGAAGTCACATGATATAGACATACATTTTCACAGCATTCCAGCTGTAGAGCTGGTGAGAGAACTTTGCAAACAAATTGGGGTATAATAAGGAAATTTGAGTTGCCCACTCTCTAAGCTGAAAAGTGACTACTGGAGCGACTTATAAAAAGGCTGTCCTACACTCTTGGGGGGGAAACAAATTAAAAAAAAGTTGTGGTAAGATCAAACTGTGGAATCAGGCTAAAGAAGGACAGTCAATACTGTGCTACCATCAAATATTGTATATTAAAACTCTTCTTATTTGTTTAATATTTAAGTATTTTAATTTTCTTTTTCTTAGAATGATATGGGAGGTCAAAGGAGCCTAATAAACAAGTGGACTACTTTTCTGAAAGCCAGGCTTGTGTGTTCGATACCAGGTCCCGAAGGAGCAGACACACATTTTGATGAGCTGCGTAAGTTGTTTTAACTTTAATGGTCTATTTTGACATCAGTATTTCTTGTTGTTGTTTTTTTTTTTTATTGTTGTTGTTTGTTTGTTTGTTTTGTAGAAGCACTATGTCTTGTTCTCATTTTACTCCTCTTCCAAACAGTGCTGGTAATATCTCTGACTTTTATCAGAAGTCCCTGCTTACAACTGGAATTAGTCTGACCAGAAATATTTTCATTCCAAAAGCTGGAAAGTGAAAATCTGATTCTTTATTAAAACCAGAGTATCTGCAAATGGACAAACCTCAGATTATTAGCACAGATTCACATGGCAGAAATTAAAATTCAGACAAAAATAAAACTTTGTTATATATTTACAAATCTCCAAATTATAAATGGTAGTTGCAGAAATATTCAGTGGAAGTTTAATTAAAAAGAAAACCTTTTTTTTTTTTTTTTCCCATTGCAGAAGATATATTCTTACTTTCTACAAGAGATGAAAGAAACCCGCTTGTATATGGAGTCTTCACTACAACAAGGTATGTGTTAGGATCATGTTTGCCTCTGGAAACAAATGCTGAAGATCTTACTTAGGCCTTTTATTAAACCCTTGTATTACTGGACACTGATTCCTGAGAGCAGTAAGAGACTGCCTGAATAAGGCTCACAGTATCGGGGCTGTCGTTACTAAGGACACTATTTTCAGAAACTGAAATAATAAATTAAGTCCCTAAATATTTGTGTGCCTGATTTTTGAGAATGGTTGTAAAAAATAACAAAAAATTAACAATCAAAATCTTGCTAGTTTCTTTCAACCTCATTTAGTTGAATTTACAAATTTCAATCATATTTATTGACCAATCAGTAGTTACTATTCAAAACAAATCATTGTCGTGAAACATTATGTCTCTAAGCAACAACTTGGCATCAGCTGTTTCTTAGGATCCAAACCCACTGTGCTCTGAAGTGGTGTTTCAGTGTTTTTGTAGACAGGAGTTGATGGAAGAATAACCTATCTTTATCTCAAGAGGACAGATTAATTAATGAATGAACCTCTCAGCTGCAATAGTGAGGTGCTATATATAGAATTGTCAGAAATTAAATAAATAATTCTTTCTTTTGTCTCCAGAACCTTTGAATTAAGAGTAAATTATAAAGACTAGCTAAATGCTGAACAATATAAGTACAATGAAGAATTGCCAAGGCACTCCTGAACTCAGAAGCGGCCACCACAGTGGCTCCATAGAATATATAACCACATAAAATATTTAAAATTGAATGAAAAGTTGCACAATGAATGTAATGTCATATGAAGTAACTGAAGTACATGTCACTCAACAACCTGTCATGGTGTTCTTTGGAAAACTGAACTGTTTGGGGTTTTTTGTTTGCTTGTTTGTTTGGGTTTTTTTTTTTAGAAAAATATATATATATAAAAAGGCAAAAGACACAGGAAAAGAAATAAACGTTTATTTGTATCTCCTTTTATTGTCTGTCCAATGCAACTTGTAATTTTCAGGCACATCACCTGTAATACCACTAATATAGTGACTCCCAGATGTGAACACAATGTAAAGGAATGTCCTTAATTTACAGAAAATTCTAATCAAAATAGCTAATAATTGATTGCTGGAAACTGTCAGCCCCTAGAAGAAGTGACAGTCTATCAAGTCCCAAAGGCTAAGTCCCGGTTTCAACAAAACAAATCTTTAAACTGTAATGACAGTGACATTAAATATCTGTAGTTATCAGACCTGTACACGTTGTCTGTTATTTATCACCACTTATATGAACTCTCAGGTGTAGGATTCATCCAAACCCCATCAGACTCTGTGTAATTAATTCATTCACTGGATGAGGCACGCAGGGAAGAGGTGTTTACAACATGGATATCAATCCGTCTTCTTTTTCAGCTCTGTCTTCAAGGGCTCTGCAGTTTGTGTGTACAGCATGGCGGATATCAGAGCTGTTTTCAATGGCCCTTATGCTCACAAAGAGAGTGTGGATCATCGGTGGGTACAATATGAAGGTCGCATCCCGTATCCCAGACCTGGTACAGTAAGTGTCTCCTTAATTACATACTTCTATTTTTACTCGAAAGCAATCATACTTCACACCCCTCCCCAGATTGGTAATTTATATTTTCCACTCAGGATGTTTCAAATTATACTCTCAACCCTTTCCCTTCTGTTGACAGCTTCTACCTACCCTGTAGGTATATAAATATACGTTTTTCCATGTCTGAGATAACATTGTGTCCAGACTGTCTCTTTCCTGATTGTCTCTCATGTTGTGGTCTCATGCTGTACAGCTGTATTTCTATCTGTTGGGATCACCTCTGAGGCATCAACACTTCATAAAAAGCTGAAGGCATTTCTTTATGGAGTATTAAGTTATGATGAGGTATTTTATTTGAAGTCTTGTATTTCTGTTATCTTTGTGTCTGTTAAAATCCTGCTCCTTGAGATATGGTCATTGATTCTATTATGTGTGTTTATGCATGTGTTGTGTTTTGCAGTGAAGTAAGGAGTTAGTTGCTGGAGATTTTATGTGATGAAAGATAAGTGATAGGAAGAAAAGAGATATTTAATATCGGGAAACACTTCTAAATCCCAGTCTTCAAATGTTACAGATCTTCAGATGTAACAATCAGGCCAAAATGAAGAGGAAAATGTTGAAAGAGTTATTAAAGAATTATTCCCCTGCTTCTGTCTTGGTATTAAATTTGGAAAATAATGGACCTACATTACAGCTGAGGAAGAATATAGTATTCCCAAAAATGCATCTGCTTAAAAAAAGTCATCAAACTTTGAGCAACTCTTCGTATGTAGAATGTAAAAGAGCAATGGTTTAAGAGTAAGATAGATATTATCCAGGATATCTTTACCTTATTTTGGTCAGGTATTCAGTGAACTAGTACTAGGCAGCGGCATAAATCCACCAAAGCACTGAGCTACTGAGGTCGGACCGCTGCTGGTACCTGGCCTAGGAGCCATCTGCGTGTTCCTACACTATTTCTCCGACATCAGCACTGGTGTAACCTTTGCTTCAAGCCACGTTATCTAGCTTATTTAGCTCTTCTTTTCACACACTTCCTTGTGTCTCTGTGTTTTCTTCATCATCCTTCCAATGGACTCAATTGCGTGGTCCAAGCCCGTGATGTTTGCTGCACTGGGTGGTCCCAGGCCTCAGCAGGTCAGGCCCTGAGCTCTGATTCCCTCCTCTCAACTGCAGGCGAGTCGCAGAGGGCGGCTCTCTCCATAAAGACTAAGGCAGCTCCAGAAATTGATTTTGCCTGCCTAGGATCTGTGCTGCTGGAGCAAACGCGCTCCTAATTTAGACATTTTAGGCACTCTAGGCTTACGCATCTCTCTCTCATTCAGAATATATGGTGTCCCCAGAAAAGTAGATTACTTTTCCCCCGCCGCCCCCCCTAAGCATATGCAACTCCATTACTGGTTAAGAAGAGCAGATGCATTTAGTTTTAAGTACAAAAATGGTGCCAGTGAGAACAATAGCGAGTCCCATGGCATCTAAAAAGATTAAAATAACTCTCTTGAGAAACTCAGAGTGCCCCATAAGGATGAACACTCTGCACAGATAGACGGGTCATAAGCTCATTGCATTTTTGAGTGTATTAGCCATCACATGGTTGCGCTGGGATTCACAAGGAAGGAAACATGTCATGCTGAAGCATGTCAATGCTGATCTTTATCACTGATTTGAATATCCATGTGTCCTGGACACCATGCTTGTAAGTTTTTTAAAAGTTGGAAAGTTTAAAGCTAAATAGATATTTTCCGTAAGCCACCCCTTAACTCTCCAACTACTTCCTTTAAACACCCAATAACAGTTGTGAGAAAATGGTCTCAAAAATCCGGAGGACCTTGTACTACATGGATTCCTGTAGGAGTTTGTCTGAACAAGGACTGAAAGGGGAAGTGGATTTTACTGAAGAAAGCTCTCGGAAGAAAGTTATCTGTAATATTTGCTATGTAGATAAGGTAAATGTATTGCTGCATAGTTATTTTTTTTTGTCTTAGTGAGCTGGACTACTCTGACTTCAACATAATTCAGGCTCAGTTTAATATAGGGTATCCAAATAAGTAGATTCATGCCATGCTCTTATCTTATAATGGGCTATGCCAAACCTCTGGATATGAACAGATTTAGGCTGGGATTTGAAAAAGCAGCACAGTGCTCAAAGGCAGGGAAAAGAAGCAGCGTGCTACAGCCCTGCAAACGCTGCAGTGCGAACGCTGACATGCTCTTCCTTAAAGATTAATTTCATCATTTCTTGACAGCTGTGGGGTGGTTCAGGAATGCTCAGAACAAAGCCAACAGGGATAATCGATCCTTTTTTAAGTTACTAGAGCATTTTTGAAATTTAAGCCCTACCTAAATGTTGCCTGCAGTTAGCGTAGCCAGCACTGCACAGATTGTATATTTCTTATATTTTAAGTTACTGGTGAAGTCTAAAAATGGCTATACTAGGAAATGCGTTTCCTTTGATGTTTGGCTTTGAGAGAAGCATTGACTTCCTTTCAGCATTTATACAGAAGCAGGAGACTGCTTACCCTAATTTAACTTTCTGCTCAGCTGCCTTTATCTCCTAAGTAAATAAAGCTGTTCAGTATAGAGGCTGTGACCACTTTGATATTGAAATTTTGACAAAATGCTTCCTGTGGCAATTTGTGTCAGAGATAAACTCCCAACACGACCATGATATCATGCCTTCGCAATGCCGGGCGGGCGGCAGGAGCCCCTGCCTGTGCGGGGTCCCGGCTCTGCGCCGGGGGCCGCCTGCCCTCTGCCGTCCTTGGAACACCCCGAACAGGGGGACTGGGCATCTCCAGCACGCTCCACGCCGTTGAGTCTGCAAAATGTACAGCTCTTTTACTCCTAACTTCTCCCGGCGGTGGTAGAGAGCGAGTGGAAATAATGGGAATCGGAGGCGAGGCTTCAAATCTATTTCGGTTTTGAAGCTGAAAAGAAAAAGAGTCAGAAAAACCGTGCAGCAGGCGGCCCCGCCACGAAAGGCGGTCTGAAAACCGAGGGAGCGTTTGCTCTGCCTTCTTTAGCTGTTTAAAAATCAGACTTGTATATCTGCAGCTGTCCCCAGATAACAAATCCAGTTTTCTTCCAGTCTCTTAAGGTTTCACCCAGGAAATTATCCATTGATAAAGAAATCATCAAGGACTTTCTTTAAGGTGTGCTCTGTATTCTGAGAGAGAGTTTTCATAATGGCCTCCTAGTAATCACAGAAGGCATTTGAACAAGATTTTCAGTGAATTAGGAAGAAAAAAAAAAACATTTCTGGTCTAATTATTTAGCTGTAAACATTGCAATGTCAGAGCAACTCCCAGTGCCCATTTGAAAATTCTGATGGGATACAAAGGATTCATCCTTATTTCATTGATGGTCAGATTTTTAGAGAAATGTCAGTGTTTAAAGATGCAGATTAACACTCAGTCTGGTCTGCTGCATTATCTAGGATTCTAAGTTCTATCCAAGGCTACACCAAATATTTTTGATGGATCTGGATTTTTTGCTAACTGATTTGCCAAGAGTTTAAACAAAGCTCTGGATCAGCAAAGTAAGATTCCAGCAGACTAATTCACTTCTTAGCTACAAGAAGAAACAGTCCATCATGTTGCTTTTGTCTATTTGAAGAGTTTTGTGTCTCACCTCTTTCCCACTCCAGATCTGAATATGGCCCTGAGCTCTTGAATTCTTTGTGTAATTTTTAAAAAACAAGTTCCCTTACAAGCCCTCAGATTCTCCCGTGATCTTTTTCATCTTTTTCTTTCCGTGTTGCTTTTTTTTCCTTTCTTCAGTGAAACCCCTTCCTTTATTTCTTTTGCTAATCCAGTGCACGGGCTGATTGAGATGTGGTGTCCATCCCATTGGGACTTGGCTGAGCCACAGAGAAATACTGTCTGCCAAGAAGCCTCCCTCTGTCCTCCCATCTGGTTAGTTTTGCTGCTTTAATAAGTGTGTTCATAAAACACTGAGGGTTGCACAGGTTTCCCTTGTTATTTTTAGACTTATCTTCCTCTTTCACCTGATCTTTTATGGGATAGACTGCATTCTTTGCTTCTCCGATTCCTCTCTCCTTTGATCTCCCCACTGTAAATGGGGCTGCTTAATTAAGTGAAATGTTTCACTTTATGGGTTTATTTTCCTGAGAACGCCTCCTCCACCTCCTCTTACTTACCAACCTGTTTTCCCCAACATGAATCACCTTTCAATTTCTTTCCAAACTGCGTACACAGTCCTCTTTCCCGCTGGAAGAGGTCGGCAGAGAACTGCCAAGTGCCACCTGCGAAGTCAAGTTCACTCACCTCGCTGGTCCCAGCCCAGTTAGCCTCAGATTAATGCTCACTTATCTCAGCCTTTTCTATCAACAACACAGGTGTGTTAAATAGAAAAGCGATACAAAGTGCTCTAGACAAACACTGGAACAGGGTAGAACAAATCTTGCACAGCCAGTGGGAGGCAAACTCTATCTTAAAAAACAAATACGGAGGCTTCAATTTATTTGTAGGGATTTTTTGTTTGTTTGTTTTGCTTGTGCTTTTTGTGGCAGGGGTGGAGTGAGGTTGATTCCATTTACAACTTGCGCTGTTTGTCTCCTGCAGAACCTGAGTCATTCCCCTCTCCCTTGCCCTCTTCCAAGCTTGCTCTGAGTAGCTGCAAGGTCAGCGTGAAAGTCTCCCTGCTGAGTGTCTGGTCCTTCTGGCACAACCCATCCATCCTGTAGAGAAGCACTAAGGCTTTTGGCAGGCATGTCCAAATGCAAAATGGGCAGCTCTGATCAGACTATAGAGAAGAAGCCACATGGTACTTAAGCCGCTCAGGAACCCAGGATTCATCTTCAAAATGGCTTATGGTTGAATCTCCAGTGACACATAACTGCCTAAGCCCTGAAAGTCATCTCTCATCTGTCATCTAATCCATAGAGGATCATAAGCCTATACCTACTCCATTTTCTAAAGTACTTGCTGGCATCTTGGAAGCTCACAGCAGTCCTCAGTGTTACATCTTAACCCCTCAGGATTCAGCCTTTGCATTTCTCTATAAACTCTACAAATAAACGTGTTGGGTGTGTAGGAGGTCCCCATTTAAAGCAGAGGTGACCAGTTGAAGGTAGTTCTCCTGTTTCTCTGCTTTTTGCTTAACAGAGCAGTCATAAGGGAACTTATTTAGAGCTTGGAAGACTTCACACTGCATTGTAGGATAATGCTGACTGCAAGGCCGTATCTCCTTGCTGGTTAAATATTCGGTCCCTGAGAGCTTGGGAGGAAAGGACTATGTGGTTAATTCCTTCCCTCTGAAGGAAGGTCTGGTGCTCCAATTCCTACTATACTTAACATAAAATAGAGAGCTTTACAGAGGAAAATAGATCTTCTCCCTTCCTGGTTAACATCTGAACAACTTACTACTTTTGGCTAAGCTGAGATGTAATTATCCCATGAAAAGTGAAACACCTTCAGCAGGAAGGAGTGAGGAGCTCCCAGGGTGGCTCTGGTCCACACGCCTGCAATGGAGGGACACGCAGGGGGGAAGCCCAGGCTAAGGCATCTAATTCCCTGATATGGGAGAGATTTAAGAAATATTTCACTCCTTAAAGTTTCCCACTGACTACTTCAGCTGCTCCCCAGACAGTGACTTGCTGGTGTGATGCTTAGTTCTGAAATGCATAAAATTTCCCAGCCTGGACATTGCAAAATCCGCCAAGCAGGTCCCTGCTGCGCTCAATATTATCAAGTCCCCGTTGGGTATCATCTAACCTGTGGGTCTTTGAGTCTCATTGTTAAGTGGGTCTAAGGCTCAAAGTGACAAGTCACTTTTAAACTGGGATTTTCAACACACTTGAAATAGAAACCCTTTTGAAGCTCACAGGGAACAACATTCTGTTTTAAAGTTGTCAGTAGACAATAACACTGCTGAACTCAAGACGCATCATTAAATGAAAAGGATCTATTTTTACATACCTTATAGTCAGGTTCCCAAATAATTGTCACAATTTTAATAAGTGTTAGATCCGGCAGCTCTTACTGACTTCAGTGGATGGTGTGAAGCACTACGCATTTGGCAAATTGGAGGTTTATTTAGGAGCCTAACTTCTGGCACCAGCTTTTGAAAATCTTGGCCGGGGTTCCCACATAACGTTAACACAGTCACACCGTATGTCTCAGTATTGTGTGAGATCTACACATCCAGCTTTCTGCTAAACTGCAAATTTAATAAGACAAGCGAAAAAAAGAGAAAAGCTTACATATGCTCGGTGTTGCTAAGTTAGTGTGTACTTGCTTTTATTTGAGAAATATTAGCCCTAATTTACCACCTCCTGATTACCTTTGGATACAAAGAAAAGGTTGGGGAATAAAAAGGCATCTTTGCAGATCATCTGGGATTAGGTCTTTGTCCAGGGAGATTATTGTAAAATTGAGCTCACAAAGAAGGCACTGGAAAAACTTTAAGTAACTAATGAACTGATTCTTTAAAAATTGCGTGCCACAGAGTTTACACAGCAGTTGAATAGAGATGCCCTTAGCACTTCTGTTTCTGTTGGGTTGGGTTGTTTTTTTTTTTTTTTTTACTTTTCATTTCTTAACATATTCATTTGTATCAAGTTATCATTCACAACAGTGAAGGCCTAAGCAACCTCAGAAGAATAAATTATACGGTGAATAAGTTTCTTGCAGGATTCTTATCTAGCAGTACTAATTTAGCTAATTTAATATGATTCATTTTTCTTGATGTCAGCTATCTAGAAGAAAAACATCAAATCTGAGCTAGTTGTTTAGACTTCTCTATGAGAAAGAGACGGGCACCTCCTCTATGCAGTTCACTCATAGCCAAGAGAAGAATCTGCATCAGGTGAGATGAATCCCACCCTGTTGCAAAAGCAGACGATGCTGAGATAACACAATGAGCACAATTATGGTATTAAAAGAACTTTTATGAAGTCAGATTCTCTCTGTAGTCCACACGAAACAGTAGGTTGGAGTAATTCAACCTGCTCCTGTGACATTTGATATAAATGCAAATCTCTTATTGTCTCCAGTGGGAAATTTCACATATCTGAGACAGCATCTGGTGCTGTTGATGTGAATAAATGTCCTTGGGAACCGGGCAGAGAACACCGATATCGTTATCACGAGACATGCATCAGGATGTGAACTCACATTTTCAGAGGTGAAAGGCTGCTTCACTCACCCACTTGGCCATGCAGCCTTTATCTTCGTACACCCTATTGATTGCTATGAAAGGAAGCATAAGCCTACAGGAATTGTTCCGCAACCATGGGTGGACACAGCTTTAAACAGCTGCCTGAGAACTTTGCCAAAGTGTGGCCAAAATGATTTTTTCATTCCCCTGTTCCATCCATCATGCCACAGTGAGTGATGCCTCTGGAAATAGCTCCCTCGGCCAAGCATAACAGGGTTACACCTGCCCAGCTGTTCTTGGTGGTCATGCTGTCTTAGGATGGGATCCAAAGCCCGCTGAAAGGCTTGTTGACTCAAGCAGATCTTTGGATCAGACCCTTCATCCTTGTTCCTAGTAAATTAGCTGCGCAAACTGGCAGAGATTTCCCTCTATCATGCATGGTAGGGTTTGTGCCTTTGGGATTACTGTAACGACTTTATAGTTCCGTATTGGTAGACATTTTATCCTAGTGGTTTTTCGTAAGTGACGTCATTGCTCTTATCTTCCTCTGTTGATGCATTTTTGGCAAACATCTAGGACATCTTTAGGACCTGGGGGGCTACTCCCATTTTTCACATAGAAATGGACTTATGGGATTGAGCTGTGAATAGGTGAGCAATCGGCGAATTTCCAGAAGATGTGGACTGTGACTGGGAGTAGCAAGTGAGAGCATGCACCACAGAAAATGCACATATAAGGGAAAATCAACCTCTAATACTCAGTGAGGGGGAAGAGTTATTGCATGGAAGTGAAGAAGTGAATTTACTTCTTGTCCTATATAGAATAGATTGATGCAAAATTTTGATCCAAAGGCAATTAAAGCATATGCTTTTCTATCTATGGATTCCAACAAACAGCCGCTGCAAACATAAACATGTTTTTGAAATCAGTAGGGTTTTTGAGGTCTGATTCTGGTACAAGTGGCAAAGACTCAGACCTTGGTTGTTCTAAAGGTAAGAAGAAATGTTCATTCCTGAAGTACTGCCCATGTAGCAAGTGTGCACGTGGCTTGGTTTCTGTGTAGTTATTGTGCTGTCTGAATCTTTTTCTCCTATATTATGGTTCACTTTATTTCTTTACTGCAAAGTCCAAAATCTAAATTGTCTTTTTTTTTTTTTTGTCACACCCTTTCTGTAGTATCTTTTACTATATAGTACAAAACCATGTATTTCTTTATAAAATTATTCAACTGAGATTGCTATCTTCAAAAATCAAGCTGCTATAGCCCACCTCAATCGTACAACCTTGCAGACTTTAATTTTTTGAAAGCACAGCAGAAAATAGAACATGGGAGATTATACTCGGCAAGCCAGAGGGTGAAGTTTGTATAGAAATGCTAGTGTAAAACCCCTAGGGAAAACTCACTGCAATATATGTTTCTAACACAACTATTTTTTTTTTCAATATTACTTTCCTCTTCTTCTTTTTTACTTGCATTAAAATGTATTTTCAAGGGATGTTCTTTGAACAGTTATCACAGGACAATAATACAAACCCATCTTGGTTTCCTTGTCAGTTCTTTCACAGCCATACATTAAAACTTTATATTGAAAGAAAATGACTGAATATGGGGTGGAATATATCTTAATGCAAATTGGCACAGGTTTACTGTCCATGGAGAAATTTTCAAAATCAGGAGCCTAAGCCCTATTTTCGGTAAACAATTTCAGAGCCTTTATGAAGACAAGGACGCACAGCCTTAACTCTTACGGATTGAAACAATGCTAAGCAAGTAGCACTTACACAAAATACATTAGGTCTCTAAACAGCCATAAAAATCAGTGTAAACAAGGAGTGGAAATAGGTCGCAGCCTCTTAATTCACTCAGGCTACATATCTACTAAATAAAAGTAGAGGTCAAGTTCAAGTACAGACCCACAGTCACTGTTTAATGCTAGTACAGGTTTTGCCATAGTTTATACATGCTCCAACTGGTACCCTCCCAGGCAATGCTGTGGCAGTGTTTGGGGTCTAAGGTAGGCCAGGAACTGTCCCCAACAGGCATTTCAGATGTGGCTGTACATGCGGATGTAGAACATCAGCTGGTATGTGCTTCACTGGCCTTTTCTGTTTCTAAATACACAGGTGATCACTGATACTTCTGAAAAAGTTATCCTCAGTCAGAAATTTTTGTTCAACTAGTTGCTATCGTCTTTGCATTTACGGTATTTAGAGAGGTGCATGTTCACGTAGAACTGTATATGATGACATAATTCTGCATTGTATTGGCTGTATTTACTGCCTGGAGAATTCATCCTTAGGCATGGATACACAACACCTGTACCCACTGGGAGGAGGAGACATTCCCTTTTTAGCTGAGTGCACCCCTCAGCCCAGGCAGAGAAGGGGCAGTGGAAAGCCAAGAAAGAACAAGCTCCAGGCTGGTCCTGAACCCATGGGGACAGATTTGCTGCTAGTGGCTGAAGGTGTGGCTCCCATAAGAAGGGAGTTTGCCAGCAATGGAGAAGGGACACGCTCAGCCTTTGGCACTCTGTGTGTTGTTCCTAATGCAAACGTTTTGGATAATGCCAAACCTTACATAGTGGAACAAATCCTGACCGCAAACCCTTAACTGGCACCAGAGATTGAACGTGTGTCAAACTGAGTATTTGGGAATGTGAACTGAAGTCTCCTCTGTTGAAATTAGCCATGAAGGAGAATTGTAGAGCAACTTCACCGTGAATCTTAACTTTCTCCTGGCAGACTACAAAGGCATTATTTAATCACATTTCTTTCTTCACAGGCTGTGTTATGGCTCCACCTGGCAGGAGACACAGGGATTACTTAGTTAAAAATAGTGTTAAAAAAGAAGCAGACATCAGTTTTTATGTAAAAGGATGTCACCAACTGGAATAGTGTTTCCAGTTGCTTATTATTGTCTAGGATTTGTAGTGCCCCAGTAACAGAGCTAGATGCCTCCAATTTAAAAATAGAAGCTTTCTCAGGTTCAGATTAGAGACTAAATGTAAAACAAGCGATGAAAAAGAGATAAACACAACCATGGGAAGGAAAGCAGAGATAGGTGAGCATGAGAGACAGTGGGTCACCAACATGACTGACCTTGCAAGTATGTCCCTGGGCTCACCCTGAAAGGCATAGAAGAGAAAAATTTGAAGGAGATTGAAGAGGTAGGTTTGTGGGTGGTCTTCAAGCAAGATGTGTGAGAGCCAACTTACTTTGTGTAAGCCAAAGAAGCAACAGAATTGATTAGTTTGTCAGTATGGGTTGAATAGGGGCAGAAGCCAACCTCAACAGTAAATGAGTGACACTGGGGAAGTGTCTGTAGCAGTGGTCTGGACCAGAATAGGATGAGACTGTGCTGTTCAAAGCCAGAGAAAAGGATACTGCAGCAGCTGAGCCATGGACCTGAGCAGGAGCTTCAGCTATGTGGATGAGTAAGGAAAGTCACTTTTAAGAAAAAAGAAGCTAAAGGGATCATCTGGAGAATGTGCCTTTGCTAGAATAAAATTAAACAAGAGGTATAGGGTGTCCTGTTCACTACTACTCTGATTGAAGGTAATATACAGGGAAAAGATAGACGTGCGTGTTTCAGTCTGAAAAAATGAACATGGTTAAAGCATTTATTAGGGGCCTTCTGCCACAGTAACTCTGAGCGAATCTGCCAAGACAAATCAAGCCATTAGTTTAACATCGGGGCATGCTGGTGAGGATCTTGCCCAATTCTGGCTCACTGCATCAAACAGGGCAGAAACTCAGCTTCTCTAAGAGCAGCAGAAATATAAAAAGCAGAAAAACTTTGATCTGTAGGAAGATCCTGTGCTTTAAATACTTGAGGTTCTCTCATGGTAGCCACCGGAGGGCACTCTAGACTTGCTGTTGAAAGGCTGTTACGCTGATACCTGCACTCGTTTGTTCAGCACGTAGCAAATTTAACTGCATCTTGGTACCTGTGCCTTGAAATGACAGCTAGACAGCATGTCAGGTCTCTTTCACCCCGGACGATTTCTTAGTCTTTGTAAAATATCCAACGTGATACGGCGCCCATGAGCGAGGCAGGGACCAAGGAGGTGAAATTCATTAAGGACGGACCGAGCCCATCATGAGAATTTCTCCAGTTTTAAAGCAATGCTTTCAAAAAATGAAGTAAGGGTGACCAAGCGCTGCTTTCTTTGGGATGAGAAAAATCACTGAGCAGCCTGATATCTTACTGTCGTCACAAGTGTTCTCACAGAAAACTTGGTTTCTGCTTGAATATAGATTTAATTTGTGATTTATTCATGAGACCAATTTTCCAAAGGGGCCTACACTGATGACATTATGGTATTATATACAAGTAGTTTCTAAATATTTAAGGAAAAACTAGGTATTGTCCTATATTATTAGATTGTTTATGGCTAAATTTTGCTGGCTCCAATATATGATTAAAAAAAAAAGTTCAAAGTGCAAACCAGTACTGAATATACTGCATGCATGTTAATATTAATCATTTGTTTTCATTATTGGTGATAGTGGTATGAATATTAAGGTCATGGTCTTAAAGACTATTTGGCGATAAAACTGAAAAAAATTGTGTAGCTTTTAGTTGTTTGTGTTTACAGATATGTTAATGCAATAAATATGAATTAATTTGCATTTTATCCAACATGAAATAGAGAACTTCTCTTTTCTAATGCTGTCTTCTTTTCCTGAGTATCTTAGAGAAGCTAAGAATGTTCATCCCCCTCCCTAAGTTTTAATTTAGGTTGTCAAAATCTCTGACTGAGAAAAAAGATAAGTTTATAACAATTTTTCTTCAAAACTTGCATATATCACGGAGTTTTCAGAGTTGGAAGGGACCTCTAGAGATCGTCTAGTCCAACTCCCATATCTACGAGCAGTTGCAGGTGTGGGCATATAACTAACAGGAACAGAGGATTTATAATTGTGAGTAGTAGTAAAAATGAGAGATGAAACAAACTAACAAGTTTTGGGTGGTTTTAAAAGATAAAGGAGAATATGTGGGAGCAGGATAAAGGAAAATGAAGATGAAGAGCTTTTGAGTAGAAGTTAAAATGAAGAGAGAAGAAGAGAGCAGAGAAATGAGGAAGAAAATGACCCTTTGAAGAACCAGAGGAGGACACACTGCCAGTGTGCTCCCACGCTTTCACATCAACACTGAGCTTTTTCAAGCGTAAATCGAATTGCCAACCACCGACAAATGTGCTTTACAAACTGATATAGCTAATCTGGACCAGGCAGGTTTCCTCCTGCACCAAGAAATCTGCAGATTACTTGTACGTCTTTCCTAATATCCCTCTCATCTTCTTGTTCTCTCTCTCTCATTCAGTGTCCAAGCAAAACCTATGATCCGCTCATAAAATCTACCAGAGACTTTCCCGATGAAGTCATTAGCTTTATTAAACGCCATCCACTGATGTACAAATCCGTTTACCCAGTGACGGGAGGACCCGTATTCACTCGAATCAACGTGGACTATCGTCTGACTCAGATTGTGGTGGATCACGTCATGGCAGAGGATGGGCAATATGATGTTATTTTCCTAGGAACAGGTATGAGAGAGGACTTCCACTGTCATTCTGCGCAAACCATATCCTTTAAGAACACTTTTATTCCACCAGGTCCTGAATAAACCTGTTGACTAACATCTTTTTCCTATGCATGCAGCTTTGGGAAGTGTTTAGGTGCTCCTGATTCTGTGCCAGGTCTTCATGCAAATGCTAAGATTAGATTAATTTGTCAGCTCAAGCGATTGCTACCATTGGGATGTTAATGCCTCCGGGCCCCTGGATGATAAACCAGTTAAGGGTCAGAGTATCCGGACTTTCTTAACCTCTGAATATCATTCAGTACGCATCTTTACATTACATGGTAGTCTGGCTCCAATTCCTGCTGGCAGCACATCAATACACAATTAAAAGAAAAAAAAAATCAAAGAGTACTTCCCATTATAAGTAGTGACGTGGTACTTCTGCATTAAATCTCATGTGACATTGAACAGCTAAGAAAGATTTAAAATTGAACCTAAAGCAAAAATTCCACTTAAATACTTTGAAAGATATTACTTAGCAACATGAATAGCTCCAAACAAGAGGACTAGGATTGGACAGAGAGAGGTTAAACTACTCTGTCTGGGAAGAAACCTGCTTTGCAGGTTTTCGATGGATAATTATGTATCTATTTAGATTTTTATGATAGTTATATGCCTTAAGGAAAAAGTCTAGTTTTACCATAGTAATTAAATTGGATGAATCACCCAACAGCATGGTATGCTAAGAAATATTAACGTACCTATTCATAACATTTCTGCAGTAATAATATACCGTCTTACTCTGCTGGAATTTCGTGTTCTTAATTCACAGTTTGACGTTCTCTCACTAGTTATGAGTCTTATAAAGCACTCCTTACTGGTAGATCTGAACGCTTTAATAAAGAGGTCATTGCTGTTATCCCCATCTCACAGCAGGTGAAACTAAGGTACATGGAGGTGAAAAGGTTTCTTCAAGGGCAGTGGATGAGCTTCTGCCTTGAGCTGCAGGGAGATTAAGATTTCTGTTTGAATCCTACCCCAGTGCTGTTGGGTTGCACAGCATTTTGTCTGGCCTATAAGCAAATTTGATGTCACACAGTGTAGTCCGATAAGTGATTCAGGGAAAGGAGTGAATTGTCACAGAGCCATTGCCACTTATAAAATGTGGATTGTCTCAGCCTTCAAGATCTTCCCAGCTGTGTTATGACACATGTGAGTCCAGATATAGCCTCTCTCTTGGACCATTTATGTCTCTCAGCTCAATCCTTCTCACAACTCTTGTCTTCCAAAAAAACACGGTGTGAGAGTCCCTCTATGATCACCACAAGTCAAGTACCGTGGTGTCAGAGAGAAAAGCATAGTTTCATAAAAAAGAAGATTAAATGCTGTTTGCTCCCCTGCTGCCTGAGAAGGCTGGGAATAAACTTTAGCCATGATTGACGGAAAATCCTTGTTGCTTTCTGAATGCAATCTTTAACGTAGTCAACAGAGAAGGAAGAGGAACACATTCCCAATCTGTGAGAAGCCTGGGACTTGGTAGTACTCACTAAAAATTACTTTTCTTCTGATAACAGTGAGAAAAAGTAATTTCAAACTTATCTGTCTGAAAAGATGGTTTCACTAGTTAAAATGTACAAAATACTCTTTTAGTGGCTACAGAGATTGCTTTAAAACGTTTCCCATACTCCACGATAAAATTTTTCATAGGGATAAAATTATATTGAGAGACGAGCAACTTGAATACTCCCAGGTCAACTGTTGCTACCCAGCACCAATGCTAATTCTTTCCGACTAAATGGTCAGGTTTAGCCGCCTCAAGGCCAGCGTGTACCATGCAGTCGCTAGGTGGCAATGCATAACACGCAGATACGTATTTCTCTGCAGTGCCTTCCCTGGAAAGTGAGTTTTCTTTTCCAGAAGCACATGTTTTTGTTCTATTTTATCCCCTAAACTTGTCCTATGGAAAAAAAAAATAAACTCGAAAGATAAAATTTCAAATATTATATAGGGAGACTGAACACAGATAGACCAAGTAACCCAGGAGATTTTGAGCAGCAGAAGATCAGAAGCTTATTATACGTTTGAATGTATGCAACTAACTTGTACATATGCTGGCTTTGGCAAGCAAACAAACAAACACAAGCTTTAATACATAAGGCAAACTGAAAAACGTTTGGCTTTTATTGGTATTATTGGTAATATGATCTTCAGCAGTTTGGGAAATCAAGAACGAAAATCTCATTCTTTCCATTATAATGGATTATTTTTCATCATTTCAATACTATGCATCGTGCTTAGGACTAAGCTGTGCTGTGTTATTTCCACACTGCACATCCCAGCACCCACTCCACTTCCCCAGAGCAGTTTTTAGGCTTCTTTTTAAGGCCATTCAAGATTCACCAGTGTGTAATGGTCTGAGATGAAATGAGAGGCTATTTTGTTCACCAAGTACTAATTCAGGTGAATTGATGAATAGATTTAACTTCAAAAAACTCTCCAGATAACTTCAAATAAGTAATTTCTGTAATGATTAAGTGAAGATTTTGATGTTGAATGAAGATTTTGTTCAAAAATGTCCCTAAAATGAAAAGATAAATTAAAAACATACATTGCTTAACTCCCCAAGTTAAAATGAAACCTACTTCTGATTAAGGTGCTATTCTGGATGAAAAATAATTCTATAAAAAAGGGGAAATAATTTTCTCCCAATTTAGTTCCCTAAGCTGGATCTCTTTGGGGTCAAATGCACCCCAATTCATGTCCTTGTCTGTGTTTGTGTGTGTGTTTGTGTAGAGGAGAGTTACAGTTAGACCGTCATTGCCAGGAGCAGCCTTACAATAGTGCTGGCTCAGCCATACAGTAAAACCATAAATGTATTGTATAGAGCTACATAGGTCGCAATAGCTGCAGATAGGGATAGATGTCATTTGAAGGCTACATCCTTGCATTAGCTGTATCTTCAGGGACAAGTTTTTAGTTTTAAATTTCTCTTTGTAACCTAAGTTTACAGCATCAATTGTTAAAAACAAACAAAAAAAGAATCTGTGATCAAGTTGCTATGAAGTAAGAAATGGAGTGGCACCTATGTACTGAAAAATAACTGTGGGTTTTACATGATGAATGTTTGTTTCAGACATAGGCACAGTCCTGAAAGTTGTGAGTATCACAAAGGAGAAGTGGACTAAGGAGGAGGTGGTCCTGGAAGAGCTGCAGATATTCAAGGTAAACATTAACAGCCACAACATCAATTAAATATTATTCAGGGGACTTTAAGGCTCAAACTGACTTTGTCTGTCTGGTTGTTTGTTTACTGGAACTAGTTCAAGTTTCCAGAGGGACACTATCTAAATTTTTAAATGCCTTGGTATTCTTTGGGTAAGTGAATTGAAAAAAGTCCAGAACCAAAGAGACCATGATTTTTGAAACTCATAGGAAGTCTCATTTGTCCCGCCTTGTTCTATTTTGAAATCTTATTGTGAGTCCAAATTTTTTTATTAGTAGTATTTTATTTTTAATGCAAATTATTCTATTGTCTCAGCTTGGGGACTGTTCTTAGTACAATTTTTTTTTTTTTTTAAACGAACAAACAAAATTCCACCAATGCAGAGAATTTTTTAACAATTTTCAGAATAAAGAAAACAAAACAAAGTTAGTTTTGATTATCAATGTGTTCTAATTTTGTCAGTGAAAGCTGGCTCAACATTTTTGACCATTTTGATTTGGTATTCTCGCTGAGTGATAAACACGAAAAGTAACCGGAGCCCTCCTAACACCAATGACTTCTTCATAAGTTGAGCCTGTAAAAAGCCCAAACCTTTCTGTTGCACAGGCACAATTTCTGATTAACCTCATTGCTGATGAGAGAGCTGATGTCAACATATCGTTACAGTAGGAAAACAGAGATCTGTGTCTTCCCTACTGATCTTCTTTTCCACTTAGTAGTTCCTTTTTCATTCTTTGCATTCTCATTTTACCTTTTTCTCACTTTGTATATAGCTCTTCTTCAGTTTTCACCTTGCTTTTTCATCAAATTTTACCTGCATCTGTGGCATTTTTATTACTTTCTCACACATCCCCTCTCCTATGTGCTGTACAAGATCTTAGCCAGAATTTCTGTCCATACTAAGTAAATGAATTTGCAACGTAGAGGCAGTGTTTTTCACGTGTAAGTACAGGATCTTTAATAATTATTTCAAAGACTATATTTCTCCATATGCCTTTTGCTATGTCATGTGTATGATGGAACTTTGATTTAAAGGCTCTCCATGTCTTCTTCCCACTGTCTTGGACACCAATTGTAAATATCACTTTAAAAATTTCAAGATTACTCAGTGGCCTGCCAAGTAATCAGCAGTTTCAGTATGTGCACCAATTTGCTGCATTCTTAAGGCATAACGTCAAGGGCAAATGTAACATATCATATTTAAAACAAAAAGAAGGTTATTTTTTTTTCCTGCTCAACAGACATTCCTTCACGTTTTTATTGGTAACATTTATAACTGTTACCTCTG
This sequence comes from Vanellus vanellus, assembly GCF_965231255.1. Taxonomy (NCBI): domain Eukaryota; kingdom Metazoa; phylum Chordata; class Aves; order Charadriiformes; family Charadriidae; genus Vanellus; species Vanellus vanellus. The sequence continues at coordinate 9,659,913 of NC_138905.1, forward strand.
TTTTTGAATCCAGAAAATTGAAGGGGGTGAAGGGCTGAAAAAACATCCCTTATTTCCTCAAACTGCATTAACATTAAACAACAGGCTTAGATTAATCATCTTCTATCAGGCAACAGATAATACTCTGAGCTTTGTCCTGTTCTTATATCAGTCACTGGCAAAAATGTCATTGTCTCTCATAGCAGTGAAATGCATCCTCATGCAGAGGATTTTCCTATGTATCCTTTAAATGTCATCTAAGCCTTTCAAATGGTGCTTAATAAGAACTTAAGCTGATGTGGAGGCTCATTGCCAGTCTCCAGGATGGGATAGATTGCAAACTGTAAGAATCAAAGTCAATTGCCTCATAAGCAGCAGGAAAAAAGAATTGGGAGGTATTTTTAGAAGCTTGAATTCAGTAATTTCTGGTCTTTTTGTTTTTAATGTTTGTTTAAACCAAGCAAACGGATCTGTGATTTACTTTTTGTATGTTCAGTTCTGTTCTCTTTTTCATTAAAAAAGGGGAATGTGTAAACTAATGCACCTTACTAATTCGTTTTTCAGCACCCTTCGTTTATCTCGACCATGGAGATTTCTCAGAAGCAGGTAATCACAAGCTCGTTTAATTACTGCGGACTATACGGTACACTGAACATTTAGCTTGTTATTTTCAGGTGTCGCCTGTTACTGGCCAAGCTTTCCATGGGTGACTCTTAAAATGTGTCTGGGAAGGAGGAGATATGTTTGAACTTGTTTGCCTGCCTAATTCACGTTTGCTTACAAACAGTAATTTGTGTACCCAAGCTGGTAATTATTCACGGAAACAATTATTTAGTCATATGGTAGTGGGATTTGTGAATGAAGTCAATGCACATTCATTTTCCGGACATGAGAAATACTTATCTCTTTACAATCTAGTATTAAATTATTATTACTATTATTGTTGTTATTTTTATTAGTAGTCAAGAGAGATCAGGGCCTCATTGCGCTAAAATTTGTGTGCACACAGACTGAAAACCAGTCCCCCTCCTCTAAAATTGCAGTCTAAACCTGGGTGGTCCAATCCTGGCAGTCACAGGAGCCAGTTCCAGTTGGGAACCTCCTGATGGGAAACGGTTTTATGGCAGTTCCGAGCTCTATGATGGCTACGTGCACGTTCGGGGGGCAGTGTGACACCAGAGCCATCCATCCGTCCCTGCCCCGCAGAAGTGGCCAGAGCAGCTCTGGCACAACACGCCTCCCTCACACGGGAGGAGGTATTTCGCCGTTCAGGCACGCACAGCACAGCTGGGACCCATCTCCCCCGAAAAAAGGTGGCAGGCCAGCTGGAAGTATTGCATGAGCCAGCTCTGGCTCAAGAGCAAGCACTTGGACCACCCTTGTCTCAACAGGCAATCTGCTCGCACGTTGGGGAGAGGGGAGTAATGTTATCCCCACCTTACCTAAGGATCAGAAGCAGAAGATGGAGTTTTATTCACACGTTCCTAGTTCCCAGATTCTTAACGTCACCAGCTATCCGGCCACTTGTTTTTAAATGCGCTATTAAACCATTCTTTCCATGGTTTGCTTCTGATTTTTTATTACAGCGCAAATCTAAAGGTGTAAGGGTGTTGAGTGCTGGTGTCTTTCCAGGGCTGCAGTCCCCCTTCCTCTCTGCTGTGTTGTCAGGGATTGATGGGGACTGGACAGTTCACACTGAGCCCGGAGAAATATTTCATGGTAGAGGGGGAATTCTCCCTCGTTTTGTAAAATCTGGGACAAGGTTGAAAGTCTGCAAGTGTGGCACTGAAAAGGGGAACTTTTTAAACGAGCTACTTGGAGAACGCTCCTAATTCATTTGCTTTGCCTGATTTGCAGCAACAATTGTACATTGGTTCCAGGGATGGATTGGTTCAGCTCTCTCTGCACAGATGTCACACGTATGGGAAGGCTTGTGCAGACTGCTGCCTTGCCAGAGACCCGTACTGTGCCTGGGATGGAAACTCGTGTTCCAGATATGCCCCCACTTCTAAAAGGTAAGAAAAAAAATACAAGGTGGTGTAAAAGATCTTGCTGCTTGCAAGAATTTGAGAGGTTCCCAATCAGAACGTTACTTAGCATGTCATTTGCCTTAAAATTTGATCATACTCTGGCCCCGTTTCACATTTCTGCTCAAAGAGCTGTGAAGACAACATAGCTTTGTTTAAGTGTGTGTGACAGTAACTCGGCTACTGTGGCTAACGTCATAAATCCCTCACTTTCCATTTTTATGCTGAATGCTTTAAGACACGAGATGCTCAGATGGAGGTCCAGGTTGTGGCTGATTCTGCCCAAGATGCAAGAGCCTCTCTTAAGCTTCTGCCTTTTGCATAGGGCATCACCATAGTTATAAAGCAGAGTTTAACATAGTACCCCAGAGTGGCAAATAATAAAACACATTCAATTCCCTGATCTAAATGAACAAACTCCTCCTGTCTGATTTGACTTAGATAAGTTGAGAGTGTCACTCTCAGCAATTGTATTTGCGGTCTAGCCATGAGAGGGAGACAGAGATTTAAGTACTGTGATTTGACCGCATCGGAAGCAGTTTTTCAAGTGAAAGAAGCTTCATCTGAACTTTCTGTACTCACCAGCTAGGACAGCAGCATGAATCTGCGGGGAGGGAGAGCACACCGCAGGCTCTAGCAGCGCAGTACCTAAGTTGCTGGATGTGTCTCTTGGAGTTTTTGGCTGATTTAGCTGGAGCTCTGAACTCGCTCGTTGAGTCAGGGTCCTTCACAGCCTCTTCATTCCCCTTTGGACAAAGCCTTCCTGACAGTAATTCTTGCAGTGAGGGTCAGAGGCTGCAGTCTGAGCTCAGGCTCTGGAACAAGACTTGCTACCTTAGCAGTTGCAGGGCTGGAACCAGAGCAATTAGACAAACCATTGAAGTTAATGACTCATAGGTTATCGTGTCATGGTGTCAAGGAACTTTATGCGTTTTCCCTCAAAGCCAAAGCAAACTAAATTCAGAGAAGCATAAATGAAAGGAGAAAAGCAAGCGTTCAGGCTCACTGCAAAGTTAGTGACACATGAGGCTTGCTGAAGCCTGAGGTGGGCTGGGACATGGAGATTGATGGACCGTGTTTTTTAACAGATGTGCAGTTTGGTGGGAAGGCCAAAAGTCTGTGTCTCCAAAACAAGGGACGGGTGACTGGCCTTGGGAATCCTCCAGTAGATCAGTTACCAGAATATTTTTCTTCTGTGTAGTAGCCTGTGCTTCCAGTGTGTCTACAGCTTTTACCACAGTGGACAGCTCGGCTTCAGGAACCTGCTCTCCTGCCGAGACATTGCTCTGCACATAGGATGTCCCACTCCTGTTGTCTCCAGTGTGGTCATGAGGGAGTAGCCAGTTCCTCCCTGGGTCTCCGATTCTTCTACTGAAAAATTAAAATGCAACTTTTTATTGTAGCTCTTGGGAGAGAAATACAATCATCCACAGAGGAAGAATTTGTTTTCTCTTTTTTTTCTTTTTTTTTTTTAAATGCTATTACACTGAAATTATGCTAAATCACAGCGACTTTAAATAACACACGCAGACATTAGCAGGCAAGATAGCTGTGGAAGGGAGCAGATCATCTCAGACCATTGTCTCAAGCGTTTTTTCTGTTCAGAAAGATGAAAGATAATCAGATTTGTCAATTGTTTATTACCAAACTAAAACATATGCTTTTCTCTCTTCATTTTAATGCTTGGTTTACTAGTCAGTATTACCTTAGGCTGAGCCTGAGCTCAATTTTGAATATCACCTGTTGAACCTCAGATCTTTTCCATGACATACAACATTAAGGATGTTTTTAGGTATTTCCAAGACAGTCCACCCCACCAGGAGACCCATGACCCGTGCTCCTAAAAGCAGGTTTAGATGCTCTTTCTGTCACTATATTGCACGCTCTTCATTCTAGGCAGATTTTTTTCTCTTGCTTTTTCTCTTTCCCCTCCCAGTGGTTTCCCAAATCACAGGCCCTTCTCTTGATGTCAATGGTACAAATCTCTCTAGGCCACATGCTGCTTTGAGGGTGAAGCTGGTTTTAGTTAAGACCGTAATTGTCAGCAGTAGGGTGGGAGCAACGCGAGTCCACATGTGCTGAGCTCCTCTGTATTTTGTTGTTGAATTCCAGCAATTATGCCTGAAGTGTTACAAGTTTGCATGCTCTTCCCATAGGCGAGCCAGAAGGCAAGATGTCAAATATGGAGACCCCGTTGCACAATGCTGGGATGTGGAAGACAGTAAGTATTTTGCACCTTTCTTGCTCTTTAGTCACTTTGACAACAGAGTTTGATGTTAGGGTCTTCATCTGTCTGCGAAAACCTGCTAAGCTCAACAGAATAACACTGTTAAAACAGCTGAGTTGCCTTTGCCACACTTCGTATATGTTACCCCTCCCACAGTTAAATTTGGGGAGGTGGGGCTGATAAGGAGCAGCCAGCATGGGACGGCACCCTCACATCCCTTACAGGCAATGCTCCCCAGCACTCACCCAGGGGAGGAAGATGACACAAAATTACACACACCCCTACACGTAGCTACCAGGACCTCCGTTCATCCTAAAACAGGGGAGATAATCCCGTGAGGAAACCCACAGGGGTGAATGGGGAACATGCCATCTTCTCCCCTTCCGCCGCATACACTTGACATGAGTCCCAAAGCCCGGCTCCAGCTGCCAAACCAGCCCCTTCCCCTCCTGTTATTAACAGGAGCCTACCCCCCCCCTCCCCGTTGGCTCTCCCCTCCCTTTCCCACACCCTCTTTTCAGATGCCAAAGGGTCTGGCTTACTCCTTTGGCAACTGCAGCGCTTCTCTTACAGCGAGCGCTGTCAGGGTGAAATCCTGCGGTTGCGCGGCAATCTCTGCGGCAGCGTAAAATAAATGAAAAGCATTCAAAACCAAGCTTGGGTTTGTCTGGGGCTCTTCTAGCCACTTATTAAAGTGAACAACCCAGTCAAAACAGTATTGATTGTATCGCTGCGCTGAATGTTTGATTCGGGACGATCCCACCACTTTCCATTGATCTCTGGTTATTTTCATGCCGCTGTGGTGCTGGATGCCTGCCGCGGATCTCGGCGTGAGTCACTGCAGAAATCAGAGCTGCTTGCCACAGGATCAAAGACTTAAGTCTGTTGCACAATATAGAGGGCTCTGACTGTACATGTGTGCTTGCAGCCGTAGTTAAAAAGTCAGGGTAAAATCTCATTTCCATTAAAGTCAATGACAAAACTCCTGTTCGTTCCCGCAGGGCCAGAATTTCCCCGCTTGCTGCTTAGCATGGCTCTCCAAACAGTGGTATCTGAGACTGTGCAAAGCTCAAGGTTATAGAAACCCTAGCAGAAAGGCCGACAATGTCACATTTTCCTGGAAGGATAAAGAGATACTGGAAGAGTTGGCTTTACTAGGCAAATGTAAAATGACTTAGCAGAGAAAGTGGTATTAATCCTTTGCCCTGATGTAGCACCACCGATAGAAATTTTATCCAGCTGGGGATGACCCCTGTGTGCCATAAAACCGTGAAGCTGACCTGTGCCACTCCAGGCTTTTGGCTTATTTATGCCATTTGCGATAATTAATAACATTATGGCCCCAAAACCTATTTAAATTCAATGCTCCACTGTGTGAGTTTCCCTCCCAGAGACCTCATTGGCTGCATGAAGTTGTTTGGCTCTACTGAAATCTCAGTGGCACAGTGAAATAAAAGAAAAGCATTTAATGTGGAGAGCTTGAATTTCTACAGATCTCATATAGGTACTTATTATATTGAAAAAAAACAATCCCAAATTGCATTCATTTTGTTGTTGAGCTAACTTTTGATTTAGGAGACACCACTGCTTTCACCTTCCTTTCTGTTATTGGCAGGGCATAAGGAACAGCTTTAGTCTGATGGTAAGGCAGATAAGACACAGATAAGACAGACTGGAGAGGGGAATGCAGATGCAGAGATTAGAAATTACTTGCTCAGGTTTACAGAAGGCCAAGAAAGGAGCCCAGATCTGCTCATGGCTCCTTCAGTGTTCGGTCTGAAACGTACTACAGAACTTTTCAAATTATACTGAAGGAAGGTAAACTTCAGTTTACTTTATCCCAGTGACTCCTTTATAGTGTTTGGGATGAACAAACCAGAGTGTACAATCTACCTTTAGCAGCTTTAGTTCAGGTTTAGTAGTTGCGTTACTTAAAGGAAAAATGCAGGTCAGATTTTAAATTCCTCAAAGGTAAAAGCCTCAACTTTAAAATGGAGCAAGCTTGTGATACAGATTTTATTGACCTCCTTAAAAACCAGTTGCACTGAAGGAAGGTTAGCAGCCGCCTCTAAATCCTTATAGTTATAGTTTAAGCTAAAAGTTAAGTTTCCTTTTGCTTTTTTATAATTCACTCACTCCTATAGCATCTGTTCTGAATCAGGCTATTTTCCCATTGCTTTAAAAAACAGGTCAGGGTTAATCTCCTGTACCATGTTTGCTTTCCAGGCATTAGTCATGAAACTGCTGATGAAAAGGTGATTTTTGGCATAGAATTTAATTCCACTTTTCTGGAATGTATTCCTAAGTCCCAGCAAGCCTCTATTAGGTGGTATATTCAGCGCTCTGGAGAAGAACATCGAGAAGAGGTAAGTTATAGTCATCAAGGCAAGTTTCCTCCATTGAGAATTCAGCTGAGCATTGAAAGGCAGGAGTTATTGGGATTAGTCAATGTTTTACTTTTCCTTGCCTCACCTTAGGTATCACATAGCATTCTGGTATCACCATTTGGGGCATGCAGTGGGGAAGAGAGAAGACATTTGCACTGTGTCATAAACAGATTTAGATATTTATTTTGACATACATGCTCATTCTGTTAAAACAAAAAAAAAAAAAGAAGAAAAGAGAATTTAGGCTTTAAATAGTGGTAAAAAATCAAAGTACTGAAAAAAAAAAAAAGCATACATTTGTCCAGAAATTAACCCAACAACTACTTCTGTAGCTAAAACTATGTTCAAACCCCTTTGTTTTAATAAAATCTCTGCTCCATTTAGTGTCTGGTTGCCTTCCCTTATCACGTTAAGCAGTGTAGGTAAGAATTGCATGTACGGCTTGTGGCTTCTCTCCATTTCTCCCCAGAGGAAGAACGGTCTGTGCAGTAAAAAGCTTTTTTATTTGCTTTTTTCTTGTTAATGCAGTCTGAGAATTTTTCTTAAATGGCACTCTATGCTGATGCAGAGTTGTCAGGTTAAAGAATTGCACCTTGCCTCTGGAGTAGAAAGTGGTGAGACCGGCGATGGCTCTTAATTCCGGCAGGAGGCAGGTTTGGGGTCCTCATTGGTGGGGGAGCCCTGGAGAAGCCTCCAGGTCCCCTCATGCCCCCTGCACAATTTCCTGCTGATTCCTCTCTGAGCTACTGCCAAAGGAGCCCTCTGACATGCCCAAGAGGTCAACGTGGTGGGACTGATTTGGGCTGGATTGGAGTGAGTTTCAAACCCCAGGAGTTTTCATAGCTTTCCTCTTACATGAGTGATTTTGTGTCTGAGGCCAAGTCCTGCTGTGATGGCAACCATGGCAACGGGGAAGGAGAAGGGAAAAGAGCTGCCCTTTCAAATGAGCTGGTCCCAGGTGTTAGATATGCTTTTTTGTTAAATGTTCATCTGCGACAAAAATTAGTTTAAATGACAGGAACTATCAAACACCCAACCGGTCTTCCACTCTCAATGATAACTCATTCTGTGAGACTTTCTGAGTGCAGAAAAAGTGCTGGTTCTTTCTAAAGGCTGGGGAGATGTGGACCAGGACAAGTGCCCATGAGAGCATCATCTGTGGGTGGGATGTGACTCATGGCAGTAGTCCCAAAGTTACAATCCTAGTTATGTCTTAGCCCAGAAAGCCAGAGCAAGGGAATAAAAGATATGGAATCATGGAATCACGGAGTTTTCAGAGTTGGAAGGGACCTCTAGAGATCATCTAGTCCAACTCCCCTGCTAAAGCAGGATTGCCCAGAACACATTACTCAGGATTGCATCCAGGCGGGTCTTGAAAATCTCCAGAGAGATTTTCAAATCACAGTTCTGATTTTCCACCAGATAAGACAAAAAAACCTGCAAGGCTGTATATTGGCTATGACACTACAGTACTTTTATTTTACTCCCCTTCTCTTACTCATGCGTTGGATTGGCAAAGATTCTTTCCTCTGCTGAGAATAAAAACTTCATTAATTTGTACACACTGCTTCCCACAACATGCACTAAACACCAAAAGAAAGATTACTGGTTTGAAATACCACCTCTAACCACCATTACAGTCCATACTTCGAAAAAAAATGTGATCTTCTAATCAGCTGGGCAAGCACGCTCTCAGCCACCGGTGGCTGAAGTGAAAACCCATCTAGAAGTGTATCAGCCTTTAAAGACCTATGGGCATTCATTGTGTGTGCTTTGATTGATTTACCTTTAACCGTCCTGTACAGAAGACTCTGCACTCTACTTCCCTAAGGCAGCAGTTTGTAAATGCACTCACATATTTGATCAGGGAAACAAGTAAAGTCCTTGCTTAATTTTAGCCATGTGTTTAAGACTAATTTGAAGTAAATTTAAGCAGATAGTTAACAGGGTTTTTTGGTTCTTTTTTTTTTTGTGTGTGTGATTTTTCTTTTTTCTGAACAGAAAGTTACGCCAAGTTTTGAGGACACTCAATCATTGTTTAAAATGATATATTGCAACTATAGCATGTGCCTCAGCATCTCGAAAAGAGCTGCAAACTTTTTGTAAAACAGCTATTTCCCTGTGAAGAATGTAGTATTTCTGTATCATAAGAAGTCACACTTTCAAGATTTGAAAGCTTCTTTTGAAGGCCTGCTTTTGAGTTTTATCTGTGTCAATTTAGGGGAAAAAAGATATAGTTGATTTTCTCATAAATCACAGGTTCAGATAGGCCTCCGAAGGTCAGGAAGCCAAGTTCAAGCTATCTTTCTTGTTTGATTGTAGAACGAGCTGCAGGTCAAACCAACTTTTGAACAAACTTAAGGTAGGCTGACCTATACAGCATAGCCCAAGTTAAGGCTGTATCATTTTTTGCCATGCTTTGTATTTCCAAAAGGTTCACCGTGGCAGTGACTTGTCCCTTGCTGCTTGTTCTGGGCCAAATGCCAGTGACCCAGGCACCATGATGTCCAGGACTGCCCAACGTGCCAAGGACGTGCACGTTGAGAGTAGGGGAATATGTGCATATGTGCGATGGCATTTGAAACTCCAGCAAGCAGACAGCATACATCTTTGCACATTAGCAGCCCTGCACAGCAATGTTTACTGGGCTCACTCTGTATAAACCGTCTGACATCTGTTTGTATGAGAAAAGTAAAGCTTTGCTAAAAGGCTAGATTAACCTTTGAGGCAAATTTAGAAGAAAATTTGAAGGAGAAATCTGCGGACAGATTTTCTACATTATGAATGCTAACAGTAGGCAAATAGCTTCTTACCACATTTTGTCCCTAAAGCCATAGCGGAGTTTCTGTGATCTAGCTTTGATAAAATAGAAGCTGGAGCACATGTTCCGCAACTCCTTGGGGTGGTTGTGTTAGTTTATTTTTATATACTTTTTTGCAGTCTTTGAAGATAGCAGCCTATATAAATGCATATGCACACATTGATGATTACAGGATCAGATCACTTAAAGACAGTGTAGAGCTACTAGTTTTGTTTGATCCCTGCCACAAATTTCTTATAGTCACAGAATTTCTAGTATTTTGATCCAGGTTAGTTCCAGGGTCATAAGAACTTGAACTCCTTCTGAGCAAAGTCAGCTTGAACATCTCTAATCATCATATTGGGAGAACACATTTTAGAAGGAAAAAAAAAAAAAAGAATATTTTTTTGGTTATTTTTTAAGGTAATGATACTAATCTAGAAATGTCACCTTTTCAAATGCATGTACCTAAAGTTAAATTCCTAATTTTATCTATGGCTGCCTAAATAAATGACTGGGTCTGTAGAGATGCTGAACAATCACTCCTCCTATTAGATAAAATAAGGGTATTTGCAGGTTAAAATGTTAATCCCTTGTTAATTTGGGGATTCAGAAATTGAGATTTTCAGGTTTTCTAATTTGACTTATCATCGGTATTAGAGCCTAATTGGAGGCCTTCCTAGAAAATCCAAAGATCAGCAAAGCAATTGACTTTCTTTTTAAAGTACTTCAATTTGACAAAAAAATCCCATATGCGACAGAAACAGTGCAGTCATATTTCATGTCTAGCTTGATCTTTGCTCGGCCCTTGCCTTACCATAACTTTTCCCATTACAATTATATTTTCTGCTCGCTCTCTGCCTTCCTGCAGCAGATTTCTCACATAACACTGTACAATATTTTAGTGCGTGTCTTAGCGGTGTAACTTATTGTGATGACGATACCATGCTTTGCAAATGACTCCGTGCACCTGGAACTTAGGTTACGGACTTTTAGTTCCAGGGCTGGAACTGTAATGTCTCAGCAAGTCTTTTAACCTGACTTTACAAATAGATGGTTATGCAGTGTCCCGGACATGCACTACAGCTTCCTGAGGGAAGGAAAAGGGCAAAATCCAGACTAGATGGGAAGCGTTTGGCCCAGCAGGATGTCCCCGACATTTCACCCTTAGGGTCATGGTTCAGAATGTGACTTCCAGGCAGTGCAACCTGTGGGGAGGGACAGGATCTCCCGTGGTACAGGAGCTGTCACCAGGTCATTTTGCTGCCAGTGGGAGTACATTTCCCTGTAGTTCGGGGCCGTTTTAAGGTCAGGAGTCAAATATCTAGTGCTTTTGTGTCTAGTGTTGCTCACGCAATTGATCTTGTTTGTTCCTGTGCATGCAGGCTTAGTCACTGAGACGAGGGAGGGAGTTCATAAAAAAAAATAGTAGGGACGTGATCTGTTTCTAATGTCTTAAACTACTGAAGTTTTCTGAAGCTTAAACCAGATATTTAATTATTTCTCAAAAGAATTCTTATGTGTTATGTTATCTATATAATAGGTGTCAGGACTGCAAAAGGCAAATGCGTAGCTCCTTACAAAACCATTGGTTTTAGTGCCCCGTGGCTCTGAAAAGTATTAGCCCCCCGGCTTCTGTCTCCTGCGGGTCCAGGTCTGCCAAGCTGCCACCTCCCCTTGCAGGGGACAGAACAAACCATACGGGCTGAAGTGACAGAATAGGTGCAGATCACTTTTAACTCTCCCCTTATGGCTCTATTCATACCTGGGAGTGAAAATAAATCCACCAAAAGTCAGGAGGATATTCCAGTTTCTTCTTCAGCGGTTCTCACCCTTTCCGTATTCCTGCCCCGCAGCCCTGGGCTGTGTTTTTCAGATGGACCCGGCTTAACGACCATCTGATGGTTTGGTAGGTACAAGAGTTTGACCCACTCTTGGACAGGACACAAGATTGTGACCTAGCTCCCCCATTGGAGCTGAGAGATGTTGTTTCAATTCCACATTTTAGCCAGACTTAGAAGACATTTTTCAGTTTATCCAAGACATAATTTTCCATATCTTTTTTGTGGCTGGAGATTTTTGAGTCATGATGACCGTTTTTCTGTTACAAACATCTGGTCAGCAGCATCTTGCGAAAAAATGTCACAGATCCTATGCCAGTCTGAAATCTAAGGTTGGATGAGAGCTGAATAAGGAAGAGGACATACACCAAGGACTGAGTTTCCAGTAGTACCTTCTGTTAGAGGAGTGTAGTTCAGTGTTTGAATCCTTATGCCAATGAGAAAGAGGTCAAGAGAGTGGGAAAAATAAGAGATTCATTCTGCAGCGGAAGGACTACTTATAGTTCTCATGCTTTCACTCTTTTATTCTATTATATGACTCATTGGCTTTGTTTTCCCCCTAATACCTTGAGATTCTTAAGTAAGACTAATATTTTTGACAGTTTCCTGGAGGAAAAAAAAAAAAAAAAGAAGTAGTTCTGAAATGAGATTTCTGCTTTGATTTGGATATATTGGGGGGGAGTAGGAGTTTAAAATTCAGTCTCAGAATAAGAAGTTAGCTTCACCTTGAAAATAATAGGAATCACACGTTTTCATAATGACATTGTACCAGCAACATGTTCTTCATTTTTTCTGTGGCTTCTTGGTAAATAATAAAAAAAAAAAAGTTAAAAAGAAAAAAAAAAAAGAGAAATTAAGTCTACAGCTGTGTTGGAGTTAAATGATTGTTTTCCCAGTACAAGAGAAACAAAGTCATGTGTAACAATAATGCCAGAAAACCCCAGAGTGATCTTTATTTCCAGTCAAATGATGAGGATGAAGAAGAAAACAATAGAAAAACAAAAACAAATGCGAATGTTCAGCAAATGTTCCTCATTTTCCTTTCTCCCCCTCTCAATTTGTTCAGGGGTTGCAGCTAACCTATGATTAGTCCAGCTTTACCTCTAACATTTTTTCACATGTTGATTAATGAGGGAAGGCAGGCTTTGAAGCCACTTTCTTCTCCCAGACAGGTGCAGTGTTTTAACTGTGAAAGAGTTGACATGTGAATTATTTGTAAAGAGGGAGCTATCTAAACACGTCACTAGCAAAGGACAAAAGGCATTGACCTAACCTGGTGCCACAGCACTTTCGAATCTTTGGTTGTTTTCCAGCTTACTGATTGTTTAAAGATTTGCAATCATTACTGGCAATGTCTGTTTTTACTCCATTGTTAAATTCAGGTTGTGAGGAATCAAGTGTTTGATTTGCATGGAGATCTTTTCCCTTTGTCAAATATTGTCAGTACCTATGGTATGTGCCATACTTCAGGTAATGTAATTTTAGGCAAACTTATATGCTTATCATGAAGGATGAAAAGTACCATTTGTTGATAAAATATTGCCAAAAATCTGCTCCCACTCCACTAAGAAAAGAAAGTTAATGGTAATCAATTGCTTCATTTTTGTGGTTTATAATTGGTTCCCTATTGAACAAAATGATGTCTTTCATGTTTAATTTTTATTGTATGCTCAAATTTAAGCACATGTCAGCAAGGGTTTTGTGCTTCTGAGTTGTTAAATCCTATTCACAAATATTTTAGGAGAGTTATTGATTATTGATTATTACGGGGGGGGGGGGGGGGGGATGGGGTGGGGGGGAGTAGCAATGAGTCCACAGTTGACCAAAACAAAATTATGTCTTTTATCTAACTGGTCTTTTCACTCTCCTTAAAATTTAATAAAATATGTTTTACATCTATAGGTCAGGAACCAAAGAGCACATTAAGCATTCAAGTGAAAGGTTAAAGATCTACTACCAAGTAATGAAATGCCAGGTGTTTATGAAACTCCAGAGCCCTGTGGGGGAAAAAGTAGAGAGAAAAGACAGGAAGAGTTCTGAACCTATGGGTAAAACAACATAAACAGGATACCAAAAAGAGAAGTGAGGGGGGAAAACAGTAATGAAGTGTTGCTCAATACGTGTGAAATCAGAGCCATAATTTCATCCTGCCAGAGGATAAGAAAGGAATGAACAATGAAGGCACAGAGGAGGTGACAGTCACCGTAAATCAATATCCAAGGTTAACACAGGACATTCTGTAAGAATGCTGCTTCATTAAAAATAGGAGTCACGATGGGCTGGGATTAAGGGACACAACCAATTTAGACTCTGTTAGCTTTCTCTGCGGTATCCCAAGACAGATGGGGGTGCAACTCCATCAGTTAGCACGTTTACAACTAGAAAGTGTCGGCTGCCACACAAATGGTAGATAGTTACGAGTAGCAGGGTGCTGGACTTGGGGGTCCAGTGATCTTTTCAAGTCTAGATCTGCCATTATTCTGCGCTCCTTTCACTGAAAATAAGCGAAGCACTAGTGAGGGCTCTTTGGACTGGCGTTCAGCCAGCTGAAACAGCCAGCTGGAGATCTTCCAAGTGTAGGAGGTACACAGCTGTCAAGACGCTCTAGACTACAATACTGGCAGAGCCACCGATGGGCAGATGCTACTGCTGCAATTGCATCAAGCCCCGAGCTCAAAGAGATCCGTCCTGTTTTCACTCAGACAATGTGGGAACTTGGTCTTTGCATAGTGCCTTATGAAACCCAAATGTCTGGAAATTAGCTGCTGCTTTCCATCCTTTTCCCTAAACTTCTCAAACTTGGGTCTTCATGTTGACATGAAGCCTGGGCAGAAGTGTTATGGTTTGGGGCTTCCTTGTCGTATTGCAACACCTAAGCCTCCAAGCGCTTCCACCTGGCCCCTGCTCCTGCTTCTTTCTCTCTGTGGAGTACAGCACCACAAGGAAACACCTGCCCTAGACATATTTTTGCCCACAGCTACTTATTTGTATATTCATTTATACATTTTATGCTCCTGTTTTTACTGTAAGAAAGGTACATTTACTTGGAATGAAGTGTCACTAGCTGATAAAATTGAGGACTACTGCCCTATGCTGTAGGTTCGGGAGGTGGAAAAATGGTCTTTTCTAGTTTGTCTCCCTGCTATCTTCTGCGTATGTGCTTGTGGCTTGACTGTGACTTCTCTGGTTTAAACTCAGTGTAGTAAATCAAAAGTAGCTTGTGCTCACGCAGCACCTGTTGTCAGGACAATCGATTTTCCAGGAATTTCCTGAAATTAGTGTGATTTCACACTGCTAGCGCCAAGTAGGCATGCTTATATACAGTTTACAAACAAGGAGACTAAAGCTCAGGGTTGACCCAACACTGTCAACTGGTGGCAGGAGCCAAAAAACTACTCGGCCACAGAACCAGGCAGCCAGAGCCACATTCTGGCCAGACTTCTGTAGCAGTTGTTTTCTTCAATGGTAGTAAACAGGCCGATATTCATCCATCCATCCATCCATCCATCCATCCATCCATCCATCCATCCATCCATCCACATATCTATCTATCCATCTACCTACCTACTTACGTACCTACCTACCTAATCTGTATGTTACCGAAAATGGTTACAGCTGATACAGTAGCAAGCCGAAGTCTCTCTCTCCCTGTGACTGTATTATATATACGTGTATGGCTTTTTCTGGTGATCTCGAAATGGTCTCTTAAATTGTTTAACCCTTCCAAAGTCATTATTATTGGAACTTAGAAAAGAGTAAAGCTAAAAGCCCTGGGAGGTCATCTCATCCATCTCTTTTCTCCAAGAGACCCTATTTTGATAAAGTACTAGTGAGTTAGAATCATAACAGATGGAGAATCATATGTATGTATACATTTTTTCCCATGGAGTAAAAGAGGGAATTGTGTGCAGATTTTTTACATAAAGAAACAGTGTGTAGCTTACCCACTGTGAATAAATCTAATTTAGTCATCTTTATGCCTCCCTGATCTTCATCATCTGAAGTTTGCTGGAGGGTCAGATGCGCACTCTGGGAAATTTTCCAGAATCTGTGTTGGTTCTCTCTGCCCCCACTCCCCCTCTTTTTAAACCCACTACTCAGCCTTGCGCTGAAGTTATTCTACATTATAATAATGCCACCAGCGGTGCTGAGGCTGTGTTTAAGGCCCTGGCTTTGCTGCAGGCTGAGCAAGCAGCACTCAGGTCCTTCGGTGCCGTTGTGTGCTGCAGCCTCTGTGTGGCAGCAGAAGATAGCACGCCTGGGAGGTGACAGTTTTGGACTAGACCGGATCATTTTCAAAGGAATTGCTGGTGTTGGACACTGGGAGTTAGGGCTCTGCTTTCTACTTCCATCTCTGCTACTAATCTTTATATGGTCTTTGGCAAATCACTTACCTTCTCTGTTCCCCAGCTGCAAAAATACTTAGGTGCCCAGTGCCACATCCCATTTTGTTGGGTTTTTGTTCTTTTTTTTTTTTTTGGGGGGGGGGGGCGGGGGGGGGGCGGGGGGAGGATCTTTTTTTTAGACTTAGGTTATTTTGGAAACAATTTTCAGATCACCAGATATGTAACTCACCTGACAGTGTTATTACTCTAAGGTGCACCTTGTTTTTAACATGTGAGAACTTGCTGTATTTTTTGAAGTATTTCCATTTGTAAATGAAACCACAGTTCCACGCTGACAGACTTCAGCTCTCACTTGCGATCTCATTCTTTTCTTTGCTTCTTTCTTCTTCTTTTTTTTTTTTTTTTTTTTTTTCCCCTAAGGTCTTCTTCAGAGATCTTAACAGTAAAAGAATCACACTGGGTTGTATTCATCTAACCTCACGGGGTGTTTTTAATCACTTCTCAATGAGTCAAAGTCAGGATGAACTTGCTTTTGTAAAACCCAGTTGAAGATGATCAGAATCACAGCATTTCACTTTAAAAGTCAGTAGTAGTATTTATTTTCAGTGTAACAGGGCCTCAGCGCTCCAGAGCTCCAGCGCTACAAGCACCCCGGTATATTGAGTGCATTACAGAAAGCTCAAGGAAAGAAGTTAAAAAATGAATGGGATTTGGGGCACTAAATAGCTACTTTTCCTTGGAGAACGTGATCTAACTTAGTGCATTTTGGTGTGATGAGTGTTACTGTCTCTCTTTTCAGCTGTGCAGCATATATGTTTTACTGCTGAAACGTCAGTGGTACAGATGCTATAGTTAAGGGCAGAACTCAGCCATTTAAAGGTTCTCCTGGTATCTGTCTGAGCTGCACGTGCCCCACCGTGTGCTGGCACCCAAGGGACGGGGCACGCTGTGGGCCAGCCAAGCCTTTTCTCCACCTCAGTACAATGCTGACACGCATTCTGGTTTTGCTGATGAAACTCACGTATATCATTCTTTTTTGTCCAACCCTACAGCTGAAGGCCGACGAAAGGATCATCAAAACAGAGCACGGGCTGCTGATCCGCAGCTTGCAAAGAAAGGATGCAGGAGCCTATTTCTGCAAAGCCCAGGAGCACACCTTTGTCCATACCATTGTGAAGCTGAATTTAAACGTCATTGAGAACGGGCAAATGGAAAGCACTCAGAAAACTGAGGATGAGGAGGGCCGGGTGAGGGATTTGCTGACGGAGTCCCGGCTGAGGTACAAGGACTACATCCAGCTCGTCAGCAGCCCCAGCTTTAGCCTGGATGAGTACTGTGAACAGATGTGGCACCGGGAGAAACGGCGGCAGCGGAACAAAGGCGGTGCGAAATGGAAGCATGTGCAGGAGATGAAAAAAAAGCGAAACCGAAGGCACCATGAGCCAGCGAGGCCACCATCTACGTAGTTTGTAAATGCTATTTAAAGAAAGGACATTTTCCATGAAAAAAAAAATACTGTGTTTTTGTTTTGTGCATCTTGCCTATGAATTAGTACTGCTTCTTATTGAAATCAGATAACTCACCATCACTATTAATCTGTATGAGACTGTACAATGGGATTTGATACCAAATGACAAGTTCCTTATTGGAGTACCACACACCAGGCAATAATTTCAAATGCATTCATTAAAAAGAAAAGATGTACACTTTTAGCTAATTTCTGGTTAGCCTGAGGCTACGTGAGCTGTGTTCTGTACTTCCTGCATAATTTTCACATAAGATTTAGTGTCCGTGTTCCCATGTTAATATTTGCTGGCACATTCCACCCCAGAGGTGGCTACATTTCAGGGGAGGGAAGATGTTCTTCTAGTTCTTTGGCATCTTTCTGAATTAAAGGCATGGTGGAAATGTGTGACAGATCTGCAAAACATACCCGCTAATTTACCCGTTGGTCTTGTACACAGGCACACGGGTGGGGTTTGCTAGCACCGAGAGGCTCAGCAAAAAATCAAATTAAGTATTGGCTTAGGAACAACATTCATTCTGCCCATAAAAAAAAAAAAAAAAAAAAAAGAGAAAGCATAATCATAGTTTAAGAGAGGGGAATCATCAAGCGTTACTCATTAGAGTTTGAATAGCCACCAGTTTGCAGTCCATCTGCTGAAATGAAATGTTGACTCTAATTGAAACTGCCTCTGAGATGCTTGGGAGTAAATTTCCTAAGTGGTCCGTGGGAGGTATGTGCACAAATCCTATTAACAAATAATGGGATTCCTGCCTGCACCTCTCCTATCTCTCCAAACGTTTGACTCTGTTTCTCTGGCCCTTTGCTAGCTTTGTTTTACGCAAAGGAAAAGAAAAATAAAGACAACAACAAAGCTAAAATGAAAGACGATGAGGGAAAATAGTTAGTGGCTGAGACCAGTGCTCTTGACACAGAGCTGACATTCCTCAGACGTGTGTATTCTTTGGGATTTTCTCCCAAAGGTCTTATGTATTTTTAAGTTGAAAATTTGCATTGTTGGAATGAATACTTTTATTATAATTAAATAAAACAAAAGATGTCCGAGTGTAAATAAAACCTATAAGTTAGAAATTTGCTATATACCATAATTTCATTTGTAAAGTGTTCCTTGTTCCTTGGTTCATATTTTGGTTTTAATAGTGTAAATTTTTCCATATAAGCAAGAAACACTGGCCTCCTTCTTGTCTATTTTACATCAATGTGATTTAATGGAATTTATTTCTGATATGCAGCAGCAAACACGAGCTTCAAATCAGGCCTACTGTCTCTTCTCATGAGTCACAACCCCCCTTTCCTCTCTTCCATCTAACCTCCCTCCTTTTTGCCTTTCACGCCTTTTTGAGTGTGAAATGACAAATTAGCCACTTCCTCACATGGAAGAGAGCTTTGATGGATACCAAAACGACAGACTTTACTTGTTTCTCATGCATTCTGCAGATCTTGAGAGCAAAGTCTGTGGAAAACCCGTGTAATTGGTGTGCGCCTCATTAAGGAACTGAAAACGTTGGATCTGAAAGTTGTAGATTCTCCCTTGCCCATGCTGGTGTTTGTGTGCGCATTCAGTCCCTCGCTGATAATTGTGTAGATCCAATTTGCATTGTTGTTCTTTTCCTCTCTGTTGAAAGTCAGATATGGTGAAATGTTTGTCAGATTTCAGAAAGGAATCTCAGCTTACCCACGTTTCTTGTAAAAACTGAAAGCTGAGTTTGCATGTGTTGTATAAAAGCCAGCGATACCATATGTCATTAATTCTAGATGCTTTTTTAATAGGAGATGTATGAGTTAATTAGGAGATATTAGATAGCATGCGTACAATGCTTTGATAGTGTAAAGCACTGAGTGCTAAATATTATAAAATATGTCTGTGGGGAGGAGGGAATTTCTCAGCACAGGACCTTTAATCAGCAGAGGGACTGATGCTGAAGATACAAACCAGCCATACAGTACCTGGAGAACACGCAGAGAACTTTTCAGAATTGTTGCTGCAAAATAACAAAGGCCAGGCGTTTCACAGGAGGCTCGTCATTTTGGGTACCTTGATTTTAAGGCCAATTAAGACTACTTAAAGAAGGTATGGGGGGGTATTAAACTGCTACATATAAAGCACTCTGAGACAGGGATACTCAACATTCTTGGCTGGTGGGTTTTGCTGTCACCATACAGAACCTGCTCAATTATTCTTTATTAGATTTTTATCAGTCCACAAAGTCCCATTTCTCTGACTTGAACATTAAGGAAATGAGTGGAACCACACCAAGGCTGTGGAGTAGCAGGTGGTCTGCATTTGCGTGCACTGACAAAGGGCCTAGTCTTCTTCCTGGTGATGACGCAGTACTTCAATTATGGCATTTCAGACAACTCTCATCACATGTTTGCCTACTTCATAAGAAGCCAGATCAATTCCTTCTTCCATATTTTTTCTCCTCCATGAAAACTAAATCATCTGCTTTATGTTTAGATATGATTGGAGGTATGTATTCTCCAAATGAACCCCCCCACACTGACTTTAGTAGAAGTCTGGGATGACTAAGGGTCTCAGTGCTGGGAGCATTCGATTTAAATGGTTGAATTAAAATGTTATTACTCTAAAAAAAAAAAAACAACCACTTTCATTTCTTTTATTTCAAATGTTGCTGAAATGAGATTCTTCTTAAAGAAATGACCTCATCAGTCCAGGGTACGGTGGTAGTGTAAAACCCCAAGTGAGATATAAGGCCACTTCCGTCATGGGAAATAAATTCAATATCCTCCAAACCAGTGTGCCGTACTGGGTTCATGCCACCCCAGGGAGCGTACTTAATATTGTTCCATAGATAAAAGTCTGTGTTTTGATACGCTGGGTTAGATGTAGACTGTAGCTGGTGGGGCTAGCCCAGCTCCTCACGCACAGCAGGTATTGCACATGCACGGAGGCCAGAGGACCTTGGAGACCAGGGGGTGAGAAGGACACATCAGGGATCACTACAGAAGGTAAGACGGTGTTTTGTTAGGCAGGACTCGTCAACGCAAACCCAGGAGCAGGGGCAGGAGGAGCAGTGGGTCTTTCCTCAACCTGCAGTCCCAGAGGATGAGCTAGCCCAGAAACTGCAACAGGAGAGGATCTCCCTCTTTTCCAAAAAATTCATCTTCTGTATAATTTAGAGGCTCAACTCCGAGTCTGCTTAAATTTCAAACCAATGATTTGGGGGTCAGCTGGACTGCTGTGAGCTGTACTATGAGCCACAACAGGCTCATAGTTAAAATGAAACTGAGCCTTGCCTCCTTCAAGAGCTCAATAAAAATGAAGTTAAACAAAGTTTTGGTCCAGAATGGAAAAAAGTTGCCTCCACCTTAATAACTGTAGGTTTTAAACAGATCCCTTAGCGCATATGATACAACATAGATATTTATTTACATATGCATTCAACCGGGAGTCCAATTATTAATACATTATCTTTTCCTTCAACAAAACCTTTCCGTTGACCCTACTTCAGCAAAAGGCCAGTGTTGGACTGAACTGAAGTGGTTTCAAACAGATCCTTAGAATAACCAGCACAATGTGAGCTGTAGTTATAAAAATGCTGAAAACTGACATAAGCTTTAAAGCCCAACAGGGCCCTAAACTTCGTAGCAATCTTGCAGTCAGTTAAAATAAAACAGAAAATGGGATTAGCAGAAAAAGGAATAAAGTATTAACACTTATTGTGATAAACTAGTTCCGTTACTGGAAACTGTTCCAACAACAGGTGTGAATGTGTGTTCATGCCATAAGCAAATACTTTTCTCTCCAAGCAGTTAAACTTACATTGCTTGAAGTATCTAAGAACCTGAATACTTTCCAATTCGTACGTAGATTTTCAACCTAGTTTTTATGTCACTCATAATGAAGTAATTAGGTTAAATGCAACATATTTCCTCTGGTTCATGTGCTTTTGAGATCAGAAGATCCCGACAGTTCAAATGCTATGAACACTTTAATCTAACCATTATGGGTATTGATCTGCATTTAACATTTCAGATGATAAATAATTATTTGTTATTATTACTCATTACTCATGTAATGAGCCCGTATCTCATCATAATGTCTCAATATTTGATAACAACTAATGGAAATTGAGTTTGGTAATGTTTTGTCATATGAGCATATGTGTATAGGAGTGCATACGCAAATATCTTATTTTCTGTTCATGTACTAGCAGAGGTTAATTTGCAAAAAGCAAATGTGATTTCAAGAGTCAAGGTTCAGCTCAGCTTCCACTGACAGCAGAGACTAAAATCCTTCTGGAACTGAATTGTATCCTGAGTAGACTATAGTCAATTTACAGGCTGGTAGTCACACACCCAAAGCTATGTGGTGTTCTGTGGAGTATATTGGCCTGGTTCTTCTCGCACACAGTTGTAGATGAGATGTGGAGGTCTGAGGAATTACGTCTGCGTGAATGGAAAATTAAGCCCACGTGTCTCTCTAATATATTTTGTTACATTTTATAAACTTTAAATGGTCTCTATCGTAACATTTTACCATAGTGTTGCTAATATTACCCTGAACTAGGCTTCTGTCTTCAGCTGAAGTGTGACATTCTTTGCAGTTGTAATCCAGATTTCGAGGTTTGTAAAATAAGTTCATTACAGCAACAAAAAAAGAAGGCATGGGAAAAGAATTTAATTATTCTACAAGGCAGATTTGTAAGATTTTATATCTATTTATCAAAATAGTAGGTATCCTAAAATGTGTTAGAAACACCAGTATTTGGTTTTCTTTGTCTTTTTTTCGTCAGGTAAGGATACATAACAAATTGTAATCTTGAGTTTATCACTTGCCAATGTGTGGCTGAAACATCTGGTCTGACAGCTGTAGCAAGACTGGGTTTTTACTTGCTTGGTTTTTTTCTTCCATCAGTTAAGCCCCTTGTCTCCTGCCTTTGAGACTCTCTGGTCTGTCAGGTAACCCCACTTTTATATGGAGGAATACTTTGAGATCTGGTGTTTCCTCGACATGTAAACATCCCTACAAAGTCATAGTATCACAGTCTGCCTTCAGACGATGATTTCCTAAGCCTGAGCTTTTGCGTTCAGTTGCAGACGCAAGCCAAGCACTGCGAGGTCAATTGGAGACCAGATGGGGTTTTCATTTACAAAGGAAATTTTTGGGACTGTTGCTTAGAGCTCTCCTTTCTCCTTTTGCTTATGTGGCTGCTTGCGTATAATTCTCCAATTTAAAATCAAAGTCTTTTGTGCTTTAAAGCGTAAGATTTTCCATGTGATGTAAAAAACAGAAGAGCATTTCCAGGTGATTTTTTTGATTGATATGGACTGCTGGTTAATAGTTTCAAACAGTACAAGCCAAGGAAATCATCTGTCCAGCCATGGATGGCTGTGATATTTGTAAGGAGCCCAGACACATCTCAGTTTGGGTGGTGTTTCATATTCTATTCCCTTCCTCTTATGGTATATAAGTGTTTTGGCCGGTTTGGGGTATTTTGGAGGGGCTGGGGGAGGGGAGGACTGGGTGTTTTGTTTTGTGTTTTTGTTTTGTTTTGTTTTGATTTGGGTTTTTCGAGGGCATTGTTTTGCTGCTTTGTTTTTGTTTGGTTTGTTAGGGGGTTTTGTTTGTATGTTTGTTTTGTGTGTATGTGTGTGTTTGGTTTGCTTTTTGTGTTCTACTCATTTCTTCCTGCTACTTCTCCTTCTGAAAGGAACCATGCCCAAAACCAGATGCTTTCTGCTGGTGCAACAGATGACAAAGCAGTAAGAGGAACAGAAGGCTTGGGCAGATATTTTGGTATGGAGACAATACAGTACATTTGCAAGGGGCAAAGTCCTACGGGTTGAATGACTATGCTGAGCTGTATAAAGAACTTTGCATCATTTTTCTGGCCCTCGCTGATGTTGAGGGTAGATTTACAGAAATTATATTGTTCAATTTCCAAAATACTGTCAATATAAACATATCCAGAAGCTCTAATCTGTTATTAGGTCTGGTATCTACACTTCCCAGAAATATCAAAATAAAAATTCATTAACAGAATTTCACAGATTTCCACTCCCTAAATTTTCTAAAATGCTTTACATTAAAAAAAAAAAAAGTTGTAATTTTAAAATATGTTTATTAGAAATGTTTTCACTAAGAAAATTTTTTTTTTTTCTTAAAATACTTTTAGGACCTGTATTTTCAAGTCTCTCTTTGCAAAAACATCAGAAACAAATGGGAAAGTTGTAAGTGTAAGTGGAAAATATTTCATAGTTCCATGTGTTTTCAAAAAAGACAAAGAAAAAGCAGCATCAGAGGTTGTTCATGACCTCTTTTGGAGACTTTACGTGACTTCTTTCAAGGACGTTTTCTGCAGAAATTAATTGTTATAATCACATTTTAAGGCTGCCTGTGAGCGTATCTCAGCTGTAAAAACTGGATGCAAAGCATACAGAGTTATGAAACTACAAATGAAAAATGAAAATATATTATCTCCAAAGATTTATACATATTTTTCACGTTTGATGATGTATGCATCTTCATTCCTCTCTCCCCCAGTGACTATCCCAGGATGTACATTGGCTGGGAAGAAAGGAAGAGATTACAAAAGGATATAATCTAAATTCAAAAATGAAAAGTCACACTAAATAGACTGGCTGCAAGGGTTGTGATTCATACCGCACATTTGACCAGTAAAGACTATATTTTCTCCTAAGGTGAAATTCATCACTCCTTCAGAAGCCTAGCACAGGAATTGTATGCCAAATAACTTCTTTTTTAATTTGTAAGACAAGAGTGGTACTTAGGTTGACTTTGTGTGTGAGGCTAATTTTCACCCTGTAGTATAACTATTTATAGAGTAATAAGACTGAAACATTTTGATAAGAGCATCGATTTGTAAATGGTGCAGCTCATTGAGTTGATATGATAACTGAAGTATAGCTTAAATAAGCTATGTGTTTGCCATGCTTGCCGGTTTACTAAATATTTCAATCTTATATGCAAAAATAACTGAAACAAATGTATATTTCGTTCATACTATAATAAACAGCAAATTCTGAGGTTTTGCTTCTTTTTTAACCTGTGTCAAACTACAGAATAAAAGATGAGATTCCAGAGAAACAAAGTCTGCAGCTTGTCGTGGAAATGGCAAGGTTATTAATGTGAGGTTTAGCAATCTAAAGTGTCTTACTTCAGAAGCCTTACCTGAGTAAGGATTGTCTGAGATTCACCCCTCTGCTGAGGATGTGCCTAAGGCCAACAGAGTGAGTCTACAGAAACAGCTGAGAGAAGTCATGGGCCTCGCAGTGATTTAAATTAATACCTGCAAAGCAATATACAATAGATGTATTAATTTAAATTCAATAATAGCTTTTTAATGCATGTATTTCTAGGTGATTAGCATTACCGTTGTCCTGAAAAACTGCACTGACATTGTGTTTTACAGTTACCCTCAAGCCAAATTGAATGCCCATCCATCTTGGACTGCCTCAGGAGCACCTTTGGCTCCAAAGGAGTGTGGCTGTCTCCTGCCCTTCACAGTATTTTTAGGATGCGGATAACTGGGGAGGAGGGTTGTTCATTTTTTTAGCCAGATATTGTTGCCTCCCTCCACTATTATGGTGAGAGGGAATTGTGTTCAAAAAAACCCAATATCTTTAGGCAGGAAAATAAATAGGCTGACTGGTCTACCTCCTCTTCCAGCCTTCAGCCCAGCCCCCTGTGTTTCACGGGGTTTATTAAAGGTTAAGGAGTCTATTTTGTTAACAGACGGTCAGCATGTTATTTCCAAGGGCGTTTGCATCGGTGCGCTCAGGGATGCCTGATTCCCAGTCCCATGCTGTGTCCATTAGACCACGATGCTTCTGACCCTTTGCTGGGAAAGGTCCCAGGGCACTGCCGGCCTGAAAGCTGACGCCAAATCCCAACTGAGGCAATAGCGTTCTGCTCACCTAAATTCCACCTGCAGTTGCAATTGGATATGGCATTCTTCATTTCCGAGCCTGAACTCTTGTTTCTGTGTTACCGTGCGCCGCTAAACAGCTGCTGTGGTCCCCCACACCCTCCCCACAGGTGGCTGCATTTGATAATGGCTCATGTAGGATCAATCGTGGTCCCATTGAAGTAAGTGGGAATTCTGCCAGCGTGTCCCAGATCTGGTCCTGCATCCAGCTGGTAAAGCACTTTCAGCTCCTGCAGGAGAAGAGGTGCTCTGCACGGGCTGGCTGATTATCCAGGTTCGTTAGCAGAGGCGGGTGTCAGAGGGAGAGAAAGAAAGAAAAAGAAATACTTCAGCTTCTTTCTGCCACCGTTCGCTCAGTAAGAGCTTAATGCAGCACTCTTTTGCGTGCACTCAGAGAAACAAAAGCTAATTAAGCTGAAATCTGTCATTTTCTCTGGAAGGATTTAGCAGGGTCAAACTTCAAGACAATTAGCGATGAGTCTCGGGAAGAAGCCCAGAAGCTCTTCTGCAGTTGCTCAGAAACATTTCCAGAACCGATTGGCTTCCTGAGCTCTCTCTGCTCCGCTCTTCCCAGTGCTTGGTGCCTCTTTTCAGGCCCTCGGAAACCAGAAGGGCTGTTAGCTGAGGAAGTCTGTGCTTAAAGTAAGAGGCATGAGGTAAAATCCGGCCCTTCGTGATTCAAATGGCGGGAAGTGTTCCGGGACGTGTTCGCACACAGAGGCCGTATGTACTGTGAAAACAGGTGACTGGGAGCTAACAGCCTCTTCATAATCATTTATCTTTCTGCAAAGCAAAACACGGTGTAGAGGATACTTAGGGGGTTGTATATTTTGCACCACTGCGTCTGTGTAGTTACCGTGTAGAGTAATAACCGTATCGGTGCAGAATGACAGAATCTGCAGTTGCCAAGCACATTTCTGCAGGAATGCTCATCAAATACACACCGGCGTACAGAGGACAATTTATGAAATGCTAATACACATTATCTCCCTCTCTGCTTTTGCTTAAAATTCTTCATAAAGATTTGTAATTGAATATATAACGGAAAAAGTTAGCAAGCGTTTTTAAGAGTTGCTAGATGAATCTGAAGTGTTGTTAGGACAGGAAATGACAAACCTTGACTCTTTGGCACAAGCTGGATTCTTTGCCTTGCAATAAAACTGTTAATGGCTGTCATTTTTTACATCTTCCAGTGTCGCAATTACATTACATTACAGTTACGTCTTCCAGTGTTAGATTTGTTCCCACATGCAGAAAAGAAAACCCGCAGCAAAAGAACAAAACGTTCATTTTCTGCTTCTCTCTTACAGGTAGGTGTGGTCCCCAACTTCCTCCCAGGAAAACTTGGCTGTTGTTTTTTCCCTCATAAGGAAAACAACCACAAACAGTGCTTGGACTGTGTCTGCTAACACATACTGGACTTCTCTCCATGATTGGCATTATTCTCAGTGATTTTAAGTTGAGCACAGGTGTTGGCATGTGCAGGACTGAAACTGTTGGTTTGGCTTTGGAAGCTGACAGCTTGGGCTCATGGGAGGCTTTTTAAACATACTCATGCGAGAGTTATTGTCATTAAGGTTTATTATTTAAGGACGCACAGAATTTTGTTATGGAATCAAAGTAATATAGATTTTGGGTAATGCTGCATTACAGGGAAGACCAGTCACAGTATGAAATTGTTGCTTCCCTTAAGGGAAAACCTTTAGATGTGAGCTGCTAATGTAAACTTTGCTCCATCCCCCAAAGCACAGCAGTGGACCAAAGCTTTTGGAAGAGCAGGTTTCCAGGCAAGTAATAAGAAATTTGCAGGGAACACCACTAATTCTCCTTTAGGGGAAGAAAGACTAAAAATTCCCTGTCTCTTAACCTGATACAAGTCAATGTTCACAGTGTCTTAATTTGTGTCTTCCAACCTATTTTTAAGGTAAGGAAGGTAGAGAACGCATGGCATACCTAGGGTATACCAAGGGTATGCCTGGGCTGCACCCTGAGAGAGCTACTTTAGCTAATGCCAAACAGGAAGATGTATCTATTACTGATTATTATATAAAAAAGGTACCACTTCTCCCACTTACATGGGAAACAGTGACCTGGCCTTGATAATGTAAAATTGCAAATTTGGGGCCCATCCTTCTTCGATTCTCTATGTGCGTATCTGTGTGAGGCAGTGAATCTAATGTACTAATGTACTGTGTGCTCAGAAAATCTGTTGGACCTGAAACAATTACGTAAGTGACCCAACCAGGCTGTGTGATGGTGGCATGCACAAGGATATGTGGATTTGAGTGAATCAGTGGGGCACTGGGAGTAAACCCAACACGGCATGGTACAAGAAAACTCACCAGCTGCTTTTTTAGGCAATAAGCAGGATTGCCAGCCATTGTTGTTAAGCTAACCATCAGCTGGGTTGTTATTTTTCCTCCACTTTTCAAGCACCTTTCCAGCTTTGCGTAGGCAGCCCAGTCATAAAATCCAGAACAAAAAAAATTGTTCTGGAGACTAAGCAGCTAAAGCTCAGGAGCTGTGTCACAGAGTGGCAGTGAGTCTTATTAAGGGTCTAGCCCTAAATCACAAATTTAACATTTGTGGTAGAGAGAAGTAAGTGAACTCTAAACCTTAAGACAGCGGCTAGCAACCTAGCTATTGAATTAACCTTTTTCCATGTGTACCTGCTGTTTACTGAAAAGGCAAATTCTGACTATGTTTGAGCTTCAGTTGAATGTTGCAGTGTCCTCTGCAGGACGGCACTAGATAAAAAGGAGGAGGTTTGCTTCAATTAGATTGAAATCCAAGGTTTTTAAAAGCGAATAAGTTACCGCATTTTTCAGTTTTCAGAATGTTCAGACTTTTCTGCCTGAATGAAGCTATGGACAAAGCCAAAAACATGAGAATTTGTTTACTCGGCATTAAGGCAGTTTCAGAAGGAGAGAAACCAAATCTCTTGTGATGTACACCTGTCCACACAGAAGGCAATGGCAGTAGAGAATATGCTGCCAGGTCAGAAAATCATAATTATATTCTCATTTTGGATACAATCATAGAATTGTAGAATCATCGAGTTCCAACCCCCCCTGCCATGGGCAGGGACACCTCCCACCAGCCCAGGTTGCTCAAAGCCCCATCCAGCCTGGCCTTGAACACCTCCAGGGATGGGGCAGCCACAGCTTCTCTGGGCACCCTGGGCCAGTGCCTCACCACCCTCACAGGAAATAATTTCTTCCTATTATCTAATCTAAATCTACCCTTTTTCATTTTAAAACCGTCACCCCTCGTTCTATCGCAACACTCCTTGATAGAATGGACTATGAGGTAAGTGCATTGCCCAAAACAGGCACATTGCACCTCTCATTTCAAATTACTTTCTTTTGTGAAAAGAAAACTGCAGAACGTGAACAGACAACAATCAACCATTCTGAATCTGTGTACTGTCTCCTTTGAACCTTTCCCTTCTAGCTGGTAAGTATATTTATTTCCTGTTATAAGTTTTTCTTTTATATTCCTGAGGGGATGGCATATTCTCACATGGAGAATGCTTCAAAGTGCTTTCCTGACTATCAGATTTAAAACATGGTGAAGAGGGTAACAAAGTTTTATTTCACTTAATAAACTCTATTTTGTAGAGGTGCCTTTATCTCAGGAATTCACAATTCACTTGTTTCATACTTCAGCTTCCCTTCTCGGTCCTTTTCGATGTCACTAAAGCAGCATATGAAAGTCCTCTATGATAAATGAAAACGTTCTGGGATATAAGTGGTAGGAAGCACATGCTATTTTACGCACTGATGCAACCCCATTCCTTTCCTATTAAAATATTTTTTTTCATCATGAGTGCTCTTGTCCTTTTTCTCCACACACGACACTGAATCTTCTGGGTTTTATTTGCTAGCTTTTGTTGTTTGCGTTATATGTTCTGCTTTTGTTTAGACTGTAAGGAGACCTTTTTTATTCATAACAGAATGTAGGATTACATTTATGGATAGAAGTTATTTGAAAGAGGAAAACATAATACTAAGAAACTGCCAAAATTTTGGATATAATATGGGAAGCTTGTTTTATGCAATGTGCAACTAGTTGGCTAAATGAAATGACAGGGACTCAAAGACCTGGAAAGTATATGTGGAAGACTGCTGTATGTCTTATACTATATTGCATTTTGTCATACACCGTGTTTTTTCAAAGATGAATCTTTTTGGTTTGCATAATACAGGCTTACATTTAATCAAAAATCTGAATTTTGGCTAAGCCATGTATATGAATATTTATAATAACAAGAACTGTTTAAGGAACATATTAACAGCAATACATGTGTTAAGACAGTTGAGAAGTCTAGAAGTGACCAATATTTTAGGTGCCACGTCATCCTCTTTGGCAGTGAACTAATACACGATACCTGTAAGAGAGGGAAACACGAAATATGGAATCTCAATTATAGCTTTTGGGGAACAATGAGAGATGTATGCATGACTTTTAATGACATATCCTAGAACATATCTAGGATCATGGGAACATAACCTGGGACAAGGTAAGTCCTAAATTATCTGAGTGACTAGGACTATGTTGTAGTGAGTGTCATGAACATCACTCAGAGGTGACAGAATGAATTAAAAAATCTTATGCTGACATGAAAATAATAGCAATTGTTCCTTTCTCTTGATAAAGAACTAATGGAAATTATAATGCTTTTTCTGGTTTGTATTATTTTGGGAAAAATACATCTGTGAACGTGCTGAGTGTCTATTTGAAAAGAGATATGATACACAGATGTTGCATATTTGTCCCCATGTCTTTGTAGATATTGTTGCAGAAGCACAATATTTAAAAGGAAAAAATAAAAATCTTTCAAAGCATTTTCTGAAATGTTGTTTTATAGCCCATACACAAGGATCTTATTTTATTGCAAAAGATATTCTATCAAAGGCTATTGGCAAAAGTCATCATTATCTGGCTGTGTCATTTGTAGCTTTACTTCCTATTGAAATATGGGATCCATCTGCTCACTGATTGCAAGATAACAGCCATCATTCCCACTTTCTTACCATAAATGATATATCTGAAAGTACCAGAAATGTGATGGAGTGCAATCCCAACCTTTGGTCATTCCTTTAAATCTTTCATAGTCAATTTAGACAAGCCTGATATGTCTCCAGCATATTGATTGAATTCCAGCTTCAGTAAGTTCAGTCTGATCCACTCAAAATTTCCAAGGCATGCCTAAAAATCACACCCTCCTTTGTCTTTTCCTAATAGCCTATTTAAATTTCCTCCCCATTTCAGTGCTGTGTTGGTGGAGTTGACTCTGACCCATGTGCTTTAGCTTACTGCTGTGCTGTAAAGACAGCTTTGCTAAACCTTGAAATGATGGTATCACAGGGTTTGACGAACCATAGCTCTGAAATCTGGCACACTAAAGACCAAATCCATGACTTACCAACTACGTGGCAGTTGGTCTCAGACTAAATGAATACGAATGTCACTAAAAAGCATGTTATTTCTCTGTAGTCAAGTTGATTGATTTTCAAATTCCAAGAGGCCTGTATATAACATTTTCTAAATAAGAAAACTTTCTTTAAAGAGTCTGACTTGAAAATATGGAGTCAACACCAAAAATCTGGTCTTTTGCACTCTCATTGGTATAGGTGATATAATAAGCAGCCAGGACTCAAACTTCAAGCAGGACAGTTTTGTAATTGTGCTGTGATTTATCGGTTGTCTGAAAGTCCAAAAAATGAATCTTATTCCACAACCACTAACCCTCTGTCCCTCTTCCCAACCTCTTGTCCAACCTTGTAAATAACCTAAACTCCCAATTTTAAAAAAGGTATTTGGAGCTCCATAGAGTCTTTTGGATACCCCTGTCTCCAGCTTTAATTCTATTGACTGTCATCAATATAAATTTATCCTAAAATGTTATGGTATATTTCAACTCAGCTAATTTATATCCTCACAACCAAAATTTAAATCTTAAGCTTTCAAGTTCCTGTCTTATTCTGAATATCAGCTTTGTGGATACTTTTGATTTTACAGCACCTCTCTTTAGGGAAGTATGCAGCCTGAACTGCAGCAACAGTTGGTTAAGAAGCCTTTGTAATATTTTTTAATTGAAAAAAAAAGTACAGACAGAAAAGCAATAGGACAACTGCACTTATTACCATCCCTGTGTATTTTTTGATTTTATTCAGTTCGATAAGGACTCCCTCGCTGGATACAATTTCACTTCCAATTGATGATGTGCATTCACTAGCCAAAATGTTTATTCAAAGTTTATTTACTTGAAAACCTTCTCCTGATGAATCCACCTACGAGGTTCCAGTGGACATTATTCATTCATGAGTGGCACAGAAATCCACTGCGAATGGTCAAGCGCTGCTACCTGTGGTTCTCTATTAATTCTACACAAGCAGTGGTATCTCAAACTCCATACCAAAATTGCCTAAACTATGTGTTGAGCATAAAGGGCTAAAGACATATCCTTTTATTGCTCCAAATTCCCTCCAAACTAATTTTTTGAAGTGATTAAGGCATCTAATAGGATACAATAGATTTGGAGTTCCTGTCTCCTGCTTTACCGAGGAGAGCACTCTTCTTCAGCTGTAATGCAGCATGTGTCAGCAAAGTACAAAATTATTTGTACTAGTGAAAGATTGCTGCTTTGTACATTCATTTAACACATAATGCAGTACACGGGCATGGTCATAAATTCATTTTGCTTGAAAATGGAAAAAAAAAAAAAAGGCCCAGAGTGGCACAGTTATTCCATGTGACTTGACCAAAGACACACTTTCACTGCATAATTTTAAAATCCCATTTTGCTGTCTGACCTGTGCTAAGTAGGACTCTATTAAGCAAGTTGTCTTGTTGAAATCTTTTGACCTCTCCGTGATTAGTTAGGAGATGATGTAAGCAACGTTGAAGAAATGGATTGTAAGTCATAGTCTGACATTATTCCTCACTAAGTAGCTTCTGCGTCGGAAAATAATTCAGTTGATTAAAATGAAGCAGCTTCTGTTTTTTACCAGCATTTAAAAAGGTTCGGGCAAGTTTCAGCTAAACTTAAACCTATAGTTAACTGCGTTATCTCACAAAGTGTAGATACATCCGATTTTCATTTGAAAGCTTCAAATGGAACTATGTAAACATAAAAAAAAAAATGGAAAAAAAATCCTAGACTTTCTGCCAAGTATTTGAAATGTTTTTCTAAGTCACTCATTTAACTTTGTACCTCCTTCTATAGAAGACTTTTTAAATACGGTGTGTATCAGTATTTCAGTGGTTTTAGATGTCAATGGCTCTAAATATCAAACAGCTTCTGTGTTTCCTAGGATGAGCTGGGGAAGAAAATGACAAAAAAACAAACAAATCCCAAACCCTTATTTGTTGATCAAATTGTTGATTTTTTTTTTTTACTCTGAAATGCCTTTTCCATGTGTTTTATTTTTTATTTTATTTTTTTCTAGAAGCAATGATTTAGTATTGAATACAGAATATTTCCATTTGCTTTGGAGTGCAAGAATAAGAATCCAGTGGAATTATTTGTTGATTTACATTAAGAGATTCCCATAAACTGTGAATTCAGTGTTTCCAGGGAGTCTGACTTCAAAGAAAAGATTTTCAGAACCATGGTATTAAACAATTTCTAGTATGATCATGAGGAATTGACAGAAATACTTTCCTTTCTCTTGTGTCCAGCTAGGAAAACACTACTAAGCGTCATTCCAATGCTTTGTGGAAACAGATGGTATGTGATAGTGAAAGACTATTTCAGACTGAAATAAGCTCACTCTTTTTTCTTATCATTCTTATCATTTTTGCCAACTGTCCTTCATTATAGTAATTTGTGTGCGTATTTTCTATGGAGTCATCTTTCAAAAACATAACCCAGACCTTTAACATTTTCTTTGCTTCTGTGCTGAATCAAATCAAACCTGGGTCACCGAAGGAAAGAAGCTTGTATATTCTGTGTGTGCATTTTGCCACCCTGTTCATATCATTTTAAAAATCTAGTTAAATCCGCACAGACTGGTTTCATTTGTGCATTTAACCTCTGCAAAGGTAAGACCAATAAAGATCGTATCCAACTGTCACTGTGTTAGATCAAGATCTCAGGCTAAACATATGGTACAGAAAGATTTAAGTCTATAACCCTCGAATCTGGATTTGTGGCATAGAATTTCTGTTCTTACTTGGTAAAAGATGTGACTGTCAACAGTACAATTTTCTCAGCTTATATAGCTGGAAGTCTGGCATGACGATATATCAGTATATATTATAAATAGAAAAAGACCAGACTTTAGTATGCCCATCAGTACCACTGAATAATTTGTAATTAGACCTGTCTTTATCCAATATAGAACAATTTTACAAACTCCTATTATCCTTGCAGGAAAAAATTCTGATTGACATCAGAAGCCTTTTTGTTTGTTTTCTGTAGACAGTACGGAATAGTAAAGTGCATTTCTTTTAAATTCCTCTACTAGACACCTCAACTTCTGGAGACAAAGTGTTACGTCAGGATGAGTGGCTAATCTACCCCAGTATGGCAATTCCTATAGAAATAAAAATCTCCCTTGAGTTAAATATAAAATAATTTAAAAATTAAAGCTCAAAATGATACTGTTTTTTTTTAAAAAAAGTCCTCCTCTCTTCTCCCATTGCTACTAAAGCCCAGCACTGTGGCTATACTGACAATGCTAAAGAAAATATGAAGAAACAGATCAGGAAAAAAAAAAAAAAGAAACTAGAAGAACAACAAAATTATTTTTTACTTAAGATTTTTTTTTTTTGCATGCATAGATACCCTGGATTGCTGCCATGTATTATGCCCCTTGGAGCGGGGGGAGAGAGAAAGAGAGAAAGAGAGAGGATGTACTAAAACAAGACTCAATGTACTCAGGAAGGTAACATTTTGGAGGAAGAAATGGAAAATTCTGCTTTCCAAAGGGAGTAAAATTTAATATCCACTGTATTGCTGTGCCATTATAAACAGCGAAATCTTTCCTTTACTGATATACGTATGGCTTTTCAGGCTGATTTTTATAACAAGAGAAAGCTTCTTATTTGAGGATAATTAACCTCACTCAGAGATTTTTTATAGATCACAGGGTTTTCTCCGTATTTCATGTTATTAATGTAGATTCCATCTTCCACTGTGAACTTATACTAAGTTGAGTAACTATTTAGATAACCCTCAAAGGCAATACTTTCCTGCAGACATTTGACTATTGTGGTATGAATCATTAAAACAATTTACTTTAGGAAAAAGTAAAAATAAAGTCCTTTTCTGAAAGAGGAGAGGTTTTCATTCCCATGCTGTCTCAGAATTTATTTGCCTATTAACAATTCCATAATAACCTGACTGGTCATATTGCATTCCTGATTCTTCCAATGACTTTTTTGAAAGTTGGAAGGCTAATTGCAAAAGCGGTTATTTATAATATCTGAGTGCTTTATTCAGGGGACCCATTAAAAGCATAAACAGTGGGGACAGAGAAAGGTTACAACTGTTTTAATGAAAAGAAACATACGAAAGTTTTATACAAATATCACTCCTAAATGTGTCCAGATTTTAAATAAAGACTTCTAATGAAAAGAATGTTCTCCTTCAGAGGATCCAGTATGTTTTATACTAACCAAAATAGACTATTTTACTCCCAATATAGTGGTTCCACTTTACTTGCCAGTGTTGTTGTGAAGATTTTCTTGTGGTATTCCCCAAATCAGATGTTTTCTTAAAGTCCCGCTGTTTAGTGAATTAGTGAGAATTTCAGCTTGTACTTTTTAAAATAAAAGCCCCCCAAACCACTACTCCAACTCCAAGTCATTTTCATTTGGTTTGTGGTGCATTTTTTTTAAAGAATCTTATTACTTGTAAATCAATCTGGTGACTGTCTGGGATCAGCATATTTTACATTAGCACTGTTACCAATCTGCTTTTAGACGAATATAGCACCTCTGAGGGCCAGAAGGACAAGTGGCATTCTACACTGTCTGCTGTTCCCTTTCACAGACTGAATCATCCCAAAGTATTTTATTTGCCACAGCCATGACTCATGTGCTAAATTGTGAACTGTTTGGAAAAAATAGTTTTTACTTTCACATGTTTTCAGTTTTTACATGGTGTTAAAAAAAAAAAAAACAACAATAAACCAAAATAAAACAACTGTTAGGTTCAGATACTTATTGTTCCCAGAAAGATAGGTAACACTTTTGATTAGTTTTTTGTTCTTAAAATATGATATTTTAATAAGATAGAAATGCCCTGCTATTCAGTTTCAACCGATTTCAGTTTTAGTTTCACAACATGTGATTCAGGATGGAAAGAGAAAAGAAAGCAGAGGCTGTTTAACCTTCTTTTCTTTGTGCATAGTGGCCTTATGCATTAATGTACAATGACACTGAGCAGGGATGAGACCTAGGTTTAACCCGCCTGGAACACACCAATTTTGCATATCTGCAGAGCAGGAAAGATTATTTGCAAATTTGAATATGTTAATATGTTAATACGTTCCCATGTTAATGCCCTGTATGCACACTCAGTTCAGACTAATGCTTGAAATCATCCTCTGAGACAAGATACTGAAGGTTTCGTTTCGTATGTGTTATTTTAATACAATTTTAAGTTTTGTAGCTTTTGTGAAGGTTTGTTTTCCTTTCTAATGAAGACAAAGTTGTGAACAGTATCATGAGAGACAATTCTAATCCCTCATTGGAATCAATTGTACTTTGGGGTATTCAGTGACTCTAAGGTATTTTTATGGTGAATTAATGTTTTCCTAATAGACAAGAACATGCTAGTGCAGTTTGCTACAATTTTTCCTTAATTTAAAAAGTACTCCGATTTTTATATCACTTGCTGTTCTAAACGATGATATTTCTCACTTCTTTCACTTCTCAGCCTTTGGACAATAGTCAACCGGAGACATTGTATGAGCAAGTCACTCTCTTACTTTGCAGTGCCAGCTCTGTGCTGTGTCAGTGGAGAGAAGTGAGGGGTATATGGAGACAGGGAGGGAACAGAAACTTCTGTGGATGGATTTGGGAGGACAAGGGCGTTGCCTGACAGTGTGTGGTAAGCCATACCTGCAGCACATATATCTAAGTGGTTTATGCTACACCCCTCAAGCTCCCTACACCAAATTGCACTGTGAGTGCAGCTATGGCTACATTTGTGAAATGATCAAGCCTACAGCACATAATGCCAGTGTGAACGTAGGTATGATCTGAATGAGGATCCACATCTGGAATGTAGATGCCCTCCTGCGGAGTTAGGTAGCCCAGACATCTGTATCTGGATACATCCAAGAGCAAAAACATACCCTTACACAGGGAACAGTGCTACATCTTGACCTTGGAAGCATTCATTATGGCTGGAAAAGGATTTTTTAGACAGAATTTTCTTACCAGCTCTAATTTTTAGTTGATGGGTAAGGCAGGGGATAGCTTGTGTTTGATGTGGTGAAGAGGAAACCATGGCAAAACTCTCCACTGAGCTGCTCCTGGGAGACCAGAAACGAATAACGTGTGACAGATGTTAGTCACTTAATGAATAATTGAAAGGGCCTCAGATACAACAGTGATGAGAGCACTGTAAGAACCCATGGAGAATACAATCATGACGGTAACAAAGGATGGGGGAGTGTCCAGCTTCAGAGCAACATGCCAAGGACATGATCTAAGTTGTTAAACTGGCTGAAATATCAACAGATCAAACTGAGCGAGGCTGAGACATAATGTCATCCTTCAAATTGCAGATTTGGGACTGAATTTGCACTTAAAATAACAGTTTGATACTCTTCCCACTAAAGTCTGTGGCAAGCTGCCAGCTGACCTCAGTGGGAAAAGACTTGAGCCAGAAGCTACTGTGTAAGTAGGATTCGCAAAGTGCTGAATTGGTACATTGGAAACAAAATTCACAGTTTGCATGCCAGAAATGCGGGGGGGGGGGGGGGGGGGGGAATAAAACAGAACCACAAATAGCTAAACCAAATGATAACGGACAACATACAGTCCAGAATGGAGAGTCAACGGCAGCAGGTAGTTGAAGAAGATAAGATAGTAAAAGATGGAACAGAGAAAGAGAACGAAACCAGCATCTACTTGCAAGAGAAGGGATTTGGTGTCCAACCAGTCAAATGGCACAGCAGAGATCTTCTGGCTGCTGACAGTGGCAATGTGGTGCTGGAGCAGCCCTGCAGAGGACAGGTTGAATGCAATATTAAAAACAATGCATTCTGCTTATTTCTTAGTGTGGGCATGGACAAGAATCAAAAATATGCTGCTTTGGTAGGGAGCTCTTTACTTTTGTGTACTGTAGGATTAACCACAGTAACCATCTATGAATTCAGAATAAAACATCTGCTTACCTGAGAGAGTGGACAGAGCAAGGCAGCTTCTGGAAGCAACTGTAATACTTAAGAAAACATCAATACAAAACCAGAAGAATTCATCCATCTTGTGAAGAAGACAAAGTGCAATATGTAAAACGGAGTTCCCGCACTGATTGCAGCTAATGATGTGACCTGCACTTCAATAGAAACAACCTCAATACCCTGACTAAATAACAAAAGCCATCTAACATGATTCGATTGAACCTTTTAAATTAAAACATCACATTCCTGATAATCTGTGCTTCTCTGAATGAATGTGTTAGGAAACTGTCACAATGGATCTGCCCTAAAACACAGCACCACCAATGGAAGTCACCCAGAACATTGCCATTGTTATTGCCCATGGTAGGCATTAGCTTCTTGACTTTGATGTGTGTTTGAGCTCTTCAGCTTATTAGCTTCCATTGCATACAAGTGCCAAAGCATTTCTAATATCAGCTTTCCATGGAAATCTCACTGGTATGTGAGATCGCTGGAGCATAGATCACCCACCACTGGAGCGTGTAATAAGGTTGCCAGAACTAGTGGAGATCTATGCTGACCCAACGGGTACATCAGGATGGCACAAGCTTTTTAGCTCTACAGCATGACTTTGGAAGTTGTATTTACTCCCCTTCGGGGGCTGTGTCTCCTTGAGCTGTGCCTCCTCCTTCATCAGAAGTGGGCTAGCACAGAATTTTACCCATATAGCAACCACGTGTTCCTATGGAGCTGCATTTTTATTAGCAACCAAAATTACTAATTGTTTGTAACATTAATTATGTGGCTAGTAATGGCAAGTTTAACATTGAAAATTTATAATTTAACAAGTACAAATTCCCCCCTCCCGGCCCCCCATAGGAAGCTCAGGCTTTTTGAGTGCAGGTTTAGGGTTTTTTTTTCAACTTTATTTTAGAAGAATGTTTGTCAGTATTTCTGGTAAACTGAATATTGAAAAAATATCATGTTGTCTTCAAAATATAGGTAATTCATTCAAAAATATTACTTCATTTCCAAGGTATACCTCACTTTTTTAATATATATATATATCTGAAATCAAATGTCTTACTGACTTGAAAAATAAGTTTTCCTTTGAAACCAATGCTTCTATTTTTTATTGTTTTAATATTTAATGTCAGTTCTTTTCGTCACTACCGCTACAGCACAAATCTGCAACGTGCTTTAATCCAAAAAATCCTTTTTTTCATTTTTTCTTTTCTGTCTGAATCTAAATGGGATCGGCAGTAGCAGAATCATCATTATCAGAGTTTGTTCTACAGAGGTGACCTGAACGCTACAGGGTCCACACTTGTCTGTGACAGTCTGCTTGATTTCTATGAACTGAGTTGTCTGCTTCTCATTCATCAGAGTTTCTGTGAGCAAACAGGGGGGGAAAAAGCAAGGAAAAAGAAAAAAAAAAATTTTTTTTTTGCACTGTGGGTGAGCTAACATCACTTGAAATTGAAGCATCTTTTTCTAAGTTGTTAGAATATTAGATCTGTCTTTATAAATCTGAAGTACAGAAACATGACAGACCTCTATAAGAATGGCAGATAACAAGGTGAAGGATCTGAGGCTTAACCAATTGCTCGCTGATGTCAAACTAAGAATCAGCAGAAATAATCATTTTGGCATCAGACAGGAAAAGTCAAAGGTCAGGATTTAATACCATCACAGAAAGATTCTTCAAATAAGCCAAGCAGGTGCTTACTAAAGCATGATTATTTGTTGGGTTTAGGGATTCAGACTGAAGCATGATGTGAATGGGAATGCAAAGTCTCCATGGAAAAACTGAGAGCTGTCTTATCTGGAAAGTCTTTCCCACAATCATTTATTTACTTGAATGAGTCCATAGAAAGTAGGTGGGTAGACTTATTCTCTTCCCTACTTTTCTTCTCCTCAGCTAATAAGATTTCTATTCAAAGGAAATATATATATATATATTTGCAATCAAAAAAGAACGTCCTAGTTCACTGAAAACTGGACGTGTTGTGATGCAGCCCAGGATGCAGTTGGCTTGGGCACATGGTCAGCTCATGTTGAGCTTTTCACCAACCAACATCCCAAAGTCCTTCTCCTCAGGACTGCTCTCAATCCCTTCTCTGCTCAGCCTGTGTTTGTGCATGGGATTGCCCTGATATTTTGAACATCTTTTGCTTCTGTTGACACCAACTGGAGGGTTTAGGTGCTTTGGAAACAAAGTTCCTAGTGGTTTCCAAAACTATCAAATAAAATAAGTTTCCTGTTTGTCATGAGCTAAGCAAAAAATCTCCTGATTCCTCGTCATGGTTTGCTGTGCTGTGTGTGTGAGACACCTGAGTCGGAGCTGCTGGAGTCCATTGCATGAAATGAGTCATCAGGTTAAGGGAGGAATATAAGAGCAGAGGAACTGCTTTAACAGAATAGATCAATAATCCATCTTATCCAGCATCTTGTCTCAATTCTGGATACTTCAGAGGAAGGTGTTAAACCCACTTAGTGCATGTGATATTATGCCATAGGGGATATTTCTTCCTTACCCCATCTGGTGATCAATTTATACCCCGAGGCTTATGGATTGAATTCACATTGTAACTATTCAATACTTTCATTTTCAAGACCCAGAAAATGTATGTTTCTAAATGCTGCTACATCTGACTACCAGATAGCGCAAGTCTGTAGTTTTAAGCAGACTCCCTATACTGTTTTGCTTAAAAGAAAAAAAAAAAAGTTACCAAAATCAAAATACAGGCAGGCAAACAATAAAAACAAAACAAAGAACCAAACAAAAAAATACAGCCAAGAAGGAGAAATAAAAGCATGGAGAAAAAAAAAACAAACAACAAAACAAAACACAAAATCAACAAAACCAATCTAAAAGCTAAATTTTTACCAGTATTTTCACTTATATTTGAACAAAATTGCAGCTACTTTAAACCATCATTTTGTCTGAGAACCAATGCCAAGATTAATTTCCAAGGATTTCAAGCTGAAACTCTGAATAATGCGCTTTTAACTAGCACTTTGACACTGTGAAGTTTACTTATGCATGTTTCTACTACTTAAAAGAAGAATAAAGGTTAAATGTCACTGAAGATGTTCAACTTACTGAGTGGAATCAGGATGTACAATGTAATTTTTTCTCATGATTCCAGGGCCAAAAATTCAGCAATCTGTTCTAGTTAAGGCTGCAATCTGCTCAAAGGTCTTCCTTCCTTTGTTCTTTGTGGCTAAGATTTTCAAAGGAGTGGAAAGATGATTGCAATCTAGTTCCATTCAATTCCATCAGTAAGTGGTTCCCAGGTCCTAACATAGCTTCTGAAAAGACTGCTCATTAATTTATCTACAAGGATGTATTTGCAAACCTCACATCAGTTTTCATTGTTACAATTTACTGTTGTATTTGTCCTAAGAGTGGGCTCTAAAGCAATTTTCCAATCCGTGGGAAATTCTGACATTTTGACATTTGTTTTCCTTCTGAATTGTTACAAAATATCAAACACTTCAAAACTTTATGTCAAACAAAATATTCTGAAATAATTCTGTTTTGACCTTATTACAATGTTCTAAAGTAGATTGCATTTTAAAGGTTATTTACCAAGGTAAATCAAACATTCTGATGATTTCCTCAAAAAAAAAGGTTGATAAAAATGTCATGTTCCTCTGAAGTTTTCAAGCTCATCTAGTCAATGCTTTTGCTGGAGTACTGCTTCTTTTGAAAAAAAATAATGCCTAGTTTTTCTGTAACTGATCATTGGAGTCTTGGCCTGTCAAACTATGGGGAGAGTATAAATTTATATCGCTATTGTCATGGATGTTTTTATTAAAATACAGACCACTTGAAACTCGACTAATCAATCATAAATCTCAATAGTCACTTCCAGTAACATAAACAGGACTTGACTCTTTTCTTAGCAGTTTCACAAAGTAGCAGTTGCTGCTATCCAGTGAGGTTTAAAACTAAAAGTATTCTGCATTTATGTGAGTTGTTGAAATATTATTTCAAATTCCACTGAAAAAAGAATCTATGCCAAAACATAAAACATTTTAAATAATTGCAGGGTGGTTTGTTTTGGTTTGTTTTTGTTTTTGTTTTTGTTTTTTTGTTTGGTTTGTTGTCTTTTTTCAGGACTATTGTTCTTCAAATGGCATGTGAAAATGTAATTATTTTTAAGACTTCTATTCTGTATGGAGTAATCCATTTGCTTCATCCCAGTACAACCCCCAGTGACATCACTAGGAATGAGGAAAACGTGAAAAGATGAGAAATTTGCCCTCAAGCCCTACAACAAGGTTTTAATCAACATGTAAAAGGTGTATGTGGTCCCACTGCAATGAAAAGGAATTACACAAATGGGAGAACTTTGCCCTTACAACACAAAGTACCGTGAAGTTGCATGTTAAAGGCGGCAAGATTTTCAGGAGCAATCAGCACAGGGCTAACACAACTGCTGCGGAAAGCAAAACAAGCAGTTCTGGCCATAATCTCTCATGTCCTTTCCTAATAGCAAAGTGTCAAAATTGAAAAACATGGTCTGAATGTCTCCATATTTCACAGACTCAGAGGTTATCTTTACATTCTAACAGTAATTTAGACCAAGCCTTCTAAAATTGTTGTGCATTTTCTTGAAGGGGAATAAGTTACAGATGATGTGTTACATACAAGAGTATTCCCACGTGAAGTTAAACGATACTCTCCATGGCACCCAGTTGTGCCATTTGCAGTTGGTTTTATCTTGAAAATGCAGACTGGTCGCCAAGAGGCGTTCCTCATCATTCAAGTCTGGGCAAAATCTCACATGATCCACAGGGCGCATGTTTGATTTATATCCGAGATACTCTTTTGCACTCCATTACTCACACACTTTAATTGCAAAACACTGCAGAAGTACATGTGTTGGAGGACAACACGTTTACTACACAGTCCGAAGGGGAAGCATCAGGTTTTCTGGATCGATATTTAGTACTTGAACAAGGAAAAATGTTGTGTCAAAGCCAAGGAGTTGGAATGACTGTCAACTGGTGTCATCTTTGCTCTGGCTTTCAGTAACTTTCTGTAATTAGATATTAAATTTTGTGCAGGGTACACTTGATACTCCAAACATGTCAGTTCTATTAAATTAAATACAATCTGGGAGGGAAATGTGGAGAGCCCAGATATTGTGGCCAGCTTTGAAATCAGTTGTTGTAGCTAAAAGTCTTCATATTTTTACCATTTTTTCTTTCTTTTTTTTTTTAATATTTTTTTTAATCTTCATGAAGGATGAAAATCAAATACTTCACAAGTTCCTGAGGACTGCTGAGTCAGCTGAAAAGTTACTGAATTATGTTCTTCAGTTTGGTGAATCGGTAGACGTGGATTAATGGTTCTGTAAGATCTTCAAAGTTTGACTTCCAGCTGAGAATATTTTACTGCTGTATCTGCTGATTCAGCCAAAAGAAAGTTCCTGGTTTGAGTCTCAGAGTTAGACATTTAAATATACATTTTAAATTAATTCAGTTAAGAGTCTATTGCTACCCTGTGATTTTAAACTTGCAAGGTGGGAGCTTTAAATGAAAAAGCTAAAGGGAAATCAGATTTACTCCCTTTGCTGTCTCAGTCTCAGTCCTTTAAGTTCTTACTAACCTACACAGTTTGGGGCTGAGACTGCTCAGACCTGCAACTTAAATATTTTTAACAATATTCTGCCTGTAGTATACCTTTATGTGATATATCTGTACTCTACCATAGAGTAAGTTTATTCGAAAATGATAATTAAAAAAAGCTCAATCATTTCTGGAGAAGACATTTGATGCTTAACATAAGGTAGTGATTCTTATTTTAAAAAGTTATAAAACACTGTTGTAGCCATTTGCTTTTCCAAACTTCTCTGCGCATTGTAAAGCTTTATATGTATACAGCTCTTTCTGAACTAGCTTTGTCTGAGCAGCTAGAAATAATCAGGGAACAGAGGCAGAGAAAAATTAAGATGAAAGTTACTGTAGATCCAGTTGTGAATCAAAGAAAAAAGCAGGGCTAATAAAGTGTTGGAGCCAAAATCCATGAAATCAGGAGTTTACACCACTTGAAAATCTAACCCTTAATCTACTTCATTAAATATTGCATAGTTTGCTTCCGTTGGTCCCGCATTACAATACCATTTTTCTTCCTTTCTAATTTGCTATTGTTAGTAATTGCTACTCCCACTATTATTGCTATTAACTCTCTATTAAGCAATGATTGGCCTTAAATGTACTCCAGGAAAGGACTTCTGAAACACAGTTTCAGTGTAATGAGGTGGTATTTTAATTCATTTGTTTTCCTGAAATATTTCAGTTTATCAAATAGTTTGATTTTTACTTATTACTTACTTACTGAGTTATTAATTTATTTATTTAATCAGAATAATTAATTTATTTGTTTAATCTCCAGTGCTATGATCTTACTGGCATCACCGAGACATGGTGGGATGGCTTCTATGACTGGAGTGTTGGAATGGAAGGTTACAGGCTCTTCAAGAAGGACAGGGAGGGAAGACAAGGAGGGAGTGTCAACCTCTGTCTCAATAACCAGCTGGAGCACATGGAGTTCTGCCTGGGGATGGATGCGGAGCCGACCGAGAGCTTATGGGTCAAGATTAAAGGGAGAGCAGGGATAGGTGACATTACATTGGGGGTCTGCTTACAGGCCACCTGACCAGGAAGACCAAGCAGATGAGGCCTTCTATAAACAAATGGGAGCAGCCTAACGTTCACAAGTCTTGGACCTCATGAAGGACTTCAACCACCCGAATGTCAGTTGGAGGTACAACACAGCAAGGCGTAAGCAATCCAGGAGGTTCCTGGAATGCATTGATGATAACTTCCTTGTCCAAGTGACAGAGGAGCCAACAAGGAGAAGTGTTATGCTGGACCTTGTTCTCACCAAAAAGGAGGGGCTGGTGGGGAATATGAAGCTCAAGGTCAGCCTTGGCTGCAGTGACCATGAAAAAGAGTTCAAGATCCTTAGGGCAGTGAGGAGGGCACACAGCAAGCTCCCTACCCTGGACTTCAAGAGAGCAGACTTTGGCCTCTTCAGGGATCTGCTTGGCAGAGTACCATGGGATAAAACCCTGGAGGGAAGAGGAGCCCAACAAAGCTGGTTAATATTCAAGGACCACCTCCTCCAAGCTCAGGAGCAATGCATCCTGACAGAGAAAGTCAGGCCAAAACACCAGAAGGTCTGCATGGATTAATGAGGAGC
This sequence comes from Vanellus vanellus, assembly GCF_965231255.1. Lineage (NCBI taxonomy): Eukaryota > Metazoa > Chordata > Aves > Charadriiformes > Charadriidae > Vanellus > Vanellus vanellus. The sequence continues at coordinate 9,704,521 of NC_138905.1, forward strand.
TCTTGGACAAACTCAAACACAAAAAGGAAGTTTACAGAAGGTGGAAAGCAAGGTAGCAAGCTCCTGCAGGTAGCCTGGAGGAATACAGAGAAATTGTCTGAGCAGTCAGGGATAAGTTTAGGAAAGGTAAAGCCCAGATAGAGGTAAATCTGGCCAGGGTTATCAGGGGCAACAAGATAGCCTTCTATAGGTATATCAACAATAAGACTAAGGAAACTGTGACCCCTTTCCAGAAGGAAATGGAAGACCTGATTGTCTGGGACATGAAGAAGAATGAGGTACTCAATGACTTTTTTGCCTCAGTCTTCACTGGCAAGGGTTCTAGCCACGCTGCCCAAGTCACAGAAAGCAAAGGCAGGGACTGGGAGGATGAAAAACCACCCACTGTAGGACAAACTCAGGTTTGAGACCATCTGATGAACCTGAAGGTGCACAAATCAATGGGACCATATGAGATGCATCCACAAGTCCTGAGGGAACTGGCAGATGAAGCTCCGAAGTGTCCTATTTGACAAGTCATGGAAGTCTGGTGAAGTTCCCACTGACTGGAAAAGGGGAAACGTAACTCCTATTTTTAAAAAGGGAAAAAAGGAAGACCCAGGGAACAACAGGCCAGTCAGTCTCACATTTGTGCCTGGCAATATCAGGGAGCAGATCCTCCTGGACACTCTGCTAAGGCACATAGAAAATAAGGAGTTGTTGGTGACAGCCAACATGGGTTCACTAAAGGAAAATAATCTGAAAAAATTGTTGGCCTTCTACAATGAGCTGTATAACATTGGTGAATAAGGGAAGAGCAACTAACATCATCTACCTGGACTTGTGCAAAGCATTTGACACTGTCCTGCACGACATCCTGGTCTGGAAAGACATGGATTGGATGGATGGACCACTTGGAGGATAAGGAATTGGCTGGATGGTTGCACTCAAAATGTTGTAGTCAATGGCTCGATGTCCAAGTGGTGACCAGCAACAAGTGGTGTTCATCAGGGGTCAGTACTGGGATCAATGCTGTTTAACACCGTTGTTGGTGACAAGGATGGTGGGATTGAGTTCACCCTCAGTAAGTCTGGTGATGACACCAGGCTGTGTGGTCAACACACTGGAGGGAAGGGATGCCATCCAGAGCGACCTGGACTGGCTTGAGAGGTAGGCCTGTGCAAACATCATGAAGTTCAACAAGGCCAACTGCAAGGTCCTGCACGTGGGTCAGGGCAACGCCAAACACAAGTACAGGCTGGGCAGAGAATGGATTGAGAGCAGCCCTGAGGGAAAGGACTTTGGGATGTTGGTTGGTGAAAAGCTCAACATGAACTGACAATGTACACTCGCAGCCCAGAAGGCCAACTGTATCCTGGGCTGCATCACAAGCAGCGTGGCCAGAAGTGTGAAGGAGGGGATTCTGCCCCTCTACTCCACTCTCATGAGACCCCACCTGGAATATTGTGTCCAGCTCTGGAGCCCACAACGTAAGAAGGACATGGACCTGTTGGAGCGGGTCCAGAGGAGGGCCACAAAGATGATCAGAGGGCTGGAACACCTCTCCTATGAAGACAGGCTAAGAGAATTGGAGTTGTTCAAACTTGAGAAGAGAAGACTCTGGGGAGAACTTATAGCAGCCTTCCAGTACTTCAAGGGGGCCACAGGAAAGCTGGAGGGGGACTTTTTACAAGGGTGTGTAGTGACAGGACGATGGGTAACGGTCTTAAACAGAAAAAGGGTAGATTTAGATTAGATATTAGGAAGAAATTCTTTACTGTCAGGGTGATGAAACACTGGCACACATTGCCCAGAGAAGTTGTGGATGCCCCATCTCTGGAAGTGTTCAAGAACAGGTTGGATGGGGCTTTGAGCAACCAGTTCTAGTGGAAGGTATCCCTGCTCATGGCAGGTGGGCTGGAACTAGATGGTCTTTAAGGTCCCTTCCAACCCAAACAATTCTATGATTCTATGACTATGCTTTAAACAAGTATGGAAAATAGATACTATAACTGACTGCAGTATTTACAAAATTCTGTAGTAAATACATGGGGAGTGCTGGGAGAAGACAATAGGAAAGGTGAGAGACAACTGTGGAGAAAGACTGAGACATAGTTCTTACTTTTTAACAAGCCTCACAAATCACATAATATCCTTTAAACAATGGTTACACCTTGGACTCCCGTCGAGCCCACCTCACTATTGATATTGCAAGCGTGACACCTCTTATCCCTTTATTAACCTCTCCATTTTATGATCTGCTAGTCATAGATGCACATCTGCTTCACAGGCCATAACAACACCACCTGCCTAAACATCTTAAAAACAAGGTGTCTAAGTACATAAGCAGGACACGTGCTACCCGGCAATGTGGAGTGTATCCTGGTGGTACAGCCGTCGGAGCAGCGATAGCCTCAGCTGCTCATATGGTGTACACTTGTGGTCGGTTGGCATGGGGCTTGGATGAATAGTGAGAAAATCTCAGGTTCAAACAGTTGCAAATTATTTAAAGGGAATAGGGGTGTGAATTTGTTATGTGATTGTGTAATGGAAGAGCCTTTCATGATACATATGTGCAAGCCGCCAGGTCAAGGTCGTGAACACTAAGCCTGAATCTCTGTTCTTTCATGGAGCGGTGCTATACTTTAGCTTTCCACTCAGTAAAAATAAACTCTGTAAAGGTTCAAATGAGTTCTTTTATTTAAAGCTCAGGGGAGATAGCTTTGGTGTCCTGAATATTCTAGCAATCAACCAGTCCTGTAAAGGAATGCCTTCTAGCTTTTAATGCATTTCAAGTGCCTCTGTTGCACCTCTCCTTCCTCAGACACTCAAAAAAAGCCAGCCATTGCTCTGATGTTGAATTGATATTCTTGCTAGGAAACAGTCCTAGGAAATAGCTCCTTGGCAGACATGCATTGAAAAGAATCTGTCTGCTGCCTTTACATTTAATTTGTTTACTTAACATAGGTGTCCCCTGAAATAGTATTATGGTTCTTCTTATATAAGATAAGTTGAATTGGTATTAATAGGATCATACAATCATAGAATGTTTGGATTGGAAGAGCCCTTAAAGATCATCCACTTCAACCCCCCTGCCATGGGCAGGGACACCTCCCACTAGAGCAGGTTACTCCTCGTCCTGTCACTACACTACCTGATAGAGTCCCTCCCCAATCTTTCCTGTAGACCCCCTTTAAGACCTGGAAGGCTACAATCCCCCAAGCCTTCTCTTCTCCAGGCTGAACAAGCCCCGCTCTCTCAGCCTGAATATGAGGAACGCTTCTTTCCATATTCTTTTTTTTTAGATGAAAGTATTGATCAAAGGCTAGAGAGTCGGGGCAGAAAAGTTGCACTGCTGAATAAGACACACCGATGCAGGTTGTGTTTCACAAAAATGTGAGTCCCATGCCCCAGCTATGGTTTATAATGGGGTAACTGGTGAGACAAGTCTGTGTTAATGTTTGAAGCAGGAGAAAGCTGGACCCTAATCATACCACTTCTGCATATTCCTGAGGGGTCAGTGGCTGAGAGGAGGAATTGGTGCTTCCTGCTTGCATTGCAGCCTGCAGACAGAGAAATGACCTCATATCACCCTTCATCCAGAACGAGAGGCAGCCTGGCACTGACTTTGCAATCCAAGTGTTTGTTTTCTCCATACAAATGTTCCAGCAATGTCATTCGCAAACTGCTGTGTGTTTCCCACTCTCGGCATGGCTCCTTCCTTACCCGCCATTAGGCTGTGCAGAAAGCCCAATGTTAAACTTGGATTGTGCCAAAATTTTGACATCATTACTGTCTTGTGGGTGAAATCAGGATGATTTTTAATAGAATCATGGTTTGGTTAATGTTATTTGTCGGTTTAGAAGACATAAACTTGTGAAGAAAGGCAAACACAAAGTTTTCCAATAGTCAGTTTTTGAATGGTTCTCATTGGAAACGCTGCTGCTCTGTAACCAACAAAACAGTTCATTTATCTTCTGTCTTTTTGGGAATCCCTTACTTGACTTTAATTACCAAAACGCACTAAAGCTATTAGCAGCATTCCCCTGGACACCGTCAGGGCCAGGATTTCACCCGCTCCCTCACATTCCTACTCTGGCCTCCAAGCTTCGTAGCTGAGAAATTGCGTAACGGAATTGCTCATCTCAGCCCACAGGGCATGGCTGTTGACCCGACTTTTACACAGCTGGTGTGGAACACAAGGACATTTCAGGAAATTTCATCTGCCAAGAGGTGCTTTCCACCACACTATCTATCACCTTAACAACTGCTGGGGAGCGAGTACATAATGTGCTTGACGTTAGCACCTGTTTTTATAACACTCCAGTTAAATACCAGAGGCCAAGACTACTGGGTCTTATTCAAAATACTGCTCACCTTTAAATCAGATTGTTTCCCAGAAAATACTGGAGATACAGGAATGATTTGCCAAAAGAGAGTCAACCTCTTTAATCTACTGGGATGATTGCTTGTGAAAAATCACTGATTGCACCTCTAAGTGGAAATTAGATATGTTTGAATGTCACTGATTGGAATACCTGACACTGTAAACCTAACTGAAGAGAGATTGACAAAATATCCTAATCAGGAAAGGAGAGCATTAAATTAACTTAATATTCTAATGTACTTAATGAATTATACAAAGAGTGATTAATTCAGTTCTAAACCAAAACAGTAGTGACAAGCAGTGGATTTTTAGTTCTTACCCAAGTGTCTACCTAAAGATTTGTGTGGCAATGACTTTGGTAAAATCCCTGCACAGTTCTTCATATTAAGATATCCAAATATATGAATCAACAGACTAAAAAAAAAGGGGAAACATATACCCCATTTGCACCAAACAGTGAAAGTATCATTATCAACTCAAGGAAGTCAATCAAGGCTGGATGTCCAGTGGCTCCTGGATCTATGAGCAGAAAGAGGAGTTCTAATCATGTGGTTCTATTCTTGCTGTGGCACAAGCTACAACATTTTACCTAGTAATTCCACTGCAAAGCTCACTATGTCCAACCCAAGTGCATATTTTGCTCTTCGTACTTTATATTTAAAGTTCTGGTAACTTTACCACAATCCCAGGAAAATTATTCCAGTGACAAATAATCTTAGTGCTTGTACTGTATCCTAGTGCCTGGTCTTTACATTATGGTGTTCATATATTTTCCTTATAAATATATATTTTTTCTTAATTTAAAGCTCTGATTGCACTGATAATTATGGATCATAACATGTAGGCTTTCTGATTATTAAATTGGATAGACCTTGCATTCCTAATGCTGTTTCAGTGCTGGAATACAACAAAGTCAGCTTACTGCCCATATTTTCATATTTCTTAAAAAAAATAAATTTTTTAATTAGCTTTTGCATATCTAACATTTATGCATGATAGGCAGAAAACAAAAAAAGAAGATAGAAATCTAATCTATACCTTATTAAAAGATGTGACATGAGTAATAGGACACTCACCCGAGGATTTGTATGAATAGTTGAAATGTTACATGCCCCTATTGACAGATGTCTCTGAATTCACAGCCATGAAAGTTATATGGCCGCTGCAGACTTTTACTGAAGGCTACATAACCTGTTATATGTGATTGTTTAGATTTTTCTTTCTTATGTTTTAAGTGAAATGCGATACTAAGAAGCTACCATACCCGCACAGGTGAAAAGAAAATGATAATTTTGGTGTGCATCCCTCCCAGATGAAAAAAGCTGACCCTCTTTGTCTGACCAGGTTCACCATAGTCTTGTGATTAAAATATCACATAGTCAAACACAATTAAATTGTCAAGGACTTCAGCAACAAAGGCAAGATTTGTTGCCTCTTCATTACTTCACATATTTCTAAAGATGTCTATTGGTTTAAAAACAGGTGTTTGTGGTTATCAATCACCTTGGAAAATAAACCTCCAGGCCAGTTTTCACTGGTTTGTTGATGGGGTGAACACATCTGCCTGCAGCCACTGGTTAGCAAGCACATGGAATCCAGGAAGAAACAGTTACTATCGCCTAAGTTGGAGCATTAAAATTATAAGTGTTTGCACTGTTGGAAGGGTTTACAGGCAGAGGAGAGAGATTCAGCAAATGTTTTCCTAGTGAAAATAGCTTATAAGGAAGCAAATGACGTAGTCTATATTTCTGGATGTTTTCCAAGGTATATAGCTCTTTATTTTTGTTTCTAAAAGCTGTAGTCCACCTTAGAAACTTTAAATGTACCTTAGATGTGGAACAGTATCAAAGAAAATATTTAGCAAGCCAATATCTTATGCAGGTAAACCCGGTTTCTGGTTTCTATTTCTGGAGCTGGACTACCTAAAAGTCAGGGAACAGGGACCAAAGTCCATGTTTCCACTTTACCCAATGACTGTCCTCATCACTGGGTTTGGAAAAGGATATTAATCCTTGTTCACTAGATCATGGATCTTTTTTGAATTAGTGGAACGAAGTAAACATTTTCACTTGAAATAGCTCACATATAGTTCTCCCCTGGGGGAGTGAGAGGTGTAGATTTGAAATTAATCCTTTTATGAGAAGATGAGCTTTGGACCTAGGTTTTCTGATTCCTCTCTGAGTTCTCTGGGCAGGGAGATAATGTATAGAAGTGACTATATAGTGCTTTTAGAAAGTGACATCGTGGGTGACCAGCCTCAGGAGACAAATCCAAACTCTGAACTCTACCTGAACATTATCATGAACTTTATCATGAACGTGGTCTCTGAGCCTCCTAAGAAGGCACAGAGACCCAGTGCTCTTGTTCTAAATATCTCTTACCTTCTGTTTTGGTTGGTGATCTCAGGTGGCTTCTGCACTCCACCTTGAGGAGCACTGTACATTGAACTCAAACATCTAACCAAAGGTTGAGTTACAGTTAAACATCTAACCAAAGGTTGAGTTACCACAGACTGCACTGTAAGCAAACACTTAGAAGTTAAGCGTTACACCAGTAAATGTTGTGATCTGAAGTTAAGTGTTGTACCAGTACATGTAGTTATCCATAAGTTCCTTTGCAGATTCAGATTTTAACTCAATTTAATTTCTGAAAACCAGTCATCTAGAGCTCTTCCCATTATCGGTGGAGATGAATAGGCAACTGCAGGTGGAGAGTGACCTCATCCAGATAGCTGTGCTATTACAGAGGCACTTCCTTCTGGAGATTCTCCCTACTTAAACTAGTCTTTTCCCTTATGTTTGTGGGGTTTTGGTTGGTTTTTTTTTTTGGTTGGTTTCTTTTTTCCTTTGTTTAAAGTTTCCCCTAGAAGGAAAAATCTATTTCTGTTGACTAGAGAAGCCTAGTGATCAATTTAGACTAAATGCCTAAATTTCAATAGGTGGAACTGCTTAAATGAATCCTAGCCTTCATGACTTCCTTTGTCATACGTAAAATTACAGCTGTTCTCTGCCTCACCAGGAGGCTGTAAGGCTAAATGCATTGAAGATTGAGAAATGCTCAAAAATGAAGGTTGTGCACAATCTGAGAACACAGAAGTCAGCAGGAATTTTGCTACTGACTTCAGTTGTGCCAGGATTTCACCTGAATGATTTATATTTGGAGGAAGCTTTTATTTTCTTTTTATGTCCTAGTAATCATAGAACAGGAAAAAAAGTCAGTATTTGATGACTTTCAGAAAACCGGGCTTTCTTATTATGAACTGCTTACAAAAGACAATAATAGAACTCTGAATAGCAAGGAAGGCTTAAATAATGTCTTGAGCATATCGCCTGTATTATGTTTTATAACATTTCTAAGTATGATCACTTTTGCAGATGCTGGTTGCTACGGTTCTTGCATGGGGACTTCAGATATGTAGAGATGCATGGATGCATATAGCATATTGTTTCACCGAATCTCAGCTACTGAGCTGCTAGATACACACAACTATAGAAAAAAATGTTTGGCCATTATACGGGAGTGTGATAAATTCATAGAAAAAAATTGGTCTTGGTAATCTCAAACCACTAACAGCCTTAAAAACATATTTATATTTCTTTAAACAGTAAAGATGCAGGGAAGAAATGATTATGTTCTGCCTAATATCATCAGATGCTGGAGCAGATCCCAGTTCCTACGCCTATCTGTGTGCCCAGTTGCATCCCAGCTCCATACCAGTCAGAGTACACCGATTTTTCTCCCCTACTTTGTGTCTAGGCGAGGGAATGAGCCAGTAAAACCCTCAGCGCAGACTAAGAAGTTGGTTGGCCAGTGGAATATAGACACAGACTTTTGTGTCAGAGGTTTTTTTCTTTTTCAACAAAAGTCAAGCCTTTGCAGATGGGTCACCTTGGCTACTGTTACCTGATGACCACCGATCGCTTCTGAAGGAAGCTTTCTGTGACTCTGTTTCTCCAGAGTTTCAGGAGAACTAGGAAACACACAGATATCTTGTAAGATTCGGCATATGAAAATAATTTGTCATGTATGCATTCAATTGTGTAAAACCAGACTCTCCCAAGTATTAGAAATATCCTAACCAGTCAGTTCGTTCTATAGTGTTGTTTTACTGCACTTATAGGATGACATCTTAGCAAGAATATGTGTAAGAAAGTCTTGCAAGGTGTCTAGAGGCAGCCTAATTATTAATTAAGTATTTTAGCTAAGGACAGAGTTTAAACTGTCTGGTGGAATCATATTATAGTACCTCACAAAATGATCAAAGAAACAAAATGTTCCTTCTACTTCAAAACATTTCCCAAAAGAGCTTGTGAGATGGTAACACTTGGCTTGCATGAAAAGAAAAGGAAAAGAAATGTTTGTGTACTTCCAAATATAGAGAAATTACATTCCTCCCTACGAAACTCAGCAGAACCTGTAGAATTTAAAAGGCAAACTCCTCTCCTTCTGGAGTTCCAGAAAAAAATAATTCCCAGCACTGAGCTATAGTTTGCCAGCTCTGACCTCCAAGCTTTAGGATGTCATGTGTTTTCAAGCCCTCACAATCCACAAGAGAAAGCCTGTTGAAGAGAGAAGTGCGGGTTGCTAAGGGAGTCCTACAGCAGAAAAAGACCACATGCTAGCTCTGCGAGTGAGAGGGTGACCCCTAAATCACACACTGGAGTAAGCCCACATTTCAGCTGCCTATGGGTCAGCAGAACAGAATAACACTGGCAGCTTTAGAGAGAAATCTCTGAGGCCTGAGCGGATGTGAAGTGGAAATAGTACTAATTTAAGCACTGGAAAGCTTTTATCTTTAACCTCTTATTTACTGTTGCAGTAAGTCCGAATCTTATGCAAGCGGAAAGAAGACCTTGATGTAAAAACTATGTAGTTGTTGCAGGACAATGTTTGGTAACGCTATGATAGAAATCCCTACATATGACTCAGCAAAGTATTAAACCCAGTTGACCTATTCAAGCTGAGCCCATTTGCCTGGAGTACCTAAAAGTAGTAAATTATAGTAAATCTTTCTGTAATTGCCTATGCCTGTCATAAGAAAATCTCTATTCCCTCCCCCTTTCTGTTGCAGAACTTTCCCATTTTCAGACACATTAAACGCATGTAATTCAGCATCAGAGAATATTCCCAGAGTTATTTGTGAGCCTTAGATACATCTCCATACTGTTTTGTTTCAATACATGCAGGAGTATTTTCTGAAACGCCTATGGCTTGTGATGTCTTGTAAACTGAAACATTTTTTTTTAATGTGGTGAGGTTAACTTACTTGAATTTTTATGCAAACATCTGTCAGTGACATGAGAAAAACAAGAGTCTTGATTATCTGGTAGCCATCCATTATGTATACATGTTGGTAATAATAAAAAATGATCTGTATGTTTGGCCCAGGAATAAAAGCACATATGGAGTCTGTGGGCTTAAACTTTAGTGTTATGTATTCTGAAAAGAAAAAACAATTCAAAGATTAATGAAGAATCTTTAACCTTTTTTCCCCTTCCAACGTTGCTCTGGGAGAGCATAATTTCTATTAAGGGAAAAAAAAAAAAAAAAACAAAAAAAAATGTTTGATTTGAAAAATTATTTTACATGGTATTTTAATTTTTTCAGTGTCATACTTCCAGAAACTAATTTATAATATAGTTGCTATCTTCCTCTTGTAATCCTATAATGATTTCAGATTTTAAACTAGGTTAAAGTAGCAGCCTCTATTCTTTTCCACTTTTTTTTTTTCAAAAAAATGGAGTCACAATAGGTAGATCAGCGTAAAAGAACTGTAAAATAGCTCAACAAAGAGGAATAAGATCCTTTCTTTACTTAGTGGAAAACTGATGTAAAATCTGTCTGGTTCACATCAAAATGTCTTCCACAAAACTGGTTCATTCTACTTTCTAAATTGCACAGAACTAAAGAGTTTGGGATTTTTTTATTTATTTATTTTTTTTACAATGTCTAAGCAAGTCACATAGAGTCTTTTACAATGGTGATCAAATTTGATGCCCAGAAAAAGCTGTGGGAATTGAGGCCCATGAAATCTTGTTTCAACTGCTTTTATATTTGCTGTCGGAGATGGATATCATTCTCAAAAAGAGAAGGGCGTTACTTTGGCTCCTAGTGTATTGCTGATCCCTCCCTTGTGTGCTTGTCTCGGGAGCAGCAGGAATAATTGTATAGCTCAGCCCTCAACCGGTGATCAGTAAAACTACTTATTGGTCATCACTCTATACTCAGAAACAGTACAGTCTAGCAGCCTGTAAAACCAGGAGAGAGTTTCCCACACTGGGAAAAGAAGGGCAGTTATCTGCCCCAAGCCCCTTATTATTCTGATTTTTAATAATTAAATAGGTTGTTGGAGCTTTCAATCACTTTCCCCTAGCACTTCTCTTGGACTCCAGAGTAGGGAAGTAAAGGCAATAATTCAACAGTTTCAAGGGAAGAACGAGACATTTAGCTGGGAACAGATGGATCTGCTGTGGAAAGCTCAGGTGTTCATTAACAACCAGCCACCAGCACTTGAAATTAGGGGGGGAGAACAAATATCTAAAAGCAAGAGATGCAAGAGCTCTTTGCATTATTCAGGGCTCGTGACGCATGCTGAGTACTTTTTTCTTCAAAAAGTAGGCCACTGAAATCATAAGGGCTATTAGTGGAGCGTGGTACTATTTCTTGTGAGGAAAAGCCTGACTCATACGGTTGAATTTTTGATGGCTTACAATAAAAAGAAACGACCCAAGTCCTCTGATCATTCTATTTCAAAGCCCAATATAACATAAAGAGCGTTAGTAAAGTTTTTTATGTTCAATTAAATATTTTAGTGTGTTTATTTTTGCTTATAATGTAATGTTCCTCTTCTACAGTGGCTGCATGTAACTTACGCTTAGTTTTCTTTTTCGAATTGACATTGGACATCTTTTGCAATTCTCAGCAAAAAGCTGTAAAACTGTTTTAAAAGTAATTTTCTAAAAGCGTACTATAGAAATATAGTGTAAATAGCTGTGTTTTCCCAACTTCAGAATCTATCACACATATTTTGTTGCCAGAAACTCCAAAGTTGTAGAAACACAACAGTTAAGCAATCTATCAGGATATGGGTTTTCCTAGCAAACTCGCTGAGAACTATGACCACTAACTTGGGAATGTTTACATTTTAAAAAAGCACTGATCTAATTAATCTGTGGTCACTGTCAACAAAACTTGGAGCAATAGTCGCTGTGTGAACCGGCACAAAGGAAGCGGTCAGATAACCCCGAAACAAGCTGCCGAGCCCAGATGGGTGGTCTTGCAGGTTGTCACTTGGTTTGCCCTTTCTGTTTACACCACTTAGTTATTTTTTTTCCATTAGAGAAGGCCTTCAGATGCAGGGCTGATTGGGGTGTTTTCTTAGTTTCGTACCCATTCATCATGTTCTAAATATTGATCCTGCCGCTAGAGTCCTGTGTCACTGAAATGCTGGTTACTCGAATCAATAGAGGATATTCTTGTTACTAGGCTGATAGGATCTGGATGTCTGTGACAAGCCTGTTCTTTTCGCTCCTAAGGCCATCACTACGTGAGGTCAATTTTCTTGCGAAGGACCTAATCTTTAAGACACCTGCACACTCAGAATGAACATACTATGTTCAGAGTTGAGCGAGAAACACCTTTTTTGTCCCTCAATCCAAAATGTCTTTCATCTGTTTCACCCTTTCGCAGAGGATTTGGGGAAAAAAAAGGACTACAGCTCACATCCTAGGATTGACAGTAACCTAGAGCAAGAAAATCAGAAACTCGGAACTTTCCACATGCCTGCTTCGTGTAACATGTTTTCCAAAAGTAAGATTAATCAAGTAGTTTGCGGTTCCATTGCCTACATGCCAGGTCGCCTCCATTCCACAGTGCCTATTGTGGAGTAAGTGAAGATCTTTCGTCCCTTCCCACATACACACACACACACACACACACATTCATTCACCTAATATTACATTTAGAAGAGATTGCTTCCGGCTTGGACTCCCAAATGTTTCCATTGGGAGACAGTAAATACTCCATTTGTGTAGCATGAGAATTCGATGTGTGCGAAATCACTGTTTAATGAGACAAAACAAGCTGAAGGTCTGATTTGGTCTTGGATATACTTACAAATTAAACACTGAACCACATGTCTAAGAAAAGAAGCAAAACTTCACTGTCCTGGAAGAGAAATCAAGCACGGAAAGTATGACGAAGCTGTGTTTCAATTTTGTGATGTTTTTAAGTGGGCGTTTACTGATAAACTATATTTCACTTAAAATTAAGAGACCAGCGCAGGCACATATACATACATATATGAATTATGACATCTACATATATACACATATATAACCCACGAATTGCATTACGCAGAGAAACGATCACCTGTGAGGGGGATGAAATTGCAAAGATATAGTTTTACCTGTAAAAGAAATATTCATACCAAGAAACTGAGACATTTGGTTATGTTAAACTGCAGCATCAACAACAACAAAAACCTACTCTGTAGCTACTTTAAAGCTGAGCTGTTACCATTTTCAACGAAAACATTTAGCTATTGCTTGAGACACTGATTCATGGTGAGGACCAGCGAAAGGAGGGGTCCAGGTAGGATTGCTTGACTTGCTTACTGAAAAGATGTTTAACAGAGTGAGAGAGAAGGGAGGGAGCAGAAAAATTCAAACTGGTTTTAACAGTTAAAATTTATTTTTGTGTGTGAAAAACCAATTTTTTTTTTTTTTATAAAAAAAAAAAAGTTTACAAACTTTTCAGGCAGTGTTCAACAGCTTTTTTTCTCAAATCTTGTAGCAAAATTTGTCATTAAATGAATAATCATTTCATGTTGAACAGTTTCCTGTTGCAAATACCATATATGTTTGATAAAAATTTATCCTTTTTGGTATGTGTAAATATAATGAAAAGCAACTTTATATTTTCTTTTTTTTTTTTTTTAAATCATTTTTCTGAAAGGAAAAGTGAGAGATTCATATGAGGGCACGTGATACCAAGTAGGGGCCTACAACCAAGGTTTAGAAAAAGGCAGAAAGAAAGGACATAGACAAGTTCTTTGTACTAGTTCAAATATTGGACTGAAGCCTTAGTTTGGGTGTTTTGTCTGAATCAGTTCACTTGTCACTAACTCATTTCCGTATTGTGAACAAATGAATACATTTGCTTTTGCATACCGGTATGGTCAATATGTGATCATTCTTGTTGATAAATGAACTCTTAAAACTTAAGTGAAAAAGTCATAAGTAAGAGCTGAGTGCTTGAGAATTCAAATAAATAATTTGTCAGGAAACTGTAACCATCTGTCAGTTCCTTGCGCTGTTAGTCTTTTTTTTTCTTTTTTCCCAGGCTGTTAGAGAAGATGGCCAAACTGCCAAAATCAAATAAAGAACATACCTTTTGGCCTTTTGATCAAAACAAGTGAGAAGATGATCAGTCACATAAAGGAAAAAAAAAAAAATTAAGATCATAAAGAGTTTACTTAGATCGTCAAAATGAATCACAGATTTACACTATAAAATAGAGACCCAAAGTACATTCCTGAGTTATTCTATGTCAACAGCCGTTTTAGATGGCAAGAAACCTACTCTCCAGCTTTATTCTACAATCAGCTTTGAAAGAACTAAGGCCAGCGTGGAAATGACAGGTGTTTGATATGAAACAGCTATTTGAAAATACGGGCATCTCATTAAGAATAACCCAGCTTTCCAAAGTGTAGATTTGCATGAGAAACCACTCAATCCCTGGGTCCTTTAGAGTTTAGATGCCATATCCTGCTTGGAAACTGCACCAGCTCCTGACGGGTTGAGGCTGTTTCTCTACTTTGTTACTCACAGAAATTATATAGACAGTCCATGATGTAAGCAGCCAGCCTAGACCAGCTCGGCTGTAGCAGTGCTAACTCAAACACTGGGAGCAGCATGATCACCAAGAAACAGGACTCAGTGGCCTGTGTAGGCTTGGTTCAGCAAGCAGACTTCTGCTACCCACGGTGGAACGGTGTCATCTACTGCAGGCGTCTACACTTCCTCCTCAGATACTCCTCTTGGGGTCATGGTGATGTCAGAGGGGAGAAATATGCACTTTTAGGGACTAATTCATGTGACTTACTTTAGACATCTATTTTAAGAAGAAATCAAGGGTGTCTATGCTTAGGGAATGCACTAGGTATCTAGAGAAAAGTTCTTTTAAACCTTACGCTGTATATGCTGCGTGGAGATTCTCTGAACAGGGATTCAGCCTCCTTGCCTGTAGGCCGTTAATGCATCTGAGGAAAAGGCTGCTAATTGCAATGAGTCCCTATAGCAATTAGAAGTTTCTTGACTTAAGGTTGTAGTTGGTTTATTATTTTTCTGCTTTCATTGCTTCTTCTTTTTTTTTATTCCCATTAGATCCACAAAACACCCATGTGCTGGATATTTGCTGGCCAGTTAAAAAAATTCAGTTGCCAGACAAGACAATAATTACAGACTTTGTGTGGTGTCCTCTGCTTGGCATATATTTGGGTTCCCTAAAGACATGAAGCTGCTATTTGTAATGCTGCAGACTTCTAATACTCTAAAATCTTCAGCATCCTCACTGTAAGCATGAAATGTTCTTAAGTTTTCAGCATTTGGAAATCTTTTTAGCAATAAAATAAAGACTTTTAAAGTCATTTTTTCAAGGTATAGAAAATTGTGCTGTCTGTTTTTTGAGTCTTTGATGTTTGCTTCTGATTAGTAAGGAGCGAAGATTACCTCTTCCTCTTCTTCCTCCATTTCCTTCTGAGTGAAAAGGGAAATTCTTGCATAGCTCTTAGGTTTTGAAGCAGCTATCTTCCACAACTAAAAATTATCATGAGAAACCAAGTAAAATCATGAGAACTGGCAAGATTATTTCCCCCCAATAAAAGATTGTATAAAGAAATCACACAAAACTTTAATTTTCTGAAATGTCTGCTTTGCTGTGAACAACTTAAGTATGTTAATGTAAATTATGTACAGAACTTCCTTGTGATCCATCTGTTAGAATATCTTCAGCACATTTTAATGTTCATTAGGAAGCCATAAATAGAAAGAATAGTGCAGAGCCAGCTATTTAGCTTAGAACAATTTTAGTAAAATATTTATTCTAATTGTCTCCTCTAGCTTGTTGAAGTGATATAGGTGTTTGAAGATACAGAAATAATGTATTGCAGAGCGACTGCCAGTTAAACCATTAAGATTTTCAAAAGCATGCTCTAGGATAATGTACGGCTCAAGGAAGTGTCTAACTACGCGTGAAATGGAGAATTTTTTTAAGTTGGCATCTCGACTGCCCACAATTTTATTTGGAAGGCAGGAACCTTGCTTTCTTCTCTCTGAACATCACATCTGAGAAAATCACCCCAGATTTATTTAATTTACATTCCAGATCTGAGATCATTGTATATGGGCACCTCTCTGATCCTATAAATAATGACTTCACTTTTAAATGTGCCATTTCCAAACATTGACACAACCATTATTTTTCATGATCTGCTATTGTGATGAAATATCGCCCAGCCCTGGCCTCAGTCATAGGATAGGAAAATATTTTAAATTTCAAGGCCTGCTAAAAAAATAAATACAGGAAAAGATAGAAATAGTTCTTGGAAAGATATGTGGAATAAGTCCTAGTTTTTATACCAGGCAATATGTAAACATCTTAAAACCCTACAGAGTATGAAATACAAAGCATTATATGATATAGTATCTATTGGGTACTTACCTTACATAGCAGTCTATGTAACTCCATTAAAAGCTTGTTGATTTTCCTTAGAGAGGTTATTTCAGAAGTGTTCATGGATTTTAAGAAAAATATACATATATTTACCTAGCAAATACATGTATTGGACTGAAGTACAAATTCTTGACTCTCCTCAAGCTTCCTGTGCAATATTGGAAAATTAGGAAAATAATGTTACTGTCTTTCCTGTGTTTCTCTTAGTAGCCCTAACTTGCCCATGACAGTGGCTGCGTGAACACTGCAGCATCACCTCCACAGCCAGGCATGGGAGTGCTGGCTGTCACCTGAGGTCCAATCAAGAGCTCCTGTCCTGGTAGTTTCACAGGGTAGAAAGCGAATACAGTGTCATGGCCATACTTAATGGCTGTGGCGGTGCAGTCTCTAGATTCAATTTTTTAATATTTAAATAAAATTTCCTGTCCTTTTTTTTTTTTTTTTCCCCCTTATTTATGTTTTGTTTGGGCTTTGCTAGAAAGACACAGAGTAAATGTCTGCAATGTTTTGCAAAGTGCCTTTTGGTACCTTGCTTACTTAAACATTGCTGCTAAAATTTTCCATGTTACTAAAAACGGGCACAAAATCAGTTCAGGGACAAGTTGAATATAATAGATTTTCTTTATATTATGACTCTTGAAAAATAGTATAAAAGACTTCTGCTGAACCACTGGAAAAAACCTCTGGAAACCATGGCTATATAAATAGGTATGTGTTAGTAAATTCTAAGTTATGCATCCTTTTTATTATTGTTTTGTATTAATGTCTAAAGAGTGTATGTTTGTTATTTTGAGCATAGCCAGATTGCCGTGCACTCACATGGAGAAACACAATAATTTCTGTTTCCTTTAAGTACTCCAGTAATTTCTGCCTGACAATCGGAGATGAGCAAACTAAATGGCAAAAACTTGAACTGGTTTAATCGTTTTGCCTCAGGTAGTACCTGAGGTGTTCCAAGGCCAACATTTCTCCACCTTCAAATCTCCCCTGAAGATTTTCTCTTTCCTGGAGAAATCATTAACATTCTCTGTACCGTTCAACATCTCTGCAAACCTCGGGCAGCAATGTGGACTGACATATCAGCAGTCAGTGTCCCTGGCAATTCGCAATTAGCTCAGCTCTCTATCAGGCAGAAACTCCACCTTCCTCAGAGCCAGACTGAAACAATAAAGTGCTTTTTACAAGAGAGGGGGGAAAGGAAGGAGGGAAGGAAGGAAGGAGGGAAGGAAGGAAGGAGGGAAGGAAGGCAGGAAGGCAGGAAGTAAGAAAGGAAGGAAGGAAGGAAGGAAGGAAGGAAGGAAGGAAGGAAGGAAAGAAGGAAGGAAGGAAAGAAGGAAGGAAGGAAGGCAGGCAGGAAGGAAGGAAGGCAGGAAGGAAGGCAAGAAGGCAGGAAGTAAGAAAGGAAGGAAGGAAGGAGGGAAGGAAGGAAAGAAGGAGGGAAGGAGGGAAGGAAGGAAGGAAGGAAGGAAGGAAGGAAGGAAGGAAAGAAGGAAAAAAAGACCAGTCAAGTGAGAAGAGAGCACATGGGAGAAATTGTTTTCTCTCAACTTCCCAGTCCTATCTGGACAGCTGCCTCGTGATGAAGTTGGTAATAAAATGGGAATCCTTCCCTGCAGTGCTACTGAATGCCTGAAAAAGGGAATTTCCATCTGCATGGGTCAGAGTACTGCCTCTTCTACCAGAACACACACCTGCCTCTGCTGGTGCAGAAATTCATCCCTCTTAGACTTGACTAATGCAATTCTCTGTTCCTAAGAATGAAGGAATGAAGTTTCATAAACCAAGAAAGCCACTATTTGTTTGAAGCTACAATAGTAGACCCTGCTTAAAAATATGTTATCCTGAACACACCACCGTGATTTTCTTCCCTGCCCACACTGATCACAGGGAGGGATTTAGGGCCCCCCTCAGGAGGTTTTGGTGTAGACATGTAAATCAATAATTTTTTGTTGTTGTTGTTGTTGTTTTTTTCTAATTATTATAGTTTTCACAGCAATAAATTGGTTATAAGGTAACCTAAGACTATCTTTAGTCCTTTTACAAAGTAGAGACTATAATCTCTCGGGGAAATGGGCAAGAGGAGACAGGGAGAGCATCCAGAAGGACAGAGAAAAAATCCCTGATGATGGAGGGGACATGTTGTAGCAAGAGGTGCTGCTTTACCTCAGAGCACTCTGCCCAGCTGCAGGCCATTCCTTTAGGGCTTGTGTCCTCCAGCCCCTTGGAATAATTTCTAATCCCTGTGTACCCCTCTGCTCAAGATATTTCAGTGAAACACTATGAAGGAGGCGAGGAAGTGGAGCTGGCTGGTGGGAGCTGGTGGACATCTCGCTGCTGAGTGGATCTGGCGCCCGAGCGTGAGCAGTCTGGGAGAGAAGATATGTGTGTGCAGCTCATCCCCTGAGAGAACACGGCTGCAGGCCTCATCACTTTTGGAACAAAACAGTGAAATTCCCCTATTTAATTTATGGCATGTCTATTCTACAGGCCACACTGGAGAGTAGGATTAGCCCAAGGTAGCTGTAAAGGAGCCAATTCATGCACGAGACAGCATGACCACAGCAGGATGCAACTCAGAGGTATGAGCTTTGCTTCTCAGAGGTACATAACAGCCTGAAATGCACTCCAGCCTTGCTTGTTTAAAAGCTCGTTTGGGTATCTCTAAATTATTCTTTAGAAAGACCATCCTTTTTTCTTTTTTTTTTTTCCCCCCTGAGCTTTTATTGAAGCTCACAGGCTGAAAAAAACAAAGACAAATAAATGAATCAACCGTGTTCTCAAGACTGGGAAGACAGGAAATAAGAGAGAGAGAGATTTATTGATTTTAATTTTTAAATCTTGGGAGGTGCTCAAAACCTATGCTGATGGGACC